>NC_133549.1:60532465-61782465 GCF_048773025.1 Camelus bactrianus | reverse complement strand
TGATGGGTCTCTCTCTCTGAAGTAGGAGTCTAGGGCAGTGACACTTTCTTTATTACAGCTCCAGGGCAACAATAGATCAGGAGAGAACACTGTTTTCTCAGCAGACATAGATTCCTGTATAGGTTTTTGAACGGAAGTCCAATTCACTAATTAAGTTCTTCTGTTGTAACAGAGAGTTTTGCCCAAGGCTAGCTAGGAATAAAAGCTTATAACTTAGCATTTTCATTGGGAAGTTTTATTGCCCTTTCTTCCACTTCCCACAACTAAAACTCAGACAACAGAGAGCAGGACAGCAAAGAGAAAGCAGACAAGTATCTGGAAGGAAGAGACGCTCCCTGTGTCAGCAGAGTGCAGGGGTCTGGCGCTAGACTGGGTCAGCAGCAGAGAGGACAGTACAGTGCTCAGGCCATCCCTACACCTCCACTAGGAGGGTTCCAGCTGGGACCACCCAATCCATTCTCCCTTGCATTCTAGGACCCATACCCATACAGATGATTCTCACCTAGTAAGTGCTTCAGAATTAATTGGTGCAAAGTGCTTAGAACAAGGGTCAGCACATAGAAATACCACATGTAGACCTCTTTTGTTGTTCTGCAAAGAGTTTCACTTATTTGTGTTATTTGTCCCTTTTAAACTGAAGATTTTGTATAAAAATTAGGATTCCTCATTGTAAAAGATAATAATTTCTGTATCTTGGCTGTTGTGAATAATGCTGCAGTGAACATGGGCGTGCAAGTATCTCTTTGAGATCCTAATTTCAGCTCCTTTGGATACATACCGCGAAGTGGGACTGCTGGATCAGAGAGTAGTTCCTCTTTTTTTTTCCAGAACCTACCATACTGTTCTCCATAATGTCTGTATCAGTTTATATTCCCAACAGTGTGGGTTCCCTTTTCTCCATATCCTCAGCAACAATTCTGGGGGGTTTTTTTTTTGTTAACAGCCATTTTAACAAATGTGAGATGAGATCTCATTGTGGTTTTGATTTGCATTTCCCTGATGATTAGTGATTTTGAGCACCTTTCCATATACCTGTTGGACATTTCTATGTGTTCTTTGGAGAAATGTCTATTCAATTCCTTTGCCCATTTTTTAGCCTAAATGTTAAATGAACAGATAAAGAAAATGTAGTACATATTTACAATAGAATATTATTCAGCCTTTAAAAGAAATCTTGCCATTTGCAACATGGAAGGACCTGAAGGGTATTATACTAAATGAAGTAAGCCAGACACAGAAAGACAAACATTGCATGACCTCACTTACACGTGGAATCTAAAACAGTGAAACTTACAGAAGCAGAGAGTAGAACGATGGCTGCCAAAGCAGGGAGAAGGGGGAAAACAGTAGGTGATGGTCCAAGAGTACAAAGTTTGAGTTATGCAAAATAAGTAAGTCAGGCACTCTACAAATCTCCTCAGAGAGTTCGAGCATCCCCCAAAGTAACCTCTCATAAAATTTGGTGTAAAAGAAGAAAAAGAGACAATGGAGATTACACAGTACCTGGAATTTCTTCAAAGCTGTCAATTCATACAGATAATTTTCATATGGCATTTTAATAATTGTTCGCATGCTATTTCTCCAACTAAGTTTTAAGCTCTGGTAGTAAGGAGACAAGAGTCATTTTATTTGTATACCTCTGGATTCTTGCAAAATTTCAGGCATACATAAGCTCACTAAAGCTTGTCAGAATATTTAAATTAACTAACTTAATAGTTTACCACAAAGTTGTATTAGTCAGTGCTAAATGAAAGAAGGTGGCATTGACATGTTCACAATCAGTTTAACTGAGAGCATCACTGTGTAACATAGAGTTTCTATAGGGTAACCAGGGAGGAGGGCTGGGGGCTCTGACACTCTTCTCAGAAGTAGAATAATTAAAGGAAAAAATACGTTTAAGTGGGGTGAAGAGGGATAATTAGAAGGAGATATTACTTATGTTCACATATCTGAAGGACCTTGTCTGTAGAAGCTCTGTTCTAAACCACTCATGCTATCCAAGAATAAGACAGCCTTACAAAGCCACAGCTGTACTCACTGGGCTGGAAAGAACAGAGCCAGGAGGACTCGCTGCCAGAGGTGTCATGAGTCAGGATGGGCACCCTCTAAGGCTGCATCCAAATGCAAGTGCCTTTGATTTAAGGTGGACAAGCTCAGCAGGCTCTCTACACACTGCCCCTCTTAGAATAAAGACCCCAGGAAATCAAGCCACAGAGAAAGGATGTATCACGGGGAAAGCATGAATCAACCCATTAAACAGTATTAACACAAGTACACTCATCAGTGAGAAAATCAACCTCTTTTCTCAGGCAAAATTCTTTATCCCACCTAAGGACTCAGAACCACTCTGACCACATTCAGAGCACGAGGTTTCACACCTGCCTCGCACACACCCAGCTCACGACTGAGGATAAGGATCCCTCCTCTTGCTTCATCTCAGGAAACATGTCTCCCAGACACTCCTGGGATTCATTCCAAGTCTCCTTGTGGTTTGGTTGGGTGAAAATGTAATTCTTGCAATTTGACATTTTAGGGGTATAGCCAAGTGCCAAACTAGTTATTTTCCCAAAAAGGCCCTTTCTAGTTATTCCCCTGAAAAGAGAGTAAGTTCTGATTTTTTAAGCAGCATGATAACCACCATAATATATAATACATTTACATTTTCAATCATACAGAGCAGATGTGAGCTCTTCCTGACTTTATTCCTGCAGGTCTGTAAGCCTAGATGCCAGGCCTATCCTCTCTAGGTGAAGTGTTAATGTGTGATAAGTGGCTTAAGCCTAAATTAAAGAAAAAGATACACAAAATACATTGAAACATTTTTAAATGACTAAAACTATAAAGTGTGGTTTCTCAACATACATCAATGATAGTCTCACTTGCAGTGAGGTCAGATGGTGGGAAAGAAGGCCAGAGAGAAGAAGCAAGGGAGAATCACCATCTCTCTGTCCCCTGGATCTCATGTTCTTCTGGTTTCCACACTCTTACAGTAGAAGCACAGAGACTACAGAAGTCAGTATGTGCAAGTCATCAAATGTGAGATCATCCACCTTCTATTCACTGGGCCACAGAAAAATTTCCACAGTTAATTTTGACCAAATATATCACCATTCATACACATCAACTCTTCCTCCAAAGTTAAATAAGTCAAAGAGCAAAGACACATGAGCAGATGATGAATTAGCAAGAACAAGGCTTTATATACAAAATCTGGGATAGAAAGAAAGGGCCCATTGAAACAAACAGTAAGGAGAAATTGGCAGTTGTAGGCAGCAGTGGGGCATCCTACCAGTTCCAAGATGAGATGAAAATCTGACCCAGAGCTTGGGTCAGCCAGGTTAACAATGAAAGCCAGAAAGGGCTCAGCTGACACATACAGAGCTCTCTTCAACTCTACAATGCAACTTCTCAAGTTCAGAATGCTGACTTTTGACCAGCCTCCTTTGCCCCATACCCTCTGACACACACACACACACGTATCTTGAGGTGTCAGACCTCCAACTTGCAGTTGGAAGACAGAGAGAGGTTAAGTTTCTCTGACATAACTACAAGGAACTGAGCCTCTTCCTGGCAAAGCAAATCCTATTCATGGAAGCTTCTGCTTCTTAATTGCTGAGATCTGCATCTTGCACTAGGAGAAAATGAAGGGTTGGTGGTCCTACACTTCTGTCTCCCACAAGCCCTGGGTGTTAACAAAGGTGCCCCAAGGCAAAGCTGATGCTTGCTGTGACCACATCAGAGTTGCAATTGCTCTGACCAAACGTAGGGGCAAAAGTACTTCCAAGCATAGGCGTTTTCTCAGTAGCGCTGCTCCTCAAAAGTTAAAGAGGGTCCCATGGCTGGATGACCAGGTATCCTTACTGCAGACAAAAATAGAAATATCTCTCTAAAAATGAATGCCATTGTCCCTCTGAAACAGAAATGCTTTGACCATGAGCACCCCAGGAGCTCAGAATGATGGTGAGAAGGCCCTCAAGCACAAGTTTGGTGATGTCTGCTCCATTGTACCACATGGGCCCCAGTTGCTCTGACTATAGGCAGGAACATAAGGGCCTGCAAGCATAGGAATGGCACTGGCTCCTACAACTTCAAAAGATGAACTCTGGTCCAGGTGGGCCTCAGGCGCTCTAATTATAGGCATGAAAAGAAATATCTCCAGGCAAAAAAATGGTGTTGATCCCACCCACTGTGGCACTTGAGTTATGGCCAGAGGGACCCTAGGGGCTCTGACAAAAGGCGGTAAGAGAAGTATCGCCCAACGTAAGTATGGTGCTAGTCTCTCTCACTGCAACAGATGTGCCCTGGCATGAAGGATCCCAGCTGATCTGACCACTAGGAGGAACAAAAGTGTGACCTGGCACTCATTTCTTCTCGGTGGTGCTGACTCCTCCAATAGTCACAGATGTGCCTTTGCCAAGCCAGCCCCAAGTGCTCTGACAATAGGCAGGAAGGAAAGTGTCTCCCAGGACAGATCTGTTCTCTGTAGAGGTAGAGTGCTGGAGTGCTACAGGCCAGCAGGACCTTGGTGCTCAGGTCTAAGAATCCTCAACTTAGGGGGCTAGTGTCTGCTTTGTCTTGAACCAGAGCTGACTGCTCCAGAACAGAGGTGGGGCCTGGGTAGCCAAACTCACCCCAAAGCTGCCACTACCCATAAGGGCTGCAGATCCCATAAAAGCAAATGGGTCTGCAATGGTATTAGCAAATAGTGAACTACTGTCCCCAGCACTGGGCATCCTGGTGGCAGCTCTAAAACCAGCGGTGGCTGTGCCAATGGGAGTACAATGCTGGCAGGATCACCACAGGTTGACTAAATGCGGACAGGGATGCCAAAGGTGAAAAATGGGTATGTCAAGCCCACAAACCTGGTTGAGTTATGCTGCTACTGGATGGCTGGGTTGCAGCAGAGATTAAATTAGGAGCTTGGTCTGCCTGGTTACCAAGAGGGAAAGAGCTGCCACTGGGTGGCTCCAGGAGCCCCAAATGAGGGCTGAGGAACCATTTCTGGGTCAAAGGGGGTATGAGAATTGCATCTGGGCTGCTGACCAACTCTGCAGGCAAGCTGGTGGAAACTGGGTCTGAGACAATCCTGTCACTGGGTGACATGTTTTCAGGACAAACGAGCTCCATGGAAAATGGAACATGATGTCACTGGAGACAGGAGACCAGCGATGACCAACCTGGGGAGGGGGCATGATAATCATAACAATTTCATCAGAGTCAAAAGCAGGTTTGGATGCTGAGCATGGAGAGACCACAAAGTGGAGGCAACTACAGAGAAAGTGATGGGCTGGCAGGTAAAGGCTGAGGACTAGTCTGTATGAAAAAGGGAGAATGACTCATAGGTATAGGTTAGTCCACTGTGCAGGATGTAAGCTGAAGGAGACGAATGAGGTGCTAGGAGGTGAGAGCTCAAAATAGAAGATGCTGCAGCTATGACTGAAGGATGGGAATGCAAGAGCCTTCATTTTCATCACTAAGTGTATCCCCCAAAATGAGCCTGACCCTAAAAAGGAGAAAGAGAATCAGCATGAACAGCAAAAGAAAGAGAATTAGGAACTGTACATCTCATTTCACAATCCATCTCTAGACTGAGAGAAGGTAGAGAGGCAGACAGGATTGGGACCAGGCAGGCCAGTCAAGTCAGAGACTGGTAATGTTTCAGTAACCTGGATCTGCAAGTGGCTGAGGACAGGCTGAGTGGCACTGTAGTCTGACATGGTCTCAGCTTTATCCTCTAAGATCTTATTAAACCATTGGTACTCTACTGTCTTCCCCAAACCAAGGTCTTCAGTAGTGACATACAAGGAAGCCAGGGAGGTGAGGGCAGCTCACCTCCACCCTGTAATAGTGATGGTAGAATATCAGTAGCATTGAAAATTTCCACTTGTAGGGTCTACAACTGGCAGACATAGAGAATTTGTCCTTGACAGGTCTGAAAGCTTTTCTCCCTGTCGTCTTCTTGGACATCAGTGAGGTGGAGAATTGAACTGATTGATGGCCTTCATCAAGCACTAACTTTGTCAACCTCTTGAGAAGCAGGAGCCGGATGAGGCTAGACAAGAAGCCCTGCTGCACCCGGATCACTCCTTCAAGGAAGTGAGACACCTCCAGCAGGGACACATGAGCTGGTAATGGCATGGCCTTTGGTGAATGAGCTCATAGAGGACATGGGATTTAATCCATCTTCTGGCGTTTGGATTGGCAGTTTCCCATCAGAAGCCCAGAACTACACCTGAAGGAAATGACATTCAAGAGGCCTCCAGAGACCTAGGTGCTGATGCGATACTCCCACTGTGTGGGGCCTCTTCTCTGAACATCCTGCCTTTGGTCACTAGTTGACCAGGTTCTTTCCCTGTGCCTCCCCTCTACTTTCCTATGGGCCTCACTTCAATCTCCTTTAGGCCAGGATCTGAGGGAATCTCTGGATGGCACCGGCCTCATAAAGGCGACTGACAGCTCAGGAGGCCAATGGTGGAAAATTCATTCACTCCCTGGAGGACGGATATTTACTGTTTCTGGGTAGTCCCTAAGTGGAGAACATCTTGGCAATGTGAGCAGACAGCACTAGCTTCTTCTGAGTGGCCACACACGTGAGGACACAGAGAGAAGAGCACAGGAACAGAGTACTGAGGCTGCAGGATGGGATACCACCTCTCCTGGGTGCTGTACACGTACAACCGAGGGGGAAAAAGTATGAGATCCCAGTGGAATGGCCTGTGCACAGGGAAAAGGAAAGGCGCGTGATGAGGGCCAGAATGATCCTGGAGAGACTGTGGGGAGCACGGAGGCTAAATGAACTCAAGGGTAACGCGCAGGCGGGGACAAAGCTCTCAGGAAGTTGCCTGTGAAGAGTAGTTTGTCTGCCACCTCCTTGAGTGGAGCCTAAGCCCAGACAGGTCACCTGGCTACTGACTCCTAGGGCAAGGCAGGTGGTCCCACAAGCAGCTTCTGACCCTACATTGGAATCCGAGTCAGAGAACAGGCACACAACAAAGAACACCAAAGGGCAAAGGGAGAGCTAAACTACCCACCAACACACTGTCAGCGTTTGGACGTAGATGTTTGGGCCTTGAGGATCCGTGGTCCGGAAGACTATCTATTCAAGACTGTGGAGACCCAAAGCCCACCCAGACACCTGCAGGCCCCCTCAGTTCCTGGCCTGGGCTGCCGCTTCTAAAACCATAAGCAAAGCAGAAAGACAATCTACAGAATGGGAGAAAATATTTGCAAAAGATGAAACTAACAAGGGCTTAATTTCCAGAATATATAAGTAGCTCATACAACTTAATAACAACAACAACAAAAAAATCCAAAAATAGACATTCTACCTAAACAAGCAATTCTCCAATGAAGACATACAAATAGCCAATAGGCACATGAAAAAATGTTCAATAGCACCAATTATTAGAGAAATGCAAATAAAAACTGCAATGAGCTACCACCTCACACCAGTCAGAATGGCCATCATTCAAAAGTCCACAAACAATAAATGCTGGAGAGGATGTGGAGAAAAGAGAACCCTCCTACTATGTTGGTGGGAATGTAGCTTGGTGCAGCTGTCTTGGAAAACAGTATGGAGATTCCTCAAAAGACTAAAAATAGACTTACCAAAAGATCCAGCAATCCCACTCCTGGGCATATATCCAGATGGAACCTTAATTCAAAGAGATACACGCACCCCAATGTTCTTAGCAGCACTATTTACAATAGCTAAGACACAGAAACAACCTAAATGTCCATTGACAGATGACTGGATAAAGAAGCTGTGGTATACTTACACCATGGAATACTACTCAGCCATAAAAAATAATAATGCCATTTGCAACAACATGGATGGACCTGGAGAATGTCATTCTAAGTGAAGAAAACCAGAAAGAAAAAGAAAAATACCATATGATATCACTTATACGTGCAATCTAAAAAGAAAAAGGCAAACTTATTTATAAAATAGAAACAGACTCATAGACATAGAAAACAAACTTCTGGTTACCGGGCGGGAGGAGGGATAAATTGAGAGTTCAAGATTTACAGATACTAACTAATATATATAAAATAGATAAACATCAAGTTTATACTGTATAGCACAGGGAACTATATACAATACCTTGTAGTAACTTAAAGTGAAAAAGAATATGTAAACGAATATATATGTTCCTATGTGACTGAAGCATTGTGCTGCACACCAGAAATTGACACACTGTAAACTGACTATACTTCAGAAAAAAATATATTAAAAAAATTGAAATAAAATCAGTGCCTGTGCATCCTCAGTCCTTTCCTTTGGGTCACTGGGAGTCAGAGCCTGCCCAGGGCCAGAGCACAGGAGTAAGCCATCTCCTGCCTGAGTGCTGGCCAGCTGAGTTGGGGAGGGGGCGCGCTGTGTCTCATGAGGTGATCAGGGCACCCAGGTGGCCAGGGATGGCTGCTGCCTGGCAAATGCTAAGATGTGGACAGCATCCTGAACAACACAGGCGTGAGTACCCACAGCGTCTTCTTTTCGAGCCACCCCTAACACAGACAGCAGCTTTTTAACCCTACACCTCCAGCCCTTGCTCCTAATTCAGTTTCCTTTTACTGCAAAGATCATGGATTAGCTCGGATAGCTAGACTAAGGCATTAAAGGGTCCAAGGACATGGATTTGGATGGTAGGTAGAAATTAATTGGCTTTGTCTGTTTCATGACCTTAGAGTCACTTCTGACACGAATGAATCCATCAGTAGTTATTGAATACCTTGCGTTCTCACACAGAAATGTTTGATGTGATTTTTACAATGTAATTTTATGTTTTTTAGTTATTAATGAAACCAAAGTGTTCATGGGCCATTGCAAATGCATCTGTAAGTTTAGGGCAAACATTTCAATGCTCATCACACTGGACGGCAGTTTAGTGGGAACACTCGGTATTTAAAGGGATCAGGAGGCAGTTGCTCTGGTCCCTATTTCATCACCAATTAAAAAGTAGGGTAGAAATTTCCTGGACCTGGGTTTCCTAATCTGTAAAACAGGGTTAGTAATACGCGCCCAATTTCTTTCAGGTTTGGGGTGAAGGTCAAAATGGAAATTTTAAGTGAACACTCTTGATCAGGATTCTAACGATAGACATGGTCTATCCATTTGATCTTCAGTCTGTCATGTCATTTAATTTATATTGGGTGACTTAGACTTGGGGTGATATTCAGTTACACTTATAAATCACTGAATAGGTCAGAAACTAGTTAAGGACTAGCTTATGAAGCAAGGTGGGAAGATGTATATAAATCAGGAACCTCAGGAACTGGTTTTGGAAGTGGGATTGTAAACAGACTGAATTTTTGCCTTCTCCAGGGACCTCTCCAGTGCCTCTCTGTGGCGGGGAGCCAGGTGTGCTTCTGCTTGGCCACCTTGCAAAGGGGAGATCACCAAGCTCCACCAGCAGGGCTTCAAAAGTCATATATAGAAAACACTATGGCTTTTTATATATTTATTTTGTATTTCCTTTTACTCCTTCTTCCTGTATACCTTTTATTTCTTTTCCTTACCTTTTCCATTTGCTAAAAGCTCCAGTAAAATGCTAAATACAAGTGGAGACAGTGAATATCCTTTTACTGTTCCCCCATCTTAGAGGAAAAGCACTGAATTATGCTGTTACCTGAAGAGTTTTTGTAGAAGCCCTTCATTACATTAAGGAGACCCACCAATTCCTACTTTGATAGATTTTTTTGGAAAAGGATAGTGTGAGAGTATACTAGGTAGGAATGTAAAAGAAGAGGTTAAGGGGGTGTCTATATCTTTAAGCTGTGTGGTGGATTCACGGATATTCATTTTTGTATTACCCTTTCAACTGTACATATACATGATACAGTCTCATTTGTGTGTATGATATATTTTACAATAAAAGCACTTTTAAGTAGTAAGATGTAGCTGAAGTGTAAGAACATTATATTCTTATTTTGAAATAACAAATATGCAGTATTTCACTTAGACCCTAAGAATTAAATATTAGGTTTTTATAGAAACCCAACCATACATTGTTTTCATGAGAAAAGGAGGTTTTGAATTTTTTAAAAAGCTACAGTAAGTTGATACACACGTGTATGCTTTTTAATTCCTAAGAATGTTAAAGGTAAGATCAAAGCATTAGAGCAAATAGGAAAACCTTGCTGATCAGTTAAAGAAGTCTCCTGAAACTTAAATTCTATCTTACAATCACTTGGAAGAAAAAATTACTAGAAAATGGGGGAAAGAAATCATGAAAATTCTAGTTAATTTGCATAGACTTTTAGGAAAGAAAGACATGCTCTCTCCATAACAGATACCAGGTTTTCTGTCTCTTTAAAAGTCTCGATTGTTTAGGGCCTCTGAGGTTTAGCACAAAGCCAGAAGATAGCTTTCTCAGAACCCTGTGTCACAGTTCAATGGAGACAGAAAAAGTTCAAAAGTCTATTAAAGTGACCTGATTGTGTGAACCTCAAAAACAAAATAGCCAGTTATTTAACCCACAAAATGGGTTTACTTGGGAATAGCAGCCAATTGCAATTTAGGACAGACAAGCAAAGGTGAATCACAGGCAAGTCGAGCGAACAAAGAAGAGCTTGCTTTATTAGGCGTTAGGAACAAACTGGGGAGGGTTGTTTTGAACAAAAGTTCACTGGAGGAAACCAAGAGTTCAAAGTTGTGACGGTTTCTCATTGGCTGCAAGCAGTTGTTAGTATGTTGTTGCTGCGGCAGGGGGGAATCGTCCTTTTTCTTAAAAGCAGGAGATAAAATTCCCATGTAGTTAATGTTTTTCCTCTACCAGAAGAAAAGTAACATTACCTTCCTTCTTCTGGCAGGTTATGCAACCTACAAGTGTAGGACCTACGTGACAGCTCCCGACTCAGGGCTTCCCTATTCCACTTAAAATGAAGTTTCCTTATTTTGCCCACCCTTTTTTCTTTTTTTAATTATGAAATTTATATAGTTTTTTTTTAAATTATAATTGTGCCCAGTAAAATAAAAATCAAAAAATAAAATAAAACAAGGTGTCCTTTACTTTTACAATTTTAAAATAACTTGGTTGTTAAATGCCCTATGCACTTGTGCAACAAACCCAAGAACTGCCCTTTTCCTTCTGTTTACTATCTGACATTTATTTATTAAATTATGATATGGGACCAGAAGAAAATTCAGACTTAAAAGCAGAAGAAAATATAACCAGTACATTTGCAGACAGACTAGCATCTGATATCAAATAAGATTTTCCTAATCTAGTTATTAATGTCAAACAGAATTCCCTTACCTACATAGGAATGGGCTATAAAAATTTTTCCTCCTATTGTCATGTTTACTGGCTTTTTGCACAAAAAAGTAACACAAGCTCATTTAGAAAACAAAGAATAATAAAAAGAAAACAAAAATTACCCATAATCCATTACCAAGGATAACCCCACAACTTTAAAAATCTCTCTTTTCTTTCTCTGTACATATGAATTCCTGTTTTTACAAAATCCAGCAAAATGTGAACAGTGTCATATCCTGGTTTTTTAATTTCATATCACCATGTTTAATATCTTTGAAAACTCTTAGAAAACATTCTTTTCATTCACTACAAATGTTTTCCACCATTCCTCTTATTTAATTTTCAAATGGGTTCCTTTTTGTTTTTTGGCCATATCTGATTACTTTCTTAAGGTTTATTTATGAAAGTAAGATTATTTGGTCACAGAATAAAAACATTCTTAAATCCTATTTCTTTCCAGGATGATTATAAAATTTTTCTTCTCCACAATAGTATCTGAGAGTTTGGGTCTATGTATAGTCTTGCTTGTGAAATTTTGTACTCAGAATACATTTTTAAATATTTTTTACAAATTTCACAGGTGAATATTACATCACTTGCTTCTTCAATATTTACTACAATTTCTTACTAAGTTTCCTGAATGTTTCCACATCCACTCCAGGCTTTCTCATGTTTCTGACTACCTCCACTTCTGAATCCATACAACCTTTTGCTTCCCCACACTATAAATTCCAGACAAAGAACTCTACAGTTCCAAAGACTTCATCTTCTCATAAACAGACCCCATATACAAACACCCAGGCAGCAGGAAGGGCCCTAGATACATAAATATGGGGGTGTTGATGATACAGAATAAATTAGCTCCCCTCTCCTGTACTGGGGAGTGGAGAACAATGCCAACTGGAATGGGGGTTCAACTCAGCAGTGTGCTGGAGCTTGTCTGTAATAGGTCACAAAAACCAATCGTGCACTTCTTTTCTCAATTCCATGTTCAGTGATATCACATTGGTTGCTCAAAATTGGCCTTGATGAGAGGATGCACACTATAGAAATCAGCAAAAGCTACAAATTAAGCCTCCCCACCCGCCCCCAACCCCCGAAGAGCCAACTGTTAGACATTTAACAGTACTCTTCCACTTCCTTTTCCAGCTATGCCATATATAGGATTACACTAACCTTTCTGTTGATAACAACAACAAAAGCTGTGTAAATTATTTTTTAAACCATCTGTTTGAAGGAGTCAAATGCTACTTAGGCAAATAAGACTTGAGGGTCTAAGATCCTAGCAAGAAAGATCAAGTGTTAAGAAGTGGGTCTGATGTTAGGCACCACTTTTTCCCTTCGTACATTTGCTGATTCATGAGCAGTTTATGAGAAGCTAAGTAGAAAGCCACGGCTAACAGAAGAGTTCATTTACCAGAGCTTTCAGCAGCCTCAGTGAAGAAAAAAATTTGCAATTTTTCAGACCTACCAAAGAGGAGGATCCTTTGGTAAAAGCTCAAGCTTTCATGTTGGATTTCTGAAGAGTATTTCTCAGGCTACTTTAACAAGTTACCATAGACTGTGTGATTTAAACAACAAGCATATATTTCTTTCAGTTCTGGAGGCTGGAAGTCCAAGATGAGAGTGCCAGCAAGGACAGGTTCTTGGTGAGGACCCTCTTCCTGGTCACAGACAACCATCTTCTTCCTGTGCCCTCACATGATGCAAGAGAGTGAGCTAGCACTCTGGCCTCTTCTTATGAAGGCATGGATTTCATTCGTTAGGGCTCCACTCCCATGACCGAATTGCCTCCCAAAAGCCCCACCTCCAAATACTACTACCACTTTGGGCTTAGAGTCTCAATATAGGAGTTTTGGAGGGACACAAATATACAGTCCACTGCATAAGGGTACCAGGAGACACCTAGACCTCAAAAAGAATGAAGCACAGCTCTGATTTAAATCAATTCCAGACTAGAATAAGTTAAGCCTATACATCCTAACTGCCTGCTAGTAGCAAACGTTAAATCCTTTCTGGAGGATTTATAGTATCACCAATAAACATCAAATACCTAGGAATAAATCTACTGAAGATGTGCAAAACTCCAAGATAATTGTAGATCTAAATGTGAAAGGTTACACAATGAAGCTTCCAGTATGTATCATTGACAACCTTCATGATACTGGAAGTATTCCAAAACATACACAAATGTTCATAGCAGTATCATTTCTAATATCAAAAAACTGGGAGTCACTCAAATGTCCATAAACAATAGAATAAGATATGGCATATTCATTCAATGGAATGCTATACTGCAGTATAAATGCATGAACTACTGCTGAACACAACAGCCTGGATGGATTTCACAGACACAGTGTTGAATGAAATAATTCAGACATAAATGAGTACACACTGTATGATTCCACTTGTATAAAGTTTAAAAATAGGCAAAATTTAACCAAAAAAATAGCCAAAACTTGTCTATGGTGTTAAAAGTTTAGAGGGAGAGTGACTAGGAATGTAAGGTGGCTTTCCAGGGTGCTAGCAATGTTTTATTTCTTAATCTGGGTGATGGTTAGTCACACAGGTTTGATCCTATGAAAACTGAGAATTCTATTTATCATCTTTACACTTTTCTGTATGAATGTTAAATTTAAACTGTATTAATGGATAATGGAGAGAAAGGTGAAACATACCCCCTTGAATCAGATAGGACTCTATGCTACAAATGAGTTAGAAAAATCTAACTCTAACTGGCTTAAAAACTAAAAGTCCAGAGGAGATCTATAAGTGGCCAACAAGCATATGAAAAGTGCTCAACATCATTAGTCATTAGGGAAATGCAAATCAAACCACAATACCACTTCACATCCACTAGGATGACTAGTCTCAAAAACTCAGACCATAACAAGCGTTGACTAGGATATGGAAAAACTGGAAGACTCTCATACATTGACAGTGAGACTGTAAAATGATGCAGCTACTTTGGAAAAGAGCTTGGCAGTTCCTCAAAATGTTAACCTAGGGTTACTATATGACCCAGTAATTCCATTCCTAGGTACATACCCAAGAGAAATGAAAACATATGTCTAGACAAAAACTTATATGCTAACGTTCAAGCATCATTATTCATTAATAGCCAAAAGCAGAAAAAAGCCAAATGTCCATCAACATTTGGGTTAAGTGTATATCCGAACAATGGAACATTATTGGACAATAAAAAGGAGCAAAGGCACAATACCCATTACAACATGCATGAACACTGAAAATATTACACTCGATAAAAGAAGCCAGTCACAAAAGACAGCATATTCATATTTATATGGAATATTTAGAACAAATCTATAGAGACAAAGTACATTAGGGGTTGTGGTGGCCTAGGGTTGGGAGGCAGTTGGGTGGGGAATTCAGAAGGGAAATTGAGGGAGAATGGAGAGTAACTGCTAATCTAAATGGAGTTTCTTTTTGAAATGACGAAAAGGTCCTGAAATTGATGGAGGTGAAGGTCATGCAATTCTGTGAGCACACTGCAAACCACTGAATTGTACACCATTTTAGAACTATTTAACTATTTAAATTACTTTTTAAACATTTACGGGTGAATTTCATGGTATAATTAAATCAATAAAGCTGCTTTAAAACAACTGAGAATTTAGTGACTTATATAATTGAAATATCTAGAGATAAGTTGCTTCAGTGAGGATTGATCCAGCAGTCAAAAAAAAAAAAACCTTAGAGTCAGAGTTGCTGTGGACTGAAGAATACTAGAAACATTTATTTACAACTAGATTTCTCTCATTTGATTTGAAACTGAAATACTCATGTTTGTAAATATAGCACCTAACACACAATTGGGTCCCTAATAGGTTCTCAATTTTCAATGAGTGAACAAACAAGAGCCACCAACAAATTAATAAATACATGAGTGAATAATTGGCTATACTGGTAAAGAGTCCAGACTCTTTGGGTTCTTTTTTCTTTTATCTCCTGCTGCCCTCTCCTTGGTCAGTCTCCATTAGTCAGGTAAAACATTCAAAAGGTAAAAAGAACTGGGAAAGAGAAGAGTTTCAAGTAGCTGATGTTGGTCCTGAAAAGAGCCTTGATGACAAAAATCACAGTTGAAGTTTATATCATTGGCTACAAAAAGGTTTGGAGATTTTTAGTTGATTTCAAATGGCAGGTTAACAGAGGAGATAAGCTGGCATTCTGTCAAGGCAAAAATTGACTCTCTTTACCATACCACTTTCAAAACCAGTTCCCAAGGTTCCTGATTTATACATCTTTCCACCCTGCTTCATAAGCCAGTCCTTAACTAGTTTCTGACCTATTCAGTGATTTTAAGTATAACTGAATATCACCCCAAGTCTAAGTCACCCAATATAAATTAAATGACATGACAGACTGAAGATCAAATGGATAGACCATGTCTATCGTTAGAATCCTGATCAAGAGTGTTCACTTAAAATTTCCATTTTGACCTTCACCCCAAACCTGAAAGAAATTGGGCACGTATTACTAACCCTGTTTTACAGATTAGGAAACCTAGGTCCAGGAAATTTCTACCCTACTTTTTAATTGGTGATGAAATAGGGACCAGAGCAACTGCCTCCTGATCCCTTTAAATACCGAGTGTTCCCACTAAACTGCCGTCCAGTGTGATGAGCATTGAAATGTTTGCCCTAAACTTACAGATGCATTTGCAATGGCCCATGAACACTTTGGTTTCATTAATAACTAAAAAACATAAAATTACATTGTAAAAATCACATCAAACATTTCTGTGTGAGAACGCAAGGTATTCAATAACTACTGATGGATTCATTCGTGTCAGAAGTGACTCTAAGGTCATGAAACAGACAAAGCCAATTAATTTCTACCTACCATCCAAATCCATGTCCTTGGACCCTTTAATACCTTAGTCTAGCCATCTGAGCTAATCCATGGTCCTTGTAGTAAAAAGAAACTGAAACATTCATAAATCTACAGGTATACTTTGAGCGAACATCAAATATTGTATATTGTAGATTGGGGTTTTTTTCCTCAAGTACTAAGTAAACTTTGTGCTTAAAAAAAAATATCACTATGTTACTGATAATGGAAAATGGATTTACTTAGCTGGGTAGCTTTAATTAGTTTGCTGGTACTCCAAAGACTTTTGGGCGAATGGGATTTTCTTCTAATACCTATAATGCATACAAGCATTAAATCAAACCTGACTCCAGCAAAATCTAATTCTAAAAGCCCTAGAGTAAAATCAAGATAAAATAATTTACACCAAAACCACTACATCAAAATAGAAAGAAGTCTGTGAGTAGTCCAATAGCTATCAACACTGATTTTCCAAAGAAAGAAAACCGGACTTAAAGATTCTGCTAACAAATCCCATATTCATTACATTTCTGTTGCTTTTAGCTTGTCCAAAAAGGCTATCATTTCTAAAGCATGTCAATAAGCATATAATATAATAAAGACTAGTGAGAAACATACGAAAATAAAAAGAGACAAAAATCCTTGAAGGAGGAATTAGAGATTTTTTTCTTTTTACATTTGCATTTAATGCTGCTGTAAGATTGTTATTTAACAAATAAATAGCAAGAACAACTACCAGGCTTAGGAGGGGCTGTGTCTCAGCTTTGCAGTAGTACTGGATAGAGAGTGAGGGCCAGTGCCTTGCAGTGTCAGCTCTGTGTTCACCTGTTCTTTGATCCAGGAGGGTTCCCTCCATTTCACTGGGTCTGAACACCTCTAGTAATAAAATGGTGATAAATAAAGTGACCTATCCTACTTCATGTATCAGAATAACATGAAAAAAGGGTTAAAACAAACATGCAGTTATCAAATTAAATCAAAGGAGGTTTAGCGAGTTGGACCCTGCTTTTGAAAACATGAATAGGCAAAAGTGAGAGAGGAAGAGGAGTTAAACAAATTCCAATAGGCAAGCTGGTCCAACTTCCATGATACCAATAGCAGGCAACACCTAGAGGCACAAATATAGGTGCTCCCTCATCCCCTCCCCACAAAACATGCAAATACTGATACTTGTCAGATGCCAAATGGTGTTTATAACAGACAAATGAAAGTTATATAAAAGTCAAAATCAAGACTTTAGAGACTGGAGTCAGAGGATTTCGGTTCTAATCTGCTGCCAACCCTAACTCTTAGCTATGCAGAACTGACAAGTCTCTCAGTTTCCTGATCTGAAAATTAAAGGTAATTGTTAGTGTTACTTGAGTCCCCTCCTTCAATAGTCTGCATGTCCCTTAAGGTTCAGAGTGGCCTGGAGAAGACAGAGGTTGTTCTGGTTCATAGAATGTTAGGAAACTTTACTGACATCCAGATATCTGGCTGGATACCATAGAAGTGTGCTAAATTCTGCTCCAAACATCACACAGAAAGGGAAATTGTTGCAAAGATTTCATGTGTCCTAATTTCATATTATCTTCTCAAGTCTTCACCCTTATCTCCCTGTCCTGTAATCATAACCAAGCCACATTCCACAGTGAAGAGAACAAAAGAACATGGGATATTGAGCTTTCCCAGGCCTCATTTTCTTCACAAGCTCTACTCCCAAACAACAGTCATAAAGTTATTGTATCTAACCTTTCCCTATGTTCTGTAGCCTCAAAATATTTTAAATTCTTAGGGGGAGGGTGTGCTCAGTGGTAGAGCACATGCCTAGCATGCACAAGGTCCTGGGTTCAATCCCCAGTGCCTCCATTAAATAAATAAATCTAATTATCTTCCCCTCACAAAAAAAAAATTAATTAAAAATATTTTAAATCCTTGTGTATTCTCCAAGGGTCTAGCATCAAGCATTCTAAATTGCAGCTCTTCCAATATTGGGTTCCTTTTTAAAGAACAATCATAATACAGAATGTAGGAGATATTCTAAAGTACTTAAGAGCCTCTGTCAAAGGCCTTTCAAGGCTGATGTTCATGTTGAGCTTTGGTTAGAAAGAAAGTGGAGGAGAGAAAAGATTTTAAAACCATCTATCATCCATTATGAACATAAAATCTCCTTATGAGACCTTCTTATTAACAATAACATAAACCCTACATGTTTCATAAGACTGTATCAAATTAGATAAAGCCCCCCTCAACACTTTTACTTTTTAAAATTATTAATTAATATTAATTAGAGAACATAAAAAGCAGAACAGAAGGGTAAAGGGTAAAGTAATACTTCCATAATTTCTATCCAGGTACAAATATACACAAATCCTACTTTCTGGCTCTAGTAGAAAATAAAGTTCTAGCAGATGAGTTGCAAATACATATAGTGAGCTCTTCAACCACAGAAGAGAATGTATTAATTATATTCAAAGAGAATGATGTCTGATCAAGTTGTCAGTGTAAATACAACTGCAGATAAAATATTTAAGCCATCTAAGAGAAAAAAACAGTATTCAAGCCTACTCAGAAGCTCATATAAAGTACAAAAATGATTTTTACAAAAATGTTTTATCAAGTCCTTAGTGCAGATCATTAATGTAGCCAAACCAAATTCACTCACAATCTTATGAAACATGTAGGGTTTATGTTATTGTTATTAAGAAGGTCTCATAAGGAGATTTTATGTTCATAATGGATGATAGATGGTTTTAAAATCTTTTCTCTCTCCCACTTTCTTTCCTTAGTGTAGATCATTAATGTAGCCAAACCAAATCCAGTGACATAAACGACTACTATGTGACCAAATTCGATTTATTCCAGAAATGCAATGTCACTCACTATATTAACAGAATGAAGAAGAAAGTCAATGATTCTCTCATTAGAACTGTAGAAAACACGTTTGATAAAAGTCAACATCATTCATGGTAAAAAGGGGGAAAAAATTCAGCAAACTGGAAATAAACTTTCTTAATCTGATACAAGGTATCTACCAAAAAAAAAAAAAAAAGATAGAACAAGAAGAAAAGAGAAAGAAGAAAGGAAAGAAGGGAGGGACAGAGGGAGGAAAAGAGGAAGAAACCAAAGAAAATGACAGTGAAATAAACAGGTGCTTTTTAAATGAGGATATCTGAATTGCCAACAACATTAGTAAAAGTGTTCAATTTCATTAGTCATCAGGGAAATGCAAGTTAATAACAAGTGTGGCATCACTACACAGCCCCCAAAATGGCTAAAATAAAAGGACACAGTAACACCAAGTGCTGTAAAGAATGTGGAGCAACTAGAATGTTTATATGCTGCTGGTGTGAATATATAAAACTCTCAAGACAGGAGAAGCTTACCTATAATGTTAGAAATCAGGATTTGGGAGAAAATGATGGGATAAAGCCTGAGAGAGCACACAGGCTGGGAAGGGTGAGAGCTTTCTGAACTGCAGTTCTATTCCTCAGGTAATATCCTATTTCTTGTCTATCCACATGGGGATTATATAACTGTTCACTTTGTGATACTTCATCAAGCTGTACATTTAAGACTTGTGTGTATCCCTGTAGACATACTTCAATTATTAAACATTTATTTAAAAACTGACTCAGGTTTTAAGAACTAGAGAACTGTAGTAATCAAAGTCAGTCAGACTATAACACAGACTGACGTGAATTTTCTGAAAATCTTGCAATCTTAAGGCATCATTCAAATATTAGGACAGTATCCTTCGGTTGACCAGTTCCTTTAAAAGTTTACTCTACCCACTCATTCAAGGCTTCCCAGAGTTGTTTGCCTTTAATAAAGCTAAGAAATCTGGCAACAGTGCAAGTCTGAAGGTCCTTTTCCTCAAATGCTCCTCCAGACTTTGAGCAATAAAGAGAATAAATAGACAAAATAAGGCAGTGAAACACCATTTGATCTCAGCATGGGAAGAGACCCCAGAAGCCATTAGTCTAACCTTATTCCACACACAGGAGGCATCCTGCAGCATTGCAGCAAGCAGGTAGTCATTTAGCCTCTGCTTAAAGCATCTTTAAGGTCAGGAAGTTAAGGCAGTGTATTACCTGGATGAAGAGCTTTCCATGTCTGCAAGTCAGTCTGTGAAAAGCTCCCAGTCTGCCTCTCTTTAACTCATACCCTTTAGATACAAAAGAACAAGCCCTCTCCAAATAACAGTTATTCAAATAAAAGAAGCAGAATATTGTGTCCCCTGATAGTATCTCTTCTTTACACCAAACATCTTCAGTTCTTCCAGTCCTCACACTAAATTAGACATTATCATATTGAGCAAAGAGTTTCTTCTTGTTCCTTAAAGGACTTTGGAATCAATTTGATTCAGTTTGTCAGATATTCAGATAAAGATAAAACCTAGCTACCGGAGATGATCACAGCCAAAAGCAATTTTGTGCACAGGCAGAGCAGGCTGTTGCCAGTTCTACATGAGCTGCGAGGCAGAGAAATTTTCTGTGAATAAAACATTTTCCCCACTTACCTGCCTTGAAAACTGAAGTTTTCATATAAATCACAACTTTGTGTTAAGGCATCAAAGATTACCATGAAAAAAAGAAAAATAAATGTTATAGCATAACCAAAACAAACACCAGCCAAGAAACCAGCTCTTGAGATAAGACAAAAGGCTAAGGAAACAGATCATGAGGTGGGTACATTAGAGGAGAGTGAGAAGGGCAGAAAGTACCTGGAGAATGAGACAGGCTAAGAGGACAAAGGCATTAGGATGCCAGAGTGTTGGAGTGCCTAGGAACTTGGACTAATGAAGGTACACATCTAAAAAGAAAATGAAATCGAAAATGGGGAAAGAAATGGACAATCTGTCAAGAGCAGCTCTTCTCACAGGCATAGACAAATGATCTTCCTCCCACTAGAAACTGAGCTAGTGCGTGACTCAGATGCAGGAGCAGGGAGCCTTGTATGTAGTCTGTGTGTCTGTCTGTCTGTCTTTGTCTCATACTCTCCCTCCTTTCCTTTTTGTCCCTCTGCACTTGACACACCAGGAACTGTCCCTGCCAGTGAAAGGAGCCATGCCCCAGCTTCCATGCCAGTGACTAGGTAAGTGGGTAAATCATACCAGCCGTAATCTACATCAGCTACCCTGAATTAAATGAGAGCTGAGTGGGGGACTAGGAAGCCCCAACTTGGGCTTCTGGTCTAAGGTGTGTCTTTCAACATAGCTAAGCCAGGATCATCGGCAGGAAAGGGGCAATTAATAAAACTGCATCTTGATCCCATTTGACTAGATTGTTCTTAATTGGCAATAAGTCAAATACATAGCAAAGATGGGTAACTGGCATCCTTAACTTCCAACTACAGTACATTGATATGAGATTACTTCTTTTATAAGCTCTTCCCTCCATAAACATTGAAGCAAAAGCCTTCTGGGGCTTCTTTGAAATCAAAGAAAAGACTTTATAAGGCAGAGATTTTAGCTTCTGTGGATTTGGTTTCATAAAAATATACACACAGATAGAGAATGTGTGAAATACATGCATTGAGATAGGGATAGGAGTCTTGCAGACCACTGGGGCCGGGCATCTGAGCTCCACCACTGATGAGGGTTCTGTGTGCTTCAGAGCACTGAATAGTGTGTTTTAAGAAACTATCTATGCTAATTGGTCTACCTGTAAATACAGAGAAATGTAAAATCTGATTCTGTTCATCCTACAAATCCTTTGGTATGTCACACCCATACCTGGAGCCATAGGCAACAAAATAAGAGCAACTGTTGATTTAATGGTTGATTTGGATTTTTTTTTTTTAACTCAACCAAGGCTTTCTTGGGCCAGCTCTATTCTTAAACAGATAATTACCCTTCAAGATAGGAGACAATCACCATATCCCTAGGTAATGGGTTTTGAACTTTGCAAGATTTATGGTTGCTTCTTCCTATTCAAAGACACTTGGTTCAGAAGACTGTAAAGTTAAGCAGAAATAATAATTATCCATCTTTTACTTCATGGAAGCCTTTCAAAGCTAAAGTAATCAGAAAGGTTTCTTTTTCTTTTCTTTTTTCTAAGAAAGCAAGAAAACTGGGGCACAAAAATCACAGAAATGCAAACTTTCTATGTAAGACACTCAAAATCATTTTGTCACAACCCAGAGGACAATAGCCAGAATACATTACAGTAAGTACTTATTATGCATTTTTATATTTTTTAAATTTTATCTTTACAATAACCTTAAGTACATTTTCTAAATGAAAAAAATGGGGCTCAGAGAGGTTGCATAACTCACTTTTGGACACACGATTGTAAGTGAAAGAGGCTGAGATTCAAACTCAGATCTGTCTTATTCCAGAGTTTGCATTCCTAACTCCCATGCATCTTATTCCTTTCCTCCATATCATAAAAGACCTCCCCAGTTACTTTCTATCATACCACCCTTCCTTCATGGGATTTCTATGTGTATATATATTATTTGTAGTCTGTATCCTCCGACTAGAATAAAGTCTCCATGAAGGAAGGTTCACTGTTCCTCTCAGGTCATAGCACGTAACAGTCACTCAATCAAATGTTTGTAGATTTAATAAATATTCTTACTCAAAAAATTAGTCAAGGTAGGAAAGAGATCAGAACCTACTGGTTCCAAGATCAATGCTTATTTCACAGGCAGAGTTCTCCATTCACCTGAGAGTGAAGAGTCTTTATACACTTTTTAAAGCCAGTGGTACAAGCATCCAACTCTTTACATTCCTTAACAATGCTCCAACTCTGGCTAAACATCCTCTGTGTATACAAAACTGTTCCAGGAAGAGCAAGTAAACAAAGACATATAAACTCTGCTCCCCAATCCCAAGGAGTTCACAGTCAAGCTAGAAAGACAGGAAATATGATTTTAAAATGTAACACACACTGCAAAGCAGTCTATTCTAAGTACCCAGTGAGCAGCTGTTTGTGACAAAGTCTATCTTTCTGCAGCAATTTTGGTTTCAGGGACACCTAAAGTGTTGCTAAGGTGAGGAGAAAGGACAACTTCAATTTGCCAGCTCGGATATCTTCAGCACCTGTTGTTAATCACACGCCTACACTTGGGTGTGATTTAGTGGCTCCTCTGATTGACCATTTCGATTGCTGTCTCTGTAGATCACTGTCCCAGCTGAATATCCCAGGACCACATTCATCAAATTATAATTTGGGTGGAACGTGGCTGTTTCTCCAAAGCTAGAGGGATGGCATCAGCAAGAAAAACTGGCAGTATTTTTAAAGGAAAGTTGACTGTCTCTGAGGATAATGGATAATGGTTTTTATTTTTACTATGAAAAAGAAATTATCAGTTCCTCAGGTGTGGTTTCAAAAGTACTGGGTATTTTGACCACCTATTGAAAAAAAAGAAAGACACTAACCAAGAATTCAGCAACTATCATCTCAGTAGGATATCAGAATTCCCAATACTCGAAAAGTAGACCAGTAAACTAGTTAAGTGATGTCAAGCTCACCCTTCAGCCTCAATGACGGGTCCAAGCCAAGCTAAGCAGAGGCCTTCTCCAGTATTTTTCTCCTAGAGTAAGAAGGGAAGAACCCTCGCCCCACTCACTGCTTTGACAGGGAGGTGTAGGATGTGATGAGAGCTTCCTGCAACCATGAAGAAGAGTCTGAGCAAAAGAAGCCAACATACAGAAAGAATCTAGAATAGGAGACAGTTTCCTGGTTCCAGTCACAGAAGTTTCCAGAGCTGCCTCTCTCTGTAGCTCTTATGTGAGCTACCAAAAATCCTTCCAATAATTCCCTCCTCCCTGCTTTTTTCCTTACGCTAGTTACACTTGAGTTTTTGTCACTAGCAATACAAGATTACTAATTACTATAGAAATGAGTATCGGAAAGTGGAATGATACCAATGACAGAGACTTAAATGTAGGCTGGGCTTAGCTGATGTGAGGAAGAGAAAGTGAGAATCACACCACTGCCAGCTGGAAAGACAGAAGTCATTCTTATATGAAAACAAACTAGGTATTAACTATTACCTGCTGTATCTGGCAGACAACGATATTTTGGTGGCTTGGTAGAAAAATAGTAAGAAACAAGACTCAGCCATAAAAAAGAACAAAACTTCGCAATTTGCAACATGGATGGACCTGGAGGGTATTATGCTTAGTAAAATAAATCAAAGACACGTACTGTATATGCCCGCCTTACCACTTACATGCAGAATCTAAAAAAAAAAAAACAAATGAATGTAACTTGAATATAACAAAACAGAAACAGACTCACAGATATAAAGAACAAACTAGTGGTTACCAGTGGGGAGAGGGAAGGGGGAGGGGCAAGATGGGGTAGTGGATTAAGAGGTACAAACTACTACGCATAAATAATAAGCTACAAGGATATATTGTACAGCAAAGGAATATTGAATTACTATGTTGTACACCTGAAACTAATAGAATATTATAAATAACCCTACTTGAATTTTAAAAACCTTTAAATTTAGAATGTATCAATAGAACATTGACAGTAGGTCAAGAGATATAACGGGGATTTGGTTTATATGCATACCAGGAAAATGACTGATAAAATAACTGCTATAATAAATGATTAAAATTTGTAAGAAAAAAAAAGGAACAAGAGCATACTTAAGCATACTAGATACTTCCTATGGCCTTTGGTAAGGTCCTTTAAAAGGAAAATAAGTTTCAATCCAAGCTGGCATTTCTTAAAATGGATCGGAAATAAGAAGATAGATATACAGTGTTGTTAAAACAGAGGTCCTTTCTGTATGTAGCTAGTGATCCAAAGCTGCTAAGGATCAGAAAACCATGCTGCCTGAAAAACTGTTAGAGATTAACTTTCTGTCCTACAGTGAAGTTATTTCACCAACAAGAGGAGTAGACACCCAGGAGAAACCTAGAAATGGGAAAAGCCTGACCACCCAGACTTCTCCCAAACAACTCCTGCTATGCACTTGTCACTACGAAAGGGTAGTAATTTTTCCCATCATAAAGTGCAAATAATTGAAATGCAACCAGGAGCCAGAGAGCAGCTGAGCTCTGTTTTACCAACTCAGTGTGGGAGCCCACGATGGGGTTAACAAATTGTAACAGATCCCAGCCACTTATCTCCTTAAAGAAGATGTGCTTAGTAAGTGCCTTGAGGTTTTAACAATGACCCAGGCCCCCGGCTATAAACGCTGGGCGTGCCTGCTGTTAGTCTTCTATCCCCAAAACAGCCTTGGGCTGGAATGGTAAACAACTTATAAAAAGCTGCAGACTCAGAGGTGAGAAGGCTGGTTAGACAATGACGGGTAAGATCCCCTGAGGGGGGCAACCTAAGACAGGCAAAGCCTGAGTCCAAGTTGTAAAACAACTGATTCTCGTAAATTCAGCCCTGATAAACTGAAAGGCTCAACACATGATTCACCAAAAAGGGTCTTATGACCTTGAGCCAAAACCAGCAATAAACAAAGCCTTTGTACTCATTGTGATACCACCCTGTCCTTCCCTAAATTCCTGCATTCCTCCTTTGACTGTACTCAGTAAATAGGGGAGATTTGAGAGGCGGGTTGAGTTGGCTCCCGACTCCCTCTCCCTCTCTTTTCCACAGTCTTGAGTATTTCATTTCGTCTTGGTGGGACTTCTGCTGGCCAGAACACACAACTGGTGATGAACCCACAACTCAGCCCACTGCTTCAGTTGCCCTGAGGCAAGACCAAGGGAGATGTTATTAAACAGAGGTCCATACAAGGATGGGCAAAGTCCTATGGGTATGTTTCTAGAAGACATAAATTTCAAAGGCAGGTTCCAGAGTCAAATATTATGATTCAACAAGATTTCTGGTTGGTTATAAGCCAAGAGAGCCCATCACAATAAACAACATTGATAGCCAACTAGCTCTTTAAAAGAGGTGCTTTGCTGGAGAAATTCCTAAATTAGAAGCCTGCAATTGCTCCATCTCCAAGGCAATTCCTGGGTCTTTGTGACAATAATGATAGCAACTGGGCTTATGGAAAAACATAGCCTTTCATGAGCTGTCCTCCTACCTACTGTGACCATGAAGCGAAATGACCAAGGCAAAGTTTCCTGGGAACAGAATGCCAAAGACCTAACAGTAGCCAAGACAGTGAGTCAAAAGTGGGTATGCCTCACTGGTCCTATTGAGTGGAGTGGGGCATATTCTCCGGAGTTGTCCCACTCACGTTGCTTATCCTTCTTCCTCTTTTCCAAACAGGAATTCTTATGTGGCTACTCTCTTTTTCTGTACTATGGTATCTTAGATGGGTTGGAAGTGGTTAAATTAGTCTCACTGCCCAAGGGTTCAGAATCTTGAGTGCCATGTCTCCCAAAGACCCTGGGCTTGTTAGATCCTCTCTTGAAAGGTGGGGTGAGGGGAGTATATTTGTGATTACCTGTAGATTCATTGCTTTATGTAGGCAGCAGTTTGAATATTATAAACAAAAGGAGAGTATATGTGGATGTATATACACTAGAGAGCCATGGGGAAAATTGTAGTGTTTGAGGGGGTCAATCATGAATCTGTCCCAACCACAGAAACTGATTCAAGATGGAACCCAAGCCAGATCCACCAAAGTTATTGTCTAGGTTCTTTCTGTTATCGGGAGGGTTCTTCTTTCCTCTTTGGTTATATATAGGTATAATCTCATAGCTACTGGAAGACAACATCCCCAGTATCCACTAAGGCACCTTTGTGCAAATAGAGAAATGTTCCTCTTCCTCAAATCATTTACCGAATTTTGTTAGAAAAGACACTTGAGTGCCATCTGCTGGAAATTTGCCATAATAAACACACAAATCTTTGATTTCTACAATATGATTGCTAACACTTAGGTGGAACACAGTCGTATATAGCACATGATACATAGCAGCCCTACTGACAACGGTGTCCCCTACTACAAGGTGAAGTTTGACTCAGTTATGCCAGCACCCCCAAAAAAACCAGATATGAAAAGGACTAAAATTCCTGCAGGCTTCAGGTTTCCGCTTCTACTTCTGGAAGTCTCCAGAGTTGACCAGATCTTATAACTGTTCCTTCCCACCTGTAAACAACTACAAACTCTGCAATATATTCCTTTTCCCTTAAGCTAGTATCTAGTCAAATTGATTTTTTTGTTCCTTACAATCTTAAGAATCCTGGAAAATATATCCAGTTTCACTCATCTTCTATACATATGACATTAGCTAGATCATTTGGCCTCTATGAGCCCAATATTCCTCAGCTATAAATCGGGCAATGATTGAAAGAGAAGCATATGAGATAAACATATGTGAAAGGGATTTGAAAGTACAATATGCCAAGATGGCATTGAAAAGAAGGCAATGATGATGATAAATCAGACGAAGCAAGAGAAGATGCAAAATCTATTTCCATTACTTTTTTTGCTTTCCTATCTTTCTTCACAGCATAGAAGAGAATTTTTTTAAAGGTAGAAAGAAAGAAAATGAAGACATAGAGTAGAACTTCACTAATTTAAGTCAGAATCAATAGGCATGGGAGAAGGATTGATTTGTGAACCTCTGAACCAAAAGCTCAGGATTCTGTTCTGCCTTCTTCCAACAGAAAGAACTGAAGACAACAAGTTTAACATTACAAGTATGGTCTGTAGCCATGAAATTTAGTCCCTGTCCAAAATCAATAAATTAAAAGATAAAACCTAAGACTTCTTGTTTCCGTCATCACAATGAGTTTAATCAGCTGCCTATTACAGGTGGTCCTTGGCATCTTAACAAGTTGATGAAAAATAACAGTTACTCTTCAGAAATAAAAGTAAATACAATTAGCAGGTGTTACTAACTCAGGGAAAAGACCTTCACCTACACTAACCAAAAACTGAGTGCAGACAAAAATAATTAGCTAAATAAGCAATCAGGTTGAAAACAGAAGGTTCAATACAGGGCATAATCTACTAATTTGTTGATCATTGGACATAAGCAGGGACCAGTATATCACTGTACTATGAAACACCAGCCTGTACTCTTTCATCAGAATAACCTGATATATTTCATCCTGAACTTTTCCTTATTTTTCCATATCTTACCTAAATCATCGGAGGTTGGTAAGTCAATTAATCAACGGGCAGTTCTTCATACAGGCTCACTATTTGCAAAGCACTACACTAGACAATTTAGGCCCTATAAAAATGAGTAAAGACATGATCCCTGCTGTCAGAAATTTTGAAACCTAAGTAGGAAGAAAAACAGGCACATATGCAAATTAAATCTGGTTAATTAACTCATTAATTTATTCACTCATTTAATCACTCAACAAATACTTATTCAAATTTATTAGGTCTAGAAGAAAAAAATTAGATAAACATGGCCCCCACCTAATAAAGGTTAGTCTATACAAGAAAACAGACATTGAACACATTAAATATTAACCCATAATAAGTTCTCTAAAGGAAAATCACATGTTGTGTTCATTACAAAACATTTTTTCCTGAGAAAGTCACATTTAAGTTAAAGATCTGAAGGATAAGTGGCAGTTGGCCAAGTGAGAAGAGAGTAGAGTATTTCAGGCAAATAGAAAAGCACATATGAAGAAACTACAGTGGAAGAGAGCTTAGACACTAGGACTAAAAGGAGACCAACGTGGCTAAAGTACAGTGACAGAGAACAGAACAAATCCAGGTGCAGCTGAAGAGCTGGACGAGAGTCAGTTTACTCTGTAAGTCATGTTAAGGATGTTAACCTAACAGCAATTAGAAACCACTCAAGGATTTTAAGAAGAGGAGTGTCATCATCACATCTGCATTGCTGAAGATCAGTCTGGCTGCCTATATCAAGAATGAACAGGAGGATGGCAAGAGTGGCTTTGGGAAATCAGTTGGAAGAGGTTTACCAAGCTATGAATACCCAGCTGTAGATGTCAAATCACATAAACAGCCATCACCTCATTGTCAGCATCAATTGCTTTACATTCTCAACCTCTTAGAGGGGAAAGCTCTCCAGGGATCCAAAAATGAAACTCAGAACACACTTTCCCATAGAAACAATGCTGTTAAGGCAGTTGGTTCTATAGTTTAACACTTTAATTCAACTTTTATGGTGACTTTGCTTTTCATTCTTGAGCAGCTGTATAATTAAGAGGGATCTAGAGGACTTCAAAAGATTCCCAGGAAAAGGCCATTAAGAGAATGAAATGGTCTAAACGTGAGTTCTGTGGTTTAAGTAAGAGAAGCTAAAACTACCTTCAGAAAATAAACAGATATTAGAAGTATAGTTTCATGTTACTCATGTCAAATTCTTGCCCATGCTTGAGAAATCACTGAAGCTATGAAGTGTTGGAAGAGACAGGAAGGGGTAGGATCCAGTGTGTGGATGGAGGAGTAAGCCTTAGAGTGAGCTGCAGTTATCCCATACAGCACCCTAGTCCAAACTGGACTCTGGGTGGGTGCAGCACACCAGAACAGAGTCTGATGAACAGGCTAGATTTCATTCTCCAGGACCCCTCGACTGAGCCCTCTTAGGGAGTGAACAATCTGTACAAAATGCTGCATTTCTGGCCTTGGAAAGAAGGCAAGATGGTGCATTCTCTGAGATGAGGAAGAAGGGAAAGATAAGTAGTCTACAGTACAATGGTTCAGAGCAAGGACTGTGGAGCCACTACATGGTTTTGAATCCTGGTTTACTAGCTGTGTGACCGTCAGTAAGTTCCTTGATCTCTCTTTTCCTTGGTTTTTCTAACTAGAGAATGGGAACAGTAATAGTACCTACTTCCAAAGTTTGTTATAAGAATTGAGTTATTATTTGGTGCACAGAGTGTTAATCAAATGAAATAAAACTATAGAGAGAGGGGAGATATTTTCTCTGTGTGAGGCCAGACTATTTGCCATAAGGAAAGCAAGCATTTAAGAAAATTTCTACAGAAAACTAAAAATAGTCACAGGGCCATCTTGGAAAGAATGATGCCTTTAGTACAAAAACTTATGCCACCTATAACTATCCTTTGTCTGAAAGACCTCAGAGGTATGCACTCTTTCCATGATGTACTGCCTTTAAGCTATTGTTTGATCAGGAGTATCTTCAGCTACAGCTGCTACAGGGAAAGTTAAACTCAGTAGACAGTTAAAATTTAAAGCAATGTCACTGTTCCCTCTCTCCTGAACTCACCTGAATTCATGCTGAACAGAGAAGAATATTTCTTGTCCTCCCAGATGGCGAACAGATTCATGCTTTTACTAATGCTCATCTTATTCAAATATGTTTCTCAGCAGGAAGCGTCTACCTGCTACTGGAATACTCAGAGGATTAAAGAAGACTGTATACATACACTACTGGCTACATTTACTCAACAGTTACGGTAGAAATGAATATTTCAACAGAAAAAAACATTTTCACCTTCCCATTACCAATTAAATTATTTTCACACCAAACTACATTCCCCACCAGGAAACATGACTACATTATCCTCACTGATGTATCTCAATAATTAAGAAACGGCTAGGCAACAGGCAAACACCTATACCTATCACCTATTTAAGCTATCCTCATTGGCCTTGTAAGCACCGAGAGAGCTAAAAACAAACAAAACAAAACTCTGGCTGCCAGTACAACGTGCAATGACCTAAACTCTCTACAAGACCCTGGTGACTTTCATAGCAGGGAACACCTAGTCTAGTAAAAACTAATTACCAAGCCAGAGTCAAGCCACTGGCACAATTCGTGGCATGCAGGTCCCACACTTGCAATGTCTTCTCTCTGAATGGGGCCCTTATTTTTCATCTCCACTTTCATGTCAAACTTAGGGTTCAGATTCTAGGAATAGGAATAGGCTCAGGAGTAAGTTTAATATGAACCCCTTGAAGGGTCTAACAGTCAAGTTTCAATACAGAAAGTATAAAGCACTGTAAGTATTTTGAGCAGAAAAGAGTTTAATGCAGGGAATTCAAAGTTTACAGAATTAATGGATGGGCTAAAGGATCAGGTTCTAAGATGACCTCTATGAATGACTCCCAGAGCAACAAAAAATGGGTCCACCTCTGAGGCTGCCACTGGAGATATGAACACAAAGTCATATCCATGGGACAGGAGCCCAAGAATCAAGGAGCAGAGTCCAGAAGAGATTGATGCCAAAATTGCCTCTTGATATTCAAGAAGCTGGAGATAAGGCACTGGAATACTGATAAACAACTCATATATCCCCTTTCTGCTGGCCAGCAGAAACAGACACAAGAGGCAGGAGAAAGACCTCCACCATCCTCCCACGACCTTCTGTATTTTGGTGCATCCAGTTAGAAGAATATTTCATATCCAAAGCCATAGTTGTTAAAAGCTATTGGAAATGTAGTTTTTAGCTTTCTAATCTCTCCATAAAGGAGGGTTAAGTAAAATTGGAGGTTGAATAAAGCAATCAACAGAATCCACCACATGACTGCTACAAACTTCCAAAAATATACTTACTATGCTAGTGCTGAAATACACAGAAATCTATGATTAGAGAGTATTCCTTAGCATTAAGCCTTAACCTTTCCATAAGCCAAAGGAACAATTCCTGAAACAAGTACAACTTAAGCCTTTAGCACTCAAGTGTAGATTAGTGTATTTAGTTATTTACTAGAGCCCAGAGATATCAAGCCAGCAGTCTTTACATAGGGGAAGGGGACAGACTTAGAACCAGAGTAGAGTACACACCAGTATAGGGAGAGGGCAGGGGTTGGGCACTAAATATGTGGTTCATCTTCTTTGCAATTGAAGATTAGGCCAGTGTGGCAAAAAATGCATTCTCTCACGTAGGCACTAGGGATTTATCAGGATCAGGAATGAGAGAAGGGAATCTGTGCACCCTCATCATGGGACGCTCCCTACCGAGATCTAAACCACAGACATCCAACCCATACCCTTATCCTAGGACTGGATAGACTCAGGTGACATTTCCACAAAAACACAAGTGGGTCCCAAAGTGGCAATCAATGTCAGCAGTTCTGTGAGTAGACTCACAGGAAAAATCCACCCTCTGGTATGTTTTATTTGCCCAGGCCAGGATTTATTCAGAAATTGTGATTTGGCTGTTTTTAGATAGGACATGCATTCTCCATTTCAAAACATGTCCTCACCTTTCTCTATCATTTTTCATCCAGCAGCTTCCCACATTGACATCAACATCTAAGCCACCACTGGCCTGCTCTTTTTCCTCCTTAGGGGAGAACTGAGGAGTCAAGATCTAATGAAAATAAATAAAATCATCAATCCTAGTGGGTATAGGATCATAAATAAGAGACAAAGCCAAGAGAGGGAAACAAAAAAGGGTGGACTGGAGCAAGAGGCTGCACTCTGACTACCACAAACACTATTTACTCTTTGCCACCCGGACCAGGGGGGCATGGTGCCTGGGTGCATCACTGTTGTTTAGAGGCACAGAGTTCCTTTGTGCACCTAGGATCTGGGTGAGCACACTGCACACATCAGGAAAGGCTCTCGGAGGTCCTGGGCCATTGCCCAGTAAGACTACTCAGGTTGTCTCTCACTTCCAATAAAGGAATGGAGGAGCTCACTTTGGCAACTGCTCAGGAGCCTGGGAATTTGTCTTGCCTCATGGGGAAGGTAGCCCAGGTCTGATAGCCTCACTGCTAGATATTAAGTTGTCTGTGAGGCTGGGGCAAACCCCAAGGCAAGCTAAGGTAATTATCCAGACTGGCTGTTCTCTACTTGGGCTCCTCTAAAAAGCTCGTCCTAGTCCCAGGGAGCTATAAACCAGTTAACAGCTCAACTTTAATTAATAAGCTCAGCTCCCTAATGAAGATATAAACGTCCACATTTTTATCCTTTACGAAGTACTTTGGGCTCTTTTTCCCTTAAAGAGCTTAAATGATGCCTCTGCTTCCTTTTTCAATTCCCACTTTCACATTGGTTTCTGGACTCTCAATTATAGTCACTGTCTGTTTTCACTCTTCAAATCCATCTCATCCAATGCCCCCTGCCCTCTGTTCCCTGTCTGTCAGGGTGTTTTGTGTGCTTCTTAGAAGCTCCACTGTCAAACTGTGAGGAACAGGGAAATCTGCTGAAGTTTTTGAAGAAAAAGGCGTAAGCTGTGTGACTATATGGAAACAGGAGGAAATTCCATTTGAAAAAGGCAAATACAGTCACTGTCGTCAAGAGAAAATACAAAAAAGGTGACTGGCAACCATGGTTGCACCTCACCGTTCCCCAATGAGAGCAAAATTCTAGCTGGAACAGTCAGACTAAAGGCACAGGGTGTTGGAAAGGTCAGATATGAAAATCTCAAATTCCTCTTTGTCAAACCTCAAAAGTTTATTTTAACCTAAAAGATATAACTGTATAAACATCCACTAATCTTTCTTACATTATGTATAACTTCAAACATACAAAAGTAAAGAGAATAACATCATGACCTCCACAGCTTCACTGAGATTCAATACGTGACCACATTTATTTTATTCATTTACCAATGCTCTTTTCCCAAAACTCAATTAATATGAACCAAGTGTCAGACATATTATTGCATTACTTCTTAATACAAATTTTTATAAGGTCCAAGACCTCGTACCGACAGCTTCTAAGCACTGGCCTTAGCACATGGTCTGTGGTGTTAGACACACCAGGGTCTGTGTATCAGCCATGCCATTTAGAAGCAATGTGACTTTGGAGACTTCCTTAGCTTCTCTAAGTCTCAGTTCTTCACTGCAAGGTAAGGTTAATAGTGCCTACCTCTTTGTGAAGAAAAATAAGGTAATGCAGGGAAACTGCAGGCCCAGAGTAAGTGCTCAATAAAGATTCACTTTTGTGATTATTGCTGTTATATAGGAATTTTAAGAGAAAGAAATATTCCATCTTCTAAGAAAATCTCAAGTTCTAACAGATTACTCTTTTAACAAGCTCATATAACATCCTGTTCTTTAGTGTTCCAATACCAACTGGACAAAGGAGAGAAGCCCCCTTTTCTTTAGAACTTTGGGTAACTGATCTCTGGATAGTTTCATCTCTGCCTCCGGGTGCAGCTCAAACTTACACTATTGATTTCTCATTATACTGAATATCAACCAAAGGAAGAAGTCAGATTTTATTGAGATCTGTATTTTATTCGTTTCATTTTTGTTTTCTCCCACTGAGAAATGAAAGTAACTATAGTACCCGGTCATAGTGTCCTTCCTGTAGCTAAAACTCTTTGGCCTCTTACTAACTAGTTCTGTAACATTTCTTTGGATTTTGTGTTATCAGACATTTAGAAGCTTTATTTCAGCTATTGAAGGATGGGTTCCACTGTGCTTTCCAAACTGTGACAGACAAATCTAGATCGTCACCAACTTGGTTGCTCTTTCTGGATACACTGGTGGGTGGACTGCCTTTACCAGTTCCCCTAGCATTAACTGGAGCCATGTGACAAGTTCTCAATGATGGTATGTTTAAGGACAATGGGTTTTACAAAGCAGGCAGAATGCCAAGATGTTGTAACAGGTCTGCTGGAATGTATATCCTAAAACTAGTTTGCTGACCTCAGATATTATGGAACTGTTGTGAGATCCATCCCTGATGTACTCACAGATCTGGAAAATGAGCATCTACTGATACCAGTGATTTATAGCTTTCTGGGAAGGCCGTGGTCATGTCCAGGAGGTTTTATAAACTAAAGGCAGAAAAGGACCAGGATAAAAATTCCACTATTCGAGGATTTGCATTATTCTGAAAGCAGGATTTTGCTTGCAAAAGAATGCTTCTAGTCTGATGGCTTGAGTCATCACTAGTAAGTGACAGGCACAATTGCTCTGACTCTGGATAAAGCTGGATTCTGTGGGCTTAGCATCAAGAGAGACTTGCAATGACTGTGCAGCCTCCACCATGGTGACCTCTTGGGCCTTGGTGGGGGGACACTCACACTCTCTAGAGGCAGTCACTGGAAGCCAAACAAGTCCTGTCCCTAGAGAGCATCCAGCAGCTCTTAATAAGAAAGGATGCTTGGTGAGTGGACGCTGTAGATGGAAACCCACATGGAGGTCTTCAAAGGTCACAGGTAAGGTGCTAAAAAATTGCTAATCATCTCGCCTATCATATCAATCTACATCATGATATTATCTTTTTGAATGCTAATTTTTTCTCCCCAAAGACCCATCACTAAAATGAATCCATTGCCTTTATATCAGAGAATGAGCAGTGGAGGAAAACAGGCTTTGAGCAGGGACATAGCAGGTGGAGATGGTGTCAGTGGTGATGAGGATCAGGTAGGTGTCCAAGGTCGGTATAGGCAATGGGTTATTCTAGATATTGAGACAAATCTCCACGGACTGTACAGATCTTGAGATTAAAGCCAAAGTTAGGAAGGTCATAGCATTTCAGGCCTCAGCACTGGTGAGTTGAGACCTTGATGTGCTTCTCACTCACAGTGGTGCCCTGGGATCACAGTACGGTAATGGTGGTCAAAAAAGGGCCAGAGGCACATGGAAAGTTCTTACCTCTGATTGAGACAAAATCTGATCTTAAATTACATTAACTATCTGTGGTAGACAAAACATATAATCTTCTCCCCTTGAGTGTAGACACAAATATAATGGGGTTTTACTCTCGTGATTAGATTATGTTACATAGCAAATGCTTCCCACTTTAATGTAATGTCTTATAAGATTTTCTGTTTCACTTTCATCACTACAAATTCCAATCTCAAATCACATGCCACCTAGGGGATTTCATGATTGACTGAACTGCGTAAGAGTTGACGTATGTATATTCTCTAAGCACCTTCCTCCAGGAAGCTTTTCTCTGACTCTTTTTCCCCTGAGGTTGGGTCAAGCAGTCAACTATGCAGAATACACACAATGTATTCATTTATTTATCTTGTACTCACCCTGTTCTAAAAGGGAATAACATATGTTTCAAAAGTATAACAGGATTTTTTTAAATGAATAAATAAGAAATCTGAATGAAGGAAAAATAAATTGAGGATAAGTAAAATAAACTCAGGGTGGAGATCAACACATTAAATGCCTACCACAAAATGTTACTAGACGTGAGCCACAAAATCTGTCTCTAGGCTCTTCAGCTATCAAAGCAAAGAGACAGACACCATCAGCTAAGTAATTCATAGCAGTTCTACATTTGTTTGCTTGTTTGTTTTTAAAAACACCTATTCCTGATAATGTCATCTGAGTAATTTCTTTCTCTGGCTTCACTGAAAGAAGTCATGCAGAATTTAATAAAGAGCTTAGAGGGAAGGATCTGGTTTAAACATCTGCAAAATGTTTACCTGTTTACCTCACATACTAGCACAACGGGTTCATGGTTTGAGAAGCAGGGAGTGAGGACCAGAGGGCATCAGACAGAAAAAGAATCACTCAAACATAAATGGTCAGTGAGTGCCAGGTAATGGAAGCCAAAAAGGAAGAAAGATTCAGCAACAGCTGGCAGGGAAGTCTCCATCCTGGAGAAAGAGGAGACTGCGGAAAAAGCAGACAAGTTCAAGTCATAGGCAGACATCAAGAGGAAAACACAGCACCAGGAAAAAGAATAAAAAACCTACAGAAATATCCCCACTAAAGAGGCCTTAGGGATGTCAAATTCTCCATGACTCCAGCCACCTTTTAAAGATAAGGGTACTAAGGCCCAGAAAACACAAGCATCTGTTCCTGAGGCCACACAGCTGATGTAGAGCTGACATTCTATGACTCTAACACTTTTGGTGATGGGAAACGGACAGACAGAAAGTCTTCTTGGAGGCAGGTAATGTCTGACTTGAGTCTAGAGCCAGAAATACAAGGCAGATGAGAAAGAAAAGTCACTTGGAAAGAGTAATGTTACCTCCCCACTTATTCAGACCCCAACGAGAGCTGTGACTTATATGACATACAGTATTTATATTTGGTAGTAACCTAAGAGCTACTGGAATTACCAAAGTGCTTGCTACACACCAGGCACTCCACTAAACATCCCCCTTGCAGGATCCCATTGAATCCCTGCAACAATCCTAGGGGGTAAAAACCACCGTTATCTATATTTCACAGTCGAGAAAACAGGCTTATTTAGCAAGGTTAAGTGATCTCCCCACTGTCACACAACTAGTGGGTGGTAAACACAGGATTTGAATACAGGTCTATCTGATTCCAAAATGTGTGCTCTTTCTCCAGCCTAGAAAAAATATTTCACCTTCCACTGAGCAAGAACAAAGGGATGCACATAATGCTAACACTAGAATTGAGTCATTCAGCTCAGGACCTCCCCATGGAATGGAAAAAGCAGTACCAGGCTGTGTGAGGCAAATTACCCAATAGCAAATACCCTTGGGGTCATTCCTCTAATTCAAGTTCACGGCGTTTATTCTCTATAATAGAGGAAATATATATACGTGTGTGTGTGTGGGTGGGTGTGTATCTCCATCCATCTGGACATATCCAGATATATATATAATAAAATAGACAGCACACTCATGGATTCTGATCCCTTATTGGTCAGCCCAGAGCAGAAGGTCACTTGTGAAGCTGTCCAGAAGTCTGACCCAGGGCTCCACGTCCTGAGTAAAATCTGCTCTACTGGTAAATGTGCTTGCCTTGAGCCAGCGCCTCAATGCAGTTTCTCTTCTGGATGCTTTGGCTCTGCCCTGAGGGCGATTCTTACTGGACCTGATGCAGTTCCTATTTCACAAATCAGAGCTTAAACCTTCACAAGAGAGTATCGATTTGTGCTATCAAAGCAGCAAGATTCCAGAGCTGGGGAGATGAGGGAGTCTGGCCCCTTTAATCAATATTTTCTTACTCATTAAAGCAGATGTCTGATTCAAATTTTGATTTTAAGCCAGATTCAGACTGAGAATTAGTGTTCTTAAGGTACAGTCTTTACTGGGCAACAAAATCTGCCCACTGTTTCGACATTCTTGTCTCTCTCTCCTTCTCCCTCTCTTTTTTCTTCTTTCTCTGCTTTTGATGTTTGAGTTCAAGTCCAGCAGACACTTACTTTCTGCCACTGTTCCTTTGGAGAGATCCAAAGGACAACCTCCAATCCAGGGCCAAAGCTAGCCAACCTCCAGGGTTCAACTGCCCTGGGGATGGGTACCTCATCCCAGCAGATAATTTCCACTTTAATGAGCTGCTCTAGACATCCTATTCCAACTGGAGCCTCTTAAGATTTAAGGATTTGAGCAGATAAAGAGCAGCAAAGAAGATCTACAAACTTGTCAAAGGATAGTTCTTAAGAATCACAGCCCAAATGCTCTTCTAGGAGTTACCTTTAACACTTCTCTCAAATCCTGCCCACTAAGGTAGCAATGCACTGTGCAAAGGACACAGGATTTACAGCTGTTCAGACCTCGTTTGGATCTCCAGCTCAGACACTCCCTAGAAGGGTGACTTTGTGTAAATAATTGAACTCTGGGCTCATATTCCTCATCTGTAAGACTGAACATAATCACTCTCATAAAATTGATATGGAAATTAAACTGGATAGCATAAATAAAGTGCTTCTTAGAATCATATGATCATAATCTCATAATCACTCATAATCTCATTATCATTGGCACACAGTGGTTCTCAATAAATGTTAGTTTTTCCATGTTTCTCTCTCCCAGGACCCTCACTCAGTCTTTTTCTTCCTGTTTCTGCCTGCTTTCCACTGATCTACTTTATGCTCTTATCTTTTTGACCATCTCCTTTCACTGGGCTTAAAACCATGAACTGTCAGCCCCAGAAGGCTCTAAAGAAGTATCTTCACTTCACAATGAATAACATGCCCGATCTCAGCTACTCACCAGCCCAGCCACAGGCAGCACTCAGCACTCCGGCCTCCCACAGTCTCACATCCTAGTCTTTCAGAGTTGCAGTTCTTGAAAGTGGCAGCTTCCTGGCAGTTTCAGGAAATTTTCCAGAGAACAGCTCCAAAGAGCAGCAGAAGAGGAATTACCGGGATGTATCTGAAAAAAAAAATTCCCCTGATATGAGAAGAAAATTAATTAATGCTTCTCATTTACAGCTCTGATATAATGGATATTCATTGCAGTTAAGCTGCTTCAAATTGGACGCATATTTTTTATAAATCTGAACTATGGGGTATCGTCTTTCTCCCGTCTAATGCCACGAGTGTGCTAAAGCTGGCTCAGACTGCTCAGAGAGCCGACTCTTAGCCTCCCTTTCCAACTCTGCATTAAGTGATCCCACATAGGTAACTTGAAATTGAAATGGTGAGAGTATTTATACCACAGAAATTGGCAACCACTACAAACAGACTTTATTTTTCCGAGAACCAATTGTTAAATATTTACCAGCACGCTACTGGATAAGTTCTTAAGACTTTAGCACTGATTCCTAGACAGCCCCCTTTTGCTTTAAGAAACTTTAAAGTTTATTTTTGCAACGTTGATTTCCTACAGGAATTCTACAAGCTTCACCCTGTGTGCCTACAGTAATAATTTTAGGTCTATAGAAACCTGTATTTCTTTAAAATACTTCTTCAGTTTACCTGCTGGACATGGCAGAGACTCTATTAACAATGAATCATGTAAATCTGCTCTGCCTTAGCTCCATAAAGATGAAGGTACCTGCTGGGCCATTAGCACATCTGCATTGGTTTTGTCCTACTGATTTAAAAAGTGTAAGATTGTGAGGATTTTAGTCCCTGAGAATCTCTGAGCTGCTACTGGCATCATTGAGCATTTCATTGTTTGTACCCACACTCAAATAGAGCTCATTTTCTCCAAATACTATACTGTGCTGGTGACCAAGAGGCCACATAATGGGCTCTGAAGCCAGACTGCCTCGGGTTGAATCTCAGCTCCTCTACTTTCCATCAAGTTCCTTAACCTCTCTGTGCCTCAGCTGTAAAATGAGGGCAGTAACAGTGCCCATCTCCCTGAGTTGCTATGAGGATTCAATGAGTAATACGTATCAAATGCTGGCAACAGTGACACACAGTAAATGCTTAATAAGTGTTAAAAATTAGGAGAGAGTAGAGATAGGACGTTTATTACAAGGTAAGATATTCAAGCACCAGGCTTTAACTGGGTAGCTTGGGATGAGACTGGGAAGACCCTTTAGAGGAAAGGTTTAGAATATTATTGTTAGAAGCCTACATCAATTATGGAAGGGATCCCAGAAGCTCTGTTAGGAGGTCCTCCTGTCGTCACTGAATAAGAGATCTTCTAAACTGCAGCAGCTGGAGAGAACAATTGAGTCTCCCCTCCTTATCTGAAGCAAGAGTTCACAGCCTTGGTCCCCAGGGCAGAGACAAAGGGTGATGTTCATATGCAGACACCACAGTGGGCTGTGTAACGGTAGATGGCCTGTAGGTTAGGTACAATCCCTGCTTGTGAGGCTTACTTCCCCACTCCTATGACCCTCACAGAATGCAAGGGAGGGAGATTCACAGTAGTACAGGGATCCACTTCTGTGGTAATCATCAGGCTATTCCCCAATATTCTAATTCTTCTCCTTCTAAACACATGGTGGGCTCACAATTCCCCTCCTTCTTCTAATTAGGCAAGTCTGTATGTCTTATTTTTGGCAATAAAATACAAACAGAAGTGATAGGTATCTCCTCCAAACTTCAAGAGCCAATGAGTGATTTGCATATTTCCTTCTGCTTGCCATGGTGACCAGAAATATGAGGTTTCATCAATTCTCATCCCTGAGTGTGAATATCTGTAGCAGAGCCCCCAGTCCCCACAATAGACAATACAAAAAAAAAAACAAAAAACAAGATGAAACGTCATTGTTTTAAGCAACTGACACTTTGAGGGTTGTTTGTTACTGCACAAAGCATATTCCATCCTGACTGATACAACCTTAATTCCACTCTAATTTATACTTTAAAATATGAAAAAGGTCTTTGCAAACTTCTTTCCTTTATTATTGGTATCAAATTACTTATGATAGCTGGTCTCAAAAAAGAACCAATAAAGTTTGAAATCACAGATTTACAGCAATTAACATGAATCTTCTAGATAAAGCATTTTAAGTTTTTCCATAAATTCTATTTATTTAGCAAACTAACTTGTTTGTTTTCTTTGTCCTTTATTGGACAAGGTGATCCATTTAACCTTAAAATTTCTGTATCTTGATTCTATTAAAGATTTGTGCCTGAAAGAAATCAAACAAAAATCCTACAAAGGCTGAACGAAGTAGATTTCCACAGAGGAAATTCAGTGGCAGAAGAACAGCTTCATCAGCAATTCCTGCCACCTGCTGTCTAAAATTTCCCCTTCGCCCTGCATTACCCTCATTGTTATCTCGATACTACAACTCCAGTCCCCAAGGGTTCAATGCCCTCCCAGCTGGGTTCTTCTTGGGCCTAAACTTTCTTTCTCAGCAGAACTAATACAAATTGGCATTTTCAACAATAATTTTTCTTGAAGGAAGAAAGAAGAAGTAAGTGAAGATAAACGGTATATATAACACAGACAGAAAATAATTGGTGCAGTTTTTTTGGGTTTTTTTTTTTTTTTTTTAATGCTCAGAGAGGCACCATTATGAATAACTAGCCTTTGGGTCTTCTTTGACTGGCAGCATTCCCAGCATCCTGCCTGAACCTCTTCACTGCTAGTTTCTGGCCTCCACACAGTGAGACTATTGTGTATCTTACTACATGACCACAATCTAACTAAACCTCTTGTTACAATCAGGGACAAATGCCAGAACCACTTTCCTTGAATCTAATGTCTTCAACCTTCTGACATTCTCCCCTTTAGACTTGCTTTTTCTGATTCAGAGACACCACGTTTACAATCCATTCTCAAGAAACCGAGGAGAGGCATCCTTAATCCCCTCTGATGATCTTGCCTTTCCAAGCTCAGGTTAATAGCTTTGTACATTTCTACATTGTCATTAGCATAGTGTGGCAAAAACACCCATACACATGCACACCACATACACATATAATACTAAGGAAAATGATCTGGTCTGATCGGTATAATTTTACAGTATTGAATGGACATATATAGTTACAGTAACTATATATACAGTGTATCAGTTAAGAATATGAGCTTTGAGCAAATACACATGGGCTTTTAGTCTCAGCTCCAACACTTCATGGCTTAGAGATCCTAAAACAAATTTCATCTTTCCAAGCACCTACTCCCTCAAGTATAGATTAAGGATAATAGTGGTACCTACCTCACAAGATTAATGTAAGCTAATGAACATAAAGTGAGAGAATGTATATAAAGCAGTTAGTGCAGTGCCTGAACACAGGAAGTAACAGAAACTTTAAGCAGGTAGTGGTAGTGGTGGCAGTGGCAGTGGCAGTGGTAACAGTAGCAATATTACTATCTTAAGTAAAATGAGAATCACTGTCTCACATTCCATTATCCCCCCATTTCTATTGTAGCTATTCCATAAATCTTCAGCCTTTTTCTAATGAATGCCCGAGAGTGATTTTTAAGTTCTTTAGAAATTCAAAGCACTTTAGTAATTATCACTGATTCTGCAATATTACCCACATCATAGGCAAGATATTACCCATGCCCCAGTACTCTGGAATTATTCAAATTTGCTGATCTGACAGTGATGCTACCCTGGCACCTTCAAAAAGTAAAAGGCTTTCCTAATTTCCTGCCAAGCCACATCATCCACTTGCTTGAAACTCATCCAGATTCTGTTCTGCATTAGCTAACACATAAGTGCCCCCAAGAGAATTCAAACATTTAGCAAAGCACTGAGGAATTAAACTTTGGTGGACTACTTCAGAAACAGAAAAAAGGAAGGAGAGGTGTCACAGAGAAAGAAAGAGAGGAAAGAAGCAAATTTAAGTGGCTCAGCTGAGTTTAGGGGAGAGGGTAGTGTGTCCACTCATTTTGTGTTTCCATTTGGAAGGAAGTCAAATGTTTTCATTGAAAAGAAAGAAGAAAGCTTTCATGATTTAGTACACTGGTAAACCCATAAATTAAGGCAAAGTCCCCAGTGTAAAAAGGTGCAATCACTCCTTATATATCTCAGCTATCAAAAGTCTACCCTGGTCTGACTGCAAGAGGCATACAGGGTGATAACTTCTGGGACTTTCTGGACCAAAAGCTCTAATTAGAAGAGCCTGTCTCTTATTTGGCCCTCTTCTGCTATTCTTATCTAACACGGTAGCCTTTGAACAGGAGGTTAGATTGAGTTTCCTCTTTGATGACTGGCTCATCTTCCAAAGATTCCTACCTCTGGCTCAGAAGCAGGGGCCCTGAAAAATAGTCCCTGATCTTCTCTACTGCACTTGGCAATAGGTGATAATCCAGACTGAACATAGATTTTTCTGAGGCAATACATATCTACTGAGCATTTACCAAATGCAAGCAGCCATACTAGGCACTGTGGGAAATACATGGCCTGTAAATTACAGCCTCTGCCCTCCAGAGGCTCACAATCCAGCCATTCAAGGGGAGGAAATTTTCTCCACCTTATGCTCCCAGGGTTGTCCCAGGACTTAACTCCAAGCCCAGTCTATCCTAGCCTACACTGATTTGCATCTCCTTCTTGGGAACCAGAAAAAAACCTTTCATTTCATTAGACACTAGGGTGAAAGAAAACAAAGCTGGTCATATCCTAGAGATAAACCCATCAAAGCAAAGGCTTCAAAGGAGATGGCTCCAGCAGCAAGACACAGAACACAAAGTTCAACAGGTCAAAACAGCAAAGGATATTTGCTAAAAGGAGATGAGTACCGATGATGGTGGTCCCTTCTCTCATCAAAGTACTGTGTGCTTAGGAGAATAAAGAGCTTACCTAAAGCCTAGCTGGAAGCTGGAAGCTGGAAGCTGGAAGGGTACAAATAAGAAGAATGTGCTGCTAAGCCATGGGACTCCCATTGCCACCCTCCAGAAAGACCCCTGTATACCCACCATGTGCTAAACAAGAGAAGAATAGCCAACAGAATATCAACTCAGAAAGCCCTTCAGATCACAGGACATCAAAGAGTCAGCAATTCACCCTGATAGTCATCTGTAACTCTCAGAAATGTTTACATGTGACGGACCTGAGACTTTAGGACCATTTAAAGACGACTTTTATTATATTATGGAACATTTTTCCTTTTGTGCATTGGCATCCTTCTGATGTCCTGAGATGATCTCCAAAATTATGATAAAAACTGAGACCTCCAAGGAAGTCTGCAGATGGGGTTTGGAACTGTCTTCTGAATCAGTTGGATCTTTGCTGGTCAGCCATCATCTATCATAAGCCTAACTAACTAGATAACAAATCAGAAGTGACCCAAACAAGCATATCTAAAACATCTTAATATTGTGCTGAAATTCTTCAGGCTCACTAACAATAAGAACTAACATTAATTAAATATTCACCATGTGCCAGGAGTAAATTGAGGCAAAGTAAGATTAAGCAATTTATAGTCAGAAACACAGCCAGTAAATTTGAACAAGGGTTTAACATGGCTGGAAAATGGACCAAACAGGAAGAGCCAGCTGCCACGTTTTCACACATTACCACATGCTACAGTCCACACCCTCCTGAACTGAATGACCAAATGTTACCTTATGCTTCTACCAAGAATTTTCTTTAATTCTGAAAGGGTCCACTACAATCTAGTTAAGGGTTAAATGTTACTTGTCAAGCCTGCAGTGATGATATTTTCCCCTTTTAAATGTTTAGGAAGATACAGCAATAAAGCATGAGAATCTGGCTCAGGTTTTCCATTTTCATACAGCATTGGTACCCAACCCTTCCTATGCATCAAAATCACTTAGAGCTGTTTAAAATAAAAGACTGCTGTCCACAAAATGAGCTCAGAGATTCTGATTAAATGAGTCTGAGGTGGGTCCTAAGAATCAGTAAATGTGCAGCCAGGAATGAGGACTGTTTCACATTAGAGGATGGGAAAACCCTGTTGCTCTCAAGAGAGAGGGGATTTTCAATTCCTTTCTTTCTAATATAATCTCTTTCACCTCTTCCTCCACAGTGAATTTAACACCCTGCTATCAGGTGGATCTGCTCAGATTATATCACTTTCTGCTCTAAGGTCAACTATAATCCTTACTGTATAAAGAATTACATTACAACTTGTTAGCCAAGTAAAAGGCTCTCTACACTGTGACGCAAGCCCACCACTCAGCCTCATGTTTGTCTCCCCTGGGTGAGCCTCCCACTCTGGCTAAGTTGGTCTGCCCCCCAAAACTCCTGTTTCTTCTTATTCTCTGATGTAGAGCAATTCAGCTCTTGCTAGCACTACCCCTCAACACTACTCCTGTCAGGACCACCCCTGTACATCAAGGGGCTTTGATTATTCATTCCTCTTTTCTTTCTTTTACCAGGTTCCCTCTCCTCTAGGGCCCTTGATTATCATGCCCCAAATCCTACTGCAGTCACATATTCCTTTGGCTCAGGAACTCCTCCAGATCCTGCCTTCCTCAGGTACCCTTGGATCCCTCACCATTCTCTCCTTTGTCCTGAATCCCTTGGATTTGCACCCCAGCTCTCTCTTCTGGTACAGTGTCTATTTGAATTCAGAGGATGGACCTCAGACTGCTCACCATGGCTTCCAGCCTTTCTCCCTGGGCTCCAAGCACAGCCATCTTGGGCAAGAGAGACTACAACCCAGCCCCTCATCCATCAGGAACAGCTCAGAATAGCTCCCTGTGGGCAAGGGTTTTTGTCTATTTTGTTAACTTAGGTGTTCCAAGAGCCTAAAACAGTGCCTAGTACATAGTAGGTGCACAGTAAATATCTGTTGAATGAATGAATGAGTAAATCAATGGGCACATCCACCATAACCGAACCTGATGATGATGAATCATTTCTACTTTGTAAAGTAAATTACTTGTGTTGGAAGGAAGATCCCTTATTCCCACTTAAATTTATCATGTGATAGATTATTTAACACAGTCATAATAACCAGAACCCTGATTAATACTACATAACACTTGTATTACCCTTTGTACTCTTCGATGCACTGTCCCATTTATTATCTCAGTCCATCCTCGTAATAATCTCTTGTCCCTCTTACAGATGAGAAATGAGGCAGAAAGGTAGCAGGACTCAATTAAAGTGGGCAGTGTCACTGGCATCTGGTGAGTGGAGATCAGGGAAAGCAGTAAACATCCTACAAGATGTAGAACAACCTCCACAATAAAGAATTAACAGTAGTCCCCCCTTATCCACAGTTTCAGTTACTGGCAGTTGACCATGATTCAAAAATAGTAAACAGAAAGTTCAAGAAATAAGTAATTGGTAACTTTTCATCAAGTTACTCAGAACAGCAAGAAATGTAAATCTTGCGCCATCCTTCTCTGTCCTACCCTGGATGTGAATCACCCCTTTGTCGAACACAACCTGCCCACTTAGTAGCCCTCTGGGTTATCAGATTCGTTTCCATATTGTACTGCTTGTGTTCAAGTAACCAATAAATGACTTAACGATGGCCCCAAAGCACAAGAGTAGTGATGGTAGCAATTCGAATATGCCAAAGCGAAGCTGTAAAGTGCTTCTTTTAAGTGAAAGGGGTAAGTTCTCAATAATAAGGAAAGGGAAAATATCTTATGTAGAGGTTGCTGCCATCAACAGTAAGAATTAATCTTCTCCCCATGAAATTGTGAAGAAGGAAAAATATTCTTGCTAGTTTTGCTGCTGCATCTCAAACTAGAAAAGCTACAGCCATGGTGTGTGGTAAGTGCTTAGTTAAGATGGAAAATGAAATTTGTACAATAAAGTATTAGAGAAAGACCACATTCACATAATTTTTATTACAGGATATTGTTTTAATTGTTCTACTTTATTATGTTATTGCTATTAATCTCTTACTGTACCTAATTTATAAATTAAATTTTATCACAGGTATGTATGTATAGGAAAAAATATAGTATATATATAGGGTTCAGTATTATCTACGGTTTCAGGTATCCACTAGGGGTCTTGGAATGTATGCCCCACAGGCAAGATGGGACTACTATATCCAGCCCAACATGCCAATACCGGCAATGTTAGCTGAGGAGACCAGGAACAAGCGTGACCAATAATCTGTTCTGCATTAGAAATAAACAAGAACTAGTAAACAGAGACGAAAAAGAGGCAAGGAAGCAAGACAGAAGAGGAGGATGGCTGAATAACATGCCAAAGATGCTAGAGTACTTTTAAGAACTAAATGTCTAATATACAATTTGAAGTTGCTTTTATTGTTGTCATCCAAACCCTCTCCTCATCTCCCCAAGCCTTCAGTAAGGGGTGCCACATACAAAGAACAGAGTGGATTTTACAGGGTATGTGGGGTGTGTGTGTAAAGTAAAAAGATCATCTGAATTCCACACCTAGGTCGGAGGAAGAAGACTAGCATCACAGCCCAAGGAGAGAATAGGAACTTTGTGGGAACAGGAAGCCAGAACCAAAGGTGCCTGAGATAATGAAAGAACCTAGGAAATGGAAAAGGGATGGATATTTTTGAACCAAACTTTATCTAAGCTCAAGGGACAAGAATGTCTTAGCCATATGGATTACAGCTTTTTTTTATTTATCAGTTCATTCCATAAAGTCATTCTCAGCTAACTCTTCTAACTTTTGTATAAAGTTCCAATGTAAGAAAAAAAAAACCCTCACGTATTTTTAAAGGGAGGTACTTGACCTGAGAGATGCCAGCTTGCACACAGTCAAGTGTCTGAGCCCAGATAAAGATGACCAAATAGGCAGCACTCCTTTCAAAATGGAACCTGAACCCACCTGAAGCACCTTATTGGGAACATCACATTATAGGATCACCTAATACAATGAAAATACAGACAGGAAGTATACTTTAAAAAGGTAAGAGCATTATAGAAAAGAGGAGTTCTTATTAACAGGCAAAGAAATGAAGCAGTATTCCCTTTGGCACGGTGCTATAAATTCAAATATGGTCTATAGGAGAAAAATGGTGATCAGCATTGATGTACACAACAATGACGACAAAAAAGTGAAATAAAAGCACTTCAAAAGCTGCATTAGACAGTTACAGAACCACTCCTAGGGAAGGATGAACACTAACTTATGAGGAACAAGAAGGCTTGGGGGCAAAGATCAGCTGGCTAACAACAAGGAGAGCACAATAAAACCTTGAAATGCTCTGCCCTGAGAGTTGTGCCCAATGGGTAATGGAATTTAGCAATAAAAAATAAAGAAAACAATAAGAGCTTTCCATTTCCTGTGGTATGAAATTCCTGACAGCTCATCTAACCCCTTGGTGTCCAGATCTCTGAAGTCACTTAATGAAAAAGCAGTTGTCCAAGACCAGAAACACTCTGTAATAATAGTTTCCCTGTGAACCATGAGTCAAAAGAAACAAATACAGCCTGACACCCAGCCTCTATTCCAAAGAAGTTTTGTAGAAACATAGCAAAGGGTAATTCTTCCTCCATAGGGGCGATGCCCATTATCTGGACAAGATCACAAGCCATATTCTGCTTTTTTGAGTGAGCTGAGCTACAATCAACAGATAAGTCCCATTTGAGCGCCTGACAGTTTAGTTTAGCTTAACAATTAACATCTGCAATTTTATCATACAACCTCTCAATCCTGATGGCCAATAAAAATGATGCTTCCCCTGGGAGACAGAAACTTAACATGATTAAGAGAAAAGGAAAAAAAAAGAGTTTAAATTCTTTGATTCAACCCAACCCTGCCTTCAGCATTTACATCAGTTATCCAACCCAATCTTTATCATTCCTCTTTGTTGTGACAGGCTGGCTGCCTACTGATTATTATTGACAATACACAGAGAAAGCAGGTGAGCTCTCTCTGAACTGAACCGCAGGGCAATGGAGGGTCTCCAAAGTGTCCACATTCTGTGGGGCCACCACAGGAATTCAGACAGGTCAGGACAGCTACCCGTGGCAGCTTCCAGATTCCACTTCCATAAGGACCCAACGAATGCCCTCTTAGGAAGAATGTCCAGGCATTTGGAGGGAGCGACAGGAGCCTCTAGGGGAAAACAACAAGAACAGGTTTCCCTGGGGCACCATTTGGAAACGTGCTATATTTGTTCTCTATTGCTTGTTGTATAAACTACCACAAATTTAGGGCTTGAAAAAAAAAAACAAAAAAAACCCAGCCACTTATTATTTCATAGAAATCCAGGCACAGGGTGGCTCAGCTTGTTCTCTGCTTTCATAGTGCTAAACTCAAGGTGTCTGTGGGACTGTGTTCCCTCCTGGGGCCCTAGGCATGAATCCACTTGTAAGTTCATTCCTTGCAGTTACAGGACTGAGGCACCAAGGAAAGTGCTTTAAAAGAACAAGAAGGGAAAGAGCACAGTGTACACAATGGAGCTTGAGCTCAGAGTGAAGAATGTCTGGAATTTGCCTTGGTTGAAGGCCTCCTGAACCAGGAAAGCAAAGGCCTGAAGGAGCCTTTGGGAGAAGAGGAGATTCAGTCTGTAAAGTAGAAAACTTGATCTTCTGAATGAAAAATTCATCTCTGATACACAAATCGATAGAGATCATGCTATAAGGAGTGCTGTCATGAAAGCAGGTTTAGGAAGTATAACTTTTCACCAGGTACTGATTTCTTAGGGCTGCCATAAATTTGGTGGTAGTGAACAAAAGAAATGTATTCTCTTACAGTGTGAAGACCAGAAGTTCTAAATCAAGGTGTCAGCAGGGCTGCAATTCCTCTGAAGGCTCTAGGAGAGAATCCTTCCTTGCCTCCTCCAGCTTCTGGAGGCTCCAGATATTCCTCTGTTTGAGGTTGCATAACTCCAAGCTCCCTCTCCACCTCCACATGGCTTTCCCTTCTGCATGTGCAATCTCCTTTTGCTTTTCTAAGGACACCTGACATTGGATTTCAGACCCAACAGGATTATCCAAAATGACCTCAAGAACTTTAGCTTAATTACATATGCAAAAACTGTTTTTCCACAGAAGAGCACATTCACAGGTTGGAGAGTAGAAGAGAATAGGGCGCAGACATCTTCTGGAGACCACTATTCAACCCACTGCAACTAGTATTACCTACAGCTATTTGGATACATTTTCACTTGCCTAGCCCAGGATTACATGGTAGAAAAACAAACATCAGCAGATTCTTTCCCCCTCTCCTCTAATGTTGGAGAAAACTCTTCCCCTCTAACAAGTATATGATAGTAACTAACATTTATTACCTTCTTTCCCTGTGTAAGGCATACTGTAAGCATTTTGATATATTCTACATGATTTTAAATTAAGTCTTCATAAAAACCCCATGAGACAGGTACCATGTTAACCTCATTTTACAGATGAGGAAGTAAGCAGAGAAATTAAGAAAATTTGCCCCAGGTCCTGCAGCTAAGAAGCAAACTGAACCAGAATTTGAACCCAGTCAGCCTAGACTTTTTCTTGCCAGATTTATTGAATATAATTCATATAACACACAATTCACCCATTTAAAATATAGAAGCCTATGGTTTTAGTATATTCGGAGTCATGCAACCATCACCACAATGAATTTTAGGATTTTTTTTTTATCACTCCAACAAGAAACCTCACATGCCCTTAGCTGTCACCTCCCAATTTTCCCATCCTTCAGCCCCAGGCAACCACTACTCTACTTTCTGTCTCAATAGATTTACCTATTCTGGACATTTCATTTTCATAAATAGAATCATACAATGTGGTCTTTTGTGACTGGCTTCTTTCACTTAACACAGTGTTTTCAAGGTTCATCCATGTTGTAAAAAGGATCAGTACTTTACTCCTTTTAATAGCCAAATAACATTCTATTGAATGAGTATTTCACATTTTATACACCAACATTTGGGTTATGTCCACTTTTTGCATGCCTACACTTTTAACTTCCATGCTGTACCAACTTCTGTCATCATAAATAATTCTCTCCCCAGAAAGATCCATCGTCATGAGCCAAGAAGCTAAAATTACTCCAGAGAAAATGCTTCTGGAAGATAGTCACTCAAGATTTCTATCTAGAATAAATGGAAGTTAGGAATGAAGGATAATTCTCTCGTTTTGCAATCCTTCTTTAATACGTTTCCACAATCTCACCTGTACTAACCTGTACTCACTTGTATTAACTCATCCATGCACTCACCTGTAGTCATGTATGCCACAGACATTAGGTCTGAAATATGTTTTAGGAATGATAAGATACAGGGACCCTAACTGACTTCAAGTCCCACAAGTCATCAGAAGCAGAGGTGGTCAAGGAATTCTCATCCTTGTGACCACTGCTCTTTCCTTTGCACTATGGGGTCTCCATTGCCTGTATGATTCCTCAATCCTGCAACCTTCATAATTTCAAAAGAATGTTTGAACTGGCACATTTCTTTAAATTATCAACTCATGAGGGATCTTGTTTCATTCAAACCCCTCCCACTTCTCCAGTGGTGTCGTGGTGGATGCATAACAACCATCTCTCCCCTGACTTGTAGTGTTTGGGGCTTTCTCTGGCTCATTTCAATTTACCATCCTCATGGTACTGAATGTGGATTGGGAAGAGATGTGCAGGAACACAGGGTTATATAGTATTCCCACCATACAGATACAATAAATGGAGAATTTCAAGGGCATAGCTAACAGTAACTAACAAAATATAACTAGGAAGTGGTAAATTTTGAGTTACTTATTAGCTCTATAATATTTTATTTAATTGTAGGTTTATAGAATTCAACTTTTAGTAATGACTGTTGACCAATTCGCTCACAAAATTCCTAGAAGTTTAACAGCAGCTCTTACCAACAAACACAAGCTTGATCTAACCCAGGACACTGCACTCTTCCTTTCCCACATTTCTTTTTTTAAAAATCCCTAATATATCATCTTATACATAAACATTTCAGCATGCATCACTAAAAGATAAACCCCCCCCAAAAAAGAACTACAATAGCATTATCACACATAACAATTTTAGTAATAATTCCTTAATATTTCCTAACAGTTCTTAAACTGGCATATAAAATTTTTAATAGTTTGTTAAATTCAGGATCCAAATACAATCCATAAATATTTCATTGACTGATATGGCTCACAAGATTCTTTTCATCTATAATTTCTCTCTCTCTCTCTCTCTCTCTCTCTCTCTCTCTCTCTCTGTGCAAGTTATTTGGTTATTTGTTAAAGAAATGGGAGAGTGGGTTGCCCTTTTAGTTTCCTTCACTGGAATAAGATCTCACCTAATGAGAGCACAGGACATATATAAAAGTACAAAGCATCTGCTCTGGGAACTTCTTTCCTATGGGCCCTTTTGGCTTAGCTCCTTAGAATGAGCTTCTGTTGTTTGTGACCAATAGAGCCCTGGTCATGAAAATCCTAGCCCTATAACATCGAGATGGAGATTTTTTTTTTAAATACTGAAATTTTTTGAAAAATGTGTTTGGATGGTTAAAATAAGGGTAGCAGAACTCCAGCCCCTACCACCTGATAGGTAGAAAAATAACCAGCACCACTCCTAATCCCACTAACAAGCCTCCATCACCTTTGTCACATTCCAATAATAGGCAGCAGAAGCAGGGGTAAAAAGAGGGGGCTGACTAGTTGGAGGAAGAGTTGGCAGGTGACAACAGAAGGCTCAGTTTCTCTGAGATTTTGTTAGAAAACATCAACCTTGAAAATTCACCTTTCTCCTTTCCCAAGGAGTTCTGTGTGGGCTGCTGGGGTTTCACTACCAGTTGTCACTGCAAATGCTACTTGGCAGGAGCAAGCAGCTCAGGAATCCCTGATGTGTTTCTGAGGTTTTTTGAAGATGAACTAGCTCTTACTGCATTTTTCTTCCTTTTTTCTTCCCAAATATAGTGCCAGGAATGAAAACCTTGCTCATCCTATTTCCCAAACTTGGCAGTTATGACAGTTTTATTGCAGTGCCTTATTAAAGTGTAGTCATGGATTTACATAATTAAACCCAGGTCTGCTTTCCTCTCCCCTACACCTGCATCTGTCACTCACTGCAGTGTGGCATAGTAATTCCATCTCCCTGTGTAAGTGAGAACCTGGAGGCTCGGAGTGGCATCATCCCCTGATACCAATGAGTATTCTCTAATGGAAACAGAGATGATCAGTTTTAATGATGAGTGGAAATAAATGACTTCCCACCTTTCAGCAGGAAGTGATTGGCCTTTTTCAAGGCATCCTAGAACTGGAAGGGGCCTTGAAAATCATCTGATACAGGAGTGGCAAACTAGCAGCTTAGGCCGTATTTGGCCCACTTATTTTGGGGGGGGTGGGAGCATTTAGTTGAGAAAATTTTTTTAAATTGAAGTATAGTCAGTTACAACGTGTCAATTTCTGGTGTACACCATAATGTCCTAGTTATACATATACATACATATATTTGTTTTCATAGTCTTTTTCATTAAAGGTGATTACAAGATATTGACTATAATTCCCTGTGCTATACAAAGAAATTTTTCTTTATTTTTATATATAGTAGTTAACATTTGCAAATCTCGAACTCCCAAATTTATCCCTTCCCACTCCCTTTCCCCCTGGTAACCATAAGATTGTTTACTATGTCTGTGAGTCTGTTTCTGTTTTATAGATGAGTTCATTAGTGTGTTTTCTTTTTTCGGATTCCACTTATGAGTGATAACATATGGCATTTTTCTTTCTCTTTCTGGCTTACTTCATTTAGAATGATGATCTCCAGGTCCATCCACATTGCTGCAAATGGCATTATTTTATTCTTTTTTATGGCTGAGTAGTATTTCAGTGTGTGTGTGTGTACACACCACAGCTTCTTTATCTAGTCATCTGTTGATGGACATTTAGGTTGTTTCTATGTCTTGGTTATTGTATACGGTGCTGCTATGAACACTGGGGTACATGTATGTTTTTGAATTTGAGTTCCCTCTGGATATATGCCCAGGAGAGGGATTGCTGGATCATATGGTATGTCTATTTTTAGTTTTTTGAAGAATCTCCATAGTTTTCCATAATGGCTGCACCAAACTACAGTCTCACTAGCAGTGTAGGAGGGCTCCCTTTTCTTCACACCCTCTCCAGCATGTATCATTTGTGGACTTTTGAATGATTGGCCCACATATTTTTAAATTTGATCCTTGTAAATTCGTTTGTTGGCTCTTAATTTGAATTAGTTATCAATAAAATTAAGATTGAGAGATTCATACAAAAAGCCAAATTTGAGGCTTTTCTTTAAAAAAAAATCATAAGCATTGGCCACTTTGGGTCTCCATCTCCTGCCTACCAAATTAGCAACTGCCCCCTTCAAGTGGGGCGTGGATCTGCAGTTACTTACAGTTCTCCCTACTCCCCTTTCTCCACTCAGCCTGCTGCACAAATGCATGTGATCTTCTCAGACCCTGTGAAAATTTGAGTTTGTAACCCCCTTCACCTTACAGGTTGAGTCAGTTAATCACTGATCTCAGGTTTCCTAATGCCAAAGAAGTATGAAAAACAATTTCTTTGTTGGAGGTGCCCAAAGACATGAATTCTGACTTCAATCACTTACTTACTATGGCACATCACTTACTAGCTGTGGCACAAGATTAAACCTCTAAGCCACATGTTTCCTCATCCATAAAATGGGACTTATTGTAGCATGTAGTCCACCAGAGTTGATGAGAATTAATGTGTTTATGAAAGGACTGAGATAGGTCAAAAACCTTATACAATCTTATGTTTATTAATATTACTGGCATTTTCATGGCAACATTTTCACTTGAAATTTTAAGCTCATTGATTTCTTCATTATCCCAAAATATTAAGTACACCCTTTAATTCATATCTATGAGTATTTATCAAACCTCTACCATGTAGATGTTTCATGTGATGCAAAGCAATATATATGGGGAGATGAGATGATAAGAACACAATATGTCAATGGGCATTTAAGTTGTTTCCATGTCTTGGCTATTGTAAATAGTGCTGCTGTAAACACTGGGGTACATGTTTCGTTTTGAATTAAGGCTCTCTCTGGATATATGCCCAGGAATGGGATTGCTGGATCATATGGTAAGTCTATTTTTAGTCTTTTGAGGAATCTCCATACTGTTTTCCGTAATGGTCGCACCAAACTACATTTCCACCAACAGTGTAGGAGGGTTCCCTTTTCTCCACATCCTCTCCAGCATTTATTGTTTGTGGACTTTTGAATGATGGCCATTCTGACTGGTGTGAGGTGATACCTCATTGTAGTTTTGATTTGCATTTCTCTGATAATTAGCAATGTTGAGCATTTTTTCATGTGCCTATTGGCTGTTTGAATGTCTTCATTAGAGAACTGCTTGTTCAGGTCTTCTGCCAGAAGCTGTGGTGTATTTATACAATGGAATACTACTTGGCCATAAACAATAATAAAATAATGCCATTTGCGGAAACATGGATGGACCTGGAGAATGTCATCCTAAGTGAAGTAAGCCAGAAAGAAAATGAAAAATACTATGATATCACTTATATTTGGAATGCAAAAAAAAAAAAAAAAAAAGAAAGAAAAAAAGACAAACGAACTTGTTTACAAAACAGAAACAGACTCACATAGAAAACACACTTATGGTTACTAGGAGGGGAAGAAGGAAGGAAGGGGTAAATTGGGAGTTTGAGATTTGTGGATACTAATATATATAAAATAGATAAATGACAAGTTTATACTGTATAGCACAGGGAACTATATTCAACATACACTTATGATGAAAAAGCATATGAAAATGAATACATGTATGTTCATGTTTGAAGCATTGTGCTGTATACCAGAAATTCACAACACTGTAAACTGACTACACTTCAATAAATAAATGTATGTATACATATACAAAAAAAGAGAATGCAACATAAATTTAAATGTCAAATGAAATATATGGCATATAATACATAGTACAAATAATGATCTATATTTTGTTTAAATATCATAAGATGGCTCTCACAATTACATTTCTACTTTCAAAATGTTGCATAATCCCCTTAGAACCCTGAGATAAGAATCTCTGCATTCTCTGCACTATGGTCTAGCAGCAGCAGCATAAGCAATACCAATTATTTATACTCAGAATGTACCAAGCCTTGACTCAAAAATTTCACAAGAATTATATATACCATTTAATTTCTCAACAACCCTGTGGGGTAGGTATTTTTTGCTCATGCTCTTTCAGGTAAGTAACTGAGACACACAGAGGTCAGATGACTTGCCCAAGGTCACACGGAGAGTAAGCAATAGAGCCAGCAATGTGACTCAAGCACCCATACATGCTCCAGTGTGATGCCTCCCTCACTCTTTACTCTGAACCAAGCTCATGCTACAGCGTCCTTCGATTCTGCGCACACTCCCAGGCCCACCCCAACTCCATGTCTCTTAAGCTCATCTCTTAGATATTTTTTGACCCCACTAGCCCTTTCATTCCCTCTACCAGATTCTGCCTTCCCATCTCTTGTCACAGTCAAGTAAGCCCAGTAAGGAATATTTTCCCTCCTGCCTGGACCAAATTGTTATCACTAAGATGACTGTTTACTCATTGTCATCATCATCACACTAATGCTTATTAAACTCATATTACTGCTGAAAGGCAAGGTGATTTGATCTTCAGTGAGTCATTAAGTGCAACCAACACTCATCAAAGGCATGGTAAATTTATGGTTGTGATAATCCTCCTAATTATCAGGGATTTTTTGATGACCTCCTTGTTATCAGCAAGTATGCTGAGTAGTTATACAATCTTAATTGGCCCTCTGCTCACAAATCAAAACCAGCTTCTTGGGGAGTCCAAAATGCACTGTGTATGTGCATGTATATATGCGAGTGGGTCTACATGCATACATACATTTACTTAAATTCTGCCTTGTTTCTGATTATGGTTACATAAATAACAACGAGAGGCCATACAATTTAAGCAGGTTAAAAAAAAAAAAATAAAGAAAAGCAAACAGAGGATCATAAAGTTAGACCAGGAATAAAGCTAAAGATGCACAGCACTTACTGGCCAGAGATTTGGCTCTGAAACCTTCAAGGGCCCAAAGTGAAAAGAAATCTTGATCATTTTCTTTGTCACAAGATCGCTGTGAAAAATCACACTGATTGCTTTAGGAATTATAACATTAATAAGACCACATGAGAATTTTCCCTGGGGAATCCTCAAAAAAGGGACATTACCGAATGTAAATAAACGATGATGTTAACAATATCCTTACAATACTCATAAGAATAAGTTTCATCTATTTTTACCTACCCTCATTGTTACTGATAACACAGCCAAGCACAGTTCAGAGTAAGTAATTCTTGGGGGCAGGTGGATGGGGAGGTAAGGTGCACAAGACCAAATTTGTATATATTAATATATGTAAGTGTATCATATATATTGTGTATGTTCATATGTGATTTTTAAAAAATTTTTACCAAAATACACTGATCAAAAGTACATTCAGTATCCACAAACGTAGTGAAAATCCTAGTCAGTAACCAAGATTCTTACAACTGGGAAATGTATCATAACTGATAAGTCTGTTTCCTGACTCTGCCTCTACAAAAATTATGGTTAACTCAAAATCATTACTAGTAATAACCTAAAATTATTGTTAGTTCCAATGTGTACTACTGACTCTAATTTCCCTGGGGCTCACAGTTTTTGCTATGAGTAGACAGTTTGGGATTAAATGCTTGGGGTCTGGAGCCAGGCAGCTTGAGTTGGAGTCCTTATGACCTTTTTGACTTGAGATGTTTAACCTTTTTATTGTCTTATTTTCCTCATCTGTAAAAAGGAGGCTTCTAATCACCCTTACTTCACAAGGTTTTTGTGAATATTAAATGTTAATACTTCTGAGGCCCATAGAACAGTAACTGGTACACAATTCCATGAATTTATAATATTGTGATGTTTCTGAAAGAGAATAATTCTTTGACCCAGAGCAATGTCTCTCATACAGGAAGTATTCAGTAAGTATTTACTGAACTAGGACAGAATCTAATTCCATGGCCCGAGTCACCAGGGCCTCCCCTTGGAAGCTTGGTGAACTGAGTTTTCCCTCACCACCCTTTCTTAAATCTTTCTACCTTAGACCAGGTCAAACTTTTACCATAAAGGAGTAGATAGCAAATATTTTCAGCTTTGCAACCCATATAGTCTCTGTCACTGCTACTCAACACTGCCATTATAGAGCAAAAGCAGCTACTGACAGTGCTCACACAAACAGGCATGGAAGTGTGCCAATAAAACTTTATTTATCAGGTGAGATGGTATAGCTCAATGAATGCTTAGCATTCACAAGGTCCTGGGTTCAATTCCCAGAACATCAGTTAAAATAAATAAATAAGCCTAATTATCTCCCCCCAGAAAAATTTTTTTAAACTTTATTTACAGGTACTGAAATTTGAATTTCATTTAATTTTCATGTGCCCTGAAATATCATTCTTCTTTAGATTCTTTTTCAACCATCCAGAACTGAAAAAAAGCATTCTTAACTCTCAGGTCACACACAAAGAGGCAGGAGGTCAGATTTGACCTATGGGTCCTAGTTTGTTGAATTCTGCCTTAAATAATCCCTCTGGGTGCTCAGGACATCCTCCAGTTACATCATCACATATATTAGGTAGGCCCTTCATCACTCCCTTCCTGTTTGAAAACTTACCTTATCTGTATACTCTACCTCCTCAGAGTCTTGCCAGGTGATTAGTCCTTATCTGAAGAACTAAGGTGGCTTGAGGGCTCATTTTGTGATTATGGAATATTCTCAACTGTGTAAGAATCATTATGGTAGCTACCATTAATTAAGCTCTTAAAATGGACCAGTTACTGTATTAATCACTTTACATGCACTACCTTATTTAAACCTCCCAATAACTCAAATAAAACCCCAACAGAAGTAGCATAAATGATTGGAGTAAACCAGGGCTAATAGTGGGGATATTGGCAAGTGCTTCTTTAAAGGAACTTCAATATCTAAAACCAAAAAAGGCACTGAAGTTAATGTCGAAGTATGTGACCGAGGACTCGTAGAAGTATGTGATTGACATAGTCTCACTGTAGTCACTCAACCATGAAATAAAAGCTCTTCTGTCTAAGAAAGGATGTATCTTTGTCCCCCAAAGCAGATCAACAGTTAACTGCCTTTATCAATAAGGGGAAATAGCATTGGGGTTTAGGGGCTTAAAAGTCTCATTTACCAAGTACCAGATGAAGGACAACATGCAATCCTTGTTCTGCCAATACCCCTGGAAAGCACAAGTATTCCCCACTTTTCAAAAGTTCCCTTGATAACACTTCATTTTTACAAGAGACCTACATTAATGTTTGTTTTCATTAACCAAAAGGAAGGTAAAGAGAACTTTTACTTTTACCAGTAAACAGTGTTCAGTGTTTGTTTTGCAGAGAGCCATTGTAAGAGGCAGTGTGCCCAGCAGCAAGAGTGGTACCGCCAAGCTCCTTCCCAGGAAACTACGCTTAGCATCAAGCCAGCATAGCTTTGAACTGTCACCGTATGCCTTGATGCAGCGGTGTAGGTTAAAAAAAAAAAAAAAAAAATAGAAGGCCTTGAATACCCAGCTAGAGAGTGTGAATGTTATCCAAGAAAAAAGGAAAATCCACTGACAATTCTGGAGTAGAAGGTAATGGCATGACAGAAGCAGGATTTCAGGGATTTTTTTCTGGCAGCACATACTTGAAACATTGACAGGAGGAAAAATAAAAGAACAAAGAAATTTAAACTTAGAAGACCAGTTAAGGGATAATTATAATCAATGAAGCCTGGGATAGAAAGGGTCTAAACTGCTGTCGTGGCAATAGAGCAAGGAAAGGATGTTTCTGAAACACATTCTGAAGATAGGGAACTCCAGGGTCCTTCGGAATACAAACCACGGCTGAGTCATCTTTGTCACCACATGTACCTAGGGCTGACATGCATTAGCTGTGCACCACCAGTGCAGCTGTATCAGCTATTAATATACTGAAACACATTTATACTTGAGTAAAAAATAGCTTCTTACCTGAAACCACCACTCGTTCATCCCCATGTCTACCTCACCACCGCAGCCCTCTTCTACTCCTCTCCTCAAGCCAGCAACTGAAGAGTTTGTGCCTAGAACATGGGAAGGCTTCAAGAACCTTATTCTTATGTCAAAAGTGATACTCTTTCTGACTGGCCAGTTCTCTTGCCAATTGTTACATATGTTAAAATGCCTTCTTACATGCCTTCACATGCATACTAAGCTTCTGGCACATAAGCGATGAAGGAGATGGGGAAGGGGCAGAGACAAGAAAGGAAGAAAGGAAGCAATTCTGATAACTGGTTGGATATGGAGAGAAACAAGCAAAGGGGTCTTATACAACTACAGTCATACAGAATTTTGTGGCTGTATGACTATAATTTAGTTTCAGAAAAAGAGAAGCAGACATGAGAATTAGTCTGGGAGCAAGATGAATATGTTCTCTTAAAAATAAATGGCATTTGAACAAAAGCTCTGCTGGGAGAAATAAAATTTATGAAGGACTGGCTGAAAGCTGTTCAATCTATCCATTCCACTCTATACTTGAAAATCTACCCCTTGGAGAGTCCAGGCCAGCAAAGAGCTATGCATTTCATGGACAGCCTTCAAAAAACTCCCTTTAGGCTCTTCGGGTCCAGTGGTTGTGCACCTCCTGAGAAGGTGGCTGGCTTTTATTATATAGACAATGAACAGTAACCCATTTATTGTGAATAGACAATGTGTAACCCATCAGGTTTCCTAGTTCTGTAAAGCCAAATCTGTGGTTTACCTATAGCATGTGTGCCTCATGGGGGCTCCACTTTATAGCCCTACCCTTCTTTTTCTTATTTTGTCCTACCTTTCTCTAATTTATATTTTCTTGCCATATGACATCCATGTAAGCAGACTTAAATCCTTTTTAGAATGAAGAGACTAAGTTAACTCATACTGAGCTTGAACTGAAGATGTAATATGCAGGTGGAAATACACAATAGGTATAAATATTCAAAATCGGCTGTTCATTGGGTTTCAGCCTATGAGAGGCACTGTGAGAGTTGTACAGACATAGACATGACTTCATGAGGCTTCCAGTCGTCGGGAGCAGAAAGAAATATCAGAAGAGATGCACAACTTCTCAACTGGATTTGATTAATTGTAGGGTGAATGGTACCAGTGGTGAGTACTTAAAGCACAGGTCGAAATCCAAATTACTCATTCCTAGTGTCCCATGCATTTGAAATGCCCTTTGCTGTGGAATAAAATATTGGGCCTGCTGAGCCCTGGAATTCAATGTTATTCACATGTTAACATTCTGTGGTGGGACTCTCTCAAAACCTGCAGATAAATACTATTCTTATTTATTTTGGGTTTTTGTTTTGTTTTATACAGATACCTCACTGATTTGATTACCTGGATGTTCATTCTCAAAAGACAGACAACAGAATGGGAAGGCAAAGGAAATCCAAAGAATGAGCCCAGACGGAAGACAGGAATGGATTTACTACCAGAATATACCAACTATCTGAAATGGTCATGTGTCATTAACACAAATTACTAAAAAAAAGATTAGAGACGATGATATGGTGAAAAAGATAAAGAAAACCAACATTTGACACTAAATAGCTGTCACCTATCTAATCCTCATTGCTTTATTTGCAAAAAGGAAAAGCAAATCCTTACCACATACTCACTAAAGTTAGATGTACTGAGTATCTTCCAGGTAGGCAGCATCATGTCAGCAGTCAGGATGATAAAAGGATAAGACATGGTCTCAGCCCCATGGGGCTGTGTGGGTGCCATGAAAGAATTCTTGAAAAGCACTTGGAAAGAGTACCAAATGCAACACATGCCCAGGGATTTATTATCCAGGTGGAAACAAACAAGTCCTTTAAGGTACTTTCAACAAGCTGAGGCAATTTCAGATCAGGAGGGGAAAATAATGTTCAAGCCCATGACTTTTCTGAAAGTTCAGAACTAGAAATCATCTCAGAAGCCTTGTGCAAGCATCTAGCACTGCAAGAATAAATGCAGAGATACCACCCAACTAAAAGGCCACTTAGCTCACTAGAACAAGTTTTAATTCCAGTACTGTCTCTCTTTGAGCAAAAACGTGCCAACATCTCCCGTCTCATTCTATACTCATAGATACTGTTTCCCATACCAGAGAGCCCTTCCCATCTGTATCTACATTCTCAGCAAGCCCCAGAGGAATGACCAGAAGTGACCCACTCAAAAATAATCACTTGTCGAGTGTCTAGCACTGTGCTTGGCACAGTGAACACAAAACTGAAATTAGCTCTTGATTGTCCAAGATTATGGAGACAATTGAGGCCACAAGCCAGCAAACAAGCAGTCTCAAAACAGGAGGTGGGTGCCACGAAAGGGTATCAAAGGGTGAGAACTCCAGCCCTAACTAGACAAACATTTATTTATCCTCAACCAGCATTACTCAGGGCAAAACCCAGAGTCCTTAAGTCTTTTCTTTCATACCCTGCATCCAACCCATGCTTAAATTCCTGCTCTTATGTTTTAAATTCACCAAGAAAGAGTGAGCCCTCAAAATCATATTCCCCCAAGCTTGATACATTTATTTGTATCATCTCCAATTTCCTTCATCAATGTTTTACAGTTTTCATGGTATAGGTAATAACCTCTCTGGTTAAGTTTATTTCGAGATATTCTGTTGGGTTTGATGGAATGGAAATGTTTATGTCAGTTACAAAATTCTGGTTTTTGAAATGAAAAAAAAAAAAAAAATGAAGGGCCACTAATGGCAAACTATCCTTCTTTCTTATTGGTGAGTTGTATTCCATCACATATGTAAGCTGCATCTTCTTTATCCATTCATCTGTTGATGTACACTTGGGATGCTTCCATGTCTTGGCAATTATAAACAATATTGCTGTTAATAGCAGAGTTCATGTATCTTTTTGAATTAATTTTTATTATTTCATGGTTGTCATTCTTTTGATAACTATGTAAGTTTAAAAAGCTAAAGCTCTAAACCTTCTTAGAAACAATAAACAGTACTACATGTAAATTAAAAAAAATGTGCAGTATATTGTGTATATGTATTTACATGTAATATATTGTAAATGTGCAGTCAAATTAACAATTCTACCCAATAAAGCTGAAAAATGAAAAAAGGGGGGGAGTGAGCCCTCAAAATCCTATACCCCCACTCTCAACTCCAATAAAAGCAGAGCTCCAGACCCATGCACGCTCTCACTCCCTCACTCTCTCTCTATGACCTCACTGTGAGGCCCCAGGTATGCTGTAATTTCCAGGTCTTGCAAGTAATAAACCTTTATTTTTGTTCAAAGTTCCCTCATGGTTACTGCTGAAGGGCATCTTGCAAACATAAGAACGACAAAGGCCAGTCCAGCCACATCATTGGTTACTGATAGGCCGAGACCCGCACAAAACAACTGACGTAGTTGGCAGGATTGCATGGCTGCCCTTGCAATTAACTGAAAAGAATGCACAACTTGCTTACTGACCACCTAACTCACACAGGTAACACCATCTGCTTGTTGGGGGTCTGCTGGACTGCTGTATGCTTCCTCAGATTGTCTCTGTTGTGTGTTGCCTGTGGTATCCAACCCAAAATGTCACAGCTGCTATAATAACCCAATGATCTCCCCAGAGCTTTGTGATCAACACCATACGATCTAACGAGATGCTTAGGCCACTAATTATAAAAACATTAATTGACTATTAACATGCATAAGGGTCCTCCACGCATCAAGATGAAAGAGAGTAAGGAGGGTAAATTGGATCAGAAGGCTGTTGTCACCACCAAAGGAGAGGCTCTGGGCTAAAGACATAAGGAAAAGATTCCAGTAAGTGAGGAAGATGGGAGAACTCCACCTGGAACCACTGAGTCAGTGGGTCATGCCCAGACCACCTGTCCTAACCCAGAATAGTGAAATAGCTTTGCAGCCAGAACCCAATGGCGTCACCAAAGGGAAAATACAACAGAGGCCTATGGTCTCTGTGTCACTACTTCACTCGCTACTGTTACTCTTCATCCCCTGACCTGATAAGAATATTATGGTCCAATCCCTGGCATGATGTTACTTTAAAAAAAGTTAATGGATAATTAATGGGTAAATAAAAGTGTCTTGAGCATGTGGTGTCAGCACCTAAAAACCCCAGCTCCTTCATAAACTCAAAAACCCATGAATGCTTCCTTGGTGCTATTCAGGCCACATATACCAACACGCTAAGACTCAAATCTTACACTCCAGAGGCCTAGGGGCTTTTCCCAAAGACCCTGTGCATAACTTAATAGTGAACGCAGACCCCAAACCCACAGAGATCTCCTAGTACATCCTGGAAAGGAAACTCCCCACCTATGAAGGGAGTCCCCAGTGACATCACCCAAAATTTTCTGGTAACAACACGTAAGATTAAAGTGACAGGAGAAAAAAAACCAAGCAGTAGAAACTGAGCTCAAAAAAACAAAACAAGACAAAAAATAGACCTTAACTGAAATTCAAACATTTCTTAAAGATTTTATACAGCAGGAAGGAGAGAGGCAAACTAATTGGCTACTGTGGGTTTGTTTCTTTGTAATATTCTCTGAACTGTTACAACTGTTAAAATGCACCCCACTGACTGGTATCTCTAAAGACCCAAAAATCCGTAATTCCTTTAAGATTCATCCAGGCTATATGCTTGTTTCCTGTGAGATATTACAAATCCTGAACCCCCTCAGCCTTCCCTTGAATGAGGCAAAACTAAAACACATCTCATGAAGCATTTCTGCCACCAAGGGAAAATCTGACAGGGTTACAAAGGCCTCTGATGAGGAGGAAGAAGGAAATGGGAAAGCAAAGGCTTCTAGAACCAGCAACATTTCTACCATAGCTTTTCCATTCCTCACTTGGATATTCACTGACTGGCACCATGCCAATCCTTCCACCACAGTGATCACTGGTAAGGCTCACGGTGAAAGGAAAACACTGAGACGAAGCCCATCTCCTACTGTGCAAAACTGGAATAGTTCAATAGGTTTACCACTTCCAGGACCACGGTGGCCCAAATGACTCCTCCCTTTCATTTCCAACCCTGAAGAGGCCTCATTTGACCATGAGTCCAGAACAATATTCTTTACAGGATGCTCCCTCTACTTACAGAGTGGTGCTACATTTTAATTGGGACTGCCAAAATCGTCCAAAATGCACTGAAACCTTTAGGAGAAAACTTACATTTTCCTTCTCTGCCACATGAAGATGTAAATCTTAGCATGTCTTTGAAATGTAAACACCCTAGGAGGTGACTAAAACTCGCTTGAGACTAAAGGGGGAAAAAAAGTGGAAAGAGTCCTTTTTAAATGCAAACTGCTGAACTGGCTCTCTTGCCCAAATGCTAAACAACAGCCTCCTTAAGACTGCTGTCAAGAACGAACACAAATCTTAAAAGTCTTCCCCACAAACAGTAGAAAGCCATCTGAGCAGGAAAACCTAATTTATTCCAACTGTTATTTATAAACTAGTAAATTTTATATTGCAATACCTGCTTCACAACCAAAATTTTTAAAAATATATGAAGGGAAAACATCTCACTGGCAAACATATAATAAAGACAGAGGATCAACCACTTTAAAAATCTAGTATGAAGGTTAAAAGACTAAAGTCATAAAATCAATTATAACTACAATAAAGAGCTTTTTCGCAACGGGTTTGTGGCCAGGACACAGGTGTCATGAAAACCACCGCTAAATCTAAGCCAAAATGGGAAAGGAGAAGACTCACATCAACATCGTGGTCATCAGACACGTAGATTCCAGCAAGTCTACCACCACCAGCCAACTGATCTATAAATGTGGTGGTATCGACAAGAGAATCATCGAAAAGTTCGAGAAGGAGGCTGCCGAGATGGGAAAGGGCTCCTTCAGGTATGCCTGGGTCTTGGACAAACTGAAGGCAGAATGTGAGCGCGGTATCACCACTGTTATCTCCCTGCGGAAATTCAAGACCAGCAAGTACTACGTGACCATCATTGATGCCCCAGGACACAGAGACTATCAAAAACATGATTACAGGCACATTTCAGGCTGACTGTGCTGTCCTGATTGTGGCTGCTGGTGTTGGTGAATTTGAAACAGGTATCTCCAAGAATGGGCAGGCCCATGAGCATGCCCTTCTGGCTTACACTCTGGGTGTGAAAAAACTAATCGCCGGCGTCAACAAAATGGATTGCACTGAGCCACCCTACAGCCAGAAGAGCTATGAGGAAATTGTTAAGGAAGTCAGCACCTACATTAAGAAAATTGGCTACAACCCTGACACCATAGCATTTGTGCCAATTTCTGGCTGGAATGGTGACAATATGCTGGAGCCAACATGCCTTGGTTCAAGGGATGGAAAGTCACCCGTAAAGATGGCAATGCCAGTGGAACCATGCTGCCTGAGGCTCTGGATTGCATCCTGCCACCAACTCGGCCAACTGACAAACCCTTGCATATGCCCCTCCAGGACGTCTACAAGATTGGTGTAGACAGTATTGGTACTGTCCCTGTGGGTCGAATGGAGACCGGTGTTCTCAAACCCGGCATGGTGGTCATCTTTGCTCCAGTCAACATTACAACTGAAGTCAAGTCCGTTGAGATGCACCATGAAGCTTTGAGTGAAGCCCTCCCTGGGGACAACGTGGGCTTCAACATCAAGAATGTGTCTGTCAAGGATGTTCGTTGCGGCAATGTGGCTGGTGACAGCAAAAATGATCCACCAATGGAAGCAGCTGGCTTCACAGCTCAGGTGATTATCTTGAACCATCCAGGCCAGATCAGTGCTGGATATGCACCTGTGCTGGATTGTCACACAGCTCACATTGCTTGCAGGTTTGCTGAACTGAAGAAGATTGACCGTCGTTCTGGGAAAAAGCTGAAAGAAGGCCCCAAGTTCTTGAAATCTGGTGATGCTGCCATTGTTGACATGGTTCCTGGCAAGCCCATGTGTGTTGAGAGCGTCTCTGACTATCTTCCTCTGGGCCATTTTGCTGCCTGTGACATAAGACAGATGGTTGCCATGGGTGTCATCAAGGCAGTAGACAAGAAGGCAGCTGGCAAGGTCACCAAGTCCACCCAGAAAGCTCAGAAGGCTAAATGAGTATTATCCCCAATACCTGCCACTCCAGTCTTAATCAGTGGTGGAAGAACGGTCTCAGAATTGTTTGTCTCAATTGGCCACTTAAGTTTAGTAGTAAAAGACTGGTTAATGATAACAATGCATCGTAAAACCTTCAGAAGGAAAGAAGAATGTTTTGTGGACCATTTGTTTCTTTGGTGTGTGTCGCAATTTTAAGTTATTAGTTTTTAAAATCAGTACTTTTTAATGGAAACAACTTGAGCAAAAATCTGTCACAGAATTTTGAGACCCATTAAAACAAAGTTTAATGAGAAAAAAAAGTTAAGGGATACAAATAAATATGTAAAATATGACAACAAAAACATAAAACATGAATGAGTAAAAAAATGTAAAGCTTTTAGAATGTGTTTGAACTTAAATGACTATCAGTTTAAAACAAACATATATATGTATGTTACATATATGTGTTAATATACATACATTAATATATACAAACCTCATGGTAACCACAAGCCAAAAACCTACAATCGATACACAAAAAAACAAAGAGAAAGGAACTCAGACATAACAGTGAAGAAAATCATCAAACCACAAGGGAAAAGACTAAAAGCAGACAAACAGAGAAGACCTACAAAACAGAAAACAAGAAACAAAATGGCAATAAGTACTTAACTATCAATAATAATTTTAAGTGTAAATGGACTAAATGTTTTAATCAAAAGACATAGATTTGCTGAATGGATAAAAATTTTAAAAAAGACTGATGTATATGCTGCCTACAAGAGACTCACTTCAGAGCGAAAGGGACACAGAGACTGAAAGTGAGAGAATGGAAAAAGATATTCCATGCAAATGGAAATGAAAAGGAAGCTTGGGCAGCAGTACTCAGGCAAAATAGACATTAAAACAAAGGCTGTAATAAAAGACAAAGGAGGGCATTATAAAATGATAAAGGCGTAAATCCAAGAAGATGATGTAACATTTATAAACATATAAGCATCTAATACAGGAGCACCGAAATACATGAAGCAAATATTAACAGACAGAAAGGGTGAAATTGACAGTAATACAGCAATAGTACAGGACTTCAATATCTTACTTACATCAACAGAGAAATCATCCAGACAGAGAATCAATAAGGAAACAGTATTCTTAAATGATACATTCAACAAGATATACTTAAAAGATATCGACAAAACATTCCATCCAAATAGCACAATACATAATCTTTTCAAATGCACATGGGACATTTTCCAGGACAGACCACACGCTAGGTCACAAAACAATTCCCAATACATTTAAGAAGACTGAAATCATATCAAGTATATTTTCTTACCACAATGGTATGAAACTAGAGATCAAGTACAGGAAGAAAACTGGAAAAAACACTAATATATGGAGACTAAACAACATGCTGCTAAAAAAAAAAATGAATGCATCAACAAAGAAATTAAAGAGGAAAATAAAAAAAAAATACCTTGAGACAAATGAAAACAGAAACATAATAGAAACAGAAAAACCATTTGTCAAAATTCAACACCAATGCATGATAAAAACTCTCAACAAAGTGGGCATAGAGGGAATGTACTTCAACATAATAAAGGCCATTTATGACAAACCCAAAGCTAACATTATACCAATTGTGAAAAGCTGACAGCTTTTCCTGTAAGACAAGCAACAAGACAGGGACGCCCAATCTCACCTGTTTATTCAACATAATACTGGTAGTCCTAGCCATAGCAACCAGACCAAAAAAAAGAAAAAGAAAAGAAAAGAAATAAAAGGCATCCAAACTGGAAGGGAAGAAATAAAACTGTCACTATTTGCAGATGACATAATACTATATGTTTAAAATCCTAAGCAATCCATCAAAAACTATGAGAACTAATACATAAATTGAGTAAAGTTGTAAGATACAAAATTAATATACAAAAATCTGTTTTATTTCTTACACTAATAAACTATTAGAAAGAGAAAATTTTTAAAGATTCATTTACAATTAAATCAAAAAGAATAAAATACCTAGGAATAAATTTAACCAAGGAAGTAAAAGACCAGTAGTCTGAAAACTGTAAGATAATGATGAAAGAAATTGAAGATGACAAAAATAAATGGAAACATAATTTATGTTCATGGATTGGAAGAAGTAATATTGTTAAAATGTTCATACTACCCACAGCAAACTTTAGACTCAGTGCAATCCCTATTAATATACCCATGGCGTGTTTCACAGAACTAGAGTAAATAATCCTAAAATTTCTATGGAAACACAGCAGATCCTAAATAGCCAAAGTAATCTTGAGAAACAAGATCCAAGGTGGAGATGCTTCCTAACTTCTAAATATACTTCAAAGCTAAAGTAATCAGCAGTATGGTACTGGCACAAAACAGACACATAGAACAACTGGACAGAAAACAGCCCAGAAATATAAATGTCATCAGTTTACCCACAACAAAGGAGGAAAGAATATACAATGGGGAAAAGACAGACTCTTTGTAAGTAGAAACTTGACAGCTACATGTAAAAGAATAAAGCTAGAACATTTCCTCACACCATTTACAAAAATAAACTCAAAATAGGTTAAATATTTAAATGTAAAATCTGAAACCATGAAATTTCTAGAACAAAACATAGGAAGTACACTCTTTGACACTGGTCTTAGTAATTTTGCAGGGGATATGCCTCCTCAGGTATGGGAAACAAAAGCAAAAATAAACAAATGGAACTAAATCAAACTAAGATTTTGTACAGCAAAGGAAACTATCAACAAAATGAAAAGCCTTCCTATTAAATGGAGAGATAATATTTCCAAGTGATATACAATATAGGATTAATAGTAAAAATATACAAAGAACTCAAAAAGTCAATATCAAAAATCAAACAACCAGACTGAAAAAAAAAATGGGTAGTGGATCTGAATACACATTTTTCCAAAGAAGATCTATAGCTGGCCAAAAAAACAAAACTAAAAAGATGCTCAATAACTAATCATCAAGGAAAATCAAATCAAAATCACAATGAGAAATCACCTCACATCTGTCAGAATGGCCATTATCAAAAAGATGAGAAATAACAAGTGTTGGCAAGAACATGGAGAAAAGGGAACCCTGATACAGTGTCAGTGAGAATGTAAATTGGTGCAGCCACTATGGAAAACAGTATCAAGTTCCTTCAAAAAATTAAATATTGAATTACCTAAAGATGCAGCAATTCCACTCCTGTGTAGTTATCTGAAGAAAATAAAAGCACTAACTTGAAAAGATATACACTCCAATGTTCACAGCAGCATTAGTTACAATAGCCAAGATATGGAAACAGTTTAAGTACTCCATTAAGAAGTGAATGGATAAAGAAGATGAGGTATAAATATATAATTGAATGCTATTCAGCCATCAAAAAATGAAATCTTGCTCTTTGCAACAACATAGATGGACCTAGAGGATATTATGGTAAGTGAAATAAGTCAGACGAAGACAGACAGATACTGTATGTTTTCCTTTACATGCGGACTCTAAAAAAAAAAAAAGAACACATAATAAAATACAAGCCGACTCACATAAAGAACAAACTTGGCTACCAGAGAAGAGTATGGGAAGAGGCAAAATAGGTGAAGGGGATTAAGAGGTACAAACCACCAGTTAGAAAATACTTAAGTCACAGAGACATAATGCATAGCACTAGGAATAGAGTATTTCATAATAACTTTCTATGGTGTATTATCTATAAAAAATATCGAATCACTATATTATATATCTGAAACTAGTATTGTAAATCAACTATACTTCACTAAGTAAAAAAAGAAAAAGAAAAGAAAATTAAAGACAAGCCATGGACACAGAAAGTGAAGAAAAAAAAAGAAAAAAGGAAATCTTGTGTGGTCAAGTTGGCTAAAGATTGAATTGTTATTATAAGAATTTTTAAATTGAGCTTTAATATCAACAGTTTACATATGTAAAATTAAACCTTAATATTCTTCATCTGCTAAAGGAACAAAGTTTTATTGGATTATTTGTCTGCTCTTGACAAATGATTACAAACTGGTTTTTTTCCCCTCTTTCTTTCTCTTGCATAATCTACTTGGAAAGCAAAAATTTTTTTGTCTAACAAAAATAACTTATTGTGCTTCATGTTACTTTATCATCAGGTCTTTGATTGCTCAAGTAAACCTAGCCTTCACAATATTAAGAAATATTAAGAGTTAAGGTTTACCCAGAACTCTGTAACCTTCTCTAATTGCCTTTAAAATCTTTGTCACCATGGTTAAATGGATAACTAAATATTGGTTCAGAGTGGCCTATGATTCCATTTGACTAGATATTTTAAAACCTCCTTGATATTTTTGACAAACTTCCCAATATCAAAGTCTAAATTTTTTTTTTAAACTCAAACTAACTTTGAAATTTTCCAGAGGGCCCCTGAAACATTTCAAAAGGTTTGTCTCTCTCCTTATAAAAAAGGAAAATATTATACTAATTAGGCTTCTTTGATATGCTGAATTACATGGGAAGCATTGTCAAATAAAAAGTAATACAAAGCCTTCTTTATGTTGTGTTTACATAGGTGTATGTTATAAATGTTTCAGAAATGTGGAATTCCTAGAAATCAGATATGCTCTGGTATAATGTAATCAGTCATAATTTCAGTTACTATCTTAAAATGTTATCAAGATAACCAAATTTCCTCGTCAATTCCAATATAATGAATCATATCTAATAGTCATTTTTAAGTTTCTTGTCATTTATAGAGAGTTGTACTTTTACAAAAGTGTTTCTGCAAAAAAGCTTCATCTTCAAGGAGAGTCACAGAAAAAAAACTCTAGAATACAGGTTTCTGATGACTTTAAGATTGTACAACTAAATGGGGAAAAAAACCCCAAAACTAATGGCGGAAAAAAGCTAGATTTAAGCAGAACAAGTATTACATGGAGCTGAATGAAATAAAGAGGACGATTATAATTTTTTATGACTTTTTATTGCTGATTCTTTAATCTTTCATTTTCCAGATTATAAGGAAACTTTCTTCCTAACTATGACTTACAGCAATTTGGTAAATTATACCTTGGAAGCAGAATTGAACCTCTTTTTTCTCCCTACCTAATTCCTCTAGAATTCAGAAACTCTAAGTACTCTTATTTTCATAGCAATATAGTTATCTGCATAAGCTGTATAAGAATTTGTTCTCCTTGTAACAAGACACAGTTGGAAACATTGGTTTCAACTGAAATCTATTTGACAAGAAACACATACTCAGATATAACCAGAAAGCTTTAAGGAACTAAGATTGACTTTATGGAGCCAATGAAGTCCCTTGGAAAAACAGCCTAGTACCTTACTTACATGGTTCCCAGCAGTCTTACCAGCTCAGTAAGGAAGGTTACTTCCTGGTATGTGCAAGAAACTCAGGATACTTGGGGGACCTTGACAAGACAGGAGTTCACCCAAATTTATATGTATTGCAGGCGAATCTGATGGCACATATTTGGCCTGGCTTGGCTTCCTAACCTCAAGATGCGTTTAAAAGTTCAATCTGAGTCTCCTTATGAAAAGTTCCAGCAAAACCAATTTAAAAGAGCCTATATGGTCAATCACTATTCTCCCCGCACGTAACATAAATAACTAGGTCAAGTTTAACAAGACTAGACTTATTTTACAAACAAGTTAGTTTTATTTTGATTATCTTTAATAGAAATTATAATGATTGTTTTCTCCCACCCTTCTGACTTGGAATCACTGAGAACTAAAACTGCCCTTTTTCCAAGGCCATGTAAAGTTAAAGCTGGACAACTTGATATAAACTTCAGAGAAATCAGTACAACAGCTCATGTATGGACAATCTTTGTGTCTGTTGCTGTATGGGCCACTCAGAAAGATCACTAGAGACATTCAAACTACAAACCAGGAAAATCTATCAAATTGTCCCTGCCTGCCCTCACTTCACATGAAAATGCTACAAGTCAGACGTAAAAATCTTCTCAACTGTCTGCCTTCAGAACTCAGAAACTGGAATCATAGTCTCCTCCAATCATTAACCATTGTTTTTCTTTAATTTCCACAGAAATTTCTCTTATCAAATTATTGGTATATTTGCACCTATATGCCTAACTTTGGGAGTCCACCTACATCGCTGCCTCCTGAAATGAGATATAATCTTTAACTGAACCGACCTAGTCTCAAGTCTAAGAGACTGGTTTTATGAGATATGAAGCAATCCACTAAATCAGAACAGGTTCAAACTTATTACACCAGATGGCCCAAGATGTTAAAATATCCCACAATATTACCCCAATCTTTGAACAGATTCCTAGGCACCCTAAGATCACCGACTTAGTTTCATGGCTGGACCCTTTCAAGTTTGGAACAATGACTACATACTGGATTTCAAACTACTACCTATATAATTATTATAGAATTTGCTACTATAATCCTACTTGGCTGTGTTCTGTCTGGATTACAACATGCCCTACCCCCGACTTTTAGCATATCAGCTACCCAAGCATTTAGCGTCCCCACCATTGACTGATGCCTTAGTACCACAGGATGGATTGTTAGTCTAAGTCGTAATAGTTGATTTTTTTTCCTTCTTTGTAATTCAAATGCATGACAACTTTTGATTGCCAAGGCATTCATTTCAAAGAGGTATCCACTTCAAAGACAGCTATTTCAAATAAACACATTAGGAGCCTTAGGACTAGATAAAGAGCCAGGCCATCACCCTGCACTGAGGCTTCTTTGTTTTAGAAATCTTGGTTGATTTCAGTAACTGACCACTTGGGCTACTTGGCTTTTCCCCCTCTTCGCATGCTTTGAATTTCTGCTCTTATGTTTTAAATTCACAAATAAAGAGTGAGCCTGAGAAATCCTAGCCAAACCCCCTCGATTCCAATAAAAACAGAAATCAAGTAAACCCAGACCTGTGCCCTCTCTCCTTCTCTGCCCATGACCTCACTGTGTGGCCCCAGGTGTGCTCTGTAATTCCAGATCTTATAAGTAATAAACCTTTATTTTTTTTTCAAAGTTCCCAGATGGTTACTACTGAAGGGCATCTTGCAATTATAATAAGAACCGCAAAGGCTGATCCAAACATAACATTGGTTATTGTTAGGCTGAGACCAGCATAAAACAAGGCTCATATTTAGGATTCTTACTTCTAAGAAGTTTGCCTTCACATTCCAAATCCAGAAAAACAACTCAGAAATGATGATTTTTCTATTTCCGAACTCCCATCCTTAATGCCAAATAAAACCTTTCTTTCTGCAAGACAGATACTAGCTAATCATGCTGTTTCACTCTGATTAACCTTTGAAATAAGCATTTTTTTTCCACTTCTTTTTTTTTTCTTTTGGTTGTTTGAAGCCAAGCCTTTCCTTAAAGGTCAGTGAGCATCAAATCTAATCTGACTTCTAATTACTTTTGTAAACATTTCAGAATGAATAAATGCCAATATAATTAACCACCTAGCATATTATCTGCTCACTCCCTTTACTAATAGGGCAGATAGCCAGCAAAGCAGCTCTTCAGGCTCCTCTAACATTCTACTTGTGATGTGGGAATTATTTGACTGGATTCTAAACAGTTTCCCAAGATTATCTAGCCACTACCAGTCATAAGAATCTCCTAAGTATCATAATTAAAATACATATTCTCAAACCTTAAGTATCATAATTTAAATACAGATTCTCAAACCCTGGTCCTAGCAGTCTAAAATTTCTTTTTCTAGGGAAAGGCTAAAATCTGCATTGTTTTCTTTTCATATCTTTTCCAAGTAATTCTGATGTAAAACTCAGTTAGGAAACTATTGATTTTGATCATTTTTCCCTTGGCACAGAGTCTATTACAGCCAACTATCTCTACTCTCCTCTCCTAGTTCCTAACACTCTTTACCTGCAGGCTCTATTTGCAACATTTCTTCCTGCATCTAATTGATGTGTATAGCCATCCCTCGGTATCTGCAGGGATTGGTTCCAGGACCCTCTTCGGATACTAAACTTCCCAGATATACTTAAGTCCCTTACATAGAATGGCATATTATTTGCATATAACCTACACACATCCTCCCATATACTTTAAGTCATCTCTAGATTAGTTATAATATCAAATACAATGTAAATGCTATGTTTAGTTGCCAGCATGTGGCAAATTCAAGTTTTGCTTTTTAGAACTTCTTGGAATTTTTTTCCTGAATATTTTCAATCTGGAGTTGGTTTGAAGATGTGGAACCCAAGGATATAGATGGAGGGCTAGATGCTTTTTTACTCAAAGTCCCCTCCACTTTGACTTTCTGTTTATGATTCATTGACAGAAATGGCAGAGTGAAAATTCAAGCACTGAGTAATCTGTCCCCAGCCCAGCTGGTGGTCACATCCAGCTATATCAATGCTCCTCCCTGTTACATCGGTGAACAGTCACCAAGCCATCACCTCCACTTCTGTGACTGGAGGCCCCTGTGGACCTGGGGCCACTGCGGAGGACTGGAGAGAAAAGCTGAAGCAAGGACTCAGAAGTGCTTCCAAGATCCACACTAGAGACTAAGGACCACGCACCAGGCCAGTCAGCTTTACAGACCTTGCACTATCTCTCGGGGAGTAAGCAAATAGGTGCAAAGAGAGAAGGGAAACCGCAATGAGATGACTCTGCCTCTGGCGTTTCTCAGGTTGTTCCTAAAGCCTGTGTCAATCCGCAAAGTCCTGCTCAGATGCCCCTTCCTCCTCCTTCCCTAGGCTTCTAACTCTATACTCCCTAAATTTGCAGTGGTTCCTACTCTAGAAAATAGTAATCCCCAGGGGGCATTTAGAAATGGGGAGGGGCAGGCATTTTTGGTTGTTGCAGTGGGAGCATCCCGGAACTTGGGCGGAGGAAGAGGGAGAGAGCAGAAATGCCAAAAATCATGCAGTGGGCAAGACAGTGCTGCAGGACAAAAAACTATCCTACCCGAAGTGCCATTAGTACCCACACTGTGAAATGAGAATCACTTACAGTCTGAACCACACAATTTAGCCCTTAATTACGGCTCTTTGTCAGGAGAATTTATTGCAGCATTGTTCAGGTAGCAAAAGCCTGGAAACAACCTAAAAGACCATTGATAAGGGGCCATTAAATAAAATGTGGTACATTCATACAAAGGAATTCCATTAGAGAGAATGAGGGAGATCAATATGTACTGATACAGCACAATATCTGAGTTCTATTATGAATTTTAAAAAGCAAAGTGCAGAACAGCAGTATAGAATGTTTCATTTGGTATTTTGATAAAAGGGAAGGTGCTATAGTACCTGTATGTTAGCATATAGAAAAAAAATCTCTCCAGAAATTATGAAGAAACTGAGGGAAAGAACCAAGATGAGAAAGACAGGGGCAAAAGGGGGACTGACTTTTCACCAAATGTCCTTTAGCACTTTCGAATTTTCACTACTTGTTAACAGTACTGTTAAGAGGCAAATGAGTTAACCCTGATCCATTTCTAAATGCCCCCTGGGGGTTACTATTGTCTAGACTAGGAACCACTCCAAAAGTAGGGAGTTAAGAGGAGCTGAACGCCTAGGGAAGGAGCCTAGGGAAAATCACCGTGTTATTTTTTTATGAATTACCATCTCACTTGGTACCATTGTTGCATATATGAGTGCTTTGCCCTCTGCAACATGATAAATTCCTTAAAGGCAGAGATATTCCCCAAAGCACCTAGCACAGAGCAGATGCTCAATATATTCCTCTTGGTTTGTAGGCTAGCGGGTTTCCTATAGAACTCAAGAATTACTAAAGAAGTAATTCCTTTGAAAATTAAAACACATGCCCAGACAGACAGAACCCACTGGGAGCCTTTTCCAACCTGGGCTTTCATGCCTGACCCTGGTGCAAACAGTTCTCAAAGATGGTTGTTAGAGTGGGGCTGGGGATCTTACCACGATAGGTCACCTCTTCCATGCAAGCTACTCCACAGCCTAGGAACTCAAAGTCTTGGACTGACATTTGTAATGTTCCACCTGTGCTGCGCCAAGCAAGATGCTGAGCATCTACCTCACGACATTAGTTCATTTGTCTCTTAACAATCCCACAAGGCAAATGTTCTCACCCTCGATTTTAGCACAGGAAACTAGGGCACAAAAGATGTGACTCCCCCAAGACCACACAGGCCTTCTAATGTTTAGGGGTCTTTCCTACACAAGCTGTCAAATGGAAACCATGGGCCTTTCTCCAGAATGGCAAGCTGGCAGAGCTATATGTAGCTGGGTTAAGACCTCCACTTATAAGCTTGGGACCTGGAGCAAAATAGATGGCCTCCCTGACCTGTAAAAAAAGAAGACGATGCTTACCTGGAAAGAAGATGGCGGGGGGCGGGTAGACTGAAATGATTTACTATACATAAGGCATAAAGGTTTGTGTCAGACGCTTAGTAGCTCAAGAAATGTAATTTTCCTTTATCTCTTCTTCTTCCTTTCAAGCTCCTAGAGTTGCTCTTCCAAAATCCAATTTAGCAGGACAACATTCTCTGTTCTAATGTGTTTATTCTGAAAGTTTCCAATGTCATTTCTTGCACTGCAAAATTCAAGGTATCAATGAGCCTCTCCATTCTTTAAAAGGTTATTGCAATTCAAACAGGTTCTTATCAGCATTCATAAGGATTTTGACAGGGACATTCATTTATTATTACTTTCAGAAAACACAGTGGTTGGCCTAAAAAGACATGGCTGACTTGGCCTCTCCAGAGTGGGGAATAAATAGACAGTCAACTGCTTTTTTAAAATTTCTTATTGATTTATAATCATTTTACAATGTTGTGTCAAATTCCAGCGTAGAGCACAATTTTTCAGTCATACATGAACATATATATATTCATTGTCATATTTTTTTTCTCTGTGAGCTACCATAAGATCTTGTGTATATTTCCCTGTGCTATACAGTATAATCTTGTTTATCTATTGTGCAGCTGCTTTTGGTGATGATATTGATAGTGATGACAGCAGTAATGCAGCAGAAGTTTCTTCCTAAACCTTAATCATTTTAATTTGTCTAAGTGGGAAGTATAATTTTGGCATGAAAATGTTCATGTTATCACCCATGTCATTACCTGTGTTTACTAAATTTAAATGAACAGAATGTTTCTAGTTGTACTAAAGCTCCAGACATTACTAGAACAAATGCTTGTCTCTTCTTATCACATCAGCAACAGATGAACTTAATCACAAAATTCTAAAATGGGCAAGATTCTAGTAAGGCCACATAGTTCAGTCATTCTTTGCCTTCAAGCAAAACTAAACAAAAATTGCCTCACCCTAGAGATTTATAAAACAGCAACAAAACTGAATACCCTTTCTTTGCCCATAGTAGGGCATCCAGAGGTAGAAAAATCAAAGTCTACTCCCTCAGTCATCCAGTCCAGCTCTCAATTCTGGCTTCACAAATGCCCAGAGCCATGCTCCACCCTTCAGATATCCTGATTTAACTGGTTGCAGATGGAAATCTGGGAAGCAATATTTTTTTACTGTCCTCAACTGATTGTATTGTACAACTAGAGTTGAGAACCACAATCTATTCTGAATAATTTTTAATAATTCCATTGAGATATAACAAACTATACAATTCATCCATTTACAGTGTACACGTCAATGGTTTTCTGTATATTCATAGAGTTGTAAAACTATCACTATAATCTAATTTTAGAATATGTCCATCACCCCAAAAAGACACTCATACCCATTAGCAGTCGCCAGTCATAAGTAACCACTACGTATTTTCTGTCTCTATCAATTTGCCTATTCTAGTTACCTCATCTAAGTGGAATCATACAATACTTATCCTTTGGTGTCTGGTTTATTTCACTTAGCATCATGTTTTTAAGGTTCATTCATGTTATAGTGTATGTCAGTACTTCATTCCTATTTATGTGAGAATAATATACCATTATATGGCTCCATCAGATTTTGTTAATTCATTCATCAGGTGATGAACACCCGGATTGTTTCTACTTTTTCGCTATTATGAATATCCCTAATACTTTAAAACACTTGTAAAAGATCTACTCTTAAAGAAATATAAAGCATTTAGGCAACAGTTTGAAAGCGTTTCTTAGAAGAGGATGCTAACCTTCACCCTTCTCATCTGCAGCTTCTTTTAACCACAGCACTCTTCCAATGGGGAGAGCAGCACTGAACACAGTCCTTTTAGAACTGGCTTGGTGAAACTTAAATTTCTAATTGATTTGCTTTGCCTTACATTCCTGACACTTCTATCAATGATCCAACAGCATTCCTCTTTTAAACCAGGATATGGCTTCACTCAGTCAGCTTATTTATTCTGATTCTGAGCAGAATTTTAACCATTCAACACCTCAACACCGAAGATTTTAAGAGTTTTAAGACTTCCTCGTCATTCATTTCAGCAGTGGCACTACCACCTCTAATAACTCTCTCATCTTCTTGTGAATGCAAATCCATGTGGCTTCCCTCCAGCAAACTGCCTATGAGGGCTCCTCCATAAAAATGAAAGCAACTATCATATTTAAGCATTCAGCCACTGTGCTCAAGCACTTTACATAGATTTTATTCACTGACATTCATGACCACCCTACAAAATAGGCATTATTTTCCCTGTTTTACAAATGACAAAAGGGAAATTTAGAGAGATTAAGCAATGTATCTAAGCACACACAGTAGGTAAGTGACAAAGGACTTCCACCCAGATGAGTCTTTATATTATACTTCCTCTTCTGTGTATATAATCATGAAATTAATAAATAATTGTATCATAGCTGTGCCAGGAGCTATGCCAGGCTTGTAGAAAAAAGAATTAGGCAAAATGAAACTATCCCCGCCTCCGTGGGATTTACCATCTAGTAGAGAATAGAGATGCTAAACATAGTATCACACCATTACATAATTACACACATGGAAAAGCACCACTAAACAAGGTTCCTCTGTGCTATGTTTCAGCGTATAACCTGGCTTAGTAGTGGATGGGGGAGAGAGTGTGCTGGGGAAATGACCTCCCTGAGGAAGGAACAGTTTAATTCTGTGAAAAGCTTCATCCTCCATGACAGAATTCTGGAGCAGTGGGGAAGGAGTATTTTCTAGGAAGAGGCTCACCTGGCTGCAGTGAACTTCAGCATGAATGCTTGACAGGTGGGCATCCACTTTGCCACACTACCTTCCCTGCCTTTCTTTTGTCCCTATATGCCTGCCTTCGGGGTGTCTCTGCAGTTGTCCTTATTTCACTTCATGCCACGTGCCTGGCTATTTCTTCAGTTTACCGGAGCAAATCCAAACCGTCTTCTCAATGATCCAGAGTGGCAGAAAACATTCCCACTGAAACCAACACCCATTCCGAAAGGGAGAATGTAGCCGAGATGATTAGGAAACATGTTACACTGTATTTGGCAGGTTTGATTCCAAAAGACATAGAGAATATTATCCCCAGGGTTGGGGGGGGGTGGGTTTAAAAACAAGCCTATTATGCAGATACCCAACTACTGCAATATTAGAGCTGCTCTGAATTTACTGGAATGTTAGAACTGCTCTGAATTCAAGGCCAACTGGGCGGTTTGCCCTCAATGAGCCTTGGTTTTGCTGCCACCTACAGGCCTGTTGCAGGAAGTGCACTGCAGCTCACCAAGGCCTCATTACAGAGCACAAGAGGGAAGAATGGTGATGCGGGTTTCAAATCATATAGGTACCTATAAATACAGTAGTGTCAGTCCTGGGCTGTTCCCTCTGGGAGGTGACTTGGTAGCAAGAACTGGGGTCTGCTTTTTTTGAGAAGTCAGATCCCGTTTCAGAGATAGGGACTATGCATTGATTGAATGACAAAGAACTCCTGAATCTGATGTTTTACTCATCCTGGAGACATACTTAAATGCCTTCTTCTGAAAAGAATACATTCACCCTAACCTGGGGTCAAACCCACACCTACCTTGACCTTACCCTGGTTTAGTCTCCAATCCGTCCTCCACACTCTGTTCCAACCACACTATGAATCATACAGTTATTCCACCCACTTTTTTCTTGCCCTCCAGTCTTTGTACAGGATGTTCCCAAGGCCTGAAATGACTCATAATAACTGCCCATCCTCTTCTCCTGAGTCACTCCTAGCCAATATAGATTTCAACTCGGAGGTTATATACTCTGAAAAGTCTCCAACCCTTCCTGACCGTCCCCACATCCTCCTCTCCCACGTGCTCCCAGTCACCCCGTTTCTATTCCTAACTTGATTTACCACACTTACGTTGAAGAATAGACACACAGATCCATGTAACAGCATAGAACCCCAGAAAGAGACGCACATAAACACAGTCAGTCGACTTTTAACAAAAAGGCAAAGGCAAAAGAGAGGGCAGACTTTCCAACAAATGGTACTGAAACAATTGGACATTCCAATGCCATCCCCCCCCCCAAAAAGGCTTCAATCCATACTTTGAACTACAAACTAAAATTAACTCAAAATGGATAGACATAACTCAAAATAGACCTAAATATAAAACCTAAAGTTATAAAATTTATAGAATATAGTTTGAAAAAAATCTTTATAATCTTAAGTTAGACAGTTCTTAGATATGACAATAAAATAAAAAACTGATAAATTAGAATTTGTCAAAATGTTAAATGTTTACTTTGATAAAGGCACAGGTAGAAAAAGAAAAGATAAGCCATTGACTGGGAAAGAATAACTGAATTGCATATGGATAAGCCATAAACTGGGAGAAAATAACTGAATTACATATCAGACAAAGGACTTGTATCCAGAATATGTAAAGAACTGTTAAAACTCAACAACAAACAAACAAGCAAATCCAATTTTTAAAATGGAAGGGAGAAAAGCAAGATGGCGGAGTAGAAGGACACTCGCAGCTCACCCTCTCCCACAAATACACCAAAACTCACATCTACGGACCCACTCAGCCAACCAGAGCACCTGCCAAACTCCGACAGAACATTGCCCTCTTTGAAAGACAAAGATGCCAAAAATCTGGTAGGAAAAAAGGAAAAAAGAAAGAAGAAAAAGCAAAACAGCACAGGATCAGTCCCGCGGGGAGGGAGCAGCAAAGGAGGAATAGCACTCGTTCGCTGGGGGCCCCCCCTCCGATGGAGAGGCCAACGGGATGGAGGGGGAGCCTCTGAGGCTCAGATCTGCCCCTAGCACCCCTTGACTGACAGAACTAAGTTGAACGGGCACAGAAGGTCCCCGCGACACCCAGCCCGAGACACGAGCCAGCAGCTGGGGCCAGGAAGGCTGCCCGAGCCAGGTGGCTGCACTGATGCAGCCCTGGGGGACTGCAGGGTGCTGTGCGCCATGGCGGGAGAGGATATGGAGCAGAAAAACCTCGGTTCCCCATAAATTGCGAAAAAAGCAAAGCAACACAGCTGGTGTGCCCTGGGGGGAGGGGCACTGTAGCCTTTGTCTCCTCAGACCCACAGTGCCATTACTGGCGTTTCTCGCAAGAAGAGAGGTGGTGCGCAGCCACAGCCACCATCACCTCCTATGCACAGTGCCTGGGCCGGGGCGGGGCCGAGCCCTGAATCCGCACCCAAGGGCTCCGCAACCTCCTAGGCAGGACTGAGACTTGTTTACAGCCCGAGGCAGACAGGATCTTTCTGCCCTGGTGCCTCAAGAGAACTTGCACCACCAAGACAAACAAGGAGCTGAGATTTGGCACGGAGCAGGGGCGGGGCCATTCAGCTTCCGGGAGCTCACCTACAGAGCACCGACCTGAGGCGGAGCGGGCAGCTGCCCACAACGGCCACCCGCCTTCCCGGCAGGAATGCAGCACCTGACTACTGTGCTCCGAGGGGACGGGATCCGCCCACCTGCCTCGCCCAAAAGCAGCATCTGACTGCGGCATCAGGAGGGGGAGGGGGAGTGACCCGCCCACCCACCAGCCACAGTGCCTGAGAGATATGAACAATATGAAGAAGCAGAGGAACCACTCCCAATTAAAAGAACAAGAGAAACCCTCTGAAAGCACAATCAAGGAAATAGACATTGATGGCCTACTAGATCAAGATTTCAAAAAAGGAATGATCAAAGTACTGAAGGAACTAAAAGAAATCGTTTTTAGAGATATAAAATATGTCAAAAATGAAACAGAAGCTATAAAGAAGAACCAAGTAGAATTAGTAAACTCATTTGCTGAGATGAGAGCTGACCTAAAGGCTGTGAAAAGCAGACTAGATAATGCAGAGGAACTAATAAAAGTGACCTAGAAGACAGGACAACAGAAAGCACCCAATCAGAACAGCTGAGAGAAAAACAAATAAAAAACAAAGAAAACAATATAAGGGACCTATGGGATAATATAAAGCGTGCCAATCTACGCATAATCGGGGTTCCAGAAGGGGAAGAAAGAACAAAGGGGATTGAAAAGGTATTGGAAGAAATCATGACTGAAAACTTCCCAAACCTAAAGGAATCAGATATCCAAGTACAGGAGGCTCAGAGGGTCCCAAACAGGAAGAACCCAAACAGATCCACACCAAGACACATCATAATCAAGATGACCAGAGTCAAGGATAAAGAAATGATCCTAAAGACAGCAATAAAAAACAAAGAGTGAGTTACAAGGGAACCCCCATATGGCTCTCAGCTGATTTCGCTACACAAACGCTATAGGCCAGAAGGGAGTAGCAAGATATATTCAAAGTCCTGAATGAAAAAAAGATGCAGCCTAGGATACTCTATCCAGCAAAGCTATCCTTTAGAATAGAAGAGATAAAGAACTTCACAGACAAGCAAAAACTAAGTTTAGCAACACTAAACCCATGCTAAAAGAAATATTGACAGGTCTACTCTAAATAGAAAAGCAGGATGTTACAAAAATGAGAAACTCATAACTGGAAAAGTGCTAATTACCATGAATTACAAAGAGAATAAACACAAAATTGTAAAAGAAGACATCTAAATCATTAAGAGTGGGAGAGGGAAGCAAGGAAAGCCACTGGGGAAAACAGTATGGAGATTCCTCAAAAGACTAGGAATAGACTTACCATATGACCCAGGAATCCCACTCCTGGGCATATATCCAGAAGGAACCCTACTTCAAAATGACACCTGCACCCCAATGTTCATAGCAGCACTATTTACAATAGCCAAGACATGGAAACAGCCTATATGTCCATCAACAGGTCACTGGATAAAGAAGATGTGGTTTATTTATAATATGGAATACTGTTCAGCCACAAAAACTGACAATATAACGCCATTTGCAGCAACATGGATGTTCCTGGAGAATGTCATTCTAAGTGAAGTAAGCCAGAAAGAGCAAGAAAAATACCGTATGAGATCACTCATATATCTTATCTAAACAAACAAACAAAAACATAAATACAAAACAGAAACAGACTCAGACATAGAATACAAACTTGTGGTTGCCAAGGGGGCGGGGGGTGGGAAAGGACAGACTGGGATTTTAAAATGCAGAATAGATAAACAAGATAATACTGTATAGCACAGGGAAATATATACAAGATCTTGTAGCTCACAGTGAAAAAGTAAAATGTGACAATGAATATATGTATGTTCATGTGTAACTGAAAGATTGTGCTCTATGCTGGAATTTGACACAACATTGTAAAAATGACTGTTACTCAATAAAAAAAATGTTAAAAGAAAAAAGAAAAAAATTGGAAAAAAGATTTCAACAGACACTGCACCAAGATGGTATATAGACAGCAAATAAACCCATGAAAATATGTTAACATAATTAGTCATTAGAGAAATACAAATTAAAACCACATGATACCACTATGCAACTATTAGAATAGCTGCATTTAAAAAAAAAAAAAGAAAAAAAAAGCTAGTAATGCCAAGTGCTGATAAGAAGGCAGAGCAACTGGAACTCATATATTGCTGGTAGGAATGCAAACTGCTATTGTCACTATAGAGCTCTTTTTATGTTAGTTTAATTTTATCTTTAGTTTCTTATGAAGTTACATATACACTTACCATGCAACCCAGCAATCCCACTCATAGATAATTATCCCAACAGAACGAAAACCTATGTTCACACAAAAAACAATACGCAACTATTTACCTTGGCTTTATGCATAATAGCCAAAAACTGGGAACAACGAACTGTCCTTCAACTTGGGAATAGATGAACAAACTGTGGTACACCCATTCACTGGAATGCTACTCAGCTTTAATACTTTTATTGAAAGGAACAAACAGTCAATACATGCAACAATATGGATGAATCTCAAATGCATCATGCTGAGTGAAAGAAGGCAAGCTCAAAAGGCTACATTCTGTATGATTTCCATTCTGGAAAAAAACTATAGGATCAGAGAACCCTTCAGTGGCTTCCAGAAGCTGAGGATAAGGGAGAACTTGACTCTCATCCCCAGCCCCTAGAAACCACTGATCTGTTGAGAGAATTCTTTCAGAGGCATGATGGAACTGTTCAGAATCATGATTCTGGTGGTGGTCATATGACTATGAATTTTCCAAAACTCATAAAACTGTATGTCAAAAGCAGTGGATTTTATTGTATGTGAATGTAGAAATTTAAAAATTGATTACACTCAAGGCAACAGCCACTGGCCATATGGTACCTTGGCAGGATTTGCAAAAAGGTGCCCCCTCTGGTGACAAAACTCCTCGCTGTACTCAGTTTCAGGCACCCCCTTTAGGGAAGGCTGGATTTCAGCCACACTCGCCTCCATTTTCTCCCCGGAGTCCACACAGTGAACAAACTGCTCAGCCTTTCCAAGTCACCTAGGCCTGGACTATAATCGGCTATTTATCTGTTTCCCCCTCGATGGTGAGTTCCTCAAAAGGTTTTCTAACCTATCACCTTAGCCTCTGCAAGCTGCTCAAAAGCTGGCACAACAAATATTTGCTGAATGGATAAATGAATGAATCCCCCGCTTCAGAGCCCATCTCTGAACAGCCCATTCATGGAGCTCTTTCCTTTCTGTGAAGGCCTAAAGGACCTACCTGTGCCTCTCATTTGTCACAACTAACAAAAGAAGCATCAGCTATTGACATAACCATGGATAGGCAGGTTTCTTCACAGCCAGAGTGTAAGATCTTTAATGAGGGGAAAATATACACAAACCTGTATCCCCCATAGAGCTTTCAACAGTGTCATATACATTAAAAGAACTTAATAAATGTGAATTGAAAAAACAAAATTTTTAAAAAGTATATGGAGAGGAAAAAATCAGGCTAAGATGCAGATAAAGACATTTAGATAAAACATTTAGACAATCAACTCATTTTTATGACTGACAAGGTTTTAATTTCCTTTCCTTGCTAACGTGGGCATGTGTTTTCAGTAAAGAATACAAATGAACCAAAGAATTCATGTTAAGTAGAAAACTGCAGTTCTAATAAAAGTGGATGTTCAGAATGTTTTCCTCTATATTTCCATAAACAAGGCTTCTGTATTTCTGTATATTCTTACATCTCTGTAAAGAAATGTAGAATATGAAAGGAGGCTGTTGGGTGAGGCACAGAGCAGCTTCCAATGTGTTGTGTTGTTTTTGTTTTTTGCTTTTTGTTTTTAATTTTTCTTGTTTTTTGGGGGGGGTTGTTTAGGAGAGGTACTGGGAATTGAACCTAGGACCTCTCACATGCTAAGCACATGCTCTACCATGAGCTATACCCTCCCCCACCAATGCGTTCTTAAGGCTATTCATCTCACAAATGGGGATAAACTATAACACCAAGCTTCTTTCAGTAGGAGGATCACATGTAAAGCATTTCAAGATCTTTGGGGAAAAGGGAAAATAGTTATTGACAGCACTTTTAGGATGGATGGTGATAATACAGTAAGAGTACTCAGCATTCAGGGCGGGGGAGAGGGTGAGGCAAATGTGGCTGCAGCATCAGTCACCCCATCGATCACCAGGATTCAGCAGTCCCACCCAATACAACCCCCACTGCAATCAAGGTATCACAAGCTTTTATGCTGCTATTGAATACATTAAGTTGAATAATAAGTCACCAGTAGGGTTAACAATATAGCCAGGCAAAAGATTAGGAGCAGGTGGCCGACTTCAGGATTTCATTCTAGAAGTGCAGGGCCTGCCTGCCTCCCACCCACAAATCTCTCTCCCACAGTCATAGTCAGTAAGCAGAAATGCATCATTCCTTTAGTTCTAGGGTTTCCAAAAGTTCCCTTTACATTTCACTTACTTTCTTGTAGCCTGATTCTTGTCTGCTCTGGAGAGACACAGAGGAGCCTCCAATTTTGTAGTTCCAGCTAAGATCATGCACCTGTCCCTGCGTCTCTACTTCTCCCTCTGGGAGTGGTCACACAGACGCTCAATACTTTGGTGGTCCCAGCTAAGGAAAAGTCTGCATAAGGAAGTGTTTAAGAGCAAGGCCCGAGATGGTAATACAGACCAGGCCTCTGCCTCTTACTTTCTGAGTGACCATGGGGAAGTTACTTAATCTCTGAGTTTCTTCATCTGTAGAAAAAAAAATAGTAATACTTTCCTCATAGTGTTGTGTGAGAACTAAATGAGATAGTGTACATAAATGGCTGACTACAGGCTTGGACACATAGTAAGCACATAATCAATTAATGACAGTGTTTCTAACATTCTTAATCATTCTAAAGGCAAACTGGGGAAATAACAGAGAATGTGAGCTCTGTTATGCTGTATGCATTCTCCAAAGGAAAACCTGAGCATTCTCCCTGGTGACTCCCCTGTTAGGGGTGTGCAGTAGAGACATCTGCACCAAGCCTGACCCCAAGTTCTCCTGGTTCATGTGTCACTTGTGACATTTCTGACACTCAGCTGGGAACTAGAGCTATCCCCACCCAAAGACACAATAGGCCAGCAACTGCCAGTGTCTAGAGCAGATCTGCATCTGCTTACTGCTTTGAACAGGGCATTTGGATGACTGCTTTCCAAGAAGTCACTGATTGTCAAAGTCTCAATGCATTTGGCAGGGCCGTATACCCACTATTAAATCCAGTCCTAAATCCCAGGTGCAGCTGGCCCCTGGCAGCACTGGGAAGGAGAATCCTCTTGTTCTTGGATCCCACACATGCCTCCATTCTCTTCGGAACTCTTTGCCCCTCTCCCGGTTGCCCTCATGCTCCCTTCAGAGAGCTTAAGCCCTATTCCCTGAGCCATACTCCCTAGAGACACTGATCTCTGACCATCTTCAGGCTCATTTCCCAGAGGTTTTAGGGTGTTTTTAGACATTGTCCTTGAGACAATGCAGTGATTAAGAATTCCAGCTCTAGAATCAAATCCCAGCTATAACACTAATCCCTGAATGACTCTGGCCAAGTAGTTCACCTACTTAAATAACAGAATAGTAATAGAACCTACCTGGAAGGGTTGAATGAGATTTCTAAAATATTTGGCCACTGGTGGCATATGGCAGGTTTGTGCAGAAAACAAAATCAGAAAGGTTGGCCCATGTTAGTGTTGGCTACCTTGTGCACTGGATGCCATGATTCTGTTAAGAAGGGCAAGAACTCTTAGGCACTGAGTGCAGGGGAGAGGTCATTCCCCAGATGAAGAAAAGCTGCCTTGGGAGTTTTTTCACAGCCCACACTTCCTCCCAACAAGTCCCAGCTCCAGGGGACGCATAAATGCAGCAGCTCCTTCCTTAGATTTCAATATTCCAAACACTCGACTATGGCCAGTGTTGTAAAGCCCTTTTAAGAACTAAGAGGAAAGGAAGAGCTTTCTCAGCAGCTTCCAGTCAGTTCTGAAGAAATGCCTCTCATTTTTCTCTACCAGAAAGCAATTTTCCAGGGACCTAATACCAGGAGGGGAAGCCCCAAAGATGGAGATGTATCGCCATCTAGAGGTCACAGTGCCACAGTGCAAGACAAGTGTGACCCAGGAGATGATCTCAAAGGAATTTTTCCCTCCAGGACACCACAGCCTCCCATGGAGTGTGATGCCAGGGGCTGACAACATCAGAGCCACCTATGAGGAAAAGGGGTGTTATTTAGACAACTTCCATTTTAAAAAATCAAAATATAATTCCACTCTTTGCATCTACTGTTTTGAAATGCTCGATTTTTTTTAAAAATTTTTTCCTCTCAATTTCTTGGGGATTTTTCTCTGTTAGAGATTCTCAGATCCTTTTCTGCAGGTGGCACAGCCATAGACTCCCTGGTGCTGAAGCAAGTCTACTAACCCCTAGGGTTATGTGCTCACCATCACAGACGCTATCCCATGGAGTGGTTATGATTTGGTGGGAGGCAGGGTTTGATTTTTTAGCCATTTGAAAGTGGTATGTAATGCACTCTTGTACTTCTCCCTCTTCAATTCATGCCTTAAACCTCTGTGATCTGACAACCCTCTCTACTGTTTCCCTGAAACTGATCCCACCAATGTCACCATCCAATGTCCTTTTTAAACTTTCTCTTAGTAGACCTATTCACCTGCTTGAACCTTCCTACCTTTCTGACTACTCCTTTGTACCTTTATTCTCAGGCTCATCTTTCTCTGCCTAGTTCTTAAGTGTTAATGCCTCCTCTGACTTTTCTGTCCCTGGTCTTTTTTTGTCCCATTTTTGAACAGAGGTCCTCAAATTTTATTGGGCATAGTATCAGCTGGGGAATTTTTGAAAATACACATGGCCAGACCCCTAGAAATTCTCCTCTGGGGACATCTGTATTTTTTTTTTTAAGTTCCTCATGTGATTCTGATATGCACAAAAAATTGAGAATCACTGCTCTATTTACAGGAAATTTTATTCACTGGTCATTGGTCATTGCTTCTATAACCACACACATTCTGACAATTCTGTATCTTTCCATAACCTTTGTCCCACTGGCTCTCACCCATTTCTGAGAATGCAGATTCACAGACTCCAGCAAAGTTGTTACCAAATACTTTTGGAGTTCTTCAGGGGCCACACACACATGCTCACAAACACAACCAGCCCACAGTCCTGCAGGTGTCAACCTCCATTCCCACCTTCACCTTTACCTCCTGGCCCCCCTTAGCTGGGTGTTGCTGTTTCTGCTGGGCACCAGTCTCTCCCCTCAGGCAAGGCTGGTGGGAGGCACCAAGCTGACAATGTTCTATTGAACAGTGGGCATAGCAGCCCATCTAAGGGGAGGTTTCCCCATAAGCAGAGCCTGAGGTAAGGATTTGGGTGCAGGCAATTTATTTGGGAGGCACTCCAGGAGTCTATAGTGAAAGGAGGAGAAAGTGATACAGGGAAGGAAGAAAAGAAAGTTTAAGAAAGTGTTATTCGGATCACCTATGTGAGAAACAGGGCCTGGTTCAACCAGGGCCTCTGAGAAACATACAGGACACTTCCAATACCATCCATCCGAAGGAAGGATGGCCGCTCCCAATACCCACTGAGTGAAGGGAGCACTGGCTCCCAGGAGGAGCTAGGTTGCAACTGTATGCGGGCCAAGAGAACTTCTATAGAACCAGAGAAAGCCCCAAGGCAGACATGGGAAAAATGACAAGGTGAGTCTGAGTTCCCTCGAACGTTCCACCACAGCTACAACTGAAACCAGAGGTAGACAGGAGGGAAGTGGCATGGGCACCAAAGGCTTCAGCCACACTTTCCCACTCCCTTTTTATGTTATACTCTATAGAAGGAGCCTCAAAGCAGTGACATTTATGCCCCCGTGAATCAGTCTTTTCAGTTTTTCTTTATAGCCTCCAACACACAGCAAGCCATTGGTAGGGGTTGAATTCTGAATTCAGACTTGGAACCATTGTAAAGGGCATCACTCGACCCGCCCATTGTGAGCGAAAGCCACGTGCACCTAAGGCATAGGGCCTAGTGGACATGTCTGCTGCACTGAAGAACTGAGAGAAGCTTCCTGAAAGCAAGACTGAAGTTTCGCAAAGCTTTACTATCTTCTACAGAGATCCTCCAGTCCCAACAATTTTCTCCATGTGTCCACATGTCTGAACACTGATGTGCTAATGGCTTTTATATGTATCTCCAAGATCTACCCTGAGCTCCATAAATCTAACTACCTACAAGATATTTCTACTGGGATGTCTCCCAAGCAACTGAAACTCAACACAAATAAACCTCAACTCATTATCTGCTTCCGTACCCCAACATGGATCATCCTTCCATTCCTGGAGTTCCATCTCCATGAATAACACCTCCACTAACTGGTATCCCACAAGAGAAATTTGAGAATCAGTCCAAGTTTGACCTCTCCTTTTGCCATCTATGTCCAATTAATAACAAATCCCTTTCCATTAACAGTGGAATTTGCCTAAAGTGAATTTGCCTAAAATGTGTCAACTTAAAACCTATTTGCCTAATGATCAATTTCCTAATTTTTTTGCCTAAAATTCTGAATTAGGGATTATAAATTAAGAGTTTTATAACCAATTTATCCAAAGATACTTTGAACCTAATTTTGTATCTTAATTATGCCTTAGTTTTGCAGCACAGTTTTTACCACTAGTATGATTATTATTTTGTACATTTTTGGATGTCTTTTCCTATTTTATATACTCTTCTACACTCCAAATATTTTTGAAATATGCTATTTCTAGCAATAAATACTTATAAAATTTGGAGGATTTGAAAAAGAATTTATCAAGTTCATCTACTTGTATTTTATTCTTGCATCTTTCTGTCTTTTGTTTGTTTTTCATGATGTAGTTTTATGTATGTATTAACCAAACAGCATATCTGATACCCAATGGCATCTGGCAGCAAGCATCAAGAAATACGAAAAAATGTTTGGAAAGATATGCCCACACAAAGACTCTTACACAAATATTCACTGCAGCCTTATTCATAACACCCTCTGGCCTCAAACTGAAAATAACCCAAATACCCATCAATTAATAAGTGGAATACAACTTACAAATAAAAGGAAATAAAAACTAACACAGGCAACAATATGTGTGAATTTCAAAACATCAGGAGCAAAAGATACCAGAACAAAAGACTCTGTACTGTATGATTCTATTTATATGAAATTCCAGGTAATTGTAACAACAGAAAGTAGATCAATGGTTGCCTGGTGCCAGTGGTTGAGGGAGGGTTTGACTGCAGAACTGAGATGCAGAGAGGTTAAGTTACTTGTCCATTTCCACACAGCCAGAAAGTAAGCTGGATTCACATTCAGGTTCTATTTTCACAAACCATAATGCATCTCAGATCACAAGTTTCATAAAAAGCTTTCATTCTGGTTCACATTTTCCTAAGATACATCAACCTTCCTGATCTAGAAAAGTATTTCTCAGCCTTTTGTTGTTGTTGTTCCCCTAAAGAACTTTTTTAGGTTTTTTCCCTAATTGCTCCCCACCATGGTATTACGTATCTGTTTATATACTGCAGTCCTTTGACAAGCCACAGACCATTGTAATATCTAAAGTTTTTGTCCCACCTTCCAAAACCAATCTTTACCCCCTGGAGGTAATAACACCTTTATTGAGAAGGTATAGTCTAGAAGACAATAATCCTTTGATGCAGAACTATGAAACATCTTGGTCTCATTATCTGCATATTCACAAATGACCCACGTTTACATGATAACATCATGCGGTCAAATGCATCTGTTTGGTGTTAATTTCTTTTGTCTCAATCAGAAAGGTAGAGTTTCAGAATCATCCTCTCCCCAGAGGTGCGTGTATTTCAAACATCTAACCCCCATGCACTGCCTATGCCCTTCAAATTAAAATGAATTGTTTTACACCATAAAACTCTAAATGGAGATGCTTTTGGTTCAGAAAAGTCCAGTGGTTAGCGATGTCCGCATCCTCCCAGAACTTTTCCCATCCTCCCTTTCTAGTGAACATAGTAACCCCACCTGCTTTGAGGGAACTCTCTTCTCTCATTCCACGTGGCTCAGGTGATGGGCAGCCCATCACAGTGCATCACCTACTCCTGCTTTCAGGGTGTCTGAGGCATGCGGCTTAAACTGAACAATCACAAGTCTTTAAACCTATGGTCCCCAGTGACTGGCCCTAGAGGTGAGCAAGTGATGACAGCTAGGCCAATCAGAATAAATCTCATCACTAAGAGAAAGAAATTCTCTATGTTACATCAAGAATTCTAAGCCTTTACCTCTGAAGAGTCTGACTAAAGTAAGGCCCTGTGCAAAATTTTAAAGTATCTCTCACAGATGTTTCCTACCTAGCTCACCTCCAGCCTTCTGTCTAGGTGTACATACAGTGATCTACAGCAGTAGTCCTGTGACTATCACAGACATACACACACATATCTCATTACAAAAGGAGTAGAAATCCCAAATAAAAGAATTTACACCAAAGGATAGATGATACACCAAACCATCTACTTCCAAAAAGGGATTAGTTGATGAGGTGATACTTAACCTAGAAGAATGAAACTCTCTAATGGTGGAATTTCAGAACCTGCATCACTTGGGTACAGAAACTATTGAGGCAGAGAATTCTTGATGTCCCCCAAATTACACCACATAAATAATTAGTGACTTATTAAGTTTATGAAGTCAGCCCCTGCTTTAAGCTCCTGGAAGAGATAAACAATCTAAATATAAAGCCAATCATTAAACTGAATTTCAAAGATTTCTTGCTCCAAATTCTTTATATCATTACTCCCTTCCATCATGTATATGTCAAGAGCCACTGCTAGTCATTTCACATGTTCTACTTAGAGAAACTTTACTAATTCTCTTCATTCTTCCTAGAACAAGAATCCCTGGTGAAGAAGAGAGTATGTTGGAGGAGACTTTAGATGCTTTGTCTAAACTAATGTTTAACATCATTTACTGTTCCTCCTGAAAGTGATAAAATTCCAGCTGCACCACACACACGGGATTTTATTTCCTTTAAATGGATATAAGCGGCCAGACTCTAAACGAAAAGGGCTATATTGGTCAGAGAGCCTTGTTATGATTAACACTTGCTACCCACACAGGCAGGGAGGTGCACACACGCACGCACACACACACACACACACACACACACACCCTGCTGTTGCTGCAATGGACCAAGACTACATACTCCTCCAGCTGAATGACAGCAGAAGTGCTGGAACCCACTGCACTGATTGGACGAGGAAACACCAGTGACTCACATATATGGCAGAGGTAGTAACAGCTAATTGGTAAAGGGCAGTGCTTGAAAGGACCAATCACATTCTACCATAGCTTCATGGCAACTTAATAAGGCTTCAACTCCACAAGTCCTGATGAGACTATTCTTTCATGGGTCTGTTTTGGTACCTGATCTTGACTGAATGAAGCTGTCCCTATCTCCAGAGATGGGCAACCTGAGTTCATAAAAGGTATGTAGCTGATTTAGCTAAGCATAATCAAATAAACAAATCTCCTTGAACATAGCACCTGGCTTTACAGTACCACCTGAAATATACACACATGAGACACTCGTGTCCTTCCAATAAGGGCCCACGTTAGGCCAATTTTCTATCTTTTGGCTTTAGAAATTTATCTATGATTACAAACTTGGATCTAATGTGAATGAGACTAGAATCCTAAAAAAAAAAAAAAAAGTGACATAGTCTGCCCTACCTCTAGCTAATCAACCAAATATTCACTCAGAACCTACATCACACAAAGAAATGTAAATCTCTGCCCTTAAGAAAATTTCCATCTAGCTGTGGAAATAAGATGTATATACAATTAATGTATCTGTTTTCTGTTGAGCATCAAATTAGTGAGCTAGCCTCAGATAAGACCAGGGTAACAGTGGCTACTACTGAGTGTATTTATGCCAAAAAGAGCACCAATTATTTCATGTACACTATCTCACTTAATCTGCATCACAACACTAGCAGGTTGGTACTACTATCTCCTTCTTATAAGTGAAGAACCCATCTCCATTACCCAAAAAAGTTTCTTTCTTATAATTCTGGGAGTCTTCTGAAGGCATCTCAACTATGCTCTCTTAACTAGTCCCATGGAATAGTCGATAGGGTTTCCTATTTTCCTCCTTTTCTATTCCAGTTCTTGGACTCTATCTCTTGTACTGCCAATAGCCGCAGTGTGATCATCTATTGCTGTGCAATAAGCCACCTCAAACTGTCATTCATGACTTAAAACATCAAGAACTTATTACTTCCATTAATTCCACTGGTTGACCAAGTGTTCTTCTGCTTTTCTGGTGTCATCTGGGATGTTGGGATGGCCTCATCCAAAGACTTCACTCATGGCTGGCAAGTGGTGCTGGTTGTCAGCCCAGAGCCCTCAGCCCTCCTCTTACTGGCTACTTGGGCTTTCTCCCAGCGTGGGGACCATATTCCCAAAAGGATTGTTCCAAGAAGCAAAATTAGATGTTGCAGACCTCCTGAAGCCCAGCTTCTGAAGTTACACAGCATCATTTCTGCCACATTATAGTAGTCAAGACAAGTCATAGGACCAATGCAGAACAATACTGATTCAAGGGAAGGGGAAATAAATTTCACCTCTCAACAAGGTAAGTGGCAAAAAAGAGTTGACGTTATCTTTAATGCCCTGAAGCCACCAAAAACACCACCACCAAAGCTTGCAAAAGGTGCCACTATTGCTGCAGAGGCCCAGTATCATTTGGTCCAAAGCACACAATGCCTTATGTTGACAGTGCTCATGTCTGCATTGAAACTGCTGCTAATATCAACAGTGCTATTACCCATTACTGGAGAATGACTATAAAGTTATAGGTACCATTCCTTATTACAGTCAACATTACCAAAATCAGCAGTACCCAACATATTTTGTCCTCATTTCCAAACAAGATTTTAATGAAACTGCTTTGGAAATTTTATACATAGCCCCCAACATTAGCCACCTAAGGCCTCAGGTTTGTCCAAGGGCAGTGGAGGAGAATCAGGGGGGCTAAGTAGCACAGCATCAGACCCAAGGGACTAACACAATGCTATATTCAGAATCAGCTCTCCCCTCTGCTTCTGGGTTCCACCTCATTTCTAACTACTTTTGCAGTGAGTTCTAACTCTGAATCTCATGCAGTTGATTCCTAAGGGGCCCCCACCTCATCTTCCAGAAATGACTGAGTTGCAACATGTGCTGTATCTAAGGCCAAGTTTATATTCCTGTTTCATAGAGGTAGCAGGAAGTAAGTGACTTGAAATTATACTAAAATGTAAATGATAATTCATAATCCTTCCCTAGAGCAATGAACACCAAGAATTCCTTTTTCTTTTTTTTTTTTTAATTGAAGTAGTCAGTTTATAATGCGTCTATTTCTGGTGCACAGCGTAACAGTTCAGTTATACATATACATACATATATTCCTTTTCATATTCTTTTTCATTATAGGTTACTACAAAATATTGAATATAGTTCCGTGTGCTATACAGAAGGAATTCATTGTTTACCTATTTTATATATAGTGGTATCTGCAAACGTCGAACTCCCAATTTATCCCTTCCTATCCCCTTCTCCACTGGTAATCATAAGTTTGTTTTCTATGTCTGAGTCTGTTTCTATTTTGCCAGTAAGTTTGTCTGTCTTTTTTTTTTTTTTTTAAAGATTCCACATAAGTGATATCATATGGTATTTTTCTCTCTTTCTTGCCCACTTCACTTAGAATGGCAATCTCCAGGTCCATCCATGTTGCTGCAAATGGCATTATTTTATTATTTTTTATGGCTGAGTAGGATTCCATTGTATCAATACACCACAGCTTCTTTATCCAATCATCTGTCAGTGGACATTTAGATTGTTTCTATGTCTTGGCTATTGCAAATAGTGCTGCTATGAGCATTGGGGTGCATGTATTTTTTCAAATTAGAGTTCCCTCTGGATATATGCCCAGGAGTGGGATTGCTGGATCATACAGTAAATCTATTTTTAGTCTTTTGAGGACTCTCCATACTGTTTTCCATAATGGCTATACCAAACTACATTCCTACCAACAGAATACCAGGAATTTTTAACTGTCATTTATAAACAGGACGAGAAAGGAAAGGCCAAATAGGAGGGCTTTCTGTGAAGGGAGGGTGCCTGCTATATGCCAGGCCTTGATGTTGCCAAATATGTGGGAGACATTACCTAACATAACCCTCACAACAAGCCTAAAAGACAGGTGATGATGCTCCCATTTTACAGATGGGCTCATTTAGACTTAAGAAGTTACATCAGTCGCCTGAAGTTGCCTGTATGCTGGGCCAGGATTCCCTCCCATGCCTGACTCCCAAGCATAGCCCCTTTCCTGCAGTGCTATCCTGTCTCCTTAGGATGCCCTAAACATTTTGCATCCCCACAACCTGGCTTCAAGGCCTTCACCCAGTCCATGCTGACTTAGAGTTTGCTGATGATAGAAAAATTTTCCCATTATACTGTAGCCAGCCTTGATGACAGTTTAATACAGTCTCGTCAAGGTCCTCCACAGGAACAGCGCCTGCCAACAGTGAACCTCCCTAGCTTTTAAAAGGCTTTTTCCATTGAAAGAAACTGAATTTTGCTGAGGTTTGGGGTTTTTTTTTTTTTCTCCAGTTGGAAACCTTAGGAAAGCTAAAAAGACATCATGCTAACTGACAAAATTCTGGCTCCCTACGGTGGTAAACATACACAGTATTCTTAGCTGGGAAGTCACTGTCAATTTACTTCTCTGTCAGCCAAAATAATGAACCCACAGAGTAAAATGGCTTTCCCAAAAAGTCAGATTTTCCCCTTGCTCAGAGAGATGACCAAAGCCAAGTGAATAACAATGCTAATGTCTGAGTCCTGTCATGCAACTTGGTTCACAGCTTAGCCTAAACACATACTCCACATCGTTCCCAGTACCTAACTGGTCAAAGGCTCTCACTTTTCTAATAGGCACAGAGAGTATAAGAATTCTCTGTGAAAAAATTAAGTGCCTTCAGAATGACAAAAATTTGGCAAAAACATTTTTAATTATTTCCTAATCTTTGAAATATGAAGTATTTCAGTGAGAACTACAATAAGATCTGTGTGCGAAAACACAATGAATCATACTTTACAGGTAGTAAAAAAGATTCAGAGAGAAACTCAGTGATTTATCTAACATCACAGAGAGAATCTGAAATTTAAACTCAAAGGTGTCAACACCCAGCTTTGTGATTTGAAAATTATGCTTCTCACAAACCAGCATCCTACCAAGATCCTAAATTCAGTCTTGCCAGGATGTCTGAATAGACTGAACCATTTATAACCACTGAGAAGTTTAAATGCAAGTGTTCTGCTGTCAGAATATTAACCCTACCATGATTCATCTACTCTCTATCAAATGTAGTACCAATTTCTGTCTTGTTTCCAGGATTAATTCATCACAACTGTCACCTAAAACATTTTTTTAAAGCACAGTTACTTCAAACACAAGTTTAAGGGAGTTTCACTAACCAATATAAGCTTTTACCTAATGTATCCTACAGACACAGACCAGAAAAACCATTTAATTATAAGTAAAGATAGAATCTAATCTTAATTCTATTAAGGTAAGGACAAATGAGCTAGCTATTTTGCCCTGACAATGAGCTATTTTGCTTGAAAATTCTACAGGAGTAAGCTGTCCCACTAGAAAGCCACAACAGATGGATGAACTTCCTGAGCACTTTTTTAGGTGATTCAGACCTTGCTAAAATTTCACCTTATCAGCAAACTGCATGAAAAGAAAACTTGTGCAATCATGTGACATGTAATTTTTTTCTCTTTTTCAGCAACACACCAAATACAGAGACAAGCATCTCTAAATTTTTTTCAGACACGACAGAGGTGTCACTCACAGGCCTCCCTCCTGTCCAACTGCCAATCAGATAGTGTATGATCACCAAGCAGCCATCAAGATGGGAGAACCCACTCCCTAGTTTTTTTTACATACTAGGTCAATGTCCTGCCCGAATTCAGTGTGTGAAATAGTCTAATAGGGAGCAATGGGAATGCAGCCACTGAGAGAAAAGAGTAATACAGACAATCCCAAATGGTGAGTAATTCTAAATCTCAATCTCAAATTTTCAGTGTAGGAGGAAGATAGAGAGAGAGAGAGAAAATAACCTGAAAACATAGGAAGATGTGATGAACATTCTCCTGGCTTCTGATTTAGCAACTCTATTTTCCCTCTATAGTCCTCTCAACAGAGCAATCAAAATGTGATAAAAATTTTTATGCATGAGCACTCACTATATGCCAGCTGTTACATAAACACTTCATCAACACCATTTCTTGTAATCTTCACAGCCCTGTAAAGTAGATCTAGGATTATGCCCCATTTTACTGAGGAGAAAAACAAATTCAGAGAACTTATACAAAGTCACATAGGTAGGTAATAAGCTACATACTATACTAAGCAATAAAAGAAATATAAACTGTTTTTTACCATCCAGGCAGTAGTTCCTGACCCTGGCCACACTTAGAATAACTGGGTAGTTTTATTCTAAAATACTAGTGCCTGGTTATGCTTCTAGAAATTCTGATTTAATCAATCAGGGTGGGCCCAGGAAATGTTGTTTTATTTTGTTTAGGTTTCTGTGGGTGCTTCTAATGTGTGGCCAGGGATGAGAATCACTGAAATATGTCTAATAGGACATTTTAGTGGTTCTCAAACTTTAGAATGCATCAAAATCCCAAGAATCGCCCATAATTTCTGATTCTGTAGGTCTGGGTGGGACCGGAGAATCTGCATGTCTAACAAGTTTCAGGTGATCCTGCTGCTGCTGGGATGACACTTTGAAAATCACTGTTATTTGGAAAGACAAAATATGGCAGAGACTGGCTAGATATTCATGAAAACTTGTTTTCTCTTCCTGGATACACAGCTAAACTACACTTTCCAGACTCCTTTGTATCTAGATGAGGCCACATGGCTAATTCTTACCAATGGCATATGAATGGAAGTGATTTATCACTTTAGGTCTGAGGCACTTGAGAGCAAGTGTGTGTTTTCCACGCTATCTCTTTCCTTGTCTGTTGACTATATGCAGAGGTTCCAGTTTCTGAGACCCTATAGGATAGTGGAAACACTGAGTCTCTAAATGACTGCATGGAATACACCAACCCTATTCCCAAGGAACCACATAGAAGACTATGATGGGAGTTAAACAATAAATGTTTAGTTTCTTATAAGCCACTAAGGCTTAGAAGGGTGGTGTTTTCAGCAGTTAGCCCTGTCCAGATGAAAACACTACAAAAATACAACTGTGACCTTGTAGGCAAGCCATGTGACCTCCCTGAGCCTCAGTTCTGTCACCTATAAACAGAAATTGACTAAAATGGGCTTGAAGATCTTTCATTTCCAACATTTCATGATTCTGTGAAAATAGTAATAATTTCTAAGTTAAGTGGAAACAATATTAAGTACAAATACAAATAAAAATCTGTTTTATTCAGCATTGTTTAGGGCACTGCTGGGATACCGAAGAGCAAAATCCAACTCCGTACACATCTAAAGATCAAGCTAGAGAAATGAAGTTAAAGCACATGATGCCACAGTAAGCAAAGCAAGACAACTATAAGCCTACTTTCTGCCTGAATTCAAAATATGATAACACCAGAGATTCCAGTAAGTTCCTGACATACACTAACAACAACTTAATCCCCTTGGAGATAGAATAAGCAATGGAAACAGACTACTGGACTTAAATCTGACCAACAAAAATAGAATAGACAATGAGAGCTATTCTAGACTTACTCCTGAACAAGAAGTGGTTCATAGTGTGGAGGTGAGTATAATTTTCAGAGAAAGTAATCAAGTGTATCTTTAAATTACTGGATTCTGTTTTTAAGTGTTCCCCCATTTTTAATGAGAAAAATTTCCATTGGCTACCCACAGTAAGATTTTCCAGACCTTTAAATAAATGTAATTGTTATTAATCACAGCCTCCTTTGCATCTAGACAGCTCCTACATATTTTTAAGGGATAGGTACATAAATAGAATACAGTAGGTGATATGATATTATGTGATATACAAAAAAACCTATCATTGTGCTCATGTAAGTATTCAAAGGTGTCTATTACTAGACTAAATGCCATTTTAACAAATTTTACTACCAAATCTTTCTGCTTGCCATTTCAGCACCTAATTTGTCATTAAAACCAAAATGAATGGCTGAATATACAAACAAATTGCTTCTAGAAATACCCGAAAGAGCAAAACTGAAATTGACTTTTAAGATGGAAAGTTACAGCTAACTTTTTTTCTCTCAGAGCTGGTATCGAAACAGTGTAGATCCTGTGGTAAAGTCAGTCAGAACTGCAAAGTATAGTGATCACAGATAATTTGCTGAAATGCCTCACAGCTTAGGCTGACAGCTCAGTATGAGAAAAGCAGCTGATTTTAGGCTAACATACATACATAGACAGATTTTAAAATGTTAAAATACATTTTTATAGAGAGAAAAATAATTTTATCTTCTCAGCAAACGTGTGTTGAGTAGCTACTGCTGTGCTAGAGCAGTAAGGCAAGTAGAACTGGCCTTTAGGATGTTCAGTCTTCCACGACAGACAGAGTTGATTTAATGAACTACTATCCAGGCCATCACTGCTGTATGTCGGGGTGGCTACAATATGCACATGCCTCCCATCTTGCTCCTTTTCAATTCATTCTCACCCTGCTACAAGATTAATTTTTCTAAAATCTGTCACTCATCTGTTTAAAATCTGTCCATAGCTTTCCAGTGACTTCAGAGCAATGTCCAAAAGGCTTTACAAAGCAGATAAAACCCTTCACCATCTGGCCCTCTTGACTCTCTCCACCTCCATTTCCACTCTTCACCATATTTTATCTACAACAGTTCCACAAGCATGTTCTTTATTAGTTCAAGCCTTCAAGGGTGCAGACTCAAAATGGAAACAGATGTACAAGAGACTTACTGGGGAAAATGCCTGTGAAGGATAAAGGTGAGGTAGCAGAAGTAGGCAGGGCGAGACTTCTGACTTCCATGCAGGCCTGACAACTACAAAAGGGTAGAGAAGAGGACCAGGTGGGAAGAGTTTCAGACTGCAGGCGAATCCAAGAAATGCTCAGCAATGCTGATGGGGAGTCCTCAAGGCAAAGTCGGCCATTGGAGGAGTCCTTTATCACAAAGGGATGAGTCCCACTGAGCTCCATGACTGGCTGGGATGGGCCCAGAGGAAGTATGGACTGGGTGAAAACTCTGGATAAGAGATGGGACAGAATAGCCATCAATGAACTATGCTCCCCCTATAGAAGGATATATGAGTGGTGCATTTTCATGACCAGTAAAATTCACAGATGATGCCTCCCAGATTGACTTCTCCATGAAGCTTTGAGGAGCAGCAGTGGCTCCCATGGACTTCCCTTCCTGAGGGTAAACTGTAAAGGCAGGTCAGAAAGATAATTACAGCTGCCATCACTGCAGTTGATCTCAGAACCACAACTGATAGTCATCCTTGCCCTCCTTCTCTATTCATGTTATGTTCCCCTCACCCTTAGCTGGCATACTGGGTAGCAGACAGAGCCTTCAGACCATGACACAAATCTAGTATCTGTGAAAGGATGGGTGGGGAAAATTGGGTATAAAATTCTCAGACTGCAGTGCATTTCCAAGAACATCTCAGCCAGGCCAATGGGAAGTCCTGGAGCCATGTTGTCCTATAGGGATGGCCTGCACTAGTAGCTCCACTATGCTCAGTCAGTCATTGACTGAGCACTGAAGTGAAGTGTGGTCTTAGGGTGAACACAGCAGGGGATTTAGGAGGACAGCTGAGGCTATCAGTCAACACTGCTTCCTGCAGCAGGAGAGATGCATTTTTACAGCTACCATATCAGTCGTCAAATCAGACTCACAGGATCTTTAACAACAAGCATCACTAATTTCAAGGAAGCAAGTAATCATAAGGCAAAGGCAAAGTAGAGACAGATGTGCCATCTTCAATTCAGCTTCTCATGTCCTTTCTTACAACATTAGGATGTGCTATGGCCCAGATTTAACATATGAGGTCTGTAAACAATGGATACAATCACTTCATTTACAGGTTTGCTGCTAATTCTTTCCCCCAAGCTATTCTATGTGCCTGATACACATACCCCTTCCTTATTCTAAGTTGGACTAAGTTTGATGGGGGCACAGAAGAAGGAGCCATTGATTTTATCTGGAAAGGAAATAAGAGTATTCACAAAGACACTTAAAATATTAAGACTGAGTTGTGACTGACAGAAAGCTCACAGAGTATGACTTCCAATCTAGTTTTCTCTGACTTCTGTGGACAATGACAATGGATATCATGATAGAACGAACATAGAAGGGGGACAGGTCTACTTCCTTCTCTGAAAAAGTGGAAATTTTTAAAGTCTTAATTCTGGAAAGCAAATTGCAATTTTAGAAGTAATGTGTTAGAATTTCCAAGAACACAGATAAGGGGAAGAAGCAAAAGGGAAAACTGCTAGAGAATGTGAAGTGTATCTAGGAAATCTTTTTATATTTTTTTTCATAAGCATTCAGTAAATGAATGATTCTGGCACGGAAAGTTATTATTGTTTCCCATTCCCCATACTGAGAGTTCTTTTTTCATCAAAATAGCCATCAGCAATGAAATTATAATAGCCAGTGTCTAGTCTTTTCAAAGTTAGATTTATGGATCGTATCATGATCATTAGGGGCATTACTTATCTAAGCAAAACAAGAAACAAATACATTTCCCAGGGACTTGTGATTCCAATAAGGTATGATCTACAGTGTTACAGTTAAGAAGCCATTAAAAGGACAAGTTGCTTCCTGATTCATCATCAATGCATATACTACAGCAGGAATTCCCTGTGATACCAGCCTTGCCTACACTGTTAAAAATCAATTGCAATAGTCCTCAATCCCACTCCACATCTGCCTCACTGTGAGGAAAAGAAATGCATTCACCGCAAATCTTGAGTGAAAGAGTTCTAGAAATAAACACAAAGATGAGGAAGGTCCCATAACTCCATTCCCCTACTATCATCCCTAACTCCCCTTCTTCTATTCCATTCCTCCCCAGACTGTGCCTGGAAGTAAAACACGTCTAAAGAGATAGCCCCAGAAGCCCAAGTCAAAGCAGCCTTAGGCATAAGTGAAATTGATGGTTATATGCACTACAAGGGACCCAGAGAAGAGCCTCCAGTCTTAAGAAATTCTCTCAATGGCATTTGTACTAAGGCTGAAAATTCTATACTCAAAATTTTCTTCTATAGAAGGCATTATCAGAAACCAAGATCTTGGGTATCAATAGGACTTACCTGTGGCCACCTTCCATTAACTCCAAACAAACTTCCCCAACAGCATACTTCCCTTCTGAGATTCGATGTTCACTTGACCTTTCAGATAAGAAACAGAATTTATCTCAATCACAAAGTTGAAGGTGGTCATTTCTGTATCAATCTCTCGTGGACAACAGAGCTTCCTGCCTGGGAGGTAGTTGTCAGTATCTCCTTTGTACAGATGAAGAAACAAATTCAACAACAAACCAGTGTAGAAACGCCCCCAGTTGTGAAATACCTCATTCAAACCTACCCGAGGGGTTGCATTTCATATCCAACTAGAGTGTAGTTATTCTGCCTGGTAAGCTCACACTCCCTCTTCTCATGCACCCAGCTTGTTGCCATCCTTCAGATCTTAGCTTTACTGCTACCTTCTGGAGCAGCCTTCCCTGGCCACTCAATCTAAAGTTGGTCATTTTTATTTTCTCTCACAGTGCCCTACATTTTCCTTCATTGTGTTTATTATCATTTGTAAGTATATACTTACTCTTTTGTTTTCTCATATTGTGTTTGTGTCTGGTTTTCTCACTAGACTGTAAACTCCATGAGAGCAGGGATCATTTCTCTCCTAAGCACGTAACAGAATAGGCTTGCACAGAATACTCAGTAAACATTGCCTAAAGGAGTAACAGGTGGAGTTGCACTTCTCATCCAAAGTACATAATCATTACCACTATGCACTCTGCCTCCCCGTAAATGTGAGGATAAATTCCATTGGAAGCCGGAAGCCTCTCATTCAATAAGACTTCTTCCATTGGAGCTCAAGGTGACAAAATTCTCTCACAGCCCTCAGAGGGAGGCTGCTCATCCCCATCATGCTCCACAGTCCCTGGGATCACCCTTGGCAACCTCCTTGGGGTTTTCTCTCAGTAGGTCTTATTTTTACTTCAAAACCTTCCACTACCACCCCTGAAGTTCAACCATTCTGATTCTAGCACCAGGTAAGTTTTTGTTATCTATGTTTATTCGTATTACCCTGAAAATAGATAATGAGGTTTATGGAGCAGATTTGTTATTTAAATAATACCCACATCAGTTTTCCTCTGTCTCAATCCTCCCTTCTGGGGATATACCATAAGAACCAGATGTCACCCTACCTGTACCAGAATCTGTACTATAGGCAAGGGATCCAAAACATGGATCTGCAAGCTTATCTAGGGTAAGGGCATTGCACCCCCTTCTCTCCTGAGAAAGAAAAACCTTTTCTCCCTAATGTAAACAAATAATCCTTAGGAAGAGAAAGGAATGATTCTAAGTTCTGATCCTTTGAAATACAAATAAATGTCTCCAGGAGTAATCCAAGAATCTGCAAGTTCACAATCCCTAGAATGTCCCCATAGTCCTGGGTTTCATTCTTATTCTGAAATGTAAACATTTACCTCACAAGAGGCAAACGTCTCAGGATGGTCTTTCACTATATAATCATCCTTTAAGTATAAAACTTGTCCTTTGACCCAGATCCAAGATTTCTTTGCTCAGAAAATCCCTATCATATAGAAACATTAAAGTATTTTCTCTACAACCCCACACCACCCTCTGGTCTTCCTCGAGCTGCCATCTCCCAATTTCCTGTCCACTTTCATGAGCAACTTTAGACATTAGCTCTTGAACTTCCTCTAAATTCTATCATCATCCTGGAGAATTCTAACACCCATGTGGACAAATTTTGGGAAAGTGAGGAAGCCTGATATTCAAACAAATGAAGTAACCAGCATGAAGGGTGTATCTGTCAAGATCAAGTCTGGAAAACAATAACCACTCTATGCACTCCAAGTATGGAGGTTTTAAAACAAAGAATTAGATGTAGCTGGAAGAGCTGAGGAAGTGAAACTCAGGAAATTCACTGCTAGAAACCTGAGCCTATAGCACAGTCTTGAATGTCTTACATGACTCGCCCTAAGAAGTTGCTTCAAATGTCTTATCTTTATCTCCCCTCAGCTCCTCCCAAAAAAGTAATGGCATCTCCTTTTCAGTCTCCCCTTATTGGCACACTAGCCCAGGCTCAGGGTTAGAAGAGGGAAGAGGATTCCGGAAAACCCAGTTTTCTGTTCTAAAAAAGATTAGACAAGAGGTTTGGAGCTGATTCCAAGTTGACAACACACAATTCAGCACAAAGACCAGAGCCATGGTCTTCTGTTTTTCTTATTTGAAAGCATTTATGAGAGAGGTCACATCCAACAGCTTTGCTTTTCTACTTCTCAAGAGATGGCCTCTGGGAGCCATTTGCTGGAAAGAATTGCTTTCGTTATTTATTTGGTCTTACCAACTAGGAAGTCCTCAGCTGTCTTTTCAGTAAAGATAAACTTTGATAGGATGATAATACCCCTAAACCATCTTTTAAACACTAAATTAAAATGTTGAATATAAATTCACAAATGGAATGTAGGAGCTGCTTGAATACAGGCAGAGATGGTTCCACTGCTACATTTTCAAGGAGCCCATTCTGGACCATTTTCATTAGGGAAGAGTTTCCCCAAAAATAATGAAATTCAAACCATGAATATCAAACATCCTTTGATGTTCAGGTTTTTATGATTGAAAAATTCGTGCTTTTTCTGCTACATTAAGTAAAAATGGTAAATTAAAATGGCCGAATAAATGGTGGCATGACATTTCTTTTAACTCAGCATGAACTCACAGAAACCAAGAAACATGAAAAGTTCATCAGTTTAAAAAGGGATTGAACTCATAATGAAAAACTGAGCAAGTTTATCCAACTTGAAATTAAGCTTCTGGATTTTGCAAGATAAAAGCACACCTATGTGGCTGCTCTATAATCTTAGTATTAACTACATGGGATGTTTTGGCCTGATTTTTACTATCTCAGTGTATTTTGCTGACATCAGCTTGTAATTGGTAAACTGGCAATAGGGTAGATGCCCAATAATGGTAATAAGGATGGCACCCTTTGGCCCCTTTACTCTCACTTAGCCACAACCCCAGTCCTTGACATGGCAATTAACAGTTTCTCAAACATATGTAGAGTGCTAAGCAAACACAGTTCCAACCTACCTACCCACCCAGCCAACATCCTCTTTCTTCCTGGTCAGGAAGCCACTCTTATATACATTCTGCTGGGGTAAAAAGAAATTAGGATAAAAAATAGAACCTGAGAATGACTATAAGAGATGGGTGGAAAAGCAAAAGACAAAAGTATGTGATGTGGTGAATACAAAAGGAGAATGATTTAAGGAGGGAGTAATCAACAGAATCAGATGATGCTGAAATAAAAATAAGATAATGTCTGCTGAATGGATCACTTAGGAAATCACTTGAATGATGGAGACCACAGCTAGATTTCCAAGAAAGTGAGGAAGAAACGATTGCAAATGTGGACCACACACTCAAGTGTGATGCTGTGATGAGAGGGAGAAAGAGCAGTAGCTACTGGTAGACATAAGGTTAGGGAAAAGCATTTTGTTCATATCTCTAAACAAAGAAGAGTTGAACACTTTCACATGCTGAGTGGAAAAATAACAGAAAAGGAGAGGGTGAAGACCCAGAGGAGAGGAAATAATAAATGATACAAGTTCTTCAGGCATGTATCTGTTCATACCAATGGGAAGGAAGTAAGATGAGATGTGAACATGGGTACGTGGGAGGGCAGGAATTTGAAAGAGTTTCCGTGTGATGATGTCTATTTTCCCCGTGGGAAAACAGATCATGCTATCTGCTGACTCTGAGGAGCTTGGGTTTGAAATAATCACTCAAGGAAATGAGATTATCAATAATATTTTATGTGTCTTAAAATAGCAATAGTAGTCACTAGAGAGTTAAATTTAGTGATTGTCAGTCTTTTTCCGGTATCAGGATCTCCCCCAAGATGCTTATAAATTTATTTTCCTTGAAAAAAAAATTCTCAAAAATAATTTTTCAATCATTTTATGTTTTTATATATAAAGGAGAGAAATTTTTGAAAAACACAAAACTCAGTTAACAGTGATTACGCTGGAGAGTGAAATTAGAAGATTTTCTCTTTTCATTTTGTACACTTTAGTTTTGTTTTAACTTCTTCTTATAACAAGTATTTCTTCTTTTTTTTAATAATTTGAAAGAAAAACAGATTTCTAATCTGAAGGAAGAAGAGATTAACTTTTTCAGTGTCTGGTTCTCTATTCAAGGGTAAATCCCTTTATGATTTTACAACCCAGAGTGGAAGGTTTCTCCTTTCCACATCTCAAGATGGCCTAAGAGATGGAGAATCTCTCTTCACGAGAAATTACATTCGTCTGTGACAAACCCAACAACAGTTCTCACATTAAAAAAAAAAAAAGAAGAAGGGAGAAGACATTCCCTGGCTGATACGGCAGCTCCATGATGTCATCAGTGTCCCAGCCTCCTATTTTTTTCTCCACCATCCTTAGTACATGTATTCTAATCCTAAGGTACCACTATGTTTAAATCTCTATTCCAGATGGGAAAGGGGAAAGGCAAAAGGAGCTCGAAGACTGAGTGCGTTAGCCCCCTTCTGAAGGTACTTTCCATGAAGCCTCTACTCGGCAACTTCCACCTATACCCATTGACTAGAATGAGTCACATGTCCACCCCTAACTGCAGAGGAGGCTGGGTAATGCAGTTTTCAGTTGGTGCACTACCACACTGATCAAAGAGAATGTTCTGTTTAGTAAGGATAAAGAGGAGACTAGAATTGAGTAGGCCACCAGCAGTTTCCATAGTTATCTGAACCTTGAGATGAAAACTTTTTGAGTAAAATTTCTATGAATTATTTAGCTTACCCTACAGCTAAATTGTTTTTCTCAGACTTCCCATCCATGCTCTGGGTTGTACAGCCTTAGTGCCCCCATGATACTTCCACAGACTGGAAACATACCAGAAGGTCTCAGTACCCCAGGCCCTAGCTCTAACAGTTTTTCTCACCTTGCTAGCTCCTTCCTCCAGCTCACAAGCAAGAGCACTGCCCTCTGGCTCACTTGTATCTTGGCTGAGCTTCCTGGCTCTTCCCCAGGGCTGCACAGCAAAAAACTCCTGCTCCTACTTTGCAACCTGGTTTCCCTTCCTCTTCTTTTCCCAACTCCCATGTATGTCTTTTTAAAATTATCTCCATTGAGAGTGACTGTAAATTCACATGAATGCTGACTGCAGTTTCTGTAAGATGTAAACTGGAAGTCTTACAGTTTTAGGACAAATTTATGGAAATAAATCTGGATATACAAATGTTTCATAAGGGGAATATTACTGTAAATGCAAGACAGGGATTCAAACAGATGGAGACAAAATACAGAAATAGAGAGGCAGAGAAAGAAAAAGAAACAGAGCCTGCCTCTCTTTTTAAGGATTCCTGAAAAATACAATCTAGATGTTCAAAGAAAGGGCAGAAGCAAGATGCCCTTGCAGCTATTCTTTCCTGTTAGAATGTTCAGTTCTTAAGAGCAACCATACCACTTGTGTATTTCATCAAGGACCTTGAATTCTGGTTGAAATTTGGTAAGTCCCAGGTGGTGATCCTTCATGATATAAATGACAGTTTGCTGAAACACTGACATGGGAGCCAGATAGCATACTCAGTAGCATAAATAAAGCTAACCCTTTCCTCTGGGCAAGTTACAGAATAGAGAAGAGGAATTTAGTGGAGAAAAGACAAAACTGAATAAAGTCAGAAATCAACCCACATAAATATAGCCAATTGATCTTTGACAAAGAAGCAAAGATAATACAATGAAGCAAAGATAGTCTTTTCAACAAATGGTGCTGGAACAACTGGACATCCATGCGCAAAAAAAAAAAAAGGATCTAGATACAGAACTTAAACCGTTCACAAAAATTAACTCAAAATGGTTCACAGACCTACATGTGAAATGCAAAATTATAAAACTCCTAGAACATAACATTGGAGAAAACTCCAATAAACTCGGGTATGGTGATGACATTTTACATACAACACCAAAGGCAAGATCCATAAAAGAAATAAGTTGGACTTCACTTAAATTAAAACTCCTGCTTTGTGAAAGACACTGTTAAGAGAATGAGAAGACAAGCTACAGAATGCGAGAAAATATTTGCAAAAGACACGTCTAATAAAGGTTTGTTATCCAAAATACACAAAAATTCTATATCCAATAAGAAAATAACCCAATTTTTAAAAGGCTCAAAAACCTTAACAGACATCTCACCAAAGAAGATACACAGTTGGTAAATAAGCTTATGTAAAAATGCTTCATATCACATGTCAGTGAAATGCAAATTAAACCAACAATGAGAAACCACTACACACCTATTAAAATAGCCAAAATCTACAACACTGACACCACCAAATGTGGTGCAACAAGAATTCTCATTCATTGCTAGTGGGAATGCAATATGGTATAGCCACTTTGTAAGACAGTTTGGCAGTTTCTTACAAATCTAAATGTACTCTTAACATAAAATCCAGTAATTGTCCTCCTTGGTATTTAGAAAAGTTGAAATCTTATGTTTACATAAAAACCTGTACACAGATGTTTATAGGAGTTTTATTAAAACTTGGAAGCAACCAAGGTGTCTTCAGCAGGGCAATGGATAAATGTGGCACATTCAGACAAGGGAATATCATTAAGAACTAAAAAGAAATGCATTACTGCGCCATGAAAAGACACGGAGGAACCTAAATGCACACTACTAAGTGAAAGAAGCCAATCTGAAAAGACTATATACTGTGTGATTCCAAGTACATGATATTCTGGAAAAGGCAGAACTAAGGAGATGATAAAAAGATCAGCAGTTGCCAAGGGGTGGCAGGAGGTGGGGTAGAATAGTTGGAGCACAGAAGATTTTTAGAGCAGTGAAAATACTATGAATGATACCATCCATAATGATGGATACAATACATTTAACCAAACCCACAGCATGTACAACACTATGAGTGAACCATAGTGTAAATTATAGACTTTGGGTGATTATAATGTGTCTTTGTAGGTTCATCAGTTGTAACAAATACACCACTCTGGTGGGTGATGTTGATAATGGGGGGGCTATGCATGTGTTGGTGTATGATATGGAAAATCTCTGTACCTTCCCCCCAATTTTGCTGTAAACATAAAACAACCCTTAAAAATGGCATAATAAAAGAAAACAGGGGAACTGAACAGGCTCCGTAGCATGCTCACAATCACCATGTGCACTCCTTGATGCATGAAGAAATTGAGTTTGAAAGAGACTAAATAATTTGGCCAAGAGCACATAAAATCTACTTGACCTTCAGACTCTTTCGTATGGTGAACCACACTGCTAAAAAGCTTAAAATAAGGACTAACATGGCCTCCCTTGATTTAGGAATTTCCTCTGCCCCAGGAAAGTTCTGTATTTAGTGAAAATTTGAATGCCAACTCTATTTTTGGCATTATCTTACATTAAAAAATCAAAGCTGCATTTGGTACTAACACGTGATTTCTAGAAGCATAGCTTTTTTAAGATAGTGAGATGAGAACTGACTTTCAAACAAAAATTTTATTTCTCCTTTTCTATAAGCAGATTTTTTAAATAACTTAAAGGAAGGCTAAAAAGTGTTATGGTGAACTAACACTACTTCAAATACAATTCCAATGAACATTAATTGGAATAGGATTAAGATGAATCTCTTAAAATGCTCCAAAAAGAGAGGAGGGCAGGTAAGGATGTGATTCCTCTCAGGCTTCTTAATGAGACTCTTCCTAGGATTCATGCAGGGAACTGACAGCCAAACAAACCTTAACCAGCCTAAGTCATGTCAACACTGAAGTTCACTGACTATATGGTTGTTTCTCCCTAAGTGCCCCTGTCCAGACTGCTCTTCAATCCCCAGGGCCTCTGGGGTTTACTACTCTCATCCTTCAATCAGCTCTGTGACCTCTGCATTGGGATCCCTCCCATGTAGCTCTCACCAAATTCCTTTGGTTGAGTCTGGAGTTTCACAAGGCAGTAAATCATGGAGCTGCTCTTAACACAGCAACAGGATTTCTACAGATTTTCTATTTCACAACTTTTGATTTTACCATCTTCCTGGTATCACAGTGACTTCTGAAGTGACTTACTGTATTAGATAGCAATTCAGCTGTAACAAAGCTTAGGAGTGCACTTTTTTTTTTTTTTTTCCCAAAGTCCAGAGTAAGAAAGCCCAAGGCTGCAAAGTTAGCAGAATGAAGGAAGTAAAAGATCAGAGCAGAAACAAATGGAGACCAGAAACCAATAGAAAAGATCAATGAAGCTAAGAGGTACTGTTTGAAAAGATTACCAAAACTGACAAACCTTCAGATGGACAAACTAAGAAAAAAGGAGAGAAGACTCAGATAAATAAAATCAGAGACATTACAACTGATATCACAGAAATGGAAACTACTGTAAGAGACCACTATGAACAATTATATGCCAACAAATTGGATAACCTAGAAGAAATAAATTCCTAGAAACATACAACCTACCAAGATCAAATCATAAAAAGATAGAAAATCTGAATATAGCATTAACAAGTAAGATTGAATCATTAATCAGAAATCTCCCAACAAAGAAAAGCTCAGGATCAGTTTCCCTGGTGAGTTCTCCCAAACAAATTAATACCAATCCTTCTCAAACTCTTTTGAAAGACTGAAATGGAGAGAATACTCCTAAACACATTTTGAGGCCAGCATTTCCCTGATACCAATGCCAGATAAGGACATTACAAGAAAAGAGAACAGAATGGTGGTTACCAGGACCTGGAAGGTGGGTAAAGTGGAGAGATGTTGATCAAAGGGTACAAAGTTCCAGTTGTGAGATAAATACATTCTGGGGATCTAATGTACAACATGGTGATTACAGTTAACAATACTGTATCATATACTTGGTAAGTTGCTAAGAGAGTAGGTCTTAAATGTTCTCACCACAAAAAAGAAATGGTAATTATGTGAAGGGACAGAAGTATTAACTAATACCACTGCAGTAATTATTTTGCAATATGTAAGTGTATCAAGTCAATACATTGCACACCTTAAATTTTCACAATGTTATATGTCAAATTATATCTCAACAAAGCTGGGGAAAAAAACAATTTTACATAACAACAACAACAAGCCCAGGGCTGGTACAGTGGTTCCCCCAATGGGTAACAGGAAGTATAGACAATGATAATAAAAGTAACATAACAAACAACAATTATTTAGCACATATTATGTGCCAGGGACTGTTCTAAACACCTTACTTACATATTTCATCTTAGTCAATTCTCATCACCCTTCTGAGATAGTTGTTGTTATTCCCACTTTACAGATATGGAAACTGAGGCATAGAAAGGTTTAAGAACTTAAAAGCAAAAGAGGTAACAGAGTCAGGATTCAAATCCAGACCAAGCTCTTAACCTACATAAACTACTTCTGCAATGAATTGTTCCCTTAAGTTAAGATACCCATAAAAGGCTCATCTACTCTTTCTACAATCAGTCAGTCAGTATTCTTTTTTTATGTTCAAATAGTCCTCCAATGTTGCCAAGATATCCCCTTCAAGCTAACTTGATTATTCTTTTGACATATACTCTCATTAGTCCTTGAGTATTTCCCTTATTTTCTTGTCCAAAAAAATGTCTCATTTCATCTTGTTTTACCTGCCCCCAGACTGCTCCTAGATACTTTAGGGAGCCCTGAAGAATCAATATTTGTTTTTATTTCCACCAAAAAAAATGTTTAAGAAATGTCCCAAAAGCAACCAATACCAACTAATACCTTTAACAGGGCATAATAAAATAATTTGCCAGTTCATTAATTAGGGCCCTGGCTGGAGTTTTATTACCAAACATAAATGTTTAAAGTAATGCAACTTGTCTTCATTAAAATAATGATTCCTTAAGGAGTCAAATAAATCATAGATGAGTAAAGCCAGGACTTCAGGATTTGATCCTCACAGTGGAGAGTCAGGCTCAGTTCAAAACTTCATGGACAATCAAGGCACAAAGTCTTACTCTGACAAAAAGTCCTTCCCCAAAGACACATAAATGAAATTTAATTTATTAAATTACTGATTTTTCTATGCTGTCATCACTGTTAAATCAGATCATATTATTCACATCAGTAGTTCTAAATCCTAAAAGGACTTGCTCTAATCCTACTCTATGCCCAACATAAGAGTACTATAGAAACAGAACATGTCACATGAAACAGAACTTCCCCTTTTACCCCAAAGGAAACAGTTTTCCATAAATCCGAAGAAATTTCCCAAAATACAAAATCTACCATGTTTTTCTAAAAAGAACTACACCCAACACCTTGGAACCAAGTTCTGCTTTTGAATTTACTTAGAAACTTACCAATATGTGAATAAACCAGAAGACTCTAGAGTATATTCAGGAAATAAATGAACTTTCATATCAGACCAAATGCAGGTTTGATTCCCAGCCCTAAACCTTATGAACCCTGTGGCCCTCAGTGTGCTATCAAATTTCTCCTTGTCTCAGTCTCCTCATCTGTTAAGTAGGTCACTGTGGGAGTCAAAGATGGTAATTCTTTCAAGTACCTGGGACAAATCATGGAGAATGAGTGCTTGACAAGGGTTAGCTATTGCTATTATTGGCTTTCTTATCTCTAATGACTGCAACTACCAATGCCACCTGTACTAGTCAGATTAGGCCAAGTGATTCTTTAGTGACAAATTAATCCAAATTCTCACTGACTTAAGCACATAAAAGTTATTTCTCTAAACTATCAAGCCACAGAAAGATATGGAGGAAACTTAAGTGCCTACTGCTAAGTGAAAGAAACCAATCTGACAAAAGTTCCATACTGTATGATTTCAATTATGCAAATTATGGAAATGGCAAAACTATAAAGGCAATAAAAAGTGATGACCAGGAACTGGGAGGCAGGAAAGGGAAAGATAAGACAGATAAATAGGTGGAACATGATGGGTGGAGGGTTAGGCCAGTGAAACTGTTTTATATGATAGTATAGTGGTAAATATATGTCACTATGTATTTATCAAAACCCATGGAAGGTACAACACAGCCCTAATGTAAACTATGGACTTTAGTTAATACTAATATTTCAATATTGGCTCATCAATTGTAACAAATGTTCTACACAATTGCAAAATGTTATAGTAGGAAAAACTCTGGGGGCAGTAGTAGTGGTAGGGGGAACCTCACTTTCCATTCGATTGTTCTACAAATCTAAAACTGCTCTAAGAAAATTAATAAGGTCAAAAAAATACTACCAAATAATTCACAATAAATAAATAAGGAAGAAAGTTTTAAAAAAAGTTATTTCTCACTCAAGCAAAGACTACTGTAGGTCCTGGCAACTCTGCAGCGGCTGTCCCCATGGAGTCACTGAACAATTCAAGGGCTAAACTTAGGTTCTCTGCCATCCAGCAGCCACGCACCCACCCAGACCCCAACCTTCTGCCCCAAACTAGAACAGAAAGGAAACTCATGCATCAGAAAAAGTGATGAATAAATGTACCAAAAGAATATGACTCCATAAATACCAGAATTTGATCACATAAAACAGTTCAAGGAATTTCTTGGAACCTACAATAAACTTGTATAACTGCTTTTTGGACTGTGTTAAAGACTTCACAGCAAGAGATGTAAAACCTGATGAGATAACCTGTTCAGAAATTGCCTACAGAAATATTTTTAAGTGATGCAAAGAATATCCATTAAATTTCAGGAATATCATAATCAGCAGAATGAGGCCCTGGCAGCCAAAGCAGGACTCTTGGCCAACCATGATAGAAAAGTCCTGATGAATGGACTTTCCACAAAGGGTTGCCAACAGCTGGAAATGAGGATTCATCTGACAGAACCCCTGAATCTCTGAACCCCAGAATCTCTGAAAGCAGCAGCCACCATGTTAACTTGTTTGTCATGACTGTTTGGCAAACAGAAACCACTGGAGAAACAAAGTTGCCAGGAATAATCAAAATAGAAGGTCTTACTGTTTAGCTAAAATAAGGTGCAACATTTGTTGTGGTAAGATTCAGCAGCTTGGTCTCTTGATTAGAAAAATAAACCATTGTTTCTTCAATTGTGACTATTAATTTTAAAGCAAAATATGTGTTCAATCATGTATAAGAAAGAAAAAAGTTTTATTACTAAAAGAAATATATGGAATTATCACTGAGTAGTTCTTTATACTATATAGTTCCATAGTATTCTGATCAGTCTGGGAATATGTTGAAATGTTTTTCAATCGGAATTATCCTTCAGGCATTCCTGTTTTATATCCACCTCAAATTGATAGTAAATACAAAAAATAATTATTGCTTTAAAAGAAAAATCATCCATAATTATTCATAATAATTTTATTATTAAAAATAATTCACATTGTGGTTAATTCAACATGTGGCCTCTTCCATGACTACTAAGGCAGGGTAAGAGAATGGGAGGATCATTCTGGCTTTTCCACTGCCACACATCACTCCTATTCACATTTACTTGGCCAGAGGTATCACATGGCTCTGATTAGGTGCAAGTAGACTGGGAACTGTAGCCCCATAATCCCAAGAAGGAAAGGAGAACTGGATATTTGTTTCCACTACTATCTTCTATTTTTTCTCTCTCTGTAAGTACTGAAGTTACTAAAACAAGTACAAACTAAAATAAATACATGTGATATTGTGAGCCCTGACTTCATGTTTAATCACTGTCTTGTATAGGTTACTTTCATACATAGAATAAAGACAAAAATTTTTAATTGCAATGGTAATAAAACTGACACTTTAAGTACAATTCTTACTTCCTTTTAAGAAAAAAACTTCCCACAGAATACGTTTTCATAAGAAAGGAGCTCATTCTTCTTCTATTTTTTAATCTTTTAATTTTGAAATGATTATAGATTCACAGGAAGTTGCAACAAACCTGCAGAAATACTCCATGCACCTTTTACCTAGCCTCCCTCAGTGGTGACATCTTACCTAACCATAGAACACCATCAAAACCAGGAAACTGATACTGATACAATCCAGAGCTTATTCAGATTTCTCCAGTTTTACATGTGTTCATTTATGTGTGTGTATAGTTTTATGCAAGTTTATTACACGTGTAGCTTCATGGGAACACCACCATAGTCAAGATGCAAAACTATTCCCTCACCACAAGTCTGCCTTGTGTCAAAAGGAGCTCATTATTCTTTTGGGGCAAAACTGACTGGCATTTCCATAAAGCTCCAGGTCTTAATCATACTGTGATTAAAATCCTTATGTACTTTTAATTTGCAGATTAACCCTAACATATTTCTGCCCTCAGGGAGAAATATTTATCCCAATGCAATAAGAAGTTTAAAGAAATACATAATGAATGACAGTTTAACAGTCACGGAACTAAAAGGAGCTTCAAGGAATGTAACTTTATTATCAAACATTACTGAACCCTTTCTACATGTCAGCAATAGATACATAGATAGATAGATATAGATATGTATCACTCCGTAAAGGATGACAGTTCAGGAAATACAAAAATGAGTAAGTCATAGTGTCCCTGCCCAAGAAGCTTACAATATATAGTGGTAACAGACATTAAAATATCCTTTGGGATCCTACAAGGAATAAATACTTCTGACTTGAGGAAGGCCCATCATAGAAAGTTAAATGGAAGAAGCCTCAAATCTAGGCTTTGAAATACTTCGGTAGTTAGAGAAACGGCGGGGGAAAGGACAGGCATTCCAGTGTAATGAACCATGAATAAAGAAAGGAAAGCAGACCCACAAGAAAGCTGAGAACCCCATGAAGGCTATGTCCCCTAAGAAGAGTTAATGTTTTGCCCTGATGAGTGCAAGGAAAAACTAAGCTAGTTTTCCTCAACCAAGAGAACTATGTTCTAGTGTTACAATTAGGAGTGAGAAGACACAAACCCTACCTTAAAAAATTTAAGATGTAAAAATATATGATATGCCCAAAGAAATAATGAAAACAATTTTGATGGGTGTTGCAGCTGATACCGTAGCTGAGCCTCAGTCACGGAAATTGTTGAATGCCAGAGTAAGGACTTTATTCATTCCATAAGCAGAGAAAGGCCATTACAAGTTCTTGAGAATAGAACGAAGTATCGATGAATACATTTCTGCAACGTAAGGGAAACTAAGGTTGCAGAAGGAATAATAGAGAGGAACAGTTTAAAAACAGGTCACTTTGTTAATTGGTTACTGCAATATGTCAAATAGGGAGTCAGTTGAGATGAGGCAATGACTAGCAGTGGTTGGTTAAAGAAACAATGAATTTGACGTTAAATTCTTGGAAATTGATCAGTTGTCAATAGGATAGGAGAGAAGGATTTAAGAACTCCATTCTACTTAGCTAGATAGTGGATTCTATCAATTTAGGGAACACAGCAACAGGAACTGTGTAGGACCAAAGCTGACAATCTATTAGGGACACATGAGATTTTGAACACTGGCAGTTTTCAGTCCCAGATCTACCACATACTAATTGTTTGATATGGAACAAGTTATTTAACCTGAGTGTCTCTGTGGGTTGAATAAGCTAATGAAAGAGCTACAATGCCCAGATCATAGCAAGAGATCAATAATGTCAGCTATTTTTACTATTATTATTTCATCATTATCATTATCATCCACGTGGGGATAACTAAAAGAATGTTGGGAATCAGTGCTCATGAGAAAGATGAGGATTTCAGATGACAATTTACATTAACATTGAGATTAGGATTGAGTTTAACAAAAGAGGAGATGATGGCCAAAGGATGGGTGTAGTGAGGACAGGGCTGAGATCAGAGCTTTCCTTTAAAGAGATGAATGCAACAAGAGAAATCAAGGTTCTCTGGGAGACAGGAGCCATTCATCCCTTGGTCCATGATCACTACTTGACTGTACCACATATACCCAGGCACAGGGAGGTTACATCATTGGACTCAGATCTTCTCTACAAAGTTCAATGTCCACAAAGCTTAAGCCTGGTGGTGTTTATCTTACAAGTGTTAAAGACTCAGGATTGTTCTTCTGAATCATAACATCACAAGAACATCTCAATCATCTCATCTAATCTTTTTCCCATGAAAAGAAGTTGAGGCCCCATGTGACTTGCACAAGTCAAATTTAATGACAAGTCTAGACTTAGGTTGTCAAAAATGCCACAAAGCCTATTGGGAGTATGTCACTGAACCTAATGGTTTAGGAATGTGGTAATGCCTTAAAGGGTTCTGTCTTTCCATCTTCTCAAGGAACACTCAGGGTTTCTCAACCTCAGCATCATTATTAACACTGTGAACTGAACAACTCTTTGTTGAGGGGTAGGGGCTGCCATCCTATTGTAGAATGTTTAGAACATCCTTTCTACCCACTAGATGCCAGCAGCATTCCCCTCAAGCCAGTTGTGACAACCAAAAAGCATCTACAGACATTACCACATGTCCTTTGGGAGACAACAATTACCCCAGGTTGAGAATCATTGTTCAAGCTGATAGATGTTAATTTTCTCCATTAAGAAGTGATAAACTGACTCAGAGTCCCAGGTTTTAAAATACATGCTCAGATTAATAAAAATGGAACTTGTTTCCTTTGGGCTGGTAATCTTAAAATTTATCTATCTGCTTCAGGAAAGGAGGAATTAGTGTTTAGGTATCTGAAATTTTAATAGCCATTGTATCAAATACCTATTTCAATGACCCAAATGAGGTCTCAATAAAATTCTCCAAATCATCTTTTAAAAAATCATGTGATTAAAGATGAAACATTGTTTTAGGAATTAAGGGAATGAAGTAAAAATTCATCTGTCATCACTACACCAAATAAATGTTTAAATATCTAGCTTTCCTAATTCCTCTACACTCATGTTTCCCCAAATATGTTTTACAAAATCCTGGTTCCAAGAGGTATTAATAGGCATTCTGTGGGAAAAGGATTTTATACTCAAGCAAGTTTGGGAAAAGCAAGGTTAGACACTTTCCTTTCCCACATAACTCATCATAAATAGCCTTTACTTTGTTTATGAGCAATATAGATCTCCATAAAACATATACAAGGCGAGTTGTTTATCCATGTCACTTAGCTACACAATGTTTTTTGTTAGTTTTTTACAGTTTCTCAAGGAGTTAATGTTCCTTAGAAGACACTGGGAAAGGTGGCACTACCCCAACTGCCTCACTTGCTTCTCTGGTCCCACTCACTGAGCTTTGGAGCTGCGAGGACCACACAGTATATAACCTGAAGATGATGGAATGCCAGTCAGGGCTGCAGATAAGTTACAGACAAATGGAGCCAACATACTGCATAAGTTCTTTCTCATGCATGCACTAAATTGAAGTTCTAATCCAGAAACTGCTGTTATACCTGAAAGTATTAGTTGGGGGTTTTCTTTCATGGTAAACAATGAGAATTGATCTTGCCATATTAAGTAAAAGGGGTTTATTGGAAATATTCTGGAGTAGCTTAGCATTGTGAAGGAAGCACTGAACACCACAGTCACCAAAAGAACAGGAATCAGGGACACACTAGGCACCTGAGGAATAGTATTTCAGGGACAGCTGCTTTGGTTCCAGCCATCAAATGGTCCAGTTCCAACCCACTTTCTATCTGATATCTCCTCTAATGATTTAAACTTCCAGAAGACATAGGCTTTAGGTCAGATGCCTTCTACCCATGTCCTACGCCCTAACGTCATGGGTGAGGTCTCTGATCTACAGACCTGCCAGAATGACAGAGTGGAGGACGGACAATTCCCCCAAAACATGGATGCTGGACAGAAAAATAAGAGCTGCACTTCACACTCACTGGGCAGAAAAAGTAGACAGATACTTTATTTTGTTGCACTATTCCTGTTCCTTCTAGTCAGTTCTTTACATCCCTCGCACTTAGCACTGAAGCATTCCCAACAGCCAGGCTTTCTTCTTCAATCACCTTCAGCAGACAAAAGAGCCTGTCTTTCAGAGAATTCAAAAAAGTCCTTTTAGGTTGAGTCTTTCTATCACAAAGCCTGGCATTGTTGATTAATGACTCCTAAGGAAGAACCATTTAGTCTAATTATCAACTAAGCTCATTCGTTCTTAACAGCCGCCTAAAACACAAGGACAGAAAATTTAAGGTATTGCGTGTGAGAGGAGGAAGGAGAGTTTAAAGACAAATGTAACAAATCAATCCTTCCCAACCCCCAAATGACCCTAGTAAAGGCATTGAGCATCTGCCCTTATCCTATCCTCAGGTATATGGCCATAAGTAATTCTAAACTTCTTTTGATAATCATCAATTTCTGTGAAAACAGAAGGGAGTCTGTTTTATGATAACATTTTTTGATCTCAGGTAAGACTGACACTGCCTCTGGGGAAATTCCTTCTACCTGAAAAAATTTTTCCTTGAACCACAGTTTTTAAAGTATTTGTCATCAGTACACTTTATCTTGCTAAGCAGAAATGCAACACAGAAGTTAGATTGTTAGACAATTTTTATTTTTATTTTTGAGACTGTTAAGAAAAAATATTTTAGGCAAGATCTCTTTTGGTTTTAATTATTTGTATCTTGTCTTTGCTGTAGCAAAAGTCTCAATCAATTTTATGGAAAGAAGAAAAGCATGGTTTCCAGCCAAAATTTAAAACTACATTCTTATTTATGAAATATGGCCTTCCAGTCACCTGCAGTCTAGGATTAAAGTAAGTTTTACATGATCTTTATTTCTACATTTTATTACATAGAAAACAGAAATGCAAGTAAGAAATCATGTTGCTTGAGAAAGGACAAGATGGGAACAATGGCATTCGACATATCTTATAATCACTTCTTCCAAAGAAAACTTTATGTAATATTCAAACTCTGCAGAAAACATCCAGTAGAATAGAACAATCATTTAGAGTGTCAGAAAGACACATTGCCCATGTTTCTCCTTTCCCCTCATAATACTACCATACTCACATTTCTGACACCAAATGTGTGGTTTTCCACACATAAAGCAATTCAACAACACCAGCTGGGTTCCTACAATTCAATTCTGACACTAATTAGAATTAGCACATATCCCACAGCTCAGTCTCACAAGACTGTCCCCCATGTCAGATGCCAATAACAAGCAAGTAGGTCCCCAGGTTACTCACAACTTCTATCTGGCTTGGCTTTAAATCAGAGGTTCCCATGACCTCCCTCCTTGGATCTGATCATTTGCTAGAACAGCTCACAAAACATAAGTTAACACATGCGTTTACCAGTTTATTACATAATAAAAGACATCCTACGAATACAGATGAACAGCCAGAAAAGAGGTACATAGGGTGAGGACTGAAAGGGTCTCAAGCACAGGAGCTTACTCCTTTGTGGAGTGGAGGTGCACCACCTTCCCAAGCTGTGGACGTGTTCCCTAATCTGGAAGCTCCCTGATTCCATACTATTGGAATTTTTATAGCGGCTTCATCACAGTAGACATGATCAATTATTAACTCAATTTCCAGCCCCTCTCCTCTCTCTAGTGAATAGAAGGTGGGGCTGAAATTTCCAAGATTCTAATCATGGCTTGGTCTTTCCAGTGACCAACCCCCATCCAGGAGCCCAACAAGAGTCTCTGCATTAGAACAAAACACACTCCTATCACTTAGGAAATTTCAAGCGATTTAGGAGCTCTGTGTCTGATAGAGTCAAAGACTGTATTTTAGAATGAAAGATTCTCCTAGCACTTGAATCTGCAAAGGTTTTAGGAGGTCTGTATCAGGAACTTGTAAATACATGTATTTCTTATTATTTCACATATGTCCAATTAGAAACAATTTTAAAAGATGCTGGCTATGTTCTCTTATTTTGGTTTTCCCCTATTTCTTCTCCCTGAAAAGAAAGGGCTGCATGCTTCAATAAGGGGATTCTGTGGGGACAACATTCACCTTCTCTGCATCCAGTCCTGGGAGAGGAAAGAGCTGCTATCTACCAGTCCACCCACCACCATCTACTCAAGTGATCAGGAGGAGAAGAGAATATAAAATAGAATAAATAGTAAATAAAAACTCTATCCACCCCCCAAGTATCACTGACAATGCCTCAGGCACACATGAGTCTACTGAGTAGTATCTGATGACAAGATTTGTAGAAGGCATTTATCTCTGAAATAGATTTGAAGAGATTTGGGTTTTTTTTTTTTTAAATCTACTTTAAAATTTGTACTAAATTTTAAGTGGCAAAATTTCAGAGTAGGAAGAGAGGTCATTTACATTCAAGGAGAGAGAATTGGTAAATTAGAACTAAAAAATTACAGCTCTACTGGGTATGCATTTTAATTTGGTCTGCTGTCTGGGGCATTATTATTCTGAACAATTATGGAATCAGCCCATATACAGGAAGTCATCATCTATGGAGGGTTTCCTGTAGGTTGAGTGTCCATTAATAAACATCTTTCTTTTCACCTTCTGACTGTCCTAACAGCATAACAAATTAAAGAGAAAGTTTTTTTTGGCACTTAGCGAACATGTGATTTTGGCAATGGTGAAATCCACAATAATTGGGTAGTACAGTTGGATATACCAGTAGGAGGAGTGCAAGCCAAAGTAGCAATAGAGAGCTTCAGAAATGGGAGTTTATGGGAGGATTCTAGGAATAGGCTTACTAATTAGGGCCTGTAATGAAATGCAGAGTAAAGGCAGATTATTCATGGCAGGGCTTATGTTGGTGCAACTGCATGGGACCAAGTGCCCAGAGGAAACCCTCAGTAGCCCGTGGGAGTAGCTACTGGGTGTAGAGCACAACAGATTTCATTTTATGTGTAACCTAATTTATTTAACCCTTTATTTGTACTTCCTCCCAATTTTTTGTTTGATTTTGTATGTATGTAGTTTTGTTTTGCTAGCACACATTATGCTGGGATGTCTAAAGTCCACAATAACAACTTCAACTGACAAGTAGGCTTCTCATTTTTCCCATAGTTCTATGTTATAAATTCTAGAACTCCTTGGCCTATAACCTCTCCCTCCTCCTACTATATTTACAGTATCTGATTAACCCTTGCAGATCGTGATAAAAATATTTTGCTACCCAAATTGTCTAAGTCTTATTTTAAGTAATAATACTCATACAGTATTTACTCTGATTCATCAAGTATAGTTCCCTTTCCCTGTAGATACACTCAAACTTCAGTCTCATTTCAAAAACAAAAAAACAAAATACTTTGCCCCTTTCTCCCCAAAAGATTATAGATCCATCTATTTTCAAGAGAGTTCTTCAAAATTCTATGCAAGCTTTCTACCAATAAACAAGTCTTAGTCTCTTAAAATAGAATTGTACATGAGGGAAGATGAGAATTAAACCACATGCTACTTTTGAAAATATTATCTTTTGCAAACTGAGAAAACAGCTGAGAAAAAATTGAGCCTTTTTGAAATGTTGCAGTATTTATTCATCTTTCGTTAAGCCATAGAGAGAAGCCTTTCAGAAGTAGTGGCTAGAAACCTCCAACAGTCCTAGGTTCAAAACCTAGTTTTTTGTTTTTGTGTTTTTAATTTTTGGAGGGAGGTAAGTAGGTTTTATTTATTTATTTAAATGGAGGTACTGGGGATTGAACCCAGGACCTCCTGTATGCTAAGCATGCACTCTACCACTGAGCTATACCCTCCCCACCAAGACCTAGTTTTTAATTTACTATCTAAGTGACTTTGGAGAAGTAATTTTAACTGACTGAGTCTGTTTTTTTATAAAATGGAGTTATAGTAATTACTTTTTGAAGTTGCTTGAAAGGAAGAGATAATATGTCATGCCTCTGGTATGCAGACAACAATAAATGGTTCCTATTCTTAGTAAAATGGTGGCTAAATCTTGTGATCTTTATAGATAAAGATCCCCAACTCCTAAGGAAAGTTTAGGCTAACATTTTTCCATTGTAAAACAGATAACTGATCTTCTCTATAAAGAGTTAGGCTGCCAAGAAGGTCAGAATTAAATGTACCACTTTTCCCTTATTATAGAGGGTTGGCTTTAGCAATGTCACCTGAACAACTGTTTTCTAAATGCAATAGAAGGTTGGGCTGAGCAGAGCATGCTATGTAGGTGCTGGGGCTGGAGAAAGAACAAAGTCTGAAAAGATAAATGAGAAAGACGACGATGAACTAAGAGAACAGCCAATTTCAAAGGACAGAGAGGTAATACAAAGACTACTTTTTTTTTTTTTTTTAATGCTTATGGGTATCCACAGAGAACTTACAAAGGACACACATACAGATACACAGGCTTTTGTGGAAAAAAAAAAAAAAAGGAGCAATCCAAGAGCAACAACAAATCCAAGAGGAATTGAGGTTATTCAATTCTGTTAAGAATGTACCTGAGCTAAAAGACAGTCAAGGCTATCTCCCCAAATAGAGCAAAAATGCAAAGTAAAAATTCATAGAGCAATGATGAGCAACATGCAGGATCAGTGCATAAGGTCCACATCTGGGTAACAAGAGTTACAGAAAGAGAACATGAGATCATGGAGGCTGGACTGGAGGAAAGCTCTAGTTTTAAGACTGAAAGGGCCCACCAAGAGCCACACAGTGTTAACAGAAAAAAACCCACACCTAGACTCTCCAAAGATTCAATTCCTAAAGTTTTAATAGGGAAATATATACAAGATCTTATGGTAGCTCACAGGGAAAAAAATGTGACAATGAATATATGTATGTTCATGTATAACTGAAAAATTATGCTCTACACGGGAATCTGACACAACATTGTAAAATGATTATAAATCAATAAAAAATGTCAAAAAAATAAATAAATTGTACAGGCTTCCATAGAGGGTTACCTTCAAAAGAACAAGAATTCCATTGCTATCAGATTTCTTATCAGCATCACTGGATGCTAGAAGACAATCAGAAGTGTTTTTGAAGTCCGAAATTTTTTGAAATTAGAATTCCACACTAAGTCAAACTATCAACCAAATGTGACAGCATATTAAGGACACTTTCAGATATAGAAGAACTCAGAAAATCTACTTCCTATGAACTCATTCAAAAAATAACCATATGAGGACACACTACAACAAATCACTGAAGGAATCTAAAAGTGAGAAGAAATACTAACTCAAAAGAGCTAACTCAGGAGAACACAGAAGAAATATTGCACATCAAGACAGGATATAAATTATTCCAGATTAGACTAGGAAGGCAGTTCTGTGAAGAATGTCATTAAGCTGAAAAAGAATTCCATTATGCAAATGTATGATTAAGAATCAGAAATTCCTTAGAGAGAAAATGAAAGCATTACATCCCTTTTAGAAAAAAAAGAAAGGCAATTAGAAAAACCAAGAAAAGTAAAATATTATCAAAGGAAGCCACTGTGCAAAAATGATGCTAACTAAAATATGATATATTTTAAGCAATCAATTGGTTTTGGAAAAGAAAGGAAGAAAGGAAGGAAGGAAGAAATCCATTTGCCCTTAGCACATTTGCTTTATGAATGCCTTTACTACTGGTTCAACTGCTTGATTTTGCAGTAGGCATTTACTCAAATACTTACATACTCTTAAGTGCTGTTTCATGGCTTTAAAATTTTAGAGTCAATCTATAGTCAAGGAATGAAAAGCAAGTATACTTACAGAACAGAATGCAAATATTACTAACCTGCAGAAGATTAAAGGAATGAAGTAGCTGACAGAAGACAAAAGTGAGGAAAAGCATTACTAAGTTTCTCATCTTATATCATCTTACACAGTGGAGTCAAGAGCTAATGTTTATAAATGGAGAATCAAAACCCGGTGTTTAAACACGGGACATTTTACCTCCCCAGTACTCCCCTGTTATGAGTACTGAGTGCCAATCAGGTCCTTAAGGGCAGAGAACCCCCAGAACAGGAAGTACAGTTCTAGCCTGAGAGTATTGTCAGGTCGAAAGTGCATGAAGCTGCTCAAAACCTAAAAGGAGCTCATTGCCACTGCTCTGGATGGAATAAGGTAAGGGCAACAGGATTTGAAGCACCATAAAAGATGTGTTTGATAAAACCAACAATCAAATATTACCAAATCTTTTCTATTTTATGAACATGTATCTCTCCCATCTCTTCCTCTTTTCTTCATTTTCACAGCCACTGGCTTAACCTAGGCTCTCACTTCCTTGAAAAAGCCACTCAACTAGGGTTTTCTAAGGACAGATACTCAAACGGACTAACTCCCGGTGCTCTCTTTCATCAATCTCAGTCATGGGCCAGCCAGAGCTCTTGGATCAGTGTAACAGTTACTCCGCCTCCCAGAGTACTCACCCCTGTACAACAACCCAGAGATGGGCTACACTGCTCACCCAGGGTCCTCAACAAGAAAAATGATTCTCTGCTGGACCAGCCTCTCAGGCATCTACACAGAATTCCAGCCTAGAATCAAGAGACGTTTTCCACCTCCTCTGCGGCAATGGAGGTGAAGTTGTTTCATACACTGGAGCTACAAAAGGAGGCTATGGGGAATTCAGGTAAATTGGAAAGTATCTTTCAGTATTTTCACTATGACTTTCAAAAGCATTGCAACACTTCTAAAAAATCTACTTCATATCCTCACACCGGCGCCTCTGCATGTTGTACCTTGCGTGAGGAAATTCATCCCCTTACATACTTCATGAATTAAAATATTAGGCAACCATGATGTAACTTGTTTAAAAGTTGAAGATGGATTATGAAAAAAATTTCCTTGGCATATTTCTTGACTTGATTCCTGTTTATGTTCCAAACATGTTCACTGAATCTGGAGAAACTAGATTCCGGTTTCAAGGATAGTTGTTCTGTGTATACTACAAGCCTAGTGTACCTTAATTACTTGTAATTATTTGTGTTTTATATCCAAATCTGTTTAATTAGCTTCATCATAAACAAAACAGTTGATTGTTACAGGCTGTCTTGTTACACTGACAGAGAACACCTGGAATGGATAATAAGTTCCTCCAACAACAAATTAACTTGGACTACAAACTGTCATTAATAATTATTTCACCCCCTTCCTGGAAGAAGCTTGAGATTAAGATCATAACAAAGCTAGAAAAAAGAAAACTTCAAATAGTAAAATAGTAATGTGGTACTTTTATATCTGTCTTATTGCAACTCCTTCCCTAAGGGGTGTGTGTCTCTGTGTGTGAATGCGTGTGCATGTGTAAATGCAAACACCTCGTCATATATACACATATACCCCTCACACACACGATGTATTAACGTATATACCAAACATATTTTGCATATTTTATTTACTCTAGCCATTATCTTCATGGAAACCAAACTCAGACAAAAAACACAAGTTTACCTGCACATTTAATAAAAAGATATTCAGGGACAGCCTGAACCACCAGAGGCGTTTTTCCCATAACCTTGTAAAGAACAGAATTTTTTCGTTTCTGAGAATGAGCTTCCTTGGAGACACAGACTTCCTTTCTGGGTAAATTTTGGCCACTAAAAGCCCACAGAGGGAAAGCTTACATTATAAAGTTAAGTGGAAAATGCAGGGTACAAAACTGGATGAACAACACAAGCGCAACTATAAACATATCAGAAAAAAATTGGAAAGAAATGTACCAAAATGATAACAGTCCTCGTTTCTGGGTGAGTTTCTTTTTTCTGCATTTACAGTTTCCAAATCCTTATATAATAATCTTGTACTAATTTTGGTGTTGTAAAAATTTAACTCAAAAAAAAAAAATTCATGGAAATCTTGATTATAGAGAAATTCACTAAAAAGCCACACTGACCGGGCAGCAAATGTCAAGGTTATTACAAGGAACTATTTTTTACCTCAGAATGGAAAATTGAAAATTGAATGTGTTTTGCAAGACTCTGGTTTAGGAAACTTCAGCTGTGGAATGTGAAACCTTATTTGAAAGATAAACAGAAAGAACAAGTAGGCATTGAGCTACTGCAAAAGGTACTTTTAGCAATGATGATGATATTTCACATTGGTGAAAATCTTTGGAGTTTATAAAGAGCTCTCACAGCATAAGCTACTGTAATGAGCCTTGGTTTGGGACCCAGAAAACCTCAGTGTTAGCCTGGTCTCCATCTGTGGGAGGCTACGATGGACTTAAAGGCATTTTGCAAGCTGAAAAATGTCATTTTAAGGGATATTGTGATATAGGCAGAGAAGATGTTCTGATTTTATTTTACAAGTGAGAGAAATGGAGGCATACATAAAGCACTGTGATTGCCAGTATTAATTGTATTAGAAAAAAAAGAAACTTGAAACAACCTAAATATCCATCATCAGGAGAATGAATAAGTTATGAAAAGAAAACAAACTAGGGCTACACAGACCACTAAGTATGAACCTCACAGACATAATTTTGAAGCAAAAAATGAAGTTATGGAATGAAATAGAGTGTATTATTGTAATTTTAACAGAGTGTATTACTGTAATTTTAAAATATCCAAACAATATGCTAGCTATCATTTTTAGGAAAAATATAAAAACACCTATGGCAATGTAAGCACCAGTACAGGACTGTGGTTACATATTGGGGGTGGGGGCAGGGAGACAAATGCAACCAGGGTTCCATGTTTCTTTAATTATGCTGAGAGGTGAGTGCATTGGTGTTCACCGAATTACTCATCAATTACTCATCGTGTAACATTTCCCTCTATGTGTAACATTTCATACTATATTCAGTACTGATCACTTACTATGTATCTAGCATTGTGCAGTTTTCCGTATTTTGTCCCATTTAGTCCTCAAGAAACCCAGAAGGCCTTGTAACAGGTAAGGATGCCAGCTCAGCACTCTTCTATCACATGCCCAAGGTCACTCAAATAGCATGCGACAAAGAAAGGTCTAGGTTTTGTCTCCATGCCGTAACACTACCCCAGGGAGATCTTAAACACCAAGGACTTGGTAACCCAGGGGCCAGGTTTGAGAATAGGCTTTAGAATAGAAGTACAATTCCTTTCAACAGCATGTATCCAATTCTGGTTTTTCCTCCTGCAGCGTAAGTGTTCAATTTGTTGGAAATAATATCTTAGTATAAGTGGTGGCTTTTTATCCCTTCTCAATAAAGAAAAAAAAGTGTAACGCCACAGCTACCCTTTTCATACCCAAGTTCCCATCATCCCAAGCAGGGTCTCTCCCCGACAGAACACAGCACAACTAGGTCTCTCTTCAGGAAGTGAATGCTTCTGCATGATCGTCATAGCCTTCTCACTTCTCAGTCAAGACTTTTCACACTGCTGTCTGTGGGTTTATATTTTGTTTGAATGGAGAGAATGAATAATTTGCATTGAGTGGAGAATATGTAGACTGTGTTCCGGGTCTAGTTCAGGAAGACTGAACAAACCTGCAGATGTTTTAGGTCAAGAACGACTTGTCATAGAAGTGAACGCAGGGTTTAGGAAACAGGGTGAAGCACCAGAGACTAGGAATGGTGAAGAACTGTTACCTCCCATGAGATCTAAGAGAGCTAAATCAACTACAGAGAAGAGGCTCAGCAGAAGTTGCCATAATGGAGGGACCCAGCTGCTCAGGGAATGCAATGTAAAAGCAGGGAAGAAACAGGAAAAGGAGACTCTCAATCTCTTTTTTCTGACCTGCTGCTGCCTTCTGCCAAACCCACCTGGAAGGCAGCCAGCAGGTGAACAAGTGAGACGCAGTCTGAAAAGGTCAGGATCCTGGGCACAGGGGCAGACAGTGGGTGGGGGAGCGAGTGGGGCAAATGGAAAGCAACTCACCCAGTGAGAGATCCAAACCTTTAACATTGGCTTAAGAGCCTTAAGACCAGCCAGCCCTTGTCCACGCCATAGATAACATCCTTCTTCTGGGAGGAAGAAAGGGAGTTTTCTCACTATTAACTCAGAGTTTCCATCAAATCACTTATTTCTCATGCCTACTGTGCTCCAGTATTCATGCTCCAAACGATTTTATATGTGGAACCAGAGACTATGAATATGATTATGCTCTGAAATATTTAAAAATCTGTTTTTTTCCGTATTTTACTTCCACTAATTCTAGTGAAAACATCTCCTTCAGATTGGTTGGCAAAGGTGAATATTTGTTAAGTATTTGAATAGAATATTTGTTAAAATATGAGTCTTTTGTTGTGATAGTGAAATCCTACCAAGTGCTCAGATGTTTTTAGCTCAATACCACAAACATTTCTTGAGCACCCTACTACCTGAAAGGTGTCATAGGGAATTCCAAGATTAATTACAGATGGTCTCCATCCCTCCCCTCAGGGAGAGTACACCAGCATGTGAAGGCAGAGGATAATAAATGTTCTCATGAAGATTAATTCTGGCAGGACTGGGAGCTGGCCTCAAGGAAGTGGAACTTCTTAGAATATGGAAAGATAAGGAGAACTTTGACGAGTGGAGTTTGGGGGGAATGGGAGGTTGGAGGGATACTTCTAACAAAGGAAAAATAATTTCAGTTGAGCTACTTCCTCAGATCAAAGACATGTATAGCCACTGATTTCAGTAAAGACTGATAGAAAAATAATAATAACTACTAACCTCTGACAAATTTGAAATCCAGGTTAAATTAATAAACATCTCCCCCATGAGAACCACAACTACACCTCAGATTCAGAGCCTTTCATCTCAGACCTTCCCAGTGCCAAAGGCCTATATTTGAGAAACAGTTTTGAACTGGTTTGAAGCTTCTACAAACTCTTCAGACAAGCCTTTTGCAAGGTGTGCAAAAGGAGGATACTGAATTTCATTTCAGTTTCAACTCCAGCTCAGCACTGCTCCAGAGGGCAAAACTGGAAAAATGGGAAGTGAGAATTGAATTTTCCTTGATGGTTGTCAATCCTGTCGTAAGAATTTATGGGAGAGTAAAAAATCATTAAAGCCAAAGGGGCCTACTGAGGATGCAGTTCACCCTTGATTTCATTATAAGGTTACATTTTAAAGGCAATACCACATGGATGTCAAATGCAATAGCAGTGAATACGTAATTTTTAAATGTCACTTGAATCCTCAATATTAAGACTCCAGGCCTAAACACTAGCAATCTGGCATTATCCAGGTACAACCTCCAACTGAATAACAGTTATTATAATAAATCACAGAGCACTTAGTATGAGCCACTGCTCTAAGTGCTTTACATATAATAACCCATTTAATCACCCATTTAACAGATGAGGAAACTGAAACAGAGAAGTTAAGTAACTTGCCTTAGGTCACACAGCTACTAGGCTACTAGGGTTGCCAAATAAAATACAGCATGTCCAGCTGAGTTTGAATTTCAGGCAAACAACAGTGTTTACTACAGTTATGTACCATGCAATATTTGGGGCATATTTATACTAAAACATTAATTGCTTATCTGAAACTCAAATTTAACTGGATGTCCTATATTTTTACAGGATATCCTGTAATTTGCTAAATCTAGCAACTCCTACTGGTAATGGAGGAATTCAAATAATATTTAAATAATAGTGCATCAAGAAGTTTCCAAGCCCAAGAACTACCAGTAGATTTGTGGCATTGATTCCTTCTTGCCTATAATAATGACACTAAACTTACTGAGAGCTTTCTTAATGCTCTGCTGTAACTACTTAACATAGATGATCTCATTTAATCCTCACAAGGATTCTATTATTAGGCCCATATCACAGATGAGAAGCTCAGAATGACTGAACACTCCTCGGTTCATGAAATCAGTAAGCAATGGAGCCTGACTCAAACTGTGGTGTGTGAGGTAGAGCTCCAAGCTGTAAGGACAACTCCATGCTACCTCCCAACACAAACTGGTCTGCTCTGTGCTATGTTGCTGGAATCATAGTATGTACAAAGATGTGTGTCTCAGAGTTTTCAGAAGGCAACTGAATGTTTAATCTTAGCCCTCTTTGATTCTAAGCCAGAGGCTTCTACTAAAAGTACTCCTTGAAACAGGGAAATCATGTTCATTCTCTGTGCTTTCTACAGGATCTCGCATTGTCCCCCATGTAGGATTAGTATCCTTATATGAAGAGGAAAAGACCAGAGCTCTCTTTCTCCACCGTGTGAGGATACAGGGAGAAGGGGGTCACCTGCAAGCCAGGAAAAAGACCCTCACCAAGAACCAAATCTTCCAGCGCCTTGATATTAGACTTCTCAGCCTCCAGAAGTGTGAGAAATAAATGTGTGTTGTTTAAACTACCTTGTCAATGCTACTTTGTTATAGCAGCTCAAACTAACCAAAACAGCTTCCCACAGGAAGATCGTTAGCATTTATTAGGCATTTTCTCTAACTCAGAGGAGAATGTATAACCTACTCAATTTTAAAGTCTGACACTTAAAAAAGCTTTGACTATTATCTTGCTTTCATTATTTGGCTCTTCAAAGAGGAGCTGGAGAAGTAGATGTTCAGGAAAAAGAGACAGAAAATCAGAAGAGCTAATGTAGAAATGAGAGAGTAGGGATTGTGGAAGAGGAGAGAGAAGGGAAAGGGAACTTAACCCTGGTTGGGCCCCACCTCTCACACTGGCCTATGAGTTCACTTGCTGGAGGCCAGGCAGTGCCCGGTGCCAGGCTTTCATCTGATTCCAGACCCAGACACAAGCCTTCAGGAATGAGATGCTAAGAACAGACCCACCTCATCATATCCATAATAGAGCGTGGGCATAAACCTCAGAGCCAGACTTCCTAGGTTCAGTCCTGGCACTGATGTTATTCTGTATAGCAGTAGGCAAGTCACTTAATCTTCCCATATACATCAATTTTCTGAGTAAATACAGCTAATAATAGTACCTATTTTAGGGAGTTATTGAAAGTATTACATGAGATAATTCAAGCAAAGCACTTACAACAGTGCCTGGCATATAGTAAACCCTCATTAAGTTTTAGCACTTATGTTATTATATCTGACTATCCAATCTTCACACTCTGTCCTCTTTTGGTTTCCATGACATTGGGCTTCCTAGATTCAGCCTCTTCCCATGACTTCTCCCAGCCTCTGCTCTCTCCTCAATGTTCAGTCCTTGATTGATCCTTGGCTCAGTCCATGGACTTCTACTCTCCTTTGTATATAGTCTTCCTATTAGTTCTTTTTAATGGCTTTACCCAACACCAAGCCTATGGTTTTTTTAATTTTGTTATTTAGCTCTTACTTGTCCATGAATTCTCTCAACTTTAACATGTACAAAGAAAAACTATCTCTGCATCCAAATTTTCATCAGTTGAAGTTTTTTCAACTTCATATAGACAAGAAACCTCAGAACTTATTTCTGACTCTACCCTTCATCCCTTGAATGGAATCCGTACTATAATCTTGCAGTTTTTCTCTTCCAGGGGGCTCTGAGATTTGCTCCATCCTCCTTGTTCCCAGTGCCATTACCTTTGCCCTGGAATAAATCACTTCAACAGACTCTTAACTGGTCTCATATTTTCCACATTCTTTTAATCCTATTCATTCTGCACATCACTGCAAAATCCCCTTGTGTCAGACGTGTAATTCCCCTATGCAGAACCAGCAGTGAATTCATCATCACTACTATCCACAAATGTTTTCTGAATTCTTAATGTAGATGCTTGAATGTACAGATGCAGAACATCCTCCAGGAGACTGACACAATTATGGAAATTACACAGGACATTTAAGTTTTAAAACATGTAAAACCACAGTAATGTAACGTATCAAATTAATGATGCAAATAATGGCACAGAAAAATTCTATAGAGGATGTAATCAAAAGGTTGAGAAAGTTAGATGGGAAGACATGACAGAGAGGCAGGGAGAAAAGTATTCAATAAAGAGACTACCATGAGCAAAGATCAGAAACTCTCAAGGCATTTTTAGGAAACATGAGAAGGCCAGGCTGGTGAAGATACAGGGGAGGATACGCCATGTGGACAAATTAGAACAGTCAAGGAGGCAAGAAGTTACCTAATTATTTGGGGAAGAGTGACAAATAGTCCCAGTAGTCGAGAACATGGGACTAGACACGTCTGTCTAGTGTAAAGAAGATGCACTATAGTGTAGAGAGTGCCAGAAGATAGGATTGGAAATTTTGATGCGGCATCCAGAGTCCACTGGGGCCATTGAAGGCTTTCAAACAACAGAGGCAGACCATCAAAGGGATGTTTCAGGACCCTGGGGACAAGGAGCAAACCCAGTGTGCTAATACATTGCTGAGCACATCAGCAGTACTGAATATTCAATAGTACCTGTCAATGAAGAGAGTGATTCTCAGGGGAAGAGCTAAGATAGGGGGAGGGAGCATCATAATAGAAACAGAAGACTGCATAGGAAATGACACTGGCAAAAAGAGCTGTGTTGGCCAGTATTCCTTATTTATACTTATGACCTTTCTTCAAGCAGGGTAACAATGAAAGCACAAGCTTGTAGGAATGAGTATGTATAGTCATCATCATCACCATGTTCACAATTTTAAAATAATAACAGGGATAATAACTTGCATGTATTGAATACTTACTATATGCCAGACACTGTGCTAAGTGCTTTTCTTCAGGCTGAAATGCTAGCTATTAACTTACTGAAATGCTATCATATCCATTACTAAACAGCTATTATACTGAGCACCCTAACCCTACTGCCCTGATCATCTGAGCTCCTACCCTAGAATTCCCTGTGTCCCCTTCCCCAAGGAACTAAAAGTACGGAAGAGTCTTCTAGGACCCCTCTCCAGCATTATGACCTTCTGACTGGTCAATGCCTCGATTAAATATTTTGAAAAGTCATCTCTGTATTTCACGCATTAGTCAACTTAATTCTTACATTTTTCTAATATTCTTGGGGAAGAGACTAAGGATCAAAGAGGTAGGAGACTCGACAAGGTCACAGCTCCTAAGTGACTCAGCACAGATTCTGACTCCAGCCTGAACTCTTGGTTCTCCTAGAAGAGGTTTTATGCTGGAGATTGTGGGACCTCAGGCTGTAAAGACAGGCCATAGTAAGAACATCAACAGGGGAAATACGATTTCCAGGAACTTTCTATTGTAATAGGTCAGAGAAACGACCAAACTCTGTTAAGAACATCAGGCCCCTTAGTCCACAATCCATACCAAACGTTGCTAAGCCTGCTGGGTGAGCCAGCACTGCTAAGTTTATGCAAAGGGTAACATTTCCTTCAGTGGTGACATTTAGAGCAGACTGTTACATCTTCATCTAGCAGAAAAACCCAAATTCTTTTCTTCCATTCTTAAATTTAACTTATCTCATCCCAGATGCTATGGTTATTTGCCTCTAGCTTTCAAAACAGAAGTAAATGGCAATACCATCTGTTACAGCCGGCTATGTGAAAAGGTCACCAGCCTCTCCCATTGTCTCTTTACTCCAAGTTGAAAGTTATCAAAACAAAAAAATGTTTATTTAATATGAACTCTTGACTTTTTTCTACTGGTAAAAGGAGGCTCAGAAAACAGGACTCAATTTAGGTTGCCATAATGTATGACTAAGAAGTTAGAAAAACAAAAGCCTAAAGAAAACAAGAAGGACGTACTACAGAAAAAAAAGCAAAAATTAAGGAATTTGAAAACCCGACTGATAAGTCCTTCTATAAGAAGTCCAGCAGCTTCTATTAAAAAAAAAAAAAAAAAGATCAATAAATATGTAAACAGCCTTTTTCATTGTTTCAACAGGTCAACAAAGAAAATAGTAAGTCATAAGCATTTCAAAGGGCTCCAAAAGGCCCTTGAGGCAATGCAGCATTCATTCTTGCATTTTTTAGACAGATAACAACATATATGCAGAGAGAAATATCCAGAAGGATATCCAGAAGGATATTCATCAAAATGTTAACAGTATTTATCTCTGGGTGACAGAATTTAGAGCTATTTTTCTTTCTTCTTTATACCTGTCCATACTTCCTGAGTTGTTTACAATGAGCATTTATCATTTGTATAATCAGAATAAAACTTCAAAAGCCATTTTCATTTTTCTAACTGTCCCAAACATGATTCAAGTAAAATATAATACATGAAAAAAGCTACATCAAATATGAAACAAATCATAGTCGTATTTGCTTTGTGACAAAACAAGAATTACACACTTGTATCACAATGGATAGTAAAAACACAGATCTCATGAAATTACCTGCTACTCTGCCAGATTCTGCCCCAACATGTTGGAGGGCAGTGGGATCCCAACAAGTGAGCAAGCCCAACAACATAAGAAAACCAACCCAGAGGCTGACCTCACTTCTTAGAGACGGGGCTGACAGAGCTCACAGGGGGACCTTCACTTTAATGTCAGTATCCTAGCACCTAAAACAATGCGATTAATTTTATATAAAACAAGTCCAACAGAACTGAAGACAAGCGGATGAACTTGAGGCAGTCTAAACTACTTTTAAATAAACAAGCAGACTTAGGAAAAAACACTCCATCTCAGATTTTTAAATACATCTTCCTAGTCATTAATGGAAAGTGCTTGAGGCAGACATCTACACATTTGTATGCATAAATTCCTTCTTTACGTGGGTCACAGTAATAGGCATGTGACCCAGGTCTGGCAAGTTACTGAACCCAATACAGGGTCCAAGCGGTAGGCACAGACCAACAGGACCAGTCAGTATCCCACCATTAATCTAGAAATCTAGAGACTGAGAGACTCTGGGATCACAAATTTTAAGGACCATGTATGCCAGCAGCTGCTGGGGCTCACCTCATCATCACTTGGAGATGCACCTGAGAATGAAGCCAAGGGAAAGTAAGCAGAGTCCAGACACATGGAGAGCTAGGGTCCCAGTGATCTCAGTGATATTGTTTTAACCACTAAATCTAGTGCTGCACTTTGGGTTGTTACCCTCATTTGCAATTGATTGTGCTCAATAGATATTAGCTATTGATTTATCAATTATCAATCCCCAAATGTTCCCTTGAATTCAAACTGAAATGCTATCTATAAAACTCATTATTGTGAGGTAGAAATCACATTTCTTCATCTTTTTATTCTTGACCTATCACAAGATATATGCTTTGAATGAATAAAGGAATGAACCAATGAATAATACAAACATACTTAAACAATCAGGTCTATTTGACCAAATATGGCAAAAAAAAGTGCTCTTGAATTAAGTGATTAAACTTATAAAAGCAGTAATAACTCCTTTAAGATACAGCATAGGTAAAGAAATTTAAAAATTTTGTGAAACTAATGAGCAGAAGCAGTAGAGTGGCTTCTCAGAAAACTCTACCAAGTGAAATTACACTGACTACAGCAGGAATTGTTCTAAGTACTCTCCATATTTGAATCCATTTAATCCTCTTAAGAACATTTGATGAGTGCCTAATATACGTCAAGCATTATTCCAATCACTTTATGTGTATTAACTCATGAATGCTTTTAGCAACCCTATCCCCAAATACCTACGAAAAAGGAGGCACAGAGATTTGAATAATTTGCCTGAGGTCACACAGCTAGTAAACAGCACAGCTGGGATTCCAATATGGGTATTAGCCACAACATAATATAAACTGCAGTTTCCTCTCTGGCCCAGACTTACACTCAGCCAAATTAACACTGATATTTCCTGCTTGGCCCTTGACAGTTTTATGATATGTGACCCCTAGTCCGCACAGTGGTGCAACTGGGTTATTGATCCTAGAAAGACTTGTTTATCTTCTGGTAGTTTTTAAGCAGACTTCTAGAGGAGCGGGTAAGAGATGCTCCCAGGGTGAGGCAGAACCCACAGTATCCATGGCTGATGACTGCCATCCCTCTATCCCTGCCTATCTGACATCTCAAAGTTTTAACACAGTCACCAGCCTACTTGATGCTCAAAATGCAGTAAGCCTTGCTCAGGCAACAAAAGTAAAAACAAACTGGACTTCACCAAAATTAAAAACTTTTATACATCAAAGGGCACTATAAAGAGTGAAAAAACAAATAGAATGAATAAAAATACTTGCAAATAATTAAATCTAGTAAGGGACTAATATCAAGAATGCCTAAAGAACTCCCATAAAACAAAAAAGTAAGTAACCTGATCAAAAAAAAAAAGGGGGGGCAAAGATTTGAATAGACATTTCTCCAAAGAAGATATAAAACGGCCAACAAGCACATAAAAAAATGCTCATCACTCAGTCACTAGGGAAATGTCAATTGAAAACACAATGAAGATAACACTTCATGCCCATTAGAATGGCTATCACCAAAAAAATGGCAAGTAACAAGTGTAGATGAGGATGTAGAGAAAATGGAATCCCCCTACATTGCTTTTAGGAATGTAAAATGGTGCAGTGGTGGAAAATAGTTTGGTGATTCCTCAAATAGTTACTATAGAATTACTGTATGACCCAACAATTTCACTTCTAGGTATATACCCAAAAGAATCAAAAGCAAGGACTCAAAGAGATACTTGTATAGTCAATGTTCCTAGCAGGTGGAAAGAAGCCGATGTCCATCAACATATAAATGGATAAATGAAATGTGGTGTGTGTATACACGATAAGTACCAATCAGACTTAAAAAAAGAATTAGATTCCGAAACATGCTACAATATGGATAAGTCCTAAAAACGTTGTGCTAAGTGAAATAAACCAGCCACAAAAGGGCATATATTGTATGATTTCACTGATAGGAGGTACTTAGACTAGTCAAATTCATAGAAACAGAAAGTAGAATAGAGGTTACCAGGGACTGAGGAGAGGGGAGAATGGAGAGTTGTTTTTTAACAGATTAGAGTTTCTGTGGGATGATGAGAGTTCTGAAAGATTAGTGGTGATGGCTGCAAAACATTGTATGAATTGTGAATGTACTTAATGCCACTGAATTATACATTTAAAAATGGTTAAAATGGTAAGTTTTTTGTTGTCTATGTTTTACCAAAATTTAAAAACGCATTAAGCTATACAGAAAATCTCTGCCATTCAAAATCAAATAGCAGAGTTTGAAAAGGGTCAGGGAAATAGGTAGAAAATAATCTATATCCAGTTAGTTAAGATAAAAGGGAAAAAAAACATTTAGGCAGCAAATGGTCAGCAAAAATCTTCAGGTAAATCTTCAAGAGACACAAAGGTTTTTTAAAAAAGCAAACCGCTTAAAAAAACTTTCAGAAAGAATTAAATGCAAAAATCACCAATTAGATATATGTTCACAAAGACACGTGCCAGGATAATAAAATAAATGTTCAAATTTTCAGCCACAACAACAGTGGAGTGATGAACTGGTTTCATGTGGATCTGAATGCAGAATAGAGCCCCAAAATTTTAATTACAGCCAAAGCCTACCCAGGATACCTGCAATGTCCTTGGGAGCTTTCAATCCTTTCCAAAGGACTAACACAAAAATTTTAAAATATAAGTCTGCCATAAAACTATCCATTAGAGACTAGCATATTTTAAATAAAATGAGCTGAGAACTTCACAATTGCAAAGCAAGGTCATAGGATTATAAATTACTCTGCAATTTTCTGTCTCTTCAATTGCAGCACTTTAGACTCTCCCAAACCTTTAACTTGGCTCACAGTAGGTAAATAGGGGCTGGGGAGTCGTAACACTACAGGAATACTGGTTTGCGTAAGAGACTAGATTCAACCCCAGGATGTGCCATTAAGTTACTGGGTGACATTGGGCAAGTCACTCAATGTCTTTAAGCACCAATTTCCTTTGTGTGAAATGAAGAGACTGGATAAAGTAATCTCTGAAGTCTCCTTAACACACTATGAGGCTTATTTTTAGGATAATTTTCTATTCAATTTATTTAAACTAAAAAAAGACAAAAAACAATGAGTCATATTTTGTTCCATCTTTTCTTTTGATAAGATCTTTTTGCTTCTCATTTCCCAATATGTCAGTGTCCAAACTGAAAGCTGCAGTGTTTCATAAACCTCTTGTAGAAATGTTATTCATTCAATCCCAATCCCTCCAAGCTTATTCTCTTATCTCCCAGCTTCCTGCACCCAAAGATGATTAGAGAAAACTCTTCATTATATTTATTTGTACACATCACTTCAGTCTATAAAGGATTTAAGCTTGTCTAATTTTATTTGCTTCTAAAAATTTTTTTAAATTCTCTTGCATGACTACTGTGCATAATCTTATTTTAAGACTAAATCCTTTTCTCTGAAAAAAAAAATGCATGCTTAAAAATGTTTACTTATTTTATTTTCTCCACTAAAACAGGAAAGTGACATAGGGATAAAGAAGGATGCTAAATGAATGCAGATTTGATACAGATGACTTCTAGCCAACTGCTGCCCTTTCTCTCCTGGCTTGATAGCTAATCATCAAAATACATTCCAGAACTGTTCTCCTTCTTCATATATTTCATTTGAGAATGAATTCCTTTCTGTTTCAAGTTGTTCCACTTGGGAAAACCCAGATCCCATCAAACTTCTTAAGAATAGAATTGAGAGGAGTAGAAAGGTAATAAAGAAATCTTAAAAAAGAAATCTTTCTTCAGTCTATGTCCAGAAAGGAAACTGGTTCTCAGTGCGCAGTCAGCCCACTCAAGGAAGATTCTATTTTTGTATTAAGTAATCAAACAGCTTAATAACATTAATCAGCCTTTACTCAGGAGTGCAACATCAGGACTCCACAGCTGACCTCCTTCCACTGGTACAACCACAAACAGTGGCTGAGCTGTTAGTGCAGTTCTGGTGTGACACATGCCTAACAGACCTGCCATGCCTGGAATTTTCTCAATATAGATGGAAATAGTGTTTTGCAGAATTTTAACAACATGAAGATCCCAGGTTTAAATTATACAGGCATCTATATTTATACCAGCATCTATATTTTATATGAAATTTCTTAAATTTATATTACAATAACATTTTAAATAATGAAGACTGCAAAGCTGTATCTATGGAAATGCTATATGTGAACCAATCAGGGCTTAAGCCAAATCTGAACTCAGTGTCAAAATAAATCCCACTAATTTGATTCATTCATTTATTCATCAAACACAGATTGAGCAACATCTTTTTGCAACTATTCTAGGCTCTGTGGGGGATCTTATGTGATGATAAAGCTTACATCATCACGACCTATGGCAGAGTATGAAAAGTGCTACTCAGGAGGCATCCCTCTTTGATGACCTGAGAAATAGAGATGAAGTCATAGCTTCCTTCAGTCTCCAACAAGCCTGGGCCAGAGCAGGCTTTATGACACTTCTGACCCAAAGATGGACAACTGAGGACACTGGCATTCCTCCAGAGTGACATCAGCAGACATATGGCTGGAGGGGAAAGCTGACCCTACCTCTGGACAGACAGGACCTCTGGGCAGAGAACTAGCCCCTGAGCTGGCCAGCCCTGACCTACCCTGGAATCTCAGAAGTTGAGAGAAATGAAATACTTCAGAGAAGCCATTACAAAAATAGACAAGAACAGAAAAGCAAGAAAGAAGCCCTATAAATGAAATTAATCTTTCATCAGCCTAAATCAGGACAGAATGATCTGGTTCTTAAGAGTTCATTCCATCCAGGAAGCGTGGAGAAGATGAACACTAACTCTGAATTAAAATAAGAGGAGTAAGGCTCTCTGAGGGGTGGGAGAAGAGGAAGGAGTATCAAAATAAGCCCACATTCCAGAAAATTCTGGTTTGAACTGTGGGAAGAAATACACAAAGGAGGGAAAAATAGAACAGCCCAAGTTGCTGATGAGTGACCAAGAGATTAAACAGCCTGAGGAACTGATGACAGCAAGTGGATTTCCAAGTACAGGACTGACATAATTGAGCATACAGGATCATTCATCCCCACAGACTAGAAAAGACTCAACTCAATCTGAAGCCAAATTTTCACTTTAGAATTCACAAGCTGCTCTTGGTAGAAATTCTGCCTCAGAGCTTCTTCTCCAGCCAGATCAGATACATGCCTCAAAGACAGTCAGGAGGAGAAAGGAGTTTCAACAAGTACCAAAGAGTGGCTTGAAAATCCAGCTTTTAGAACCTCTAAGTATAGTAGTCTCACATTCAAAAGAGGAAGATTAAAAGAAATTGGGAGTGAAAGGACTCACCAGTTGTCTGTCTGGGTTGTGAGCAGAAAGATGCTGAAGAGCTGGAAGAGCACAGAGAAGCCAGAAGCAGAAGTCCCAGAAACGTTGGGCAGAATTAGCATTGGCAATGGAAGGCAAGGCTTTGGAAATACCCTGTCATAGACTTAAAGTTAGAGGAGCTAAATGCCTCTCCCAAAATCTGCAGTGCTCAGCTAGAGCCAGCAAATGGATCTGTGATCATCTTATCTAGGAAATCATATGAGGCCAATCCCCATAGGACATAATCCCTTTACTGATGCTAGCTTTGACCCAATTTCATCCTATCCTGGATTTCCAGTAAAATCATCTGAAACCCTTGTCAAAGAGTAACTTTCAAAAAGTTAAAAACATGACCTTTACTCAGGTATCAAATGAACATGTGTCAAAGATGTTAAATTTGTTAATGAGGGAACCAGTAAGATGGTAAATCTTATTCAAAGAGCATTTTGAGGATTTAGGTTTTCATAAGTACTTGGAACAATATTAGAATGAGATCACTAGGTTAAATACAAAACTGGCTAATGACCTACAGAGCAATAAGCCTTAAACTTAGGGTTATCTTTTCTATTGAACAGAAATTATTTCCTAACTCTACATGTTAACATGTGACTTCACTAAGTCTGGTAACTTCAATAACAATGAGCAGGTTGAACACAGCAATTTCTCCTGCCTCAATATCCCTTGGGTGGACCTGCTCAGCTATGCCTCTAGATGATATTAAAAGAACATATTACCCATCTTTTTGTCTTACTTCAAAGTTTTAAATAATTTCTTAAGTCCCTGATACTTCATTTTATAATCGAGGTTGGGCAAATCTCATTAATCACAGAAGCTGGAGAACCTCTGCTCCTTAAATTTTTTTAAAACTAGACTGTTCATAGAAAATGTTGACCTTGACCCTGACTGATTGGCAAGAGGAATGATGCATGAGGAAAGAGAAGAAATTCTTGATTAGAAAGGTCACTCAGATGGGAAACAACTAACCCTTGCTGACCTTAGCCATCTGCCAGCCTGCCAGACCTCACAGACTATGTCACACTGAAGCCTGGGGTTCAGACAGGGAAGTTGTGTTTACCCTTCTCTGAGCTGGATGAACCACCTGAGTATAGTTCCCTTGAAATGGGACCATCACAGTTAGAAATCCAAACGCATCCCCTGCAGAGCAGCAGTTCTCAGGTGGGTGAGCATAAAGACTACCCTTTGAGTGTGGTATGAAAACCAGCTTCAAAGTCCCCTCCAAGAGACCAAGTATTTGAAACAGTTGGTGTGGCACTTCAGGAGATGTCTGTCCAAGAAGATGCTGCTGGTGCACCCAAGTACACATAGGACAGGAGTAATTAACTCACCTAGAAACTACCCCAGAGAAAAGAACCCAGTCTTTTACAGTGAATGTTTACCAAAACCAAAACACTTCCTTCCTTTACTCTTGGCTTTCATAGCCTCTGTTGCATATGATTTTTTAAGTATTTCCTGTTAAGAATAAGCAAAGGGTCAATAAAAGACATTTCCACACAAAGGCACAGTTGTACCCTAGGAACAACATTGAGACAGGCATGAAAGTAAGTGGCCGGGAATATAACACAGGAGAATAAGAAGAGATTGGTAGTTCAAGTGAGTTTTACCAAGGAATTTGCCTTTTATCTATTAACTCTGGCACTTGGTTAGAGTGGTAGAGTATGAAAGGTACTTTGTGACCTCCAGAAAGTAACAATCAAACTACAATGAGATACCACTTCATATCCTGGCTATAATTTTAAAAAATAGAAAGTAACAATCATGGTGAGGACGTGGAAAAATCTTCACACATCGCTGGTGGGCATGTAAAATGATGCAATGGCTGAGGTAAATGGGCAGGTTCTCAAAAAGTTAAACACAGAATTACAACAGCAATCCTACTCCTTTTGGTATATAACCAAAAAAGTTGAAAACAGGTACTCAAATACTTGTATATGTATGTTCACAGAAACACTATTCACAATGACTAAATGGTAGAAACAAACCACATATCTATCAATCAATGAATAGATAGACAAATTGTGGTATACATGTACAATGGAGTTGAACAACTTTCAACCATAAAAAAAGAATCAAGTATTGATATGTGCTACAATGTTGATGAACTCCAAAAGCATTATGAAAGAAGCCAGTCATAAAAGGTCACATGTATGATTCCATTTGTATGAAATATGCAGAAAAGGTTAAGTCCATAGAGATAGAGAGCAGACAGGTGGTTGCCAGGGGCTAAGGGGAGAAAGGGGCGGGGGAGTAACTACTTCATGGATATGGAGTTTTATTTTGGGGCAAGGAAAATGTTTTGAAACTAGATAAAGGTGTTATTTGCACAACATTGTGGATGTACTAAATGCCACCAAACTGTATACTTAAAAATGGTTAAGGGTACAATATTTGAATTTTACAATTTAAAAAAAGAGACAGGGAATATCAACAATTATAATACCATAGGTTTCAGACAGTAAAGACCAAGTTTATATGTGGCTTTCAAAAGGTGAAAATACCCAGACTAAACTAGAGTTTGAACAGAAGGGGGAGCAAGAAACACACAAAGAGAATTTACAGAAAATACATTGATTTTTTTTTTCCCCAAGATCATGTCACTACTCTTCTCCTTGGATGAGTTGTTGTATTTTTCTCGAAATAGAAGATAACTTTAAAAACAGATAAACTCTTCAATACCAAGAAAGAAATACTGAAGACTCCTAGAATTTACAGCATGAAGTACTCACCTAAGAGATCATTCAGTCCAACTGCCCTTATTTTACACATGGGAAACCAAGACTCAGCGAGACCACCTACATGCCTTTCCCAAGGTCACACAGCAGAGCTGGAGCTAGCATCAGCCCAGGGTTGGTTGGGGACTGTGCTTTCCAGGACAGAAGCTCCAACTGTGTTCTCTGTGGTTTTATTTTACTCTCCTGAATCACACACCTAAAATGTTTTCAGGCCTGTAGCAAATCAGTGTCAGACACCCCCTCCTCAGCTTTTCAGCATTCACATCCAAGGAAAATCAGGTTAAAATTAACATCTCTGGAGCAGCCTTACACGGAAAAGCCCCAAACATGCAGCCTAGCCTGTGTCAGATGTCAGCAGAGTAAGCCAGTGCACTCTGGCCTTGTTTCTAGGAAGGGGAATGAGGGATTAGAGACTGCATGTATGTGCAACCTCCCTGACAGCTAGGGTCAACACAGCCTTTGAGAATCAATCCAAAGGACCTGAACTCCTCTCCAAGACACTGTCTTCCAAATCATTCCCTTTAGCCCTCGCCTTCTACACTAGAGGCTGATTAAGCAATTTTCCTAAACAAAGACCATTGTCTCCCAAGTCCAGCTGTCTAAATAATATTTTTTTTAATCCAACTGGATGTATGTCTTGGGACTTCTTTTGAACTTGCTTGTGCATTCCCTTCCTCCCCTCCTCCCTACATGCTACCAGGATGGGTCACTTCTTTACAGGGCCTCCACAAAAAGCAGAGTCTGCAGTAAATACCTTACAGATAGTTCAACTCAAGGTCATAATGCAGATAAGGAACCATCGCAGCAAGAACTAAACTTAAAAGCTTCTTACCCTGAAAGGGTTACCACAAAATGAATACCAGCACGTCATATATCACTATTTAATTTTGTTAAAAGGGGCCACTTGTCTTCATTAAATTTTCAAACTTTTAGCTCCTGAAATACAATTTTCCTATTAAATTAATTTAAATTTTCCTATTAAACACTTATGTCAGTGTTCCTGCCACTAGGAGCATTTAATTCAGCACAACGTCATGCCAGAAAGGCCTGTCTCCCCTAATTATTTAACTTCAAATAAAATTGGGATTAATAGTGGACTCTGGACTTAGAATACTCATGTTCAGGTTTTGGCATCGCTTATATCTGTGTCGTCTTAAGCACTGTATATAACCTCCTTTGACCTCAGTTTGGTCTTCTATAAAACGACAACAATGAGCACCTACCTCTTAAAGCCACTATGACAAAATAAAGTAAAACATTTGCAGTACATATATGAGTTCTTGGCACATTCTAAGTCCTTAATAAATGTCATCTATTGTTATCTTCCCGTAAAGGGGCACGTTAATTACTTGTCAGTTATGGAGAAGAGCCTGTCCACAGTCAGGAGTACATGACTGCTAATATTTGGGGGCAATTAATCTTCAGGAATAGCTCATACCCTGACCTGATCTGAACTTCCACAGGCTACAAAAGGGTTCATGAATTAGAGTGCCTGACCTACAGCCCTATCCAGATCTTATTACCTCTCTAATATCCCAGAAACCCTCTGTCTGGATATTTCTAGCAAGAGGAAACTCACCCTTTCCCCAGGTTGTCTATGTCACTTTTTGGATGGCCCACAGCTTCCATACTCACTTGTTTCTACTTCGATGCTGTATATATACCCACCATAAGGTGCCCCCTCCTTCCACATGCTTAGCCCTTCAAACGTGTAAATACATTATCACGTTTCTAGGCTGAATATCCCCATGTCCCTAAAGTGTTACCCTAAGGCTGATTTATAGTCAACTCTACAGGAACTCCTGCTTGTTAATACGCTTCAGAACCATGCAATACCTGGAAGGGAGGCTGCCCAGCTCTGAGGAGAGGCCAGGCTGGGAAGAAGATTGTAAAGAAGGCAAGAGGGCCATCCACTAACTCCCACTCCTTCACTCTATGCTTTTGAGAATCTTCAGAGATATGTCATCAGCTTTTTCCAAACATTTCCTCAGTTGGATTAAATGTCAGTCATCTTTTAGTGGTAACTTAAGTAAGCAATTTATGTTTTCCACATAACTTTTGGAAGGGAAGAGAGAGGAAACAGTGTTCAGTGAATATTACATGTCAAGCTCCATGCTGAATATTTTCCATACATTACTTCATTTAAATAAACAACAAACATAAGGGGCATTCTAATTACATTCCCCATTTTAAGGAGGAAAGTCAAACTCAGAAAGGTCTAGAAGCTTGCCCTCAATCACAGAGTGGTTGGACAAGGATATGAACCCAAGCCACCTGATCTTAAAGTCTCTTGTGCTTTCCTCTGTACCAGACGTGTTTCAGGGCTCATCACAATGTGCTAAAGGATTCAGCTACTACACAAAATATTCACTCACACTGAGCTGGCAACCACTGGCCTTGACCAGGCTCCACTATACTACCACGGTAATAAAGTATCCCTCAAGACCAGGGTTCAGCAGAGTACAGCCTATGGGCCAGATCTCACCACTGCTTCTTTGTAAATAAAGTTTTATTGAAACACAGCCACACCCACTTATTTTCATATCGTCTATGGCTGTTTTCTCACTGAGATGGCAGAGTTGAATAGTTGAACAGAGACTGTATGGTCTGCAAATTCTAAAATATTTACTAGGTGGCCCTTTACAGAAAAAGTCAACCCTGCCCTAGACCCACATTGTGCTGGCAAATACCTCATTACCCCACGGACAATCCTAAAAGCACAAGTGAGAGGAACAATGGAATCATAATCCTTTGGAATAATGCTATTTCTTTCAGTAAATATTTCTTAAATACATGTCTACATGTTGGTACTTTTTCCACATTAACCATAATCTACTTCTCTAGGATAGGCTATACTTCCTCAGCACTATTATAACACCTGTTTCAATCTCTGTTTTCATGTAGTAATTTATCAGTTGCTGTAAGAGTCGATGTGTGGACCATGGCTTCCATTTTTCCAGCATCTGGGCATGTTATCTCACCCATTGTGTTAAGCTTTGGTACGACTTTCAGTTAAGGCGCCCTGCCCTCCTCTAACCAGAGACAGGCTTGAGATCCAAATGGCCCACTAGGACTCCTTCCCCACAATTGCTCATCTGGAATATCATGACTCATGAACAGAAACTTTGTGAGAGTTGATTTGTGCCTGCAGCAGCGCCCTTCCGAGACTCTTGATTCCTGCTGCTCTGCAAATTGTCATTTCCAAGCCTGGTTCTTTAGCTGTAAGTTCCTTTTTAAATTACATTGACCAGATCAGTGTGTCAATTTGTAACCAGACCCAGCTGATACAGTAGGTCCATTAAAACCTGCAGGGTAGAACAATTTGTCTCCAAGGAATTTAATTCCTTCTGAATAAAATAGGATTAGACGAGAAAAGGTCTTGATTGAACTTATAAAACCCTAGAACATATTTTTTCAATTTTTTGCATGCAGAAACATAAACATATAAAATAAAGAATATGAACATCATTTCAGATTTTCAGTTAGTCCCAATAGTTGATGTGCACTAAATTCCTGTTGCTGATGTAATTTTACTTCTCTAGGACTAGTAGCTGATTCCTTTGTGACAACATCGTACCTTTAGTATTGAGCATCACAGATTATGTCCCCATGGCTTCCACTTGGGGATATTTGCCAGTTTGTGATGGCAAAGGCACAGGAAAGGTTTTCTAATGCCTTCAACATGTAACTGACAAGATAGCAAACAAAGCACAGCTCTCCACTTCTGATTCCTGACATTCACACCATGGGGTGTTGGGGGATCCTGGGAACCAGAATGACCTAGAAGATCAATGCAAATCAACACAAAGCAGATGCACCCACAGCCTCTGGTCTCAACACTGAAAGGTCTACCAGGCGGTGAGAAAGCAATGGGACCCCAAAGGACAGAAAAAATGAAAAATTCCTCTGGAAATGCAATTCCTGCATGAATAAAACTGTAGGAAAGGACTCTCAAGATCATTTAGCCCACTAACTCTGATAAAAGAAGCCCCTTCAGAAAAAAAAACCCTGAAAAATGGGTGTCACTAGAGCTGTCCAGTTGAACACCATCAATGATGGCGAACTCATTACCTTTAAGACAGCTCACTTTATTTTCAGACAGCACTGATTCTTACAAACATCTAACAATTCTGATTTGAATAAAACCACACACACAAAAAAAAACGCTACTCCTTATTCCCTGTGGCCATCCTTCACACCTACCTTGATCATAGTTTTCATAGCCCATTAAATTTTCTCAACTCCTAACCTAACACCACAGAAGCTCCAAATAGTTTTTTCATGTGACACGGATTGGGTTTTTACTTCCCTGCCTCTAGAGATCAGTTGGGTCCAAGCAGGAAAGATATAGCACATTCAAATGTAGTACCTTGAGGACAGTTAAATAAAGGAACCATTTACAAAAGTGTGAGCTGAGTGTCGGGAAAATAAAAGGGATTGTACAATACCTAAGGGTATTACCACTCCAGGAACAAGGAAAGCAGGTAGCAGAACCCGGATATAGGGCAAGCAAAGTAAAGAGGATTGCCTGGCAGGAGCTGTGACCTTCAGCTTCAGACAGTAGCCTCACAGGAAAGGGGCTGGTGAAATAAATACCCTCCTTCACTCTTCCCCTCGACTCTAATCTCCTGCCAGAGCTCTCCACTGGCCAAATACAATTGGAAGCTTGAGGGAAAGGGAGCCCATCAATGCACTTTATACAGGTTAGACTCCTGGGGCACAGAGCAGAGTAGTAAATAGATCTGAGGAGCAAACAGAAAGTATCTAGTACATGTCTCATGTCTTGTCTGACCAGCATTCATTCACTTCTACTCTGGTAACAATACCTCAATTTTCTTCTGGGGAACTTCTCTCCCACTCTCCTGTCATGGGATTTAAGCCCAGCTGATTGCACCTCTAACACCAGCAGAGGTCACGAAAGTCAAGACTCAGACCTGTCCAATCAGCATCACAATCCTCTGACCATGGTGATTGGCTCAGAGATAAACATATAACTCAATTAGGGACAACATGAAGTAATCTACGTACTCCTGCAGAAGAGGCATGTTCTCCTTTCCCTCAGATTAGAGGATATTAGCCTGGAGCTACTTGAAGTCATACTACCCCCCAAGAGAAGGGCCTGGATAAAGAGAAAGGCAACTCAGAGGAGGGCAGAGCCAAGAGAAAGACTAGGTCACGATAACACTGGCTGAGTACCTGGATTCAACTGTGCCTGAAATCTACCCTGTCCATCCCAGCCTTAAATTTAAGTGACACTGAAAAGACAAGATCCTATAGTATAAAAAGCACTGGTGGGTCATAAGTTCAAATTCTGGCTCCATCACCTTCTAGCTGGCAACACTGAAAAGACACTTAACTTTATGACCTTCAAGCTCCTTAACTTTAAAACAGGAAATTATAATACTCTGCCACTCTCTAGGCTTATTCTGAGTACTAAACAAGATCACAGATTTAAACGTCCCCTGTAAATTGTAAAGCATTGTACAAATGTCACAGATTCTTCTTCAGGTCATCCCCACCTTCAGATGTACCACCCTCAGGACATTGGTAACACAGTGTTCCACAGTCGGGGCACACAACATTCTAAAATTACTTCCAAGGCTGAGTAATGACATATTGGACAGCAGCTGTCAGGAGCAGTGGCAATCTCAACACTGCCAAATAGTCAAAAAAAAAAAAAAAAAAAAAGGAAAGAAAATTGGCTTTATTTTTAAGAGACAGACTGGAATCAACAACTACGAGAATAATGAGAAAAATTCTACTCAATTAAAAACTATATCTGAAACAATGTCAGGGCAGAGGAAGATGAGAAACAGGCAAAACTAAAGAAAAATGTTCCATGCTCTGGGGCGCTGTGATTCAAGCTGCAATAGTCACAGCTGGGTAGCAACAGAGTCAAAATCTAAAACCATGGAACAGAGAAGATGGAGTGCTTCCCTGAGGACAGAACTGTTGAAAGGAAAAGCCTATACGGTACAACCATAAAATACTGGGAAAGAATAAGGCAAAGAAGCTAGCAAGTGGAGCAGTAAACTCAAGCTCAGAAAAACAGAAAGGTATCAAAGGTCTCGCCGCTGAAGCCAACCTGACAGTGAGCAGGGAATCTGAGAGCACTTCACCAAGTGGCTAAACCCCATGTGGAAATTTTAAAACAGGAATGGGAAAAATACAAAGCACAGCTAGGAAAATGTCTTACCACAGAGGCAAAAGAGAAAAACATATGTGCAAAATGCTTCAATGTGTTCCTCAGTAGCTCACCTCACAAATACAAATACCAGGCTTGGATAAAGCACTTGGCTTTTTGCTGGTCCAGCAAGTCCACTCTATTGTAGACTAAAATCAAAGAGCAGAGGTAAAATTAACTTGAATTTATAATCAATATGACAAATGCACCATAGTTTACCAATGGATCAAAACACGAAAGAAGGGTTTGGTAAGTCCAAACGAAACTAAAATCTTTCTTGTCCAACTGAAGAAGCAAAGTACTCAAAAGAAATGTATTTCAAAAATGATTTTCATCATATGAGCAAAGGACTACGCTAAGTAACATGTAGGACAGGAGATGAAAGCAACAGTCCTTCCTGCCCCGCTGCCCCTGCCCCCACCCGCCCACAGAGCAGCTAACAATCCAGTTGAGGAAAAAAATCCCACTAGACTAAGACAGAACACAGAATGGAGCACTGCAGTGGGACAAATCAGATTTAGGTGGTTGCAGAGCAGGTGAAAATCACAGAAGACAGACTCACATGACAGTTTCCCTCCCTCATTTAAGTGAGCAGAGGAAGTGAATTGTCAACTGGAAAGGATTTGTTGATACCTTTCTCTCCCTCCCAGCCCACCCTCCCCCAAACACAAAATCATCAATTCCTGCCACTTCTACATCCACACTGTACCTTGAACCCTTCCCCTTCCCTCAATCCCCATTGCTACTACCCTTGTCCAGGCCAGTCTTCTCTTGCCTGGACTACCCTGATTATCTGCTGAGAATTTCCATTCTCTCTCCCTTATAATCAGTACTTGCCCCAGCATCCAAAATAATGTTTTTAAATGTAAACTAGATCAAAACCCTTCCATGGCTGCCAAGACTAAAATGAAATACCAAATCCACCAATACTGTGTACCTTCCAGTCTCTGACCACTCCTTCAGGCCCATTTCATGCCACTCTCCACCTCATTCACCGTACTCCAGCCTCACTGATCTTTGCTCAGTCCTGTGCCTGCCCCACCACTTTCTGCCACCAGAATGTTTCAGCATATGCTGTTCTGTGTCTGCAATGCTGTTCCCTCTCACTTTTCATCTAATTCTCCCTCACCATAAAGTCTCAATTTAAAAGTCACTCCCTCAGAGAAGCCTTTCTAAGATCCAATATAAATGAGGTCTCAGAGCACCCTGTACTTCTATCACAGTTGGTAATTACGTATTTATTCTATGTCTGACTCCTCACAGTACTAAAAAAATGAGGAACTTTTCTGCTTGCTCCCTACTATGCACCCACCTCCTAGCATAGTTCCCTGCACCCTGTACAGGATCAGAAGATACTTGAATGAAGAAATAGGTTCAGCACTAGCATAGTGTACAAAAGCAGAAATTATGTCCTCTTTAGTCAAAGTGCTTTCAACCTAATACACAAAACAAATGGAAGCAAAATAAAATAGAAGAAAATCACACGTAGAACAGGTCATGTAGAAAGTGCCGTAAAGGTGCATGGATAGTAAGTGTAACTTACAAAACAGAAAACAGTAAATAAAGAAAAGGTATTCTTTTAGGTCATTTCTATCTTTGAAGGAACCCCCTTGGAGTCACTGGTAACCACAACTTTCTACAAAGGGAGAAGCAAGAATCAAGAAAACTTAACTAAACCCACCTACCTATCCATAGAGACAGAAGAATCTCTGCTGACTAACCCAGGATTGCAATCAACAGATAGCCAACCTCCTCAGCACTGAAGCTGTGCTAGCTGCCAGGGCAGGTCCCCAGTTTGCACCACCTGAGCAGTAGAGACATCTGCAAGAAGAAATTAACCCAAAAACTGGTCCGCTTAGAGAAATAGCATTGGAAAGCATCACACCCACACTTGCAATAAGGACAAGATGGACTAACCGCAAATTAACAACTTTTCATGAACCCATTAGAAAGCTGACGTCACAGAGGCAACAAACCCAAAATTTGAGGAAAAACAGACACCCACGGGAAGAAACAGGACTCGGGCCTTTGCTTAGCTAGGACAAACACCTTTGGACACCATGTAAGTCATTAGGAAGAATGTTCCTAATGAGATGTTTAACAAATCACTAAAGGCAAACATAGGCTAGCTAAGGGCTGCAGTAATGGGAGGATCTGGGTGAAGGTTACATGGGAACTTCCTGTACTATCTTTGCAACTCTTTTGTAAGTCTAAAATTATTTCAAATAAAAACTGGTTGGGGATTCATGAGCACTACTGAATGTGGACAGAGGCAAACCAAAAATTAAAAAAAAAAAAAAAAAATCTCCTGGGAGGCCTCCCATATCAGACATGTATGGAACGCTCAAAAGAAACAACATCCATGAAGATGATGACCTCACTCACAAAATATGAAAAAAATGGGAATTCTAATGACTAGGTCAGTCTACAGACCCAACAAACATAAGCTTTCACCCCTGAAAAACTATTGATAACATTTATTCTACATTTCTAGAAAGTACAATTGAGGTTCACTTCATATTAATTAAAATAAATGCAGAAGGAAGTTGTGGGACACATTAAGCACTGTGAAGCAAAAAGCCACAACAGCCATTGGTAAATTTAAGAACTGACTATAAAAATAATGAGGATGAGGGCAAGGAGTATATTAGAACTCTCAGTACTTTCCACTCAATTTTGCCATAAACCTAAAATTGCTCTAAAAAAAGTGTACTTCTTAAAAAATAACTTTCTTCTATTGAAAAGCAAAATGAAATTAAAATACTAGATAAAAGTAGGACAGAAGATGGAAAAGTTGCTCAAAGCAGACCATGAGAGGAATATTTAAAGGAAGTTAAAGCTTTCTAAAAATACCAATCTTGCTCAGGAGGAAGACAAATATTGATTTACTTCAGACTTTGTTTTAAAAAAAAAAGCATTTAAAAATCAGGGTCAGTTTCAAGATGGCAACACACAAAACACAATCTACAGCTACAAAGGAAACAACTTCCTCTGGGGGGAAAAAAAACAACTAAAACCTGTCTGAGCAACTTCTACAAACGAGAAGGCCCAGAGGAAGCCGGCTAGAGGGGCCGGAACAGCCTCAGCTTAAACCCCACCCCCGCTGGGGCCCACGCTCAGGAGAGAACTCAACACCCAGCGCTTCTCCAAGAGGAGCAAAGGGTTTCAAACCCACAACAGGCACCCCAACTTTTAAGACCTGCACCTGAGAGCCAAGCCCCCCTAACAACTAGCTTTGAAAACCAACGGGGCTGGCGTGCCCAAGACCCACAGACCCGAGAAACGGCTGTTACTGCGGCCCTGGGACTCACCTGGCCCAGGGCCCAGCCTTCGTGTGGAAGACGCTCCTCTGCTTGTCCTGGAGCTTCGGCCTGAGGGCCATGCGTCCGATTTGGCACACATCTGGGGGTTGCTGGGTGGCCGTCGGCCCGGCGGCGCCCGCTCTGCACTCGGCCTCCCCTCAGCTCGGCGCCATACTTGCCCCTCAGAACTCTGGGAAGGCGTGTTCTGCGCCGGCCACCCAGGTGCTCCTTGTAGAGCCTGCTCTTCGCAGCTGCCGCCAGTCAAAGGTGCCGCTTGATTGCCTGGCTCTGGTTGCGATTCCCCACTGGCCAAAAAAGAAGCCAGACCTTAGAAAGATACCAAACGTGCCGAAGTCTCAGATTCGTTATGGTCGACAGTGGTGGAAACTCAGAACTCCAGAGCTGAGGCTTCCGTAGGTAAATACTAGCTTTCTGTCTTCGTCAGCTTTAACGAAAGGCCTTAAAGTGAGCATTTTCTTTCCGTTTGCTGTTCCCATCTTGGAGTTACTCCTAATTTACCTCAGGGACGTAATCATGGGTGTTTCTCAAGCATTTAGCTCCAAAATATTCGTGACCACTTAGAAGTAGGATTAAAGATGAATTTTTTTCTTCTTTTGCTGATTTACATGTTCTATAAAAACAGGAATTACTTTGGTATTTTAAAAAGAGGCTTTTTTAATATTGGAAATGGACTTAAGATATTATATATCTTTCCACATTCTAGCATTCCGTGACTACAGAAGGCGAGTACTGGACTTAAAGTTACAGTAAATCTCAAGCCTACACAAGCCTTTTGAAAACAGTAGAGGCTGACATTTATAAAGCAATTAGATTTTATAGTCATTATTGTCTTTTTGTCCTAATTGAATGAGTTACAGACACAGACCAGTTGAGGATGATGTCCCATTCTGCCCCCAGCCTTTTTGCTTTGCAAACTTTCCCTCGGTCTGGACGGCCACGGGACACAAGGCACACCTGTAGGCCCTTTACTGCACTAGCTGTGTTGAGTTACCTCATTCCCGCTTAGGCTAAAAGATCCCTGAGGGCAGAGGCTAGTTCTTTTTTGTTTTCGCTCTCTTTTTTAACTGAGGTGTAGTCAATTTACAATATTTATCTAAGTTTCAGGTGTACAACTTAGTATTCACAATGTTTAAAGCTTATAATCCACTTAACAGTTGTTATAAAATATTGGCTGTATTCCCTGTGCTATATAATAGATCCTTGTAGTCTATTTATTTTATACATAGTAATTTGTACTTCTTAATCCTTCACTCCTCTCTTGTCTCTCCCCCTTCCCTCTCCCTACGGGTGACCACTAGTTTGTTCTCTTTATCTGTGAGTCTTTCTTTTTTGTTATACTCACTAGTTTGTTGTATTTTTTAGATTCCACGTAAGAGTGATAGCATCTAGTATTTGCCTTTCTCTAACCAACTAACTTCACTAAGCATAGTACCCTCCAAGTCCATCTGTGTTGTTGCAAATTGCAAAATTTCTTTCTTTTTTGTGGCTGAGTAGCATTTAATTGTGTGTATATATATATATCACATTTTCTTTATCCAGTCATCTGTTGATAGACTCTTACTTAGGTTGCTACCGTATTTTGGCTATTTTAAATAGTGCCACTACAAACGTTGGGGTGCATATATCATTCTGAATTAATATTTTTCGGTTTTTTCAGATATATAAGGAGGAGTGGAATTGCTGGATCATGTGGTAGTTCTATTTTTAGTTTTTTAAGAAACTGCCATACTGTTTTCCACAGTGGTCACAGACAATTTACATTCCCACCAATAGTATGTAAGGGTTCCCTTTTCTCCATGTCCTCACCAACATTTGTTATCTGTGGTCTTTTTGATGATAGCCATTTTGACAATTGTGAGGTGATACCTCATTGTTATTTTGATTTGGACTTCTCTGATGATTACTGATGTTGAGCATCTTTTCATGTACCTATTAGCCATCTGTATGTCTTCTTTAGAAAAATATCTATTCAGGTCTTCTGCCCATTTTTTAATCAGGTTGTTTGTTTTCTTGATACTGACTTGTATGAGCTGTTTATATATTTTGGATATTAACCCCTTATCAGTCACATCATTTGCAAGTATTTTCTCCCATTCAGTAGGTGGTCTTTTCATTTTGTGTATGGTTTCCTTTGCTGTGTAAAAGCTTTTAAATTTAATTGGGTCCAGTTTGTTTATTTTTGCTTTTGTTTCCTTTGCCTTAGGAGGCAGATCCAAAAAAATATTGCTACAATTTATGCAGAGGCTAATTCTTAATAGACATTGTATTTCCAGGTCCTGCACAGCTTATTTGTGACTGAAAGAGAATTAGACACTCTTTACAAATCAGCAGAAGGTGACTACTTTTTAATAAGACTTTGCATCCAATTTCAGTGTGGGATTTTTTTCCCCACACCAAGCAGTTTTCCAACATAGCTGGGTGTCCTACAATTTAACTCAATTATAACACTGTCTACCTGGAGATAACATCAGATCCCACAGGTTAAGGGCTCAGTCCTGTAAGACTGCCCCTCCCCCCACCCCCACTTCAGATGCAAGTTCAGGTTGTCACCAGTGCTTCTGACCAACTGGCTGTTGATTGAAGGTTGCAATAACCCCCTCACTGGATTCAATTAGTTTACTAGAGTGGCTCACAGAATGCAGAGAAATTTTTTACCTACTAAATTACCAATTTATTATAAAAGGGTATAACTCAGGAACAGCTAGATGGAAGAGATACATAAGGCACGGTATGTGGAAAGGACATGGAGCTTCCATGCCGTCTCCAAGCACATCACTCTCCCCAAATCTCCACATGTTCATCAACCCAAAAGCACTCTGAACTCCATTCTTTTGGGTTTTTATAGAGGCATCGTTACATAGGCACAATAGATTAAATCAGTGGCAACTGATGATTGAACTCAATCTCCAGACCCTTTCTCATCCTTGGAGGTTGGGGGTGGGGTGGGGTGTTTTGGGACTGAAAGTTCCAACCTCTGTCCACATAGTTGGCTCCACTGGCAACCAGCCACCATCCTTAGGAGCTTTCCAAAAGTCACCTCACTAACATAACAAAAGACATCTTTATGGATCTCTTCACAGGAAATTCCAAGGGTTTTAGGAGCTCTGAGCAGGAACAGGACAATGTCCAAATACATATTTCATTATCACACTTAATAATTACCACTACCATGAACAACGTGCATTAAATGTTTTTAAGTCTTCATGGTCAAGTTTTTAAAGCTCTTCTGAATTTCAAATCACTTCTAAATGAATTTCTTTTAAATTAAGAGATAGTTTACTGACATTGCCTGAGCACTGTGCAAATTCTAAGAATGTGTGCAGTCACCATGGTTTCTTACCTGACTATAATATGGCTTAATATTGTTTTGAAAAATTTATCTGTATCTGTCCTAGTTGCATTCATTGTGCTAACAGAAATACCCTACATGAATTCTCTGCTTCCAAAGTTAATTTGGCAAACATCTGCTACAAGAAAATGGTCCAGATGGTTTTTGACATGTAGTGATAATAAATAAGTGGTCCTTTTCACATATTGCATGGTGTTTGCTGCAGTTTTCTATTAAACGGATATGGTTTTTAAAAGGGGAAAAAACCGCTTAAACTTCATGGCCACCCAAGGCACATGGAAACATATGTGACTCATGTGTCTAAATGCCAGACCACTCTTTATAGATTCAAATGGGGTCATATTGCCAGGAATACCTCATATGTTACTAACCCACGTCTCTTTCTGATATTTTAATACTGCTTACCACATGCTTTACACATCATATCTTAATCTTTTCAACAACCCCATGTAGTATTATCTCTATTTCTAGACAAATAAGTAGCCCAAAATTACTAAGTGGTAGAGCACCTTGGACACCAAAGCCCATGTTCTAATATCCACACACTCTCCATACCAACAGTTTCTCCACAGCCAGGTTTCATTCCCAGTGGACAAGCACCTGGGTGAGGTTTGTTGCCAAAGCCTTCTCCGTGTGCAGACTTGCACAAGGGCACCTTGCCACGCCTCTGAAGCCCATTGTCAGTCCCTTCCCATCAAACAGTAGTGTATTTCTTCCTACCCTCCAAGCTCTCAGGCCGTCCAGAAGTGCAAAGCATGCGTCTCTCACCCAATCAGTGTTCCTCCTTAACGTCCAAACAGCAGTTTACCTCAGTATCTCATAGAACATCTTCTGAAACACCTTCATCTCTGCCTGAGATCACTCTCTCCCTAAGCTGGACCAAAAAACTAAATCTAAGACAGACACTGCAGTTCTTCTCCCCAAGGATCAAAGGTTTTTTTCCTCCTTTTACCAAAACCCACTTGCAACCTGATCACTGCATGCTGAGCTTGGTTAAGAGACAGGCAAGCACTAACTTATCACAGGAAATGTAACCAGATAGAGAATGCTGTATTTGTCGAAATTTCTTCCATAAAGCACGTGGCACATGGTTGAGAGGAACAAATTAAAGAGTCACCTGGAGATGGTAAGAGCCCATAGTGGGGTGTAAGGGTGGTAGCTAAATGCCTGGTAAGGGGGAGAGGTAGTCTAATTAGCCTCTGAGTTTGACTTGTTGGGGAAGTGAGCAAATTTGAGGCTAGAGGGAGGTGTTCTTGATAAGGGTTAACAGCTGCCAGGGCAGGCTCTGCCCTCTCACAAGGAGCACTTAACCTTTCCCCAACTGAAAAGATCTTGAACAAACACTTAAACAATAGGAGTCTGAAGAAGCATCAAACTGAGAGCCTGAAAGCAGGGTACAAACCGGCCCTACAGTTTCCAGCAGTATGTATGGCCTGGGCTGCTGCTATGATTCCCAACTTCCACACAGCCATTTCTGGAAATTATTAACTTTCTCAAATTTAACTAATTTTTTGCTTTCAGTATTTGTAGCACCTGCTTTAAATAGAGCCCTAGGCTGTTGTTGTGAGAACCCAGGAAAAACATTAGACTCCAGGAAGCTTTTAATGAAGGAACAGAACTATTACACACAAAACACTTAAATAATGTAAGTGCTTAACTTAAGTAACATTAAATAACTTAAATAACTTAAATAACGCTAGTGAGCACTTAGTACACCTGACACTGTGCTGAGTGCTTTGTACACACTATATCATTTGATCCACAAACACACACAATACCTCGAGGTAGGTACTGGTATTATCTCCATCTTACAGGTGAGAAACTGAAGACTTAGAGATGTTCAATAATTTGCCCAAGGTCCTGCTGCTAACTAAGGGACGAGCCAGTATAAGTCAGCTTTTGAAGGAGATCCAGCAAAAGGTTTGGGCAGAACTCAATGAAAGGGATGATAATAGAAGAGCTGTTGAAGAAGAGGGTCAGAGAGTGAAAGAAGGCCAGGAGGACAAGACATGCAGTGGCAACAGCTTGAGTAAAGGTGCAGATGTTGGAATAAAGCCCCAGAGTCCAAACCATGGCCTGCAGGACAACTCTAGCCCACCATCTGTTTTTGTACAGCTTAGTTTTGCAAATTAAGAATGGCTTTTGCCTTTTTTTAAGTGGTTGTGGGAAGGGAGGATCAAAACAAGAATAATATTTGTAACCCAAGAAATCATATGAAATTCAAATTTTAGTGTCCAAAAGTTTTACGACACACAGCCACACCCATTCATTTATATATTGTCCATGGTTGTTTCATGCTACAATGGTAGTTGCAACAGAGAATGTGTTCCCCAAAGCCTAAGATATTTATTTTGTCACCCTTGGTGGAAAAAATTGGCCAACCCCTGGACTAGAGCAGAGATCCTTCTCAGGTATCAGACTGTGATGAAGTTTTACCAGTTCAGAGGAGAATATAGGAAAATAAGTATAACTAAGTAGATTTTTCAGAAAGTTAAACTTACTCAATTTAAAGAAGAGCCCTTTATCCTGAGGTGACATCTTTCCTACTTTTTGTTGGAGTGAAGCAATGTCCTTTCTGTTATTCAGTGATAATGAATGATGGTTTGGTTCTGTTTAATCTCTTTATCTACTCTGGTTAATGGGATAGGAGTAACGTTCTCTCTTGCTCTTCCTTAGCTTCTTCTTTTCACATCTGTCTACTCCCGTTACCCCCTCTTATTCTTCCCAGCTCCAATACTGTACCCTTTCTGCAAAGTTAGTGACCCCAAAAAGAATTCACAGAAATAGCAAAGGAGAGATATTGCAGGTTATCTGCCATCTGTGTTTAAAGGTAAATGTCTTGTTTCATGTGACTGAGTCCTAAGCAGCTTCACTGCTTAATAAGACAAGTTTTCTCCTCAGAAAAAGAAGGAGCTCTCCTGTCTTATCATCAGAGCATGGAGCTCAGTACCTCTTCCATGGGTCAAACACTCAATAAATACCTGTGCTGAGTTTTTAGGAGTTGATTCTAAAAGTATCCGTTATGGGCTATTGAGTGATCCTGACGGAAATTTCCATCAGAGCTGACAGAAAGATTTCCTCATAATCAAGCCAGAGATACATTCCTGGACAAAATTATCATTCTTAAGTTCACCTAATTTTTTTTAAATAAGTTGCAGCTTAAAAAAAAACTTTCTGTTGGAGTACAATATACAGAGAAGTACCCAGATCATAAGAGTATAGCTTAACAAATTCTCACAAACTGAACACACCCTTGTAACCAACAACCAGGACATTTCCAGCCCCTAGAATCCCTTTGTGCTTCATTCTAGTCACTACCCACAAAGAGTTAAAAAAAAAAAAAAACTATCCTGACTGCTAATAGCATAGATTAGTTTTCCCTGTTCTTTTAATCTATGTATACAGAACCGTATAGTATATACTCTTTGGTGGTGGGCATCTTTTACTCCAGTGATGGGGCAGTTGAGGGTGGAGGTGAGGATAGAAATGGTCTACCCCAGCAGGAAGGAGTGTTTTATCCCTAATAATGCTTAGAGTGACAACACATGGTGATAATGAAAAAGAAATACTGATATTTGGTCCATTTTATTATTGTTTTTAAATTCTCTACATACAATGCACATCCTTATTGCCTACACCTGGGGTGAACTGCTTTCACCCCACCGCCACTCCCAGCAGTACCCTACCACTTGTAAACATGGTAAGTAATATTTCACTTACCATTATATTTAGAAGATTCATCTATGTGGTTGCACGTAGATCTAGATCATTCATTTTCATTGCCGTGTAAGATATCATTGAGTAGATTCACCCATTTTAAATGAGCATTTAGGTAATTTTTAGTTTGGGGCTACTCTGAAGAATATTGCTCTGAACATTTTTGTCTGTGTCTTTTCATGAACACATGGGTGTATTTCTGTTGCACGAATACTGAGGTACAGACTTTCTGGGGTCATAGAGTATGCATGTGTTTAGCTTTGATATACTGCCAAGGAAATTGCCAGTAGTTGTACCAATTTATACTCCCACCACCAGTGTGTGAGCACTTCTGCTGCCTCACATCCTTGCAACACGTGGTATTTCTGTCTTTTCATTTTGGTCATTCTGGAAAGTGTGTTGTATATACCCCAAAATTATGAATCTTGGGGAATACCTGGAAGACCAGGGTTATCAGCTTCTTCAGAAGGGATCCACAAGGGGAAGGAAAATATCAAATTCCTACATGCACAAGAAAACCTGAAAGATCAGCTCATGGTTATTTTAAGGGAATATGACCATCTGAAATAGGGAGACCTATGAAAGTAAGTGATGTTACTTTAACTTATATTTATTGAAGGTACGCTGTTAGGGACTGAATTCTGTCCCCGACTGCCAAAATGTATGTGTTGAAGCCCAAACCCGTAATGTGATTATCTAGAGATAGGGCCTTTAAGAAGGCAATTCAGGATGCAGTAGGATTTGATGTCCTTATAAGAAGAAGAGACACTTGAGCTCTCTCTCCACCCACACACAGAGAAGAGGTCATGTGAGGACACAGCGAGAAGGCAGCCATCTGCAAACCAGGAGGAGGGGCTTCACCCCAAACCAGCTAGGCTGGCACCTTGATCTTGGACTTTTAACCAACAAAACTATGAGGAAATAACTTTCTTTTGTTTAAGTCACCCAGTCTGTAGTATCCTGTTACAGCAGCCCGAGCAGATACACGTGCTCTACGTCAGGCCCTGTGCTAGGAACTGTTTGTCATGGTGAACAACATTAAGCTCCTAATTTCAAGAAATTTGGTCTAGCCAGGATGCTTCTAGGACATGTGAGAGTATAAACTCTGTTGCAAAAGTGTGTCCTGGACTTCTAGTGCAGACAGAAGAGTAGATGGAGGACCCCCTCCTATAATTTGCATTTGCTTCCATCATTGCTATCTCTCCTTTTATTTTCTACCTAGATACAGTTTTTGAAGCCTAGAGGCTTAATTGTAACACACATTGATCTGTTCTTCCTTAGGTAGTAATTGTGTTTCACTATTTCTATATGCATATTTTTTCATATTTTAGTATCACTGTAATTGATACATGGTTATTGTTGACAGAGTCTTATCAATTGATGTCAGTCTGGATTGAAGTCAAGTTTTCCTGGAGAGAATTTGAGTTTGCTTTTGCCAGTCATGTGGGTCCATACCAAACTGAGACCACTTTAAATTCTCTCCTTGAAGGTTTTGACCCATATTGGTAGAGCAAATTTAGACCACAAATCAGAATGTTTGTGTTTCCAATTTTCAGGCGAAATTTAGTTTTCCTCATAACACCCAGGGTCAGGCTTAAATACCTAAAGTTTCTGCCTAATCTCTACATAGGTTTTTTTTTAACTTACCTTTTCAATGAGGATATAGCCTTTTGGACTTTTCAACTTTTGCTGTTGAGGGGGACGATCCCTTTGAGATTCTGCATCTTGGATATTTTCTTTCTTGAGAGTGCATAAAACAGTGCCTCTCACAACAGAGGGGATTCAATGGTAATAAAAGAGAGCAGTTACTCTGTCCTCTGAATTTCTCCAGTGCATTATTACATTGTGTGGTACCTGACTGTTAACATACCTGTTGCTCCCACTAGCCTCTCAGTCTATGAAGAAGCTAGAGAAACATCTGACTCCAGATGTACACCCAGAACTTAGTAGTGTTCCTGGAACAAACTGGCAACTTAAAATGTGCATTGAAGAAATAAACGAGTTAATGAATAACCATAGATCAATCCTCTCCATCAATCTTCAGTGCAACTGAAACAATAGTGCTAAGATATTCTTAAATCTATAGATATTAGAGCTGGCATGTAAAAACATGTTTTATAAAAATACTTTGTTGATGTATTAAATATTCACAACATACTGCTAGGGAAAATGTATGTCAAAAAGTAGATATTGTATATATCACTTTAAAATAATTTCTATATATAATAATGTACCAAAATATTAGTAGTTAATTGTAAATCATAGATTTCTAGATAACTTTTTCCTTATTTCTGCTTTCCCAGACTTTCTAAAATTCCTCAGTGACTATGTAATAATACATATATGCACATAATACATGTTGGGTTTTTTCAAAATAAGTTTAAAAAATATGAGACCCAAATTTTGTGTTGTTTCCATCCTCTGAAAGGAAAATTGTTACTTTCCTTAATAAAACAGAACTGAGACCAATGGAAAGAGACTCTCAATATGGGAAGAGACAGCTAGCTGTGATCCCAGCCAGTCGTTCTCAAATAAGAAGGAGCAAAATGTATCAGAATCTCCAGATTGGTAAGTGTAATTTGAACACTTATTTCCTATTATAGTGTAATATTATATTGGATGGGGGAGGACAATGTGACAATTTGTTTTCATAATAGAAACTACAGAAAATAAAGATTGACCAAATCTTATCTGATGGTGCTAGAATTTTAAAAGAATAAGAAAGTTAACACCGGTTTCCTAAGAGTCACCTTCCCCTTAGAGATCTCTCACTAGTTACTGCAGTTACTAACTTCCTGTCCTGAGCCACTCCTTGGGCTCAAATATGAACATATATCACTTTCATGGACATCACGAAGCCTGGGCCACCAGCACAAAACTTTACTGACAAAAGAATAACAAAAGGGAATTATTCATGGAGCTGAGTTAAAGCTTTATAATCAGCTTATAAAATAAGCATTCCTTTCTGTAAATCACAGACCCTGTCTCACCCTCATGAGAGTAGAAGGAGAGTAGATATTTTATTCAGAAGTATACACATGCCTTAAAGTGTGCCTACAAACCAAAATTCCAAAGTCATGAAAAATAGTATCTAATGCAAAGAAATATTCCAAAAATTCTATAATCCAAATGTGAATGGATTCCAAGTTAATTTCTGAAAGAGTCTGACAAAATTTGAAAATAGATATATTTAGTAATTCAATGAAGAATAAATTTCACCTTATGAAGTAAGCATTTGTAAAACAAAAAAAGGAAAAGCAAAAAGAAAGAAAAAAGTTACGTAAGAAAAAATCAATTTGAAATCTTAGAAGCAAAAATAGTCATTGAAGTTAAAAATTCAATAATCAGGAAAACTCTAGTCCAGACACACAAAATTAAAAAAAAAAAAAAATAGTGAATTGGAAGATACCAGTGAAAAACTTACCCAGAACAGCATAGAGAGAGAAAGACACTAAAGTTATGAATTTTACGTAGTTCAGAGAAATGAGAGATAAACTGAAGGACTTTGACATATATAAGATAAGAGCTTCACTAAGAAAAATTGGAAGTAATTTAAGAGAAACAATATTCAAACAGATAATAACTGAAATTTTTCCAAAATTGAAGAAGGATACCAATCATCAGAGTAAAACTTTAATCCAAATACCAAGCAGGATAAACAAAGATAAACCTGTATCTAGACATACTCCAATTTAGCTATAAAACATAGAAGATAGATATAAAAATATTAAAAGCCTCTAAAATTTTCTGTAAAGAAATGACAACTAGACTAACAACAAATTTCTTATCAGCAATAAAAATTGCCCTAGAAATTTATATCTGGCTAAAATATCACAGAAGAGTAAGGGCAAAATAAAAACATTTTGAGAGAAATGCTGAGACATCTATAGCCACAGAATCTCACTAGAACAATAATCTAAGAATAAATTTTAGTAAGAATAAAAGTGAAAAGGAATGAAAGTATAAAATTAAGAAAAAGCAATAAGCAGAAAAATGACAGAATGACATTTATGAATATGATAAATAATAATATCTCTTTTGTATGTTAAAAAAAAAACAAACAAAACCCTTGCAACAATAACAAGATAGGAGTAGGGTTGATTAATATGTGACTAAAATGTGTTCAGAACAATGTTATATTCAGGGAGGGAACAGAAATAGTGAATGACTTTATACCTGGTTAGAGAGGGGATAATTAAATATATTTATATATATGCTTTTAAATTAAATATTAGTACTAAAATTAAAAACAAAATTATAGCTTATGAAGCAACAAAGAGGAGAAAAAGAGGAATATAAAAAGCCTTATTAATTCCACATAATAATAGTAGCAAACACATATAGTTCTATGTGCCAGACTTTGTAGTTGAGTAAAGGAGGGAAAAGAAGCAATAAAAGGGATACTATACAGAAAACATAAAATAAGATGTTAGAAATGATTCTAAATTTATCTATAATCAAATTATTATAACAGCTGTAAAATATCCTATTTTTCCAAATAGAAAAGAAAATACTATTATTTGGTACTTATAAGAGTCACATTTAAAGCAAAACCACACTAAAAATAAAAGCCCCAAAAAATGTACAATGTGCAAATACTAATCAAAAGAAAGCTAGTATAGCAATAGTAATATTAGGCAAATAGATTTTAAGCAAATATATTAGTAGGAATTCCATAAGAAAATGCATAGAATTAAAGGGAAGATCCTTCAAGAGGGCACAACAATTGTAAATGTGTATGTACCTAAAAACATAGCCTCTAAATATACAAAGGAGAAATTTTTAAATCCTCATTTGAGTTGGAATATTTTCATTACATCACTCCCAAGCAGACAAGTGAAAGAAAAAGGATAAAGATAATTTCAGCAACAAATACATATATACTGAGACCGGGGAATTCATCAAGGACAAAGTGGGTAGAGAAACTCATGGTATTTGAGCTTTTTACCCCTAAGATCCCTAGAAATTACATCATCAATGTCTAGCTCAAGCCTTAAAAAAGGCGATGAGCTTGGAAATGCATAAACAACCATAATGTCTGAATTCTATGTTTATAATTTCTAGCTATGCCATAGAGCCTGGGATTTCAAATTAATATAAGGGCTTCCTCACATGGTATAAGGGCTTTCCAGACCAAGGGCTTTCTGAGTGGCCTTGTGATGACCTATGCTAAAAGATATAAAAGAAAACTGGAAAAAAGAATATACGAAAAATGCTCAATCATACTAACAATCACAAAAGTGCATATACAATTTAGAACAAGATAGTTGGCAAAAATTATTTAATCCAACAATACCAAACGTTGCTGAGGATTTGGATTTGCTGGTGATAGTAGAAAATAACATAATGAGAAATCTGGCAGCATGTAGTAAAGATATAAATGATACATATCCTTCAAGCTAGCCATACCTCTGTAGTTCTTCTAGGTGTGTATTATGTAGTATATAAGTTTGATGATGGCTGCAATAGCAAAAGAAAAGAAAAGAAAAATCATGTCCAATAGAGGAAATTTTTAAATAAAGTATATCATATTCATAAATGAAATATTATAAAGTGGTTAAAAGGAAAATTAGAATTTCAGGTATCAACATAGATCTCAAAAATCTCAAAAAAAAACCCACCATGTTGAGCAATGTAAGCAAGTTGCAGAATGATGTGTATGCTAAAACACCATTTCTATTGGGGAAAAAAAACCTATGCTATATTCTTTATGGATACAGTAATACACAATAATAGTATTACTATGGTCTTAAAGTTTGTGTCCCCCCAAAATTCATATGTTGAAAACTTAATGCCCAATACAATGATATTAGGAGGTGGGGACTTTGGGAAGTGATTAGGTCATGAGGGTAGAGCCCTCCTTTATAAAAGAGGCCCAAGAGAGCCCCTTTGTCTCCTTCCACCATGAGAGGACACAACAAGAGGCCTGAGACCCTGAAGAGGGTCCCCACCTGACCATGTTGGCACTCTGATCTCAGACTTCCAGCCTCCAGAACTGTGAGTAACAAATTTCTGTTGTTTACAAGTCACCCAGTCTTGGTATTATGTAATAACGACCTGAATGGACTAAGACAAGTATTAAACACTCGTAGTGCTGAAAAACACAAAATTCAGGACAATGATTACCCACTAGGTAGGCAAGGAGGGGAGTAGAATTGAGGACAAGTGCAAAGAGGACTTCAACTAAATCTATAAATTTCTACATTTTTTAACCTGAGCAAAATTTAATAGGATGTTAAAAGAGGTTTTCATATTACCTTTGAAATACAGCTAAGGCCCTGAAGCCAAAGAAATTTTCTAGACTCATTCTGTAGAATTTTGTCTTCTTCAAATATCATCAGTTCCCTTCAGTCATCTCCATCCATTTTAAGAGAAGGCTATACATTCATTGATGCTTTGAATGGGGTGCTTTGGAGGGGATTTTTAGGAGAAAGGCTTTGGCTCCCCCACTCCCCACTATGATGGGATGCTTCCCACCCATTACCAAGCCAAGTGAGGGGCCTGAAGCAAATTAGTCATTGAGACCAGGAGTGCCTGTAAGAGAGATTGGTGTCTCACTTCCTGGCTGAATGTTTACAGAGCCCCGACATTGCAGGCCCTGGTGCTGCTTCAAGACTGGAGAGAAGAACAAGAGTTTTCAGGAGAGCCAGTGAACATCTGCAGGCATCACTGGCATCTGTGCCCAGGCTCTTGTGCCCATCTGGAGAATGCCAAAGCCAGGAGACTGGCTGGGGCAATACACAGTTACAGGGTGGGGAGGGAGGGCTGATTAGGTGGGTATGCTTTTGGCAGGAAAAGGACATATGATGTTTTCCTATTGACCGAAAGGATCTGCAGAGAGTAGCTGGGCATGAGTAATCTTAAAGAGACTCTGCTGCTGAAGAACTCTGCTTCCTGAAGCCAGGGGTCCCCAGCAGGAAAAGGCTGTAGCCCCAAAGATGTGGGACAAAGGCTGAGAGTGAATTTCAAGAAGCCAACTGGAGAATGTCTTGAAGAACATGAAGCCCCATTCATGGGTTCTCCAAATAACCTACATCCCCACCTGAAGAACCTGTGCTGGGATGCTTAGATTAATGGAGGGGAGGCCCTGCCAGCAGTAGGCAAGAAAGGGCTGTATGTATACAGCACCAGCTAAGTACAAAGATTTTTTTGCTCCTCTTTAATCCACCTGCTGGACACCATGTGAGAGCAATTAGAAAGCAGGAAATAGATGAGAATGAGTCAGAAAAATCATCTGAAAGGAAAACTGTGATCTCCTTTCTCACAGAGGCAGACGTGAGAAAGTTAAAAATATTAGATTTGAGCTGCACATAATATTGGACTAAGCTTTTCCATGTCTGAAAACAGGACACTATTTACAGCTAAATGTTAGCAAAAAGCTATGGGATCTCTCAGATGTCAGTTACAGCAAGGAAGGGAGATTTAGAAAGTGTGGCGGAAAGCCATTGTGGGAGAAAAAAGTTTGTTCCTTATTTCCATCTCCCAGAGTTTAGCCCTGGGCTAAACTTATTCCATGGGGCAGTTATACAAACAGGGCAAAATGTTATGATTTAGTAAAGCTTGATGTGGGTCTAGCAGCAGCCTTCAAGATGGCCGGCCCTCCCGTTATTCACACTCTTGTGTAGTCCCCTGCCACGTGGTACCAAGGCTGGTTTGTGTGACTGGTAACGTATGGTAGAAGTGAAAGTTACTTCTGAGATTGGGTTCTTAAAAAAGACTGTGGCTTCCTTCCCTCTGCCTGGCTCTCACCCTCCCTTCTGCTCTTCCACATACACACACACACACACACACACACACACACTCACTCACACACATACATATACACACATGTGGGCTCTGTCTCTCTCTCTCCCACTCTCTCTTCCCCTCCTTCCCTCTCCCTTTCCTCTCTTGCTCTGGGAGAAGCAAATCCTAGGAAGAGGCCCACATACAGAGAAAGTGAGCCTCTGGCCAACAGCCAGCAAGAAACTGAAATCTGCCAATGATGAGTGAGCTTAGAAGCAGATTTTCCAGCCACAGTTGGGCTTGAGATGACTATAGCTCCAGTCTACAGTTTACCTGCACCTCCTGAGAAACCCTGAGCCAGAACCACCCAGCTAAGCCACTCCCTGACTCCTAATGCACATCAACTGTGTGAGATAATGTTTGCTGCTTAAGCTATTGCATTTTGAGGCAACTTGTTATAACAGTAATAGATAACTAATACAGTGGGTTCATAAATATTTATTCTTTATGTTCTTCTGAATGTCTATAATATTTCATAATAATTTAAATATATACCATGAATACTTTTCCCCATGTTTGGCATCTTGAAGCTAAAGTAAAGGAACCTTTTAGGGCTGAGCACATTCAGAGTATTTAGACACTGTCTCTAACTTGGATAAAAATTCTTATGGTCCCCTAAGAGCATTCTCACAAAAATAAACCATGTTTTGGAAGTGAAAAATGTCATGAAATCAGTTACTCTGAAATCAAATTATTAAAATAGTCCACAGAACAATGGTCACTGGTAAAGGAATCAAACAGTGCCACCTGGGAGTGCAATGATATTAATTTAGAAGGTAGCTGCTGAAGGAAGAGGGACAAAAAAGCAGCATTACCACAATGTCCCTTGTGGACACTAGATGGCAATCAAGTTTTATCTTGCAATTACATATATTTTTTTTCTTTGTATACATGTATTGTTTTTTATTGAAGTATAGTCAGTTTACACTGTGTCAATTTCTGGTGTACAGCATAATGCTTCAGTCATACATGAACATATATATATTCGTTTTCATATTCTTTTTCACCGTAAGTTACTACAAGATATTGAATATAGTTCCCTGTGCTATATACAATATGAACTTGTTGTTAATCTATTTTATATATATTAGTTAGTATCTGCAAATCTCAAACTCCCAATTTATCCCTCACCACCCCCTTCCTCCCTGTAACCATAAGTTTGTTTTCTATGTGAGTCTGTTTCTGTTTTGTAAATAAGTTCATTTGTGCCTTTTTTTTTAGATTCCACATGTAAGTGTTATCATATGGTATTTTTCTTTCTCTTTCTGGCTTACTTCACTTAGAATTACAATTTCCAGTTCCATTCATGTTGTTGCAAATGGCATTATTTTATTATTTTTATGGCTGAGTAGTATTCCATTGTATAAATATACCACAGCTTCTTTATCCAGTCATCTGTTGATGGACATGTAGATTGTTTCCATGTCCTGGCTATTGTAAATAGTGCTACTATGAACATTGGGGTGCATGTATCTTTTTGAAGTAAGGTTCCCTCTGGATATATGCCCAGGAGTGGGATTGCTGGATCATATAGTAAGTCTATTTTTAAGTCTTTTGAGGAATCTCCATACTGTTTCCTATAACAGCTGCACCAAACTACATTCCCACCAACAGTGCAGGAGGGTTCCCTTTTCTCCACAGCCTCGCCAGCATTTATCATTTGTTGGCCAGGGTAAAAAAAAAAACTTATAATGTGCATAACTCAAAAAATAATAAAGGAAATTGTTTCTTAATTACTACTTAGTAAATACTATTTGGGGTTATTATTTCTAAGTAGGAATTAAAACAGTTGCTGGTATTGATTCCTGACCTGAATTTATTTTTGAAAGCAGGCAGATTAAATAAACCTATTTATTATTCACTCTATAAAAAAATAGTAACTTCATAATATTAATAATGGTACCATTAGCATTCATTCCACTCTTTCTTAGCGTACCTGAAACTTGAGATAATTTATGCAGAATTTAGGCAGAATTGAATCATAGTTTACTTTTGAAAAATTGGTACTTATAAATCAAACTAGGAAAGTATTCCAATGATTACAGCACATTTCTCCTCCCTTTCCTTCAGATTGTTCCCTATTTTAAGAGATTGTCTAGCTTGATAATTAAGAACGCAGACTCTGGAGCCAGATTGTGTAGGTTTAAATTCTAACTCTACTTTGAATTGTATCTTAGTATCTGCCTCATAAATGAGTCACAAATGAATTAGTATACATAAAGCACTAGGAATAATACTTGGCACTTGGAAATGCTATTTAAATATTAACTATTATTATTCCATGTAAGTTCCCTGTATTTAAGGTACAAAATGTTATGGAAATACATAGTAAAAACTGAAGCATGAAATCTAGGTCAATTTCCCAATGCTACACCATCAACAGAATCAAAGTCCACAGATAAATAAGACAAACATTTGGAATTGCACTTCACTATTGACATAGAAGTTATGCTTCCAAAGAAGAGGAATAAACTGGAACTTAGAAGACAAACCTTCTAAATCTTGAGCCAATGAACTTTCCACTGCATCACAACGAATAATTCTTATTCATTTACTCAAAAAATTCCTAAAAGACAAGTATTTGACAATATTGGCAGCTAGTTCAGTGACAGATGAAATTTGGAAATATTGACAGACACTTTTATCCATCTACATTATTCTAGTTATCACCATCCTCCACCTCATGAGATGTTCTGCTTTAATTGCCTCAGAGAAGGAATAATACAGCAGAATCCAGAAAACAGAATATTTTTAAAACTTAGACCCAGGCATTGAGGCGAAAGATTTAGAAGGAAACCTGACATATTAGGATACAGCTTCCTGGGTTTTCAGTACTCAGAAAGATTTGTCTTCTGAGGAAGAATAGAGAGATTTAAAGAAAAGCAAAGACACTGGTGTGCTCCCTAAGTCAGATCCCACTCCCATCCTAATCTGAGCCCTCTGGTTGAGATCTGAGAGAGGAATAATAAAATGCCCATCTGTGTCTGAGGATGCTAGAGCAGAATATTCTGGCCCCTGTCCATGTGGAATCTGATAGCTGTAGGACTCTAGATTCTTGTGTCCTGTATGTATAGGAATAGGTAGAAAATTTGTATACTATGTCTTGGCAGATGGTCCCATAAGAGTCCCACAGAGTTCCCAAAGCCACAACATGGTGTGGGGCAGTAGAATGATGCTAGAAATGCAAGTCAAGCACAGAAGCAGGGTTTGTCCTACTGTAGCTGGTGCTGAGGTATTAGAATGTTAGCAACACCGAGAGCTACATGAGCAAGGCACTGAGGAGCAGGAGACTGTGTCCTCCCTTGTTGGCCATCAGACACAGCAGGAACTACCTTGGAAAGTGGGAGTATACTTTAAGAAATTGGTTCAGTTGCTTTCACAGAGACAAAAATAACAGAGACTTAAACAAATAAATGAGATTTATTTCTATCACTCATTTCTATCCATAGAAGTTAAGGTAGTAGTAGTCTAGCGGACTAGAGCTCATCTGCTTTCCCAGGTCATCCAAGAACCCAGGTTCCTTCTTTCTTATTGCTCCTCCACCCACCAGAATATTGCCCTTGTGTGGCTCACTATCACCATATCTTCATTCCATCCTGGGAGAAAAAGTAAAGGGAATATGGAAAGCCAAGGGCTAACAGATGCCATTTAAGGACATGACCACACCTCGCTTTTAGAAGAGCCTGGGAAATGTAGTCACTGCATACCCGTATGAAAATAAGGTGGTTCTTTGACTAAAGAAAGAGAAAATGGGTATCTGTACATAAGTGGTGATCTCTGTCATGGTTAGTATCTCATGAAAGCTAGGTGGGATATATACGGAGGGCAAGATTATACACCTTCCAATGCCTTGATGCTACATAGACCCCTTGAATCTTAGATGCAGATGCAACCCTAGGCAGGTATAGAGGGCCTGAAATTTTTAACTTTCCTTCACTCAACGGAGTGGAGACATAAAATAGAAATGAAATTTGGCTGCTGAAAAAATGAATAAAATTACATTTTTATACACTTTAGTTTGTGGAGCAACATAACAGCTACTCTTTATTCGTATTACTTGAATATGCTTGAAAAAGTATAAAGCTGTAGTTCTTTACAGAACTTTGACAAGTTTTGATTTTGCAATTATTGTAGTATAGTAATAATTTAATAACTAAGAAAACACTGTTATGTTTTCAAATCTTCACTATTCAAAAGAATTCTACCAAAATTATTTATTTTATCTCCAAATTCCTTTGTAATTTATTTCCAAACTCCTTTCCACAGATGGCTAAAACAGGTGTGGGCACATAACCAAGAGCAGTCGTCTGTAGACTGGCTAGTGCGTTTCAGATGGCTTTAAACAAAGGTTCTGCCCACACAGACAGTGATGATAAACAAGCCAGTCAGACTGTCCCTCTTGGGCATCTGACCCAGAAATAGATTGGAAAGAGTGTGATAGAGCTAGTTAGAGAAGCAAAGAAGTCACAGAATCAGGCCATGAGTTTGCAGCAAAGGTTTTAAGTCACCATCAATTAAATACACGTGTCATTGAGATAGAAATCACCATCAGTACTTGGGCTGCAGACTCACAGAACGACTGATGTTCTCCCCTGCATTTTCTACTCTTTCTTGTTGATAGATTGGAGCCATGTGTCTAGTTGCGGCCGGTGAATGGTGAGCAGAAGTGTCAGGGATCACTTCCAGGTCAGGACAGTGAAACTCAGCATGGGGTGAGGGGGGACCCTTCCAGCTTTCCATCCCTTGTGCAGTGACTTTGGAAGTCGCATGTTATGGAGGCACCTGGGGTCTCTGAGTGGAAGGAAATCCCTGCTGACTACATCGCTTTGTGTGTACAAGAAGGACATTATTGTTGTGTAAGCCCCCTGAGACTTGAGAATTGGTCTTTTGTGGCAGCTAGTGGTTAGTTATTGCAGACTAATACAACAACCAAATGATACAGTTTTTCGCATACTGTAAGTATTCTAGTGGTAATAACTGCACAACTGCAACTTGTTGGTAAAAAAAAAAAAAAAAAAAGTAAGTCTGGAATGGTAGTTTACAGCTGGTGTTCTGACCATGGCAGAGTCCCTTCTAATTGTGCCCATAACATTTCATTTGGTAAAAATTTCACAGATTTCCGTGCTTATAGAGAAATCCTATTTACTTTTGTCCTTCACTGTATACTAAAAGTGAAAGCTTAGAAGTGTAAAATATATTTTTAAATTATGTCAGAAGCTATAAATTAATGGATCAAATCCAAGAGACTTACTAAATACATTAGACAAAATGATCAAAAGCTTAAATACAAGGGAAGAAAATGAGTCAAACTCTAGAGGGGAAAACAAAGAAAAGTCTTTATGTCATAGGTTACTAAGATCAAGGGAAAAAACTGAAAAGAGAGAATTATTACCTATCCATGAAAAAGGAAATGCTTTTATATTTAGGTACAGCTTCAGTTATTTTACTTGGTAAAGTTATGGCATTTCAAGAAAAGAAATAATTTTATCTTGTTACCCAATAAATTACCCATCCAAACATTACTTGCATATCACTTGAATAAATTTAGAACAATTCAATATATTTTTTATACATTCCTGAAATAAAAATTTGCATTTCTTATACAATTAAAATAGGAAAAAAAGATAGTATAGCCACCAAAGTGAACGTTCTAAAGGATTAAATCCCATTTTCATTTGATTCTCTATCTCAAAATAAAAAGACTATGCCTAATACTTTAGTATAAAGAGAACAAAACCTCTCATTTACTTGTCTTTTGCAGACTTACTATTGCAATTATCATAGTATTATAGAACGCATTTGTATCCACATGACAGAAGTATTGACTAAATACATATTACCTTATATTATACAAATCTCTAATATCCAATTATATACTAAAATGATATTTTGTTTAATATACTAACAATTACATAAAAGGCTATCATTATTACAGAATGCAAAATAGAATTCTGAAGTTTAAATATATATTCCATTATAGCCTGCTTTCCCCACAGACTAATAACATGAAATCAATTTTTTAATGTGGAGGTAGATATTAGAAATTATTTTAAACCAATAAAGAAAACTGAAACATTAGCTCCCAGGCCAAGAATTGACTGGGAACCTGAATATGGATAAAGTCATTTCCTGAAACTTAGTATCCAGTGGAACTTTTCTATATTGAAAAATATGATTGAACAACCTATTAAGGTTCTACCATTCAAATTATAATATTCTTTTCTGAAGTTTACAACACACTTTGAAGTACATGGATTCTCTGAAAAGCTCTGTGAGATAGAGAGGGCAGAAATTCTTATCTTCTTGAGGTTCATGAACCTAACAAACTAATCCTTTTCAAATAAAAGTCAGTCCACAGACCTATTTGTCTATTTTGTGAACCTTGTGGGACAAGGTTTTGGGGTTTTGTCGTTTTTTTTAATTAGTTGCCAATATTTAAAAGTTTAGAACTTTCACATTAAAAAAAAGAACTGGCTGGCCCAGTGGCCCACATTCCCAAGTAACAATAATCAACATGAGATGAGTTAAATTGAGGCTGCCCCTTTTTCGAGAGCTCTTTCTCTCCAATTCATAACCCCCACCACACTCTATTACTCCCTAAAACTGAGATATGGGGTCAGTTGCCATTTATCTTGTTCTACTGGGCCTCCTTCTCTCATAACATGGCCTTTCTTGTTCCTTCGTTCTGAGGAAAAAGGAGCTTGGTCCCCCCAGGAATGGTGAGGCTGCATTACTCACAGTTGAGGTTTGCAGCATTTGTTGGAAATCCATGCAGCTGAATTTGGAGATAACTTAGAAGGTTAAATATGAAAGAGACCTTCATAGGTCATCTTAAACTCTTCATAGTACAGAAGAGGAATCTGAGGTCCCAGAAGGCTACATTACTTGTATTGTGTCACACAGTGAATCTGCAGGAAAGCCCAGCCCAGAGCCCAGGTCTCTTAAATCCAGGATCCTTCCACAGGAAAAAGAAACTACTGTACAGAGAAAGGAAGGAGAGTAGGGACAAGATCTCCCTTCCCCCTCCCCCAGGCGGTGGCAAGCAGCCAACTACAGCTTGTTGCATATTTAATTTAAACCTTTGTCTGCCCTGGCAAGGACAAAGTACAATCTGTTTTATGTAAAAAGTCTTCCCTGAGGAAAGCCTCGGCCTCCAGCTGCGAAACTGATTGATGTTCTTAAAGCCCCCAGGAACCTCTACTGGGATCTGAGGTTGTGGTTTCCAAAAAAAGAGTTTGTAAAAGGGAAGCACTGAAAACAAAAATTTTTTTTTCCTTTGTTGTGTTTCTCCCAATCAGGGAGAATTAGACTGAAACACAAGGGGGGACATGCAAATAAAGACTGTTTTAAAAGCAGATTTCAGAGTTCCACACGGGAGGGGAGAAGCCCTGGTTAGCCATTGCTGGGGGAGGAAGCAGCTTATTTGCATATCAAGCACTCTTCTTTTACTTAAATTGCCCATTCCAATCTATAGAGATACCAAAATGTTTTGAAGATGCTTTAGCCACACTTGGTAGAAGACTGAAAGAGTGGATGTTTTTATTTGGAGTGTTTGTAAAATGTTCTATTTTTTTATTTTATTGTTATTGAGGAATAGTCAGTTTACAATGTTGTGTCAATTTCTGGTGTGTACAGCACAATACTTCAGTCATACATGAATATACGTATATTCATTTTCATGTTCTTTTCACCGTAAGCCACTACAAGATACTTAATATATTTATTTCCCTGTGCTACACGGTATAAACTTGTTTATGTGAAATGTTCTAATAGAGATTAAAATCCATCTTATTTTGAGAATGTTGTAGTATTTCTGACTCCCTCTTTAGGAGACCCTGATTCGGGGTGACACTTCTTGTGAAACCAAGGCCAGTTATGAAATCCAGTTTTTGAGTTGCCTTCTGAGTGTTCCTGTATTGGTCAGAGTCAGGGGAATCTCCTGCTGGGATTTTGCTCCATGCCTTGTGATCCATGCCAGTGTGCAGGCAGCACACTGAAGGGCACCCCTGAGTCCCAGAGAGGGCAAAGCCACTACAAAATTTCTAAGACTGACCAAGGTTAACCCCAGAGGACTGGCCCTTCCCTCTGGCCCTGAGACCTGCCTGTAGCAGGCTGTGTGTCAGGCAGAGAGGAGGGCATAGATTAGGGTGCAAGTACCTGCCTTCACCTTCTGGCTCAGGGGGCCGAACTGCAGCTTGGAGCCAGGACAAAGCCAGTGCCAGGTCAGGGCTAAGGAGTTTGGGCCAGTCTTGGGATGGAGCCAGGGCCCAGAAGCCATTGCCATGAGCCACCAGCTGGCTCTGATCCCAGGAACACATGCAGCTGCCGTACAGGCCAGACTGGGCCTGCAGACTGTTGCTGTGCCAACGGCTCCATTAGGCCTCCCAGTCTCCGCTCCCAGCAGGCTCACACCCAATGGTCTGTGTACTTTGGCATCAGCCTGCCTTTAGGTGACTGAATAAACGTTCAGAAAAGCCACATCACCTGCTGGTTCTTATCATTCTGGACATTACACTGTTGTTCTGAAAATCCATAGAGGTCAAGGTGTATAGCTGCAAACCTCTGAAGTTTGTTGTAATGAAAATGAAAGGGCCAGCGTTTTCCTTAACTCTGTGTGGTCTAATTTAAGTGCCTGTCATTAGTACTCTGATTAGAACAACTCAGGCGCCGTGGCTGTGGAAATAGAAATCCCGCCCCCTTTGTCCAAAAGGTGGGGGCAAATCAATGAATAGCCTCATTCACAGCTGTTTCTAGGAGTGTTTCCTGGTACCTTGGACATTAAGCTTTATTAATAAAATTAACAATGATATAATCATATCGAGAAAAGGTCAAAAAATTAGATCTTTATTTTTAAAAAGTTTACTGTTCCCTTTTATATACTAGATAGTCTTCTGTATCAATGGCTATTCCCCAAGGCAGCTGGTCCCACTTACCATCTGGGAACTTGTTCCAAAAAGTTAAGCTTCATCTCTTCCTAATTTTGTTTCCCCCCAAACTTACTTGGCCATCTCCAGCTTGGGTTCAAATTCCAACATTTTAACAGACTGCACCTAGTCCATCTTTAGATTCTTTTATCACCAGGGAAAGGCCTATACAACTTCTCAGTAAACTTTGGCCTTAAGGCAGCTCCCTGGTGAGAATAAAGGGCAGGATCCCACAGTAGGGCCAGCAGGATCAGTCCCATGGAGAGCAGCCCAATAGGGCTTAAGCTGTAAAGACAAATAAGACAAGCTCTCAAAGCTCAGGAAACTCATAATCTCGGGAAGGCCGTGGCTATGTTGCTTAACAAGGTGATAAGCTACAGTGTGAACCAAGTGCTGTGGGAACTCAGAGGCAGCAATGATTAGTTATGCTGGGCATGGGAATTAAAGATCTGGGAGTGTTTCCCAGAGAGAGTAGCAGTCGAGCTGAAACTTAAAGGATGAGCAGGCTTTGATCATGAGGAGATTTAGTGGGCAGAGTGCACAGCAAGACTCATTCCAGAAAGAGGCACAATGCATAAGTCTTCCCGGCACTGAGAAGTGATGATATAGGAAATGTTTGGAGCGTAGAAGACCATCTGGATAGCTGGAGTTTAAATATAATGTAGGGATGACACAAGAAAGACTGAAGAAGAGTTAGGTTAGGCCAGATGGTAACTTGGAAACAAACCCCTTTGGACTTTATCCTGAAGGCAGTGGTGAAGAATGTGAAGGATGTTAAATAACCAGCTAGGTCAGGACTTAAGGTTAGTGTACATGACAGGCAGAATTGTCTAGAAATGACTCTGGGAGGTCACTTTAGGTAGCCTGAGCCAGCCAACTGGAGCAGAGGCTTCCTTCTTCTCTCAGTGTGATGGGCTGCCTCACACTCACAGGACTGGTGTTTTCTTCCCCACCCAAGTCAAGTAAGCTACAGGCCTCCCTGCAGGCCTCAGATCTCCAGAGCTACGACACTGGCTTTCCTGCACAGCTCCTGAAAATACCTAACACATAACTCAGACTGCCTGGTGCCCCAGTATCTGTTTGTACGCCCACTTGAAAGTTGCTCTCTACTTTCTCTATCTGGAAAGCAACAAGGAAGTTAGGGTCCTTTGCCTGGAACATAAACCTTCCATATTCCAGTAGATGGGTGAGAGGCTAAGATCGCAGACTTTTGCACTTCCTGCAGACACTTCCTCAGTAAATTTCTTCAATAAAGCCTGTTTCTAAATCCACACCATAGGGTATTGTGAAATGCTTTCTGACTTTGGTGCTTTGTGATCATGATGACCTATAAAGATACCCACATTGTACCAAAATGGAATGTCCTAAGAATGGAATAAGATATTTTCCTGTTGTCAGTTGAGACTCTTTTAAGTTGTAACAGAAAATCAAACTAAAATTGGCTTTAAAATTGAAGGGGATTTTTGGTTCACATAGCTGTTGGGATAAACAGAGAGTAGTTACTCAGGTGTCTCAATGATGTTATCAGTGACATGTTTCTGTCTCTGCTCTGCCTTCTCTAGTGTCAGCTTCATTCAAAAGCTGACTCCCTGACAGTTGTAGGAAGGCTGCCAGTCACAATCGAGAAATGAACATTCACATCCAGTGGCAGAGAGGGGGCTTCCAGACCAGCATTCCCAGCCGATGTCCTGAAATTCATCTTACTTGGATAAGCTCATGTCACGTATCTATGCTCACATCAATTCATGTATTCATTTAACAAATATTTGTTAAGTATCTGCTACTTGCCAGCCACTGTTCTAGATTCTACGACATGCAAATAGCTAGAATGACTGATTGGCTTGAGCCAGTTGGTACCAACCACTAGAGCTAGGAGTATGTTCATTTTCCCTCAAAGCACAAGGACTGTATAGGGGTGGAAGTAAATACTTGAATAAAGACCTCTGTGCTATTAGGAAAGGGGGAGGAGAGAATGGACATTAGTTAGGCAGCCAAAAACCTCTTCTAAGGCCTTCTTGCTGAGAGTGTGGTCCATGGGCTGCCATTGTTGGTATCACCTGGGAGCTTTCTATAAATGCAGAATCAGGTGGTACCCCCGTTCTTCTGGATCAGAATCTGCTTTTTAACAAGATCCCCAGGTGATCATATTAACATAAAACTTTGAAAATCACTCATCTACAGGACAGATAACAATGTTATGATTGGGGCTGTAGGGAAAAGAAGCTGGAGGACAAACCAAATGGTCTCTGTAGCAGACCCAAGTTGGGATGACTGCCAGCTCATAATAGTCTTCTCGGTGGGAAGTGTGCAGCTAGCCTCTCTCAGAGATGATTCATCCAAGGGGAGATACACATGCCAAGGTGGGCCAATTAATGGATCATTCTTCTGGGCATTTCAAACCTGAATAGTGAGAACAGGATATAGAAGGATGCAGGATCAGAGCTGCAAGTTGACAGAACCCTCGTAGGTCTAGAAGTACCTAATCTGGGGACCCAATAGTGCTCTAAGGCTTGGTTATTTGAGAACTCCTTTGATTCACCCATCGCCTAGAATATCCACTTTTTAGTTTAAGTTAGCCAAAAGGGGTTTGTCTTGCTTTTCATTGAAACAGCCTTAACTTATATTGCTTTGACTTTCCCAGGGTAGTTTTCTCAGTATAGTTATCTACTAAGGATGAGAGTTTTGGGTCTGCCAAGAGGGAAAGACCAAATTCAATCCATTTCACCATGTACTGCCTGAGATGCATCAGTTGCTTTTCTCTTCAGCGTCCAAACTTGACTCCTAACCCAAGCCATGTACACTGAATTTCATTCACAATTGACATAAGCGTAAAAAGCCATTTTTATAATATTTTTTAAAATTCTACATATTCTGAAAATGCTCATGGGTTTCATAACAAATGTTCCATTTTTGGTTTACTTTCTGTATATAAATTACTGTATCTTTCTGAAAAGATGAATCCATGTGTCCTCTTTAATCTGACCGTTTATTGTTAACTTTTTTCAGATGCAGCTGCCTTTTATAAATATAGCTACCAAATGATTGAATTGTTGTTATACCAGTTTTTCTTCTTTTACATGCAAAATGTTTTTAATCAAATGTTGGCTAATAGCTAGGCTGTTTGGAAATTAACAGTCCTGGTAGATGGGAACAACAATATAGTCATTTAAAGCTTAATTACTCCTTTAGGCTCATTGTGAGAAAAATCAAGGCTTGCTTTATTTGTCTGATTCTGTACTCCTTGGAATATTTCATCTTATTCTACAATATTCTCATTTTCTTCTTTAAAAAAAAAAAAAAGCCAACCCTAATACAACAGAACAACGAGGAGGTCAAATCTTACAAGGAACAAACATGACATCACATAGGGAAGTGAGTCACTGTGCATCAGACTGGGAACTGAGTCAGGACTAAACTGACTCACGCCTTTCTGGGCCAAGAACCAATTCTAGTTATATCATGCTGGAAAATGACTCATTTATTACCTGTATTAGCTCCCCTCAACATCAAATCAACTGCAAATTGGAGTAGGTCTTATAAAACTCAAGTAGCCCTGCTTGAGCCATTGCTCTCTGCTGGTACACAGAGGATTTCTGTGTATGAAACTAACTGGTTGCTTGGCCCCAAGAGCTCATAAGCCCTGTGAGCTGCCTTATTCATTCTGACCACATCTAAACATAATCTTTGTAGTCTCTATACAGCAAGGACACTTCTTGGATAATCTTTTGGTTGCTTGAAAATCTGTTATCGTTTATGTGTCTTTTTTTTTTAATGTTTGTTGTAGAAAATAATCTGAAAAAGCAACCACTCAGTACTTTTTTCAACAGAAAATCAAAGTTCAGCAATAGCTAACAGCACTCTTTTCTGCCTTGTAGTTACGCCTGCAACTAAACTGATTACAACAGAAAGTTATACTGATTAAGTATTCCAGTTAAAATTGGAAAGGAAGATAGCGGACTTTAGAAATCCAAAATCAATGAGATAATTCATAAACATACCTTATAAAGAACCATAAATATTATTAACACCTGGAAGTCTACAATGAATTCTTCTTTGATGTATTCATTGTTTTTAGCAGAATCTGCTAACTGCCTAGCATAGCCACAAACATACAGAAATTCCCCATACATATTCAGAAGTTCAGACAACACTGCTGCCACTCTCCCATATGACAATTGGCTAGGACAGGATGTCAGCTGTCCCCTTTAGAGAGGACATTTAAAGTTCTCGCCAATAATCTCTACTTCTCTACAGTCCCCACTATTCGCTTTTGCCTTAAACAGGTTCGTTTTTCATTACTGGCATGATCCGTGGTAGGGATTTGAGTTTGCAACCCCTGATAAATAGATCCCTAACCTTTTCTTCCTACTAGATATAATACAAAGAAATAGAAATTTTTTAAAGAATGTACGTGTTAAAATCTTATTTACATTGCAGATTGGCCAATCTTGTTTTAAATTTTTCAATCAGGTCTTTCTTTATTAAACATGTATTGAGCATCTTATCTGTGAAAGACAATGGCTAGATGCTATACACAAAAGTGTAAGATACTGGCCTTGCCCTCAAATTGCTTGTGATGTAATTGGACAGGTCATAGAAGCATGTTCTTTATTTAAACTTCAATCTTAAAAAGCATTAAAAAGAGGCTCAGAGACTTTATGTAACTTAACCAAATCTGCAGACACTGGAGCTTTTCTTTCCTCATCTAGGGACCTTCACCTTTCAATCAAAAACATTACAATACCTAATATTTGAATAGCGCTATATTATGAGATGTAAAATTCTATAGGGAATAGTCTTTATCCTCAAGAAATCTATATTCTACTAGGATTGCAAAGACATTAACCAAATAATTCAAATATTTGACAACATCTGATGACACGTGGAGCAAAAACCCACCACAGCAGTAAGAGATCACTTCCTGTGGGGATGTTTGGAAAAGTCCTGATCCCACCTCTGAGACTTGAGCAAGTCTTATGCAGATATTATCCTTGACTTAATTATTTTAACCCTAAACCAAAGCTGTGAGCCAGCTGAAGAAGAATTGAGGTTTTCCCCAGAAACCCTACAGAATTCTGACTAGTGACCGCAGGGAAGGTTTAAGCAAGGAAGTCGTGGTGGGTGTGGGAGGGAAGAGAAAAATAAACAGAAAGTCCCCCGAAAAAGGGAGCATAAGCAGGTATTCCAAGAACCACAGGCAGGCTCTAGATAACTTCCAGATTCTGTAGTCCCTGCCCCCTTGGATTCATTAACCTACATGAAGATTTTGCCAGTATTGAGAGTTGAGAGAACTCAGTTAGGGTCAGATAGTGACCTTTGAGTGGATGCCCTGAGCTTATTCACTTTGTGATCCATTCTCCTCTCCCTTCCCTTTGTGTCCCCATACCCCCATCCTACTCTGATCTGTATTGCAGGCAAAGAGGAACTGATCTCCATAGTTTGCTTTCTCTGAGCTCCAGTGTCACTGGCTGCCCTTAGTGACTGGTCAGTGGGAGGCACTGGCATGAGACTGTGGAGGAGATGGGGAATGGGGAGAAAGCTGAGACCACAGCTCCCTCCACCTTGGACGGCTTCTCAGGTGACTGATGGGTTTCCTCTCTGGCTTTAGCTCCCGCTGGACACAGCTGTCATGGTTCCAGCCACAGCTAGGTGACCCTGGCTCCTGAGTTACCTGTTACTTGTAACTCTGCCTCCTTCACTTCTCTCTCTCTGTTGATAAACCCCTGTTTTGCCCCCAGCTTCTCAATCACCTTTGTAGACAACTTCTGTATTGAATTTCTTCTCTTGTAAATACTTAAAGTGGTTTCTAATTTCCTTGCTAGATCCTGAATTGATACATATATATGTAAAGGATTGATATAATAAAGTGGTAACTTGCGAAGTAGTACAGTTACAATATTCAAGAGTAGAATGCAATTACTAAGTCATTCCTGCCCTCTCCCCAGTATGCAGGAATTGCATAAATGACTATTCAAAGAGGCATCTATCTCACAGAGCTTCAGGAAAAACTGGGCCACCATCTGGGTAGGAGCCATTGTAATATGAATCCTTCACCCTTGCAGTGTGTTATAAGTAACCAAGTGCTCCACAGTTCTCATATCACTGGCTCATCATCCATGATAAACTAAGGGTGTGCAATGGGTGTACAGTTCAGTCAACAAACTTGGGTGTGCCAAGAGCTCTTGGAGTCCTTGAGTTTATTTAAATTAACAGAAGATTTAAAGAGGTAGTGAGACAAGATAAAAGCAGAAATGTTTCTTTTTTTTTTTAAAGAGGAAGGCATATGTGAAAGTTACAAAGAGAAGGGGTAAAAGGAGCTGGCTTGTGAGATCCTGTGGTCTGAACAGCGAGGTATTCGATCCCCGTCATGGAACAAGGGACAGAAAGGGAGGAAGCAGGAAAAGTGCTTATTCCCCCTTAATTAGGTCACCCTCCTGGCTTCACAGTGTAGATGAAACGCCCACATTTTGGAAGAGATATTCTCAGACAGTTTTCAAAAATCAAAACTGCATTTCACAGTAAACAAAGAATGATTTGCAGATTGACTTCCTTTTTATAAATCAAAATATAAAAAGTTTCTCTCTTATAGTATATATAGTAAAGGATGGCTTACATACTAAATTTCTTCTATTTATTAGATTATAACATGAAAATTATACAAATTACACATGTACACAAAATATATGCATGTATTAAATGTATCTATACATAAAAATTATACAGATTGTGCAGTTATACAATTTTCTATGTGATAAAATCAAATCTTCTATGTCTCGTCTTTCAGAGCCTGTTGTTTTTTAGAACATAGACACAAACCCTCCACTTTTCAAGATATTTTTAAACAAACTCAATTTATTAATAGAAGTCAGGCTGAGGTTCTTTATATTCTGTATTCACCTGCATTGTTCCATTAAATATGTAATAAAAATGCAGGCACATGCTGCACATACTAAATTAGAAAAACAGCTGTGCTTTTTACATTGTCCTGCCCTAGAAAAAAAGCACCCCAGACAATCCCAGCAGCTGGCATCCCCTACATGGTGTGCTCATCACCACAAGTAAATAAAGTCGGTAAATTACTGGCAGAGCACAGAGGGCCATGAGGAGTCTAGGAAATAACCCTTTCATCAAACTCTCTGCACATTGTATATTGCCTGGGCAAAAAGCAAATAATGAGGATCAATGGAGAATTAATATTTTAGTCAAAGAGGAATGGAGATGAATGCATACTATAAATTATTAACCAGCACTTGTCCTCTATCCCCTTGGTGCAGCATGAATGAGGCTTCTAAAGAAATAGGATACGTATCTTCTACTTCCTTAGCAATGTTTTCTTCAACCAATGAATAATATTCATAAAGATGCACATTTCAGAGACATTCAGGAGGGAAGTTTATACTTGAATTTCTCTACTGTTATGTAACAGAACGTAACCAAAACATAAATATTTGTTTATATAAACATATATGTGTGTTATGTTATATGTCCATAAATATTACTGTGCTGTAGCAGGGAAACAAACATTGCACTGGGAAGCAAGACCCATCAGTTCTAGCTGTCTGTTCCCCGTTACCATCAGTGACACCTTAGCCTCTCTGGGCCTCAGTTTTCTCAACTGTACAATAAGGAGTTGGATCACAGATGACCTTAAAGGATCTTTACAGCATTACCATTCTGCATAAGGGCTTCACCATAAGCAAACAGCAGAAAGAACTAGGAGATAGTTGCAACCAGAGCTCCAGCATAAAATTTAAAGTAAATATAAAAATTGTTCACTTCTTTAACCCATTAAGTTTAGCATGTGCTTAGCACGCACAAGGTCCCGGGTACAATCCCCAATATCTCCTCTAAAAATAAAGAAGGAAACCTCATTACCTACCCCACAAAAAATACTTGAAAAAATATAGACACAGGATGTATATATTAAATGCACATATAATCATATGCACGTATAAGTTGCTGTTCCTTAATGAAAAAAACCAGACTGTAGAATAGTTAACCAATAATTATACAGTTAAGTGAAGGAGTTCCATATTTGCATATCATGAAAGTTACACAAGAAATTATTAAATGATTAGCATCCGAATTATGAGAGAGAATAACATTTGAAATATTGAGCAATCATAGACTTGGAGTTTCCTGGATGTGTAATTCTACTAAATAAAAGACAAGGCAGCATTCACTGTGTGCTATAGGAAACCCTAAAATGAGTGTCTTAGAGTCTTTTTGCCAAAAGCCTACCACAGGAGAAAGGGGAACATATATTACTTTCAGTAATACACATCAGGCCTGGGTTAGGTTACTTATAGGAAAATGTTCATAAGCTAAAGAGTACACAAAGCCAGAGGAGAAGGAAACATGGGGAGAGAGGTCATTCTGATCATTTAGGATTTGTTCTGACAATTAAGGAGGCCTCTGAATCACGACTGTGACTCAGGAGAGGAAGATGTCAGAGCTCAGAGACATTTGGAGACCATCTATTCCTACCCTCCCACCTTAAAAACATAGACGTTAAGGTCAAAAAAGGTATGTCCCTCTCCCCTTACTAAGTATCTGGCAGAGTTACACTGGAAGTGAAGTCTTCTTACAGTCTGGTTTCTCTCACTGCTTCCCTTTTCTCTGTGTGGGTCCTAAAGAAATGCTTCCCTGACTGACTTATGGCAAATGGTGCTCCTGGGATGAATAGAATATACTGTTACCTCTCCCTCCCTGAGAAGTTCATCCCAAGTCATAAAGTTTTTCCCAAGCTGACTAACGCTTTGCTTGGTCAGAATTGTTTTTAAGCCATCATTCTAAATATCATCTCCCAGCTGAGTGATCTGGGAACCAAGCTATTCAAACCCACTGACTTTACCATGTTACTCCCAGAGTGGAAGAGCCAGCATGGCCTGTGTGATGTAGGTCAGTGACTCACTGACAAAGCATCACACAAGGGAACAGGATCTCTCTGAAGAACTCAGTGTTTGATGTTAGCGTTTGATGGGCTATAAATCTCTCTGTGTCTTAGTCTTCTTATCTTGTTACATAGGGGCAAATATTCATTTAAATTTTAAAGCCTGTGAAGTAAAAATAATTTTTTTAAAATTGTTTTCACAGATATATATTTGATTGTTCAAGTAGAAAGCAGATCTTAAAAATTATCTAGTTTATTTCCTCATTTCACAAGAGAAAAAAGGAATCAAAGATTTTGATTTGTTCAGCATCACTCAGATGTTTCAGAGTTTAGGCTAAAAACTGGGCCTTTGGACATACAATTTAGTGTTTTGGGCTCTATGCTATACTGCTCACCCTATTCAAAGTGCTTTATAAGTGTGACAGTACAGAGCATGTGAAATAATACACTCACACTAAGTTTTGGTAGGACACAAGATGGCAGTCTCCTACACTATCAAGACAGACTTAACCCCAGCCCCCAAATTAATTGTGTTTCCTGTAAATTATGTGGTAGGTCTTACCATATAATTTTGGATACAGAGACGGATTGGGAGTCATCTCCTACAACCTACAATTTTGAGATGATCAAGCTGGGTCATGATGAGAGTGGAAGGAAGTGGAGGAGGGGCTGACTGTACTAAAATAGTACTTTATGAGGCTGGACAGCTCTAATCCTTCCTCTCCCATCCCCTCTTCAACAAGGTGAGTTAGTAGACCTCTCTCTTGAGCCTTCCACATCTCAAACTTCAGGTTACTTTTTGGTGATTTAATTTAGGTTCCTAATCATGTGACAATACCTGGGTGAAAATGATAGGTGTGGAGAAATAGATCCAAAGCTTCAAGTTTCTAACTTTCCATTGGAACTGGTCATTATTTGGAACTTACCTGTGGGCTGCTCCTCTAAATCACTCAACTATAATATTCTCCTGAGGGATAAATGCTACTCTTCTAGTCCCCGCTATACTCTGCAGCAAAATGGTTTAAAATGACATAACTGGAATGGATTCTGGAGGAAACATCACCCAGAGCTCTGCTACTGAACGAGGAGGGTGGAGGAAGTTGGGAAGAGGGCAAGAGAGTGGCTAGCTGTCCATGGAGTTTCTGGAAAGACTAGGCTAGTATGGGGTGGAAGCACCTTGGAAGAGTTAAACTATTTCCCCATGGTAGGTTGGACTCAGAGGCCAGAACTACCTCTTAGACCACTCTTCTCTTGACAAAACAACAGCAACATTTCAAAATAATTAAAGAAGAATTCTTCTCAAAGACAGGAGTCATTTCAAGTCTTTTCACAGACTTGAAATCAGACCACACTGAAGCTCTGTCTGCAAAAATAATGGTTTTTCCTGACATTTTAAACAGCACAATTTAATGGCTCAGTGTTTCATTTGACATTTAAGAAGCCATCCATCTCCAAGAAGCTTATTGGCAAATCTTCTCAGTTCCCAGAATTAGCAAACGTAGTGTGCATAAGAACACTTTTTACAAGAGCCCGAAAGACTCTTGAAAAAGGAAGCCCAGGACACTGAGAACTATTAGCTGTTACCTACGCTGAGCTGGATCTTTCCCTAACCTCAGGCCCTGCCCGTCCACCTCCCACAAACCACTTGTTTCTGTCCTTCACCTTCCTTATTACAGAAGGAAGAAATATAGTCTTAGCTGAGTAAACTGTTGTAGTTAAGAAGATGGCTGTACTAGATAAAGAGAAAGAATTAAAGTACTCCATGCGTGCAACTGAGAAGCAGGTAATCAGAAGTGAGATTGCCTTGGTTGGAATTGTGGCTACTCTGCAGATTACAAGCTGTGTGACTCTGGACACACTGCTTAACCTCACTGTGACTTGGTTTTCTCATTTCTAAAATAAGGATGTTAATAGTCCCTATCTCACTGGGTTGTTAAGATGATTAAATGGGTTAATATTTATAATGTTCTTGGAACAACATGGGCAGAGTAAGTGCTATATAATTTTTTGTTAGAAAATAATAAATGCCATGTATGTATTTCAAATCATTTGTGTACTGATTCTCACTGTATGTGACCCAAGCCTAAGCCAGTCAATGTATCACATTTCTCCTGGCCTCTGTGATTGCTGGATGGCCTCTTATCCCAATCAGACAATAGGTTATGAGTCTGTTTCTAAAACTCCTGGTTCTTTCCTACTGAGCTTGAATCTGAGAGGATATGGAATCTGGAGCTGCTGCCACCATTGTTCAAATATGAGGAAAGAATCTGTCTGAGACTAACAATGAAGCAGATCCATGACAGAGAAAAAGGGTTTCATTGACGTTATTTGAGCTGCTGGATCATGGGATGCCTGAAATCAAACCTCCCTCATACTTCTTAATTACATGAGTCAATAATTCCCCCCTTTTTCTTAAATTAGTTTAGGCTTGGGTTTTGTTTGTTTGTTTGTTTTTTAAATCACTTGCAACTGAGATTAAACCAAACTGGTACAATTTAGCAATATATCTCAGGGCCCAAAGTAGGTATTGTAGAAAAAAAATTACAGTCTTTACAGCATTTAAAGTGTCGAATTCCAGCTTTGTGAATTTTACCAGGTCACATAACTTTTCCTGGTCTGATTTCTCATCTGAAAATCCAGAAATTAAACTAAATAATCTTTAACCTTCCAACTCTAAATTATGACTGTGCCTTAAATTAAGGTCTTTTTGGCTACCTTCAAGACTGCTTTTAAGTTCACTTTTTCCATTCACTTCAAAGCAAAGAATAATAATTCCAAAAGGATGGTTTGTTTGTTTTTTGGTTGTTGGGCATTTTTAAGGCAGAGATTGGAAGGGAGTGGAGGAGAGTCAATCTAGTGATGACTTACATGAGTTTTCAGCAGCTTTGCCTCGTTTCATACATCATAATTGGAATTATGCACTTATTTTGATGGATGAAAGACATAGGTTAGGTTAAAAAAAACTGTTAAGAATTGTGGTTAGTTCAGAAGCTGGCAGAAAGTTACAGAAATTCTCTGCAGTTACTAATAGGTAAGGGAGCATAGAGGAGATTGCCTAGCCCTTGTCTACCACGACATCCATTCCTCTTCCACTCTGTCCAGCATATTCTGTGCTATCCCTGAATGACTGCTACTTCATATAAGCATTTGTATAAATGGGGAGGAAAGAGTAAAGAACTGTGATACTCAGTGTAGAATATATTTACAGAATGGAAGACACTATGATAAATTCTGTTAACTAGAGAACACTTAGCAACAGAACTCAATTATTTAGAACATAATTGATTGGAAGAGGAGGGAAAAGGACCATTTCTGAGCAAGTTAGTTAGATGTCTCTTCATCCAAAAACTAAGGATCACATGCATGATTCATAAGAAAGATCTTCAAACCATTCAACTTACTATTAGCTATAATTCTAATAAGTTGATATTCTAATTTCCCAGGCTACTGCAAATTAGAAACATTCACTTAATAAGGGAGCGAGGTAGTAGAAATGGACTCAGCTAACAGCCAACAGAAAGAGAAGAGGCAGGAAAACCATAAAACACTAACATAGCTAAAAATGGGAACTACAGCAGTCCAAGGTGATTTACATACACCTCAATAACACTTGCTAGAGTATATTTATTTTTATTTAACAGACACAGAAGTAATGCTTACTATGTGACAAGCACTCTTCTAAGTGTTCTGCAAATATTACCTCATGTAACCCTTATAATAAACCTATAAAGTGCAAAGAAGTTAAATAACTTGCTCAAGGCCACACAATTCATTGTTGGCACAACCAGATTCAACCCAAGTCATCTAGCTGTGGGGCCCATTCACTCAACCACCATACCGCACTGCCACACCTGCCACTGCAGTCCAGCAAGCATCACAACTATGATTCTCTATCCATGACAGCCACCATCAACAAATGCAGAAGGGACAACCAAAATAGTCTGTGAAGGAAAACCAAAAAGTGAAAAGTTCAGTATAAAATATTTTCTTCCAAAGCGGTGATACTAGTACTGCTAATCATAGCACTGAAATAATAATATTTGGCCTTTAAGAATAACAGCTTGAGGTATCTGGGAAGCCCATTAACCTGAACCTCCTCATCCCCTGTTAATGACAGATAAGTCGAATAGCAATGTTATATTTCAGGTTCTTTCCATTCTGAGCAACAAACGTTATCTTGAACTTCTGTAATGAAATTTGCTTATCCTACAAAGCCTCTAAACACTAAGGCAAAAACCCACAGCCAAGAGAGAGAAATCATTAAGTTGAGGTCACAGAAAATGTTGCTGGGAGCCTAAAATTCAGTCCCTACCTAGTAATGGGATTTTTGATCATAAGTTTTTTTTTCCTAGATAAAATATTAAGCCTATCATGTCTAGTCATTAATTCAAGTATTTAGATTGATGCTATGGGAATAGAGATATGATAAAGAATAAGAAAATAAGTTTTGGTCCTAGTCATCTCTTTCTTCATGGAAAAATAACTTCTTGAAATTCTCTGGAACATTTTTGTTCACATCGTCAAATTTACCACCTCTTTTACCCTTGTATTAAATTTTACTCCTAAGCCACTAATTGTAGGGTTGGCTTTATTCAGTGTTTTAGGAGTACCTCTGTGTGTGTGTGTGTGTGTGTGTGTGTGCGTGTGTGTGTGTGCGTGTGTGTGTGTATGAGAGAGAGAGAGTGAGTGAGCACGAGAGAGGGTGAGCTTACATTGTGTGTGGCCAAAGCAAGAACTATTTACTTCTTTATGAGAAATATCAGTAATGTGCATGCCAAGACAGCAGCCAAAGGAAGAGGAAGCCTAGTGCTGGCTATAGAAGCCAGCCAGAGAAAGTGGAGCCAGAAATAATCTGGCTGAAAGAAGGAAAGACGACAGAAACAGTGAAGCTAGTGAATGTCCAACATTGAGAATATTTAACCTTTCATTATTATCAAATATAGATTTCCTGTAACTTCAAGACCTAGATTCAACCTACATCCACACAGATGAATTGAGGGCCTGATTATAATATTAAAGTTCTGATTGCTTCTTGAAATTCACCTCTCCTTACTTTATCAGTAATTTTTAATTTACGTGAGAAGGTTTATACCTTCCTATATTTGTTAGATAATTTATATTTCATACTGTTCTTAGTCATTATGTTTGGTGTCAACTTTTATAAGCCCATATTCTTTCCTGAGCAAGTAACTATTGTAGAACTTTCATATTTAAACCTCAAGTGCACAAGATTGAGTTAATCATATCTTATATTTCATGGCACTCTAGAATCATTGGTCCACGCAAGGCCCTCTTTCCACCACCACAGTCTTTCTTCCTTGATCTGCATGCTCAGTACCAGCCCCAGCTGTGGCACCTGCTATATTTAATATATGTATTTAAATATCCACCTATCTTTGTAAAAAGCTTACTGTTAGCATGTGTTAAAAATACATGTTTTTAAGTTACATAAGTAGTAGTATTCTATAGAACTGATTGTTCCTATATTTTTTCAATGTATACTTTATTTTTAAGATCTATCTGCATTGCAGTATACACATCTAGTTTGGTGCTTTTAATAGTAACATCCCATGACAATCATGCAACATGAATTACTTATTCATTCTCCCCTTATGGCTCTCTAGGTTACTTCCATTTCCACCTTGCCATTGCTATGAATAAACATTGTCACGTATCAGTCCTCTGTTAAAAAAAAAAATAAAGTCAGAGACTTTCAGAATTCTAACATTTTCATTTCATTGCCAAGGACACTGCATTGAAAGAGGCTAAGAATTTTGTAACCTGCAACCAAAGGAGAGAATTCAAGTTACAGAAAAGTAGTTGGTAGCGAGGGTAAGAGCAAGACTAATTCTCTCAACTCTCAGACAGCATGTTCTGGTGAACTTAACATACAGTAGCGCCCTCCTATTAGAGGCAGATGCATTCCAAGACCCCCACTGGATGCCTGAAAATGCAGATAGTACTGAACCCTAATATACTTTTTTTTTTTGCTATACATACATACCTATAATAAAGTTTAATTTATAAGTTAGGCACAGTAAGAGATTAACAACAATAACAAATAATAAAATAGAACAATTATAACAACATACTATAATAAAAGTTATGTGAATGTGGTCTCTCTCTTAAAATATTGCACTGTACGCACCCTTCTTGTGATTATGTGAGATGATAAAATGTTTCTGTGATGAGATGAAGTGAGGTAAATGACATAGGCATTGTGACGTAGAGTTAGGCAACTACTGACCTTCTGATGCTACTTCAGAAGGAGAATCATCTGCTTCTTGTGATCCTGGATCACTGAGCCACAACAATCTTGATGGTTGGATGTCAGAAACAAACGATGAGGATCCCAGGCTGGACCCAGCAGGACAATGGGACATTTCATCACACTACTCAGAACAGTGCACAACTTAAAAATTACGCATTGTTTATTTTTTGGAATTTTCCGTTTAATATTTTCTGACTGCAGTTGATAGGGATAACTGAAACTTAAGAAAGCAAAGCTGTGGATAAGGAGGGACTACTGTATTTACCAGGTTTGTAAGAAACAGTCTTAGTATTTTTACAGAGACTAACACAACACTGTAAATCAACTATACCTCAATTAAATAATAAACATAAAATAAATTATTTTTCATCACATAGGTATTAAAAGTGGATATTGAAATAGTTTGTTGTTAAACACATAATGCAATATCCTAAAAATCATTAAATTCTGAATATGTTACTTTGTTCTACTAACTGATAAAAAGGATAAAATCACAAGCTAAGAGGAAATATATTGGCATCAGTGCACACTGGTACATAGCAGGCTACAGTTATGTTATGTAATGTATTTCAGAATAAAATGTTGAGAAATAAGTCTACCTCAGACCAGCTGTGAGGTTTGTTATTTTTAAGAAAACTTCCAAAAGGATGAATCTGGTATCTTTGTGGAAATGTTCTGTGCTTCTGAGCTCCGCCACCACCAGGGAATGGCCTCGTTTGTCATTTTGCATCTTAAGCACTAGGCCCTCTACAGAGCATTTGAAGAGAGTCATTTTTGGAATCATTGGTGGGAGGCTGGGGTGATTGATAGAATGCAAGTAGCTACATCTCCCTATAAAACTCTGTTTCCTCATCTAAAAACAAGGGATAATCTGGCATGTAACAGACAATGAATAAAAGGTATCATTTTTCTTTATCCCTATTTTTAGCTAAATTCCCTGCGTTCATTACATGTGGTAAAACAAATGTGCTTTCATTCTTTTGTTATGACATAAAAATGAAATATAGAAGCCTTTATTTTCTGTATTCTGCTTCTTACTTTGTTGATCACTCTTAAAATTAGTGAAGTAATGTGCATGATGTGTCCAGAAGCACATTTACTGTGAAGTTGATGAAGACACGAATGCTGGAAGCTGTGGAGTGTTCAGGTGGGGAAGGGAAGGCAGACAGTGCTTAGAAACATTACTGTATGTGTTTCTGGTAAATTGCCTAATGAGATTGCAGAAGAAAGGGACTGGAATATCTAAATATTCATTAATTTGTTGTGGTATTTTTTTTTCCTACACTAAATAGATATTCCCTTTTAAACTTAATTTTATGTTTGTAATTTTGTGTCCTTTTTTTTTTTTTAAGTCCTCCCTCCCAATTGAATTACTTTTGACTCCACAAAATCTGAATTTGCCGTTGAATGTATGTATGACTTTGTAATTTAAGAATATGAGAAAAGCTGGTAGATAAATCTCAATTCACCTGAAAGAGTTTTTGGGAACAGAAGGGATCCCCAGAGTTGAATCTTTGGCCAAGTTACTCTTTTTTTCGTCTGGACTTGGCTTTCTTGTCTTAAACATGCAGACTGATTGATTGATTGATTGATTTTTAAACATGCAGATTTAACTGGCTCCAAAGATCCCTTCCAACCCAGAAAATCCTGACTTCATACCTGTCTTACTATGCTTTCAATAATATTTTCCAATAAATAATATTTTAAAGGAAGTCTATAGTCAATCCTCGTCTTTAAAATTGTAAGTCTTCAGTACTGTGAATAATTACATCCACCCTCCTACTAAGTATTTATTTTACAAATGTAAATGAATGAATATAGTTCTTAAAATAAAGCACACTAGTTACAGCATGTCACTATAGAACTAATTTGCTTTATAAGGGCAAGAACATTTCTTCTGCTGGCTCTAGTTCAAACTGACCAAGATAAAACTACATGCTGATTTTCATTTATATCACAACTCGAAATAACCCATTCTGAAAGAGGAAGAGATATTTTTATAGTCCCAGTGAGACCAACTAAAATCTCCATGTAAACTAAGTTGTTTTAGAAAGTATGAACAAAATAGATGAGACATTTATGAGAAATCAATGATAGTTATTTCTCTTCCAGGCTTAGGTAGTTGGCAAGATCTGAAAGATTTTAAAGGTAAAAAAAAGATGATAATCTAGCCTAGTCCTCAAACACAAGTACACAAACAAATAAGGAGTTGGAGATGTTCTTTTCCAGTGGTGAATTTCACAACACACTGGTGCTTATTGAGCACAAGGTGTAGGTTGTTGGAAAAATGGCAAAACAAGTATGATGAAGTCAGGATTTTCTGATTTGGAAGGGGCCTTATGGAGTCAGTCAGATTTACGTGTTTTAAGATGAAAAAGCTTAGGCCCAGACAAAGTGTGATCTGCCCAAAACCACACACCCAGATAAGGCAAAACCAAGGCCAGACCCTGTGACCACAAGTCCTGCGCAGTTTCTCCTTCACCAACCTGAGACTGCAAAATCATTTGAGTGCTTTCATACTTTAGTGCCCTACTAGGAGTTTGTGGTACAAAGCATGGAGCAGTTTTTGCACTACTCAGTATTAAATTTTATAAAGTAACAATAATTAAGATAGTAGGCATTGGTGCAAAGCCAGACAGAGAGCTGTGGAACACATTGAGGTACCTAGGAATTAGACCCATACATATATGGAATCTTGATTCATGAAACTGGTGGATTTGTAGATTAGAGGTTAACAATAGCCAATTAATAGTGCTTGAACAAATGGTTGTCCACGTGGGAAAAAAACTGGATTACTACTTCTTTTTAAAATATTTTTTATTTCTTAATTTGGAAATGAGCAATTTTCTTTAATTGAAGTATAGTTGATTTACAAGCTACTTCAAACTACACACACACACAACAATTCCAGGTCCATGAAATGTAAAAAAAAAATAAAACTTTAAAATGTTTAGAAGGAAAATAAGAGAATGTGTTTATGACATTGGGATAGGGAAGAATTTCATAAATCACAAAATTACAGACCATAAAGAAGGTTTATTAATTCAACTGCATTTTTAAAATGTGTCAACTGATACAACATTGTAAACTGACTATACTTCAATAAAAAGTATCAAAATATATAATATACTTATATAGATATACTTACTTGTAAAAAGTTGTTGAACTATACCTTTAAGATTTATGTACTCTGTGTCTATTATACTTAAAATTTTTTTTTTAAGTTTACCAAAAATAAGACACTATAATAAAAGTGAAGAGGCAGGCCATACTCTGGGTAAAGATATTTACAACACCTATAATCAACAAAGGATTATTATTCAGAATATATAAATTACTTCCTTAAATCTAGGGAGAAAGATGACTACTCAAGTAGAAAAATGTGCAAAAGGTATGAACAGGCAAGTCATAGCATCGGAGTCCTGAATGGACAGTAAACATGAAAAGATGTTCAACCTCACTGGTTACATGCAAATGAAAATGAAGATTATGATGAGAAACATTTTTCATACATTTAATTAACAAACTTTAATAAGTCTGCTAGGACCAAATACTAGTGAGAATGTAGAGCACCAGAAACTTTTATACATTTCTGGTGGGAGTAAAAATTACTTAGGAAATTTTGGAAATATCCATTAAGTTATATAAGAATACCGTAATCCAACAATCCCTCTCTAGGTAAATACCAAAGAGAAAGTCTTATATATTCACAGGGAGATATACAAAAAATACTCATAGAAGGATTGTTTGTAACAACAAAAAGTAAACAACTGAAAAGTCCAAACAACAAAAGAAAGTATAAAAAATTCATGGGATAGTCAAGCAATAGAATACTCTATGACTATGAACATAAATGAACTAGAGCTAAATGTATCAACATGAATAAATTTCATAAAAATAATGTTAAAGGGAAAAGGAATTTATAGAAGGATGCTTGAAGTATGATTCTGGGTCATAGTCTGAACTTATCTTCACTGAGATGTTACGAAAGCCCTTTGGGGAGACAGCAGGTCAGGCCTTGAGTCCTGAGAAATCCTGGATTCACCACAGCTGGGACATTTGGCAGGGTCAGGGTCTGCACCTCAGGCAGGGATGTGGTCTGTATTTGCTACTTCTAGTCTCACTTTGGCTAAACTCCAGCTCTTAGGAATAGGTCCAAGCAGAAAGTATTTCCTCAGTTGACCATGCAGGAAGAGAAGATACGGAATGTTACCTGTACATGACCCAAGAAAGTTAAGTACAGTAAACACAGACCCATGCTCACCCAGCCATTTCTAGGTCAAAAAGACAATGACATATATGCTTCTGATTCACACTGCTCCAGTCTGGTCTTTAAGCTTGATGTACAGTTGTTATTCTGGGAACTCCCTTCACCATCACCCTGGGGAATCCCTTCATCTTTCCCCTGAGTTGTGTATCCTGTATTTTGTATCCTGTATCTTCCTTTTTCTTCATTCACTCAGTTGTCTAGGTGGAACATATCATTCCACAACTTCCTATGAAATTATTTTGGGGAGATAAATGTTTTGAGTCTGAAAATATCTTGCCTTGACACTTGATTAATACATAATTTGTCTGGATATGAAATCCTAGTTTAGAAATCATTACTTTCAGAATTTTGAAGGCATTTCTCCATTGCCTTCTAGTTTCTTTCCAGTGCTGTTCTTTAGTGTGAATCTCTTTCAGTCCATTGTGCTGAGAAGTCATTATGCCCTTTTAGTTTGGAAAACTCTTATCCTTCAATTCTGAAAAATGTTCTTGAGTCACCTTGTTGATAATTTCCTCCCCTCCATTTCCTCCCTTACTGTTACTTCTTTTATTCAGATCTTGGAACTCTACTGGTTATTTTTCTCATATATTCTCTCTCTCTCTCTATCTCTCTGGCTCACTTGCTCACTTGCTCACTCACTCTCGTTCTCCCCTGCTCTCTCTCTTTTTTTTTTTTTTTTTTTTTTTTTGGCCTACTTTCTGTGATAATTCCTCAATTTTATCTTACACTTCTGTGGAGTTTTCATTTCTGTTACCACGTTTTAAATTCCCACCAACTTTTTTTTTCTCTTAATGTTGCCTTTTTATAGATTTCTATTCTTATTTCATGGACACAGTATCTTCTGCTGTCTCAGAGGATAATAATGATAGTTTTCTTTGAAATTATCTTTACTCTGCATAGCTGCTATTTCCTCCGAGATGCTTTTTTTTTTTCATGTGTTTATTTTAGTTTCTAGTTTTTATGTTAGACTCTTTCCTTGAGTGACTGGTAATCCTCAGTTGTCTGCTCGTGTTTAAAGGTGAGGGGGTAAAGGCTGATTGGAAGTTCTGAGCACGTGGTTGAAGCTTCCCTGTAAGTGGGGAGGGGGCTTCCATGTAGGGTGATACATATGGCTGGACCTTCTGTGGGGAAACCTCTGATGCAGTATCTTTAGGGTTTTCCTCCTGCATTCATCAAATTTCCCAGAGATGTTTCTTTCATTCACTTGCCTGTAGAGGAACGCTTGGCTGCCAGTATTTAGGGAGCTGAGTGGGAGAAGAGAACTAGAGGTGTTCAGCAATCAATACATACATTTGCTTAATCAGTCCTGTTCTTTCAGGTATGGTATCCACACTTTAATCAATTGTGTCTAGTCTTCTCCAGTTCAAAGACTCTGTTTTATCATCTCCAGAGAACAAGGTTCACATTTCTGCTGTGGTGGTAATGAGAACCCTCAGGATCTGAATGTTTCTTACCAATCCTCTTCAGCTTTCAGTCAGTCCTCTTTAGTTTAGCCCTTGCTTCCCTTCCTCCGTACCACTTCCAACATCCCTAATGCCGCCGGTTTTGAGGCTTTTCAGAATTATGTGGTATAAATCCAATTGATTCTCATCTTTTTCCAATATCAGTTTAGGATTTGGCTTTTCAAGGTTACTAAGTCAATTCCCATTCCTGCATCTGCTTTCCAGCTTCTAAAATGCCATTGCAGTGGATTCCTCTTAGCATGTAAAACAAAATACAAACCAAGCCTGGACCTAAAAAGAAGAGATAACTAGGAATTATCTGTTATGTGTGATTTGTAGATAGGTTCTCACTGTTCAGCTGGAGGAGACAGTCATATATTCCTTGTCATTGTAGGTTTATGTCCTCAGTTAAAAGTTCCTTATGTGTAGTGGGAGCTCAGGAGGGAATGAAATGATATGTGCATATTTAAGCCACCATTTTTACCTGATAGTTTATATAATAACATAACTGCTGCTTAATTCATCTTTTTTTATATGAACTTTTTTTTATTGAGTTATAGTCATTTTACAATGTTGTGTCAAATTCCAGTGTAGAGCACAATTTTTCAGTTATACATGAACATACATACATTCATTGTCACATTCTCTTTTGCTGTGAGCTACCACAAGATCCTGGATATATTTTCCTGTGCTACACAGTACAATCTTGTTTATCTATCGTCATATCTTTTATGTCTCAAGTATCACATAATTAATTAATGAAAAGTTTGAGAAACACTAAAGGCACGAGGATTAGAGGAGAGGCATCATCCTGCCTCTCTATACATAGACATCTTTAAAATTTTATCTTAAGTGTAGACAGGTCAGAATTCTAGAGCTTTAAACCATAAAATCCAAACCTCTCCCTCTTATATCCAAAAGAGCAAACTGTCCAGGGAGTTGGTGTGATTTGTTCCTGAATATTACTAATAGAACTAGAATTATCTGTAAAATCTCCTGATCATAGGTCAAAGTTCTTTTGCTAAGTATCCAGAGACCTCAGTCTAATATTTTTTATAGTAGACTAAACTATTTCCCCAAATATTTAGTTATTCTGTTTAGTGTTTTTCCTACTGGTAGCATTCAAATCATTTGAATTTCTTTTAGATTCCACCAATCACATCACAATCAAGAGGATCTAAATTTGCACACATAGCTTGCAACAGTCAATCAACAGATATTTTTGTGCGAAAAAAATCTATTCTTAAAGACGTGACAAAATGGGGAAATTTTAATCAGTTTCTCATGGTTAGTTAATCCAGACTAGCTCAGGCCTTCTGTTTCACACTATCACTTAACTAATGAGATAGATATATCAGATACAGTTTACCAAGAGAGAACTGAATGTTTCACTTGGTTTGGGGCATTGGTATTAAGTCACGTTTTCATTGTTCCTACAGATGTCTTCAATTTTATATGCAGACTTATATTTCCATTCTCAGGGGTGATGTGTTGCAATATCCCCTTTTGCTTTTCCATGTCGCCTTGGGAACACAGCCATCTTAAGGATTCAGGAAGCACACACCCAAAAAGGGAGTCAGTTGTGAAAGTTTATTCCATTTAAGCAAAGTTGCTTTCCTGTCCTTTCTCCTTCACAAACTGCTGTGCACAATAACTTATAACTATTCATTCATACTAATGCTTCAAGAATTGAGGACTCATCCAGATTTTTCAAATCCAAGAAAATAATCAGATAGTCTTCATATCCTAGAATTTTTAAATTATGCCAAATAACTCTATAAAAATGCCTAATATACATGAAAAAACCTGAGCTAATTGGGAAAGTATTTCTGAATAAATGAATCTTCCGGAATATTTTCTCTTATTATCCTTTTTTCCTACAGAAAATTCTAAAAATCCTCTTATTCACTTTCATTCAAGAATCTAAACAGAATTCGTAAATGCTTAAGTAAAAAGGAAATAAGACAAGCAGAGGAAGATTCCATTCCTCAGGCACATTTTTAAACTTAGCAGCAACACTGCCCTCAAACACACACCATTCTCTACTGATTGTGCTAATAGATCTTAAATATTGGATAGTTTGAGGTTAAATATAATGCTAGAATCTGAAACCAGAATGTAAAATGATTCACAGATCCCTGATTTGTGATTTTATGTGTAGGCATGAGATAACATTTGGTGGGGCTTTATTTTTACCTGAGCCTGGTGTGGTCCAGAATCATCTGCTGTGGTAAAGACAGGAGGGTAAATGCTGGAGAGCAGCTGCCTGCCATTAAATGTATCTGCTTCTCAAACCATTAGGATCAGCTGAGAATGCTGCAAAACTCAGCTTGTGCTTTCTCTTAGTTCAGTCTCTCAGGTTCAGCCCAGTGTCCCCAGTCTCCATCCTTCTCCTGGGAATGGAGAACAGTATTCCTTCCATTAGTCTTATGTCATTGTGAAGAAAAAACAGAAACCAGGGAGATGTGTATCAACACAGACTGGCTCCCGCCTGTGTTCATATTCATCTGGATCTCTGTATTTCTGTAAGGGGTTAAACCAGAAATAATAGCTAATAATCATGAAGCATTTTCTATATCCTAAGCTCTTTACATATGCTGTCTTACTTATTCTTTATGCACCCTACAACGTGGAGAACATTGTTATTCCTATTTTAGCCATGAACAAACTGATGCTTTAAGAAATTAAGTAACTCTCCCAAGGTCACTCAGTCAGCAGATAGTAAGCTAGAATCAACTCCTGACAACTTAACTCTAGGGTCATCACACTTACCCCACCTCATAGCAATGGCTAGAACAGCTTCCCCCAGTAACAGTGGCCTACTTTTCATTAAACTACAAAAGTGTTCACTATTTTAGTGCAGGGCACCACATTGAGACTAATTTGGATCCTCTATGAAAAAATTATCTTGTGAAAAATAACATTAGTGTATAAATCATAATAGAGATATGAATATCTTTCTTTAAAATTGAGGTATCATTTTTATGCAACATCCTGAACCATTTTCTGTGTATAGGCGGATGATTTTTGACAAATGTATGTACCTATGTACAGTCACCCTAGTCAAGCTGAACAATATTTCCATCATCTCAAGAAATTCCCTTGTACTCTTTTGTGGTCAGTCCCCCCAGAACCCCCACAGTCAGCCCCAGGAAACCACTGATCTGCTTTTTACCGTTATAGATTAGTTTTTACTGTAATTGTCATTTCAGATAAATGGAATCATGAAGTATGCACTCTTTTACATTTTATAGTATGTTTTTGAGATCCATCCCTTTTTTTTTGCATATATCAGTAGTTAATTCCTTTTTATTGCTGAATAGTATTCCATTGAATGAAGATATATACAACTTTTTCATCCATTTACCTGCTGTTAAACATTTGAATGTTTATATTTGGGCCATCATGAGTAAAACTTGTAGGACATTCATGTGTAAGTCTTGGACTGGAATCTCCTTAAATATATGATAAATATATGTGTTCTAGTTGTTCCACATCCTTACCAACACTTGGTATATGTCTTTTTAATTTTAGCCATTCTTCTGGGTGAGTAATGGTATCTTGTTTAAATTTACATTTTCCTGATGACTAATAATAAGAAGATTGAGCATCTTTTCTTGTGTTTATTGGCCAAACATGTATCTTGTTCTTTTTTTTCTTTTTAAAGTATACTGCAAAGGCAGCAAACATTGATAATATTTTCTTTACAAATTACAGAAAACCAAAGGACTATTACCCTTGTATCTGTCTCTGGAAGAGGTTGCACATGATCTTTCCAGTTGTAATCTGCTTTATGAGACACAGAGCTTCTCTCTGAGGTTTGAGCAGCAGCTGTTGCTTCCTGTCTCTGAAGTCTTTGTGCTCCAGCACTAAGTGGACAGCCCCAAAATGTTTGAATTGAAATAAATTACATTGAAGTAGCTGTACTCATACTCTTTAGATGCAGTAGAAGAAGCTGCACTGGTTGTGAGAAGGATGGGATTCTGTTTTACCAAGGTGTATTTATAATTATGCATTCTGATAAAAGCATTATTTTTCTTCTTTTTTGATTTTTTTGGAGGGTATTTGGTTCATTTATTTATTTGTTTATTTATTTTAGAGGAGGTATTGGGGATTGAACCCAGAACCTCCTGCATGGTAAGCATGAGCTCTACCACTTGAGCTGTATCCTCCTCACTAAAAGCATTATTTTCTATGTATTATATTGTCTCCTATTTTATCATTTACTATTTAATGTCCTTACACATCATGACAACACAGACAAATAGACTGTATTTTCTTCAAAATAAAGTCAGTTACAATCTGTCAGGTTCTGTTAGGTTTTGTTTTTTGTTTTTTATTGAAGTAACACTGGTTTAGAACATTATATAAGTTTCATGTGTACAACATTATAACATGACTTCTGTATACACTATGGCGTGCTCATCAACAAAAGTTTAGTTTTCATCCATCACCATACTGTTGACCTCCTTTACCCCTTTCGTCCTCCCCACAACCCTGTTTCCCTCTGGTAACTAGTAATCTGTTCTCTGTATCTATGTGTTTATTTTGCTTATTTGCTTTTTTAAGTAATTCACATATGAGTGAAATCATATAGTATTTGTCTTTCTCTGTCTGACTTATTTCACTTAGCATAATACCCTCAAGGTCCATTCATGTTGTCACAAATGGCAAGATTTTACCTTTTTATGGCAGAGTGATATTCCTATATATATATGTGTGTATATATATATATATATGTGTGTATGTGTGTGTATGTGTATATATATATATATAAACTATATCACTTCTTCTTTATCTATTCATCAATCAATGGACAATTAGATTGTTTTTATATTTTGGCTGTTGTAAATAGTGCTGTGATTAACATAGGGATGTATGTATCTCTTTGAATGTAGTGTTTTCATATTCTTTGGATAAGCTTCTGTTAAGTTTTAAAAAATGCTGCTTTAACTTTTCATGCCAGCTTATGTTGGACTCATTTCTCATTTCACAAATTGGTTGACCTGTGAATAATGCAAGGTGAGCTAAAGTGGAAGTGTTTGTCTGTGGCTTACTCCTGCCTTCTGGTTTTCCTTAACCTTCTAAACTCTCAGATGCTCAGTGAGTTCAGGCTGCTTGTAGCCTCTTTACTATACACCTCATTTCTATCCAACCTCCTCAACCACAGAGCCCACCCAGGAGATGAAATTTAATGTGATTAATTCAGAAATCTTAACTGTCTATTATTTTTATCCATCATCCTCACTGGATAAATTTTTTTTTTAATGGTAGTAACAGATTCCTTATCCCAGAGGAGTAAAGACTGAAGTTCACAGGCCCTGTGGTAGCAGGATGATGGGTCGGAAGGTTACTGACTTGAGCCACCTTATTTCCACACTCCAAATGTAATGTGGCTGCTCCATGATATACCATGTTCAAACGTTCCACATAACCTCTTGCTTCAAAAAAACCCATAATCAACCCCAGAGAAGATACATACAGGCTTTGGTTTATGCCACATGAATATTTTAATAACCTAAAAAGAAGTGTGAAGGACAAAACTCCAGAGGTATTTGATATATCTGCCAGGGTGAGCCAGTCATCATGCCATAACCTAACATTGCATAGAATTTCATGTCATCTGTAATTTTCTGAAAAAAACCTTAAAAATAAAGCCAAAATTCATTTGAAATTGTTAAGGAAAACCTTTATATAGCTTTTGCAAAGAATAAAACATAATCTATAACAAATGTTATAACCAATGCTCCTTTTAAATATCTATTTTCATGTTACAAAAGCATGTTCTTACAATAACAGCCACAACATCTACAACAAAGAATGTGAGGATGAGAACCAAGAAACCTGGAGCCTTTGTCTCACCTCTGCCACTTACTCTCTTTGCAACTCTGGACAAATCATTCATTCTCCATGTACAAAACTGGGATGGTGATAAATGTTTCTCCCCCTAAGAATAATAGGAAGATAAATATCTGCAACAGTGCTTTGAGTTGCAACATAAATCTGAGGTATTATTATTTTTAGTACAGAAAGTCTAGAAATAAATACCATACTGTCCTAATATTTTTATTGTTTTAATTGGTTCAAAAGATACGGTTCTCATGGGACTTTTATTTGGCTGTATGTAAGACATAGACAAAAAAGTAAAAGAAGTCATGTGAAAACAGAGAAATAAGGAAAGGAAACCAATGAGACAACCTTCATTAACATATTATGCTAAAAATTACTGTGAGAAATGAAAAGCTGAGTCTAAATCAGATAGCTACAAGACATGAAATCCCCTTTTCGAGCTATTTCAAACCAATGCCCTATGAGAGAATGACGCTAAACAAGGAATATATGTCATTATAAAAATGTAGTAACAGAAAGCTCACGTAGCTAAATGATCTACATGATTAGAAATAAAGAGAGCTTATTAGCTAGTAAGAGGATCCCATTGTCAAGAAAGAGTATATAGATCTCCCCAGTGGTCAGGATGTTCTCCCTTGATTCTCTTTCAAAGTAAAAGGCTAAGCATCAGAAGTTTCTGGTCCTTGATCTAAATCTGAAATCTCATGGGACCTGATCCTGCAGATATATAGCTAGTGTGAAGCTTAACCCCCAAACCTCAACAGTCAGTTTTATCTTTTATCACTAAGGACAACTGCCTGCCTCCAAAGGCAACAGCATCCATCGTAAGGTTTCATATCTAGTTGGTGAAAACCCACTTAACACATTTTAGGATTATGAATAGAAGCTATTATTTATTTCTGTATTTAAAATTATTAAAAGACTCAGTAACTTTGGTCTGAAAGAAGTAAATGCTAAAACAACACAAAAGTTAATGAACGGTATAGATTAAAAAATGACTTTGTCCTTAACTTACTGGGATAAGAGATTCCCTCTTGAAACTAGAGCAAGGTGCCCTTAGGAAAAACAAAAGGAAGTAAGTTCCACTTTGAAGCATGGAATTCATAGGCAGAAGATATCGTGCTGCTTATCACACAAACATAATTTTCTGATTACTTGTCCAAATTACCAGCTTCTTGAGGGCTGGGTCTTAATCACTGTTGTGTCCCTAGTAACTTAGCACAGTGCCAGGCACATGGTGCATAATGAATCTTAATTCTCTTAAACAGCTCTTAAACCCACTTCCCTCTTGGATTGTCTGTAGTCTGTGACCCAGATACTAAGATTTCTCTAGCATAGGAAGACTGTGAAATTACTTTCAAGTTCCAAGGGAAGCGGAGGAAAGGAGAGGAACAAATAAAGTAGCACAACACTTCAGTTACTTCTGCTGTGTTTGTTTTCTGGTTCCGTAACAAAAATAGTTCATCTCTCACTCTTTATGATATAGAGAATCTAGTAAAAAATAGACCTACATCAGCAGAAAATAGCTCAAACATATATATTATGTATATGCACCCACAAATACATATATGTACACACACACATATAAATAATTTATAATGTAAATTGTGATTAGAATGCCATAGACAGATGAAACCAACTCTCAGTAGTAGCAAGGGTTAATAGATCCCAATCCAGTGGTTCTCAAAGAGTGGTCACTGGACCAGCAGAATCAGCATTACCTGAGAATTTGTTATAAATGCACATTCTCAGACCCCACCCTGGGCCTACTGATTCAGAATCTTGGGGGCTCGAAACCAACAATCTGTGCTCTAACAAACCCTCTGATTAGCATTGTACACCTTAAACTTACATACTGTTATGTGTCAATTATATCTCAATTAAAACAAAAAAAACCCCAAAAAGTGAATCCTACAAGTGATTCTGATGCACGCTACAGTTTGAGAAAAACTGCCCTAATCTATTCGTATTACAATCCTTATTTTACCAGTGAGAGAACACGGGCTTATATGTAACTCAGCTTATGAACAAGAGCCTGGGACAAGAGCCTTGTAACTCTGAATCCTGTGTGCATTGTTAGAAGAAGAAAGATCAACTTATGAACTAGAAAATCTCTGATTCCTAAAAAGGATACTTTTTTAGCTGAGGTAGAAAAAATTAGTTAAAACTTCTGAGGACTCAACATTGTAAAATGACTATAACTCAATAAAAAAAAAGTTAAAAAAAAAACTTCTGAGGGACTTCGTCTGTGATAAGGGATAATAATAATGTACTGACCTTAAAGAGGTTTTGGTGAGAGACAGATCAGACAAGGTATGTAACCATGATTTTAGTCCATAAAGAGTCATGACATTTGCTCATCATTATTTTTTACAGCCTTTTGATCTTATTCTCGAGAAAATGTATTCTTTGTTGCTATTCCACATTTCTAGCTACAGGATATACATGAACTTTTAAACATGATCTACTTCTAATTTTGGTTTCTGTCATGATATGTTTTTCCTCCAAGTTATAAAATTACATGAGCTATTACTCTACTCAAGAAAAAAATGACTATGGCCTATATTTTTGTATGGAACAAAGAGATAGTACTGTGGCATTTTTCTAGAAAAGAATCAAGTAAATTTAATTTTATGAAAAAAATTTCTCTAAGATTAGATTGATGTGTATCTTACGATCTTTAAGTCACAGAAATAGCTTTCACTACTAAATTACCATTCTATATTTATTTTCTACAACTGGCATTTTTGATGTATTATTTATTGCATCCTAAGTGGCCTTTATATAATAATCTCATAAACTATGTGTTCACTTTTTAAAAATAATTTTAGTTTTTTCATAAGTGTTTGTAATACCATTATAAGTAACTCCGACATTACAAAAATATTTTTAAAAATGAACAAATTTTAAACATCTGCATTCCTACCAATCAGTAATAGCTGCTTCTAACATTTTTGTTTTCATCTTTCCAGAATTTTTTATATGCACACAACACACTCATACATATTTTAACGCATAGAAGCATTTGATTTGAACACTTATAAATATATTGTGAAAATGTATTTAGGAACTAATTTCTGCTTCATTAGTTCAAATAACTCCATTGTATTCCATTGAATAGTTGGATTGGATGGATGAATAAAGGAGTAACCAATCACCTATTATTGGACACTTAAATTTTTCTGGTTATGTCACTTTTATAACCAATGATTCAATGAACACTGCATACTGATCTAATTATCCTCTTAGAATAAATTCTTATGAGCAGAGTTCCTGGATCAGAGAGAAGCACATTTTTAAGATTTTTGATCCATGTCCAAAATGATCCCTATCCTTATAGAAAAATTGTACTAACTGTTACAACCTCATCATTGGTTTATGAGTGCTGATTTTCCAACATCTTCACCTTTGAAAAAGATACTTTTTGTACTCTAATATGTTGAAATTATCTCAAAATATGTCAAAAATAATGTTTCATAGTTTTAATTTGCATGTATTTGATTATTGGTGAGACTGATCATCTTTTCATATGCGTAGCAGACACTGTCAGGCCCTCCCATATCTCTCAGTATCCATGTCTACAGCCTTTGGCAGCTTAGTCCACAACAAGGGTGCTTCTTTGGTTGCATAGCAATGGGAAGCTGTGCGGGGCAAGTGGGATGTGCCAGAGAATTAATACACCTGGGGGGCAGCCTCACCTAAGTTGAGGGATAAATACCTCAATTGCACCCCTTAGGTAGGATCACTCTGGAGAATGTTCCACACTCTCTCCCAGCATTCCCCAGTAGGACTGAGCCCCAGTTGTCCGCAGAGGAAATGACTCGATAACTCACTGTTGGTTGGCTTCCTTCCTTTCCCTGTCTCACTTCTGCACTTCCTATCAGTGTTTTCTAGAATTATCTCCTGTATTAACTACTTGAACTTGAATCCTTATCTCAGGGCCTTCTTTTGGGCTGGGGAACTCAACCTAGACAATATGAGCCTTTTCTCCTCTTATGTAGTCAATTATCTGATCATTCATGCATTTTTCCCCATTTTGATTTTAGAGTAAGAATTATCTATTTTAAATATTAGGAAGGAAGAGATATTTATAAAAGGCAACCCTGATAGATCACAAACCAGGAGCTTAATAAATAATTACAGTTACCACCAAATTGTCTTAATAAAGATGTTAAGATTTAAAGTATTACAAGTTAATAGTTATCATGTTCAAAGTTAACTATCCTCTCTTTATATGGAGCTAAAGATTTTCTTGGCAGTATAAGTGAAATAAAATGTAGGAAAAGGGAAAAAACTAGCAAACTATGGTGAGGAGAATATTTTAGCCAAGGTTTACTAAATGTGTTGATTGAGTGCTATAAGAAAAACTACATTCAACAATGTAAATGAGCTCAAAATAGATACATCATATTTAGGGAGAGACTAGGGTCTAGTGAGAAGTCTGTTGAGAAAGTTTAGAATAGAGAAGCATTTTGGGTCAACTGACATTTTCTAGTATCTAAAATCAATATGTTGTTAATTAAAATACCAATCTCCCAAGAAGACTCTGACAGTAAACAATATTAAACTAAACTGGATCAGAGCCCAGAAAGTCAGCCAGACTAAGGAGTGCATACAACTAGGAAAAAAAAAAACTTTCAAAAGCAACTAACCATTTGGAATGGGGAGTAAAGGGCAGGGAAGGGGTACAGAAAACAAAAGAAAATGGCCTGCTTGCATCTTGCTCTGGGGCCAGGAATCAGACAAAATCACTTCAGCAGAATCTATGTAGAGGCCATTCTTCCAGCTGCACAATTTAAGCGTTTGCAAAGGTAAAACAAGAACAGTCTAGACAAGCCTAACTTGCCTTGTGTGGACATTGAAAGTTTTCAAAGAGGACACACAGAATAGAAATCCACAACAATCAAATTTAAACACCTCTTCAGAACTGTGACCACCCTCGCATTTCATGCTACCTCCAGAGGAGTCAGTTTTTCAAATCTGTGACTCAAGTCATTTTAATCTATTCTATTGGGACAGATTGTAATGTTTTTCTGAATTTACAAGATACATTGAGGCTACTGTCTACACAATAGCAAACACTCAGAAGAAATGTAGAGAATTCTGTCCAGATTAGCCGGTGCAAATGATGGCAGTACAAACAAGCTCAAATCTGAATGCTTGAAATACATTAAAAGATAAATGCTCAATAATCCTTCAGCTCTGTACCAGTCAGATTTGAAGAGCTCACAGTCTAATCGGCGAGGAGGAGATTCTCCTGAACATTTCTGCCTCAAACTAAAGATTTATTTACTTGAATATGTTTATTAGGTGCTCATCCAACCATTACCACAAAACAAAGATAACTTATTACATTGCCAGCCACAATATGTACTTAATTCTCTTGGGCAGTCAGCAGCGATCAACTAAGTAAGCAAGGATTAGAGGGGGCCTTGGGCAAACTTCGCTGCAGCACAGTGCCACCTCATATTAGTCAGAACAGACTTGTTGTTTTTGGGGGTTTTTTTTTGTGATAACAAACCACCTTCAAATCTCAGTGGATTAACCCAATACAAGTTTATTTCTTGCTCACACTACTTGCTCCATGTGAATCAAAAACTCTACTTCCCATAGTCACTAAAGGACTCCGGCAGATGACAGCTCCACAAGCTTGTAGCTACATCATCTGGAACCCATGCCCAAAAAGAGGAGGTGGAAGGAAAGGGATAGACTGCAGAACCCTACAGATGTTACTTCTGCTCATATTTCATTAACTGGAACTAATCCCACAGCTCCTCCCAACCATAAGGAATTTGAGAAATGCTGTGCCTGGAAGGGAAAGAGAAATGGACATTGGAATAATTTCCACCCCACACCTCAGTGATTTAGAACTTTGGGTGATGTCTTTGTGCAACATAAGGATAGAAGCGGATGGTGAAAGGCCAAAGCTAAGGACACATAACAAAAGGCATGAGTCATGGCTCAGAGATTTTAGGTCAGGGCCAAGAGTCAATGAGGAAGGAGCTACAGAGCTATAAGGCAAAAGAGGGAGCAAACATCAAAATCCTGAGAATGTCTTCAAGGGGCAAAGGCCAACCTGTCATAAATCTATTCTAGCTGATTTTGTTTTGACACAAAGTAACATTTTTCTCAGGGCATCTTAAATATGTCATTTGATCTCTGACATCACTCCATCTGTATTTTTCAAAATATTTCTTGCATCATCAGGAACAGATAAATCTGATGGACTTCATAGAAAAACAGATTTCTAGGACCTACCCAAAACCTTATGGATTAAAATTCCTAAAAATTTTAGGGGCAGGAAACTGCTTTTAAACAAGTATCCCCTAGGTAATTCTACTGCGTTCTAAACTTTGGGAATCTCTGTCTTAGATTTCTGTCAGATTCCAGGCAGGTCTGAGATATGGGTTGGGTTTGGGCCCTGAGGGAATGCCTCCACTTGTCCTAGTCACTAGATAAAGGCTGCCCTAGTACCAGAAGGCATTTGGTAAGGTCAAGACTGCATTTAGGCTAAATGAGGACTTTACTGGGTGAAGAAAATTCAGGAGCATGCAAAGTAGGTTGATTCTGAGATCCTACTGAAGTTGGTTTGGGAAAGACTGGTTCAACACAGAGCAGTTTCAAGGACAAAAAAAAAAAATTGTGTTGGTTTTGCCAGTGGATTGACAATGATGGGGATGGTGAAGACTCCAGAGATTCTGTTGCTGAGATTTTGGAATGGTCAAGTGGAGCAGATGAGGGGCTTGGGAGTTCCCAGGCACATGCTGCAAGTGCTATTCCTTAAACAGGATGTGTTGGGCAGGCAGGGGATAGCAAGTAAATTCTGAACCCTCTTTGCTGAGATCGGGGAATGCTGCAAAATGCTGTCATAGCTCATGTAGCTTTGAGATAATGGAAAAAATATATATTGATCTCTGCCTCTGGTTACTGGCACAGGAACCCAAACCATTGTAATTTCCTAAGTGATAAGAGCACTAGGAACATCTTTTGTTCTAATATTTGGTCTGTGACCCTGACACAGAGTTCCTAAATCCCTTGGAATTTCCTAGGTGACAGCAGCCTTCTAAGAAGGCTACTCTGTGTGGGCTATTGGATAGGGACTGGCTACCAGAAAGACTAAGCTATGATTAGAAGCTTTGAGTTTTCAGCCCCACCCTCATTCACAAAAAAATGGGAGAGGGGATGAAAATGGAGTTAATGTTCCATCTTGCCTGCATGACGAAACCTCCACAAAAATCCCCAAAGTACAGGGTTTGAACTGCTTATAGCTTGGTGAACACATGGAGGTGCTGGGAGAGTGGTGTGCCTGGAGAGGGCATGGATGCTCCAAGACCCTTCCCACATAGCTTGCCCTATGCATCTCTTCTGGGTTTTCATCTGTATCCTTTATCAAATTCCTTTATAATAAACAGGTAAACAGTTAAACTGTTTTCCTGAGTTCCATGAGCTACTGTAGCAAATCAGTTGAACCTAAGGAGGGGGTCGTGGGAATCTTGGATTTTATAGCAAATTGGTCAGAAGCACAGGTGACAACCGAAACAAATTGGCATTTGCAGTGTGGAGGCAGGGGGGTTGTGTGGGCACAGTTAAGGACTGAGCCCTTAACCAGTAGGATTTGATACTATTTCTAGGTAGATTGTGTTAGAATTGAGTTAAATTGTAGGACACTCAGCTGGTTTGGTGTTTTGCAGAATTGCTTTGTGTAGGGAAAAAACCCCACACATCTGGTGTCAGAAGTGTTGTGAGTATGATTAGTAGTGTGAGAGTAAAGAAGTGATGGAGAAGAACCGGATTTTTCCTAACACAGAAACTTTTCTTAAAATAAAGAGAAAAATACACACCAGGTGATTATAAAATAGAGCTATTTACACACTTTACAAAATGGACAGACCAGAAAGTTTTGAAACTTCTACAACCTAAAATTAATGGTAAATCATGTGTTTAAAATTCTCACCTCTGAAATATTGAGAGAAAATTCTGAAATACCAACAAAATGGAACTATGGATCTTGGGATAAAAAGTAAGAATACGAAAATGAAAAATTATTATGTAGGATGCATATGGAAGGAGTATCTCTAAAATGTTTTGTCTTATCATAAAAAATTGTTTTACTGTCTCAGAAGGAATTGTTTTGCTTGAATGGAGGTGTTTATTACCTGCAGAATGGGCAAGCTCTCTGTGAGCTCTTCAAAGCTATGTTCAGGAAGTGTAACATCACAGCCTACAAGGTATGGGGCCTAGGGTCTAGGAGTGAGGAAGAAGCTCAGACCAGGAGGTAAGAAGCAGAGACAAGATACTGAGCACAGTGGATCTTGGTAGATAAGATGAAAGAATGATGTACTAAATACCCACAGTGTTATCCTTCCAGGTAATCAATATAAACATTTATTAATATGCATCCCCCAAGTCTCAATGGCTTAACCATGAAAATTTCTTGTTTTCCAGTTTGATTGAGGTATAATTGACAAGTAAAATTGTAAGATAGTTAAAGTGTACCTCATAGTGATTTGGTATACATACACATTGTGAAGAGATTCCCACCATCGAGTTTAAAATTTTCTTTTTTCTTACATCCCTGCCTAGTACAGATTGGGCAGCTTTTGCTGGAGGTTGTCCTCCAGCAAAAGGAGACTGAGAAATCTAGGATACTTCTGTATTATGGCCCTGCCATTTCCTAGTGCTTCCATGGACTGCTCTGCTTGGCCATCACTGAACCATTAAGTAGAGAGAGAGCAAGGAGGGTCACTGTTCTATAGGTAAGTCTGCAAGTGTTGTATATTACTTCCCTCCATGTTCCATTAGCCAGAACCTAGACAGATGACACCAACCAAACTACAAGCAGAAGTAGGACACGAGTCTTTTATATCCAGGAAGAATAAACGAGATTAGTGAGCATCTAGCCAATTTCTGCCACCCAATGACTATGAGTCCATAATCTGCCTCTATCTTAATTAAAATCATACAACTTCCTAAAGTTGTTTAAGCATGTTTTACAGTGTTGCTCCTGAAATATTTTATTTAAAACTGTAGTAAATATTTGAATGTCATTATTGGAATAGCTAAGATTCTCAATAAAACTTTAAGAAATACAGGGCTGTCTATTAGTGTGTAAATTTAAAAATAAGTATTCAAATTTCAGGTTGGCTAAGTTTAGTAATTCGAGGAGGGTAGCTAAACCTTCATTCTTATGCCTTGTGAGCCCTTTTATGAAAGAGGTGTATGATGGAGAACAATTTTTTTTTTTTGGTCCAAGTCTTTCCTGGGACACTGGACACCTTTAGCTTATTTGGAGCAGCCTGGGTCTCAGGGCCCTTATCTTCTTCCACATCTGAGTCACCAGAAAATGCAGGGCCTTGGAGTAGTTCATTCACTCAAGCTTTGTCTTTTTTTTCTCCCTTTTTGGGTAATGTCTCCTGCAGCATATTCCAAGGATGAGATGTGCATCCGAGCCCACAAGTCACCCAGGTGATGGTCCTTCAGAGTGTTCAAATGCATGACTGTCCTTTCAACAGGGACGGTGTACTACAAGGGACCTGGGGTTCTCCATCATATACCTTTTGGGCTGAAAATTTCAAATCTTATTTATGAACTTCTAACACTATATTTATAATCCCAGATCCATTCTAATACTGTATCTCTCTGCGTACTTATGGCAGACCCAGTATAAAATCCATTAACAGCTAGTTTTGAACATTTCTGAGGTGTCTCCTCCACATACATCATTGTTTTTCTTTACATTCTTATTGTTCACCCCAAGATTCATAGTCTGCATTTTGTTTAGCTGTCAGCATTTCCTGTAAAGATTCTAGAGCAAGAAATTTCAACCCATGATTCAGCATTAATTTTTGTGAGGTGTCAAAGTTTCTAAACTTTCTGGTGAGTCCATTTTGCTTTCAACTCTCTCCCTCCCTCTTTCTCCTCCCTCCTATAGACTATGTAATAGCTTTGTCTTATAATCACCCAGCATGTACTTTTCTCTTTACTTAAAAAAATTTCCAATAGCCATGACAGCATTTTAAAGATAACACTAAGGGAGGCTATCTAAATATGAAGCAGATGAATAAATGTTCCTTGGGCAAAATAAGTTACAGATATGAGGAAAAAAATTAAAGGATGCATATGTTTGTGGTTCAGAAAGCATGTCTGTCCAAATGTGTGGGAGAGGATTGGTATGGAGAAAGGACAGCTGTACAGAAGGGTATTGTCTACCATAAGCAACTGAGAATTCTGGATGACCCTCAACCTCTTTTGGCTGATGAGTTGTCCTCAACTAGATGCCTGGAGTTGGAAACAATTGATGCCAGGTGGGTAAAAGGAAAAGCTGATTTCATTTACTTTACCACCTCATTTATTTGTGACATGAGTCAAGATAGACAAAAATATATACATATCAGCATCAAATGGTCATCATTTTTCATTTGTTTGCAAAGCTTCCTATGGATACTGGCATTGAAAACATCTCAGAATCTAGGTAAGAGCAGGCTTGATACAAGATATTAATGTAAGCCATAGGTGAGAACCAGTGCCATATTTCAAATAAGAAGAAAGAAAAACTGTGAGAGGAAAAAAGAATGGTTACAGAGGACCCCCAAATGTAAGTTCTTATAATAAAGTGAAAAACAGTCCTGCTATTTTGAGTCAATAATATTGTTACTTATAAAAGCTTTGGTCAATAACAGCCTTTCATAGAAAATATAATTTTTTTCCTCTATAAAGATTTTTCATCTTTCATTTGTCATCTAACCCACTGTATTAACAGTTATTTAAAAGCAGATTTTTACCCTTAAAATAGGCCCCCTTAAAGCCCCATCTTTATGTAGTGATGGAGCCCTCCTAGACTGGAAGTGCTGCTAGTAAGTCATAATGTGGACCTTGACCTCTGATCATTTTGGAGGGTGACCAAATCAAGACAGAAAAATCTAATCTTTCCAAAGACCACATAGGAATTTCTTGGCAAAGTCAGATGAGAAAACAGAGTTCATGAACTCAAGGGCTGATATATTTAACCACTGCCTTTGTTCCTTGTTTTGGGAACCCCTTTTTAATTAAAAAAAAAAAAAAAAGTAGAAAATTCTGGAATTTTGCTTGATTTTTCCATGACCAATTTAATGGAGTGGTGGAAAGAGCTCTGCCCTAGGAGTTAGAGACTTAAGACTCTTAAAAAAAAAAAAAAAAACAACAACTTTATATAATGGAACATTTCATATCCTTTGACCTATCACTCAGTTTCAAAAATATTAAACTCATAACCTATCTTATTTCAACTATATCCCACTGAATTCCTTCCTCTCATATAATTTTGAAGCAAATCCCAGACATCATACCATTTCATCCATAAATATTTCAGTATGTATCTTTAAAAGATGTGTCTTAAAAAAAAAACATAACCATAACACCATTATCATACTTAAAAAAATTTGATGATAATTATTTAATACCATCAAATATACAGTTAGTGGTAAATATTCCAACTGTCTCATAAATATAATAACTTTTAACTGTTTGTTTGAATTAGGATGCAAACAAAGTTCACTCATTTTGACTCACTACATGTTTCTTAGGTCTTTTCAATTTTTTCTAGGTTTCTCTTCTATCTCTTCTTTTGTTTTGTTTTGTTTATAATTTATTTGTTTGAAGAAATCAGGTCCTGAAATCAGGACAAGAGATTTGTCCTGTAGACACAGAAAGGATTTTGCTGATTGTAACCCAGTGGTATTGTTTAACACGTTCTTCAATTCTCTGGTTTTTTTTTTTTTTTTTCAATTCTCTGTTTTTAAATTGGTAGTTGAATCTAACAGGTTTGAAACAATTCATATGAGGTTGCCTTTCGCAAGACTATTTGATGAATGAGGTGAGTTTCTATCAGGAGACATTAATATCTGCTTACCTCCTATTCTATCATGTTAGCAGATGTTGGTGATCAATGTGTAGATTCATTAATTCATTAAAGTTTGCATAATGATGACATTATAATTCTATTAGTCCTTCCTTTATTAGCCAGAACAAAAAGAGTTTCCCTCATTTACTATATAGATTCCCCAGAAGTGCAATTCATAAAGCGAAGGCAGGATAAATGCTTAATTCTTTTTTCTATTATCAGTTTTCAAGATAATGAATTGGTTTACTAGTATCCTACAATGACTAACTAGTTGTTGCTGTATCTAATATCATTATGCTCTCATAGAAGTTCCCAGTTCAGTGGTGGAAACAGATGTACATATTCAATGACAATACACATGATTTTGTATTATAGTGAAAGTAAGTAAATGCTTCTTTGGGCATCCAGAAGTGAGAGTATCCAACTCTGCTTTATGGGTTCTGACAAAGACCTCAGAAAGGAGATAGTGCTAGAGTTGAGTGCTGAGGGTTGAAGGTCACCAGGCATAGAAAGTCAAGAATTTGTTCTCCCATGACTAAAAGAAACTTAGCAGAGGCCACCTCTGCAGATAGTTCTAAGTTTTTAATCTGGTAAAACTGATAAAGTGGTAGGAAATGGATGAAATTCACTAAAGAGTTAAGAGGATAAGGAAGAGTCATGTGATGGATTGGAAACTGTAGGGATGGGATGAAGAATTCAGTTTTTATAAGTTGAGCTTGTGACACCTTTGGGATATCCAGGTAGAAATTTTTGGCAGACACCTGGAAATATGGTCCAAAGCTCAGAAAACCTTGCCTGTCTGGACAGGTTCAATTTAAGATTTGCCAGCATATTACACAGAAGTCCTGCAAGTGAGGACTTGAGGTCCCTTAAGGGGGTAGAATAAGAAGAGAAGGGGCACTAAGGTGAATCTACCATCATATTTAAGGGGTCTGCAAAGGAAAAGAAGTCTATAAGGGATACTGAGAAGGAGCAGAGAAGTATGAAATAAGATGGAAATCAAAGGAGGGGAGAGTTTCCGAATACACAGAGATGCAAGAAAATATCAACTGAAAAATAACCAATTCAATTAGGTAGCCACTAGGTATCTCATGGAAGGCTGTTTCAGTGAAATTAGTGAGGATAGGAGCTACTTTTCCATGGATGCAGAGTGAATGAGACAGAAACAAAACTACTCTTTTCACCAAGTATGGTAGGGTCTGGCGACATGAAGACTCCTTATTATAAATTGTGTCTCATATGTAACATAAAATCAACCAACCAGTAAATATTAATTGTGAGCTTATTATGTGTATGCCATTGTGCCAAAGCACTGCTAGTATAAAAAAGATATTCATGACCTAGTCCTTGCAGTAAAGGATACAATTGGTAAGGAGAAAGTATGAACATTTATAAATGCATGTTTGAAAAGAAAGCTCTTCAAAAACCTTAAGAAATCAGACTAAATAAGGCATTTTAAAGATACGTTGGCCTTTATTGTCCTTTAAAATTGTGCAGAGAATCCATATACATGATTCTAAAAAACAAGAAAAATATATGCTGTTAAAAAAAGAAATATAAAATAAATTCGATGCATGAAACAAAAACAATTCTGTGAATCAATATACTTAGATCTCTTTTCGAAAGAATAGGAATACAGCATGAGATTCTTGTATCTATTTGTTGAGAGATCAAGTTCAGTCCCTCTGAATATAGAAAGGATTATCACATTGTCTCTTCTGCCACAGGCAGGCTAATACATGTATGTGGATTCAGTACAGTGTCTGTGAAGCATCACAATAAGAAAATTCCCTATTACTAGTTCAACAAAGTCAGCAGTGGCTGTCGTCATTACAACTTTCAATGAGAAGGCTCCCTCTCCAGCTCCTCAGCTTTTCTTTCCTCTTCCATTGACCTTTGATGAAGACTTTTCACATTTAACAAAAGTAACCTCATAGTTCTGGAAGTGGTTTTCCACCATTCTGCTTTTGATCAGCTTTCTAATCAGAGCTTACTTCAGATTCAAGTGGAGAATAAAAATGACCATGAAAAAGACCATAGAGTTACATGAGTGCTCTCTCTCAACAGCATCCTGAACTGCTGAAGGAGCCCTCTTTTGCTGCTTCTTATGGGAGCACATTGAAACCCAGGAACTAGGTCTCAATACAGGCAAATAAGGATAAAATAATGGGCAACACAGAGCCCCTCAAAATACATATCAACATAAGAGGAGTCATGACTGGATGGCACCACGTCCTTCTCTAAGTAGGATGGAATGTAGGAGGGAATGAATGTTTTGATTTACATTTACTTCTGTTACCCACAGTTGGGCTACAAATAAGAGGTCAAGATTGACAAGCAGAATGACTTTTGCAACACTGGATACACCTGTCTTTTCCTTTCCTTCCTAAGACTCAGTCCTGGCCTTGAGTTGCATAAGGTGGATATAATGGACACTGTCCCACGCTTGAGTGCTGCAGCTCTCACTGAGCAGGATCTCCATGTGTTCTGGCAGGTGGTTCACAATTGGAGGAAGGTTAGGGGAGCCTTTTCCTTGTTCTTATTCCTTAGAGAAAAGAGACTTCACTGGACAATTCTGAGATTGGCCTCTACAAATGGCCCAGGGTCAGTGGCTCTGCAGTCTGGTCAGAAAGTGAGTCAACTTGGGTACCAAGGTGGGCCCTAAATAAGTCTTAAAATATATTGGTGCAAGAACTGCAGGTTCATCTGTGCATTATATAATAACCTTTCTTCTAGTGCTTGATACCAGATAGCTATGTAAATAAATAAATTACAACCAAGTCTGTTCCAACCTTATGACTGTAGAATTTGAGATAATTCCTTTAATCAGCCATCCAAAGAGTTGCGTTCCTTTGTGTCCTGACCTAGGAGTTATCTTTCACCATGAATTTCAAAGTTTTTTGGTGATAAGAGATTTTCAGTATCAGTGAATAAAAATTTAAGCTTCATTCCTGAATTTTCTGGAGAGAAGTTAACAAAAACCTCTGACTCCCACTTATTTCACTGTGGAAGTAACTGCTGGCATTTAAGACTTGTTGAAGAATTTGGGAGAAAAATATAAAGTTATACCATTGTTTCAGTTTTAAAATAGGGATTTCAAAAGTAAGCCAGCCTATTAGAATTCAAAAGAGAACTTCAAAACTCAAATCCCCAACCCACAACTTTTTTTTCAGACAGCCAGATGCTCATCTTCCTTTCACATTAAAAAATATGAAGTACTTAGATAGGGAGCCGTTCTACTTCTATAATTATTAAGGACTCAAAGATGGATATAGCCATAAAATAAACTATAACATCTGACTTAAAATTGCTGATTAAAAAAAAAGTTCTATGACCCCAAATGATACTATTAGAATAAGGAACTCTTATTTTTTGAATTAAAAATTGATGGTGCATTAAACCCCTGTATTACTGAATTAGTGGGCTGTTGAGAAAGGAGTTGAGCAATAATCGGAAAACTTAGTACAATAAACAATGATCTATTCTAGATCAGCAGTTATAAACTCCAGCTATACATTACAATCATGGCGAGTGGGCATTTAAAACATATTGACACCCAGGCACCACCCCAGAGATTCTGATATAATTGGTCTGTGGGGGCTCTAAGATCATATTTTTTCAAAACTGCTCCCATCCTTCATTTCCTATCCGGGTATTTCTACCATGCAGTCAGGTTAAAAACTCATCTAGACTAGTTGTCTTGCTTTTTATGACATTAAGCTATTATTTATAATTGATATAAGCAATAAAGAGTGACAGGTACACTTGTAAAATATTTCTTTTATGATAATTTATTTTAAATCACTATTCTCTGAACTTAATGGTTTAGAAAATTACAGTGACCAGGCAAACATACCATAGCATCTACACAGTATTATTTACAAGTAAGAAATATACATATGTGTATGGATGAGATATAGATGAGTCTCAATATGACCTTTTCATTTTTAAAGTGAAGTTTTTTGTAAATGTCTTTGAATGAAATCATAGAACTTTCTATCCAAAACCTCATTAAGGCTTGAAGTTAAATGACTTCCCAAGGTTCATCTCATTTATAATAGGTGCCAGCTAGAACACATATCCCTATCCCTAGATTCTCATCCTAATGTTCTTTCAGATATTTTTCCTTGATTTTATTTTTAAGAAAGTAAATGTTACTTTTGGGGAATAATGAAATAAACCACAACCAGTTATCAAAAACTGAAACACGAGAGGCAGTTTATAGAGCATTTGTCAAGACCTGGGACTCTGGAATCACATAAACCACAGTCTAAGCCTGACTTTAACATTTACCACCTGAGAGACTTAAACTTTTCTGAATTTCCATTTCCTCATCAGAAACATAAGGATATTATAATGGAACAGCATGAGGAAGAGAACGAATAAAGGCAAATTTCTCTCCTGCTCACATGGCATTAGCTGTTTTCCAGCTCTAAGAGCTAAGGAAAGGAGGGTGAACCCAGACTTCTCTGTTCAATGTGTTAATAAACAATAAAGTCTAACCATATACATACTGATAAGAGATTAATATCTAAAATATATAAGGAACTCATACAACTTAATGGCAAAAAATAATACAATTAAAAATGGGCAAAGGATGTGAATAGACATTTTTCCAAATAAGACATGCAAATGACCAACACTACATTTAAAGTTGCTCAAATTACTAATCATCAGGGAAATGCAAATCAAAACCATAATGAAATATCACCTCACATATGTCAGAATGGCTGTTATCAAAAAGACAAGAGATAACAAATGCTGAGGAGGATGTGGAGAAAAGGGAACTCTGGTGCATTGTTGATGGGAATGTAAATTGGTGTAGCTACTATGGAAAACAGCATGGAGGTTCCTCAAAAAATTAAAAATAAAACTACCATATGATTTAACAATTCCTCTTCTGGGTATGTATCCAAATAAGATGAAATCATTAGTCAAAGAGGTACCTGCGTTCCTATGTTCATTGCAGCATTATTCACAACAGCCAAGACATGAAAACAACCTACATGATGGATGAATGGATAAAGAAAATGTGATCTGTATGAGAATGGAATAGTATTCAGCCATAAAAAGAAGAGACTCCTGCCATTGGCAACAACATGGACGGACCTTGAGGGCACTATGCAAACTTAAATAAGTCCAAGAAAGACAAATACTGTATGATCTCACATATACATGGATTCTAAAAACATTGAACTCAGAAACAGAGTAGAATGGTAGTTGCCAGGGGCTAAGGGAAATAGGGAGATATTAGTCAAAGGGTACAAACTTTCAGCTATAAAATGAGTAATTTCCAAGGATCTACATACAGAATGATGACTATAGTTAACAATATGTATCATATATTTGAAGCTGCTTTGAGGGTGAAGCTTTAATGTTCTCACTATAAAAACAACAAAATGTTAACTATGTGAGGTAAAGGATGTGTTAAACAACCTTATGATGGTAAAGCATTTCCCAATTTATATATGTGTATCAACTCATCACACTTTACACTTTAAACTTACACAGTGTTGTATGTCAATCATGTCTCAGTAAAGCTGGGGGAAAAAACAAACAATAAAGTTACAATGGCTCATTCTCTGCATTTGATCTTTCACATACATTTCAATGGCTGGCATGCTATAATAGCATATTAAATAAGGTAATATATGTGAGTCAAATAGAGCAATGCCTAGCATATTGTATGTACTCAACAATATCATATTAGATGCATCACTTAGTGTTGCGCAGTGAAGCAGATGGAAGTTTTTTGTTTTGGGGGGTATGTAAATTGTGTTTGCAACCTAAATAGTTTGTATTATGTGGACTATTCTTCCATGGAGTTCAAACCACTTCATGTGCATAATTAGTAATATTTCAAGTCAATAAGGCAGTCAGCATATGTGTGTGCAAAATTGCCAAGGAAGAGGACAACATCTTTATCCTCAAAACACCCATACCTTCTTAGTGAAAAGAAAGGGAAAGAAGATGAGCTCTGTCAACCAAGTGAAGTACCAGGCTGGTCAACTCATTGAGCTTGTATTTGATGTTAGTCTCCTCCATGTTACTCTGTTCCTCAGACATGAACTAAGTAGCATTTGGAGAATTAGGAGAAATAGTATCTGCAGGTTTATTTGACACATAGGTTCCATTTATACTGTGTCTCTGGGGACAGGGAATTAATTCAACCAAGAAAAGAAACATTTTGATGCCCTTACCCATCAAATAAACTGATTTTCTGCCAAATGAGTATGATCATGGGCCAAGGGTGAGCATTACAATCAGGAAACCAGCGAAGGACAAGTGACACCAGGCTTATTTTATAGGCTTTGTTTTTGATTAAGAGCACTGTTAGCAATTTAAAAAGGAAAAAAAAAAAAGTCATACTAAAATGATGTCATCTACTTACAGAAAAAGAAAAAGCTACACTCAATGTACCTGGAGTAATATCAAGGTTACAGATGACAAAATAAGTATTCCAGCCCTAAAAAAAAGAAATCATCTTCATTCTTTTCCTTCATTACCTTACTTTTGTAATGAAGGTTTGAAGCTATTCTATTTCAGGTTTGTGAAACTTTCTGTAAATGGTTACAACTGCCAACGACTTCATTTGAGGCAAATTAAACTTTCAAATAAAAAAGTGATTTTGCTGTATTCATCAATTCCTTTAACAACAGTGTTAAAAATTGAAAAGCCTACTATGAGCTAAGTACTGTGCTATGAATAGTAGTATAAGGATCTCTGCCCTCAAAGACATTATAATCCTGTGGGGAGAAAGGGACAATAAATAAGTAAAAAAAAAAAAAAACCCTAATAAAAACACAGAGGTTATTAATGAAGTATAATGAAGAAAATAAACACAGACTGTGAGGGAGAATAATGGAAGGACCTGCTCTAGACGGGGAGTCAGGGAGGTACTTTCTGAAAATGTGACACCTGAGCCAAGACCTAGGTGATGAGGAGGAGCCAGCTTCACCAGGGAAATCAGGGAAAGAGTTACGCATGCAGAGAAAACTACACACACAAAGGTCCTAATGTAGAAAAAAGCTCCAGTAACTGACAGAAGGGTAGATGATTAGCATGAAGGAACAAGGGAGACAGTGGTATGAGGCTTGAAGAGTGGTAGAGGAATATCACTTTTAGAGTCTTTGGCCATGGTAAGGGGTTTGAAATTTTTTTTTCCTAATGCCAGACACTGGAGGTGTTTAAGCAGAAGATGACACATTCTGATACGTATTTGATGTGTGTGTGTATGGGATTTCACCATTTACTAAGAAAATCCAGGTTTCCAACAATAAGTGTGAAATGGAGAGGTGTCAACATTTGTATGACTCAAATGTAAATAAGATTTTCTTTCTTCCTTGATTTAATCCTTAACTATTTGTGGAATCCCAAAGTCAGGCAGATGCTGCACTAGCAAAGGATGTAGAGATGGAGCATAGAGGCTGCCAACAGAACAATTTTGGGACATAGGTCTTTTCTGCACTGGCCTGAAAACGTAGGTCTAGACTGAGGTGACATCATAAAAATTTGGTGCCGTGTTGGAAAGCCAGTCCATGACTCCAAGCCTTATAGAGTCACTCTTTCAAGATCTTTCTTTGTTGGCATGGAACAATGTAGTCATAGAAACCTATTATCTCAGAGTTAGAAAGAAACCTATAACAGTGTTTTTCAAACACAAGATTACCCTGGGATCTTGTTAAAAAGATTTTGATTAAAGTGGGGCATGAAATTTTACCCTTCTAACAAGCTCCCAAGTGGACCTTTACACTTTGAGTTGAAAATCAGCTTATTGTGTTCAGCCCCCCCTCTTTGTCCCATTCACTCTACCATCCAAACCTGAGTCCTCTAAGGTAAGCTCAGCTCTAGGAGCTTATATCTTCTTGTGGATCTCATCAGGGGATCCTCCATTGTATCAAATATATTGAGCATGTAGATAATCTCAGGATTATGAAACAATGAAGCTTTTTTTTTTTTTTTAAGTTTTAACCATTGACTTCTTATCTATACTGAGCCAGCACTTGTCTCTCTGTGATTGAAATCATTGGTCCTACATCAGTCCTTTGGGGAAACACATGGCAGCCTTCTTTTTTGACACAATTTGGGGCTGGTAGTTGCTTAGTTAACAATAAAAAAATCATTTGAAGTAAAGGGTCATGTTTTGAAACAATACATGTATTAAACATTTTTATTTTAACTTAAAACATATGAATGTACATTCATTCACCAATGTTCTCTGTAAATGCAAGGCTAGGAACATGGATACTTTGATGATCTTTATCAGTTTATGTTGTCTGTCAGCATAAACCACTCTTATAATAACACATCAAACCTATGTGAAACAATGCTGGAATGAGAGCAAAGTACATTGAAGGGGAGAAAGAAAACCCTGGCTTGGACGGGTCTGCAGTGATATGGCTCATTCCTAGCAAAGGCATTGTGTTGGATGGGGTAGAGCAAAAGCTGCAGAGAGCAAAAAACACCTGTAAGCAGTGGCCACACAGTCATGTAGTGGAGATCTCTCCTTATGTATGTTAAGTCAACATGATTTGTCACCTGCATTAAGTGAGGAAAACACTCACGATATTTTCAGACTGTCCTACTCATATCATAAGTACTAATAAAAATATAAAAACAATCCCAAAGCTCCTAAAAGTCAGGTCAATATAAAGTTCATGGTTGTCAGTTTTCCTTTCATCTGATAAGACAGTTCAAGACTTACCAATTCATGGGATGCTCAGACAACTCTTTGATTTCTAATTTGAGACTCAGTTTCTGTCTCTGTCCAACAAATTGACTTTCACTTATCATATATTCTCTAATAAATTAGTCTGTCCTAAGATGTCTCTTTTCCTCAAATTTCTGGATCATGTTTTCCTTTTATAATCCTTCAAAAAGAGTTGATCTATCTGAATGCTCAAGTTAAAATTTAAAGACAGAGAAGATTTTTCAAGTATGTATTTGTTCTTAAAATCTAGTGATATATTTTATTTAACAAGTAGCATCTATCCCAAAATGCTCATCCTCACGTGAAGAGTTTAATGATGGCTTATATTTGTACAATACAGTGTGCATTCACATTCATCAGCTTGCTTAAGTCTCGGAGCCAACTGTGGGAGGGTGGTGGTATTGTTTCCTTTTTGAAAAGACAAAGTGAAACTCAGAGGTGGCCCGTGGCTTGTAATATATGTGGGCCACCCAGTGAGAGAGTGGCAGAACTAGGGCTGGAAGGAACCTAGTCTTTTGAGTCTTCTGGCCTCTTTTTAAATCTCCCAATTGTATCAACCAAGGCCAAAGAGCAGTAAACGGGGCTTCTGCCCTTACGCCTCACAATTCTGTGATGCTGAAATGTTTTGACAAGTTCAAATAATGTTATTATTTATTTGATATAAGACTCTCTTCCTCCTTCCGAAAGTGTGTTAAAGAGCTCCAAGATTAAAGGGAAATCAAATCACCTAAGAAGTTTAAAAAAAAATTTGTTTTAGAATTTTATAATATATCTGGGAGTGGTTCTATGTAATATTCACAGTTTTGAAACTAGGATGGAAAATCTCTGATGTTGATTTAAGCTTTGGGGATGGGCATCAGAGAAGCATGGCATCATAACTGGTTTATGGTAAATAATCATCTCTTTGTTTTGTTATAGCAGAATATACATTCAATTTTAAAGGCTATTTAAAAAGTAAACTACACTACACATTTTTACATAGGTCAGTGGATAAATACAGACCACAAAAAGGAAAAAAAGTATTTTCAGCAACCCTGATTCATACTCTGATTTGGATCACTCTTTGGTAACAACTTTAATGACCTAACACTCAAGGTGGGGAATTCAAAATTTGGAAAAAAATGTAAAAGCAACCCTGTGAATCATTTAGTGTAAGTCTGGTTTGCATTTATTCCACCCGAGGGAAGTTTCATTATTAATATGGTTAAAAGAGCTGGTCCTAGCTTCAGACTTTTTCTGTTTATAAAGAACAGTCTCCATATTTTTAGTTATGAGAAAAATATAATCTCTAGTTATATAAATATAATCCCAGCAGAGATAATTCAACCATCAAGATCTTTTTTGAACTCCAAATAGAGTGAGATAAGAAAGGCCTGAGAAATTTATATTTCACCAGAAGCTTTTAGGTTCCTCTCTCAGTTGCTATACATGTCATTTTCTCTGTAATGTAGACATACTTAGTGAGATTTTCATGACGCATATGACTTTCTTCTTGATCAAGATGACCTTCTGGCCCTGCACCACCAAAACAATCATTGTAAACTGATACGCTCTTGAATCTTTTTAAAAAGAACACACCGTTTATATTTGACTAAAGATCTACATCTACTGTCATTTTCATATGGTTCCTTTATTTGTTATACACACTCAGAACTTGTCTTTCTTTTTTTACTTTTAATACTACAGATTGACTCCCACCCCCATCTGCACCCCTCACACCACCAGTGTTTTTATCCCCTAGGGGATTAAGGTTTGGCTTGTTTGAAAGGTTGATGCCCTGCAAAATATATCCATACAGTACTTCACACCATACACTATTAACTGTAGGATAACAAAAAACTAAGATGAATATTGAAATGTGTAATTAAATCTGCTTCAGTTTTCTAAGATCATAGATTTTCCTTACAGTGAGACTAGCTAAACAGAATAAATCTACATGCCCATTTTCAAGTCTAAATAAGAGTAAAAGGAAAAAGATGATGTAGATATTGGTGGCACATTGTTCAGGGCTCTTTGGTTAAAACTGAGAAGGAGGTGGGCTTTCTCTGATACTCACACCTCAGGTGCTCTGTGAAGTAGTGTTGTCTGCTGGCTTCCTGGGATACCACACTCCTTGTTGAATGGAAACGGAAAGGAGAGAATTCCAACAATGAAAATGAGGTCCCCACTTAGAAGACACTTGCTTCATTCAAGTAGAGATGACTTTGTTTAGAGTTGTGGTGGTAATGGTGGTGATAATGGCAGTGGAGATGAAAAAGTGGAAGAATTTAGGACAGATTTTGGAGGACAATTAATAAAATGTAGTGATGAATTAGATTTAGAGGTTGAGGAAAAAGAGGATTCAAGGACATTCTTTAGGTTATTTTGTCTGAGCTGCTAGGTAGATGGTGGTGGTGGGGAACATTTATTAAGACTAAGAGGAGCAGGCTTTGAGTATTCAAGGGGTGGAAATTAAGAGTTCTGTTTTAGACATGATGTATTTAAGATAACTATTAGCCACCCAACTGGAATTTAAAGTTGGAATTTGGGACCAAGGAGTCAGATATTTTAAACATGTAGCCCTCTCAGCAGCCACTCAAATCCTGTGACATAAGACATAGCCACAGCGTGATGGCTCTGACAGAGGTGAGGGATCAGGTAACAAAGAAGCATTTCTCACACATGAGTGCTTCAAGTATAGACACTACAGTGTTTTGTTTTGTTTTTCCCCATTGCTGGCTGTGCCTACTTGCCTTTAAATCACACAGTCACTCTAACACTTGGCTTGGAAATCTGAGGGTGGATCAGCCCTGTTACAGAAGGTGTAGGAGGTAACCAGACAGATCACTCAGCTCTCTCTGACTGAGGCTCTGAGTGTGAATGCCCTCGGTGGGCGTGGATTTTCCGTACTGAATCTCTCTTAGCTATCATGACATTTCTCTTCCTCTGGATAAAGGTGAGGAGAGCTGTCAGACCTTTCTCACTGCACATGTTTCATGCATGACAATTTAAATGACTGGAATTCACACATCAGCCAACTATTACTCCAAGATGATCCTCAATGATCCTCACCTCCTTGTACTTACGTCTTTGGGTACATTCCCACACTGAATCAAGGGTGAAGACTGCTCCAAGTTGCCAATAGGTGAAGATGAATGGCTTTTAAAACTAGGTCCTAATGGCACTGCAACTTCCACCTCATTCTCTTGGATTGCACACTCTGGAGGGAGCCAGTTGTCACTCTGAGAACACTCAAGTGGCCCTGGAGAGTTCACATGGAAAGAGACTGAGGTCTCCCACCAACAGCGAGCACCATGTTACCAACCATGTGAATGAGCCCCTTGGAAGTGGGTCCTCCAGCCTCAGTCAAGTCTTCGCAAGGCTTCAGCTGACATCTCACTACAACCTCTCGAGGGACTCCAAGTTAGAACCACTTATCCAAACTGTTCAAGAATCCCTGACCTAGAGAAACTGAAAGACAATATATACTTATTATTATTTCAAGTTTTGGGGTGATTTATTATGCAGCAATAGATGACATTCATTTCATCCTTTACAAAGATAGCATTGTTGTTATGAACAATCTCATGACTAGAACTTTCTATTTTGTGATCTTAAAAACATGGAAAATAAATTCACCTATACGTTTTCTGGAAGAGAAACAGCCAAACAATCAACTTACAGACTCTCCAAGCTCCATGCTAACAACCAACACAGTAGAAATTGTGATTGTGAATAAAAATATCAAATAGTCTAAATTTGTTAAATTGTGGTGTTTTAGGAACTTAGCCTGCATGACAAAAGAAAGCACAAAAGTATTTTGGATCTTTTGTTTTTATATCACAGACAGTTCCAAAGTTCAGAGGAGGGAACTTTGGTGTTTCCTTTACACCAAAGCAAACTGAACTGTGCTGTTTTATTTGTCTGAAAATAGGAAATTATGCAATTTTGACTTCTGAATATCAGTCAGAATTATTCCCAGCAAATACCTCCTAGGATATATCTTCTAATCAAAACTTGCCGGGAAGTACTTTTGTTTTCATTTTGTTGTTGTTTTTCTGGAAACTTGTCCACCTTTACCTGGAATCCAAACTAATAGAATTTATAAAATCATAAACTCATTTTCTGTGCAAACATCCCCCAAACTTAAAATAGTACACTCTGCTGTCCTGGCCTGGCTCTGCTGTTAACAGTTGGGAGTCCCTTCTTACCCACAACGTAGTGACTAAATGGCTAAACACTGATAATCCTGTACCATTTTAATCAGTTTTGAGTTTATTTTGCATCCATTATATTATTTGAATCTTAAAACCACTCTATAGGTGGGCAGCTCATTCCATTTAACAGATAAGAAAACTGAGGCCCAGAGAGGTTATTCTGCAGCCTCATTTCCTTAAACAATTTACCAAATTTCTTTACCTCTTTGAGAAATGAGTGGGTTGGACTGCTTTCTGAAGTCTTTTCCAGTCCTAAAATTCCTTTACTTCAAGCAGCTTTCTCATGATCAAGTCAGTATCAGAGATACAGACAGCACAGACTTGGAGTTAGATGACCTGGATCTTTGTTCTACAATCAATTGGCCTTGAATACTTGGAGGAAACATTTAAACTTCCCAAATCTCAGTGGCATTGTACATAAAAGAGGATTAACAAGGTATACCTGATAGCATTATTTTGTAGGCCAAATGGAATAAAATATGGAAGTCACTTATTGGCTCTGGGAACTTGATCTAGTTACTCTCCTCATGTCCCAGGTTCCCATACTTAAAATATGGAGAACAGGCAGGAGCAGGTTCACTTTTGGTAAAACACAGTGGATATGGTGGTGCATCCCCAAACCCCCCTCAGGGCTGCAGGACTCATTCCCCAGCAGCCTGGGGCTTGTCAGCTAACAGTTTTCATCTTAGTCTCTCTAGAGAATTGCTTGCCACTGAAAGCAGCTGCCCTATCCAAGGTCACATCCCCTTCCCAGGAAGCAGCTTATTTCCAGTGACTGTCATTTCAGGGCTGTAAAGGACAGGCTCTCTTGCCTTAATTTGGGAAAAATGTGAAGGGCTATCCCAATCTAGAGCTCCTTTTGAGATTGGCTGAGCCCACTGTTGTAACACATCACAGTCCAATCTTTCTGTATGCCCAGTCTTATTTCCTTCACTCCCTTGCAAATGCTGTTCCTGAGAGCACTCCTTTCAGAAACTTCTTGCATGCAAATTTCCACCTTAGAGATTGTTTTCTGGGAACCCAACCATTCTATTGTAACATGGCAGTAGTGAGATAACAGGTAAGAGAGTGCTTTGAAAACTGTAAAGGTAGCAATATTGGATACCATTTACCATAGCATAATGAGGATTGTCCAGAAAATACTGAACTGATGTGTATTTCTCTATTCCTCCCATAAGTTGTGTTCCTCTGCAGCTTTTCTACCATAATGTCCCGAGGGAAGAGGGAGGGCAAATGTCACCTTTGAAGTAGGGTATGATGTAAGAGCAGTGCCTTCCAATCAAGAAAGGAAACTAAGGGAAAGTTTCAGATTAGGGAGGGGAGAGGCGAGATGAAAGGAGTGATTAGGAGAAGGAAGTTGGATGCTGGTGTCCACACTTTACTATTCTTGGGGCGGAGTCGTGTAGGGAGGTGACAGAAACATCCAGATAGCTTCAGGCTAGTTGAGAACTGTAGGGGTAGTGACTGCCTCCTCTGGGAATGGGCAGAGGGAAGCTGTAAGATAGGAGGAAATCCGTTAGCTTTGTGTGGCTTTAGAAGCAGTGGTCTAGCATTGCAGAAAGAGCCCCATCCCTCATGCCCTGCATGTGACTGGTGGAAAACAGGCAATGCAGAAACTCAAGCATGCACTCCCCCTACTCCCCATCCAGGGGAGGACAGGACCCTGAGAACAGGGGCAGGCTGGGAGAAGCCCTTGGTTGAGTAGAGGAGGAAGGAACTCTGTAAGACCATCAAAACAGAAAAACCTGCTGAAAATATGACAAGCTGACTTCAGGGAGAAATCTTGATGAGATAATGCCAGTCTGGAAGAGGGTTGAAGATTGCAAGATAGGGAGGCAGGAAAAAAAAATCACTGCCTGCCACAGTGCAGAAATAAATGTTTTCTTTATAAAAATAATTATTAAAAACGTAGATTTATAAATAAATGTAAAGTGACATGTTTTGGTTTGTGATCTGCTTATGTTTTATATTTCAGAAATATTTACTTCACGTCCTATTTACATTTTAACAGCATTAATACTTTGGCCTTGCTATGTTCCAGTATATAATGTATTCCTTATTTATAGCTCTGATAGCTTTTGTTTTCTGGAAACTCTGTTGGATTCTGTCATCTGTTTTATCTGATGGGAAGTTTAGTAGAACCCATCATTAGTGATATCAAAGTTGATAACTTGTTGACATTTCCACTGTAAGCCCTAATTTTGAATTGTTTATGCATAATTATGGCTTTACCTTACATTGGGCTGAAAGTTGACAGAATTTCAGGTAGCCTTTGTGAATGCTGACTTAGATTCATTTCTAAGAGCAGGGGAAGAAACTGTAGCAAGGAAAAATGTTTTTATAACTAAAATATAACTAGTTTCTTAAGTATAAATAAGCTGGTAGTTAATGTGAATCAGGTTATGTTTTGTTTTTAAAAAATAAACTGTTGGAAGCTTAGATTTTAAATACTTATGTGCAGTTTGAATCATTTAAATATAATTGGAATACTAGTTGAAAATGTTATGCTTTGCTTTTTACAATTTGTACCCCCTAACTGAAGGCTTAGAGAATAATGTAATGTATAAAATGAAACATGGCTAGCATGCAGATTTTTTTAATTGAGTGAAATAAAATAATCTGAGTGCTTATCTAATGAACCATAAGTGGTTCTCTAATATATCATCAGATGAGAGATGTCTTTCATTTATAAGTGTGTTAATATATTCTCAAGGAAAAAGGACTTCCAGTGATTAAATAAAGACTAGTTAAATGTCCCAATATCCAGACTTATAACCGTGCCTTTCTAAGATCATTTTTGCGTAATGTTATTTGTACCCTAAAAGCTTTACCTAACTGAAGCAGTGTTTCAAAATAAGTTTTAGAAAAGTTAGGATGGTGTTGATTCTGTTTCTCTAATAGACCTGATGCAAGGCCATAATACAAATAAGGATTCAATTTCAGTTTATTGTTTCTTGAATTTAGACTTTAAGACTTAAATGATAATACAAGCATTAACTATTTAGTAGCTTTATTTTTTGTGTAGATATGTCGATGCAGTTTTAATAGGGCTTAATGTTTTTAAAGATCAACTTTCTCTGCTATTGCTTTCAAAATCTAGTCTTGACTGAGTGTTTTTTTTTTTTTAACACACAGCAATTTTATCAACTACTATGGACAGTCCATACTTGACAGGCTGGAAGAAAATAGTAATTTATGGTGCTAATATGTCTATTTTTTGATAATAAAAAGAACAAAAGTATTACATTGGTATCTATAGAATCATAAAATGATTTTTTCAAGTCCTTAATATAGGGAAAATTTTGTATCTAGTCTTAGGCTATGATGTGGAAAGCAGTTTATTATAATTGTCTCAAATTACCTCTCCCAATATAATAGAACAAATGTTAATAGTTGCATTATGACTTTTAGATTAACTTATTTATTAAGTTTATTTATTATTAAGCTATTTTATTCAAAACAAAGCAGGAAAATATATTGAGAAAGTGTTATGTTTATAGAGGGCTTTTTTAATGTGCTGTATTTCTGAAATGTAAACACACATTTTCAATGCATACTTAAGTAACAGGGAAATAAAACGAAGAAATGAAAAATTGTAGTAAAGTGCATGTTATCAAACCGAACCATTTGAATGGTCTTGACATGTAATTGTGGCTGAATTTAAACTTCAGTGCAATAATTCTTGAAGTATAATTTTTATTTAATATATGTCTCTGAATTTAAATATGCGTAATAGAAAAAATATGGCCAGAATGTACTCTAGAATGTTGTTTTCTCCTCAAAGTAATTGATTTTTATTTCCCTTTCTATACTTACATATTTTCCAATTTTTCTATAATGAATATATTAAGTTTTGAGTCAGAAAAAAAATGCTAACAAAGAGCTTGAGAGGAATGGCCATCTGATTCTATTAGTAAAATTATCTTTAATAAGAAGACTGAAAAGCAGGCCAGGGGAGATGATGGAACCTGACATGCCATGGTATATAGTTGGGATTTTATTATAGAGTTTAAGGGGAACTAGTGAAAGATTTGAATCTGAAAGATCAGTTCAGGTACAATGCGAAGAATGGATTAGAAGGGGTTAAGTGACAGGCACAAAGTCCACCTAGTAGATAGTTATAAGAATTTGAAGGAAAAATTATGTCTGTTTATACTGAGACACAACCCTTGTGTACCTTCTCAAATCCCTTAACTGTCTTCTTCTATCTAGATCAGAGCCTCATCTGTGCCAAGTTATTGCTCTACTTTTGAAGTTGGGCGAAGTACCACACCTTGGGTATAGGATCCGCCTTCCTGGGAGCCACCATGTGGCCAGATGATACATCCCAGACGTTTGGGGGCATTTAGCTCCCCTTCATCAATGGCAAATGGAGCCAGGAGAGATGGCAACAGGTACAAAGCCTCTCTCTCCCTCTCTCCCTCTCTCTCCCTCTCTCTCCCTCTCTCTCTCTCTCTCTCTCTCTCTCTCTCTCTCTCTCTCTCTCTCTCTCTCTCTCTCTCTCTCTCTCTCTCTCTCTCTCTCTCTCTCTCTCTCTCTCTCTCCCTCTCTCTCCCTCTCTCCCTCTCTCTCCCTCTCTCTCCCTCTCTCTCCCTCTCTCTCCCTCTCCCTCCCTCTCCCTCTCCCTCTCCCTCTCTCCCTCTCCCTCTCCCTCTCCCTCTCCCTCTCTCTCTCTCTCTCTCTCCCTCTCTCTCCCTCTCTCTCTCTCTCTCTCTCTCTCTCTCTCTCTCACTTCATAACCCCTTCAGAGACGTCTCATGCCTGCTGAACGATTTGTGGTATCATTACACAACAGTAACCAGCGTGGTAACACAGTGCATCTCACCAAGTCATAGCTTCCCTTGCCTCATTCCCTCCTCCCCTTCACTCTGCCCTTCTGGGCTGGTGCTTCCTAAGGAGAATACCTCATGCTCTGTTTTCTACAGTAGGTGGGCTTAACGTGGCTTTACCAGCATCATGACAGGGGGAGTGAGTGGAGAAGAGGGCAGAAATTCAAGAGGTATTTAGATGGCAGTATTGGCACCTGTTTGGTGGCTGATCTAGTATGTCGGGACCAAGGGACAGGAGTGTATTTAAGTTGACTCCTAGGTTTCTAACTTGGATAATCAAATGGCCAGCACTAGCATATATTAAGCCCTAGGTCAATATTTATTGAATGAAAGAATGTATGAATGACGGTACTATAACTAAGGTACTAAGTACTATAGTTAAGTACTAAGGTAAAGACTTAGGAGGTATGTTTATTAATGTGTTATAAGTAGAATAATCTCAAGGAGATTTTAACAAACATTAGCAGGGGGTGTTTCTAGTCCTTTCTTAAGAGACTCTGATGCAGGTATTTATGAATGAGTCATCAAGGCCTTGGAAGGAATAGTGAGATATTGAGCCTAGGAGGGTGTTGATAGACTGTCCGCACTTCAAACAGATTTTGTCCTTGTTGAATCTGAAAGTGAACCTAGTCAGTTCCAAATAATACAGTGGAGTTTAAACTATCTCAGTCGTCCGTGATTCACAGAGCAACCAGGCACAGTTAACAGAGTGCTAAGCCCTGAACCTCTCATTTCTGAGCTGTTTTCATGAAAACCCACAAAGAAACAGAGCTCAAAAGCCTTGCAGAGATTATCTGGCCCAGTTTCCCTGGTTCAGGGATGATTTGGCACACAGGTTTAGGAAAAGCCTGGATGTTTGTTCTTCTGTAGAGCTGACTGACACTCAGCTACCAAATAACAATGTTATATTATAGAAAAGCTGGCCAAGAAAAGCTTATGAAACTAAAAAGCAAGGAACATCTTTTATTCAGCTATGATAGAGTGGGTGACCCCTTGAAGGTACAATTTCTTTCTTGCAAAGTTAGGGATATCTTGACATAAATGGAGTTTATGACTAAGCATAAATGCTAGAGTAGAAATGGCTATAAAATAATTATTGTGCTTAGTGCTAAAACTGAAATTACTGGCCTAAAAATCATAATGAAAACTCCAGTGCCAATCAGAGTGGAGCAGTACCTATGTTATAAAGTCATTGAGAAAGGGGAAAATCAAGTACAGTCAAACATTTGCAAGTGTTTTCTTTAAAAATACTCATACATAGCTTACTATGTTCCAGGCACTGTTCTAAGAAATTTATAAATATTATTTATTTAATCCTTGTAATTAAAGAGACACTAGTATTGGCCCTATTCACAGATGAGGAAACTGAGGCACCAAAGGGTAAATAATTTGCTCAAGGTCACACACTATTATGGTGGATTCAGGATTCAAACTCTTCTCCCAACTGCCTTGCATTTGAGGGCCATGCTGTTCAGACAATCAGTATATCTTTATAAACACCCAGCAGTTATGTTGATCATTAGGTAAAGAGCATAGAGGAACTGAGAGGATCTGAGGAGAGTGCAGATTCATGTCTCCCATCTCATGTTTGTTTCCGTACATCTGCTGAGTAAAATGGTAACAGAATTAACCACACTATTTACATTGGTTTTTTTTTTCTCCGTCTATCCCTACCCCACTGGGTGAGTGTAGTTTGATTCACATATTTATAAGCACATAGGATTAACTCCATTGGACTAGTCAGGTTCCATCATGGAGCAGGAGCCATTGAGGGATAAGCTCATGAGGTTGGAAAAGCATGAAATTTAGGAAGGGGGTGCTGCTTATACTAATTGATGGACACCTTGTTTCCCCATTATTGTTCCAGGTATGAGACTCTTCTTATTCATCCATTCAACAATTATTTATTGGGTACCTTTTATAGGACAAGCACTGTTTTAGGCTGGAGATAATCCGACTGTACTATGACCAAGATCAACCATGTCCCTATACACATAGATCATACATTCTGGAGGTAAGACAAACAATAATCAAGAAAACAGGCAAATATTTGATAAGAGATATGAAGGAAAACAGGGTAGAGAATAGCTATGGCTATGTTGTAGCTATACTAGGTGGGATGATCAGGGGTCCTCTCTTAGGTGACATTTGAGCAGAGACCTGAATGAGGTAAGGGGAAGCCATGCAGAGATGTGGGGTTGAAGGCAGAAGAAATAGTAAATGCAAAGACCTGGAAGCAGGAGTCTGCTTGACACTTTTTGAGGAACAGTGAGAAGGCTGGTGTGACTGGAGAGGGAATGAGCAAGTAGAAAGTGACAGAGGATGAGGTGAGAGAGTCAGATAAGAGCCAAATCATGTGGGCCATTGTTAGGAGTGTGGGTTTTATCCCAAGTGTGATGGGAGACAATTAGTGGATTTTGAGCAGGAGGAGTGAACACATTTCATTTATATTTTAAAAGGACTGCTGTGGCTGCTGTGTGGAGATTGAAATGTAGGGTGAAGGAATGGAAGCAGGGAGAATAATTAGGAACCTATCGCAGTAGGTTTGCCAAGAAATGATGTTTGGACTAGTTGTCAGTGTAGGAGGTAGAAAGATGGGATGGGATTTGTGATAAATCTATATCCATATCCATCTTCACATCTATAAATTAGAGTTGACAAGGATGACTGATAGATTGGATGTGGAGTGTGAGAGAGAGGAATCTAGGGTGATGGGAGACGGGGGGAAACTGCATTATTATTTGAAAAATATTTCTCAGGGAAGATGATGAGGGAAAACTGCAGGGGAGACATTTTGAGGTAAAATGGGATTAGGATCCTGACCACAAGGGACACCACCCTCCTCTTCTCTTGGGGGACTTTCTTGGTAACACGACAGGAAGCCCACAAGAGGGCATACTTCTCTCATCCAGTCAGAATCATGGACACCTGTTCCATTCCTCTGCTGAAAAGTCAGTCCAATCACAGCCACAGGAAGAAAATTCTACCTTTTTTGCAGGTAATAAACTTACTAAAGGAGGGATCTGTGTATATATAGTATCTATGCTGTAAATGTACTAAAAATAAATATATATGTACTTTATACATATCAAATACATATACCAATGTATATGATATAAATATATCCCTTGCATGCATAGAAATAAGTTAGCATTTACCTGGTTATAGGTACCTTACACTGCTTTATAGTTCAGTACTGGCCTCAGATCCTTTGTCAGCCTCCTTCATCACACAGTGATGGTCATTCTCAAGCCAAAAGCCTCTCAAAATCCATTCCTTCACCCTCTGGGCCCTAGTACACAGGAAATATTATCTGACATAGCACCTTTAGAAACCAAACAATGTTAGTGCAGGAAGGAAAAGCCAGTCCAATTTAAGACTCACATAAGTTCTAACAGCTGCCTTGTGTACACAAGAGTGCTGACTTTCTCAGAATTGTGCTTTATGTACATCTAAAATATTTTAAAGCTCCCCCATTTTCATTTGATACCGAGGCTGCCCTAATCAGATTCCTCTATGATTAGCAAAGGGAGAAGATGTGCAGAAAAAGGAAGAGGAGGTAAAGAAAGAGATTTTTTTGTACATATCTGTTGATACATTATCATTACCCTAGTGAAATATTCTCAAAGAAGAGTGAGCTTCTCTGGGAAATGGTTACAACGGGAAACTCAAAAGTCAAAGTCATGCCTTTTTTTAAAGCCACATTATGAGGAAAGCCTATGCATCACTATCATTTCATCCGATTTCTTCTAATTAGACTGAAAACTGTCAAAGCAAGGACTGGAGATGTGACTAGAGGGTTCTAGGTTTGTTCAACAGATGTAAAAACTCATACTGTTAAAGGGGTGACCTTTGAAAGCTGACTTTTCCAACTGCCATTGCCCTCAACTTGTATTTTAGTGATAAACATAGCCAACTCTCATAAATAGTAATAAGAATTATTGATTCTTCCTACGCATTGGACTTTGTGTTAAGCACTTGATTTGAACTATCTCATTAACTTTTAATCCTTACACCACCACTATACTATAGGTACAAGTTACATTTTAGGAATGGTGAGACTAAGGCACCAGGTACCAAGAGGTAGACTAACTTGCCACAAAGCAATGGAAGAGCTATTATTTGAACCTTGTACTCTGGACACTTAATATCTTGTATGCTTTTGATTATTCTCAGTGAAACCCAGCAATCTCTGGGACAGGAAACACTGAGCTTACGCATTTTCAGCTGGTGACTACAGTGGGAACAGAGGGCCCATTTATGCACTTTGCCGGGAATAGGGGAGATTCGCCTTAAGTTGAAGGCTGTGAACAGACTCATTTTATTCTGGTGGAGATTATGTGATGACTGAAGCTGTCAGATGAAAAAGGACCAACATCTTTTAACATCATTTTCCTGTAAATTGTGGTTTTTTTCCTTTAGGGCATTTCCGCCTCTAGTTTTCTAAATTTCACAAACCATTTGCGCAATGACCTGGGGTGTTATGACACTCTTCAGTAAAATCTAAGGCCAACTTGGATGAAGGCCAACTTTTAAGTAAGAACATCGTCTGCCCTCGCCTTGGTTAAACAAATCGAATGGTAACGATTTGTTCAGTATGAAGCATCCAACAGACGCAAGCTCTTCGAAACAGCCCTGACTCCTTGGCAAAAAACTGCTGCGCGCAAACAAACGCCAGAGGGGCTCGCTTGTCCATTCTACGCAGGCTTCTTAGAAGCTTCTCCCTCTCCTGGGTAGGGACGAAGTGAGGGGAGAGGGGAAGGGGAACAGGTTGGTCTCATCTGGGATGACGCCCCTCATCGTCCTTGGAAGGTTCATAGGAGGCAGGGGCGAGTTGCTCGGCAGAAGGAAAGGCCTGCGTCTTAGTGCGGGGCAGAGGGCAAGAAGGAGGAACCCCGCCCTCAGTCCCCTGAGCGATGAGCGCGCCGCTCCCCCCCCCCCAACCCCAGGAAACGTGCCCGCCTGTCTCTTCCCCTTTCACCACCTCCTGGGGACTTGGGTTGTAAACTCCCACGTAGTGGGTGGACTCGGTGACGCGGCGGGGCGAGGCCTCCCTCCCGGTCCCCGCCGTCTCGTCTCCAGTCTCGCTCCACTATACCAATACCCCTCCCCCAACCCCCCCAGCGTGGCTCCAGCATAACAACGCCAAACCGCCGCCCTAACCACCCTCCCCAAACCCTGACCTCCCGACCGGCCTTCCTTGAGCCCCCGGGGGCGTCTCCCGAGTCCGGACCGCTGTTGTATCGTCTGCAGGAAGGAGCTGCAGCGCGGTAGCCCCGCCCTTCGGGCTTGGACTCCCTCAGCCCCTTGAACATCTGGGTGCGGGAGTTAGTGTTCCAGATGTGGCTCCTGGGCGGCCAGATGGGCGCGCTCCCCCGCCCCGGGCCTGGCGGCCGGCGAGTCTGGCCGGACGCGTGGGAGGGGCTGGGAGCTTTCCCTCGGAGCTGACTTAAAAGCAGGCGGAAATCTGCCCCCTGGGCTCTCCGCCTTGGCCTCCAAGCACTACTGGACGCACCGCCAGAAGGAAAAAGTTTCCAACTCAGCCCCTGTCCCGCTGCCTAGCAGCCCTCGGAGCTTCTCAAACCAGCGGGGAAAATGGAGCAGCTTTACGGAATTACCCGAAGAAAAACCCCATTCGACCCTGGTCCTGGCCGTGGAACTCCAGGTGCACAGACTGCAAACCCTAGGTGTGGAGGAAGAAGTTACAGTAGGCTTGCATTGGGGTCTTGCCCCAAAGCACTTTTTACCGGTTACGGATTCCATTTTTGAAGTTGGAGGTCGTATTCCACCTGGTACAAGCAGTTCAGAGCGGGAGAAAAGCCAAGTGACTCAACTCCCTTGGAATGTGCCTGGAATAATAATGGGGACTTGGAAGGTTTTTATGGCCAAGGTAGATGGTGGAGGAGACGAAGTTCCTGCGCCTGCAGTTGGCGGAAGGCCGAGGAGGGCAGTATTGCCTTTTGCAGTGCTGCAACGCCTGCAAACAGGACAAAAATAGTCAGAGCATCTGGTTTAAATCAACCAAAAAGCACTTCTATCAGCTTAACCCACTGTCCTACGGAACCGATAGAACAAGACAAGACAAATATAATCCTGGTACTCTTGTAACACTCCAGTAATATCTAAACCAAATCACACTTTACCGCTGGGATTTCGAAGTGTCCTAATGTAAAACTGTCGTTATTTTATAGATTTTGCAAATTAAACTTCCTTTTCTGAGGTTGTGTGTGGGCATGTGCTCAAGCATTCACATTTGCGAGCAACGTTCTCAATATGTTGCCTTTTTTTTTTTTTTTCCTTTTTGGGTAATTGATGTTGAACTGTGTGGCTCTAGAATAGTAAAAAGAAAAAAGTATGTGAGGCCAACATATGTGTTGCTTACACTACTAAATATATAGCCGCATTTTCCTCCCTCAACGCCCTACTCAGAATTCCAAAGGCAAGTTGGAACAAAAAGAAAACGTGTCTGAGTGTAAAGAGGGAATTTGTGCCAAGAATTACAGTCACAGGGTAAATAACCTTGTTTTCTCCTTCATCAGCGGCCACTACCCAACCCGGTTCTTGGAATGTGGCCAACAGTCTGTCTGGTGGAGGGTGCTGCTAATTAGAGAGAGACCATAAACCTCTCTGTCAAAGAGGGCATATGACCTTCCCTTCAAGTCTAAACAATAAAGCTGGCGAACTGCAGACTGCACTCCTCGCTGACTGCCCCGCAGATACCCTAAATAGGAACAGGATGAAGGCCAGGCTTAAGAGGTTACCATAGCTCTGCTCTCTCACTTTGAGGAATCGGTCACTCCACTTCCCAGTATAACTTGTTTCAATTACTCTCTACAATCTATTTAGAGGAGAACAGCTTGCAGAGAGAACTCATTGTCTAATCTAAATGAGGAAGCAATTATTACTTGCTACAGTCTAATGTGCTTTGAGACTGTCGGGTCAAATATCAACCAGATCTCATGTAACTTTACTTTGTACTTTGGAAGATAGACTTTTAGTGACAATTATTTATCCCTGCTTTTCTGAAACCCTTTTCTATTAAGGTTACAAAATTAAGGGGTTTTTTCCCCCTCCTCAGCTTTCAACAGTCTTTTGTAATTTTAGAATTTGTTATTCTGAGGTAAAGACCACAAACTCTTCTGTACATTGCTTAATGTTAAATACTTTAAAAATTATTTTTGGCTTCTTTATGGGCATCGTCTCAGAATATGGCAAAACAGAGTTCCCCAAGTCTTCCCTTCTTTGTCTAATTTACCTCCCTGGGTGCCCCCTGCAAGCTTAATTTTATACAACATGTTGTAAACTATAAATAATACAGTTCCACTTTCCTAGAACACAGAAACTGTAGCCTGCTATATATCCCAGCTGTACTTGCTTTCAACTTAGAGCTGAAATGAAGCCCATCTCCTGTGTAAAACGACATTTGGCCCTTTTTGGTGTTTTATTAGTTAAAACTCAGTATGGAACAACACACAAAAATTCATCTTGTTGTGAACAGAACACATAAAAGGGTTTACAAGGTGTGGTTTGAAAGGAGGAAGCCATGGAGCGAATGCTGGTGGAAAGGTGAGGAAGGAAGGAAGGAAAGCATTTCCTGAGAGGATACTCCTCCCGGGTAAGTGACATCCTCTCTTCAAGTCTCTTCCTGTTTGTCTTAGCCACTTACTGATAGTAAATTTGGTCTTTATTTTTCCCATTCATTTAAAAAGCATCTTTTCTTTCCTTAATGGAGCTACTCTAAGAACCAAATCTACTATTAACTGTAGATAACTCCAAAACTTCCCTCTATTTTTATCTTCTAATAATCTGAAATTTTTGTATAATACATAAATAGTAGGAATCATTTCAGTTTGAGCAGTTTAAGGATTCTGTGATTGCCAAGATAACCAAGTGTAATGGAATTAACAACACAAGAGTCTGAAGCTACAGTTATTGTGGTTGATCACTGCTGAGTCTCAGTTTCTCTGTCTTTAAGGGGATGATACCTCTCCCCAAAGTGGGAAAACAAACTGATACACAAATGTTTGTTATCATAACCTGACACAAGGGGTATCACAAGCCTTATAAGGTATAAGTCTTCCTCTTCCAAATAAAGCATGTGCTACAACATTCCCTTTCTTCATAAAATAAACTAATAAAATCCAAGATTTGTAATTTCTACATATTGAATTAGTTAAACAACTCTATGTTTCAAAGTAAATAGTTTCTTTGGAACTTAATTTTAAGGATACTACGATGGTTAATTTCATGTGTCAACTACATAGGCCTCTGCAGCCAGGCATTTGGTCAGATATTAGTATAGATATTACTGTGAAGGTATTCTTTAGAGGAGATTAACATTTAGATAAGTAGACCCCGAATAAAGCACATTACCCTTCATAATGTGGGTGGGCTTCATCCAATTAGTTGAAGGCCTAAAGAGGGAATTCTACCTGCAGAATGCCTTTGACTGGAGCTGCCACATTAGCTCTTTCCTTGGTTTATAGATTTGGAACTTGCCAGCCAAATTCCATGAAACAATTCTGTAAATTCTCTCGATATAGGTATAGATATGGATATAGATACAGATACACACACGTACATCCTCTTGGTTCCATTTCTCTGGTGAACTCTGATTAACACGGATAACACGGATACCTACTATTGACTCCTGGCACTAACTGAGCTATTGTAACACTCAAATTTAGAGTGACAATTTATGCCTAACGTTCTGAAGGGGAAAAAATCTCCACATATATTCCAAACTGTTTCCCAACATTTTGGGACAGGATTGTGTCAAAACACATTGGAATTCAGCCAGATACTCTTCCCTGGCTTCATTGACTCTTCCCACTCACCTTTTCCAAGTTCCAGCATTAAACAATGCTTAGGAGAGAAAAACTTCTCTTCCAAGGCTGATGTGCAAAACCATCTGCTCCTGTTCTTTACTTCCCATCTCTCTTTACAGCCTTCTCTCTTTTTATACTTCCCAGAGATAACAGTTGAAAAGATAAGAAACTGTGATCCTTGATGGGACTCAAGGTTAAAAGTCACCTCGACAAATTTGCAAGGCTACCAAAAAAAATATAGTAAAGTTTCAGGAACATCGGCCTTAAATAGAAGTTATGCCCTGAGGACTTCAGGTGAGAGACAATGATGGCTTAAACTGGGAAAGATGAAGGAGGGTTGAGCGGAATGGTCAAATTCAGAATGTATTTTGGAGAGAGCCAAAGGGACTTCCTAATGTATCAAATGAAAGAAGTAAGGGAAGGAAGAGAATCAAGAATTTAAAAAACCAAAAAACAAAATCTGCTTTGGGAGAAACCAAATAAATTATTAAATAATCTAGAAGAAAACATCGAAGCATTAATAATACTCACTCCAAACACTTGGTAACAGTGGATTTGTTATTTTTAAGGCAAGAATTATTTTCCTTAAATTAATTGTGATGCTCTCCTACTTGGATATAGGCATTGTGCAGAAATGTAACAGTCACAGTAGGCACTCAAGAAATATTTCTGAATGAAAAAAAAATGCTAATTTAATTTGCATACAATGCCAAAATACCACACTTTCCTGTTTTTCCCCTCTTTCATCTTGCCTTTAATCTGAGATTGCAGGTGAACTAAAAGTAAGCGGGAGTGACATTCCTGCTTTTTTTGAGCACAGTCTCTTGGTATCCTGTACTTAGGGACAATTATCAATCTTGGGCTTTAAAATTTCAGTCAAAGCTTTATCTTGTAAAAAGTAATTTAAAAAACATTACCAAAACCAGACCACAAGGAGAGTGGTTTAAGGATAGGATACTGATGGATAGGTAAAAGGGCAGAATGTTTTCCAGGGAACAATGAATCAGTCTCTGACAAGATTTTTGTTCCATGAATCTCTTTCTCAAGAACAGTGAGCCACTTAAAGGAAGACTAAAACACTGAAAAAAAAGTTGCCGTTCATAATTCATTGTGTTCTTTTTGAATTTTTATTTAAATGTCTAACTTCTTTGGATCATCACAAGGATATACATCCTAATAGAAATGAAAATATAACTCCATTGGAAATACTTCAACATACTTTATATAACGTAACGAAGTAGCATGAAGAAACTTTTTTAAACACAGAATTTCTCTCTAAAGCTTAAATGCAAAGCAGGCAGACATCTAACTTTAAAACAGATGGAATCCCAGAACATTTCCAGGATACATAAAATTGAATTCTGTGTTATATTTTATGTCTGAGACGACTAACAATATAAATTGATGGCTAGGGTTTCTGTACTGATTATTTTTTTCTATTTCCTCTTTCTAACATCCAAATTTAACAATTCTTTCTTTTGTAATCCTGTAGATGAGCATTCCAGAATGTATATGATTTTTATAATTTGCTCTGTGATTTGTAAAATTAAGCATGTGCATATGTTGTCTATTATTTAATCAAGACACACTCAATAATAAATAATAACAATTTATGGAACCCAACATATATACTCTGACACAAGTTGTCACTTATAGAATGAGTTTATTTTATATTAAAGTTTTCAAAAAAAAACCACATTTGTAAAATTACCCCCATACTAGGCCTAAAGATAGCCTTTACAAAGAGATTAAAAAATCGCAAAACTGCTTTGTGTTAACAACTGAAGTACATAGATTTAAAAGGTGTTAGAGGAGAAGATGTTACTTCATGGTCAATGTTTAAAAAGTTAATATACATTAAATCTGCAGGATACTATTAGAAGATTAAATCTTAAAAACATTAAGAGAAAAAAGGCTGTACTTTCTTTTCAGAAAGCTTTACTCTTGAACAATGTTGACTAAGAAATATACACTGCACACAGCTATAACAATAAACTTGTCAAAATGTATCTAATTGCTTTGCAAATGAATCAACTTACACAGCAGAAAACATAGGAAATTGCTTTTCAATACATATTAACTCCTTAACTTTCCTGACAAAATAAAAATTTAGTCCATTCCAATTAAACAATACAAATTACTAATATTTAACATAAGATAGTATTGTATTATTTTTAACAATACAAATGTTCAAGCATTCCAGTGCACAAACTGTGTTACTCCAAAAAAATAAAAAATAAAAAGAAAGAAAGAAAGCAAATATATTTATCTAACCAATGTTTTACAGAAATTTAGAATATTTACATACTTTATAACACTGTAGAAATCTTTGGTGGTGGCATATAGATTAGGTTCCCTGAAAACACTTCAATAATTTTGTTCCATCAATCTGTGCAGTCAAGTATTTATAATTAGAATGCTGGCAGCATCATTTTCTAGCCAAATCCATGTATATACATTAGTGAAGTCAAGGAGGGAATCTTATGTGGGGTCTAGGTGGGTTTACATAATTAATTACTTAGCAATAAGGCTTAATTCAGACTCATTTTTATACCAGAAAAATTACGGTAAACTAAAGAACAGATTGATTCTTACTTTCAAACAAACTCTGGAAATAGTTAATATTCATGAACAAATTGAATGAATACATAATAAAACACCGACTACAATTTCTGGGTAAACTTTACAGCTACCAAAACAGTGCCCTAAAGGCTTGTGCAGCATCTAATGCCCATTCACCAAGTGGTGGTGGTGGGAAGCAAGGCACTGTGGTCTAGGGATACATTTACCTCTAAAAGCATTAGATTTAAAAGCCAAGAAACAAAAACTGACCTGTTCTACCTTAAAAGAAATGAAAATTTATAAGCTTATTATACAAAATTCAAAAGAAAGGGCATGCTAAAACACATATAAGAGAAAAGAAGCAAAATTTAAGAAATGTAAGAAAAGGAAAGAAGAAATGATAGAACAGCAAAATGACACTGACTGTGTGTAAGGATGTAACAAATACATCAGAGGAAGTGTTGTGAGTATGAAGAGATGCAATTAAACAGAAGGACTAGCATTACATTTTTGAGACTGGTGTTGCCCTAATTGATTAAACATTTTCGTTTTAAAAATGTAGAAGGATAAATAATTCCTCCAATTTAGGACAGTATTTATGAGCTTACTGTAATTAAAGAATAGGTTTAATACTGAAATTAGACTTGAAAAAAGTACAGTTGTGCAAATCAGCCCCCAAAGGTAATGTTTTTGATACAAAGTCACTTATGTGACCTTGTCGGGCAATTTGAGATGACACTGCCCTTGTGTAGGAAAGACAAGCATGGCGTACATAGCATTTGTATTTGTTAGTCTAGTACTAGGCTATATAAATAAAACACTCTGCCAAGAGTTTATAATCAGAATTCATAAGAATTTTGAACGCAAATAGTATTTTCAGAAACCAAGAGGCTAAAAATTAGTCAAGGTAAAGTAGAGGAAGATATTCATAGAATTAAACTTTGGGGAAAATAAGTTGAATGAATTTTTACTTGGTTTGCAGATCAAGAACGTGAGATAATCTCAAAAACATTTTAAGACTTGTATCAAGAGAAATGTATGAATTATACTAAGGTACTCTTGAATAAACATTCTGTCCTCTACCAGCACTCTGAGGAGGTCCTGAATATACATTGCCAGCTGGCTTTATTTCTTAAAGGGTAGAAAGGTCAAAGATCTCACAAATCTCCCTCATTGTTTTTTCTTTTGGACAAATAAGCAGAACAATCCAGTAAATTATCTGAACAAGGATAATTGTACAAATTTGATTACTGATCACTAAAACCATCACCAGAAATACACTGACTTAGAGTTCATAATGCGTAGTTATCTATGCCACCTAAAAAAGCCTCAAAGTTCAGTAACTTAAAATCTCTTGGATTAAAAAAGATTTTTTTTCTAAAATCTATTCTAATAACTTCTAATATGTAAGATTAACAACATTTGTATTCTGCATTGGCATGTAACTTCAGGAAATTATCTCAGCCAGAAGGGAAGCAATGCAAATGGTTCTAATCAATGCCAGATTTATAAATCAGCAGCTCGTATCAGTGCCAAGCTTAAAAGGATTGACGGTTGGATAATTTCATGAATTAGAAGATACCTAAATGCTATTCTGGTGTCTGACTCCATTTCACAAAACCTACCGCTTTTAAAAGCTGAAAATATAACCAATGTTAACAAAAACATGCTAAGTTCAACTACAACATAGAGCTAAACATGGGAAGCCGGTTAAGTGTTTACAATAATTTCTTATCTGTAAAGAAGTTAAGTAAAAGTAGTTAAAATTGAACAACATGCTCTATTTTTTATTACTAAAATCAAATGAATGTAACTAGTGAAACCTACAGGAAAAGAGATGATGTAATTCAAGGCGTAAATTTGACATGTCAGAATGTGGCAAATAACAAAGTTAGTGTTAATAAAACTTAAAATAAACGTACAGTTGTAAAATAAGTAAACAATTTTCAAGTGTGCAAAACTAGTTAGGAATAAAAGTGCTATATAGATACCTGGTTTTCAAATATTTGTTTTGAAAACTTTCACTTGATGGTGGAAAAACTAGAAAGTATTAACAAAGTAAAAATTTTAAGAATATATAGAACATTTTATCTTACATTATACCCTTGTCCTATCACTGCTGAATCAGAGGCCTATTTAATTTCTATCCTCATGTGATAGATAACATAAGTGGAGGTAAATACAATACAGTATCACAAAGGCTGATGTATCTTGAACCATAAAAAGACTCTTTTCAAGTATACCGTGGGTTTTATGTTTCATCTTATATCCCAGGCACCTAATGTTTTTGAGGAATTTGAAAATCAATTACACAGTTTTCTATTATTTCTGATATATATATGCACACATATATACTTGCATAACTACCTTAGATTTGGAAGTAATTGTTAAAGAAATAAAGACTTTTTAAATTGATGAAAGTAAATCCTATCACTGCCACAATTTAAAGAATTATTTTAATGTGTAAGTCCTGAATATATGATGTTAGAAAAAAATTAGTGTATTAGTATAATTTGTCTTGGGATACTTGAAGTGTACATGGCTAAAAATACACCTGTGGTCTCTTCTTCACTTTGTATTTTAATGACCCATACCGCACCTAAAGAGAGAAATATTGTTACCAATTAGATTTTGAAATTAGATAAGACTTAATAGTTCATAATCATAGTAATAATTTTTAACTTTTCTGATATAAAGAATCAATTATTCTATAAGTACAAAAAAGACAGCACTACCTATATACTCAAAAATGTAGTTAGGTCTTACGTTAGTTATAACAACAAATAGAGACATTAACTTGTTATTTATGCTTTGCTTGGTACATGTCAATGAACATTGCTCATAGATCTGAGGTCATTCACTGGAATCTGCCATTGCTTTCTGGGCACAGAGACATTATTATGGATAAACTTTTACTATTTAATCCTTATTGAGATTTGTTTCAAAACAAAACTATGTAGTTAATATAGTTAGCTTGCTTTCTTCGTTTATGCGTAGGGCTGGCACTGGGTACTTATGACAACCATATGATTTTACTAGGTGAGAATACCATCTTCTACTTAGAGTGGAAGACTAGGAATTTACCACTTTCTAAATTTCCAGAGATCCTAATGCATCTGATCTAAGTAAAGAATTTTAAATATAACTGCTGCTCTACCATTCTAATCCTTCATTTATGGACCGTTAACATCCTCAATGAAAATGCAGCAGGGAAATTCCTTACTACTAACCACTAGGAAAACAACTCTATACTTGACTAACCTCTTTTCGGCCTTTCACGGTTTTCACAGATTTCATGCTTTGTGATCTTCGCAGCCCTTTGTGTGTTAACATCTCATCATCTGAATATGGCCCATCCGCTTCGTCATCTGTTTTCTCATCTCCGTCTCTCAGTGGAATTCCATAACCTAGACGAGTTGTCAAAACCAGCATGTTTTGGTAAAAGGATGCCAGTCGGGACCACCTCTTCACTCTGTCTGCTGGCAGTTCTCTGCATGGCCTGCATTTGCCTGCTTACTCCTCTCCCTTTCTTGTCTGGGATGTGTTCCATGCCCTTCACCCTTAATCTTTGCCCCTTGCACTATTCTAGATGAGGCTCATAACTCATTTCTTCCAGGAAGTTTTCCTTGACCATCCACTTCTATTTTTACTATACATTTTTCAGAATAATTAAAAAGTTTTATTTTTGAGTAGGTTAGCACATTTATCTTGTTCAAAAATTAAAAAAAAATATTTATAAAACAGAAAGAGATTCACAGACATAGAAAACAAACTTATGGTTACCAAAGAGGAAGTGGGGGGAGGGATAAATTAGGAGTTTGGTATTTACATATACATACTGCTGTATATAAAATAGATAACCAACAAGGTCCTACTGTATAGCACAGGGAACTATAGTCAATATCTTGTAATGGAAAAGAATCTGAAAAAGAATAGATATATATGCATAACTGAATAACTTTGCTGTACATCTGAAACTAAACAACATTGTAAATCAACTATACTTAAATGAAAAAATAAATCAAAGAATATAAATAGATACATAGTGAAAAGTCTCTTCCCACCCTTTTTCCTTTTTATGAATTCTAAACAACCTAAGCAATAGTGTGTTTTTGGTCTGTCATTTGTACCTTTGACCTCAATTAGGAATTAAGGGTCCTTCCCACTCCCATGTGTCATACTTCTTGTCAAAACCAGAAATGGTAGGGTGAACTTAAGGAGTCATATAAGACCCAAAGGAGCTAGAACTTTGGGCAAGATAAGTTCACTGTGGGCAGGTGAAGATGTTAAATCAACACTGTTGCAGCTGCTGAGATAAAACCCAGCCAGACAGGCTACAGTAATTAGAAACACCACAGGCTATGATGACTGATGTTAGCCAAAGAAAACAGACAGCATCAGGAAGGTCAGTGAGAGATCATACGGGGGCAGGAGTCGGGGGGGAGAGTTTAACTCAGTGGTAGAATGTATGCTTAGCGTGCACAAGGTCCTGGGCTCAATTCCCCAGTACCTCCATTAAAAATAAATAAATAAAATAAATAAATAAACAAACAAACAAACCTAATTACCATCCTCTCCCCTCCAAAAAACCCAAGTAAACAACAAGATTGTGCAGGTGTGCTCACAGGCTGCTGCGTGTAGCTACAAAGACTTAACATTGGCCAATATGCAGACATCCAGGCAGTCAGGCTGGTTATTGTCAGGAAGTCTGAGAGCATCCTGAGGATGGGATTCAGGGACAGGAATGCTCCCATTCCTGAAGCAGTAGCTCTCAAACTTTATTAGAGTTCATTAGCAAACTTATTAGCATATATTAGAGTCATCTGGAGAATTGATCCATCCACACATTGCTGGGCTTGGGGTGGGGCTGAGAATCTGTACTTCAAACAAGTTCCTAGGTGATGCTCATGCTACTGGTCCAGGGCCCACACTTTGAGAACCAAGGCCTGGATGAAGTAAGAGAGGGGCCCAAGTCTAAGGCAAAAGAGAACTAGGTAGGTTATAAAGACAGGAGTGAAGGTACAAGGCCCCATTAAGTTTCAAATTCTCCTTTAATAAAGATAAGGAGCATAAATACCTAAATCTTCAGGTGAGAAAAAAAAAATAGCAGGTTTTCCAGGCTTGAGAAGGAAGATGGGATAGGCTTCTTGCATGTGAAGAAAAATATCCTGAATAAATGTATATTAACCTGCTCTCACAAAACGTGAATAATCTTAGCCTCACTAAGCACTTACGTTTATCAATAAGATAAACATATTTAATTATATGTTAAGCAAGTACACTTTTATGCTGCAAGACTTCTAGGCTAGAAATTAGGAAGGACTTGGAAGTAGAATCAGTCATTATTAAGGCCAGGGTCCTTTGCTTTCCCGCAGCAGTCAAAGGAAGTGTGTTCTGGGTAGAAGAAATTATTATGTACAAAGGGACTAGGACAGTGGGGAGCATAACTGTGTGGAAGAGCTATGAGGAGGCCAATGTGGCCAGGGGAGAGGATGGGGTCAGCATTCCTAGGAAGATCCTCTTGGTACAATATTAAGTGGGGAAAAAAAAAGTATGTATAGAAAAAAACAAAGGAAAAACATATAAATGAAACCATTCTATCTGTTGGAAGTGAGCTTTTAGTTGATTTTAAATTTCTTCACTTTTCCTATAAAAAATTTGCCAAATTTTTTATTTAAACGATTGTATTACTTCTATAATTGGGAAAAATAAACCAGACAAAAAATTTTAGATTGCCATTTCTAGATTTCTTTCTGTTGCTGTTGCTTATACAATATTCCTAATCCCAATATAATAAAACGATGGTATCAAGGAATCATGGAAAAGAATCAGAAAGGAAGTGATTATGATTGAAAAGTTTAAGGCCATGGATGAAGCATAAGACTGCATGTCAACAAACATGACCCTAGCTACTTTAACTGCCTCTCACTTTATATGATTAGGAATTGGAATTTCATTCAAAAAGATGATTATATATACCTCTTATTCTTTCTTTGTTTCCTAATTTCAGCTAAGAATCTTAGCTTTCTAATTGTTATTTCAGGAAAAGTGATGGATTGATTAGTTAGTTATTCCACAGGTATTTTTAAAATACTACTAAGTGTGAGTACTACTGAACTTAGTAGTACTACTTAGTACTACTAAGTTCAGTACACTGAACTATGGGGATACAATGATGAAAAAGATACAACTGCCTTTTACTTCCCTAAGAAATCTACAGTCCAGTAGACGAAACAGAGTCTAATGGGCATCACAAAACCGTAATAAATGCTGCAAATAGAAGATAAGGACAAGGTGCAATGGGAGCACACAGTAGGGGAAGGGAAGTGGGTTGTGAAAGAAGACTTCCTGTAGGAGGTGGCAGCTAGACTGAATCCTGAAAGGCTCATGATTGAATATACCTCGCACATGAAGGAATGGGAGACCAAGGCTGGGGAGCTATTGAGTTTGGACTTCATCAGAGAACAAAGTGGGGCCATTTAAAGCTGAAGGGTGATGTTATTAGATCTAGGTTCTTTAAAAGATTCTTCTTGTACTTTGGAGAACGAATCAGAAGTGGATGAGACTAGAAGCAGGGAGGTTATAACTACAGTACAACAGGTCAGAAATGATGGAGTCCCAGGATCGTGGAGAGAGTAGCCAAATCTGAGATCTATGAGGAGGTGAAATTGACAAGCTTAACTTAGCAACTTATTAAACCAAACTGCATCAAAAAGAGAGGAGTCAAGTCAAATATCTTCGCTAAGATATGCACTTTCTATTCCACATTAAACCTGAAAATAAATGTGTATGAAAATTCTGCTGTGAGTGGTAGAAATAGTGTAAGTCAAAGTTGTCTAAGGATTTAAAAGCCTTCAGAGGAGGAGGGGGAGACCTGAGATTATGAGAGAAGCCCATTTCTGGATGCCGTATCTGAGCAGGAACCCAGCGAGCTGGCTGAGTGGTTTGTGGGTCTGCCAGTCCCCAGGCAAGAGTCGGGGTGCTGCTGGTGCCAAACAAAGGTGATGCTAAGGCCTGCCGCTTTACATCATCAGTCTAGACTGGACAGAGCCCTCAGAATGGTGTCGTCCATGCACATTCCTGAGAAGCATTGACTGGGGACCTAAGAACGAGGAGCCTGTGTTGCTGGGGGTCCTGGGGCCTAAGGCTGCAGCTGTTTGGTCAGCTTCAGCGCAGGGCTCTGATACCATTTTAGGAAACAAGCAGATCTTAGAGTTGGTATGGTTTTACCTCCTTGTAATAGTGACAATAGCCAATAGTGATCTAGTATTTAGCATGTACCAGGCACTGTTCTAAGCAATTTTCATGTATTTATGTAAGTGCAGATTCATGGAAAGTTTGACTTGGCAGGAGTCTTAGCTATCATTGTGGAAGGAGCCCTGCACCCAGGTGAAGAGAAATGAGTGCTTTGCCACTTACTAGCTGTGAGACCTTGAGTGAGTCTTGCCTCTGTGGGCCAGTTGTCTTATCTGGTAAGGTGGTGAGACAGATGGGAGAGGAATAGGTTTCTACATGAGAGCCAACTCTGAGCCAGTTGAGCTGCTGGGAGCACTATGTTGATGGGATTCTGGGCCCATCGTGGAAAGTGCCACCATCCATTAGCAATGTCTGCCATGGGCACGGAATAAGGGAGGAGACATGTCACCTATTTGCTGTCTGACTAAAGCATCTCTAAGATTCCCTCCTGCTAAATGGTTTGAATTCATGGTTACAGTCAAAGTGTCTCACTATGTGTAGTCTCTTTATAAAGTAAAAAGAGAATAAGAATTAAGTTAGGAACCTTGGATATCTCATTTCTGTCACTGAGTACGTAGTCTTTGACAAGTAATTTGATCTCCTTAAATATCAGCTTATTCACTGACAGAATAAGGATAAAAATATTTAACCTACATAGTCATCTTAAGGATTAAATAAATATGTAAAGCATCTAAAACAAGAAAAAGCAGAAGTCTCTAAATCTGCTGGTATGTTGAAACTGAATGTTGAACCACTTTTAACTAATATGGGAGCAGCAGGTTCTTTACAGAAAAAAATATTTCCACTTATCAGAATGTGGTATTCTTTCTGAGGAACTGAACGTCATGTTCAAGGTGTCCATTTTCTTACCAAAAAAAAAAAAAAAAAAAAAAAGCATTTGGAGGGGAGCTCTTTTTCCTGAAGTGACAACATCAAAGCAGGACTTCTCTTGATCAGCTAACCTCAAACAGCTCAGAGCAGGCCATTATTAGTTTTCAAAAGGGAAACACTTTTCCAAATACTTGAGTTTGCTTGTGTTCTGAGGTACATGTATTGATTATGTGAACTGGGAAACAGACTTTGCAATGTGAATGTAATTTCCACACTGAAAAACTTAACGATTTGCCTTTCTTTTTGAGGAATTTTGAAAATAAATGAAATAGAAAAAAAATTCATGGTATAAGAAAATGAGTACCTTGATTATTTTCAAAAGGAGAAGTAGAGTTGTTTTATTTCTGATTTTAAGAGTAATTGGTTGATTAAAAAAAAAATGACTAAAATTCCACAACTCAGAGCTAAAGGCTGTTAACATTTTAGTGATACCCTTCCAGACTCTTCTTTATATACATATACTTGAAAAATAACTTTACATATATTAATCCATTTTATCATCTATCTATTATGCCTCATAACACATGTATTATTTCTTTGTTGTTCTCTCCCCGACAACCTGGCTATGTTTCCTTGTAAGTATAAGCTGACTATTTTTCATGGCTAATAAGCCACCTTTTTGCTTAAACATTTCCCTTTGGCATTTGGCTTGTTCCAATATTTTGTTACCATAAACAACAAGAAGAACATTCATACATCTTTGTACATACATCTTTGAACACTTGCCTGATTATTTCCTTATGACATATTCCTAGAAGTTTCTTGCTGAGTTAAAGAGAAAACATTTTGATAATTCTTCCCAGATTGTCATCCAGAAGGATTATTCCACTTTAAACTCTCATACACTTTGTATGAGAGTGTTTGTTTCCCAGAGGCTTGCTGTGGTGGTTTTAATACACGTCCATCTACAAATTGTCTGACACTCTAATCCCCTTCCCTTAAATTTCGAGGGCCTTTGTACCTGCCTCAACAAATGGCCACAAGGCAGAGTGCACGACTTCTGCCTGTTTCTCTTGGGACACTGGCTCTGGAAGCCTTCAGCCCCCAAGGAAGGAGCCCAATGACCCTTAGAGACCATGTGGAGAGATCTAGAGAGAGATGTCTGAGAAGCCCCAACTGGTTTAGCTGCTGGCTGTTGGACTCTTCCCAGCTCAGTCGTCAGACCTGTGAGTGAGGAAGCCTTTGAGATTACAACTCCCGCCCCAGGGGCTGTCTGACTGTAGCTGCATAAGACCCTGAGCAAGAACTACCTTGCAGTCCAATCACTCCCAGATCTGGGAGCAAAATAAAGAACTGGAATTTTTCTAAGCCACTGTTTGTGGGTGGTTTGTAATGAAGTGATAACTTAGAAGAGTTACCAACATAGAGCACTGTTAACTAAAACAAGTTTTTTGATAATCAGGTGAGCAAACATTACAATTACTACTATTTTAATTTACTCTATTGGTGAGGTTGAGTATCTTTTTCATTTATTTCTTGGTCAGCTGTATTCTCTGATAGAATCGATGACAATTGTCTTGTAAGGATTCTTGGATTGTTAAAATTTGAACCCTTTGCCTGCAACATATAATGAGAATATTTCTTACAGTTCGTAGTATTTTGCCTTTTTTGGTGTCGGTTCCCCCCACCCCATATGGTAGTTTTATGGGTTTTTTTTTCTATAGAAAAATCTCTCAGACTTTTCCTTTATGTTTTCTGGTTTTGATGTCGTTCTTAAGAAGTCTGATCTATCCTAAGAATGTAAAAACATACACAGGAATTTCCTACTATATGGTTTAATTTCTTACACTTAAGTCTTAATCTTTTAGATTTGTTGATTGAAGCTTTGAGATAGAGGTATAACTTCATTCCCTACCCTACCTTCTAAGTCTAGCAGTTACCCTGACGTCACTTATTAATCTGCCTTTCCCCAGCCAGGCTCATCTTTCTCATCTGACAAACTACCAGGTATACCTGGACTTGTGTCCAGATTATGTTACTGTACTATCTGCTATTACCTCCTCTTCAACTACTCTGTCCTGGAACCATACTACTTTAGCAAAAATATTGTCAAGAGAGAAAGTTTTGCTTAATTTTTTCCTTAGGGAAGGAAAGCTCAGAATACATACTGTTCTGTAGAAAATGTGGAACTTGGGCAAAGTAAAGCAATTAAAAATTTTATTTTTATAACTGAACAAGGATCTTTCTTGTACTGCTACCATTTACTTTGTATTTTTATAAATCTTAAGTTATTTTAATTCCATGGTTTGAAATTTAGCAGAAGAACTAAATAGCACCTCCTTATTTTCAAATATTTTAGTCATACCATCTTAAATTTAATAAATGAATGTCATAAAAATAGTGCTATTGATTTTCATTTTTATAATCCTGTTCTCATTTAAATAATTGGAATATAATTCTTAACTAATTCTAAGGTATAATTATGAATAAACTGCTGATAAAGGATGCAGATTATGGGACTGAATCAGCAAAATATATACAGCAGACTCCATAATCAAAATCAGTATACCTAATTTTAAATGCTTAAGAAAACACCTATATTAGGAACTGCTTTTACGTTATTAAAGTATTGAGGACGATGGTTCAAAGTTCAAAGGTTCCTCACTCTTAAAGGTGTCAGTACCTTAAGCAATGGCCAATATTTAATTATTACCTCTTAGATAATAGCCACCAACTTTGTAAAGTTATTCACTCTAGGTAGAACTTAGAAGAAAGTTCACAATTTTTCCTTTGTTAGAAGAAACTGTTATATTATTCAAATTAATTTTAATTATAAAGAATGATTTTCAGTCTCCCTCAAAAGAAAATTTCTACTTAAAAAAAATCAAGTAGCCTTAATTTTTATGGACTTAAAAATACGTTCATAAAAAATTTCCTACAGATCTTAGTTCTTAGCTGAGCCTTTAAGTACAACTTCTATTTTAAATTGAACTATAGTTGATTTACAATTTTGTGTTAGTTTCTGGTATACAGCACAGTGATTCCATTATACATATATACATTATTTTTCATATTCTTTTTCATTATAGGTTATTACAAGATATTGAATATAGTTCCCTGTGCTAAACAACAAGTAGGTCCTTGTTTATAACTACAAATTTCTTATATGTGAAAAAATAACTAAGAAACTATGTCTGTTTGTTTATGTGTATGTTTCTACAATCACAATAATTTATATAAGTTTTAGAACGTATCAACTATGACATGCTCATAATATACATTACAATGTACTATAAGTTAGTTCTTAAACTAGAATACATAACTTCAACACATTTTTCCACTGGAGTAATCCTGTTTTCAAACTGGTCCTTTTGTCACCTGCTTAAAACTTTTATCTTATGAGTCAATATCCTTATTTGTTCACAGCACTTACGGTGAACAGTGTTTAATTACAAAATTCCTTAGATGTCACTACATGGTTTGAATAACAAGAGTATTGATCACAGGTCAGAACTATTGCTGGTGGTAGGGAGGTGGTGGGAACCACACCCACTGCTGCTAAAAATTCATGGCAGCACAAGAGAACACTGCTACTTTCTTAGTTGGATTATCTCAAGAGTCAACAAAAGGCAAGCACTCTATTTAGAGAAAACTTAGAGGAAGAGACCTACAGTTGAGCGTAAAGCTCAAAACTGTAAGCTTAAAAATAAATTTTGTCTAACCAAATTCAGATGGCTACCAGGTATTATTTTAGTACCCATCTTGACTCAAAATCCCAATTATGAAAGAACAATACATTAAAACAAAACAAGCACACCTGCTGATTCACCAGAGGCTGGTTTACTTTTCTTTTTTGTTTCTGGTAGAGGTTGGTATGGTCTTTGTCCCACGGGCTCATCACCTTGGATAGCTGTTAGATCATGCATACTGAAACTTCGTAAACGTTCAGTTATTGCTCCTTGGCTCTATTCAACAGAGAAGTGATAGATCCAAGAAAAAAATACACTTAAAAATATGTGATATATTTGCAATTAACTTTTTGCCAACATTTTATCATGAAGCTTATTCACTTTATAATGAAACTTTCAGAAAATCTGAAAGAATTCTACAGTAGATACCAATATATTGTTTACATTTTGCTGTATCTGCTTTACCACATATATACCATCTATCCATCCATCAAGCCATCTCTTAATGCATTTCAAAGCAAGTGGCAGATATCAGTACACTCCACTGCCAAGCATTTCTTTAGATTTAATTTGAAAATGAAAAAAAAATGTATGATGAGTTACCCTCACAGTAAAACATCATCCATAATTTTGCTCTCTCCTAAAACTAGCGCTTTAGGGCTTAAGTTTATGATTTAGAGGAACTTTTTAAAGTTTTAAAACTAAGTCAGGAGTGGTAATGGCTCTACCTAGAACACATTAAAAAAAATTTAAGAGCCAAAGAATCTTTAGAATGAAACAATATTCAGTTAATGAATTCACCATCTGGCAAGACATATCTACGACTACACCATTTGACATTAAGTCATTATAACGCCTTTTTTTTTTTTTAAATAATATGGTAGACACTAGGCACAAGTGGGTATTTAAAATTCAGGTAACTAACATTAAATAAAATTGAAAATTCAGCTCCTTAATTGCATTAGTTACATTTCAAATGCTCAACAGCCACATGTGGCTAGTGGCTACTGTATTGAACGGTGTAGATATAGAATATTTCCATCATTGCAGAAAGTTCAATGATTTTCATCATTGCACATCTTTGAAAGGGACATTTCTGAACTTTTCAGACATAACTACATTTCTCCCCTAAAGTGTAAAGCTTTGTAAAGAGAAAAAAATAATTTCTAAATTTATCCACTCTGAAATTTTGCATAGCATGTAGATGACCCATTTCTTATTTATAGCTGGATTAAAAATATTCTTCTAAAGGTTTTTTTTTTATACTTAATATTTCTTCTTCTCACACGTGAATTTATGATTGCCTCTAGTTATAATGTTACTGTAGAAACTCATCCATAATGGTTCATCTCTAAATGTTAAAGCCTAAAGCACTATAAGCATTCCAACATTATTGCTAACATGTATTTTCCACTGAAGAAAAAGGTCTTTATTCATGAGTCTTGATTTAGCTAGTCTGAGTTAGTGATACCCTATTATGTCAAACTTGAACACCATTTCCATACCCCACTTACACTTTGTACTTTTACCATATTTTTTGAATTATGAAAAAGAATTAATAAATTAAAGGGCCTATATCCTCAAAAAAAATTGGACTCCACACATCTTTAAACATTCTTGGCATGGTTTAATTCATTATACTCTCTTTTTGTCAGATATAATTCACTTATTTAATAGAGGAGGGCAGAAGACTTCAGAGACACACTAAAAGGAAGTGACCGATGTTCATCTGAAACAGATGCCTTGTTTTCTCAGAACTGTCATTTCCTCTTTTCCTACCTTTGTATTTCTGTGCCCTCTTCTCAGCAATTCTTGACTTTTTCCTATTGCCAAACACATGCAGGATACCCTCTACTGTAACTCCCAAACCCTCCCACTCAAGAAAGTACATCTCAGCATGCAAATGAGTCAAAGTGCCATTGAATCAGTCTAGCTTTATATCATCCATAAACTTCAGTATCTTTAATGAGTATAATCAGCTAATTACTTAGGGCATTTCTCACAAATGAACTCACACATTATTGTTAGTTCTGTTGCTGTGCTGTATATATTTTGCCTCCAGAGCAAGATTTTAAGGGACTAGAAGAGAGAGACACATCTTAGGCTTCTGTTCTCCTGGTGCACCTGGTATGGGATTGCTATTCAGTATTTAATAAGTAAACTAAACACTCTTTTTATGCCTCTTCTTTTTTGTTATTCTTGACTGCTAGAGAGTTCTCCATAGATAGCAGCATATTTTAATGTAAACTCTGGCGTTTATATGCAGAAGTTCAGCACCAAACTACAGGTATGGTTATGGGTATTGATATGGGTAGATTACACCATCCACCAGGAGTTTGCTTCAGGTTTAGACTGAAGGTGGGCAAAAACCAACCCTGAGGCATCTGGGTGATCTATTTACAGCCTAGATCTTAATGTAGCTTTGAGTATCCAACCCTATAGCCCCAAGTATTATCGATGATCAATCCCTGAGAAAGGCCAGGTACTACAAGGAAAAGCAAAAAGGGGTTGTGTACCATCTTTGAGGACCCACAGCACTTTAACAGCCATTATCACTTTGAAAAATCACTTTTTCTACTGTATATTTTCTTATGGGCCCAGAATAGAATTAATATGGGGAGAGAATTACTGCAGTATTGTGAAATTCAAAAACATTATATAAAAACAAAAATATAAATATCCAATGTGACCACTTTAAAAGAGAGGTGTAATTATAAACCTATTCCCTCCAATTTTTATGTCTTCAGAACAAAAAGTCCATCAATAAGGGAGTTATGTTTGCAATAAAATGTTAAGTGGCAATACCTCTCCTCTACCTCATAAATCTAAATCATATGCACAGTTTGGGTACAATATGCAGTATGGTTATAATTAGGGAAAATATTAAAAAATGAAAACAGTGTAATGTTTAGGCAGATTAGATGAGTGATTTTTCCCCCTTTTCCCCCCCTCAAATTTCTTTAGTATTAGAAAATTAGTCATAGACAGTATAGTGAAGTTTTCATTTTAATATGTTACAGTATAAAAATCTATGATCCATTTCTTGATCATTTTTCCAGTATCTAAACCCCTTGTTCACATCATTAAAAGAAAAATTTTTTCTACATTTCGAGGGCACAAATAGGGCATTATAGTCACTTGTCCATAACAATGCTAAAAGATACTGAGGTTTTCTTTAAATTAATAATTTTTTGTTCATTTGTTTTCTTCTATTTGGTTTATACAATATTAAGCCAAAAGTATAAGAAAAATGAAGAGGAGGAAAATATGTGTGGAAACAGCACTCTTAGTCAATAAGTTGGAAGGGAGTTACCACTTACAAGGTAATTCTATATCCCAGCATTTTAGATTCTGTTCTCTACAGAACTTTATGTACATTGTGTATGTTAAAATTGGTTCTAAAAATCAAAGAGGAAGTAACAGAAGGATTATGATGAGAAAGAAAGAGTCAAAGTAATTTTCAAAAGTATTCTGTAGAATATTTTATATCATTAGCAGAAGTGTTCCTGCCTTCGGGTAGCTCAGAGTTCTCAGGGTTTGAATCTAGATGAGCCCAGAACATCCATTTAAGAAACTGAGGACACTGTAAGGGCTGACTGGGTGGGAAGGCTGGGTCCAAGTCTAACACATTTAGCTTTGAGCTACGGAAAGGATTAAGCTTGAGCTCTGGAAAGGATTCTCCATCTGAGAAGCAGCTCCACGAGCTGGCCCCACACAGAGCTCATTTTTATCCAAGGGCAAAAGGACATCTGAACATCTACTCAAATATCCACCTCAAGCTGACATCTATAAAAAGGGACCTTGCATGTCTGGCTAATTCTAACTTCTTTATACCCAAACAATTCTGCCTTTGTTTAAACACTTCATTTTCTGGTTAAATATTACATTAAACTTACTATATTTTGTGTTAAATAAGGGAATTTACTGTGCTTATCAGCATCTTTGTATAAAACTTTCAACCTATTCTCTTCGCATTCTAAAATTAAGAATTCAAAAACATAATCAGCAATAACATAATCTTACGAGCATACAAACAATCCTTTACAGAATAATTTTTAGGATATTGTTCAATAATGAATAGCCATTAAGCTCTATTTCTTGTTGATCTTGACGTACTACATTATAATTGCAGATCAGGTTAGTTCCCAGTTTTTAGGGCAATGCCTTTTCCCTATGGACATTCAAGAATTAATCTGACCAAGCCTAGCTAGAATGGAATTGACTGTATTTGCATTAAGTGAATAAAATATTTTAGTGGTTTTAAGATTAAAGCAATATATATTTATTGAAGAATGTTTGTAACAGAAAAAAATATAAAAAAGAAAATAAAGATTTGTAACCCACCACCCCAAACTACCTATACATATTTATGTATCCTTTTAGCCTTTTCTGATTCATCATACTTTTAGAGAAGGGTTTCTCAATCTCAGCACTGATGCTGTTTTGGGAAAAATTTTTTGTGGGGGGGGATGCTGTCCTGTACACTGTAGGATATTAAGCAGCATCCTTGGTCTCTACACCTTAGATGCTAGTAGCAGTACCCCTTCCCTCAGTTGGATACTCCCAAAATGTCTCCAGATATTGCCAAATGTCCCTTGGATGGCAACACTGCCCCCAGTTGAGAACGACTGCTTTAGAGTATAAGGGTTTTTTTCATTTTACAAGTAAGAAAATGGATACTTAGATAAGTGCAGAAGATTTCCCCAAATCTCCTAATGAGTGGTAGAACCAGGGCTAAAAAATGCTGATAACTCAACTGCTATAGAATTCAACTTTCATTATAACATCCTGCTTCTCTAGATTGCAGGAAAAATAATATGATCTTTCTTCTCCATTGTCTGAACAGGGGCTCACTTTTTAAATGGATGATACTAAGCAGATGAATCTCCTCAAATCCTTTCACAAACAGGCAGCTATTAAAACAGACAGCAAGATGTCAGGATTTCTGATCTAATCATCATTTAAAGTAAATTAGATTTCAGAAACTGTAACTGTAAGGCTGTAATTTCTGTGATAATTGACTTTTTAAATAATATCTGCTAAAAAAATTCACCAAGAAAAGGCTGCCAGAGAAAACCCTAAGAGATGGTTAATATGACTAACGGTACTTTTCTTCATATGTCCTTCATCAGGCAGCCGTGTTACTCGTCTATACAAAAGCCACCTGCATTTCTCGTGAAAGCTATGGAATGCTGAACACCCTCAACAGAATCCTTGAAGCTCCTTCATATGTTTGTGCTTTGCTCAGCGAAAATGAACTTGTACACTGACCTTGTGAACAGATGCCTGGTAATGAGGTCATAGAGCTGAGTAACATTTTCAGAAAATTGCTTTACGGTGTAATAAATGTTCTGATTAGATTCCTATGTTCATCTTTAACATGCTCAGGCAATTCAGCCTAGAAAACTTAGTCAGGGGTATTGCCTGTCTTTAAAGGTCACACCGAGAGTCCAATATTTTTCACCTGAAAAGATATTTTTAACAAACTATATATTTTTAAAAAGTTTTTTAAATAGTTCTCAAGTCTCACTGTTAGCTTTCTTGCAGTTTCTCCTTAAACTTGACCTATTTCCCATTTCAGTTTCAATTTACTCTTTAGTATGAAGTGTCTGGTTCAGTGATTCTTCCATCACAGTGCCTTTCTTTGACATCTCCAGAGATGAAACTAATTTCCCCTACTTTAAATAGGCACAGTAAAACTTGAGGCAAATAGTGTTAACATTATGCCATGTTCAGCTTATTTAATGATTATTTCTAATGAATAAAATCTAGGAGGGTTGATGCCAACATTCCTGTCCTCACGATGAGAATGGTGAGGGCTACCTCATATACAGTGAACTCGATAACAAAAGGGTCACAAGAACACGAACAAAAAGAGAAAGTTCCAAAATGAATTCAAATTATAGGATGTGTGTTTGGTTTGCAGTGGTAGCTCAGATGATTCTTATGCTCTCTGTTTCCTGCCTTTGAAGTGGGGAGGTGGTTTTAAGCTGTTAAATATATAAATAAAAACAAACAATGAATCACAAAGAAGTCAGAGAAATACAGAGACAGATTGTTTTTAGAGCCTTTCTACAGAGAAGTATTCTGTGAGAGAATGCTTATTAATAATGAAGGGCAAGTGGTAGTCTCTAAGCAACCAAAGATGAGGTAAATTTTTCAGTTTCAGTAAAATTTTCAGTAAATTTTTCAGTGAATACAGACACTCAACTAGACAGTAGTAGTGAGGGTAGGAACTGTATCTATCTTGCTCATTGCTGCATCCCAAGCACCTACCATAGAGGAGGAATTACATACATAGATGTCAAACACATTAAATACATAGATGCTGAATAAACATATAGGATGTTAAATACTGATGGCAGGAAAGTATGTATAAAACTAAAAACAAAAGAGGAGGGAATGAGGATAAGATCACCCAGTGGGGATTTCTGATTTAGAGTAGTAAGAGTTTGGAAGTAGTAAACGTAAGTCAAAATGAAGTCAGTATCCCACAAAATAGTCATAATACGTAGGGAGGTGTTTTACAGAGTAGTAGGTTTATAAAGTATATTTAAGTGTTAAAGTAAAGAGGGCAAATGGGATTTGTAAACTTCTGTGTTTCCTAAAACAATGTTCTAAAATGTTTGTATTTTCTAAATAATTTTTGACGTTGAAATTTAATTTTTCGTTTTTTGCTGTAGAATCATTTGAATAATGCTTTTAAATGTGGAAAAGTCAGAAAGCATCTTCTTTGAGCTGTAAATGAATACATGTACTTCGTTTGTAAAGTTAAATAACGCCAAATTTTGTAACAAAAGAAAAGCAAGATGGCTTTGGTCCCCTTCTTTCCATCCCCCTGCAGGCAACCACATCAAACCCTCTACTTTCATATACACCAACTGAGGACGTTAGTTCTCTTCCACTTAAGTTTCTCCTCTCCCACATCCTCCTAATTGAGAAGTTAAGGAAATCGCCAGTGGTTACTTAGAAAGTCACATTCAGCACTTTCTGGATCAGAAGCCCATTTTCTTTCCATATACTACACACCAAAACCAATTATGCTATAATATTTAAAATAAACCACAATAATTACTACATGCAAAGAAATCCAAAGGCATAAAGCAAATTTTCACAGAAGGCATTCCTTTGATAATTTGGCTTGCAAAACACAACACATGACATTAGTAATCGCTAAGTAAAATTTTAAGTTTTAAGAACAGAAATTTTTCATGCCTTATTTTGAATAGTCAGTTACCTCAAATTGGTTGAAGTATGGGTGCAGAAGTAAGCCAGAAATCCTAGCAAGATATTGCCATGGGGAGAAAGTGAGAGAACACCAGACAGAGAAAGAAAGAATGGTCATCTTTACTAAAGGAGATTTACTTGAAAGTACTTAAGGTTACACAGTAGGAAAATTATGACAAAATGACATTTTTGGTATGTTTTATTTATTAACTAACTCTCATTTTGTCATCAATTAAGAGTTTCATAAATATTGAACAGCTATAGGAAACATGTTAAAATGCCTATAAAATTATCTACTTTTTTTTCTAGTATTACAAAAATAAACAGAAGGTAAAATTATGCCAGAATTTTATAATCATCTGAAATAGAAAGCTACCTCACTTTATCCATTGACTCAAAGTGACATTGGATTGAAAAATGTAAGTAAAAAATTACCTTCACTGCTGCAGTGACAGCAGCAGTAGCTGCTAAATTTAAACCTTGCCGCCCAAAGTTTACCATAGTCTCATAGCCTCGTTCCTTTGCTTGTATAATATAATCATCAATCTCCTGGGGGAAAAAACAAACCCATAGATATTAATTTTATTAAAAAAGATTGTTTGTTAAGAAGCTGAAAAATTAGGACTTCTCTCTATTATAATAGAAACTCATTTCATAACACATAGCATGTGATGATGTACATTTCTAACAAACGATTTGTGGAAATAGTTTATATATCTTACCCTTTCCTTTGATGAAAGAAGTGGATGAAGGAATTTCCTATATATTAAACTTGCTCCTTTGGTATAGGGAGAGAGCAGCCATATGACAAAAGCAATCTTAAGCTCATAGTATAGGGGGAACCTAACGAAAAAAAAGGAAAAAAACACCAGTGAAAATAAACCACAAACAATGAGGAAATCACAAAAAAACCTTTTAAAAAGTTTAGTCACTGTGTTAAGTTTTTACATATAAAAAGCTGTGATCAGAGAAACAACTATGTTTGAACTGACAAATTAATTTCATTAATTAGGTAAATCAGAGCCTGACCCCCGCCAAGATTCACACCTCCTAATACAAGATTTCTCCGCTTAGGCAGGCTGCCAACCTGACTGTAGCAGTTCAGAGAGGACATTAATAGCACATAACCAGGACAGTAAGGTACACCCACCCTGTCTGCAGAGCCCAGCTGCCATGGCAGTACCTGGACACACCTCCCAGCATCAAGAGCCAACTTTATAAGCTCCAACTGTACAATGTTACCCCATACACACATCCTCTGACTCTTAACTCCAGAAAACTTCCCCTCTAATTTAATTTGGTCAGAATTGCAGCACTTTGCTGCAAGAATGGAATTGCCATTGTAGCCTGGGAATTAGGCCAAATACCCACACGATTCTGCAGTGCCTTCTCTGAAGGCCAAGTAAACTCCCTCAAGCAATGACCATGGGTTTAGCCATGTGGCCTGCTTTAGGCAACGGAATGTGATTGTGACGTATATCACATGCAAGGAGAAGCTTTAAATGCACTTTGACGCCCTCACCCCAACACCCCAACCTCTTGCTTTCAACTTTTGTTTTCTGCCATGAGAGCAGGTACTTCTTCAGCCTTGGTCCTGGAACAAGAAGACATTTAAAACTGAGTGGAGCTCAGCAATGCTGCAACTGACCATTTGCCTTCAGGTACCCTGAGCAAGAAATCAATGTTTGTTTTGCTAACTCATTGTGCTTTTAGGGTTGTTTGTTACCACAGCAAAAGTTAACTAATATATCATGAGTGGACCAGCATCTTGTGATCCATGATGTACTAAGATATACAGTAACTAAAAAAAAATCTGGGCTCTTCTGATGACACACATGGGCAGGGGCCAGTGAGGAATGACTATTGTGTAGTCGACAAAGGATCTCTGCACAGTGCAATTACAGAGGAGTTTCTGGACTGTCATTTGCTTGTGGTAAGCTTTTTCTATGTCGTTTACTTTTTAATAATGTATATATGCTACATTTGCAATCAGAAAAAAAAGAAGTCTTTAAAGAGAGAACATGGAAACTTAAGAGCCTAGCATGGTATAAAATCTGTGTTCTTCCACTTAAGACAAGCAAACAGAAAACCCTCCCCAAACCTAAACACCAAAACATAAAAAATAAATGAATGACATATGAGACAGAGGGAGGAACAGAAAGACAGATGGAAAGAGAAGTTGATAAATAAGGATAGGTTGTTAAGAACATTTAAGTCTGACGACTTCTGTTTTTTCCTAGTAACCCAATGTGACCTAATGTGCTATGAAAATATAAGAATAGCAAAGTCAGAAAGACAGTTTAAGGGGAGAACAGTAAATGTTTGAAACTGATACAGGAGGGAATGGAAGTAGCCGCTGACCAAAAGGAAGCAAAAGGAATGGTGACTGTCAGATTGATACCTATATGAGCAACTGATTGATTTTTTTGCAGCTCAGTTGGTAGTGTGGGTAAAGAAGTAAAGAAGAGCAATTTTGGGGCTAATTTAGGCTGAAGGTTTGTGCAGCAAGGGCAGCTGAAGATCGTGGCAAGGTAGTAAAAGTTCAAAGTTTGAAAGGAGCATTTCTCCAAGTGATGGCAAGGTTTAGATGGAAATGCACTACTGAAATACAGCACAAGGAGATTCAAGTTGTTGCATTAAGTATTGCTCCTAAGTAAAACGTTAAATCCTTGAGGACATAAGCATGCTTTAATTGTGCCTCATACTGTTTGTAACAGAGCAGTCAAGGAACTGGTATTGAGGGGGTGTCCATGTGGATGTTGACGTCATCCAGTCTGAATGTTTGTGGATAAACATTTTAAGGATGGCTAAAACCAGATGCTGTGGGACTTAAAAGAGGAGTCATTTAGGAAGTAATAAAGAAAAATAGTCTGAAGTCATCAGTGTGGAAAAAGGATAATGACAACCAAGTTTCTCTATTCCAAGATACCGAAGAGGTGTGTGGGAGATGGGCAGGGAGGGGCACACGCAGAGAAGGATGAGCTGCCTTTACTTAAGGGCGACTATAAGGAAAATAATATTCTTGTGGGGATACCAGGAGAAAATGAGACATGGGATACTTATGTAACTTGATCAAATTCACTTAGTTAATAGCAACAGCAGGATAAGGACTCAGGACACCTGATAAGAGTCCATAGTCTGGCCATTTCTCAACGTTAGAACTTACCAAGCAACTGTTTGATCTGCTACTGTTTCAATCACTGTATAGAGAGCAAAAACAATCCAGTACATCATCCATCGAACCTGGAAATAAAAAAAATACTTATGAAATAATAGACTAAAATTATTTGCAACTCTGAGTAATGTGTGTGTGTGTATATTTTATATATATATATGTGTGTGTGTGTGTATATATGTATACATGTGTTGGATTAAATACAGAAGGCAATGGTTTAATTCTCAACAGGTTTTATGCCTGAGCTCCTCACATCACTACATCAACAGTTTTGGGATACAAGAACCAAATAATACAACTCTCTAGGCTGGATACAATATAATGTAGGAACCTGAATGAAAGAATTGAAAAACTAGGATGTAATTTTTTTTAAAGGAGGAAAATTCTTTAAAAGATCTAATTCTTATCTATGTGCTTACTTATGAAGACTAATAGCTATTTAATTATTATATAAATAATATAGTATAATATATGATCATATTTAACCCTTATTAATCTTAAAATTTTTGCGTTCCTTATTTCTCAATATATAGAAACTGTCTGGAAACCAAAGACCAATCCTGGGCTTATTATATCCATAATGCTAGTTAACCAGTTTGAAAGTCTAAGGTTAGTGTCTTCTTCCTCTTCCCCTGGACATAAGCCTGTAATCTTTCACACATCCTTTTCCTTTTTCTACTCTAACACTACAAGAGTGGTTGCAATAAATCAAATGTTCGTGTCCCCCCAAAATTCAAATGTTGAAATTCTAATCCTCAAATGTGTATTAGAAGATGGAGCCTTTGAAGGGTGATTAGGTTATGAGGGCAGAGTCCTCATGAATGGGATTGGCACCCTTCTAAAAGCTGCCCCCAGAGAGCTCTCTCAGCCTTTCCATCATGTGAGGACAGAGCAAGAAGACGGCCATATAAAAACTGGGAAGTGGGCCCTCCCTAGACAGGACCTTCTGGCATCTTGCTCTCAGACTTCCAGGCCTCCAGAGTCCTGAGAGTAAGTTTCTGTTGTTTATGAATCACCCAGTCTTTGGTATTTTTGCTACAGCAGCCTGAATGGACTAACACAGTAGTCCAGGACATTGGAATAGAGCATCCTAAGTGGTCCCTGAGACTCCGGTGTCTCTGTACCAATCCCTTTCACAGAATGCTGCCATGTTAAATTTTCGTGAGCTCATTCTCACAAATTTACACCTTGCCACCTACCTAAGTACACAGACTCTTATCTCTCAAATAGGATGGATTTTCATTAAAGACTAAAATTTCTGCTCAATATTATAATAACAGCTAACACACGAAACCATGCCAACTGTAGGCTAAGGGCTGTACTAAGTGCATCACGTATATCAATTCACCTATTCCTCATGACAACATTATGAGATAGGAGACATAATTATATAATTACAAGGAATTGGTGACACAGAGAGATAAAATGACTTCAGTTCATTTACCCAGAATTTGTATCCAGGTTGCCTGTCTCTGGGGTGCTATTAACCAATGAGACCATGTAGGGAAAGAAATGTGACAAATTGCTGAATGTAGGGTCCAAGAGTAACCACTACTTCCCTTGTTCTCATCCCAATAAGATGACAAAGAAAAAAAAATTAGGCCTCAACAACCAGCTAGAAAACTGACCTAACTATTTAGTTATAATACAGATGCTTGTTTGGGTATGCCATAGACAATATGAAACTATAACTCAGGTAGCTTTAGCAGTTCTATTTACGGACAAGTAATTAAAAATAGCCATAAATAACTTTTGAAGCAATGTGTTGTGAAATAGGAATAATGATTTCCCTCACCAGGGAGCTGAAAAAATTGCCCAAAGCAAACAGTGGGTCACATTGTATTTAAAATACAAAGAAACTGGTTTATAAGATTATCATCTCAAATTTTTTTAAAAAGTTGGACCAAATATTCTCTTTAGTTTTTCACTTTTCATGAGCTATCATAAATCCTCTCACTGTTGCCAATTCCCAGCTTTTGTCCCAGTATGGGGATTTTCTTCCAGTGCTAAAATCCTGTGTTTTTTCTCCCCACCCCTTTCTTTTTAAAGGAAAGTGATGCTCTCATATGAGCTCATTCACTTAGCCTTTCCAAATCAAACACTAACTTAGTACTTTTACCTTTCAACTGTATTTACAAGGCTATCCCCCCAAAAGAAACAAAGAAAAAAACCCTGCAAACAGAACAGTACACTTTTATAGAGCTAGAAGAGACCTTACAGGTGATTAAGGTTTTTTTGAACTACACAAGCCTTTATTAAAAAAAAAAAAAAAAAACAATTACAAAAGATACTGCTCAGGCTGGTCCTCCTATATCCAACGGCAGAACTCTTGAGGAGACTCCAAGGAACCATGGAGTGGAGTTCAAAAATAAATAACATGGTAAACCCCTCTCATTTTATTGAGGGCCAAAATAAGTAAGTTGTGTAAGGTCACTGGGCTGGGGAAAGGGGGAAGGAGGCACAGTTTACTTTGAAAAGCCTGAACCAGGCAGCTTTTCAAACAAGTGGTTGCCATCAGATCAATCTTTTCAGCTCTCTCTCCCTCCCCTGTACTCAGCATGGGGATTTCAGGGTAAACAGGATCACCTTTTTCCTGGGAAAGTGGAGGTTCAAAATACATTGTCTCTTTCATAGAAAGCTTAGGAAACTTTCAGAAAATTAAATTATTTAAGTTAATGCTTGTTATGTTTCATTATTTCATATTTTCAGTATTTCACTATTTCACAACCATCATTATGGTTGTGATCTTCCAAACGGATAACAATAAATAATACTCCACAAAGAGTCATAATTTACCTGCTACTAGAGTCGGCAGAGGTGAAAGGAACTATACAGATAGTTAATGTTTGGTAATACTCCCTGAAAGACTAGTTTTCAAATCGATTAGAGCTATTACACATCCCATAGATTTCAAAATCACTCCGGCTTCAGTAAGGTCAACTGCTTATTCAATTTTCAAATGAAGTTATCAAATTCATTTTAAAACTCACCAAATAAGTAAGTGCTTTCAAGTATATTATGTTTATCTCTAAAAAATTCATATATTTATTTAGGTTGTGAGAATATTTAATAATGTCAAAATATTTTTAAGAGGAGAAAAGAAGAAAAAGAGAGAGGTTATATCTTTTTAGTAAAAAAAAAAACAAACTATACAATCAATAGGGGATTCCTAGACATTTTCCTAAGGTATTGGCTACAATTTTAAATAAAACTCCGTGGCTCTAATTTGTCTTCAATGAATAAATCCTTTGACAATTTGCTCTCTTAAACTTATGGATCTGGGTTCTCCTTATTAGAAAAATGGACCTTTAATATAGTTAAATCCAGGCAAAAATTAAATGAATTTAATGAGTGTGTGTTATTCATGGGAGCAAGCACAAAGAAAGTTAACCTTGAAAAGATATCGCTTTCTTTTTTCTGTTAATGGACTTGGTTGGGCTTTTACATCAAATGATTACTCAGCAAAGGTTTTATTAAAACTATACCTCAAGGCTGCTCAGCTACTGTTTAAAGGTCTTGCCCAAAGGAAGTAACAGAAAGAAGTCAAGTTCAGGAAGAAGTCAAGGAAAGAAAGGAAGAAATAAAGGAAGAAGCACGTTACAAAATTGTAAGTATAATTAAAAATATGTGAAGATAAGATATTCTTTAGATCAACAGAAAACATCAATAACAAAGTGCAGCTTGGGTGGGAATTGGTAGGAAAACAGTCACATTGATAATCTTACGACTGTATATAACCAAATATTGTGGAGATAAGCGCTATTAAGGTGTTATACAAATAAGTCAGTAACTTAACAGGTAACTGCAATAAATCACAACCCACCTTTAAAGTCACTGGGAAAAAAATATTTTCTTGAGAAAGCAGTTCAGAAACAACTGGTAAAATCAACAACTGTTGTTTAGATAGCTTCACGAGAACAATGAGTAATATGAAAGCTACTTAACTTTTTCTTAGAAGTCTCTTTGATCCCAGGGAATTGAATTATCCAACAAGGGGGAGCTTATACCTGTTAAGCACTAAGATGGATACACACACATACAAACACGCACACACACATATCATACTTTCGATTAATCTTTCATATCAAACATAATTTAGGCAATTTTTAAGGACCCAGGTGGCATCATTACACATAACACTCATTGATACAACTGTAGCAAATCCTACCTACTTCACGTCATGGTACTGGAAGCAGGAATACTACCGCTTCTGTCCCCAGGGATTTAACATTTTATTGGGGAGAAAAAGGAGTAAATAACTGTGATTAAAAAAAAAAAAAGTTCTGCTGTTTTTACTATATTAGATGCCCCAGTTCCCAGTATAAGTCAAGAGCACAAGAATTTGAGAAAAGCTTATTAAAGGGACTATTTATAAATGTGGGCGAGGTTCAGGAAAACCAATAAAGGATAGTGGCGCACCCTTGAGCTAGTGACAGCAGGAACTGGCATTACCCCCAGGTGTAAAGAAGGGAGGACTGGGAAAGGCTTCCTGGAATCCGGAGAGGGTAGCTGAAGGGGAGGCTGCAGCCCAGGAAGACAGTCACAGTTAACTCGTGGTGGCAGGAGGAAAGGGGGAACAATATTCCGAACTCAGGTCACCTGCCTTCTGATCTTCTGCTGCAGGAATTTCTCATGAGCCAAACCCAAAGGGAGGACAGAGACAGAGGACAGCCTGTGTGGATCAGCCTCCTGGGCCCCAAGCACGGCAGAAAAAGGTGGGGCATCGAGGGGAAACCCCACTGGAGGGGTAGGAGGTAGGTCCCAGCACTACTCAGCCTGTCAGCTCTTTGAAACATATCAGGAGTCAAAGTCATTTCTCATCACTTCCACAGATACCTCCCCAGTCTAGATGACCATCAACTCCTGCCAGGATTATTCTTATTCTCATGGTGTCCTCACTGGTCATGCTGCTTTTTTGGGTCTTTTGCATACATCAGTCAGAGTGTCTCCTTAAAACAGAAGCCAAATCAGGTCATTCCTCTACTTAAACCCCTGACGGCCTCCATCAGAATTCTTACCTCGGCCTGGAAGGCCCTGTGGATTTGGCACCAGCTGCCTTTCTGGCCTCATCTGCTCCTCCTCCTCCTTTCCCTGTTCTGCTCCAGTCACATCTGCCCCTTTACTGTCCCTCATGTGTGTAGATATTCTTGCCTCAGGACCTCAGTACATGCTGTTTCCTTGCCTGAAATGCTGTTCTCCTATTATCCATGTGGATGGATAGCTTTCTCTCTTGCTTTGTCAAGTCTCTGCTCATGTTTACCCAATAAGACTTTCCTGACCACCTTTTTTAAAATAACAATGTCCTTCCAGCTCCCTTATCCCAAGACTTATTTTTCTCTTTAGCATATATCACATATCATAGCCACAACTAACAAATATTTACTCCTCTCCCCCTGCCTTTTCTTACTAGAATGTAAACTCCAAGGAGACTTTTATTTTGTTCACTGCTAAATTCTCTATGTCTATACAGAAGGCGCTTGATAAATATATGAATTGTAGAATGTATATGGGATTGCACAGAGCTTAGTGTGCTCCTTTTTGTAAGGACTGTAAAAGGCTAGACTGTAGATGAGGGTAAAGATGTGGCAAGTAAATACAAACGAGTCTTTTAAGAGATCTGGTTTAAAAAGAAAAAAAGGAGGGGGGATAAAAAATATCATGAGGCAAAACGAAAGCATGTTTACATCATCAAGGATTGAACATTTTACTAGGGGGAGAATGACAGTCAAATCATGAGAAAGCAAAAATACTTGATGGAACAAGATCTTGAATGAGATAGACAAGAATAAGATTAGAAAGAGTGGGATCAAGAAAGAAGCAGGGATGCATCTTCCTCTGGGACAGAAGGAAAGGAAGAGAAGGGCGGCTGTGCTGGGAGGAGAGTTGAAGTGATTCATGGTTGAGGACCTCTGTCTTTACTCTGCAGTAGGAGGGCAGGTCATCTTTTGGGGCTGGGGATGGGTGGGAAGGAGAGTGAGTTTGAAAAGAGCAGATAAAGGTTTATAAAGGTCGTTTATGTGGATGAAGAAAGGACCTGCCTAGGGTAGAGATGGAATAGATTATGTGGCCAAGGATGCTCTCAGCCATGCTGAGTGTCAGAACTAGGGGGCTGCACTGAAAGATCTAGACAGTGAAACAAGACAAGGACGGAGGTGACACTTTGCTGCCCATAAAAAGCCATTATAACAGAATTGTGGCTGGGGAGTGGCCAGCCAGGGCCGGTCCTTCTCAGCCCTGCTCTTGAAGGTGATGGGGCTACCTGTCCAGTTCTCACCAACATAATACTAGCTGAGCCTTTCGAGATGTGGATGTATCTTCCCCACAGGCTCTTTCCCTTTTCTGCTAGCTAGGAAGGCAGGGAGCAGAGTAACCTTGGAATCTATGGGTTGAAGATGGGGAGAGCCCCAGTTCTTCCTTAATGGCTATATGAGAAGAATTTCTTACTGAAATCAACACTTACCTGGACTATTATGTGAGAGAGAAATACATTTCTATATTCCCTCAGTCACTGAATTTTTGTTGCATATTATAATTATAGCAGCTTAGCCTATCCTTATGTAAAAGATTACCCTCTAATCTCAGTGGAGACTGACAGGGCAAGGCCATAGTAGCCATGGTACCAGAATTAGCTGCACATTGGTTACAGAGCCACTGGTGGCCATCTGTGGCTTAGCTAATGCCCTGGGTGGTACTACTATGGGTGCTACTACCACAACACTCTGGAAATGGAGAAGAGGACTACCATTTTAATAAACTCTGTTGAGATGTCCTCAGGGGACTCTCAGAGGTATTTGGGAAGAAATCAGAGGATAGGAAAGATTGATGTTCTCATGCAGCAGACTGGGGCAGAGCTAGAGAAATACTACCTTAAATTATTATCGTGATCCCTTGGCAAGTGTGGCTTTGATCTGGGTGAGTTTGTTAGTTATCATCTGCATTGCCAGTATACATGACTCATAGCAATTCCCTTCTACTTTCAGTAAGTCAAGAAATCAGGAAAATGAGCTCTTTAGAAACATGCATAAAGTTTAAAGTAAGTACAGTCTGAGTGGTAGGCCAAGATAGCCAAAGAATAAAATGCGTAAACGTCAGTGGGAAAAGTACATGAAAAAGTTGTTCAATGGTCTGTTTCGCTTACTTTGCTTTGTTTTCTTTCCCAAGAATATACCTAATGCCTACTACAGTACCTGGCATAAAATAGATGCTCAAAAATATTCATTAAAAGAATGAGTGACCTGGGCTAACTTACAAGCAAGAATGTAATTTCCGCTTTCCCTAATTATTTGGTAATAAACTTCTTTTGATGTGGTCACAATGACATGGTAATCATTTATCAATCTTGGGACACTTTAACTCACTATGTTTTTCATGGCTAGACAAATGTGATGAATAGTTTAATTAAAAATAAGATATTTATAAATAAAAAGTGGAATGTTAAAATCATTTAAATATCAAAATGAATTTATTTTCCAAGAAAATATACTCTTATAATTAAGCACATTCTTTTGAAAATCATGGAGTCACCTGTGATATAAAACCACAGTATTTAAAATTACCTTCTGGTTTATATAGTGCATGGATCAGATTATCCTACTTAACAAGCCAGCACTTGCTTTATTACTGAAAATCCATAAGGCTTTTATAAAGACTTAGCATTTCAGAAACCCAGACAGTCATGTGATAGTGTTCCTGCTTTACTCTCTCAAAGGAATTAGAGGATATTTTAAGCCTGAGTGAATACTGTAAAATGAGTGTACTCAGAGGCTAAATTTACTATCAGAAGACCATGCTCCATTTAATAGGTATGCATTTACCTACCTCTGATGCCAAAAGAAAAGTAGGCCTCACTTCATGGTTTTAAAACATTTTTCAACAAAATAATCTTTTATGATTTACATTCTTAGACAAATTTTTTTAATGAAATTGATTTAGATCTCAGGACAAACAAACAAAACAAACAAAAAGTGAATCGCAACTGTAAGGCAGTCCTTATGATTTCTATCACAGAAGTTGAGAGCAGTGCACAGGCATATTTATATTGGGAATATCATGTTCTGGTGGGAGGCACGTTGCTGTAAATTTATAAGAGTTATGGATAATAGTGGTCAGGACATTTTAATTAAAAAGTATTTTTCTTAAATTGTGTCTTTATATAACTTATTCTTGCTTATGCTATGAGCAGTGTGATATTATGATAGCAACAATATTAACAATAATATATGTTAAATGGTATAACTATACTAAATTATACTTACAGGATGAAAAGAAAAAAAAAGGTGATATATTAATTTGACAGTTATTACTTAGAGCCTATTACAAACAAAGCCCTTTTGACATGAAATAGGCATAATGCTGGATGTCAAGGCATTCCTACCCCCGAGCCGCTTTCTTGGGAGGCATTTTAGTAAAAGAAGACATATAAAGGAATAATAATAAGTGATTACCAGCACAATGTTTAGTCCAACATATAACTATTAATATTTTCTTATATATTATTTTATATTATATATTATTCAGTTGCCTTGTATGAATGAAATTTCTTCATTTCCAAAGGAAAGCCTTCCCTAATTACCCCTACTCCCTCCGAAGGCCATATATAGTCTTTGTGCACTCTGCTTTCCCTCTGTAGCATATCTGAGTAATGGTTTGTATAACATCTGCCTCTGACTTTTGGCTGTAACAACCAATAGGGACTGAAGTTGTCTTGTTCATCATCATGTTCCCAGGACCTAGCACCCTCGTGTCTAGTAAAGCAAACACAGAGGAAGGCTTCTTTTTAATAGTTTCTTAATTTTAAGGTCGAATTAATGCAAGATTCAAGCAAGTAACTTTGGACTGCAAACAGCAATTTGTAGCATACAACATAGTTTATTTTGTCAAAGTTGTTTTTCAAAGTTATCAGAGATAAAACAACTTTCTAATGTCTCTTAATTTCAGGTTCTTTGAGTCATAAAGCAATTAATGCTGGTCTTAAGAAAAAATGAAAAAATTACATATGCCTAATGATTTCAATTATAACCATATTAAGTAAATCCAGAGCATAAAATGCTAAAATATGCTTCACTGGAAAAAAAAAAAAAACTTTGCTAAGTCTAAAAAGAAATAAACACTGCTGAATTTCAGACCACCCAAAGAGAACTTTATTTTCTGACTATATTAGTTATTCCCTCAAGTCAATTCCCCAAAACATTTATTTCTACACCATATTTCAGAGACAACAGAGACACCTTCTAATAGAGATTTCTTTAGAAAAAGTACAGAGTTGAAAAGATTTCTCCTGTTTCATTAACATTATGCAATAATTTGGTTACTTAATATGATTTTTCCCCATTAAAAACAAAGAGGAACAAAATGTGAGAAATCAAATAGAAAAACTCCCTCTTTTATCCAACCCAGATGGCTCAATTATGGGATTTTTCCCAGAGCTGTGCCAAGTTAGAAGCATGCTTGAAAATAAGCTAGTTGAAGTTCAATCCACAGTGAATACAGACCATGGCTGAAAACACTTTTTTTGGTTTGTTTACTTTTTAAAGATGTGGCATGTGCTGAGGATGACTATGTTAGGCTACAATTGATTTGAGCTTCCTTGAGTTTGGGGTGCTTCTGCCTCCACTGCCCTACCATCTTAATTTTCTATAGCTCTTCAGGACTAGGATGTTTGGGAGTTATACTTTCAGATGTTGAACTTGTAGCAACACAGTTTACCTGTAGTTTCCAAACATTACTGCCAAAGACCTCACAGAATATCCTGTTATTTTGAGGAAGAAAGCCTCCTATTATACAGATGTATCTGGTGTTTAAAATAAATTAAAATGGGGAAGACTGTAACTAGAAATGGATATTCTTTCACAAGATTGCCTTGGTCTTCATCAATGCTCCTGAACCACAGAAGCCTCATGTATCTCATCCCTGACCTCAGTAGTTTGAGGAACTTGAGAGAAGGAAAAAGTACAGAAATGTTTAAAAACTAGATGATAATTAATTTAAAAAGAGTGTTGAAAAGAAGATGTAAAAAACAGGAATTGCTTATGGGAACTGTTCCCGGGAGCAGAATTTGGGAAGGAATGACCTCTTAGTCCAAAATAACTCTGCATCCACACTGGCTGAGAATTCACACTTTTTAAAATATATTATTTAAAGTCCTACTGATTTATTTAGGATAATAAATATTTGTTAGAGACCCAGTTCCTGTTTAATAGCAGCACACAGAATTTCTCAGGATTTTAGCATGGGAAAGAGTCTACCAAGATAGAGAGGAGTAAACTGGGCTTAAAGGCCACCCTATTGATCATCTAAGTTTCCATGCTAACTTGTCATCCTTCCTTCTTTATTCCCTTAGTGTTCTCAAACTCTTGACACATTGCATTTCTTACTTGACACATTCCCAAGGGCTGCCACCACTTTTTAGGCACCTAAATCCCCCAAGTCCTCATGCAGCTTCATATAGTCAATTACAACTTGCCATTTCCATAAGCGAACTAACCTAGGCGCTAAAAGGCAAGCTCCTTTCTCCAGGTGACTGGCAAGACTATAACTGACATAGTAAATGAAAATTTTCCTTCTTTAGGTAAGATGCCACTTTCTATATACAAGCTGTAGCTTTACATTATAGGCTCAACAGCATACTTTAAACATACAACAATCATTCAGACAGTAAGAACCAGCCTTTACACTACATGGGAAAACAGCATCTTCTTGAGAAGCAAAGACTGGTAGGAAAAAAAACTCCAGGAAGAATAAATCTCTGCCATGACTGAAAAAGAATCTGTGTGATCAAATTACTTCCCTTCAAAAGCATGTGCAATCAACCTCACATACAAAACTGACATTCACATTTGGGTGAATGAAGAGAGAGGCAAGTAAGAGAGCACTGCATTCTTGGGGTAAGGAGGGGATGGATGAGTGCCAGTGTACAGGACAGCATGAAGACCCTAAGTAAACACAGTGAGAGGAACAAAGAGATGGAGAAAGGTACAGAAAGAAAGGCAGATGATTCTAAAGAGAAACTTCACTGACACAGAAATTGTATATGTGGCCAGTCCTACAACATGGAAACCAGGAAAAAGTCCAATTCAGTTTCCTCCCCAATCCCCCACAATAGTATTATATGGCTAATTTTGCTAAAATACTGTTTTTCTATAATATATTCCAAGTTGTTCATTTACATACAAATGTTTCTAAAACAAACTATTTGTTATTTAGTGCCCATCTGCCTACATAAACTTATACTAAAAAAGCACAGTGTGGTGATTATTCACTTTTCATAATATAATAAGATACCTCAATCAATGCTTTTCAGTTTGGTTGTGGATAAAAATTACTTGTGGATTAAAAAAAATCACATAGATTCCTGGGCCCCATCATCACAGGCAGAGAGAGGGCAGCTAGGCACTTAAAAGGCAAGCTCCAAGAGTTTTTAATGTGTAACCAGACTTGAGAACATGCACAAAATTTTTGCTGCCTGAACTGTGGTCTACAGACCAGTACCATTGGCATCACCTGGGTGCCTGATGGAACTGCAGAAGCTCAAGTCCAAGCCAGAACTACTAAGTCAGAAACTGAAGTTTAACAAGATCCCAGGGGGATTACGATGCTGTTCGAAGTTTGAGAAGCACTGTAGTGGGAGGCTGCCTTGTGTTTGTTCTGACAATATCACCTACAGGGAGGTGGTATCATTCATCAAGAGAATGTAGGAAGAGCCCTGGGCCTGGAGAATTGATGAACTCAATTTTGTGTGATAATTTGTTCGATGTAAACTGTTAAAATGTACCCTTAGTTTCATAACACTGTTTAGGTACATCATCATTAAAACAAACAAACCAAAAAAAAAAAAAATCAAAAACTCAAATAAAAGGAAGTGGGTCTTTAGCCCACTTCTTAGAGGCATTGTTCATGGCTATCAGTTGAAGAGACAAAAGCTTTGAGAAAACTACCCAGGATAGGCAGCCTACAGGCTCTTCTACGGAAAAGCTCCATGTGGAATGTCCCTGTTGTCTACCTATCCTAAGAGCCAGAGTTATCTGGACAATGACCACTCAACGCAGACTCACTCCCTTCCCAAGGTGGAAGTGCCTTTAGATTCTTCTCCCTAAGGGTAAATCTAAATCTGCTTCCTACAGAGAGAAGATAAGAACACTGATGAGTAGGCTGAAATTATATTAAAACACGATGTCATTGGCAAAAACATCCCCAGTGGCTCTAATAATTTATTCTGACAATCTTCTTAAGAAGAATATAATAAAACTGAAATGTTAGATCTTCATTTAAAGATGCTGTTGGAAATCTTTGAAAGTTAATACAGTATTTAGAAATAAAACATTTCATCTCAATCTATTTCTATGACTTTTCAAGACCTTTTGAAAATTTTTTCCATTTTCCATTTAGAGTTTGGATCTGTCGTTTTTAAAAAAAGGAATCAGTTTGTACTTATTCTTATAGCCAAGAGATAGACAAAATTTCATATATTTGTATAATACAATTCAATATATTTAAAATTTTTTATAATTTTTCAAAAGAACTTCATCTTTTTACGTTCTATTAGATTTCTGAAGTAACATCTCTCATGAATTTTTAAAATTACATAAGGAAGTATTATGTTGGGGGAAAAACTTTTAGGGGAAAGATTTTCTTTTTCTTTCTTTTTTAAATTTTTTATTGAAGTGTAGTTGATTTACAGTATTAGTTTCAGATGTACAGCAAAAATGATTCAGTTGCACATATACATAGATATATATTTTTCTCTTCAGATACCTTTCCATTATATTATTACAAGAAATTGAGTATAATTCAAAGATTTTATTTTTCTTACTTAGCTAAAATCTTCAGGAAGAGCTCTAGCTTTTATATTTTTAGGAGGGCCTTTCACAGTTTGATGGCAATCTGGTTGACAATCTGATTATTACAGCTGTAGTTGGTGAAGCACTATATTTCTAAAATTACATAATGGAAAGAAGATGTATGTTGCTGAACATTCCAAAGGTAGATCCTCGTGTTGTGTAAAAGGGGAAATTTCTCTCCTTAAGTAGTGTAAACTTTAGCTAAAAAGGGAAAAGAAAGATTAGGTATAGCTTACTTTATTTGAAAATACTCCATTTTTAAATTAAAAAATTTAGGTTGTTTAGTATTTTCTGTCACTTAAGTTTAGCATTGCTTGCTTAAACCCTTTCTTGTTTCTCATTTTGTCAATCCTTTTTCTACTCTTCTCCCTACCTTAGATATTTCAAGTGTTTATCTTATTAGACTTATTCAAGGGGATAACTCTTAGATATTGTAATTCTCTTAATTTTGCTTCTGTTTTTATTTCTGCTTTTTTATTGCTTTAATCATCCTACTTTCTTTATAGATTCCTTTAATTTTGATCATTTACTTGCTTTGTGAGCTGAATGGGTCATTTGTCTTCCTTCCTGTTGAAAATGAAGGTGTTTAAAGCTATCACAACCAAAAATATAAATCGTAATATGTATTTCTGTCATTTTTATTTTTGAATTTGTCTAGTACTGCACTTTTGATTTTCTCTTGTACTCAATTATTAATCCTCCCTTTTGGAACTTGTTGGGGGATTTCTTTGAAATAGTGACGTAATGGTTTCTGAACCGATACAGAGGAGGCAGAACACAGGCTGCCTCTGAACACAGATCTCCTGCAGTGAGGGTGGTGGCAGTGGAGTTTTTTGGTTGCTGTAGCTTTTATGATTTTAAGCTGTTCCATCACTAGGGATTAGGGTGGAGGTGGCTAGGCCTCTCTCCAGTTTACTACTTAACAACATTTCCTTTAATGGAAACAACGGTTTCTGTCCCTGTTTTTTAAAATCTATTTCCATTGGCACAACAGTTGGTAAAATTCTTCATAGATATTAGCAAAAGCCTGACTTAGCCTCTTAGATTTAAATGTTACCGTGAGAATTTTTTTTTCTTTGTGTATGTTTTACAAAACATTTGCATTCTAGAAAAGGACAAGACAGCTGTGGTTGGCTAGCTACATATTGGCATGAAAATTGTGGGAATGCTTTCAATTTACTTCATAAAGGTCAAGGGGTACTCTAATTCACATTTTACAGTTTTAGAAGGAACTGTGTTAGGCATTCATTTAACCCCCATCCTGCCAATCTTAATTCAAATTTAACACTTGTTTCCTAAAGTGGATCCACAGTAATGATTCTGAAATGATCACAGAGAAATTGTTTTTAGAAGATATAAGGAAGAGCGTAAGTCCCTTGATGACTAAAACAGCATCAATTACTTCAAGCAGTTAAGTTACATACTAATATGCACTACATATAAAATAAGTAAATTGGACATAACAAAAATTAAGTTTTCAAAGCATACTCACCACCTACTTTAAGTAACTGTAAGATTTACTTCATTAAAGGACAATAAGTATAACTGAATCACTATGCTGTACATCAGAAATTAACATATTGTAAACCAACTATACTTCAATTAAAAAATTTTTTTAAAAAAGAAAGTGAGAAAAAAAGGGTAATAAACTGTCCCAAGTGATTTTTTTTAACTGTCCCAAGTGGAAATTGTAATTTTATTTATCAAAACTTGATTTACAAACAACTATAACTCAAGACAAGATACACACATATTCATTGCATGTTAGCTAAATTATATTTTTTAATTGTCGAGGATTAAAAAAATGATAATATGTATTACAAACTGTAAAGCTATCTCCTTTGTGAACACACTTTAAAAACCAATGTTAATAATGAAATAAGTCTTACTTGATATTACAGTATAATTCAACTACAAGTATCCCAACTCACAGAGTCAGATTTGGAAATATGGGTAAAAATAGTAGAATGAATATACACATTTAATTGCATCCCCACCACAAATCTCATTAAAACAACAGTAAAGTAATTAAAAAAAAAACAACACTTATGTCCAGAAGACTATAGAAAAGAAGAGAGCATCAACATTTTTGGGCCCAGGAAGGAAATGGATGAGTAGTAACTGACTCAGGAGACCAGAGAAAATTGAGTAATAAGTGGACATTGTGGAAAAGTTGAGAAGCAACCCAACTTTACATTGCAGAGCTCCCAAAAGGCTCAAGAGTTAGTGGCACAATTCTTGGCTAAAAAGGGCACAAGATAGGAAAGATGGCTGTAAGGATACCTTTAAGGAGCAGGTAGATGCCCAGATGCCCTCCCACATTAGCTGTCTGATGACACCCCTTCTTCCCCCAGCAGGACCCTGAAGCTTATTCTCTGTAAAGGGTGAATCAGAGGGTCTCTAGATTTGCAAATCTCTGGCCCAGTTGAGAGCGGGGCTAATAGGGATTAAGTAAAAGTTTATAAGCTGAATATTGAGGGTCCCCAACCCTTAATCTCCCACCAGAATGCTAGCAACCAAGTACCTTTCAGAATGGAAGAGTTTTCTCTGAACAATCCAACTGGCACAAAAGAAAATACCTAAAGATACAGACTTTGATAATTTTCAAAGGAAATTGTTGTTACGGGTTGAACTGTGTTCCCCTGAAAGATATGCTGACATCTATTACAGACTGAATTGTGTCCCCCTAAAATTCAAATGTTGGAAGTCCTAACCTCTAGGGTAACTATATTTGGAGATAGGGACTTTAAGGAGGTAATTAAGATTAAATGAGGTCATAAGGATGGGGCCCTAATTCAATAGAACTAGTGTCCTTATAAGAAGAGGAAGAGACACCAGAGATAACTCTCTCTATGCGTGCACAGATTAAAAGCCATATGAGGACACATGGAGAAGGTGGCCGCCTATAAACTACGAACAGGCCTCACCCAAAGCCAACCCTGATGGCACCTTATGCTTGGACTTCCAGCCTACAGAACTTAAGAAGATAGATTTATCTTTTTATGATACTCAATGTGCCGCATTTTGTTATGGTAACTGGAGAAGATTAATACAAAGTTTTAACCCTCAGAATGTGACCTCATTGGAAATAGGATTCCTAAGATATCATTAGTTAGGATAAGGTTATAGCAGGGTATGGTGAGCCCTTAATCCAATTTGACTGGTGTCCTTTAAAGGAGAAGAGACTCAGAGACAAAGACACACAAGGGAAGAACATCATGTGACAGAAGAGGCAGAGAGTGAAGTGCTACAACTGAAAGGTAAGGGACACCAAGGACCACTGGCAACCACCAGAAGCTACAAGCAGGCAAGAAAGACTTCTACTCAACAGGTTTTGGAGGGACTGTGGTCCTGTCCATATCTAGGCTCCAGAATGTGAGACCATAAATTTCTGCTCTTTTAAGCCACTCAGTTTGTGGCACTTCCACATGGCAGTCTTAGGAACAGACCTAATTGCCCAGTCAGATCACCCTGTAGTGCAGATCACATTCAGCAAGTCTCTTCATAGGTATAGGACTTCAAATTAGCTTTTCATTATAATATTCAAATATGAGCAAAGAACCAAGGATCATCCAATATTGGAGAAAATCATACATGAAACAAACAAACAAACAGAAGAACAGACTTCAGAGGAAAGAGAGCCTATGTAAAAAGAACATGTCTAAAAAATAATCATTCATATCCTCAGAAAAAAGGGAAGCAATTTTTTAGACAAAATAAGAAGATGCTATAGAAAAAGGAACATTCAGAGAATAAAAAGAGTTCTTAGAAATTAAACACAGAAGATAAAATTGAGAAACTATCATAAAATAGAGCAGAAAGAAAAAGAGATGGGAAAGAGAACACAAAAAGGCCAGAAAATTAGAGAATTAGTCCAAGTAGCTTAATAACTGAATAAAAGGAATCCAAGACAGAACAAATAGTGAAAATGAAGTGGAGAAAATCATTAAAGAAATAATTTTAACCAAATTTCCCAGAGCAGAAAGACAGGATTCCTAGAATAAAAGGGACTACTGAGGGTTTAGCAAAATTGATTATAATCTGCTCACACCAAGGCATGTCATCATGAAATTTTAAAACAGTGGGCACATAGAAAAGATTCCACAAGCGGGTAAGAATCAAAATGCCTTCAGATGTCTCCACAGCAATGCTAGAAGCTAAAAGACAAAATTCTGAAGGAAATTCTGAAGGAAAATTATTTCCAACCTAGCATCTCAAAAATATCTACCTCTCAAAAAGCCTTCTGGGGAAGAATGCATTCATCAAAATGAGGAAGTGAAATAAGAAAGAGGAAAACAGGAGATTAAGAAATCTGAGGATCTGAAACAAGAGCCAGTCCAGAATATCTAAGGGATGAGAATGCACTGAGGAGAAATTCACACAACTGTCAGAGTCTGGGTCTAAACTTGCGATAAGAACAGAGAACACCAAATAAGTGAACAAAACAAAACAAAAAAACGAGACAATGAGTAACACCAGGGAGAACAAACTATTGCTCAGAGTAAGTATGGTAATGTAGTATACTGTAGAGATCAGATGCAAATAGTGTTTACATAGTGAAAATATTATATAACGGGGACTGCTGTATGTAAGGTACTGGTTTAAATGCTTTGTGTTCATTAACTCATATAATCCTTATGACCACATGAGGAAGTAAATACTGCTCTCATTTTCCAGGTAAGGAAATTGAGGCAAAAAAATCACTTGTTCAAAGACGCAGCTAGTAATGGATAGAGCTAAAATGAAAAGCCAAGCAGCCTGTTGCTAGATGGTTCTTTATCTCTATATTCTACTCCTTCTTTCTAATTTAGCCTCAATAATGTAAACACCAATCCAACCCAAATTACACTGTAATGACAAAGGGAGGCTACAGGGAAGTATGCATGTGTATAGTGACATTGGGTAACTACTAAATCAAGTTTAACAGAAGGAAGTCAAGGGATGAGTTCCATCTGAAAAATGAAGAAACAGAAATATAAGCATGTAGTTAGATATGAAAATAAATAATAAAGGATTCACATAAAAATTGAAAGCAGTTGCCTCTAAAGTTAGAAATAGGGATGAGGATGGTGGGGAACTGTTGTTTTTCAAAATAAGCCTTGGACAACTGTTTAATTTTAATTGCATTTCTTTTAGGGGTGGGTAATTTATTTATTTTATTTATTTACTTTCAGAGGAGGTACCAGGGATTGAACCCAGGACCCTGTGCATGCTAAGCATGTGCTCTACATCTTGAGCTGTACCCTCCCACCTGACAACGGTTTAATTTTAAAATTGTAAATAAGTACAGCTTTGATAAAAATAAAAACTAAATTTAAAGTAGATCAGAATGGAAAATAAACAGAGAGGAATGTGGCCTGACAAAACTAATTTCAAAAAATTTTCAAGAAAATCCCCCTTTAATCAATGGGTTAATCTTTGCACTTCCCAAATTATTAAAACCCTTCAATCAAATGAATATTTTTAGTCCAAAATATGAACAGATGCATCAGGAACACTTCTTGACAATAAAGTTCTTCACTATGTTTTTTAACCTTACAACTAGTAGACAAACTTCTGTCTAGTAGACAAAACTAGTAGACAATTTCAGATTTTGCCAGTTGACAAGAACTATAGGACTAGCATATTTGCTCATTTTCATATCATCCAAATATTCAGAAAAAATTAGGTTACTTTCAAAAATCAAGTCAATAGGGTTTTAGAGGGCCTTTAAAAAATTAATCTCCCTGAGTTTTCCTGGTCTTTGTTCTTGCTCACGGTAAATCTCACAACCAAATGTCTGATTTTGATTTGTAAGTGCTGTTAGCCAGTCTTTTTATTGCCACTTTCTCCAGTATTCTTAGGGTAAGAACACTGGTTTCCTAGAAAAGCTACAGCAATTATACATGACTTGGGAGTAAATACTCTATTTTCAAGTCATGAGATGGTATAAGCTTGAAAAAAAATGTGTAAAACCATACTAATTCTTCAGTAAGTTTACATTTCAATTACTGCAAGACTGAAAGACTTTAAGTAGGCCATATCAGCCACACCATACAGGAAATTATATCCTAGGAAACCTCTGTTTTAAAAATAGGCAAAGGAAGAAAGGAAGGTTGCCAAAATACACAGCACTTTCCATTTGTTTTGATTTGAACACAGCATCTGTTTTATCAGGTGCGATCTACTATTTGCAGGCTTAAGGGGAATGGTAGTAGTTAGGGTGGGAAGAAGTAAATTAGTAAAAAATGTTTGCTTTCTGAAAATAATTTTGAAGTAGATATCAGTAGAATTTAGGTACTAACCAAACACCATAAAGTAACTGGGCTTAGCGATAAGTCAGACTGGACTGTGTATTCCTTAACCTGGTAGACTCAAAGCTGAGAAACTAGACCAATCCACTTAAGAAATGTACATGCTCTTGTAAACACTATTTAATATTTGTTATATACTTAAAAGTCAACTTTTCTTTTTCTTATTCATTCATTTATTTAAAAAAATACTGAGTATCTATTACATAACATACTATTCTAGGTACAGGAATATAGCAATTAACAAAATAACAAAATTCTCATGGAGCTGGTGGGGAAGACAAACACATATACATATAAATAATATAATACAGATAGTATGAGAGGCTATTAAAAATATAACAGGGAGATTTTAAGAAGGTTAATTTAACTTAATTTTTTAAAAAATCTGTTGCAATTTATTTCTTTAACATCTTTTTGTTTTGTTTGGGGGGGTGGTAATTAGGTTTATTTATTTATTTTTAACAGAAGTACTGGGGATTGAACCCAGGACCTCCTGCATACTAAGCATGCACTCTACCACTAAGCTATATCCTTCTCGTAAGATGGAATTCAGACTGCTAATCAGCTGATCTCCAGGTGGGTTAAGGAGCTGGATTACTCAGGTAAGACCCAGGTGGTCACAGGGATCCTTATAAGAGGAAGAGAACGGCAGATGGGAGAACCAAAGAAATGGCAGTTTGAGAAGGTCTCAGCCCAAAGTTTCTGGCTTTGAAGATGGTGGACTACAGCCATAAGCCAAGGAATGTGGACAGCCTCTAGAAGCTAGCAAAGGTAAGGAAACAGATTTTCCCCTAGAGCCTCCCGAAAGAATGTAGTCTGTGGACCCATTTCAGATTTCTGACCTCTGGGAATGGAAGAGAATACATTTGTGTTGGTTTAAGCCAATAAATATGCAGTAATTTGTTAAAGTCGCAATTGGAAACAGTAATATACAAAAATATTTGGAAATTGGTGGGAAATTATATGAATGTAAGATGTTATTTTTCCAGTATGATATCTCTGTTTAGTCTCAAGAGCAGACTAGATGGTAGACAACTTAGTCACCACGATGTCTTCAGGGTTGTATCATATTTCTTTGTCAAAGGCAGATTCCTTGCCTTTCCTGTTTCAGTGCCTGATTATTTTTGTGTTTAGCTCTCATTTTTGTGTGTGTGTGAAGCAGAGTTGATTGCGATGTAATTATCAAACCAAATCCAGCCACCTGCCTTTTTAGTTCCCTAGTTTCTCTTCAATTACTCATTATTCTGATATTCCCAAAGCGGTGGTTAAGAAAACTTTTTTCAGAGTCACAATACTATAGCAAAATTATGTACAGATAGTTCCTACTTTGTTAATGAGTTTTCTCTAAAAACTGTAAGGCAATATGAGAAGTACATATCCAAATACACATGTACATAGATATGTATATATATTCAACAAGTATCAGGTCTTGCAGTTTTCCCATCCGTTTGAATAAGAATGTTAATGGATTCTCTCCCACAGGTTAAGTTATCTTTAACTTATGAAGCAGCATTAAAATTTCAGGGTTAGATCATTCTTATTAATCCCCAATTTATAGAATAATCCAGTAATAAAGATTTGTGTTTTATTAAGAGAATGAAACACACAAGTTCATGTTTTCAAGTCCTTAAAAATTAACATTAACAAAGTTAAATTGATGCATTTGTAAGAAATGGACTAATATTTTTATAATAGTTCTTAGGACAGTCTCTAAATAACATGGTCTTTTCTGCCTTTTTAGCATTAATTTACACATGCCAGGCCTATTTCTTTTTATTATAATTTGTTATACCTTTAAATTTCTTTTTTGCTATTTTCTTACCTTTTATTTTATTTGCCTGCCTGCTGATAATATCCTCATCTTATTAAAACTTCTCATCTAAACTTCATTATTAATTTGTCCTTAACTTTTTTTCCCCAACAAAATCATGCAGATTTGGGAGGGAACATAGAAAACCGCAAGCACAGATGTACACAAAGACACACAGAGGTACACCAGTTACTGTATATCCTGACTTTATGATGCTTTATAGGTAAAATGGGCCTGGAGCTGGGAAATATCACCCTGTACTTCAACTATACAATTAACTAGGTTCAGAGAAAAGATCTCATTTAATAACAGTATTACTTCAAATAAGGAGGATTGTATTGGCCAGTAGAATTATTAAGTACTAACCAGTCATATGCCCCCAGCTTATATATTTGTGGTATTTGGAAATGAAGAGCAACTCTTATTTTTATCTTTCAAAAGACAATTCCAGTTAAATTAGAATATTATACTGTAGGGCAAAGTGTTGTCTGTGGACTAGTGCAAGGCTGTGAAGTGTTGTTGTTTTGCTTTAAATACAAAATTGCCAGTAACTTCATGTCTATTGAATCTAATAATTTAAAAAAAAGTTTGGGTTGTATTTTGTATGCTTTTGGGGTTTCATTTCATTTTAAAGTGATTACTTTTTACATTTTACTTTACAAAAGTATTGGTCTATGACTTACTGGAAATTATTTTAAAAAATGGTTCTATCACAAGTACCTTGAGAAGCACTGTTAATAGAAGATAATTGTTGGTTTCTAAATACTAATGTATGCTAGACCATAAAACAATATTTGAATAATTTGTTATATATTAAAATATGTCCCTTCCAGTCACTTACAAAGTTACTTTAAATTACTAGGATTTAATGTGGTTCCATCTCTTAAGACTATTTCATCAATCTTAGATCCAAGAGATACATATAAATATTAAAAGGTTAGAAAAACTTTAGAGCTCAACTGAGTAACCTCTCTACCTCTGTTAGATATATTCCACCATTCTAACTGATTTTTATATACTTTACTTCAAAAATTCATTTTATATGAAAGAGAAAAGATGACTATAAACGTTCAGTAGATTGGGTTTGTTTATGAAGGTGTCAGAATTACCCCTGACTCAAAAAAACAAAAAACCCCACCCTAAACAAATAGAATAAAGAATTATCATCTGATCTCTGATCATTTGATGAGTTGGACAACAAGGCAACCATCCAAGATCCCTTACAAAGAACCATGGCTATATATCCCAAAGAACTGAAATCTGATACTCAAACAATTCCCTGTACACGAATGTTTACAGCAGCACTACTTGTAATAGCTAAAAAGGTGGAAACAATCTAGATGTCTGTCAGCGGATGAATGGAGAAACAAAATGTTCTATATGTATGCAGTGGAATATTATTCAGCCACAAAAAGGGATGAAATAATGATACATGCTACAGTGTGGATGAATCCTGAAAACATTATGCTAGGTAAAAAGAAAAAAGGTCATATACTATATGATTCCATTTATAGGAAATACCCAGAATAGGTAAATCCATACAAACAGAAAGCAGATGGGTGGTTGCTCGAGGCTGTGGGGAGGGGAGTATAGGGATTAAACTGCATAATGGATATGTTATCTTATTTTGGAGTGATGAAAATCTTTTGGAAGTAGACAGAAGTAGTGTTTGCATAACACTCTGAATGTACTAAATGCCACTGAATTGTTCACTATGAAATGGTTAATTCTGTTATCGGAATGTCACCTCAATTAAAGAACCACAGTTATTGACGTGCAGTTCTCAGTGCTGACTGCTTTACGCCTGTTGATTAACCACTAATAAGCTATGCTTCATCACAAACAGTAAACTTAGGCCAGCATTTATAGGTGGGGAAGGCCATTTACTATTGAACATCTTGGGTAATTTTGGGAAGAAGTTACAGAAATGTGTAAAAAATAGTAATAAAATAAAAACGATTATTTAAAGTAAAGAAAAAAAACAGGTAAGGAATGGGGAAGACAAAACTGAAAGAAAAGAAACATTGAGGACTGAAAAGAAAATTTTTACAAAAATAGTCTGATTCAAGAAGAAAAGAGATTTTAACTGTCAGTAGTCATGAAGTATCTGCATATTTAAATTAATGAAAAAGTGACAAAACACCTATGAAAGAAGAAACAGATTTTAGAACTCACGAGACATAATTTCCGTGCACCCATCCATTTACAAGGCTAGAAAACAATTTCCCAACTTCTTATTACACTGGAACTTACAGACTAAATGAATGAGAGATCCAGTGATTCATTTGGGAATCATACTTATTTAAGTGCCAACTGACAGCAAACTAATTTTTAAACTCCACTTAGGAATTCTTAATTAGTAAAGATTAGATTTAAAAAAGATTAACTTCATATTTATATCACATTTTTAACCCAAAAGATTATTCCAGCTGTTTCTAAAATAATGGTAGTTTCCCTAGTATTGTGTATAATGGATACATTCAACTAGAATTGATCACTCATAAAATTGTACTTACATATTCCTTCACATTTTTTGTTTTCACAGCTTTGTATGAATAATACGCAGGATAAAGCATTCCAAACACCAACCTAAAAGTAAAAAGTATGAGAAGACTAGTCAAACATAACAATGCTTTTAAGAGCTCATGAAAATTTCACCCAACAGAAAAGTAGAATGTGCATGGAAAACAAATGACAGTGTAAATGTATGTGAATGAAAATTTATGTAAACTAAATCTCCTCAGAAAAGCAAAGTAAAAATACACTTTTTTAAACAAAAAGATGATTTCATTATTCTAGAAACCATTTCATAGGAAAAAAGATTTATTTGAAAAAAACTGCCATTTAAAATCTTTTTTTCTCATCACAAAAAATATTCTGTGGTTCCTTGAGGAACACTTGGAAAACGTAGAAAATTGCCAAAAATAAAATAAAAATTGTCCCAACCCTACCAATCAGAGATTTCCACAGGCAACACTTTACTGTACGCAAATCCCACTTTTTATCTGTGTGTAGTATACCTAAAACAAACAGAACACACACACACACACACACACACACACACACACAAACAATTTGTGTTCATGGAAAAAGTGGTCCCTCTCTTCACTGGTTTGAGAAGCACCGACTTCTAATTATGACATGCTATGAAACAATATTTGATATATTTATTACAATATATATTAAAATAACTCTCCTTAAGCATTGATAAACTGGCAGTCACTAACAGGACTTAACTGAATGCTATCTGTTAGAATTACTTCACCAAATCACAGATCCTAGAGGTGTGTGTGTGTGTGTGTGTATGTACATACGGACATAGACAGAAATGACAAGACAGGATACATGGTTTACAATTGACATTGTTCACATAATACATCGTGGAATTACTCATCCTCAAATACTAGTCTACAGTATTCTTAATATCTTCATAACATTCCACATTGAGATTCACACAGTTTATTTAAACAACCCAATATTTATAGGCTTTTGGTTGATTTCCAGATTTTTTCTATTACACATGATACTGTGAAAAACTCTTCTATGGACATTGATATTCACTTCAAAGCGTACACACACTTTTTACTGAAGTATAGTTGATTTACAATACTGTTAGTTTCAGGTGAAGATTTCACATGTTTTACTTATTACCAAAAATGCCTTCCAGAGTGGCAGTTCCACCTTACACTCCTGTACATTGCCAATCATGGGTATCATTGTTTTAAAAAAAAGTTTGCCAGCTAAATAAAAGAAAAATAATAACCTCATATGTTTTAATGTACATTTCTGAACACCAGTAGCTGAGTTTTTTCTAAGCGTTTACTGGCCTTTTGATGCAAGGGACATATGATATTCTGTTGTCCACATTTTTTTGGTCTTCTTAAAAAGAGTCTATTTTAGAATAGTTTCATTTTTATGGAAAAGTTGGGACAACGGTATAGATAGTTCCCATGTACGCTACACCGACTCACCACTATTAGTAACATCTTGCATTAGTCTGGTACATTTGGCACAATTAGTAAATCTTAATATATTATTAACTAAAGTCCATGCTTTATTCAGATTTCTTTAGTTTTACCAAGTATCCTTTTTCTGTCCCAGGATCCCATCCAGGACAGCATATTACATTTAGTTGTCTTGCATCCTTAGCTCCTTAGCTCCTCTCTTGACTGTAAGGGTAAGACTTTCCTTGGGAAATGACCTTGAGAGTTTTGAGATATACTGGTCAACTAACTATATTATAGGAAGCCACTCTAATAGAATTTGTCTGATGCTTTTCTCATGGTTAGACTGAGATAAGAGTTTTGGAGAGGAAGATCACAGAGGCAAAATTCTATCTCATCATATTATATCAAGGGCACATACTGTCAGCACGACTTATCACTGTGATGTTAACCTTGACCACCAGGCTGAGGCAGTCTTTGTTAGAATTGCCCTCGTAAAGTTACTCTCCACCCCTACCCTGGTTCCATGCTGTATTCTTTAGAAGGATGTTCCTAAGAGCAGACCACACTTGAGTGAACGGTCATGCTCCATCTCCTTGTGGGTCGAGATGGGGTATCTATATAAGTTATTTGAAATTCTTCTGCAGAGATTTGTCTGTTCTTCTCCAGTTATTTATTTATTTAATGATTTATTTGCATCAATATGGACTTGTATTTGTGTATTTTATACTTTGGGTCTTAATGCAGTAGTATCTATTTTGTTGCTCAAAACTTTGAACATTGAGAGATATTTTAGGTATTTTCTGTGTCCCTTTGACATACCTCTATAATTGTGAGGGGTTGTTTTGAGAGCAATTTGTTACTTTCTGGCACTACATGCTGCACCAGGCTCATACTATGTACTTCCTGTGGCATTGCTGGAATCAGCCACTTCTCCAAGGAGCCTCGGTTCCTTTTATTGGCTGACGGTATTTAAGACCCAGATCTGGGTGCTAGGTGTGCTCATTGTTATCGGAGTGTTGTTGATTCTAGGCCCTTCTTTGTCTGTTTTGTATGGTAACCAATATTTTTCTAGGTTATTGTTATCTTTTGATTTTGTTTATGAAGTTTGCTGAAATACATATTGCATTATGTTTGCTAGAGCTGTCAGCAAAATACCATAGACCAGATGGCTTAAACAACAGGTATTTATTTTCTCCTAGTTCTGGAGGCTGGAAGTCCAAGATCAAGGTGTTGGCAAATTTAATTTTTTTATGAGGCCTCTCTACTTGGATTGCAGATGGTCACATTCTCACTGTGTCCTCACATGGTCATACCTTGGTCTGTGTGTGTATCCTAATCTCCTCTTCCTGTAAGAACACTAATCATACAGGATTAAGGCCCACCCTCAAGACCTCATTTTAACTTAATTTCCTCTTTAAAGACCATACCTCCAAATATAGTCACATTGAGGTACTGGGTGTTAGGATATAAGAGTTTTGGGAGGGGGACATAATTCAGCCCGTAACATATAATGTATATTTTAAAACGTTTACATTAAGTGTTTCCATTTATATTAAATAAGCCTTTCTTATGCTGAGAGCAAGTATTTATATCTCTATAGAGAGATATAAAGAGATTTTTAGTTTATTTATAGTCTGTTTATTTTATTTGAGGGAGGGATTGGGCTGTAAATCCCTGGTGACTTTCCTGACCTTCACAAAGCTGAACCCTGGGTTTGGGGCTGATGCCACCAAGTCAGAGGATACCAAGTCTTCTCCTGCTGGGGATTTTATCCACTCCAACTGGAAGCCACATCATTAATACTCTCTGCCTTACCTAACCGTACTACCCTGTGAATGAATGCTACTTCACGACAAGCCCATCCTCAGACTCTGGACGTGAGAATTTTAGCTGTGCCACAGAGCCTAGGGCTTTTCCATTTAACACAGGTACCCCACAAGGCACAGAGGCTTTCCAGCTTAGTGATTTCTAAGAAAGCAAGTGACCTTAGGAGCTGAAGAGTAAACAAGAACACAACTCCTGGGTCTGCTGTGTGTTCATCCTCCCTGCTGACATAAGGTATAACCCCTCAGTTAGCCATCTCAGTTACAGTTTACATATTCAAGTTAATCATTTCAACCCATTTTGTATTTCCTTTTAGAATTTGGACGCAATCAACATAATATCTTCCATATTCTCATACAGTCTAGTACCACTGGATTTAAATTCAACATGAGATTCTCCATTACTATCACTGGATGGATCTTTCACGTTTCCTTCCTTTGCTACAGTATCCATCCAAAATGTACCCCAGTCCTCTTGGGTTTTTCTTGGTGAGTGTCCAGCATCCATCCTCCTCTTTTATTTTCAAACCAGTGGCTGATAATACATTTAGGTTCATGCCATCTCAGCTGACTTATTGAATAGTTTCCCAGCACATGTCTCCAGCTCCACCGTCAGATCAGGATTCCTAATATCTCTGACTTGCTTCAAGACTTCAGTAGCTAGCCTCCTCATCCTCTTGCCAACAAGCCCCTGTGGGGGCTCATCAGAACATAATTTGAAAACCACTGTCTTATATAAACCATCTGTCCCAACATGGTTTTCTTGATATGCCTCTTATATTTCTACTTCAATCCTGAAATGTGTGCTTCTTGCCTACAAGGCCTCCTTCCCTCATTGTTTCCTCTTCTTTCTTTTTTTCCATTTTTTTTCTTGAAGATCCAACCCTCTTCCATAGATTTCTAAATTACTTTCATTGTGAATTTTAGAATTTGTCAGGATTAGTCATTTTGCCTTTACCCTATTCTATTAGATCGTTTGATGAATTTTTAAATGTATAAATAACAGACTTCCAAAATGTAATTTTCTCACATATAGCAAGGATTTGGTGCTAGTTGATTTTATGCATACAGGTGCTTTGCCTTTATTTTTTTAATCGCTATGTTGAATAGAACCAGTCAAATTAATAAACACAATGTCCCTAACACCTAACTTTTGTAAGAGTAGAAAATAATAATGTATTTCAGTTGGAACATGGGGAAGATTAAATGTCTTAGTGACTAGTGGGGCAATTTTTATGGACCACCACTGTTAATATTATAATTTGTTACTGCTCCAATGTGAATATTACTTAGTAATTTATTGCTAACATCTGAAATGTTTTCTAGGTTTTTTGGGGGGGTTCATTTTCTTTAATATTGGGCTCTACTGTAGATGTTTGCAATCTGGGAGGTCAGGCGTAAAGCCAAAGCATAAGTACAGTCTATAAAAATCAAATAAGGTTTATTTTAGAAGGCCACCTACAAGATAAACTAACAGTTTATAAAGGGAGTATTTGCTACAAATAAAATTCACCTATAAATTTGAATATTGTTTCAGTTAAAGAGGCAGGAAGAAATAATTATTTATTTCCCTTTAGTCTTATTTCTGCCTAAAGAGGGGAAAACTTTGCCAAAACACTCTTGATACCCTTCCCTCCCACTAAGGTAAGGTTGCCCATTTGAACACTGGTTATGTTTAAAAATTTTTTTACACTATTTTAAAAAGGAAATAAAATTTATGAGAATGCAGTGGTGAAGATGGTTCTTGTATCATTTTTCATATATGGAAAATATTTGAAATAGCTGTTTTCTGGACAAATGTTCAGACACAATCCAACCTTCACCAAAATTGTTTTAGAGAATTATAGCATGTTCAAAGGCAAATCTCAGAAGGAACTACTAAGAGTGCTCTCAATACTAGATGTCATCAAAGCATAAAAGTTAAGCACCATTTCATAAAAAATTGATTAAAGCTTTTTTCCTGATTAAGATCCTAAAAAGAACTTACTACAGAATTTTTGGAAGATATAGAAAAGTATAAAAAAGGACAATAAAAATCACAAGTAATTCCATTACTGAATAAGTGATCTTTTTTTTGTTGTTAAAGATTATTCAAAAAATAAATTTGTATATATTTGTTATAATTTTTATCAGTCTTTTCAGAAGGCTGATATATCACTCAATTCTTTGAAAACCTTAAAAATGCATCAATAATAGTTTAATAACAAAACTGACAACAGAGTTAATTTACATTTAAATAAGTTATAAAGCACTAATTCTAAGGATTTGAACTTCTTTTTTTCTTTTTAACCATTTAAAAAAATTGTAGTTAATTTACCATATTGTGTCAGTTTCAGGTGTACAGTAAAGTGATTCAGTTATATACACACATATATATTCTTTTTCAAATTTTTTTTCCATTATAGGTTAAGGTTATCCAAGATACTGAAAATACTTTCCTATGCTATACAGTAGGTCCTTGTTGTTTATCCATTTTATATATAGAAGTATATTTGTGTTAATCCCAAATTCCTAATTTATTCTGCCCACCCTCACCCCACTTTCCCCTTTGGTACCCATAAGTTTGTTTTCTATGTCTGTGAGTCTACTTCTGTTTTGTAAATATGAACTTTCTTCTTTTTAATCTATTATTCTTATCATTCTTTTAAAAACATTGTGAAAAATGAAGTTATACACAAATAGTGTTAATACAATAAATCCCCCATCCCTATCACCTAATTTTAAGAATTATTAACAGTGATCCATTCTTAACATTTTGGTATTATTTCAAATTTTTTCTATAATCTTTTAAAAACCTTATTTTAAAATGTAACATTTTAAAGACAATATTTTAAAAGTATGTTCTAATTATGTATAAAATACTTTAAACACAACTAATTGACATCTTAGAGCATGTAGATTTTTGTTCTGCCCTTCCACTAAATGTTACATTATGAACATTTTCTTATATCTTTAAATAATCTCTAAGAACATCATTTAACAACTACATAGTATAATATTCCTTCATAGGAATGAAGACCATATGTTCCTATATGTGTACTATTTTAATTAATGCTATGATGAACAATGTTTCTATGATTACTAGTAACAGTGATTATTTCTCAACATTTTATACTGGGCAGAATGTTAAGCACTTTCTGCATATCATTTCATTCAGTTCTCACAATAACACCTAGAGGTAGGTGCTGTTTTCATACCTATTTTACAGATACAAAGACTGAGCCTTACAGAAGTTAAGAAACTAACTCAATGTCATGTAGCTTAAAAGTTTATTGGCTAGATTTCAAAGCCAGGCACTCTCACTTGAAAATCCACACTTAAGAATCACTGTTTTTTCCTAATGACATTATCCTAGAAGTGGAATAAGTCAGTCAAAGAGGCTGAGATTTTGAAGATCTTTGATATATATTGCCAAACTGCTCTTTAGAAAAGAAATATCAATTTATTTTCTTACAAGGAATGTATAAAATACCCATTTAAGGACTATTTTCTTTAGTAAGATCAAAAGTCAAACAAGGTGAAATGAATAAAGGAGAGTCACTAGGCATTTTTTCTAACAGATGAACTGTGCTTCTAAGATAAATATGTGGATTAGAATAATCATGGAGTGTATATATCACTACTAAAAGAGAAAAACATCCTGAAATATTAATGATGACATTTAATTTCAGAACTATTTTAAAATTATCTTTAGATTACAAATTCTGCCTCTCACAATAGAAAAGAATTTACATTGTAGTTTGTTAAAAGTAAGCATACTATAGCTTATTGCTGATAATAAACTACATAATACTAACATGTAATGTGACTACACTCATTGGCACCTGGCATTGCTCACTTGGCAAATTTTTCTTATTCCATTGCTTTCAGAATCATGTTCCCAGATACAATACTCCAGGCCCTCATCCAAGAGTATAAATAAACTGCATCTGTCTGCAGCCCAGTTTACACCAAAAACCGAGACCAGTGCAATGTACATAAAACAGCCTGGACTAAGAATGGAAAACATGCAGAGGTCTCTCTGCTACTCCCTGTTCCTGTGACCAAGAGAGAGATGGCTAGTCATTCACTGTACTCTTTTCTGCTGACCTTGGTCTCAGAGTCTTTGTCAGCACAGCACCAACATAAGCTCACAACAAAGGATAAAAGCTGAGTGAGCTTACTGGCCATTTTTTGCCATCCTTGTTCCAAACCTTTATTCCTCTAGGTGGTGTCATTGTAAATTGGGGTCAAGCTTGACCACCAGGTAGGTTATGTTCCTAAACTATTATACCTATCTCCTTCGGGGGAAAATCACTTTAACCGAGTTGCTTTTTAATATTACATTCTTGTTTTTTCTTAAAGTACATTATAAGAAACTGCCATATGAAACTCATGGCTATAAATACTAGAAGAATAGTGTTAAGGCCACTGTCTGTCCCTATACATGAAATTTCATGTGTAAGATTTACTTTGGAATTCAGTACAATGCAGTACTTAGCCTTCTTTGAGAAAATAATGCTCTTCTTTCTATCTGATAAGAATTTTATTATTCCTTTTTTCCCTCCACTGACTGCCTGGAAACTCATAGGCAAAATCTGTTGTTCAACTATATCAACTATGATGGGACTTAAGATTGGCCTATCTGTATGGTATTTGTGTTAACCAGACTTTTATTATCTATTTTGCTTTTTTCCCTAGTCTTAATCCTCTTTTCTTTAGATTTTAACATATACACTTGGCAAATAACTTCTTAAATAATTTGAAAGAACACAGAGCAAAAATAAATAGTTAAAAGGTAGTAGTCACTGCAGTGAAGCACAGAATTCAGCTCATCACTGCCAGGGAAACAAGAAAGGCATTTTTAAACTTAGGTAGCTGTGACTGGGAACCACTGGTGGTCCCCCAACTTAGCCACACATCAAAATCACCTCAGGAGCTTCTTTTTAAATACTGTTTTTGTTGTTGTTGCTTATAAGGTTTAACAAAGGTAATTAATCTAAAAAATGAAATAAAGCAGAAAATGCAAAGTAAAAGTCTTCTCTCATTTTGAAACAATCCATTTCCCCAGAGATATGCATGGAAAAAGTTTCTTGGATATCTTCTAGTAAACTAATTTAAATATATAAATTATATTAAAATATAAATATATAAATAACAAAAACAGTAAATTCTCAAACTCATTATTTCCTAATTATTTTACTACATTTTGCTATGTTCCTGAGTTTATTTATATCTATTCTATTTGTATGGTGGAAGTACTAAGTGAGCTTTGTGTGTCTCTTCCCAGCTCCACACTCAATGACATCATATTGGTAGCTTGAAATAGACTATTATTGGAGGCAGGATTTACATCACGGAAATTAGCAAATGATATGAATGAGTCCCTTTGCCCCAGTTGTTAAGCACTACCAGCACACTACTGCCTGTATGTGTTTCAGTCAAGGGAAATTTTAGTATGTTTCTATCAGGAGGACAATGAAATACTGTATGTAGAAGGAATTCACAGAATTTTCTGAAATCAAGAAGGCAGGCTGTTATGGCAACCAAGTTTAAAAAAGGCTTCATGCAAGATAAAGAAAAAGAGGGCAATTGCCTTTTATCATATTCAATTCTGTTTGAAGATTAAGTCTCTAATATTAACACAGACTCTGATGAATTTTTAAAATGAAATTAGGATCTTAAATATTAGGGAATGCTAAAAATAGTATATTTTATAACAGTAGCTTTCTGACTTTTTTCAAAGCAGTATTTTTTCCACCAGTGGAAATCTTCCTTAGGAACCTCAATAAATAAAAGATAAATACAAATAAATGAGACAAATGCAATTAAGTTGTCCTTAGAGAACTTAATTTCATTGACTGTAGAATCCTCTGAGGAATTCTAAGCCTTTGAACTATTTGAAAGGCATCCTTTATAAATGGTTCAGGAGCTCCCAAATCTGTCTATATATAAGAATTAGTTGGGAATGAGAATCTTTGGAAGTGGGAGCCAAGAATTTGAATTTTTGAATTCTGCACCTTCAACAAGCTAAGGTATGACAATATTAGGCTTACTTTGTTTTGTATTAAAACTGATTATGATTAAGCAATATGCTCTTCATATGCTAAACTCTAATTGTATTTTAAAAAGTAATGAGAGAATGATTATAGGTTATCTTGACTTTTGCCAAACTCTAGAGTTACTTAGACACGAAAATGTAAGAGATCATGAGGAAAAAGAAAGTAATATAGAGTAAAGTGGCAAAACTTAATAGATTTTTGAAAAGAATGAATTTGTGCCTGTTTAAGACCTAATAATTACAACTGGTGCAAGGTCCAGTGAAAACCCATGTATCTGTGTATATTCTTTCTAAATGAATCATTATGCAACTGTTTAAGGAGCCATCATGTAGCAAAAGTTCATACATGATCACTGCAAAATAGTAAGTAACTTTTGTCTCATACAAGTTTCAAGGAAAAGAAATTTGCTGCCAAGAATCTCTGCTAGTAGAGAATCCCCATTTAGCAAAACAAGTGGCCTTAAAGAAAAATATGAAAATTACATACAGGAAGAAAAAGCAAACCCATGAGAAAAACCCAAATCCTGAATTCTATAACCAGTGATACAAGTTTAAAACTGCCAAGGAGAGAAAATGACAGTAAAAATTCCTTTGAAAGACTTTATACATGTTTTAATTATAGTCATCAAAAGCTACGAGGCTTGGAATTTTTATGCTGTTAGAGCTAAACTTCTAATTTTACTCCAGAGCTTCTAATTTCTTCTCTAAAAAGAAAGCTAAAGATAAAACTAAGGGAAAGAAATCAATCTGCAGTAAATCAGGCTGGTATTTCATCATCCTCTCACTGTCTCCTCTAGCTACCACCTCACCCCTCACTACGAGGGTCTACTATGTGGTAGACCTAGACCAAAGAAAAATGTTTAAAAAAATAATGCTGAACTCAATACAGAATAAACTATAGAACCACAAACTCCTGAAGCCCTCAAGGAACTAGACATCCTGTGGGCAGAATTCCGCAGAATGGCGTTTGTGGCTAAAAGAAGATGATGGTCCCCACAATCTAGAGCATTCCCCAGTTTACCAGGTATAATTTTTCCATTCTGATTATCACTAGTAAGAAATTCATGGTGGGGGGTAGGTATCATTGTTCTATTTCTACAGATAATAGATAAGGCTCAGAGAGACTACGGATCTTATGAATTTGGCACCCATAAGTGTTGAAGCCCATACAAAATAAACACAGAACTTCTAATTTCAAGGCCTGTGCTCTTTGCTCCATACCAAAAACTTGGTAATTCATACAATGTATAACTCACAGCCAACATCTCCAATATTAGTACCTGAATGAAGTCAATATTCAGAAGTTAGCTAGGTAATTGTGACCCACCAATCTACCATTGCCATATGTAAAAAGACACATGAGACCCATTTTTTTGATTGGGTACAAAGTCTACATTGAGGAATATTTACATGTTTAATCACCACTCACATGCTCTCTAGTTCCTATCAAACTGGTTAGGTGGCTATACTTGGTGGAGTTAAGAATTACTCATATCATCTGACCAACCCCTGACTCCTATGTAACTCTGGACTCAGAGGAACTGTTTCCTTTATTTGGCCCCTAAGCATAGGATCTGTTAAAACCCAAATTCAGCATTAGCTCCGTCGACAGGTAAGAGTTCAGTTGTAATCTAAGTTTCGAAAAAAGCTTCTGGTGAAGAAAAATCACACACAAACCACTTCTGAAAATGTTGAGAAAACTTCCTCTTCTTAAAATACAGGCCTCTACACAAATAAAAAGGAGATGAGTAAGTAAAGACATAAACATAGATTCTATCCTGACCAGGAAGTGAACTTCCCTGATTTGAACTCGGATCTAAAATTGCTGCTGAGTCCTTGCATCGGACATTCATATCCACTGTGCAGTCCATACTACAGTCGTCTGGTCACCTCACAAACGGTCATGGCAACTCTTTACTGGGCTCCAACCAATCTAAAGTGAATTTTGCTTTCAAATAATCTGTTAATCCCTCTCCATTACACAAAAACAGGTATCAGATGGCATACTTCATGCCAAGCACTGTGTATTCTAGCAGTAAGGATACAACAGTGAACTCACCATTGCTTTTTAATTAAAACTGAATTTGTGATGACTTGGAAATCAAAACAGTCTATCGTATTTCTTTTTTGGGGGGGCAGGGTAATTAGGTTTATTTATTTTTAGAGGGCGTACTGGGGATTGAATTCAGGACCTCATGCATGCCAAGCATGTTCTCTACCACTTGAGCTATACCCTTCCCCCAACCTTCATATTTCTTAAAGCACTTCCTTCATTTGTTCACATCTTTCTAATACCTTCATTATTTCCAACTCAGTACTTTTTTTCTCATGCCACTCCCCAGAGCTAGAACTATCTCCCTCTTTATGTTGAAAACCCTCCCTCTTTTCCTAGGCACCCTACATGTTACTCTTTGAATAATGAGGTTGAAAGACAGTTTGGTCTCCTTATTTTGTATAGCAAACAATCCCTAACAGAAATTAAATTACAAAAATAACAACTAAAACATAAAAATTAAACATTGTAAAAGCATTTAAAAATATTCTCTAAGTTCTCTGGAGGTGGTCAGCTGATTAGAGAATGTACTTTCTTTTGCACAAGAAAATCATAAGACGAGGAAACTTTATATTATCTTGGGCAACTCAGCAACAGAAAAAGAAAGCAAACATGGGCTACAAGAACTATTCCACCACCTAACTTAATTCTGACATCAGTAACTATGGCAGGAAATCAGTATGCTGGCTTTTTGGCACCACCAAGCCCTCTGGCTCTTAGGAAATATCATTGTTTCAGAAAGGCAGTTTTGGATGAGCCCACTCCCACTCTTGAGAAATGGTACAGAATCTACCAATTCTGACTTTGTGGCTTTTTGCTCCCTAAAAAAATACAAAAGTGATTAACAAAGGACAGTTGATATATCCATTGAAAAGAAAGGGTTTTAAAGTTTCTCATAACAAGGGGCCTGTTATATGTTAAGGAGACAAAGAAAAAAATGACAGTTAAGTAAAATATGTAATCCGTGACTGAATTCTGGGTTAGTTTTGTTCTGGTTGTTATTTTTGTAAAAACAACAATGCAGCTACATAGAGTATTATTAGAGCAACTTGGGCAATTTGAATACGAACTGTACTTTAGGTGTTAATATCTTATTATTAATTTTTGGGGTGATGTTAATCTTGTGGGTATAAAAAAGAATGTCCTTGTTTAGGACTAAAATGTCATAATGTTTTCAATTTACTTTTTTAAAATAAAATTTTAATTTTAGTATAGATTTAGATTTACAAAAAATTACGACAATAGTATAGACAGTTCCCATATACCACACACCCATTTCCCCCTTTTATGAAAATCATACATTAGTATGGTACATTTGAACAATTAATGAACCATTAACAATACATTAATATTAATTAAAGTCCATACTTTATTCAGATTTGCTTAGTGCTTATATATATCCATTCTAGAGTACCATCTGGGTTCCCACTCCATTTATGACATTACATTTAATCATCGTCTCCCCAGGCTCCTCAGAAGGTTTCTCAGCCCTTTCTTTTTTCTGATGACTTGACAGTCCTGAAGATTGCTGGCCAAGTATTTTTTATAACATCCCTCAGTTGATCTGATGTTTTTGTCAGTGTTAGACTAGGGTAAGTGTTTTGGGCAGGAACATCACAAAGATGATGCACCATTTTCATGACTTATCAAGGGCACATACCATCAGTAGGACTTACCACTGATGATGTTGACTTTGATCACTTGGCTGCAGTAGAAGTTACAAGATTAAGTTACTAAACAACCCCCCTCCAAAAAAAAAAACACTGCCTTGCTTCCCACAACATACTTTTTAGAAGGAAATGACTATTTACAGCCTATACTTAAGCAGTGGTAGATTATGCTCCTTCCATGAGGGCAGAGCATCTACATAAATTATTTGGAATTCTTTTGCATGGGAGAGATTTTTCTATGCTCTTCCACTCATTGATTTATCATGAGTATGTTATCTCAGTATGACTCATGGATATTTATTATACATTTAGTGTTCTAACACAATACTACTTTATTTTGTTGTTCAAATTGTCTGATTTGGTCACTGGGATCTCTTTCAGTTGGCTCATGTCGCTTTGATATACCCCCATCATTGTTTTTATCTATTTCGAGCACTTTGTTTATTTTGTGGCATTAAGAGGTGGTCCAGGCTCATCCTGATAATTCTTGTTCCATTCCTAGGAGCAGCTATTTCTCCAAGGAGCCCTGGTTTCTTTTATTGGAGAGTGTATTTGAAATCAAGATATGGGTGCTAGATGTACTCATTGCTACTGGAGTATTGTTGATGCTAGGCCTCTGTCTATTTTATATCTTAACTAACATTGATCTGTTTATGAATTTTGCTAATATGAGTATGTTGTATATTTGTGAGCCTTTATGTTAAGTAAGTGTATGCATTTTTATTAGGTAAGCCTTTCTTATGCTGAAAGCAAGTGGATATTTATATCTATCTTTCTGTTCATCTGTAGTTTATTTCATTGGAGAGTGGGATGGGCTGTAAATTCCTGGTGACTTTCCTGTCCTTCACAAAGCTGAACCCTGGGTTTGGGGCTGATGCCACCAAGTCAGAGGATATCAAGTCTTCTCCTGCTGGGGATTTTATCCACTCCAACTGGAAGCCACATCATTAATACTCTCTGCCTTACCTAACCGTACTACCCTGTGAATGAATGCTACTTCACGACAAGCCCATCCTCAGACTCTGGACGTGAGAATTTTAGCTGTGCCACAGAGCCTAGGGCTTTTCCATTTAACACAGGTACCCCACAAGGCACAGAGGCTTTCCAGCTTAGTGATTTCTAAGAAAGCAAGTGACCTTAGGAGCTGAAGAGTAAACAAGAACACAACTCCTGGGTCTGCTGTGTGTTCATCCTCCCTGCTGACATAAGGTATAACCCCTCAGTTAGCCATCTCAGTTACAGTTTACATATTCAAGTTAATCATTTCAACCCATTTTGTATTTCCTTTTAGAATTTGGACACAATCAACGTAATATCTTCCATATTCCCATACAGTCTAGTACCACTGGATTTAAATTCAACATAAGATTCTTTTTTTTTAATGTTTTAGAATACTTGTTTTATTTGTAAATTATAATTAGGATTACCTTTGCAAAAATGAAGACCTTACAAGACATTTTGTGCTAAGTTGCCATGTAGAAGTCCTGTTATGTTGCCAGTCTGGAGTGGTTCAGTTCACTTGGTATGTACATGCATAGCAGCAAGACAGTATTTCTTGTCTTTCCTTTTAAAAATGCTTAATTCTTTCCCTTTTTTATATTTTAAATTGATGCATAACGGATATACAGCACAATATTAGTTTCAGATGTATAACATGATTTGATATTTGTATATACTGCAAAATAGTCATAGTAAGCCTAGTTAACATCCTTCACCATATAGTTATAAAATTTCCTGTGAGAACTTTTAAGACCTACTCTCAGCAATTTTTAACTATGCAATACAGTATTATATAACTATAGTCACCATGCTGTGCATTACACCCCTGTGACTTACTTATTTCATAACTAGAAGTTTGTGACTTTCGACCCCCTTTACCCATTACTATCACTGAATGAATCTCTGACTCTTCCTTGCCTTGCCACAACATCCATCCAATCTGTAACCCAGTCCTGTTGGTTTTTCCTTGGTGAAAATTTGGAGAAAGTTTCCTTTTCAAAATAAAGTTGCTGATGCTACATTTAGGTTCATGCCATCTCAGCTGACTTACTGAATAGTTTCCTAATACATGTCTCCAGCTCCACTGTCAGATCAGTCGTCCTAATATACCTGCTGCACTGCCTTCTTTCAACACTGCTGGCCTCCTCACCTTCTTGCCAACCAGCCCCTGTCGGGGCTCACTGGAACATAATTTGAAAACCACGGTCTTATATAAAATATCCGTTCTAACATGGGCCCCCCAATATGCCTCTTGTATTCCTACTTCAGTCTTGGAGTGTGTGCTTCTTGCTTGGAATGCCTCCCTCTCTCATCTTTCCTCTTCTCCACATGGATCACTTAGCTTCCTCCCCTTGTTTATCTCTAACTGCCCATTCCAACAGTGAGGAACTTACTTAATTTCATTTCCAGTATATATGTATAGTGGTTTCAGAATTGTTAACCTATACCTTCATGTGATACAACTTTATCAAGAAGGGTACAGTGCTATATACAGTTCTTTTTAACTTTAGCCTTATAGCCCCCAACAATTCCCAAAGCTACTTAAATCAGCACCTTTTCCTTTTACTCCCTTCAGCAAAGTTGTTTAATACATTTGCAATATGGATACTTCTGTCACATCCCATCTTGTATCCTTCAACCTCCTAAATAATTTTGCATATGTTAAGGTTCACTCTTTGCTGTTGCGTTGTGTGGGGTTTTGACAGATGCATACTGTCATGTATCTACCTTTATAATATCATGTAGGATAGTTTTACTGCTTTATAGAAACCCGTGATTTACTTGTTTAATGCCCCACAACCATTGCTGTTTAAAATCTGTATACTTCTGCCTTTTCCAGAATGTCATGCAGATGGAATCATACAGTATTTAGTTTTTTCAGACTTGCCTCTTTCATTTAGTAATGTGCATTTAAGATTCATCCATGTGTTTCTGTGGCCTTATCGTCCTTTTAATCATTGTATAGCGTTTATATGGATGTGCCAGTATGTTTATCCATTCATCTAGTAAAGGACATCTTGGTTGCTTATAGCACTTGGTCTATTGTAAATTTTTGCCCATGAACATTTGCATCTAGGTTTTGGTGTGGAATTAAGTTTTCAATTATGTTGGATAAATATGTAGAAGCATGATTGCTAGATCCTACAGTAAGACTAAGTTCAGTTTTGTACTAGCCAAATTGCCTTCCAAAGTGGCTGTATCATTTGCATTCCCACCAGCAATGAATGAGATTTCTTGTTGTTTTGCATCCTTGCCAGCAACTGATACTGTCAAGTTTTATGATTTTAGCTATTCTAAAAGGTGTGTAGTAGTATCGCACTGTTGTTTTGATTTGCATTTCCCTAACGATCACATATGGATGCAGTGCATCTTTTCATACGTGCATTTGCCAATGTGTATCTTCTTTTGGGGGAGGTATCTGTTCAGTTCTTTGGCCCTTTTTTTATTTGGGTTGTTTTCTTACTGTTGAATTTTAAGTGCTCCTTGCATTATCTTCTCTTACTTTGTGGTTCGTCTTTTAATTTTTTTAACAGCATCCTTCACAGAGTAGAAGATTTTTAGTCTGACTTACCAATTTTATTTTTTTTTATTTCATGGACCATGCTTTTGGCATTAAACCTAAAGATTCATTACCAAGCCCAAGGTCACCTAGATTTTCTACGATCTATATATTCTTTTGAAGTTGTGCATTTGACATTTAGCTCTGTGATCCTTTTTGAGGTTATTTTGGTGAAAGGTGTAAGGTCTTTCTTTAGCTCCTTTTTTTTTTTGTTTGTTTGCACAGGGACGTCTAATTGTTATAGTACCATTTGTTAAAGTGACTGACACATAAAACATTTGGTAAAACCAAGAGTAACAAAAAACTGTAGCTATTGCAGAATATACTATATATATATGTGATATATATGTAGAGAGAGATAGGGAGAAATCAACTGTGACATATTAACAGTAGGTGATTCTAGGTGAAAGGTAAATGGGTGTTCATTATACTCTTTCAAATTTTCTGCAGCACTAACACTTCAATAAAAAGCAGTGAAATACAAAGAAGGTAGGAAAGAATGAAATGAATTTTAGAAATATTTTCATTAAATTATTTACTTCTCAAAAGGTTAAATTTCTTTAATATAAAAGATTGTAATTATGTAGAAAACTGGATTATCTAACAACTGGATTAGCTACCGCACTCCTAGAGAAAAATGTGAAAGAGAAACAATGACAACTAAAGACAAAAATATTAAAAATATTTTATATTAAATACTTTCTACTGTAACTGTCAATTCATCCATTTCTTCTTGTAGTTCAGTTGGTTTTTGCTTAAATACATCTTCTTGTAAGTATATCTCTAGATTTGTTTTGTTTTGTCTAAAATTCATCTTAACTAGAACTGTTTCCACATTTCTTTTCTTTTTTTTTAAATTTTTCTTTTTTTCTTTCTTTTTCTTTTTTTTTAAATGGAGGTGCTGGGGATTGAACCCAGGCCCTTGTGCATGCTAAGCACACGCTCTACCACTGAGCTATATACCCTCCTGTCCCATTTATGTTTATTGTAATTCTGGTATATTTAGGGTTAAATCTAACATCTTACTCTATTTGTCCTACCTGTTCTATCTTAATCTCTCATTCTCTCTCCCCCTTTTTTTTTTTTTTTTGCCTTTTATGGAATAAATGAGACCTAATTCTTTAGTTCTCTGGTTTCTAGCTTTATGTTATTAGACTTCCTATGTTGGATTGACCCTTGGTGTTGTTTCTTGTCCCAACAGAAAAACCGAGAACTCAAGGTCATTGGGTTTGAGGAGATGCCCTTAGGTGAAATTAGTCTTAATGCTCCCTTTACCTTGTTGGGCTTTTGGCCTCTGAGCAAACTGTACTTGCTAGTCAGCTCAGCGATACATTTAAAAAAAAAAAACCACGGAGGCATTTATTTTGATTGTTAGATGAGATCACTATCAAACATTTCCAATTCCCAGCCATTATATATAACAATATTTTCTTCACTAATATTAAATAGTTGTAAAATTTTTGATTGATTATGTTGCCACCCAGTGTTTTATTTTCATTTTATTTATAGGAATACTCATGGTCTTAATCACCTTCATCACTGGTATATTTTTAAATGTTATTAAATAAATATTTTATCTAGCTTTTTTTCCATTTTTTCAGTGGGAGGGTCCATCACAGTTACATTTTTGTCCACCTGTCTGCTGAAAATGAAAACTCTAAATTGCTCTTTAAATTTTCAGAGGCTTTGTTCTAAAAAGGTCAATCAGAACAATCTATAAGAAGAAAGGAATTCAGTCTCTTAATCAGGCACCTCTGGGGCAAGAGGACATAAGCTGAAATATGGGAGTTCCCTGTATCTGATGTGAATTATGTAAGTAAATCACTTAAACTACTGGTTATACATGAGGGTTCCTAACACTCTTTGATACTTATGGTAAAAGAGCTGTTCTTAAAATTGTAATCTTAAATTCAGGTATAGATGTTTTTTTCCTTGAAATGTCTAGCCATTCAAATTTTAAGACAAATTTGAACAATGTCAATTTCTATCCAATCCTAAAAATTTAATGGTATAAAATAAGACATTAGGAAGCTCTAATTCTTTCCCCAAAGATAAAGAGGCTGGAAATGTGGTTTGGCATTACATAATGTTGCCACCCACTCTAGAAACAGAAATGAGTGCCTAGCAACAGGAAAGGGTCATCTCAGGAGAGTGCTGATTGCTCATTGGAGCATTCTAAACACAGATGCTTTGCTATCCTTATCACTTCCAGTCCCTGTTAAACACATGCTGGTTACCTTGGATCCCAGTGCCATCTCATGAAAACCTTTTTTCTATGAAAATCAGTAACTACCACTTAGGGCAGCCTCTACCTTTAGGTTACATTTTTTAAAAAAGCAAAATAAAATTTGAAACATTAAAAGAAAATTTGCATTTTGTGTGTATTCTTCTTCCCCAGTAATCGTATTTCTTTCAAGATATGTTAGTGTTCTTGTTGGCATTTTTCTGACCTCACCCTCTATACACACAAATTTTAGCAGCAAGGCTGAAATATCCATTTCTTAATTAAGAGGTTATACATGAGGGGACCAAATATTATTTATGCTTATGGGTGCTTATGGTAGGAGAGATTTTCTCAAAACAGTAATCTCATGTTCAAGAATTTGTTTTTATTTTCCTTAAACATATAGCCATTGAAACTTTAGATTAAATTTGAACAATCTTAATTCCTATTCAATTTTAAAGATTTAGCAGTACAAATAAAGATCCAGGAAGCGCTAGTTTTTTTCCCAAAGATATATAAAAGGGATAGAAATGTGGTCCAGCATCACATAATGTTGCCACCACTCCAGAAAGAGAAGTGAGAGTACCTTTCCCTAGGTTTCTTGGCTATTTGCATGTGTCCCCCCCTCCCTCTCTTTGGTGTAAAATCCTTTGTCCATTTTTCTTTATATATTCTGAATATGAGCCATTTGTCACTTTCATATGTTACAGTTTTCTCCCACTGTCTTCTTTTTTCACTTTCAGTGGTGATGAAGAGAAGTATTTAATTTTAGTCTATTTCAATTTATCATTATTACACGACTCCTTTATGACTAATCCTTTCTGTGCCCTGTTTAAGATTGGTTTTCCTTATTTCAAAGTCATAGAGCTATTTTGCTATTATTATCTTCTATAAACCTGATTGTTTTACTTTTTGCCTGCAACCAGACTGGAATTGATTTTTTGTGATGGTCTGTATTGGGGGCTATGATTATAAGGATATGTGGAAATCCAGTTGACATGGGACCACTATTATAGATAACAACCTTTACTCACTGCTCTGTAGTACTACCTTTGTCATAAAACAAGTACCTTAGATGTATGGGACTCTTTCTAGACCCTATGCTCTTTCATTGGCCTAGTTGTCTATCCTTGCTTCAATATCACATTGTCTTAATTGCTGTACCTTAATAATAAATCTTGATACCTGATTAACTCATCCTACTATCAATATCTGATCAAATATGTCATTCTACTTAGTTCTTCTATTCTTTGCTCTTTATATTTCAAGATTGTCTTGGCTATTCTTGGTCCTTTCCACTTTCATATACATTTTAGAAAAAACTTGTCAATTTTCTTCTCTTCTCTAGATATGCTCACTCCCTAGGTGAACTCATCCAGTTTCATCACTTTGAATATCCACAGTCAATCTGTCAAACAATCCTCTGCATTGTATCTTTAAAATAAATCTGGAATCTGACAACTATTACCAACCTGGTCCAAGGCACCACCCATCTCTCACTGGTTTATTAAAATGGCCTACTGATTGGTCTCCAAGCTTCCATCCTTGCCCATTTAGTCTGTTCTCCAAGGTAGAGAAATCTTTTAAAACAAAATCTGATAATGTCACTCTTCTGCTTAAAACTCACCTCACTCAGAGTAAACTCCAATGTCCTTCACAATGGCGTACATGTCTAGCCATACTATTGCTCTGCCCCAGCCCCACTGACCTCCCAGTGCTGAGCAGAGCCCCACCTTGAGGCTTGCACTTGGTTAACTCCCTTCCTGGGAGGCACTTTCCCAGTTTCTGTGTGGCTAATGCCCTCACCTCCTTCAAGTCTTTGTCCAAATGTCTACTTCTCACTGAGGCCTTCCCTAACTACCATATTTAAAATGGGAAGTCACCCTAAGACTAAATGAAAACTCTATTCTAAACAAAATGCTTTATTTTTTAACAGAAACACAATAAGATAAAGTACGACCCATAATAACTGTAATCAATTCAAAAAGCAAAGTTTCATTTTTTTTAAATGGCCAATTCTGTCTTCCTTGTATTTGTTTAAAACAAGACAGCCATGGAGATTAATCCAATCCATGATAACTCCATAGAGTGCCAAAAGATAGCCTCTTCTACTGGCCATTGATCTCACAGTTGTTTTGTGTTTTATTTTTAATTTTTAATGTGTGGAGAAAGGACTAGGTAAATCAAACAGTCTTGCTTCAGTTGTATTTAACTCAACCCCAGTGCATACACATGGCAAGGAAAACTGGGAGGTTTCCTCAAAAATTTAAGGAATTAGGGTATTTCTTTTCCTATAGCAGTTTGATTAAACATTACTTTTGAAATTTACTATGTCATATTATGAAATTCCTTTCTCCTCCTTACATCCAGTCACCAAGTTCTGTCATAACTTCCCCCTAAATCTCACTTAGATGAGTCTGTTCCCACAACCCAAACACCTCAGCTTTATTTCTGACCCCATCTTATTTTTCACTGGGACTGTCTGCCCTCATCACTTTCCTCAGGACCCCTGTTAACATCATTATAGTTGATCCTTGAACAGTGCAGGGGTGAGGGGCACCAACTCTCTGTGCAATCAAAAATTCCTCCTGTAACTTGCAGTCGGCCCTCCAGATACCTGATTCCTCTGTATGTGCGATTTCGTATCCCTAGACTCAACCAACTGTGGATCTTACAATACTGTAGTACTTACTTTTGAAAAAAATCCACATATAAGTGGACCGAGGCAGTTCAAACCCATGTTGTTCAGGGGTCAACTGTACTTAAAATCTTTCAACTATTTTTCTTCGCTATCTCTGTAACGAAATAACTCCTCATCAGGCTATGCAAAACCTAACTGATCTAAGTCTTCTGGCCTCTCTAATCTCACCTTTCGCATCTCTGTGCTCCAACGATACTGAACTACTTGCTTTTTCCCAACAGAGTCATGTTATTTTGTTTCTATGTGTTGGCATATTTTTTCCCTCTGACTGGGGCCTCTTCTCAAGGAAGATAACTTCAAAGAGAAACCTGAAAGGCCATTTTTCTCTTAGAAGATTTCCTTGCCTCCTCTGGGAGAGGACCCCCCCCCCTTCTCACAGCATCTTGTACATGATGTGACACTATTAGCAGTGTGACTTTGGGCAAGTCATTAACCTTTCTGCACCTATTTGCTTTTCTGTAAGATGCAATAATAATACAGACTACCTTGTTTTGAGCATTAAATGAGTTAAGTCGTGTAACAATGCTAGGTACATGGTACCAAGTCCATAAATATGAGCTAGTATTATTGTCCAACAATATTATGTTCCACTGTCTTTCCATCTGCAGTCTAGATATTGGTTGTTCAGTTAGGACAAAAACAGTGCCAAGTTTAGCTCTGCACCCACAAGGCCTAGAATACTCTCTGAAACATATTAGGTGCTCAATAAATATTTACAGAAAGAATAAAATAAAAAATAAACTTTTTCCTTTACATAGTAAGGCAGGACTCAATCTTTTGTATGTACAATCTAATATACAAATATAGCCTAAGCTGAGGCTGGGAAGTGAACAAGTAACAAAAGAAATTGACAAAGTGCTAAATATTCAATTTGATGGCTCTATGATTTTCTTTATGGCCTTAAAAAATTGCAGTGGTCATGTAGGATTAGAAAACTGACAGCGGTAGCATTTTTTTCTTGGTGGGTTAAGTGTAATAATCACTTAAATATATGTATCAGCAATTTTAACTCTCAATTTGACATACAATAGTATCTTTCAATCATAATTTGTTAAACCATAAAGTCAAAGAAGAAGTAACAGAATTCTTATCTCCTTCAGTAGCATTAGACTCAGTGTCAACATGTTTAAAAATGACCATATATTGGTGGTGGTTTTCCTCATTTCTGATTCATCCTGATTTTGTGGACAACATCTCCTCTCAACTTGTTTAAAATGTATTTGCTTCATTAAAGTTTTTTTTCTTTTCGTAGAATGTTTTTGGTTGATTGCCAAAGATTTACCTTTTATTTATTTCCCTCGCTGTTTTTTTAGTTTCCAGAGCAACATACTGAACTATACTTTAAATACTATACAGCTTTCCTTAGGGAAGAGACACAAAAGAGAAGCTGAACAAATTTCAATCATTTTTTAAACACATACACACACATATCAGCTACAGAGAGAGAAACTAGATTCATGTAAGGAACACTCCTCCAAGTAGTGTTTGCTAAAAATAGTATCATAATAAATTATGTGCCCATACTTGTCCCTCAGAAAAGTCATTTCTAGAAAATATATTCTTTTCCACCCAAATTTTAAATCTGTTAAGTAAGATTGTTTCCTGAGAGATTTATTCTTTATAACAATCAAAGCAACCTTTTAAGTAAGCTGAAAGTTATTTGCTTTTGCTAATATGAGTCATGATCACCCAAAAACTGGCAAATTACGTATTTTCCCCTTAACTTAGAATCAGTTTTACTTTCTTATTGACCAAATAGAGGCAACTTAATCAAATCAACCCAGAACTTGAGTCAATTTATGAGAAAGAGAGATAAAAGTATGGTTTGCATACAAGGAAAAAACTGTCAGTTAAATATTTAAAGATGACACCTGCAAATTTTGTTATTCTACCACAAAATTTAAGGCTTTAGGTCTACTAGTACTGGAAGAAAATTGCAATGCACCAAAAAACCTTATAATGTATGAAACAGCTTTAAAATAATAACAAACAAAAGAAGCTTGCCATGTGGTCCTAACATTAGAAAGATTAAGGAAAGCCATGTTCTTTTTCACGTAGAACAGAATTGAGAGAAATAATACATTTTTTTAAGGCACTAAGTTTTGGGGGTGGTGTGTTATGCAGCAACAGATATCTGAAAGCAGCAAGGAACGCCAGGTGGCCTTGGTGGCAGTGAGCGCAGACTCAGAAGACAGGGGCGAATCAATACTGCCTGATGAATCGCTGGGGAGCACTGGCTGGCATAATAAAGCACAGAGGAAGGTGGCATCAATGGCACAAGCGCAGCAAGAGCAAGAAGATAGCAGGGCTGCAGGTAGGGACTCTGACTATGTGTTTGGCATCCCTACTCTTGAGTGAACCCAGAGACAGGGAAGTGGGGAGCTGAGGTCTTACCTAAGTAAGACGGGTTAGGGTTAGTAATCTATTAGACTCAGGGTCAAACTGTTAAAGTGACCTTACTTAAGGTCTATGAGCTGGTGTTGAGAGAATATGAAGATATAAAATGAAAAATGAAACAGAACTAATAAATTTCAGAAGCCTGGTTTTCCTCATTTTTTATTGCTTTATAATTCTAATAACATGTTAATGAAAGGGTTGCAACTCTGAAATACTCATTAGTGCTATGCTGAAATGCAAACAGACTGTTTTAAGTACATGGACTGATAATATGTTTCTGAGTAGGCCATACAGGTATAAAGAACATTCACATAGCAAATCCCATTTGTGCCTCTCTCTCATATCCAGAAGGAACTTTAATTTGAAAAGATACATGAACCCCAGTGTTCATAGCAGCACTATTTACAATAGCCAAGACATGGAAGTAACCTGAATGACCATCGACAGTCGACTGGATAAAGAAGTTGTGGTATATTTACAAAATGCAATACTACTCAGCCATAAAAAAGAATAAAATAATGCCATTTCCATTTGTGCCTCTCAGTAACCTTGATGAGTTAATCAATAACAGAACTGTCCCCATTTTTTAGGGATGAAGTAAGGTCATACAACTATTAAGAAGTAGTGATGTCACTTGTAATGACTCAAATAAAAGGATAATGATGATACAGGTTTGCATTTTATGAAACTAAATTCTGTAAATTAGAAATAATCTGACAAAAATATATTTTTACCTTATGCACAAAAATTGAAATAAAAGTGAATCCAAAAAGCTACTATAATTTTATAAAAAGAATTTCAAAGCTGGCTGTGAAAGGAATTGAATGCTATTTTTGTGTTACTGCCACAAGGCAGTAGCTGGAAAAAATAAATGTCATCTATCGTTTGTTGAGGCATCTTTATTATGAGATCCTAAAAAACTTAAAGTTCAGCTGATAGCATTTTACATGAAATTTAACTAAAAATCTAAGCACTCAGTTCTTTCCCCAGTATATCTAGAGAACTTATTAGCCTTAAATAAATGTTAGAATAAAGACCATCAATTTCTGTTAAGTTATATATTGGTATATGGTTGTGCTTTTCTAGCTTATTTGAGTTTAAAAGCTACCATTTTGTTTTTCTTCTAATATAAAATACAAGGGCAATATATTTTGCTTTGTACAATAACTCATTTTCACTTGATTGTTTAAGAAAAATGAATTCTACTTAGTAAGCAAATGCTTGGGTTCCATGACAAATTTAGAATCATCTGAACCACCAGAAAAGAGACAATCACCCGCCTCTCCTCCAAAAAAAAACTTAAGATCATAAGGTTATACTATGTAGTAGTATTTCAGTTTGTTTTGTACACACCGTAGTTATTCTAAGACCAGCTCTTAAAAGATTTTATTTATGGCTGGCATTACAAGTTGAGACTATAAAATAAAGGCAGTTATTTTTCTGAGGAAAATTGTATTAAAATTAGTCTTTGATTTAAATAATATTTTATAAAGCAACTTGTTTACTTGTTTAAAGCATAAATGTTTAAGGGAAATGCAAAGCAAAACCACAATGAGTTATCAACTCACCCATTAGGATGGCTGTTATCAGAAACGCAAGAAGTAAGTGTAGTGAGGATGTGGGGAAAAGGAATCCTTGTGCACTGTTGGTGGGAACTGATGCAGTGACTGTGGAAAACAGTATGGAGATTGCTCACAAGATTAAGAATAGAACTATCATAAGATCCAGCAATTCCACTTCTGGGTATTTACCCAAAGAATCTGAAAACATTAATTAAAAAAGATATATGCACCCCTCTGTTCATTGCCACATTATTTATAATAGCCAACATAAGGAATAAATGTTTATGAGCCATAAAAAAGATGGAATCTTGCCATTTATGACAACATGGGTGGACTTTGAGGGCATTAGGCTAAGTGAAATAAGTCAGACAGATAAACACCATACGATTTCACTTATGTCAAATATAAAAAAACAAAACAAAATAAATGGACAAATTAAATAAAAATACATAGGTATAGAGAACATTGTAGTGGTTACCAGAAGGGAGGGGGAGGGGGGCAAAATGGGTAAAGGGGGCCAACTCTATGGTGTCTGATGGAAACTAAATGTTTGGTGGGAGCATGCTGTCATGTATACAGAAGTAGAAATACAATGTTGTACACAAGAAACACAAAATATTATAAATCAATGTTACTTCAATTACAAAATGAAATGTTATAGTAGAAATGGTTCATATTTATTACAGAAACATTACCAAAAAGAACAAAGTAGAAATCTAAAACTCACTCCCAGATCCACTGACCAGAAATAATCAGTGTAATGTTTGATAACCTAAACATCTTCCTGTATTATTAGTAGAGAAAGAAGATTGACAGAAAAAGTATATAAAAAAGGAGTCTTAAAATATATGGAATTTAAAATAAACTCTAAATTACCTTTTGCTTAAATTTAACTGAACCATAAGTAAAACTGAAGGAATAAATAAAATTGTACTTAAACATTAGAGATGTCAGGGCCTAAACTAATCCTTTAATTTTAAGAAAAGGATTATGAAAGGCTAGCATTTCAACTCTGAATAGCATCTGTCTTTCTGCTGTGAAAGATGAAATTTGCTCTAATACTTCTTTATCTTCCCACCCCCTCCAGATTTTCACCACCTGTTTTTTAACCAAGATATATTAAACATTCTAATATATAATATTAATACTGTTGGAATTTTTAAATGCATTGAATGATTTTAATAAGTTTAACTAAAATAAAGCCCCATACTAATTTTACAAATGATCTTTCTAAGGCAGCATAGATGTGTACTGCTGCAAATCTGCTATTCAGCCAACCTGACAAATGTGATATTTTGTTGTTTTCTAGACTTTGTTCACATGCTAGCTGGGAATATGAAATGTATTTCCAAGTTGAATTTCATGAAGCACTACAGAGAATGTTATAATAAAATCCAGATATTCCTTCCACTACATTCCTTTCCTCTAATACTTCTGTAATTCAATCTAAAAAGACCAATCAATTTTGTCTGGAAAGATTACTTCTGTATAGGCTGCTAATGTTGCTTATTGCTAAATTTCAGGTATTTTCTCGGTATTCAGATTTCCTTGTTTTAAAATCATCAAATCACTGAAAACCAAACTAAGGACATTCTACAATTTTTATTTCCTTGTTTTAAAATGGTAACAGTATTTGGCAGCTCAATTCTGGGATAGTTTTCTCACATTACTATTTCTCAAAAAAATCACTACCAGGTTTTCTATCTCATGACTTCTACTGTAATGGTTTTCCAATCTTGTTGCATATTCTAACCTCTTGGGGAGCTTTAAAAAATAAGAATGTCCAGGCCCCATCCCAGATCAGGGGATCCCAGGGGTTTGCGGAAGATGTTTTAAAAGCTTTAAAAAACAATATAATGCTTTGTGAGCTCTTATTTTAAATGAAGAGCCCAAATCATCTCTATGAAAATACTCAGTTTATCATGTGTTCAGTTATAGTGAAAATAATCTTATTAAGATTTTTAAGAGGTGAAAGTTATCACTATCAACTGTATTTCTCAAATTAAATGGTAGCACTAATTTTCAGCATTTGGAAAGCTACAGAATTGCTTTTCTGGTTCAAAGTTGTAGTTTTAAAGTACTCCATTATATAAGACTCTTTTTTAAAGGGTGAATAAGATTAAGAAATTTTGACCCTTTATCAGGAAGTTTTGAGATTAGTTTGAGGGATTAAATGTTAGCAAGATGTAAGACTCTGACTGACAAAACAATAATAAATCAAGAATCCAGCAAGGAGTAAAGGGAATAAATGGTCACTGATTTCAGAGCCTATTTGTAGGCTAAAATGCTTTTGCTTTTTTGTTTATCCCAGCTTCCAAACCTTTTTTTGTAAACATTGAAAGTTCTATTTTATCTCATGAATGTCCAGTCATCTTTAATGAGAAATGTTCCATAATAACCCACTTCACTTATCCCACCAGTAAAGGCTTAGGCTTTGGGCAGTATTCTTTCTCTTATTATAGAAGCTGATTGGTGATTTATTTTCCAATTTCTTTCTTCCTGAACCATTCTTATGAAATCTGCCAAGATTCCTCAGTCAAATAGGCTAACAATCCTCACTTTTTTTTTTTAAACTAGTTGGCAATCCTATTAATATTTCTGGGTGACTGCTGGAGTAGTACAAGAATATGGATAATTTTTAAAGTTAAATGTAGTAAATTTATTTAGTTTACATTCTCAAAGTAGAAATCTCCACAGACAGATCTGCATATGTACTAGCTAATGTCTCCCAATCATGTTCCTGAGGTGCTGCAAGTCTCTGAATGTCCTCCTCTAACCGAGTGAGCACAGCACATGGAATGACAAGGGAACAAGGGGACAGCCTAACAGGCCAAATAAATCCTGGCCATCAGTGGGTGACAGATGTCTCAGCCAGATCATCCCCACAGCAATGCTGACCACATGGAACACACACAACTCTATTTAATAGCTTCCATTTTCCTCCTCTCCTATAAATTATGCTCAGGGTGTATAAAGAATCAGAGCTATACATTAGTATAAAATGTTAATATTAGACATTACCTCCCATTGGTAAGTTCAAACCCAGATTCTAAGACTAATATCAGCTCCTTTGTAATGGAGGGGAATTGCTCTGAAACATGTAACCTAAGTGCTAAATTATCCTTGTGTAAGTATTAGAGGATTTCAAGCAATGTAATTTTTGACCAGTTAAATTATCAAAATGGACAACATTATTAAAAATAAAAAGCACAAGCTGTTAAGAATATTATTCTACATTTGAACATCAGCACTATTTCTTAGGTCTGTCTTATTCTGGAAGTAGCTATATGAAGGCACATTGATTTATACATTTTTTTAGACATTGAGTTACATTTTATAGCAATATCCCATGTATCAAATGGATAGAAAAGAAAAATACTGTCATCTGAAAATAAGTGGGGGGGAAAAAAAGAAAGCTCTTAAGTGGCCATCTATGTACCTATTTCTGAAATCTTGAAAATCCTTTGAATACATAAGAAACTCAGCATCTTCATTGGACTCATACCAGCTTAGACAGGGGGAAAAAATGGACTAGAGACAGCCTTCCCTGAGATTTCACAGAGGTTCTGGCCTTCTGTTCACATATTCTTTATGACAGGTGCAGCCCCTTCCCTCCCTCCATCTGGGGCCTGGCTTAGCATTAAAACTGGCCTCTACACTAGCAAGAAGGGCATATGGGCTGGGACATGGGCAGCACCTTCTTTCTGTTGGTATCTGCTCCATGTTGTCTTAGTTTATCCCTTTAGTTATGTAGATGTCTTGGTCCTGACTCACTGCAAGTGTTAAGCATTTTTAAAAAATATGATAGTTGCCATGAAGGAAATATATGACATATACTTCACAGTTTTGAAGCATAATGAAATGAATCAGTCATCTAACTCCAAAGTAGAACACCACCAACACCACTGTCCCAAAGCCCTTTCTTCTGCCAGTGTACTCTCTCAGAGTTAACCCTTATCCTAAAATTTGTGTTTATCATTCTCTCTTTAAAAATACATTTGCTGTATATGTATATCTCAAAATTATATACTGTCGAGTTTCACCTATGCTGAAGACTTTAAAATGGTATCATACTAAATGCAATTGTATCTGGCTTTTTTCAAAGAACACTTTAATTTTCCTAACATTCATCCATGCTGATGCTAAGTGGTATCTCATTCAGTTTTACTGCTGTGTGATCTTCCATTATGTAAATATACTAATATTTATTTACTAATTATTTTGTTCATGTAGATTAGTATTCTTGGTAGATTTTTGCTTTGAGAACTTTCCTAATAAATATCCTTGCAAACATCTCCTGGTGCATGTGTCAAATTCTACCTAGTTGTGAAATTGCTGGGTTGTAGGGTATGTGAATGATTAACATGATAAGTTAGGGCCAAATTGTTTTCCAAAGCAGTTGCAGCATCTTACTCTCTTACTGGCATCACATGAAAGGATCCTGTTGCTCTACCTATCCTTGCCAACACTTGGTATTTTCAGACTTCTTAATTTTTGCAGGCTAGAAGGTGTGAAATGGAATTTCAATGTGGTCTTAATTTACATTTTCCTGAAAACTAATGAGTTTTGTGTATCTTTTCCCACATCTAGTTGCCATTGCTTTCTTCTAGGAGATGCCTTGTTCATTTGTACATTTTTCTTTTAGATTATTTCCTTATTGATTTTAAAGAATTCTTACACCTTCTGACTATCATACTTTGTTAAATATGTTACAAAACTATCTGCATGTTTAGCCTTCATTGGGCCACAATTCTAGTGCTGGATTTCCCCATCACACCCTCCTCCCCTGCCCCAAAGCTATTGAGGAACTGGGAAAATAGCAATATGGATTTCTAAACTGAAGTTTAAAAATTCCATATCCTGAAAAGGATATTTAAAATACTTAGGTATTTTTTCACATAGACTGGTAAAGATAAATTTATTGTCAGGGATGGCCAATGTAGTAAAACTTCAACTACTATTGTTGAGAATGTGAAGTGAATCTTGATAGGGGTGGTGATACAGAAGTACACATATTTGACAAAACTCATTGAAATTACTGTATGTAAATTCTAACCAAATAAAGCTGATTTAAAATGTAAAAAGTAACACGTGTAAATTGTAACACAGGGAGGTGGTATAGCACATTGGTTAAGGTCTGGTTCTAGAGTCAGAGCGCCACTTAGCTCTGCCTGTTAGTATGTTACTTTCTTGGGTAAGTTAGAGCATGTCTTGCATTTCTTAATAGCAAAATGGGGATAACATCAGTATAATGTTATGTTACGTTACGTTACGTTACGTTATGTTATGTTATGTTATGTTATGTTATGTTATGTTTGTTTCAGTTTTCACATCTGAGCAGGTAATCCACTGATTATTCACTTTTGAGTTTGCTGTGAAGTAAGGCTGTAGCATCATTCTTTTTCTGAGAGATAACCAAGTTGTCACAACACTAATTATCCATCCTTTCTCATTGATTTTTTTAAATTGAAGTATAGTCAGTTTACAATGTTGTATCAATTTCTGGTGTACAGCATGTTTTAGTCATATATATATACATACACATATTCATTTTTATATTCTTTTTTATTATAGGTTACTACAGGATATTGAATATAGTTCCCTGTGGTATACAGTAGAAACTTGTTGTTTATCTATTTTATATATAGTGGTTAGTATTGCAAATCTCAAACTTCTGATTTATCCCTTCCCATCCCTTCTCCCCACTGGTAACCATTAGTTTGTTTTCTATGTCTGTGAGTCTGTTTCTGTTTTGTAAGTATGTTCATTTGTTTTTGTTTTTTAGATTCCACATATAAGTGGTATCATACAGTATTTGTCTTTCTCTTTCTGGATGGCTTCACTTAGAATGATGATCTCCAGGTCTAACTGTATTGCTACAGATGGCATTATTTTATTCTTTTTTATGGCTGAGTAGTATTCCATTGTGTGCATATGTGTGTGTGCACATATATATACACACACATGCACACACTATTCACAACTTCTTTATCCAGTCATCTGTCAATAGACATTTAGGTTGTCTCCATGTCTTGGCTATTGTAAATAGTGCTGTGAACATAGGGATGCATGTATCCCTTTGAATTAGAGGTCCCCCCAGATACGTGCCCAGGAGTAGGATTGCTGGATCATGTGGTAAGTCCATTTTTAGTTTTAGAATTATCATACTGTTTTCCATAATGGCTGCACCAAACTACATTCCCACCAACAGTGTAGGAGGGTTCCCTTTTCTCCACACACTCTCAAGCATTTATTATTTTTCCCACTGATTTTGAACACTACTTCTGTTGTATCAGATTTCCATATATGCCTGGGTTAGTTTCTGGATTCCTGACTGTGTTTCATTAAGTCTGTTGTCAAGCAATGCACCAACACTACATTGCCTCAATTACTACAACATTATAATAAATTTTGATATGTAATAGGGCAATTTTTCCTTCCCTGTTTTTGCTGCTATATTATTGATTCCTAAGCTTTTGCTCTTTCCTATGAACCAGAGATAATTAAGTCTATCCAGTTCCATGAAACCCAAAACAACAAAATCATGTTGGGATTCCACTGAATTTATATATCTATTTGGGGAAAATTGGTATTCATCAACTAATTTTGATCCATTAATATCAGCTATCCATTTATTTAGATCTTTTATCTTTCAATCACATTTTATAACTTTATAGGTTTTTTATCCAGTGTTACAGTCTATCTTTTAACAGAAGAATGTAATCATGTACATTTATTGTCTTCACAGATATATTTGAACCCATTTCTACCATAATTTCTTTTGTCCATATGTTCCCCCCACCATCTGCCCTCTTTATTTGGTCTTTCTCTCTCTAGCCTCCTCTTTTTCTCAGTTGGTTTGGAAAATATAGATTATATTTGTAAGCTTTTAAATTCTCGTATCTCTGCACATGTCAGAGACCATACCATTTTCTCCTCACCTTTATTGAGAATGAAGGGAAAAAGAGTAAAACTAGACAAAAAGCTGAGGAAAGTATGAAAAAGAGGACAAGAGACAGTGTTGCCCGACTTTGAAGTGGGGGAGTAAAACTGAATTCTTCAAAGGAAGAAACTGAATGCTTTCTTTCCTCATACAGTTCCTCCTCTCATCACATATTTAAATTGCAAATAGGCAGTGTCATTTTTAGGTTACAGGTTATATAATTTTCAGCATTTCCTTTATATTTCTTGGTCATTCAAGGTAATCAAGATATCATTTTATTGTAACTATTACTCTTAAAATGGTTTACCACCTATGTTTGACTGATCTTAGTTTTAGGTGATCTATTTTAGTTAAAGCACTATAAGAATCTGTCACCAGCAAACATTTAAGGTAATGGGTACAGAGTTACTGGAAGACAGTACATTTTATTTCTTTAAAAAAATGACTTGTGCCTGTTAGTTTTTTTATTGAGCCGTAGTTGATGGACAATATTACATAATTTTCAGGTGTATAACATAGCGATTCACAATTTTTAAAATAAAGATTATACTCCATTTATAGTTATTATAAACTATTGATTATATTTACATTACATTGTGTTGCACAATGTAAACTTGGAGCTTATGTATTTTATACATAGTATTTTGTACCTCTTAATTCCCTACTCCTAGACAATACATTTTATTTCTTAAACTTAGAGGAGATCATGTGAAATAAAGTATTACTTATATCATATTTATCACATAAAATAACACAAGACATAGGATTTAGAAGTTTCTAAAAATTATTTAATCATAGTAACAATGCATAAACTTTGTATAGGGGGAAAAAGTTTATTTCCAATTTGCATATCTGAAACTTTTACTTGGCAAGGAAAAGACCAGATATCCTTTCAGAATATCTTTACACAAAGCTTTCAGACCACTTTTCTCAAATAGTTTTATTTAAAAATTTAATATTTTTAGGTTGTTTATGATTTATACACTTGCATGGATCTTTTATATGGACCGAGAGGTGTATCTTTAGAGAATACTTTTTCCTGTACACTTATCATCCATTAAACACCTTAAAACCATTGTCATTTCTATTGGCAAAATTAACCTAGGTATACAAAGTGAAAATTGAGAGGCCCCATATTTCAGAAAATCAGAAACAAAAACTAGGGCTAATAAAAATTAATGATTAAAAAGATACAATGCAAATAAACATAAAATGAACAACTGAGAAGTTTGTTCAGCCATAGTGAGATTGGCTGGTGTGCTCAATAGAAAACAAAGACCACAGGCGCGAAGCAGTGAAGAACTGATCATGGCAATAATGATACCTCTTAGGCAAAGACCAGTAAGTTTATTCTCTTCTATTGCCATATTCTTTAAGTTGACACTCAAGGATACCTACTGCTCATTGTTCCTGTCGGTCTCTCAAATGTTTAACAAAGAAAGGAAGTGAGTTTATCCACTTTACAGTTTTGGTGATAGTGCATTCCTAATTTTGGGAGCCCTAAAGATTAAAGTTTGATGATGAAAAGTGTCCCATTAGCAGAACCTTTAGCATATAATTTATTCAGTGCTATATGTAATCATACTGTTTTTTTAAAATGCCAAACATTTGTTTATTAATTATTCTTGATATTGATGTAATGCAAGGTTAATGTATTCATTTATTTAAATATGTAAGTTTTATTAAATACAAAATGTTTCATAGCAATTTATCTATCGTTCTCCACAGGAAGCATACAAGTAATATAATCAAGATTTTTAGCAAGGTTTCTGCTCTCCCTTTCATGCCTCCAGTGATTTTTTCCCTACTTTTCTAATCTAATCCCTTACGCTATCCTTGCCACATATTAGTTTTCCTCAGGATATATAAAAGAGATTATTATGGATTTAATTGTGTCCTTCCAAGAAAGATATGGTGACCTTATTTGGAGATAGGGTTTTTATAGAGGTAATCTAGTTAAAATGAGGTAATTAGGGTAGGCCCTAATCCAAAATGACTTGTATCCTTATAAAAATGGGAAATTTGGAGAGAGACATGCACGCAGGGAGAATGCCACCAGAAGATGACAGCAGAGATCAGGGTGACACATTTACAAGCCTAGGAACACAAAGATGGCCAGCAAACCAACGGAAGCTAGGAGGGAGAAATGCAACAGATTCTCCCTCATAGCCTGCAGACGGAAGAACCCCATTGACACAATGATTTTCTTTTGTTTAAGCCACCCAGTTTGTGGTTCTTTGTAATAGAAGCCAGCAAATGAATATATTACTCAGAAATGTGACATGATAAAAGGTTAAGGAGACTTTCCATAGCAGAATGTTTGGTTTTATTTATGGGTGAGAATAATTCTTTCCTAAAATGGATATATCATTACTTGAAAATATTAATGCTCTCAGCAATGATATATTTGAATACATTCTGAAATTATGTTTTGAATTACTGGCCCAGTACAAGTCTACTATGTTTAGATTTTTCCTGTGACTTTGGTTTTCATGATTTTTTTGGTAGCTCTGCTTTGGCAGAGTTGATGACATTGTTAATAGAAAGGAAAGCAACATACTGGAAATTCTTGGCTCTGTATTCAAATCCTAATAACCTAAGAACTTTTAGGACCAGGAAAAGCATAACTTGTAATCCACATTTCATTTATAAATTTAGAAAATAAGGACCATAAGAGCTGATATGCAGAATATATGATTATGAAAATTATTCTCAAAATGTACTGTATCAGCAATTGTCATCAATTTTGGGAAATTCTCTGTAAATATTAGTATAGAAATTAATTTTAAAGCAGTAAAAAATTATGACAGATTGATCAGCAACAGTATTTTATACAGAACATTCTTGAGATTCCCAAGATGTTTATGAATTTCCAAATATCATTATAGCCTATAATTTCTCCCATAGAAGCAGCAAATAGTAAGCAACAAAGCCATTTTCAGATGGGGATGCCGAGCAGACTGTATCTGTAGGGAATCACTCCAACAGAACTTTCTGCAATGATGTAAACACTCTTATTTCAGTGCTCCCCAATAAGGTAGCCATTAAGCTTGCATGGCCACTGAGCACTTGAAATTTGACTAGTATGACTGAGGAACTTAATTCTTAATTTAACATACATTTCAATAACCACATGTCACAAGTGGCTCTTATACTGAACAGTGTAGTTTTCTAGGCTCATTCCCTCCCGTACATATTTTCCTTCCCTTTTCACTTAACAAAGTGGTTCTCAACCAGTGGCATTTCTGCCCACTAGGTGATATATGGCAACATCTGGAGACATTTTTGGCTGTCATATCTAGGTGGGTGGGATGCTACTGGCACCTTGTGAATAGAGACCAGGATGCCGCTAAACCTCCCACAATGCACAGGACAGCCCTGGCAAGAAAGAATTATCCAGTCCAAAATGTCAGTAGTGCTAAGTTAAGAAGCTCTGACATATTTAAAAGAATGTCAAATGAAAATTAAAAATATTTTGAATATCATTATGAATAGCTGTATAATATTCTAACATTAGCTAGTCTGTTCTTTACTTAAAATCTTTAGCCATTGTTAAATTCCAACTGCTACTGTTTTCTCTGGCCACAGTATCTTAGTGAGTATACCACCTCACTTGATTTTCAGTCATCCTGGCCTTTGTAATTTTCATATGACCGACGATGGTAAATTTACTTCAGTAATAGGATAAGTATGCTTAAACCCCTAACAGATAGTTTTGTAAACATTAAGACACGTAGAATAATTTTTACCTTTAACCTTCCATTTAACCTCAAAAAAATGTATGAAAAGGGTAGTTTAGGGCAAATGCATAATCAGTGACACAGAACTAAGCTCACGTTCTGCCAACAGAAACTCAGCAGTAATCTTTTTCCATGTGATGACCAAAACAGTAATGCCATATTTATTTTAGGGTATTTATACCATTTATGCCATTATTATTGTAATACACCATTTATTTGAACATTTAACTCTATACTGAAAGAAGAGAATATAAGAATCTCTATCATAAAAGGGTTAAAGAATCCAGTGGAAAAAGAAATAGCTAATACAGCAGCACTGACAAAAAGTGGACAAAAGGAAATTGTTTCTTAAGTGAAGGCTACAATAAAGGAATCTTGTTGGAAGTTCTGGCCTCTGCAATGAAAACAAGACCCAATAGTTTAGGAAGACAGAAACGATCACCTCTTGCTGGGCAGTCACAACAAATTATATGTTTAAGATTTTTAACTTTTAGATTTTTAACTTTTCCAGTTTCCTTGAAAACATCATTGCTCCCATTTATCTTATTTCTTGGTTGTCTAACAGCAGTATCCTATTCTTAGACACAATTCATGAACAGTTAAGCTATTTACATGATGGAGTTCATTAAAACTGGTAAATAAAGATAAAATCTACCTTAACCTAATTGAAAGAAATTATTTTAGCCATCACTGAGATTTTACAACCATTTAAAAATATTTAAAGCACATATAACGGAAGAAAAATATCACTTGTAAATTGTGACTGCCCTCAAAGTTCCCAAGGATTTAAGATGTTTTTAATTAATCCTGTCATAATCTTAACCAGCACACACACAGAAAAAGGACAGAAGCAGGTTACTACTATAACAATATGTTTCAGAGATGATGCTGGCTTGGAATTGAGTAATGTAAGTAAAGGTGTTGAGAACTGGATGGATCCTGGATGTATATCTTGCAGGTAGAGACAACAAGCTTTTCTGTAGTCTTCAACGTATGGAATTGGAGAAAAAGAAGAATCAAGGATGATGCCAAAGTTTTTGGCCTAAACTACTGAAGGGCTGAGCTATCATTAACTGGGCTGGGGCAGGCTGCCAGAGGCAGATCAAAAAGAAAATTCAAGAGTTCAGTTTTGGATATCTTAAATTCGAGATGACTTTTAAATGCTTCCAAATAGAGTTAAGGAGGCAGTTAAAAATATGTATGATCATGAGTTCAGCAGAGGTCTGGGTTGAAAATGTAAATTAATGGGAGTCCTCATAGGTGTAGATAGAAAAGAGAAAAGGTTTAAGAACTGAGCGCCTGGACACACCAATTTTAATAACTCAGGGCATGTAAAGGAATGTGGCAAGGGAGACTGAGTAGGGAGTGGTTAGTGAGTTATGAAGAAGCACAGTTTCTTGGAATCCAAGTGAAGAAAGTACTTCAAGGAGAGAATGAGCAACTGTATGAAAAGCTGCTGCTGGGGGGAGGGTATGGCTCAAGTGGTAGAATGCTTGTTTAGCATGCATGAGGTCCTAGGTTCAATCCCCAGTACCTCCTCTAAAAGTACATAAACCTAGTTACTTCCCCCTACCAAAAAAAAAAAGTAAATGAATAAAATAATTTAAAAAACCCAAATCTGCTGCTAAGTCATACAAGGACCAATTTGGCCATGTAGGGGGTCGATACTGACCTATGGAAGGGTAACTTTAATGGAGTGGTTGGTGGCAAAGCCTAAGTAGCATGGCTTCAACAGTGACCTGAAGGCGAGGAAGTGGAGAAAGTGTATACAGACTGTTCTTCTGAACAGTGTTTGCTTTAAAGAGAGGGAAAGAAATAGGGTAATGAGGTGAAAAGTATAGTAGGCTGAAAGAGTTTTTTTTGTTTTTTTTTTTAAGATAGGAGAAATAATAAATGGCATGTTTGCAAGCTGACAAGAGAGGTCTAGCAGAGGGAAAATATGATGTTGGAAAGAAAGGGGCACAATTGCTAGAGTATGGTTTTTAAGCTAGAGTATTGCTAGAGTATGTAATTTAGACTCTAAAGATACCCATTAAATATAATTGAAGAGGATCAATTAAAGAAAGAAGATTGAGGTTTAGTAGTACTGCCAGATAATAAAAATATGGTAAAAGAAAAATAAAAATGTTATGATGTAAAAAGGGAAATACAGATGTACAGAATTAAAAAGGAAGTTACCAAATTTATCTAACTCTATGTGAGAAAGTAGTACTGATAAAGAATCTGGAGTAAATAGTATTTTATATTTAGAAATGAGAAAGAAATTACAAAGTAAAAAATGAACAAGTTGAACTGCACTAAAAACTATCAACTCTCTATATAACTAAAAATAAAATATCTAAAGGGAAGTATAATTAGATTGAGAAACACACTTGCATCAAATAGGACTTTAAAGTTAATTTCCTTATTATGGAAGGAGCTCAGATAAACAAGTGAATTATCAAGTAACCAAGAGATAAATGGATAAAGAGCATAAAGACTATTTGTACAATATATGATATACTAAATAAATATTAGGACAAATATTAAACCTTGCTAATAAGAAAAAATGCAAATGAGAACAATGAGATCTGTTATATTCATTAGGGAAGTATAAAAAAAGTTAAAACTCCCCTATCTGGCTAAACTGTGATAAAGACAGTACTCATACATTGTTGGTGAAAGTGTAAAATATTAACATCTTTCTGGATAGCAACTTGGCAATTGATATCAATGGTCATTAAAGATATTCATAGCCTTTGACTCAGAAATACTCCTTTTGGATATTTATCCTAAGGAAACACTTAAAAAGTATATATAAATGATGTCCATTGCAGCATGATAATTACATTGTAGCATTACCTATGATAATACAATATTAGAAATGATCCAAAAGGAAAATTAAAAAATAGAAGAATGGCTATGAAGATTATGAATACTGGTTTGATCAAATAGAAGATATAAAATAAGACTTCAGAACAACATAGAAGATGCTTACCATATAATAATAAATTTTTTTTGGTCCCAGGTTTTGGCACCAAAAAAAAAATTTTTTTTTTCAGGCAATCTGTTTTTAGTCCTGATCTTAATTTAACCACAATGCTATGCTGTATACACAAATTAAGAAAAGTTAGGAAAATGGGGGTTTCCCTCAACCTCTAAGAGTCGTGTTTTAAAAGGTAAGGTATGGGTATCACATATCATTTGGTAGTCTCAGGTTACTATCCCTTAATAATTGCTAACTAACCTTTCAATATTGCCTGTAAAGTTAAACTGATTTTAAAAAGACTGGAAATGATGAAAAATCCTCATAGCATTACAGAACGCTACAGCTGTACAAAAGTTGAGGTTACCAGGTCTTTTTGCAGAGAAAGAAATAGAGGTCTATAATCAGTAAGAAGTTGACTCAAGGTCATTCAGCTGGTTAGCATAATCAAAGCTAGTTCTGTATGAAAATGAATATATGTATATTCATGTATGACTGAAAAATTGTGTTGTACAGCAGAAATTGACACAACATCGTAAACTGACTATAACTCAATTGAAAAAAAAACACAGCAAAAAACTAGTTCTAAATTCCAGGTTTCCAGTGATAAGGACAATTAAAGTCCCATGATATTTTTTCTATACCATCTTACACCTCTCCCCTCTACCCAAAAAATCTATTTATTTATCTATTATGTTTCTAGTGCCAACAAATACCAGGCACCACATTTGATGTGTTTTAGTTAAACTAATTTAATCTTTACAACAGTTTTAAGGAGGTAAATATTATAACCATTTAAAGACAAGGACAGTGGGGGGTGGAGTATAGCTCAAAGTGGTAGAGAGCATGCTTAGCATGCACGAGGTCCTGGGTTCAATCCCTAGAATCTCCTCTAGAAAGTAAAATAAATAAAGAACAAACCTAATTACCTCCCTCTCCTCCCCCCACAAAAAATAAAATAAAGGCAAGGACACTGAAACTCAGATGGATTTAGTATGTTGCCCAGGACCCCAAAGCTATTAACTGGCATCCAGGTCTGATTCCCAAGCCTCCCTGAAATGATCTGCCAGTCTGGGGAGAAAGTAAAGTGCTCCTGCACACAGGGAGCTCCAGTTAAAGAAGGTCCTTGTGTTCCTTTCACATGCCACCAGAGGCTCATGTTAAGAGAACTGTCTGATCTTTCTTCAGACTCAGGACTAAGCTGACTGTTCCAGTGGATTAGAAAGAATGTTAAGTAAATTCTTTTTCCTGGTTTGAGAAAGGTTTTCCAAGTTTGTGTAGACCCTGGGGTTGATCCTTTGTGTTCTTACATATGATCAAGGGAGTAGAAAACATTCAGTGCTTAGAGAAAGAGAAATTGGAGGGCAGAGGAGCAAAAATACAGTGATGCTTGTATCCCCTGACAACTGTGCTTTCTAATAGACTAATGAATGGTTCAATGGCTCATGAAATACATTTCCTGACACTTGATAAATACATTTCCATGACCCTTTGTCCTTCACATTTTGCTCCTTCCTTTGCCTCATGCTTTAAATTCTGTAGGTTCAAGTATGCAAGCTTTAATCCCCTCTCTCCTGTTAGGGAGCCCCGTAAGTGGTCTCCCCATCTTCGGAGTTTCTCCATTTACATCGATCTCACACAAGGCAGAGAATCTTCCAAAGCGAAGGCACTGCTGCCTAATAAAATCTATCACTTCTTCCTTACATTCCTTGAAAACTGGGCCCAGCCTGCCTTTTCAGCTTTATCTCCCCAGTCCCTCAAGTCCTCTGTAACTAATCTGGGTTTTCCCTCCTCTGTGCTTTGGCTCACAGTGATCTCTTTATCTGGAATCCTCTCCTTTTTCATCTCTGGCTGTCTAAATTCAGTCTGTCCTTTAAGGCCCATCTCAAGTGTAATCTCCCTTGCTTTTTCTGATTCTTCAACCAGATATAATCTCTTCCTCCTCTGAACTCTGTAGCACTGGGTGTAACTCTTACAAGACTTGACCTGCACAGCAGTAGCAGTATTCGAACTGTCAGTTCCATAAAGATCAGTTATGTGTTACTAACTTTTGTGTTATAGACAGCACCCAGAAAAGACATTCATAACTCAAAGTCAATGATTAAAAACAAAAATCTGATGTGAGTAATGCAAACTAAATCAAAGCGCTTTACAATTTTCTATCTATCAGTTAAAGAACTGGTTAAAGATACCCTGAAAATTAAAAAAAAAAAAAAAAGGTACAGCTTCTTAACGGGGCCCTTCATGTCTAGATGCAGACACAACTGGTAGACGTCTACTAGGTCTGGAAAGATATGCCTGTATTATTAAAATGAAGACTCAAACAAGGCCCCAAAAGGCAAAAAAAAAAAAAAAAAAAAAAAAAAAGACATCCGTGGAATGCTTTTATTTCTTTTTAGTTTTGTACAGATGAACACAGGAAGCTTTAAAACTAGAAACTGTACCGCGGAAGGACAAACTGCATGAAGACAATCAAAAGACAAATTTTGAATGCTATTGCAAATCAGGTTTAACAGGGCTACTAAGCGGGTGATTCACTCCCAAACAAAATAAAACCAAAACACACAGAAAAATTAGCTCCTTCTGCCCACTGAGAAACAAAATTAAAAATCTGGTAATGTTATTTTTTCCTCATTCTATATAGTTAGAAAAGTCTGCCACCTCATAAAAACATTTCATAAAGGTACCGAGATAGTATTACTCCTATAGAGATCATGAATAATGAATCCACCGGCCCCTGGCTGTAACTAAGTCTTTGTTGTTTACTTGGTGATTTCTGTTTTTGAGGAGGGGGTTAAGTTGAGGGGGGTGGGAGTAAATCAGTTTAAATTATAGTCCAACAAATACCTTTACTGAGTAAACAGCACAATTCAACTTATTTTTTTCTTATAGGTCTGCAGCACTTGTTGGTAAGAGCACAATGAAATGAACCGACAATTTGAACAAAGGCCACAGAGACCTGTAGCCTCTCAATCACTTAGCAATACTTCCGCCAAGACGGCCGAATTCTGGGATCTGTGCGAGCTGGCGAGTGTCACCGTTCAATAATGAGCTGCTTTCTCGATAAGCTGTAGATCTCGGGACAACTGAGACCCTTCCCAGAGATCTCAGCCGGGAGCCGTCTCGGGTTTTTAGACTAATCTCTCCTCCTACCACACGTGACCCAGTGGCAATCGGCCGCCCAGAGAGACCCGCAACGCAACAGCGGCAGGATACAAAGGCTAGGCGCCGCCACGGAATCCACAGGCGGATCGCGGAGCCTCCCGCTCTCAGCCTCTGCGGAGCTTGCGCACGGCGCCGCCGCGAGGCGCGCCGCTCCCAGGCCCGCAGGGCGGTGCCGCGCAGCGCGGGGAGCGGGAGCAGGGAGCGCGCGCTGCCTACCCTGTGCGCCTGCCCACCCAACGCCGCGGGAGCAGAGCTGACGAGCCGCACGCAGTCCGGCCGCGCCGCAGCCGCCGGGCCTTCGTCCGACGCAGGGAGCTCCGCAGCGACGTGGACTAGGGTGAGGAGGCCGAGAGCCCCCAGACCCCGGCCAGGCCCAAGGCCAGTCCAGCCCACCCCCGCCCAGGCCCGGGCCTTCCCTTCTCCTCCTGGCCGCTCCCCTCCCCCCATCTCCCTCGGGCCTCGCGTGGGCTGCGGGGCGCGGTGAGCGGCACTTACACCACGGCTCTGGAGATCATCCAGGACACCATCTTTCCGGGGGCTTGGACCCCACCTCGGGGGCGGGTGGGCACCGAGCGTGGCGGACCAGGCCGCCAACGGCAGGCCGCGCGCTCGCCGGCTCCTCGCGCTCCCCGGGGCCGCGCTGGCGCCCTCGGGAGCCGGGCCCGGTGTCTGCGCGCGGCGGCCGGAGCTGCGCGGCAGTCGGTCCCCCGCCCGTCCCCGCCCGCCGGCCGAGCCGCCGCCGAGCCAGGCGGCCCCGCCCCTGCGCTCCGCTGATAGGCGGCAGCGGCGGCGCGTTGGCCGAGGCCAGGTCTGGGCGTCTGGGCTCCGGGGGCTGGGCGGCCGGGACCCCAGCCCGTCGGAGGGCCTCTCGGCCCAGGTCCCTGCGCGCTGACCTCCCTTTTCCTCCTCCTTACGTCCCTGGGACGCCCACTTGGCTGGGGGATGGTGGTGGTGGTGGTGGTGGTGGTGGTGGTGGTGGGAGGCTGAGGAAGGGGACTTGGGGGTAGGGGTTGTCAGTGCGTGTGTGAAAAATGAAATAGTAGCAGAACTCTGTCCAGTAGAATCCTCCGGATCAGGCCCTAGTTTCTGGAGAGGCGAGATGCTGAGATGTGTTCAGCCACATCCGGTGTCCTCATTGTTAACTGAGGCCCTGGGCATCCTCAGACTACCGCATTTTAAGGCAAACAGGGGAGGATCTTTGCACAGGCCTCAGTGTGTACCAGGAATCTCCTGATGCGTGGTGCAATGCAGGGAGGGGCAGAGGGAAGAAAGCATTGGATTTCAGCTTTGCAGTAGTGGGTGTATTGATACCACTCTTCTGGGCCACTTAAGGCTCCTTTTCATCACAGCATCTGCAAAGCCTGTTTTACAAACACACATCTGAGCCTGCCAGATAGTCGAAGTAAAAATTTGGGCCTAGAATTCCTGACCTGTCCTGCTATTTACAGGTGTCTGGTTTTTTGAAAATTGGATTACTGCTTAACACCTTGCAGTTCTTGCAGGTATCATAATTTCAAGAGGCAGAACTTAAACTCTGATTTCTTGGCAGCAGTACCAAATAGAAAACGATCTCAAAGTTTAGTTTGTCTTTTTTTTTTTTTTTCTGTTAAGGCGATAATAAAAGGTAATTCTAGTAGTCAGATGGTGAGAATAAAAGATGAAATGTCAGCTTGAAGTCTTTAATTAAAAGTCCTAGAAGAATATAATAGCTTACTTTGTGACCATACTGTAATTTATTCTTTTTGTTCCTCAGTTTCCCCATAGTAAAAAGAAGCTGGTAATACTGCAGCCTAACTCTTGCCTTCCAGGGGTGATATGAAGCATTGCTTAATACATGTTTAGAGAGTTCTGCGACCTGCTTGGGAGAAAAATGAAGGATACATATAAGATTATGCTGAATTTTTCTTTAAGGTCCCAGGTTCAATACATTTAATAATATTTTCATTATTTAAGAAATGAACTCGAACTGCTCTCTACTCTTGGTTTAGTCCTCCCCCCTACCCCCGGTTTATTTTCTCATGTTAAGAATGTATACTTGAATTTCAGGGATCTTATTAATGAAAATTTGCATTTGTTCAAATCTTTTATTTTTGGCCATTTTTCAGTATTATTTGGAAATCAGGTGTGCCACAGAAGCACTAGTTTTCTGGAAAATTCTCTTGCCCAGTAAAACTCAGAGTTATTTGAATGGCATTCAAATCCCTCCATGAATAGATCCTTAAATGTTAATTTTTACTGCCTTCCCAACTCCTAATGTACCTTTTCCTTACCTCTCTTCTCTGAACCAAGCTGTATCTATTGGATGGTAAGCTATTTAAAGACAGGTATGATGTATTAATTATCTGTGTTTTCCCAGTATCTGGAATAGGGTAATTTCTGAGTAAAGGTTTAGATAATGTTTTTTAGATAGTCATTCTCTTAAGTATGAAAACTGAATGAAATTTCAGTTGTGTATGGTGGAAGTCTCTTAAAGATGTCTTTCTTGCCTTCTTAATTTGGAGGTCATCCTGAATATTAATTATTTCACTATACCAAAATATACTAATGCTTTCAGGGGTTGTTGAAATAAATAGGACTGCTGACTACTCTCTGAAATGTCCATAGGCTGCTGTGTGTTAAATTTCATTTTGTGTGCTTATTATATCTTCAGCCTCCTCCACATTCATGTCACTTCTTGCTGCTCTCAATCTGCATCAGCCTCCTTCTTCACATCTCAATATGCCATGTGTTGGAAACCACCTACCCTGTGCTACGCACATGTTGTTGAGTCAACCTGAGTCAGTTCACAGAGCCTAGGTAGTGTTTATTCCCTGTTGATACACTGGAAACTGAGGTTTACAGTTCACTGCCAGTGACCACATAACCCATAAGTAGTAGAACTGGAACTCTAACCCAGGTTTGCCTACTGTTCTTTACATTATACTGTGATAGTCGAATTATGTTTCAGGCAGTGGGTCCAGATGGGAGTGATCTCTAGGGGGAATTTGGGAGGTATTTTTTGGGATTGTTGGAAAAATTGGGGCTAAGCACTAGCATTTGATGATTGGGGACCAGGGATGCTGTACACTTTGTAATGCATGGGCTGTTCTGAACAAAGAATGTCCCCATGTCCCCATGGTTTAGGAGTATCCTGCCTGACAGTTATGTAACATTTGTAATTATCTGAACCTAGAACCTCCATTTTACATCTAAACCATGGTTTTCACTGAGACTGAATTTTCCAGTGTCTATTTCTGCATGCAACTGTGTGTGAAAGGAAGATTTGTTTTGTTCACAACTTGACCATGAGTTGTTTACAGTTTGGGAAAATTGCATCACAAACTACTTTGCATTCGTAACAGTCATGGTTAGCTACAAACTACTCCTGTATGTCTTCTTCTAGTTCAGTTTTGTTTCAAGATTAACACATCGAAATGCATATTATCTTATTTCAAATAATTTTCATTTCACTCATTTATATCTTATTTAGGGTACATGGGTTTGTTTAAAGTTGTCTGTAGGAAGATTGTTTTTAATTTCATTTCAGGGTGATAAAACACAAGTTGGAAAGTGTTTTATGGAAGGGGGACATCCAGTCTGATATGGTTGAGAATCGTTAGTGTAAACTAAGGGTCATTTTGTCTGAGAAGGAGCCTCACATGGAAAGTACCCAGGTTTCAGTACTGGGTGTTTCTAATATTTGTATGTTGGCCTGGGCTTTGGATGGTTGAGATCTGGTAGTAGGTAGCCATTAGATAAGTACTGTATGGTGTAAGGTCTGGCTCCGGAGACAAAAAGAGAAAAGAAAATGCATTACCTGCTGCCTGGAATCTTTTAAAGTGTGGTATCGTTTGGCATTCCTTGAGATCATTTCTTGTTTAGAAGATAGAAAATTATTTCTTTAAATACTGAACTGAATTTTTTTGTATTGTTTGTTTTATGAGGGGGAGGTAATTAGGTTTATTCGTTGATTTCTGCTTGAAGGAAGTACTGGGGATTGAACCCAGGACCTCTTGTGTGCTGAGCATGCACTCTACCACTTGAACTTAATTTTTTTAAACATGTATTGCTAGTGTTCACTTGTTGTGCTGTGGAGTGGTGGGAAGAAGGATATTTAGGGCAAAGGACATTCTATCAGGAGATCTGTTTCTACTGCTAGTAGTATGTTGTTTGGCAAGTTGATCTGTTTCCTGTTAAATGGGGATGATAATGTTATGATAATCAAATGCAAGAGGGTTTAAAACATAAGGGTAATTATACTTTATTAAAAGAATTGGTTTCTCTTCTACATTTTCACTTAGTGTTCCTGGGAGATATGTGGAATGTGTGTCTTCTACATGTTAAAGGAGTTTGTTTATTAGGGGAAAAAAAGAGGGTGGGAGAGTCCCTAGGAGAGCAGGTAGTGAGAACAGACGTACAGGGCACAGAGATAGTATCTAATCTATGTAATTATTAATTATGCAAATGAAACTAAATACTAGGTCACCTTCCCAGTTCTGTTGGAGTATTTCCAAGAGCTTGAAAATATTTTATTTGCAGAAAGGCTAAAATGACTAAATGAGTCTAACTTTAATAGTTGTTTAGAAAATGTTGTGAGGGAGAGACTCTTAAAGAGAGTAACTTAAAAAAATGAAACCCGTTTTTCTATCTGCTACCAGATGAATGTTTTTTTCTGTCTTAGCCAGTTTGCTTTATGATATTATGGTTACAACAGAGGTCAGATTTGGCATCTGACATTGAGATCAAATTATAAAGAAATAATATTGAAAATTGGGTTGTGTTAGAATAAAAAGATTAGACTCTGAATTAAGTATTTGACTATAGGTATTAGCAGAAAAAGTTAATTACTATTTAACATTCAATGGAGGAAACAAAACATGTTTGTGATGGCTGGATCTAGGGCACATGCTTACATGAGGTTTTTATACCTCTGAGGTGGTAGCTTTGCTTACAACAATTAAGACAAAAGAGCTTTTTTCTCCCTTCAGGATAGAAAATGGTTTTGTGTTTGACCATATTAAATGGCAGAGAAATCTCTAGTTCAAGACATATTTGAGGCACTTTCACTATTCATTTAAAATAGAAGAGATTGGGGGGGAGGGTTTAGCTCACTGGTTGACAGTATGCTTAGCATGCTTGAGGTCATGGGTTTGATCCCCAGTACCTCCATTAAAAAAAACAAATGTAATTACCCCCCCTCAAAAAAACCAAATAAAATAGAAGAGATTAAGTCATACTTCCCAGTTTTGAAATCAAGATATTTCAGGTATTGTTCAGGTGTGTACGGAATTATTATGGTATAATTTACAGAAAGCTGAGCTATTTGATTATTCCATTACGTCTAGTAAGCCAAACTTTAAAAAAATTTTATTGATGTTTTTGAGTGGTAATTCAAAGCATACAGAATAAAATTCAAAATGGTGAACAATGAAAAGTTAGTCTTAACTTTTTATTATCTGTCTCCAGCTATCCAGTTCCTTCAAAGGCCTGTGTCTGTTGCCAGTTTTTTGTGTTGTTTTGTTTTGTTTTTGCTAAGAGTAAAGTCCAGAAAGAGACCCAGTTATATATAAGTATGTAGTCTAAGATAAAGGTAGAATTTTATTTACGTCAGTTGGGACATAATGGATGTATTTATTAAATGATTTTGTGATAGCAAGCTACAGACTTAATAAAATATTTAGAAAAAGTGATTCTTGATGGATTAAAAAATGTAAATGTGAAAACTAAAAGTACCATAAAAGTATAAAAAGAAGACATATGTGAAGGTAATACAATTTTGTTAATGGAAAGGCCGTTCAAAGCATGCCATAAAATCAGAAACCAAAAAGGCAAATTTCGTAGACTTGATTGCATAAGAATTTAAAACTCCTGTGCCTCCAAAAACAATATAAATAATTTCAAGACAAATGAAAAACTGGGAAAAAACATTTGTAAAACCAGACAAAGCACTCCTAAAAACCATTAATTAAAAATACATCTCAAAACTCAGAATCTCTGGTTTCCAGTCCGGCATGGAAGGAGCAGCTTAGGAGTTGCCACTCTGTTCTAACAAGTAAAACGCTGAATAAACTAAAAAATCAACAACTCTTCTTAGATCCTTCAAACAAGTGAGGTTGCAGAATAATCTGCTGCCCCCTCAAATGGAAAGGCAGGCAGATATGGAGAATCACAGCTTACCAGAGCAGAAACCTCTGCAAGAACCAGTGCTAGAGTAGGAAAACCTGCACTGTAATTGGTGAATCTGGAGGCTCAGGGTGGACAACTCTGAGAGTTAAAAACTGTGAGAGAATCCAGTCATGGCAGGGAGGGGACCCACACTTTTGTGAGTTTTGCCACCAGGAGGTTGACCAGGTCCTCACAGTTAATAATGGAGAAAAATCCCCCTGCTTGCAGCAGAGGGAGGGGGAAAGAAACCATTTCAAAATACACCAGAGTATTCCCTCCTCTTTAACAAGGTGGGCCCTCAGGAGAAACAGTTTACTAGAGGCAAACCTGGAGGAAGCGAACTACCCAACACCAGTCAGCTCTAGCCTTCCACCTGGGGGAAGGGAAAAACCCAATTTGAGCCCTTCTAGCCATCCATGTAGAGGAAGGGAAACACATAACTCCAGTCCTCTCCAGCTCTCTTGTCCCATTTTAATGGGAGGTGGGGATGAGAAGCATTGATGAAGTTTACAGTCCAGAGGTACCGACTCACTGAAAGACTGAGACCTAATTATAGGACTATAGAATGCTCTGCATACCTTCACCACCATACCACTACTTTACTAATGATCTGGTTACCGCAGTTCCTTTTACCCAGTGCATCATGTCTGCCTTTCAGCAAAAAATTACAAGACATCTAAAAGGCAAAAAATACAGTTTGAAGAATCATAGCAATCATCAGAACCAGAGTCAGATATGGAAGGAATGTTGGAATTACCAGACCAGAAATTTAAAAAGGAACTGATTAATATGCTGAGTGTTTTAATGGAAAAAATAGACAACATGTAAGCAGAGATGGACAGTGTAAGCAGAGATGGACAGTGGAAATTCTAAGAAAGGATAAAAAAGAAATGCCCTTTCCTACCATTGCTTTTCAACACTATGCTGGAAGTCCAACATAACACAGTAAGAAGAAAAGGCAAAAAAAATTATAGTGATTGGGAAGGAAGGAATAAAACTGTCTTTCCTTTGCAACAGCATTTCTACTTGATTGCGTGAAACATCTGAAATAACTGACAAAAAAATTCTTGGATTACAAGTGACTATAGTAAAGTTGCAGGACACAAGGTTAATATATGAAAGTTAATTGCTTGCTTCTATGCCATCAGTGAACAAGTAGAATTTGAAATTGAAAGCACAATATCATTTACTTTAGTGCCCCACAACATGAAATGTTTAGGTATAAACACAACAACAACAACAACTATATATATATAGTGTGTGTCTGTGTATATATATATATATATATATATACATATATATATATATATATATGTATGTATGTATGTAAAAGATAAGATATATATGAGGAAATGTATAAATAAGACATACGAGGAAAACTATAAAACTCTGATGAATGAAATCAAAGATCTGAATAAATGAAGAGATATTCTATGCTTATGGTTAGGAAGACTCAGTACTGACAGGATGTTAGTTCTTCCAAACTAGATCTATAGATTCAATGCAATCCAAATGAAATCCCAGAAATTTTGTTGATGTTGACAGACCAATTTTAAAATTTATATGCTGAGGCAAAAGACCTAGGATAGCCAACTTGAGTATTGAGAAAAAGAATAAAGTCAGAGAACTGACAGTATCCGACTTCAAGACTTGCTATAACACTACATTAATCAAGACGGTATGATATTGGTCAAAGAATAGACAAATGCATCAGTGGAATAGCACAGAGAGCCCAGAAATAGAAGCATATAAATACAGTCAAAGAAGCAAAGACAATACATTGGAGCAAAGGTAGTCTTTCCAACGAACAGTGCTGATACAGCTGGACATCCACATGCAAAGATGACTCTTACGCCCTTCACAAAAGTTAACTAAAAATGCATTACAGATCTACATGTAAAATGCGAAACTCTGAAACTCCTGGAAGATAGTATAGGGGAAAACTTAAGTGGCCTTGGATATGGGAATGACTTCTTTTAGGTACAACACCAAAGGCATTCATTATCTATGAAATAAAAATTTGGTAAAGTGAACTTCATTAAAACTTCTGCAGGTGAATAGTCAGAGGAGGACAGAGGATTTTTAGGGCAGTGAAACTATTCTGTAGGTTGCTACAGTGGTTTATATCTGTCATTATAAATCTTTTGTCCACATCTGTACAATGTGGAACACTAAGAGTGAATTCTAGTATAATCTGTGGACTTTGGATGATAATGATCTGTCAGTGTAGGTTCAGCAGTTGGAACAATATTCCAGTCTGGTGGGGGATATCAGTAGTGGGGAGCTGTATGTGTGTGGGAACAGAAGGTATATGAGAACTCTCTGTCCTTTCCGCTCATATTTTCTGTGAACCTAAAATTGCTCTAAAAAATGAAGCTTATTAATGAAAAAAAATCTTGGAAAAAACGAATGCACAAAGAATATCAACACATAATTTATAAATGCAAATGGTCAGGATGTACTGTAATCCTTAGTGATCCACAGAGACACATGGTCCAAGTTCAGAACTGAGTCTTGTTCAAGAAGCATAATTCAACCCCAAAAGTTATTGAAAAGGAATTCCAATTTTCCTCAAAGAGCATTAAAGGGAATTTAATTTGTAACCAGCTTATTAATTCTTACAAGGTCTTTTCTGCTCCCTGTTTCTCTTACTGCCCTGTAGCTGCTTACCGATCAGACTCTAAAGCATTTTCCTCAAATTCCAGCTAACAAGGTCATTTCCTTCCAACATTTCTTACTTTTTGCCTTTGCTATGTTGGTCAACTTAGTATCAGCAAGTCACTCCTTTTTAGAAAACAAAAAGTAATAAGTGTAGGGAGGAGGGCTGTGGACACTGACATATTCATAAAATTTTCCTTTATACTAAGAAAATGTTTTCAGTTTCACTGATGGCTAGAAAAATCCAGATGATTATATTCTTTCTTATTGCCAAATTACCAGGTATTAAATAGAGGATTATTGCTTAGTGTTGGTGAGGGTGTGTGGTACTTCCAAGTCCCTATTGCAGTTTGGTGGGGGAGACATACACATTTCCCTGTTTTTGTAGATGCTAGGCCTTTGTGTCCCACCCCTAAGACTTTATCCCAGGCCTTTTAGTTCATTCTGTGTGTGTGTTTGGGTCTAGCAAGTGTGTATTTAGAAAGTTTATTTTCATCCTCTTTCTGTTACATTTTCAAAAGTGACTTCATACTGTGTATCTCAAAATTGTTTGTACAACCTGTGTTCAAACCCTGCAGTAGTTCTTAAAAGAACAGATTCTTAGATTCTACCCTGGACCTTAAAAGAACAGATTCTTAGATTCTATATCTAATCTCTGGATAGGGCCCGGGATTTCTTTTTAAACAAGCTATCCATAATTAGATATAAACTTAACTATATGGTTAAATAATCAGAGCCATTCTTTCAGGCTCTATAAAATTTGTGAACTTGTGCTCTGATCAGCTCTAATCTCATCCAGCTCTAACCCTGGAAGGACTTTAGCAGAATACTGGTCAACCCCTAATTCTTTGAAATTTCTTAATATAATTTACCACCTTTAAAAAAATTGTTTTATTTCTCGTTCTAAGAAACCATGTGCTCCTTGCTGCAAATCACTCAAAGAAGCTCTGCATCCTTCTTTCACAGCACCTTCCGGATGCTCTGTGCTCTTCCTTTTCTCCCTCCCTAACACCTTCTTTACCGCATGCTGTTTTTGAGATTTATCCTGTTGTTACTGTGACTGTAGTTCATAGATTTCCACTGCTATGTAATATCCGCCATATGTAGTATATACAATATATTTTTCATTCCAATTAAGGATATTATGGATCTTTGAAAACTTGCTCCAGCTGCATATATATGTGAGGTTTATCTAGGTATTTGATATGTAAAGCATCACATTTTAAAGCATAGTAAGTATCATATTTTAAAAATTGTAGCTATTTTTATGATTGTCATCCTTCCTACTAGGTTTTAAGCTTCTTGAAAGGAGGAATTGTGACTTACATATCCCATCCTGCATTGCCAGCTTCACATAAAATGATAAATAATTTTTGCTTCATTGAAATAAATTTTGTTCTTTGCTGTTTTTCTAGCATCCTCTTAAAACTCAGTTTTTTATAAGCCTCAAATCTCACAAGACAGAACTACTGATAAGTGAAATACATAGCCATGTTATATGTGAAAGCTGCATTAAAAAGTCTCAACACCTTGATCAAAATAAATATGAATCAGCAGGATAATAAACGTCGAAAGTCTTAGTTCTTATTTGACAATTTTAAATTGATGTACCCTTGAAGTCTTTTTAAGTGTTAGGTTATCACTTTAGTTCTTCTTTCTAGAGATGGAAATAATAGTGTAATATTTAACTAGTATTTACAAGAAGCTTTCATTTTACAGGTCTAGAATAATAGGAATAATGTCACTAAAAATTCTAAGAGAAAGAAAGTTATATTTTTGAAAATTAAAGAATGTTTAGCTTTATGATATAATTTTATTATAGGACTTGTGCTATTATAATTAAAAAAATCTATAGCTAATAGAGTCATATTGGTACTACGTTCAAATAGCTTCTTGCAGGAAGCTCTTTTCTGCTTTTTATTCACCTGTCCTGAACCTGGCATGTTGGTTTTAGTTCACAATAAATACTGCGCCAAGGAGCCTGGGGTTTATGATCCTAACTGTAGTTCATTAAATGATTAGGCCTGGGCAAGTCAGCTTATTTCACTGGACTTACATTTCCTCATCTGAAAAATAAAAGTAAAACTTAAGACTTCTTGTCTTTACAGGGTTATTAAAAGCATTAGACAGGGAAATGTATGAAATCTCTTTATAAACTGAGCACTGTAATAGGGATATGAGATATTATTTTTAGATTAGTAAAAATCCAGCACAAATATTCAAGACAGCCTTTTGCAGTGGGGAGAACACTGAATTTGGGAGAAGCATACTGTCATGTATGGGAAAAAGAATATGTGCAGATAACCACAGCCCAGGATAATGTGCCAGGCAGAAACCTTTACTGATTTTGAAGAAGTTCATAGGAAAGGGAGAGAGTGCTCTGTTTGGAGGAGAGGAGTCAGATGCTTCAAAAGATGGTACTTTGGTGGAGTCTTACTCTAGTAGAAAAGAAGAGGACACAGGCAGGAAATCTTGAAAGTGCAGTGCAGTGCTAGAAATTGAGTTGAAGTACCGTATTAGATAAGCAGAAGCTGGAGAGAGTGTCTTTCAATGCCGTACTATCTTCTAGCCTATGGGGAGCCCTTAGAAGGACTTTAAGCAGGAGAGTATTGTCATTAGATTGGCCTTTGTAAGATCCATCAGGATGAAGGATAGATTTGAGGATATACCAAAGGCTATTATATTAATTTGGGACAAAAACAATTGGTTTTAACCAAAGGCTCTTAAGTTGGGGTCCATAAATTAGATGTTCCTGGATAGATTCAGGGGCCATGAACTTAGAAGGTGAAAAATTACCTTTTTTTCCACTAACCTTTTCCTGAAAGTTAATATATCCTTCAGTTATGAATGTAGGGAATAAACTGTAGTAATATTTGCAGTACTTTTAACTTTCTGTCAGTAGAAATCGCAAATATTTTCATATCGCATTAAAGTTGTTGCAGATATCTTGAAGTATTACTTATACTACATATCATTATGCTGAAATTATGATAGTTACTAGATAGTGACAGCAAAGAAGCAGAGTAGAAAAAAGAGAGCACTTATGAGACACAAGCATGTGAACTGTGATGGAGTTAGACACTTCTTAATCCATCAGAATGATCCAGGTCCCAGAGATGGGGGCTGGGATAGACTCAGTGACCATATACTAAGCAACTGCCAGGAGGTGTTCAGTAGTTGAAGAAGCAAACCTAGACATTTGGAAAGAGGTCAGTCAGTCAGTCAGCAAGTAGCCAGGAGAATCAGGAAAAAAAAAAAAAAAAAAAAGGAAAATAGGTAAATGAGAGTAAGAATTGTGCAGGATTCATAGCAAAGAATAAATGTTGAGTCAGCTTTAGCTGCCTTTATTCTGCTGATCCTAGTGACTGAGAGCTAATCTCAAAGTTTCCTAGGCCTGCCAGTGGTAATAAAAAGCAGCTGGTGGATTATGAGTTTGAGATTAGAAGGGAGGAAGGGCCCAGAGGGTGGAGCAGACATATTTCTGGGGTAAAAGTGTTTGGAAGAGGATTAGATATTAGATCCGTCACAGATCATTGAGGCCATTTAGTCTATTGTCTCCCCAAATTTTCACACAAGAGATCTCTTAAATTATTTTTCTGTTATGAATCCCTTATTACAAAAATGTTTTCCCCCAAATCTTTAATTATTAATAATTTGCCTCCTTATTTTTAACCAAGGATTGTAACTAGAGCAGCATACTTTATCCATACTGAACTGATGTAAGTTGAAATACAGACAACAAAAGAGAGAGAGAGACAGAGAGAAGCCCTACAGTTGTAGCTACCTTGTGTGGCATTTGCAGTTAAATAGTTATTTCATTTAGATTTTTCAGATACTAAAAGTGACCGGGGGATTTTAGGTTGAGAGCTCTGGAGCTTGGCCACTGAAGCCCTAAATTTATTTCTCAGGCACTTTGACTTCCAATCTTTCTTTGTCACCTAAGAGTTATGTCATTTTGCATAGGGAACTTTAAAACTTAGTTTCCCCATCTGCAAAATGAGTATAATAATAGTATCAATTTCAGAAGGTTATTTTGAGGATCGTATGAGATAATGCTTTTAGGCATTGGCATATTGCCTGATACATAGTGTGACCTCAATAATTATTAGCCATTATTTTATTTTTATAACTGTTACTACTATTTAGAGCTATGCAGCTCATAACCTTGGGATTGTATTGTAGATTTTGGATTTAAAGTTTGATCTTTTTATCCTCAAGAATTGATTCCCTTTCATTTAACCCCAAAAAAGATTAAATTGAGCAAAGTATTATGAATATTGGCAGTTGTGAGTGGAGGGAGAATTAAAGACCTGGCAGGTTTTTAAAACATCCAGCCTATTCAAAAAAACAGCTGTTGTCTATTAATTGAGCACAGGGTGAGAGGAAACAAGCTTCAACTTCAATAGTAAGTGGATTATGGAGGTACCATAATGAGCTGCTGGTGATGTTTTAGAGGTCACCTTATGTCGAAGTAAGGAGACAGAAGGGATAAAATTTGAAAATTGGCAAGATTTGTAAAACTGATTCTGACCTTAAAGATCTTTTGTGCATTCCATTTAATTGTAGCACATTTCATAATTGGAATCAATATGAAAATGAATGTACGTAAAGTATATTTTCTTGGTAGCCATTGGTATGTTATTTTAACACAGGAGTAAAAGTGTTTCTCTTAGAAGTTATATCTTAATCTTATTTGCTCATTTTATTTTATTTTAATCTCTATTTTATTTATTTCCTCCCTGATCTTTATTATTTCCTTTCTTCTGCTGACTTTTGGGTGTTTTTGCTCTTCTTTTTCTAGTTCTTTTAGCTGGTGGGTTAAATTGTTTATTTGGGATTGTTCTTCTTTTTTTGAGGAAAGCCTGTATTGCTATAAACTTCCCTCTTAGCACTGCCTTTGCTGCGTCCCATAAGTTTTGTGTGGTTGTGTTTTCATTTTCATTTGTCTCAAGGTATTTTTTAATTTCAACTTTGATTTCATCATTGACCCATTGATTTTTTTAATAGCATGTTGTTTAATCTCCATGCTTTCCTTTTTTTCTCCTTTGTTTCTCTGTAGTTGATTTCTAGTTTCATGGCATTGTGGTCAGTAAAGATGCTTGAGATAATTTCTATCTTCTTAAGATTGTTGAGACTTCTTTTGTGCCCTAGTACATGATCAATCCTAGACAGTGTTCCATGTGCACTCTAAAAGAATGTATGTCCTATTTTTGGGGGGTGTAATGCTCTGAAAATATCCACCAAATCTAATTTTTCTATTGTATCATTTAATTCTCTGTTATTTGCTCATTTTAGAAAAGATTATTACATGATGAATTGTGCTAGATTTGAAATACTAAAATGAAGTCTTTCCCCTCTCTCTACCTCCTTCACTTTCTCCCTCTCTTTTCCTCCCCATGCCACCACCAGCTTGTTCTTGGGTGATGATTTTGCTGGAGAATTAACTGTAAAAAAAATCACCTGGAAGAAATAGTGGTATTATTCTTAATAAAATTACTATTTTAACCGTGAAAAGAACTTTAGATTTAGCACCTTTTGAGAGTAAGTGTAGAGAGAAAAAGCTGAAAAATATAACATGGTAATAAAGGTTTTTAACATTAAAATCAAAGCACAGTTAACTTCAGTACCTTTGGTTTAGTCTTTTTCAAAGAATCACTTTGTCTTCTACAACACCTTTGTAACTAGTGTAAGACTTACTGATGTTCATTATACAATTAAATTTCATGCCTTTCTGATTTTTATATCTAAAATATTTTAAAATCTATTCATAGCATCCAATAAGGTGTTATTGAAATGAGCTGATAATGTGAGTGTTTGTGTATCCTGATTAAGCTGCAGTGTCCAGCAGGTCCAGGAACTGAGACCTGGATTCAGGCTCCGACCTTACCTTTTATTAACTGGGAATCTTGTGCAAGTTACTCAGTTTTTGAGTCTTTCTGTCTTCATCAGTAAAATGGGAATTATGAAATCTATCTCAGGGATGTAATAGTTCATATGTGCTATAGTTCTAAAGTGCTATTCAGAGGGGAAAAGCATTATTTATTTTAAAAATGCATTATGTTAACTAAATTTGGTTGTTCTCTACCAAGCCACCTTTGATAGTTAAATACCCATTTGTTATGGACAGTTCTAAACAAATGAATAGTATACCTGGCCTCCCAATGGATTAGTTATTTTTACTGCTAGTTAAACCTTAAAACATGACTAATTAAAGGTTGATACTTAATAGGAATGTGTTTAAATAGACTAGGTACAAAGTAGATTACTGAATAGTAAGTTGTAGGGTTCATTGGTATGGTAGCATTATAATAGGTAAAAATAGCTTATAAATATCATGTGAAGCATTTTAAAGTATAGGGCTTCACTTAAAGCAAAAGAATCTATTTAATAATTTATTTTTCTGAAGTATTTTAACAAGTCCTCTTCAATCTTTTTAATAAGAATGAATTTTTTAATTTAGGTATAAGTGACATAGAACATTAGTTTCAGTTGTACAGCATGATTCCATATTTATATATCTTGTGAAATGGCCACCACAGTAAGTCTAGTTAATACTTAACATCCATCACCACACATAGTTACAAAGTTTTTTTCCTTGTTATGAGAACTTTTAAGGTCTTCTCTCTTAGCAACTTTCAAATATACATAAATTCCAGTATTACTAACTATACTCACCATGGTGTGTGTTACATACTCATAACATTTCTTTATCTTTTATTGAGGTATAATTGTCATACATTATATTAGTGTACAACATAATGGTTTGATGTTTGTATATGTTGTCAAATGATGACCACAATAAGTCTAGTTAACATTCATCACCATACATAATTACAGACTTTTTTTTCTTGTGATGAGAAACTTTGAGATTATTTCTCTTAGCAGCTTTCAAATAGTCAATACAGTAGTATTAACTATAGTTGTCATGCTGTACATTACATCCTCATGACATTTATTTTATAATTGGCAGTTTGTACCTTTTGACTCCCTTCTCACATTTTGCCTACCCACCTACTCCCACTCTCTCCTGGCTCTCTTCTCTGTATCTATGAGCTTTTTTTTAAAAAATAGAGTCCATATATAAATGAGATCATATGGTATTCATCTTTCTCTGTCAGACTTATTTTACTTAGCATAGTGCCCTTAAGGTCCATTCATGTTGTTGCAAATGGCAAGATTTTTTTCTTTTTTATAGCTGAATAATATTCTATTTTACACACACACACACACACACACACACACACACACACACACACACACACACACAGGTATATCATAGTTTCTTTATTTACCCATTGATGGACATTTGGGTGATCTCCATATCCTGTCTCTTGTAAGTCTTGCTGTAGTGAACACGAGGATGCATATTTTATTTTTAGTCAGTGTTTCTGTTTTCTTCAGATAAATATCCAGAAGTGGAATTGCTGAATCATATGGTAGTTCTATTTTTGATTTTGTAAGGACCCTCCATGCTGTTTTCCATAGTAGCTGCACCAGTTTACCTTCCAACCAGCAGTGCATAAGTTTTCCCTTTCTTCCACATCCTTGCCAACACTTGATATTTCTTGTCTTTTTGATAACAGCTATTTTAATAAGTGTGAGATGGTATCCATTTCCCTGATGGTTAGTGATGTTAAGCATCTTTTCAAGTACCTGTTGGCTTTGTGTATGTCTTCTTTGGAAAAATTTTGAGTTAGATCCTTTTTAAAAATTTTAAATGTGATTCTTTTTTGCTTTTGAGTTGCATGAGTTCTTTATATTTTTTGGATATTAACCCCTCATCAGATTTATGATTTTCATTTTGTTGATGGTTTCCTTTGCTGTGCAGAAGCTTTTTAATTTGATGTAGTCCCATTTGTTGATTTTTGCTTTGGGTGTCATATCCAAAAAATTATTGCCAGAATTGATGTCAAGGAGCTTATCTTACTGCCTGTGTTTTCTTCTAGGAGTTTTATAGCTTCAGGTCTTACTTTCAAGTCTTTAATCCTCTTTGAGTTAATTTTTGTACATGGTGTAAGATAGTGGTCCAATTTTATTCTTTTGCATGTGACAGTCCAGTTTTCTAAACACTGTTTTTTGAAGACTTTCCTTTCTCCATTTTGTGTTTTGGCTCCTTTGTCATAAATTCACTGACATACATGCTTGGATTTATTTCTGGACTCTCTTTTCTGTTCCATTGATCTTTGTGTCTGTTTTTACAAGAATACAGTACTATTTTGATTACTGGAGCTTTGTGATAGACTTTGAAATCAGGGAATGTGATGCTTTCAACTTTGTCCTTCTCTTAGATTGCTTTGGCTATTTGGGGTCTTCTTTGGGTCCATACAAATTTTAGGAATTTTTTTTGTTTCTGAGAAAAATGCTGTTGGAATTTTGATACAAATTGCATTGAATCTGTACTTAGCTTTGGGTAATGTGGACATTTTAACAGTATTAATTCTGCCAGTGCCTGAGTACAGAATATTTTTCCATTTATTTGTCTTCTTCAATTTCTTTCATTAATGTCATACAGTTTTTAGTGTATAGTCTTTCACCTCCTTGATTACATCTATTCCTAGGTATTTTATTCTTTTTCATGCAGTTGTAAATGAGATTGTTTTTGTAAGTTCTCTTTCTGATAGTTTGTTATTAGTGTTTAGAAATTAGATTTCTGTTTGATTTTTATATCCTGCAACTGTGCTGAATTCGTTTGTTCTAATAGATTTTTACTGGAATCTTTAGAGTTCTCTCTATATAATATGTCATCTGCAAATAGTGACAGTTTTGCTTTTTCCTTTCCAATTTGGAGGCCTTTTATTTCTTTTTCTTATTTAATTGCTCTAAGACTTTTAATACTATATTGAATAAAAGTCCCCTTTAATCTTGTATCTATTTATAAATTTGCTTTTTAAGTACTTTCATAAAATATAGTTCAGAAGTTTGAATTTATAAATCTTTAATGAATTTATATATTCTACTCTGAATTTGTTTTTGATTCAGTTTTTCACTTTTTTTCTTTGTATTTGGATGTGTCAGCCATGGCTGAACAGATACCCTTCATTGTTTTCTGAGCTGTTTTTCCATGCTATGTTTGCTATAGAGACTATTCTAAATATAAGTCTTTTTCAATTGACATGAAGTCCATAATCTACATTAGTACATCAGTCTTCAGTCTTGCCTGTAAATTTTATATAAGTTCTATTGTCTGATTTTTATAGATTAAAGCTTAAAAATTAATAGCTTAAGACTTTTAGAGAACTTGAATAATACTGTCTTTTTGTTTTATTCAGGTATCATGTAATAGCTTGGCAATTGCTTTTTCCAGGAGTGGGTTGTGTGTGTGTGTTTGTATTTATCACTTTATTGCTCATAGTTATCTGCACTTAATACTTTAAAATAATATGAGCCCTATTAAGAAAGCATATTGTGCTTGATTATTGAACTGATAGCTAAAACAATCATAAGTTTTGAATTAATGTCAATGTATGATAAAATTTCTAGTTTCCTGAGATCTCTAACGTAATTTAGTCATCTAGTTCTACATTGTTAACTAGGAATTTTTTTTTTAATATACATAATCTTTATTTGAATTAGAGTCAATGTCTCACTTTTTTTTTAATATAAACTGTCTGTTTTGTTTTAAGACATTATTAATTAATGAACTAAAGATTTGAAATTTACTTGTTTATATTAATTTAGAATTATTATCCGGGAAGGATGTGAAAATAATGAGGAGGAGACTTAGGGCCTCAAACAAAAAGTATAGCAGTTTGTTGAGTCAGACAGTCTCACACTTTTAACTTCAGTAACTCTTCAGAACATTGCCTTGATGTGTATGGTGATGACCTTGGCTAATTTAGGGAAGGCAAAATTAAACAAAATATATATTCTTTAGGAAGGCCAAAAAATGTTACATATTTTGGAAGTGGGAGATTTCGAAGTGGAAGATTTCTTTCACTGGTGGTTAAAATAAAACTAATTTTAATACTAATCAGGTAAGGAATTTTTTCAAATATTTGAAGCTCCCTGAAGCCTCCTGCTTCTCGTGGATGACGGATTAAAGGCAGAGGAATGGTTGCTGTTGTACAGTACGGCTTGTTGATGAGCCATCTCTTACACAGACCACACGGTTGGCCCTATCCTTAAACTACTGCACGTGGTCTCATTTCTCTCTATTTTTGTTACATTAGTGACTTGCTATATTTTCAGAGTTGTTTTATTTACTTCTTTAAGGAATAACTACTAGTATCTGACTCTTCTGAATGCTATTGCTTTTATAGTGTATGGTTTTTATCATGAAGACCACGTCTCTCTTTCAGACCTCTGTCTCCTCACGATATGCCTTCTAATCCCAGTGTTGACGATATACTTTGAAAGGTCATTAAGCAATATAGCTTAATGATTTTAAACTGAGTGACAGTGTGGATTCTGCCCTAATCACTTTCTGACTCTGTGTGATCTTTACTCAGATACTCTGCAATCTAAGGGTGATCAGGTGTTTTTATGGGCTGGTCAGAAATTAAATTAGTTAGAGTTTGTAATATGCTCAATATAAGGCTTGACACAGAATGGTTACTTTTTTTATTATTATTATTGCAAACTTTGTACCATTACTTGATGGTCTAGTTTCCTCAACTGGTTTGCAGAGTTACTGAGCAAAGGAAAAAGATGTAGGTTTTTTGGTCTATCTATCACTTTTCCTGTCCTGATACTTTGTATGTAAAGATAGCATTCTTGTATTGTTTGTTTCAGCTATTTGAGACCTTGAAGGCCCAGGAGCTAGTGATTTTTATAATTTTGTTTAAGCACAAAATTACAATTTCACATGCTAGGGAGCCTTGTATGTAGGAGTGATTCACTCACCTAGTGGATGTGAGGAATTTACCTAGAATATGTGATGACCTTCCTCTCTTCTTCCCAACAAGTGCATAACTCTGATAATGGTAGTTACTTTGCTGCGTTATATAGACAAAATTAAGTGTCATCATTTTATTTCAAAATTTGGGGATTTACAAATGTCTGGGAGATAACCTTTATGCATCTTAGGCCCCCTGTGTTCAGTAAATGTTGACTGATTATTGTCTCTCCCAAGGTGAAGAACAACTTGACTGTTCCTTTGTAGAGAACAAGTCGTAGTGGTTGGTGACTGTGACATTTTAATCAAGGTTTTTGGATTACTGTTTCTTTGTTTCCTGAAGGCTTCGGATTTTTGAATCCACGTCATCTGTCATCTCAAGGTTACCTTCAGAATCAATCAAAAAAAATTTTTTTTCTCTGAGCTTTTATCTTGAGTTTTTTTTTTTTAAGTATGCTGCTTGCTTATTCTTTTCTAGGTACTTAGGGCTTTTAACTCAGATTTTTACTCTAGTGATGTTCTCCTGTTTACAAAGAAAACTTGTACAGCTTTAGAGCAGAAAATTGACTTACTTCATTTATAATGATTTAACTTTTTAAAACCATCCATTTATAGGATTTTAAAAATGACAGCTTTGCTAAGATACGATTCACATTCCACGTAATTTACCCTTATAGTAAAGTGTACAATTCTATGATTTTTGTTTGTTTATTTTTGATGGGGGAGGTAATTAGGTTTATCTTGCAATTCTATGATTTTTAGCATATGTACAGGGCTGTGCAGCCATCATCATATTAGTTTTAAACCATCCTAATTATCCCCCAAAGAAACTACGTACATTTTAGCAGTCACTTCCCATTCATGTAAATGGAATCATGCAAAGTGGTCTTTTTTGACTGACTTCTTTCACTTAGCAAAAAGTTTTCAAAGTTCACTCATTTGTAGCATCTATCAGTACTTACTTCATTTTTATTGCTGAATAAAATTCTGTTTTATCGGTAGACAACATTTTATTTAATCCATTTATCAGTTGATGGACATTTGGATTGTTCTACTTTTTGGCCATTATGAATAATGCTACTATAAAATTACATGTTTTTGCATAGAACTATGTTTACATTTCTCTTGAGAGATAATTTTTTTGTAAACTAAAATAGGTCCTAAAGGAAAAGAAGTTGTGTACTACTTTTAGAAAGATCTTGTAGGTATTTAAAAATTCTGTCTGTCTCCTTTTATTCCTGTATATTATTTAGCTTTTGCAAGTTTTGCTGCACTAACAAATAACTTCAAAATCTCAGTAGTATACAACAATATAGGTTTGTTTCTTGCTTATGTTACATGTTAGTTGCAGTTGGCTAGGGCTCTTCTTCATCCATCTTCTCATTCCAGGATTCAGGCTGAAGGAATAAGAAACAAAACTGGTGGAAACATGCAGTTAAAGGCTTTGGAACTGGCATGTATCACATTTCTGCGCCATTGTTTGGCTTAGGCAAGTCATACAGTAAACCTGACAATTAGGCAGGAAAATATAATCTGACTGAGGAGGCAATGCAAGTCATACGACATTAGGTGGGTATAAATAACCTTCTTACATGGAAGGAGGCACAAATAATTTGGAACAGAAATTCAGGTTATCACATCTCAGAAGGAAATAATGAAACTAATGGAGAAAAGGTGAGAAAGGTGGAGGTGAAGCTGGAAGAACTCTGTGTCTTTTGAATTCAAAGGAATATCCCACTACGTTACAAGTAAAGGGCATTTCTAGCACTTAGGTCAAGGGATACCCAGCTTTAACCAACAGTATCTAGAAGTGAGCCAGAGACCCAGGCGAGAGGATGAGAGTAGGGTGAGGCAGAGATCCCATTATGTGTGTTATGTAGGCGATGACTTATCAGAGAATAGTAGAAGACTCACTACTGGGTGCAGTCTTTTGACCAGAGTCCCATTCCCCTCACCACAACCATTATAGAGGTCCTCCTCTCCAGGCACTTCTTTGTTACCCCATTACATGGGACACTGAGCCAGGAAGAAAACTGAACCAAGCCTGTTTTCATTCTATCAGGCTACTTTTTTTTTTTTTTTTTTTTAAATAGCCCTTTCTATCTAGAGGAGGTGTCAAAAGAGCTTTTATTGATTGTCTCCTGGATGTCATGTACTTCAGATAGGGATTTCTCAGTCTTAAAAATTCTGAGATGTGGCTTACTGGGGTGAGAGTAGACAGCAGTCTCAAGGCAGGCCAGTCCCTACACAAATACGTACTTTGCCTCCCAGCCGAACTATCTACGACTCTAGGAGTTCTCAAGGTGCAGTCCTGGGACCCACAGCTTTACTGGCATCATGTGGGACTTTGCTAGAAATTGTCAGGCCGCATGCTAGACCTACTATGCTAGAGCCTAACGATCTGTTTTAACAAGTGATTCTGATGCACACTGCCTTGAGAACCACTATTGTTTCATGCTGCTTGCTCTCCTCCCACCCCACTTTCATTTTAAAATCAGTTTATCCCTCTCAATCCCTTCCCTCCCCACCTGTGTACTTTCCATGTTCCAGGCCATAGAGCATTTTTTAAGAAGTTCTGTTCATTATGGAAAATTTGGATATATACAGAAGTAGAGAATAGTAAGGAATCCTGATGTACTAAACAACTATGTTCAACAATTGTGAATGCATGGCCAAGATGAATTCGTCATTATCCTCACCGATTCCCACCCTGCCCAAGATTATTTTGAAGCAAATTATACCAATTAATCTATCAATATATTAGTAAATCTCTCTAGAAGATAGAGGGCTGACTAGCCTGCCTGCCTCCCTCCCTTCTATCCATTATCTTTTCTTCCACAAGAACCAAAACAAAATCTCTTAATATCATCAACTATCAGTCATTATATTTCCCCAGTTATCTTATATAATTTTTCTCTCTTCAGAAAATGCTTTGCTTGAATTAAGACCAAAATAAGGACTGTACAATGTTCTGTCTCTTAAGTTTTTTAATCTATAAGTTTCTCACACCCCCCTAATCTCTTTGTCCTTTTTTGTTGAAGAAACCAGAATATTTATCCTGTAAAGTTTCCCTCAGTCTTGATTTTGCTAATTGCATTCCTGTAGTGTCATTTAACATGTTCCTCTGCCCCTATGTTTCCTACAAATTGGTAGTTAGATTTAGAGGCTTGAGCAATTTCAGGGTTGAGGTTTTTGACACAGCTGCCTCGTAAGTTGTATCGTGTATGTCCATTAAAGGGCATGTAATGTCTGTTATTAGACACTGATGGTCATTACATAACTCTGTTAGTTCACTAGGGGTTGCAAAATGGTGATACTCTTTTTTTTTTAATCAATTCTTCATTATATTTAGTAAGTAAAATATTTTTAAATAGAAAAATTTTCCCTTGTCAACTACTTGTTACCTTGAAATAAAGTTTAAATAGGAAGGATAAATGCTTAAATATTTCCCTTTAATATCAATTTTCAGACTAATGATTGGTTCTGTACGATACCTCAAAGATGATGAATAAATGAATTTTAGTAATTTTAATGAATTTGTGGATTTAAAAATATTTAATGTTTTAGTCCATTACTTTACTACTTGTTGATTAAATTGGCCAGTGAAGGCTCTTGAAGTTGGCTCCTGTATCCTTGTGAAATGACCTTAGTTGTCCTTGATTGCTTTTTTGCTTTTTGATAGGATAGGACATCACAGGTCATCTTGTAAGCGTCCTGACCCAAACCTGGAATCAGCTGTTTCCTCAAAGAACCTTGGTGTTTAGAGTACTTGGGGTACTCACTGTTACTTGGTTTTTCAGTGAACACATCCAGGAAACAAGTTTTGTTTTCGATTTCAAATACCTAGGCATTGTGCTTGGCGCTTGGAGAAATAGATTTGTAACACGGTCTCTGCTTTGTAAATAATTGAAGCGTGGTGTTATAAATACTGAAGTGTTGGGCTTTTGGTTCAGAAGCTCATAGGAGGCCACCTCACACAGAGGAAAGGTGAGGATCAAGGAATGCTTCCTCAAGGTGGTGCACTTGATCTCAGTTTTGAGGAATAAAGTGAAGCAAAGGTACTTTTGTGAGTTGTCTGTTTAGGACATGTATATGGTGTGCCTTTGTCTTTGTACCAGTATGAGCCTCAGTTTCTTCATTTATAAATGTATGTCACTAATGGACATATACTATGCTTCTGTTTAGATTTTCTCAGTCAGTAGTAATACAGTAATAATACTGCAGGAAACGTCACTGCGTGTATACTCTTGTGCATTTGACCCTGTATTTTGATAGGACAAGATTCCTAGAAGGGAAATTGCTGTGTTCGAGAGTATGAACATTTTAAACTCTTATAAATACTGCCAGATTTTCATCAAAAAATCATTATAACAGTTTACAGCTTTTACCACAGAAGGCTAATGACCATTTCTTCATACCCACAACAGTGGGTCTTAAAACTAAGTTATTTTCATTTATTTAGTATCGTATTGTCTTGATTCCTTCCCAGAATCTCAAAGGAAGTTAATTTAAATATGTTTGCTTCTTTAAAATATGAAGTTAATATGATGACATTTTGAATTTAAGATATTTTTAGCACTTCTGGAACCTAGAAACTTATTTTATAATGGACTGTTATTCTTTACTGTGGGTTAATAATTTTCTATATTTTGGAAAGTAATTCACAATCAGAACACCAAGAAATCATACACCCTACTTCTTACCAGCTGCAGGAGGAAAAGACTTCCTGATTTCTCATTTCTCTGTCTTTTTCTTCCCTCTTTTTGAGATGTGATCTGGAGGTCTGGATTAGAAAGAAAACATTCTTAAAGTAGTTCGGTAGCCTTCTGATTTTATCAATCTTTTAAAACTTTTGTATGATTTTATTACCTTAGTTTATACCCACTTGTATGGTCTGTGAAAATGCATAAACCATAAGTTAATTTATGTGTGAAAACAGAACATTTATGCTCTATCCTTCGGTGCTGTTGAGTTTATTTTAATAACCTGCATTTTCAGAAACTGTTTTGTTCCTGTCTACTTAAAAATAGCCTGTGATTCTTACATAGATGTCAATCTAGATTTTAATTTTATATATGTTAATTTTCCTGCTATAAATGTGTAATTTTATCAGGTTACCATACCCAGAGAATTTTCTTTAATTATGAATGGTGTTGAAAAAAGAACATAAGGGAAAGAGTAAAGTAAAGAAGAAGAAGGAGAGAAATTGAAAGGAAGAAATCCAGACAATTTTAAATCATGTTCCTTTTCCCCTCTTAAATAGAAAGCTAACACTTTTATCTAAAACTTTGCTTGAAGTTGCACCTGTTATCTAGACTCATTGTAGTCAGAACCTCACAGTTAAAACAGAATGAAGACTTCAAGTTAATATTGGGATTATTCAGGCAAAACTGTGGCGAATTATTTGTCTGAATCATTTTCAACTGTTTAGATTCTAGCCCTATACCTCCCGTTTTGGACCTGCCACTTTAAGCTTGGTGTATTGTTTTCTTTTTCTCATATTTTTAATTACTAATTTTTATTCTCATTTTTATTTACTGATTAGCTTTTTGAAAATGATCTTTAAATCGCTTCTGTAGATTAGAACTTCCTTTCTTGTGATTAACTTCATCAAACTTTGTTCCTATCAGAAGGAATCTTTTCCTTTGAAAATTCAGCTTGTCTTTTGAAGAAAAAGTGATGATTACTGTATATATTATTTAAAAATGAAATCAGTAAGGGTGAGGAGTTTCTACTAAGTTGGATTTTTTTTTCTCTTTTTTAGTTTAGAATGAATTCTCTTTTGTGGTGACACATAGCTGTTTCTGAAGTTGGCAAGAAAACTTCCTCTTGGGACTCTCATAGAAGTGTTGCGGCAGCTCTCTGATTCAGCTGCTTTAGAAAGCTCTCTGAAAGTTGCCTTATTTGTCTGGGAAGAGTCTGGAGCCCAAACCTGCTTTTTCCACTGAGGAGGATTGAGGCTCTAAGCTGATGTCAGCACAACCATGAAAGAATCTGTGATGACAGTGTGAAATAGAGCAATATCAAATTATAAATGTAAATCTTGTACTCCAAAGCAAATTTTCAGTAACAGTAATGAAGAGACTTTTTATGGTACACATAAGCTTTGGCAGTATTTATATTCATATCCACCTTCCTGAGACCAAGAGAAAGAAGAGGAAAGAAAAGGAAGCCTCTCCTTTTCTTATTTTTTTCTATTTATTTTAAACAGTACAGAACCAAGCTGAGTACTATATGTCACTACACAAGAAAAAGGAGGGTCAAGACTATTGGTGCAAATCCCTTCTTATTAAGCAATGAAGTTGTATGTCTTTGTATAATATTTTATTGAATACTAATTACCTTATATTAAAAGGTTACATATAAATATTACAGTATAGTGTGAAATTATTTTGAATCAGATTAAGTAGAATGGAGAAAAGGGTCAGTAATTAAAAATAGTTGTGAAGGTGAAAAAGAAGAGCAGTAACAGTGAAACAAGATGAGAAAAATAAGAGAAAAGATGGAAGTGGAGCAGTTAAGGAAAATAATGATTCCAGTATTCTCCATCTAATGAGTCAGTTCACTGCTAACATGTCCACCCTCCACTCTCACCACTCCATTTCCCTTGACACAGATTCCTTCTGTCCCCAAATCCTCCCTGCCCCATTAAGTATTCCAAGCATCAGTTATACTATACTGAATTTCTGTCAGTTCGTCAAATATGGCATGTTCTCTCAAGCTTTCCTTTTTTTTTTTTTTTTTTTTTATATTTGCCCGAAACCCTTTACCTTCCCCCCATCCTTTGGCTGACTTTCAAATGTTCTTCAGGCTTCATCCGACTTATCATTTCTTCCTAATCACTGCTCCACCCGAAGCCTGGATTAGTTAGTTGCCCCTTCTAGGTGCTACCATCTGTCCATTCACCCGTCTATTTTATATCTTCTCTTGGATTTCTTGCTTCTTAATACCAAAGGTCTTTTTACTTATCTGTATGTCTACTATGCTGTAAACTTTGGGAGAGCTGAGGCCATGTCTTTCCTGTTCGCTTTTGGATCCTCATACTAGACAACACTGCCTGGCATGTGGTAGGGCCTTGACAACTATTTGTTAAATAAATTAATAGTTTTTTTTTTTGTTATATTGAGAAAAACATCAGTTCATTCACATAACACTTTTACTTAACAGTTACTCTGTGCTAGGCATATTTTCAGTTGCTATGGGGGCTCAGAGATCCCCAGTTTCTGCTTTCAAAGTGCTTCTGGTTCAGCTATGGAAATAAAACATGGATAGTGGTGCTTTTCCTAGTATATCTTCTCCTAATTTGAAATTTGAGTAAATTTGGATATATTTGTAATACCTTCTTGTCAATTGTGAAACTTCTGTTTCTAGGATAAGATGTCACTCCTCATTATTCTACATTGAATGGTCACAGGCTTAGAAAAAGAAAGAAGACATTGACCTTGAAGATCTTGGGGAGACAGAATATCTTTTCTCTAATTTTTCTCTTCTTTTTTATTTTTCTGCTACTATTTTGTTCTGTTTGCATAAAGATTTGTGGCAAAATGAAGGTTAAGGAAAAATTTGCTTTCTTAGAACAACCCCAATCAAGGTAATTTTGAAAGAACAAGAATAAAAAAAGAGCACAGAAAGTATTTCAAGAAGAACCACACTTTCCTTTCCTCTGTGTTTTAATAATCTTTATACTAACATTTCCCTTTTAACAACAATAATAACAATAGATACCTAAATTTTACTAAGTACTTTACTCAGTACTTGGCACTGTGTTAGCTGTTTTACATAAATTATTTCATTTAATTCTCACAAGGCTAGTGTTTTCATTATCCCTTTAGTGGATATACTCCTATTCCTGGATTTTATTTTTTAACAATTGGTGCAGCAAAGAAGAGATAATTCTGAGAACTTCTTTTAAAAAGAACCGATTATGTCAAATCCTAACTCATCCCTCCAGTGAGTGAGAGAGGAGAGCAGAGCAGCATGAACCCTCACTTGCCCTCGTGAGGATTCTCTGGGCCTTACAATAGTGGGACCAGGAAAACTAAGGAAATGCGTTCCCTTCTTTTTCTTCCTCTGTTTCCTCTATGAGGCTGGCTTTTCTAGGAAATACGTACTTATTATCTCTGAATTAAAGGTCAACAGAAATTAAGAGTACAGGGCTTACTGTAATCAAGTTTAGGTATAGAAGTTGGAATGAATATTTTCCTTATCTATTCTTGTGATTTTTTTTTTTGTTGTTTAAGAGAATGTAAAAATAAGTCTGTCATTGCTTTCATTGGTTTGATCAAGATCTTACAATTTTAGCCCAATTTTTTCACAGAATCCTCAATCAGCCACAGATTCTCCTATCACAAAGGCCATGATTGAATTTCAAATAAGTGCTGTGCTTGTCCTGAGGAGAGGAGGACTAAATACTAGGAAAAGGGTATTGTTCATTTGTAAAAGTTTTACATTCAAAAATTATTCAACGAGGAAAACAGTATTATCTCAAAAGATAAGAGGTCCATTGCTTCCATATTTTGAAATGACGGTTCTTAGAATCCTTTGTAGGGAAGCACATCAGGGATAATGAGTGTGAATGCTGGCTTTGGAGACTTGTGATCCAATCCTGATCCTGTCACTTACTAGCAGTGTGACTTAGTCATGTTGATCTTTCTTAGCCAGTTTCTTCCCCTTAAAAATTGGAGATTATAATACCTCTTAAGAATATTTTTAGGACCAAATGAGGTAATTCATGTTAAATGCTTGAATCACAGGTTTAATAGATCTCACAGGCTGCTAAATGTGAGCTGTTCCTTTGTTAAAGTGCTGTGCTCATAATTGGCAACACAAAATGTCTAGTTTAAAGGGAAGATATGATTAAACATTTCAATCCTTATCCCTAAGGGGCAAATTTTAAATGAATCATTATTTTTAAAAAGTGTATTAATGAATTACATCCTTTTGATTTCTGCAGAGAATCAAGTAAGTGTAAAATAGACACCAGTGGCAATCTTATTTGCAAGTATTATCAGGATACTAAAATGTACTGTGGGTGGGCAGGTAATCCATCTTTTTTGTGAAGTTTTCAAGAAAATACCCCACACACAAAAAAAGCGGGGGGCGGGTAGGGAAGGAAACCTGGTTGTTGTTATAACTCCTTGTTTGTTGGAAGTAAAAGAACTTCTCACAATCTAGAGCAACTGGGGGTGATTTTGCTTCCCCAAACAAAAAATTATCTGCCTCAAAATATCGGTGATGCCAAGATCTAGACTTAGACATCAGCTTACTTTGGAGCTAACGTCATGATATGTTTTGTGATGAATACTTTGTAGAAATGACTGGATTGTTTTAATATTTCATGCTTTATCTGTAACTGAAGATAGTGTTATATCCTCTTTAAATTGTGATAGTTTTCTTTTTTTGAGATTTATTTTTTATTTTTGTTATTTATGTATATATCTTTATTGAAGGATAATCAGTTTACAGTGTTGCCAGTTTCTGGTGTACAGCGTAATAGTTCAGTCTTACATATACATACATTTGTTTTCATATTCTTTTTCACCATACGTTACTACAAGTTTTTTTTGAGATTTTTAATTTTATTTTTATGTGTATATACATTTTTATTGAAGTGATAGTTTTCATGGGGGAGTTAAACTAATTTCTTAGATGATTACTTCATTGTCTTTATGATGGATAATAGTGAACAATCCAGTTGATGCATTTTAAAGACTATTTTGATTGATTTGTAGTTCTTTTACATTAGACTTTACGGTTATTACAATTTGACTTGAGTTCCTTTATGAAGGTAGTTATTCAGACTAGAGATGTCCAGATTTTACAGAGTGGTCAAAATTGGATTAGCTCAACTCTGTATGGTAATTGGCACTTTAATTTTTAAAAATTAGGGAGCATTTCACTGATGCTAAGGGATGAACAAATGAGCTCTTAGTGACATTTTTGGCAGTAGCTAATACTTACTGAGTGCTTCCTTTGTGCTACTCTGTCCTAAGCATGTAACATGTATTCACTCCATTTGATCCTCACAGCAATTTCTTTATGTAGGAACTATTATTATTATTTCCATTTTACAGATGAGGAAACTAAGGCACAGAGAGATGATGTTACATGCCTAGGGTCACACAGCTAGTATATCTTGTAGCTGGGATTAGGATTCAGTTTAATTGGAGTTTGCTGTCTTAACCACTATGTTACATTATACTGACTGTCAACAAAGAATGTTAAAATATTTTCTGATTAATTACATCCCTCTAGACTAGATCAATGTATAGGTAAAAATAAACTGGAAAAAGTACCTATAGTAAAACAGTATGAAAAGGAATATATATATGTACATATATGACTGAAACATTATGCTGTACATCAGAAATGGAAGAAATTGACACATTGTAAACTGACTATATTTCAATTTTTTTTAAAAAAAGGCGTATAATTTTAAAATGTACTTGTGGCATTGGAATGCACTATATAAGTTCGTATGTCTAGATTAGGATGTGAAAGAATGGAAATTTGACTTTTTCTCCATCTCTGTGCAGCTTCTGGTCTGCACAGTCTTAAATCCAAAGAAAACCTACTGTTCTCTCTCTGATTTAGATTTCTCTTCTCCACATACTTTTCAACTCTTGTTTGTCTCCTCCTCCTCTCATAGGTTTTACTACTTTGTTTTGGGGGTTTTGTTTATCCCCTGATTTCTACCTTCTTTCTTTCTCCAAAATGATCTTAACAAACTAGAGATTAATTTATTTATAAAAGAAATATTTCTGTTACTATGTGAGGTCATGGAATAGGTCTAGATATGTGCTGAGTAACAGAAGACATTAAAAATATGCAATCAATAAAATCACATATATAGATGATCAGTAATTGACTGTGGTTTATTTCAGAAATGTCTTTTGTTAAATGAAGCTTCTAAATGAACTCTCCAAGCCACAGAATTAAGAAAGGCTATTTATTTTGAATACTGCTCATAGTTTTAAAAGGCAATTAATAAATTGATTAATTCAGTTCATTTTTAAAAAGAAGTAAGTGTCTACTATTTTAAAACGTAAATACCTTATCCAGTAGATAATGTTAATTATAATAAATATGAGTTTGGACATATTATAGGAATATAATTTCCAAGTGAAAGTTTCTCATATCCAACTTTAAAATTAAGGTATCTCTTTTTTTTTGAAGTCTGAAAATATGAATTATTTAAAATAATATTACAAACTAATCTATAGCATTTATCAACTATTAGTCTAGAAGAAAACTTCATATTATTTGTAACTATACCTATAATAAAGGAAGTCCTATCTAGTTCCTGAAGAAAAACACTTAGTTTATTTCTCAATGAGTATATTGAATTTAATAAAACATTTGATAAAAAAAATTTGAAGACTTGGTATATAACAGTGTTTAAAATAGTTTTGTAATATGTCAGCATATGAATGACATTTGTAAAATTTATTAGTATGAGCCTTAGTTGTTCTGATGAGTCTACAGTGTGGTTTTATTAAAAACAATTTCTCTAGCATACAAATATGAATTATAGGCTGGATGATGAAAATGCTTACACTTCCCCTAGCCCCCCAAAATTAATACCTTGTGATATAAAATTATGGTAAGGAAAAAACTATTGTTGAGACTCACAAAAAAGAACGTTTTTCTTTTATACTGGTAGGTAGGGTCCTGGATCTAGAGTGACAGGCCTTAGAGTGGTCCTGGCTGTAAAACTACATTTTAGGCTGTTTCTCAAGAATTCATTACTACCTCTGTTGAATATATATCTTGGAGAACCCAAGGGTCTGAAATTGCTTCAGAAGATAGGCTCTGTATGTCTTCTGCTTCTCAATTAAATTTGGATCCTTCTCAACTGGATCAGAACCTTTTATACTGGCCATACAACAGTGCTATCTGATTTTTCAACCACTGGAATAAAACTCACTGTACTTTAAAAAATACTGTTTTTTTGAGGTGATTTTTTTTTCAAAGTAACAGATACTCATTCTTTCATAGTAACTTTCCAAAACCCTGTGTTTGGAAAATCCAGAAAAGTGGGAAGAACTTAAACAAAGAAGAAACAAACAAACAAAAAACCTCTGATAATTCTGCTAACCAAAGGAAGCCGCTGATACTAGTTCATCTTCCCAAAAAAACCCTTCCCTCCTTTTGGTTACTGGGATCCTCATTGTCTTAATCCCCCAAAGTAGAAATCTGGGCTCATCTTTGATTAGTCATATTTAGTATATCCTACTGTGTCTGTGTCTACTGTGGCTGTTGAATTTGTCCAGTCCCACAACTCCGGACTCATTCCTTTTCACAGTGCTTTTCTTAGATGTTAAACTAGCCTTCTCTATTTGGTCTTTCTGTCTGTATTGTCTTCTATTTTTTATTCCTCACGTTATTAGTAGGTTTACTTCTCTGAGGACCAAGTCTAATCCTGTCGCATGGCTGAAGAACATTCTGTGTCTCTGAATGTTTTAAAGAGAAAGTGTGGACAACTGTTACAGCATATATGAAGTACTAGAAGCCTGTGAAACATTTCCTAGTGGCCTCATCCATAGCAGTCCCTCAGTGGGCACTTTATATGTAACTTCTATCACACAACTTGATTGTCTCTTGAACACAACACCAGTGTCGTGTTTTATGCTGTTTTTTTCTGCCTTGAAATACTTTTTGTTTTTACCAAATGCCTCGTAACTTTCAAAACATAACTTAGACATCATCTTCCCTGGGAAGCATTCTTAAACTGTTCCAGATAACAGTTACTTCACTCTGGTATTCCAGAGGGAACTAATTATACTGCCTTATAACACTTGCCATGTTGTATTTTACTTAGTTACATATATCATGTACATTTCTGCTTTTCTAGTCAGTTAAGGAAGATATTCTTCTACCTACAGTATACCCAGAGTGTTCTCATTGAGTCTCTATATACAGTCAGCCCTTTGTATCCATAGTTTCTGCATCCATGGATTCAACCAACCTTAGATCGAAAATAATCAGAAAAAAAAATTTCAGAGAGTTCTGAAAAGCAAAACTTGAATTTGCCACACTGGCAACTATTTACATAGCATTTACATTGTATTAGGTATTATAGTAATCTAGAGATGATTTAAAATATATGGGAGGATGTGTGTAAGTTATATGCACATATTATGACATTTTATATGAGGGATTTGACTTGAGTATCTATAGATTTTGGTATCTATGGAGTTCTGGAACCAGTCCCCCATGGATACTAAGAGATGACAGTACATTCATGCTCTATGCCAAAGATATCCAAAAAATTCTGAAGAAATTTTTAGGGGAGTGTGGAGGAGTGCTGTTTGGAAATATAAGAAAAAGTCCAAGACAGCCTTGCCCCAAAATTGTGCTTTAGGTTTCTTGGTGCTACGTTCACTGCTGTCTTTGTTCAGAATTGTCAGTGTCTGAAAGTGATCCTGTTTTTGTTAAAATTACTCAGTACATCTTTTTATTGTTAATAGTTCACAGTACTTCACATTAGCATTCAAGAATCTGTCCAAAAAATTCCAAATATATTATCACTGTGTTTATTTCCATGGAATTAAGCAAGATAGCACAACTCAGAAGTTAGTGAGAAAGACAAAAAGAAATTGATGTTAATATATAGGTATCATATCTTTGGAAGGTGCTAGATCACCAGTTCATTTTTCTGAGAAACTGTAAATGGAAAGAGTCAAGAATTTATACTGGTTTTCCTGTGTAAACTGCATTTCAGGATAACCAAATAGTTATTTAGGCAAAGGCCTTTTTAGAAGAATTCCAGATAACAAATGCAGATAGAATGATAGAATTAGAGATTTTATTTGCTGGCAACTCTCTGAAATACAGATCCTCCATGTTACTGATTAAATCTGAGCCATTATTCAGTGAAGCTGTGTTAAGATTCATATTCTTTGGTGAAAATTGAAATGCCTAATGAGAATAGAACACTTCCTCTAATTTGAGATGAGCTGTGGTAAAAGCTGAGATTCTCCAGAAAATAATTTTAATTACTGGATTATTTTTCTATTGCTGCAAAATAAATTGCCACAGCAGGTTAAAACAACCCAGATATAGTATCTCACAGTTTCCATGGATCAGGAGTCCGGGCACAGTTTAAGCTGAGTCCTCTGCTTAGGGACTTACAAGGCTGCAAATCAAAAGTATTGGCTACGGCTGAGATGTCTTTGAGGGTCTGGGTCCTCTTCCAAGCTCACATGGTTGTTGGCTGAATTAATTTCCTTCCAGCTGTAGAACACAGGGCAACTTGCTTCTTCAAGACAGGCAAGAAAGTCTCTGACCTCTAGACCCTCTTATGAAGGACTCACCTAATTAGGGAGGCCCACCTGGGAAAATTTCCCTTTTGAATAATTTAAAGCTAGCCAATTAGAGACCTTAATTACAGCTACAAAATATTTTCACCTTTCACATAATTGTGGAAGTGATATCCCATCACCTTTACCATATTCCATTGGTTTGAAACAAGTTGCAAGTCCCACGCACACTCAAGGAGAGGTGACTATACAAGAGCGTGGGTCATTGGGGATCATTTTAGAATCCTGCCCATCAATATAACACTCAACCTTCTGTAAATAAAAAAGTAAGTAGCTTATTTTGTTTGTTAGTATGCAGGCAGTATTAATAGAGCTTGAAGTAGAAGAGAAAAAAATAGTCATCCATAATCCTGCCAGCCAATGAATCAAAATGTTTTCCTTTGGCTATGTGCGTGCATAAATTTTATAAAGAACCTATAGAACAGAGATACAGTTTCCCATTGCTTTCCACTTAGCAAAGGCATTTGTTGTTATTTATATAATATTTATATTTGCCATTTTTAAAGAATGAAATTGTTTCAGGTCACTGTATCTATATTATTGATTATTGTAGGTTAATCAAGGTGTAACTCACAAACAGTGAAAATCATTGCTCTCTGTTTAGTTCTGTGAGTTTTGATAAGCATGTGTATTTGTACAACCACCATCACAGTCAAGGTGCAAAATACTATCTTGTGCCTCTTGGTAGACAAACCCTCCTCCCACATCCCAGACCTTGACAATTACTGGTTTATTTTCTTTCCCTATATTGTTTTTTCTAAAATGTTGTATAAGTGGAATCATACACTTTGGAGCCTTTTGGGTTTTGTTGTCACTTAGTAAAATGCATTTGAGGTTGGGAAGTAAAGGAATAGTGTTCCTGTGACATAAAAAATAAATGTTTTGTCTTTGTTTCTGGTTCCTGGCCCAGAGCTGCTAAAATCCTTGAAAGGAACATTTTCTGTTATTCGTAACAAGCTTTTTTCAACCATGCCTAAGGTTATGCAATGAGGTGACTCTTGGTGGGCCCCTGGATAGCTTCAGGATGGGCACTGGTTGCCAGAGGAACCAACAATGTGATTAGAGAGTTGGAACTTCAGCCGCATTCCTGGACCTGCAAGGAGAGGAGGTTTTCAATTGCCAGTGGTCAGTGATTTAGTTAGTCATGCCTACTTAGCAGAACCTACATAAAGACCCTTAAACAGTGGGGTTCCGAGAGCTTCAGATTTGGTAAATCCACTTGCTAGAAGGGTGGCACACTCCTACTCTATGGAGACAGAAGCTCCTGTGCTCAAGACCCAACTGGACCTTGCCCTGTATGCCTTTTTAATCTGACTGTTCACTTGTTTCCTTTATAATAAACTGGTAAAAGTAAATATAATTTTCTCTGGAGTTTTGTGAGCTGATCTAGCAAATTATTGTCATTGAAAGGGGGTGGGGGTTGTGGGAAACTTATAGCCAAGTCCGATAGAAGTATGAGTAACCTGGGGACCCCATACTTGCAGCGGGTCTCTGACATAGGGGCTTTCTTGTGGGACTGAGCCCAAAAGCCTGAGGAGTCCAGCACTGATTTAGTAGTTAATGTCAGAATTGAAATGAATTGTAGGACACCCAGTTGGTGTCTGAAGAGTTGGAGAATTAGTTGGTGTGAGGAAAAAACTCATACATTTGGCGTCAGAAGTGTTTTGAGTAAAAATAGCTCAGCTGCACCCAAAGCTGCCTAAGATTTGGGCTTGCCCAGCTCATGGTGGGGTAACCTTTAAGCCCTTGGGATGTCCGGCCTGGTAAGAGTGTCTTTGTTTACCTGAGGGCCTTTGGCCACACCAGGTTGCCTATGCTGACAATGTGGCGTCCTTGGGCTGTGTGGTATCAGATTAACCTATAGAGGAGCTGGAGACTAAAGTTAGCTATGCAGATGATCAACCCTACATATATTTTAGACCTCAGGTGAAAACGCAGGACACTGAGCCTCAGGTGAGCTTACCTGGTTGCCCGTACTCCATGCATGTTGTCACATGTTCTTGCCGGTAGAAATAAGTGCTGTCTGCACAGCTCCACTGGGAGAGGACATCTGGAAGCATGGTATCTCTTGGACCCTGCCCTATGCTCCTCTTCCCTTTACTGACTTTAATCTGCATCCTTTTGCTATAATAAATTGAGTCCATGAGTAAAACGGCTCTTTACTGTGTAATTCTAGTGAATTATTGAACCTGAGGGGCCTTGAGGACCCTGTTTAAGGGTCTTTATGTAGGTTCTGCTAAGTGGGCATGACTAATTAAATCACTGACCACTGGCAATTGAAAACCTCCTCCTCTCCTTGCAGAGGTTCATCCATATTATTGCATGTATCAATACTCAGTTCTGTTTTACTGTTGAGTAGCATTTCAAAGTTTGTTCACTCCCTGGTTGAGCTAGTTGTTTCCAGCTTTTGGCAATTACAAATAAAATGACTATAAACATTTGAATGTGGGTTTTTGTGCGAACAAAAAGTTTTTTATTTCACTGGGCTGAAAATACCTAAAAGTGGGATTGCTGGGTTATATGAAAAGTGTATGTTTAATTTTATGAGGAACTACTGAACTGTTTTGCAAAGTGGCTGTCCCAATTTGTACTCCTCCCAGCTGCCACTGGATGAGACTTCTGATTGCTCCTCATCCTCCTTAATATTTGCTATTGCTAGTTTTCTTTTTCTTTTCATTTTACCCATCCTAATAGGCATGTAATAGTATCTTATTGTAGTTTTTCTTTCCATTTCCCTAATACCTAGTGATGTTGAGTGTCTTTTCTTGTGCTTACTTGCCATTTTTATATCTTATTTGATAAAATATCGTTTCAAATTTTTTGCTGATTAAAATTTTAAAAAAATTATTATTGAGTTTTGAGAGTTCTCTAAATATTTTGGATACCAATCTTTTTATCAGATACGTGTTTTGCAAATGTTTTCTCCCAGTCCATAATCGTGGGAGAGGAATTTTTAATTTCATTAATTTTATGGATTTTAAGAAATCTTTGCCTAACCCAGTGTCATGTGTTTTCCTCTAAAAAGTTTTTTAGATTTTTAAACATTTTACATTCAAGTCTATGATTCATTTTGAGTTGATTTTAATATATGGTGCAAACAATGGTCCAAGGTTCATTTGTGACATATGAATATCTAATTGTTCTAGCACTATTTACTGAAGAGATTATCCTTTCTTTGTTGGATTACATTTTTACCTTTGTCAGAAATCAAGTGGCTGTATATGTATGGGTCTATTTCTGGACTCTCCATTTTGTTCTATTCATCTGTTTACTGATGTCATGCTGAGTTGATTAATGTAGCTTTATAGTATAGTCCTGAGGTAAGATAATATTAGTCTTCAGTTTTTTCTTTTTGAAACTGTTTTGGTTGTTCCAATTCCTTTATCTTGATTTTAGAATTAACTCATTGATTGTTAGCTTCAAAAAATTTGCTGGTATTTTGATTGAGATTACTTTGAATTTGTAGATCAGTTTGGGAAGAATTGAGTCATCTAATACATGTGCATGGTATATTTCCTCATTTACTTAGGTCTCTCATTCAGCAGTACTTTGTAGTTTTCAGCATGGAGAGCTTGTATGTATTGTATTACATTTCTACATTTTTTAAGTTGCTATTATAAATGCTACTGGCTTTAAATTTGGATTTCTAATTTTTTGTTTCTAGTGTATAGAGATATAATTGATGTTTGCATATTGATCTTGTATCCTGCAACCTTGCTAAACTCATTTATTAGTTCTAGGAGCTTTTTTGAAGATTCTTAGTGATTTTCTATATAGACAGTTATGCCCTTTACAAATAAAAGTAGGTTTATTCTCTTTCCAATCTGTATGTCTTTTATTTCTTTTTTCTTACTGCATTTTCTAGGATTTTGAGTGTGTTTTTATTGAATAGGAGTGGTGACAGCTGATGTCCTTTTCATGTTGTGAATCTGGAGGGGAAACATTCACTATTGTAGTATTAAATACGATGTTAGCAGTAATTTTTTAATGAGATGCATTTTATCAGACTGTATAAATGCCCTTCTATTCCTGATGTGCTGAGAATTTTATCAGGAATGAGGATTGGATTTTTTCAAATGCTTATTTTTTGTTTTTGTTGATGCCATAGTATTTTCCTTCTTTAGTCTGTTGATCTGGTGAATTATACTGATTTTTCATTGCTGAATCAACTAATAGTCCTGGAATAAACCTGTATTGGTTGTGGTGTGTTACTCGTTTTATAGGTTACTGAATTTGATCTGCTAATGTTCTGCTGAGGATATTTGCATCTATGAAGGATTTATAGTTTTCTTCTCTTGTAATTTCTTTGTCTGATTTTGGTATCCAGGGTAATGCTGATCTCATACAATGAATTTGAAACTTTCCATCCTGTTGTAGTTGCACAGATTTTTTTCCCCTACTCTTTTTTTTTTTTTTTTCCCCTGTGTGTTTTCAGTTTTGGTAATTTTTGTTGACCTGTCTTCAAGGTTATTGATTCTTTTCTCAGCTATGTTAAATCTTCTGATGAGCCCATCAGAGGCTTTGTAAATTTTTGTTATTGCAGTTCTCATTTTCAGCATTTCAATTTGACCCTTTTAGCATTTCTGTTCAACTCTTGTAGTTCCTGTCTCTGACTTGCCATATGATTGTGCATATTGTTCACCTGTTCCATTTGAGCCTACATCATTATTCATAATTATTTTTAATTCCTTGACTGATTGTTTCAACTTTTGAGTTATCTGTTTAAGTCTGCTTCTGTTGGTGGTTCTGTCTTCTGACAGCGATTTGTTTGCTCTTGAAGTTTTGTGTGGTTTATAATTTTGCAGGGGGGGTAGCAAATTACTTTATTGGAAAGAATAGTACAAATTAAAGAACTTAAAGAGATGTTTTTGTATGACTTATAAAAAAGGAAATGGTAACCCAACGTGCAGGCACTGTTTTGGTGACTAGGGAAGTCATCCCATGACTAGGCTTATAATTTTTGATCGAATGCCAGCTATCATTTACAAGATAATAGAGATTGATGTATCTAGAGTTTATGCCAAGAAGTGGGCATGACTTCTGTTCTGCTAAGCTGTTAATATGGGGGATTGAATCAGTCTTGCCTAGAGTTTATCAGGACGTATATTTTTTTGTTGCTCTGGTTATCTTTAGTACATCGTCAGCTTTAAATGCTCCTGTCATCACCTCATGTTTAAGGTGAGGGCTGATTTGCTGGAGAGTTTTAACTCAGTGTTTTTATTATACCTGTATCTTTAGCTTTACTTGTATATTTGTGCTTCAGATAGGTGCCTTCTGTATTCTTTTGTTCTTTCTCTATTAATGGAGCGCTGTTACTTATTACTAGGAGCTCGTTTGCCTTGTGGTGGTAGGCTGGGGGACCCGGGGGCTGTTTAGCTTTGTGGTGGTGGGCATGGGGCCTTATTTTTGGTCCTAGGCCAACTTTATAGGCAGACTCTTCTCAGTAATCCTGCTTTCCCCCTAATAATAGTAGACCTCTATTGTTTGGGGTCAGGGTGATTTCCTGTCCCTCTATCAGTCGTAGATACTATCATCTAATTTGAAGGAATTATAAAATTTTGAATCATAAAACTTCCAGAAGAAAATACAAAAGAATACTTACATATTTTCTAAGCATGGCTTAAGGTTGAAACATAGATTTTTTAACTTATTTCAGTGTATAAAAATTTAAAACTTGTGAATATCAAAAAACAGAGTGCAAGTGGGGAAAGAAGGATCCATGTAAATTTAGATGTAAAAGCAAGTGAAACAATTGATTTTAAGTTAATTTTTGTAATTAGAATAGTTGAAAAAGATTTTTTTTTAGCTACTAAAGGCAAAGAAGAATATTAAAGCATGCAAGGTAAAGGTTTCAGGTATGAAGGTTACTTGTATTTAGAGTATCTCAAAAATTCCTCCATTTGAAGTTAGTTCTGCTAGATTAATATGGTAGTTTTAAGAGCAAATTTGGAGAAGCAAGGAAAGAAGCAATTCTGTAATGGTGTTTAAAAGAATTATTGTTTTCATTGGGAAGTCTTTTGGTCTGTTTTATTAGTTTGTATGTATTAATGATTGATATGTATATCTTCTGTGAGATGTCCAAGATAGAACCTTTCTGGCTAAAAACATTTGTTTTCCTAAGCAAAATTACTCTTGTCAATCCTTTAACATTTTTCAGGTTTGAATCTACCATGTGTCAGAAGAGTATATACCTTACTGCTTGGTAGGTTATTTAGAAGCTTTAGAATCAAAGTTTTAGGAACTCTATTGATTACGTCAGCCTCTGCATTTTATATATGATTCCTGGAGAAGGAGAGTGATTTATCCAAAGTAAACAGTAGTTAGTGGTATAAGTAACTTAGACTTCCTTGACTCCTGCTCTTTCATTACCCTGCATTATGTGACTGCTAATTTCAGGTTTGCTGCATTTGAGATATACATCTTAAAATATCCATTTGTAAGTGGCCCTGTGGAATGGGGATTGACCAGTTTTAACTTCTGTTTGCGTATTTTGTGAAACGAGAAGTTGGTTACCTTTCTGAATATTTCTCTTGGCCATTTAATCTTAGATAATACCAAACTTTGCCCTGGAGTAGCAGAATGTTTTGGGGATGTTGATTTGAATTTTAAATTTATAGTTAAAGTCCTTTTGAGGTCTGTTTTTCATGTGTGTCAGTTGTGATTTTTAAAGAAAGTATCTAGAGATTTCCATATACTGAGCTTCTGTGAACATGAACTCGGTATTTGGAACACTATTTTATGCACTCTCCTTAATTAAATAAACAATTAATCTGTAATAATGAAGCACACGTGGAATCACAAGACAGTACTTTCCTTTATGTAGAGTAATTTATTTTTATTACATATTTATGTTTTGTAATACATTATAAATCTCATTATATGTAATCATGTAGCTTTTTTGAGAATGTGCCAAGGGAAAGAATTCCCCATATTTCACTGCTAGGTCTTGTTTTGTTTCTGTTTTGTTTCTTTGAAGCTAGATTCTGTTAATTTAAGAAATGTGCCTCAGAGCTGTGTGTACTTGATCATGAAGTTCTTTCTTTATATAGAATCTAGCTTCATCCGTGGGGAAGAACATCAATGGAATATAGTTAGCATGCTGAGATTTTGACTCAGTATTACTTTTTAGCTTAGATTTTACTTTGACTTTTCATAATTTATAACTTTAAATAAAAGTATAGAAGGTCTTTTCCTTCATTAATTTTCATGGATATAAACAGAGCCATTCTTTGGGACTTTTAGCTTTGCCACTACTGACATATGGCAATAATGAAGGCTTATGAGAATAATAGGAAGATAACCCTTTAGGAACCTAACTTGTTCATAAGTAAAGGAGCTAACATAACAGTTGAAGATGCAAAGTGCAAGCTTCTATCTAGCATGTTTTAATGGTAGTATTAACTACCATTTATGAGAGGGGTGATGAATAAACAAAAAGTGCTATGGAACACCCTTGGAAGACTTGTTGTATACTCAATAGCAATTTTTCATTTCTTTTTTTCTTACAGCTCCTTGTTCAGCAGATTAGGAAATTTCCAGTGCTATTATGTTCATTCTTTCTAAATTAAAAAAGTTCATAAGTCAGATTTAAAGTCTCATTTTTGGAGGGGTATGTAGCTCAAGCGCTAGAGCACATGCTTAGCATGCACAAGGTTCTGAGTTCAATCCCCAGTACCTCCTCAAATAAAAATAAATAAACCTAATTACATCCCCCCTCAAAAATTAATAAGAAAATAAAGTTTCATTTTTAATAGAAAAATGTTGAAAAGAAGTAGAAGATTCCTGTGCATGCAGAATTTAAATTGGAAACTAGGTAACAACTGTGGAGGCCCAGTAGAGATTTCTTCATTTCTTCTTCCTTTCTTCTTCCTCTTTTTCCTTGTACATGGCATCAAGAAGGTAGTCAGAATGATGTTTGTATGTTGGCTCCATCAAAGACATTATTTGAGACTGTTCTCTTTAGAATACTAAGAACAGACTGGGTGTTTTGCATATATACTTATAGGATCATTTTGGGGTTTGCATTAAATTGGTAGTTTGGTAACAAAATGAATGTTTTTCTTGTGAATTGTAACTCTTTATCTCTTCTTTAGAAATTACTCCCATGAACCACCTTGTTTTTCTGGTGAAGCTCAAGTTTTATGAAGGCTTTACATTGTACATGATGAAATGAGATAATGTATGTAAGACATTGTTTTAAAGGAGATGAATAACCCTGTAGAAAGAACATGAAGTCTTATTTATGACCCTTGATTGAGAGATTCTCGGTTCCTCTTAGTTGGGTTAGATTTAGAAGAAGGTACATTTTTGCTATATTCTTTCATTAATTCAATAGCATTTATTGAGTATCTACTCTGCAGAAGATTTAATGGATGCTGGGAACATTGTTAGAAACAAGATAAAGATACATTGTCCTTGCTTTTATAGAGTTTATAGTCTGTCCAAGGAGACAGATATAAAATTAAATTACATATACTAAGACAAATGGGAAATGTTTTGAAAATCTGTTATTAGGAATTTGATAATCTCGGTATCAGATGGCTTCCTTGAGGAAGTAATATTTGATTACTTTATCGTTATCCTAAGTGTGATTGAGGAATTCAGTTAAAATAGTGCTTAGAGAAATACCTAAATAAAAATTACTTAAGATTTAATAAAAAGCATGGTAACATAAACTTATATTCCATTCTATTCTTGGTCTCCGTTTGCATAATTAAGTTGAAACTCTTGATTTTCTTCATTTTAACATTGGCTTCCACAGTTCTTAGATGTACTCATGTATATGGTAGTTTAAGACCTCATAACCCAGCCCAGTCTTTACATTTGACAATGAATAAAAGCCTCCAAGTTACAGATTTGAAAACTGTTAAAATGCCCTAATTATCTTGTATGCCATTCCAGTAATACTTCCTTAAATACAAAACAAACCAAGGTATTTCTGTTGTCTATCTTTCCAGATAGACTGAATTTCTCAAGGACAGAGGCCCTATCTCCAGAACCTTGCAGGATGTGAGACACATCAGTGTGTCTCATCCATAACAAATCAGTTATGGATGATCTTTGTTATTAATAAGGAGGAAACAACTTGGTGACTGGCCTCATGTTTCTTTTAAGTTGCTTCTTAGCATAATTCAGATACTTGGGAATCATAAGTTCTGGTTTTGAATTCCAGTTCCTTAATGTGTATTCCTAGGCAAATTTCTCTAAACCTCACTTTCTTCATCTTTAAAATAAAGTGAGATTACATGTGTAAAGTACTTAGCATAGTGTCTGACAGATAGTAAGTGTTCCATAAATGGTGACTAATATTATTACAAGGTACAGATCTTCCTTGGCTTAGGATGGGGTTACCTCTGGATAAATCAATCATAAATTGAAAATATCCTAAATTGAAAATGTGTTGAACACATCTAATCTACTGAACATCATAGCTTAGCCTAGCCTACCTGCCACATGCTCAGGGCACTTACATTAGCCTACGGTTGGGCAAAATCATCTACACATAGCCTGTTTTATAATAAAGTGTCACATATCTCATGTAATTTATTGAATACTATACTGAAAGTGAAAAACAGGATGGTTATATGGGTATAGAAAGGTTCTAAGTATATATCGGCTGTTTACCTTTGTGATTGCATGGCTTGACTGGGAACTGCAGCTTGGTGCTACTGTCCAGCATCAAGAGAGTATTGTACTACTCGCTAGCCTGGGAAAAAATCAAAATTAAAAGTTCCAAGTATGGTTCCTACTTAATGCATATTGCTTTCACACTGTTCCTAAAGTCAAAAAATCCTAAGTCAAACCATCATTAAGTTGGAGACTGTCTGTACATGCACTTAACCTTTTTGTCTATTTGTGATGTTAAAAACAGACACCTTTAGGGGGGTGGAGGGTGGGAAGGGATAGACTGGGATTTCAAAATTGTAGAATAGACTACACTGTATAGCACAGGGAAATATACACAAAATGTGATGATAACTCACAGAGAAAAAAATGTGACAATGAGTGTGTATATGTCCATGAATAACTGAAAAATTGTGCTGAACACTGGAATTTGACACAACATTGTAAAATGATTATAAATCAATAAAAAATGTTAAAAAAAATCCATAACAGGAAAAAAAATGTTTTGAAATCTAAAAAAAAAAAAAAAAAGACACCTTTAGTAACACAGAATACTGGTATGTAGTAGAGCAGATAATTGGTCCTTTCTATGATTACACCAGGTCAAAAAGTAAAAAGTTGAAGTAGTCGACTGCTTATAAAACTAAACTTCATGAACTACTAATTATTGATAATGAAGCAGATAATTATGTCCCTTATTATTGCAATGAATACATTTTCTTCCTTTGTAAGTCAGGGTTGTTTTTTTTTTTTTAATAAACCAAGTAGATTTTATGAGCAAATTTTTGTGGATTTTTTAAAAAAATAAAATAATAATCCCTCAATGTATCTTTTATATAGATTTAAGGTATTTGATGTAAGAGGTTTGCATGAATTAATGTATTAATGTGTATTTGTATTTAATATACATATTTGCATGTGGGGGTGCAAAGAGTAGATCTAGTCTTTATTTCTAAATTTTCAGCCTCTATAAAGTTAGTAATTTTAAATACTTCTGTGTTACTCTCTTTGCCTATATAGTGAAAAGTATTGTAACTCTTTGTATTTACTAATACTGGCATTTTCTGAGGATCTTTATGAAAGTAAAGAATGTAAGGGAGCTAATTGAACAAATATTCTAAGGTTTCAAATCTGACTAAAATTTATTTTAATTCCATCTTATTTACAGTTACGATTTGCTTGTAAAAATAATGTAAATACAGTTGACTTTTGAACAACTCAGGGGTTAGGGGCGTAGTGCAGTAGAAAATTTGATTACAACTTTACAGTTGGCATTAGAACACATTCTGCATCTGTGGATTCAACCAACTGGTTAGTATAGTACTATAGTAGTATTTATTGGGGAAAAAAACCTGCATGTAAGTGGACCCGCAGTTCAAACCCATGTTGTTCAAGGGTCAACTGTATTCCCTGAAACTAAGCAAAAAATGCCAGCAAACAAACAAAAATCGTTTAGGTCCTTTTTATTCTATATTTAAAAATGTGCCCTTTAGGTTTCTCCTAAACCAAAATATTCACAAATTAGTGGGGGGGGGGTTATTTTTTAATTTTTTAAGTTTTACTTTTTGGTTTTGGTAAACCCTAGGCACTAGTTGTAATTAAGAAATTCGTAAACTACCATCTGGAGTATAGTACTAAGAATTTAAGATGTTTGATTGAAAATATTATGAGGATATACGGCCTTTTAAAAAACTTGTTTCTGCACTTGAAGTGTTTTGATTGTTTGATGAATTTACATGCTTTTCAGAGCACTTAAAAGGACAGCATTCTGTAAGTAGAGAAGGTTCCTAGGGGACCATTTAGAGGAATTTACCTACAAAATTAAAATCAGCTGGTAGTTTTATGTAAGGCACCCCAACAGCCTATACTCTAAAAATATAATTCAGTGAATGGTATCTATATTATAATAGTATTACTTGCATCTCTTTTCTCAAGTGACTTTATATTTTCTTACTTGCTCTTAGAATATCACTGAGATTAGGAAGCATGCAATTTTTTGGTAACAATTGTATCATACCAAAGATCACAAAGCAAATCATTGAATTTGATATCTGAATGTTGGTCTTCTTACTCTGTTTTTTCTCTTTCCACATGTTTGATTATTTTCACCAGGTGATTTTACTGGCTCCTGAATCCAAGTTGATACTTTAGAAATCTCAGTCTGTAGTTCCCAAGGTGATTTGCTGAGTATTATATAGTATGTACTAAAAGAATGGATTTGGAAATAAAATTGCACAAGTAAAATTAAATTTTTCTCTCAGCTTGCGACTATGCATTTCTAGACGTGGTTTTCCTTTGTTTATCTATTACAGTTCTGTATTTGGCCTTTAGATTAGCAGAATTCGACATGATGATTAAAATCTCTCTTCCTTGTAATTTTGATTTCTAACCTGCTAGCAGTGGCCATGTATTCTCTGCTTCAAACAGCTCAGCTTGGATGTTGTAAGAAAGCAGATTAAAGCCTTGTGTTTATTTTAAATATTCATGTTTCTAGTATAAACTCCTTTAGAAAGGAAACTTCTGTAGAGGTTTAGAAAAATCTTTTAAGAAACCAAAAATTATCATGAACAATGATCAGTACTTATATGTAAACTAAAAAAAGTGCAGTATATTGTATATGTATTTACATGCAATATATTATATATGTGCAGTCAAACTGTAATAATTCTACCTAATAAAACTGAAAAAGGAAAAAAAGTAGAGAGCAGTATGATGCCTAGAATTGTATGCATTTTCTGCAAAAGTATGGATTCTTGAAAAGCAAGGGCTATAGCTTTACACATATCTGAAATAAATATAAAAACTCTTGGAAAAAAGAAACCTGAAATTAGAGTAAGTTTTTATTGGGCTAGAAGAATTTTTTGGAGTTGGTATAATCACTAGTGGCCCTGAAAAGAAAAACACAACTGGAGTTTTAAAAACTACCTTTTAAACACACTATAAACTATGTCTAAAGTCGAATTTCTCACTGACATCTATATGGAGGTTTGATTTAGAAGAATTCAAGGCTTTGATCAAAGAAGGAGTAATTGTTCCAAGTTGGAGGTTTGTATGTGTATGGGTTACAAAGTCCTGTTGTGATTGGATGGGAAGTAAACATAATTTATTTTCTTGAACTGTGATTGGCTAAAACCCTTTTATTTCCACGGTAATTTGCAACAGCTGAATCCAGAGCCTTTCCCTGTTTCTGCTAACCGACCAGTGAGTTGGGGTAGGTACTAGTACTGAAAGTACTCAAATTGGCGCCAGAGACTGTGAATTTTAAGAATGGTGACAGAAGCCCTTAAGCGGGTGTTTGACTTTCTTAAAACAAAGCAGTAGAGAGGCGTAAATCTCTGAATAGCTCAAACGTGTAGTTCGTGTCACCCAAAACAAGAAGAATGAAAGGATGACGATGTTGTCTTCATTTTCATTTAACGTCGTGAATTGTTGCTCTGCAGTGGCTGAGTTCTGTGGGCTTAGTTTTCAGTTGAGAGTGTTGCTCTGCTTTGCTGTTGCGACTACAGGTCTATTAATTCGGACAAAATTCGAGCTAACTCAGACTGCCGTCGCCGTGTGTTTTGAAAAAACACATCACTCTGGAGATGCGGCTTTTCACCTGGAGTTTGTTTTGTGACCCAGAGTGGAACGAGCACGCTTCGTTTTCGCCTCACCCCTTCTTCTGAGGGAGAGACGAGTAGAGAGGTGGACTTCAAACGCTCTAGTAGCGTTCCTGAAGAACTGCATCCCCCTCTCCTGCCCCACTCTATTTTTTGTCCTGGCTAGCCCCGCAGCTACAGCTGCGGCGTCAGGCACTACTTTCCGTCTGCGGTAGTTTCTCAGACCCTCTCCCGCGGCTCCCTCCCCCAGCCCGCGCCGGCGGAAGGAGACGCGCAGCGCGCTCGCAACCAAGCTAGTGGAAGGGGAGGCGGAGTAGTACTGGCCGCGGTGCGGTGGCGGCAGCGGCCGGTGCTGCCTCCGAGCCTCCGACGGTGGTGCGGCGATTTGTCAGTTTTTTCTTTTTTTTTCTTTTCTCTCTCTTTTTTTTCCCCGTGAGCTGGAGGAGGAGTCTTCAAGTTGGGGAGTCCAGGGGAGTGTTGAGGACTGAGAGAGACCGAGGTCGCTGTGCCCTTCTGGGCAAAGCGTCCGGTGCGCCCTCGAGTCCGCGCTCGTTTGCTCGTGGGGTGGCCGCGGTCCCCAAGTCCGCTGTCCTCAACATGGGCGGCCGGTAGGAGGGGGTTTCGTTGGTTCGCTAGCAGCTGAGGAGGCAGCGGCCGCTTTGGCAGTGACTGCTATGGCGGTGGAGACGCGGCCGGAGCTGGTGGGGAAGCGGTTCCTGTGCCTCGCGGTCGGCGAAGAGGTGCGGCCGGAAAGCGGAGACAGCGGACGCTGCTGGCGGAGCTGGCGAGCGGGGGTCATCCGAGCTGTGTCACATAGGGACAGCCGCAATCCAGACCTGGCGGTAAGAGCAAACGCCCCCGAGTCTCCCAGCCTGCGCCTGCACTCCCATCCCCGTCTCGCAGCCGCACCTTCTGGGGTTATCTCTGGCACCTGGCTCAGCCTGGCCAACTGGCGGTCACGCCCCTCTTCCGTGCTCACGGCAGTATTGCCCATATCCCCTGCCAGGGTCGCCGCTTCCCCAAGAGTAGCTTCCTCGGTGGGGGCAGTCACCGAACGGGACTCCGCGGTGCCCGCCTGGGCTCCTTGGCCTCTGGGGTTGGCCGCGGCTGCCCCTGCGGCGCCCGGGCGGCCGCGGAGATCTTACGGCGAGGCGGGGCTGCGAGCCCGGCGCCGCACTGACAGGTCCGGCTGAGGAGCGGACCACTCCTGGCGGTAGGCTTCCAGCTTCACCAGCATTTCTTAGAGGAAGTCTCAATAGTGCCGCGGTTGAGGGTTTAAAACTTACCTTGTAAGGTTGCTGAAGGGGAAGGAGAAAAGGAAAGAGGCAGACCCCTGGTTTTCCAGTCCTGAAATTTGTGTGTTTTCGAGGCAAAGGGTATGGCATTGGCAGTGCCCAGATTCAACCTCTTTCTACAGTTAGATAATTGGATTTCTAACCGGAAACGATGAAAATGGAAATTTTTGGTTTGGAGGTTTTATGAGAATTAATTTCTTTCTCTCCCCCAGCCTTCTTTCCTTCCGTTCATTTTTTGTCCGTAGTGTTATGTTGTTGTTTTTGTTTTTGTTAGAAGTGAATAGTACTTGAAAATCATCCGTTCCTGGGTTTTATATGATTTTAAATGATGCAAGGAACATTGAAAATGAAATGCTAAAGATCCTACAGAACCCTAAAGTGTCTTTTTCTTTGAATGCTTTTCTTGTGACACTGCTAATATTTTCAGTAGTGTAGGAATGTGCAGGATATTTCGAGAAGGGATATGCTGTTAGTGTTACAGTAAACATATTCACTGGGGGACACAGATTGGAGTTAAGGAGCGGAATAGAGGCAACAAATTGACTAGACTTTGAAAGGTTGATTTATGAATACATAATCAATGAAGTTTATTGGGAATATGCTGGGACATTTAATTTTTCAATGAATATTTCAAACTTCGGATTTTTTTCCTTTTGTTTATATGCAGATTTACAATTCCAGATTCACTTTAGTATCTGTGTACATACCTATCTTAGTATTTTTGTTAGCGGTTTTGAGTGTGTTTTTGCAAACCTCGGTTTCATGACTAGTCGATGATATGGTTACATGCAGTATGTATTAATGTCGACTTGATGTTGCAAAGCATGTTTGTTTTGCTCATAGGTTTATCTAATAGGAAATACGCAGAATAGAGGTAATTTTGAAGATTCTGGATGGTTATTCTCATTGAAAAGATGTAAAAGAATCTTCCTTAGGAAAAAAACGTCTTAATGGTTCTACAAATTGTGGCAGTTCAATAACTGTATAAAAAACATGTGCTGACTATTTTTCCTTCTTTTAGTGATAGGAAATTGTCTTGGCTTTTATGTGGAAGATAGTTGGATTATGGGTTAGCATTTTAACGTTTTTTCGAAATAAATATGGAATGATACTTTGTGTTTGCCACAGTATTTTGTTTTAGTAGTTAACTTTAAAATTGGGAAATACAGTTTTAAATTACATATATGTTTGGTGATAGTCAAGTTATTAAAGTTGGTATCAAATATCAAGTATATTAAAAATACTTTATTATATGGAAATTTAAATGATATAAAGAATGAGGTTTACACATGGTTGAGAAGGTAAGGTATTAAGGGCTATTTAAAAATGAGGGGGGAGGGTATACCTCAGTGGTAGAGTGCATGCCTAGCATTCATGAGGTCCTGAGTTCTATCCCACGTACCTCCACCAAAAGTGGAAATAGATAAATCTAATTACCTCTTTCCTAAAAATAAATAAATATTTTAAAAATGAAAAATGTATGTGGTTGGAGGGAATTGAGTAGAAAGAACTGTAAGTTGTTTCTCAGATCATAGAAATGTTTTGCATCTTGATTTGCATGGGTGTATACATATATCAGAACTTGTTGAATTGTGCACTAATATCTGTGTTTTTCACTCTATGCAGATTTTACCTCAAAAAATGTGTTTTGAACCATAACTGTGAACCTTCCAACAGTTTTCCATAGTCTTTTTTTAAAATTGTTATTACTGTGTAATCTGAGTTTTTATCCTACAGCCTACAGATTTCATTATTTTAAAATTTTTTAATATTCATATTTCTTTTTTTTTACATTCATATTTCCTTAATTAAATGGAACTTGGGATAGTTTAACATCACCATAGTGTAAAGCCTTTGTAGACTTTTGTTACTGCAGAATAAATCAAGCCCAAAAGAGCTTGACCAGTTACATAAAAAATGCTGGTAAATAGGCTATTTTTGTGAGTGTTTTTCCTTTTTTTAAGTTATAAATACATGTGGTTTATAACCTGAAAATTTATTAGGAATCATGGTTGTGTATTTATATATGGCACATGATTTGGAAGGATAATTATCAGAACTTGAGAGTAGATTACAGAATACTTTGTCTTAAAAGTTAATCAGTTATTCTTATTTTTGGTCTTATATATGACTAATTGTCATATGCATCAATTTCCTATCTCTACTGTTTACTAATTATCACAACCTTGTTGGTTTAAACAATACAGATTGATTATTTCAACAGTTCTGGAGATGACAAGTCTAACACATGGGTCTCAGTGAGTTAAATTAAGGTGTGATTAGAGCTATTTTTTTTTCTGGAGGCCTTTTTTTTTTTTTTTAAACTAGTTTTTAGAAGCAGCCCACAGTCCGTGGCTCATGATCCTCATCCTCCTTCTTAAAAGCCAGCAACAAAACTGTATTCTTCTGTAGTCACATCATCCTCTTGACTCTTCTGCTTTTTTCCTCTTATTTTAAGTGTCCTTATCATATTGGACCCACCCAGATAATCCAGGATAATCTCCCCATCTTCTTATTAACAGCGTTAATTCCATTTGAACCTTAATTTTCCTTTGCCATGGGATATGACATAGTTACAGGTTTCATGAATTAGGACATGAGCATCTTTGGGGTGGCATTCTGCCCACCACACTATTGTAGCAAAAATATTTTTTACAATACGAACATACATGATTTGATACAAATTAAAATAAATTTAGGCTAAAATTGATTGTATTTTTTCATGCTGTGAGTTTTAGTGGTATCACTATCTGACTTCTTTAGTAAATGAACTTAACTGGTAGAAACTTTACTCAACTATGCTTGGATAATTTCACGTATTTTGTTGATGACTTTAAAAAAATGGCCTGAAAATCTTCTAGGTTATCTTGGAATTACATTAATCAACAAAAGACTTTGAATGCTTTTTATTCAGGAGGACCAAGTTGTTGAAGAAATTGAAATACATAAAATTTATTGTGAGTTCTCAGCATATAGGGTTCTTTTTTTAGCTCCATTATTTAGAAAGGTTCTTGCATTGTTATGTTTGCTGAACATTTATTAGTGCCTTACTTTTTTGAGGAACATTTCTAGAAGGTTGATAGTATTACAGAAGGAAAGCTGACAGTTGAGAGTACTGTTATGTAATGTTCATCCTTGAATAATATTGTTACGCTAATTAAAGAGCAAATATTGATTTACTCTTTACTCATTTTACTTCATTTGCACAACTTAACAGCCATTTATTTTCTTACCTATTTATCCATCCATTCAGTAACTTACCTACCATCTCTTGAAGTTTAATGTAATTGCATCGTTTAGAGCGAACCCTATCTAAAGTGTGAGTATTTTTTTAAAAAACTATCATGTTTTTTCAGTAACTAAAAGGAAGAAAAAATTATATTGTGTTTCATAGACCAAACATATATTTGCTTTTATTTGGAGGAACTTTCTGGAAGGTCACGTAGTGAAGAGTAGCTAACCTTGAAATGCAGATTTTAAACTATTCTCAACCCTATAATACCTTCAGATTAAAGTTACTTTACAGATCTTATGTGCATATAAAGTTTTTTAAAATTTATTTAGGAGCTTGAAATGATTTATGATTATTTGTTTATAAGGAAGCCCTTTTTTGTTTTAGTACTTTTTCTGCTTAGCTGTCTCTTCATTTAAGTTTCATATTGAGTTGGTAACATTTGATTCCTTTATAAGTTTTGTTAGGATAATACTTTAGGTGAGTCTGAAATTTATATCATGGTGTTGCAGTATTGCTAATACTAATTTCTAGTCTAAGCACACAGCGTTGAATGAATGAATGAGTTTTACTTCATTGCTCAGTGTGATCTGCCTAAATTAACTATAGGGAAAATTGGTTTAGCTTGTTAGGTAGAAAGACTTTTATGCCTGATTCAGTACATACACAGATTTTTTCCCCTTCTTTTGAATTTATTATTATTAATGGTCCTAAAGACTTATGTACAGGAAAATGAATATGGGCCACAATTTTCTCATTTATTCCATTCAGTGGGTAGAATTAGTCCAGAATCCAGAGCTTTCCCTATTCTGTAGTTCTAGAATTGTGATGTTAATATTTTATTTACTTGTAATGTCTTGGAATAAAGTATCTGTTAAGTAAAAATAAATTTCAAGTCTTGTCTCAAAAGCTCTTAATTCTTAGATAATGAAACATTTCATTATGACATGTCTTATATTATTACAAGGACCATAATTTTATGTAAATGTGATTTCTGTTTAGTGTTTCTTTTGGATCATCAAAATGAGATCATAGGGTTTGAATTTTTATGATTGAATAAATTGAGGTAGAATAAATATCTGAAGGCTACAATATTGGGTCTTAAATTAATTTTGTATGTATTTCTTCGTTCATTTGGAAGTTTTGATCAGCTACATTTAACTTTTTGTGAAAAAATACCCTATAGTTCAGGCTGATAAAAAGAAGTCAAAGATTGCTTCTCCAAATGATTAGTGATTCACACTTTCAAAGTTTAAAAAAAAAAAAAAAGCCCCTTTCATTGCTATAATAAATGTTCTCCCTGACCCTCTACTTTCTTGAGTTTTGCAACCCCATGATTGAAGTTCTTTTGGAACTTGTTCCTTTAGTGAGTACAGCTCCTCCCATCTTCTTAATTTAGCATTTGATAGTCCTTTGCTTTACTGTTTTACTTTGTTTTTTAAATCTTGTTATTCCCTTTGGAGAATTTACTTGTATTTCTTTGCATCCATAACCTACCACTTAAGCACTGGCCTTCAATTTGAATCCACCATCTCTCCTCTTTTCTTTGATGTCTGTACATGAATATTCCACATTTGAGTCTGATACAGTGTTTCTACAATGTAATTCATTATCTTGAAGTGGAAGAGCTCCCCTTATGAGATTTATCCAGGGTAGACTTAAAAAATGCCTCATCCTTCAACTACCATTTAAAATGTGTGTATCTACTGAATTATGCAAATTTTCTTCTTCAAATTGCAGTCTGCTCTACTCCCCACTGCCCTCCCCCCACTTTTTCCAATTTGTGCTGCCATGTCATTGCCCCAGGCATGCATTAAATGGTCTTTTTACTTTCAAGTTTCTTCCTTTTTCAGTCTCTTGTATTCATTGTAGACAAATTACTCATCCTGCATTTCCTTTTAGCTCACTTGAGTAGTTTTTCCTTTGCTTATTAAAGTCCATACTTCATTCTCTAATGTTTAGATGTACTCCATGTTGTCTCTATCCTTGAAATTTAAAATTTCCTAATCCCCTACACAAACTATTATGTTTAGCCAAAGTCTTTCGTTGAAATTTATTAAATACTGTAATATACTGTTATGAAATCATAAAATGCACTTCGTGCTTCCTTTCAAATTTCATTTGCCGATGAAAAGTTTCTGATGTCAGACTGTCAGATATGTTCTCTTCTGTTAAAAATGGTTTTACTTGGTATGCATGAACTGAGTCCAGTGAGAGAACAAATTCTTAATGAATCAAATGGTGTATAAAATATTATTTACTCCATTTCTGTTCATGAAAGGCATCCAATTTAACAGCATTTTATATACTATTAATTAATCCTAAAATAACTACTTTGATATTATGGTATACATTTTCCACTTCCATTTTAATATTTTTGAAATTAAGGCATAGTTTATATACAGTTCGTGTTAAAAGCAACTTGTTTACTACTAGGCAGATTATTAAGTGACAGTAGAATGATAGTGGTCTGCCTGCAAAGTGTGTAACCTTAGTGTAGAACTTTCCAGTCTTAGCATCCTTTTAAACCTTAAAAATTACTGAGGTGCCCATAAAATTTTGACTTTTGTGGGTTATATCTATTGATATTTACTGTATTAAAAATTAAAATGGAGAAGTTAAAATATACAGGCACATGTTCAGTTTCCTGCCAGACCAGTGCTATCATACTACATGTAGCCTGTGCAAAACTGCTCTGAACACTGATGAGAGAATAAGAGTGGAAAAGGAAAATAATGTCTTGGCATTACTATGAAAAGTTTTTACCTTACTAACTCCCTGAATGGGTTCAGTTACCCCTGAAAACCTGTGGTGAAGATGTCTGTTCATCTGATTATTCCCCTAGTTGGAATTACTTACATTGGTATCATGGCAGGTGTTTAAATTTTAAGTTGAATTTAGCTTCTTCATCATTTCAGCTGTCTTCTAGTACTTGCTATGTTGCTATGAAAAGTATGTATTTTAGATGTAGAAGATTTCCTGTCTCATGCTAGAAAATGTAGAAACAGTAGAACATGAAGTAGAAACTAAGTCAGCATTCCTAGAATAGATTTTAGAATTTTTCAAAGACAGGAGATCTGTGTGACTAATTCATGTCTTGTGAAAGACTATCACTTAGGAGCTAAAACATCTGATCCATCTGTCGAAATTTCTGAGTTTACGTAGGATTCAGAAAACATCTTTAGGACCCGAGGAATATCAAAAATGGAAGTAGTATGTCAATGTATGGGTAAAGTTATGCATAGCCATTTAATGTAAAATGGCTTTATGTATAGCTAATAAAAGATTCATTTCCTTCCCAAATTGTTATTCCTTTGGGTGAATTTTAGCATCAAGGCAACACAGCACCAGGTAAGGTATTTAAACTGTGAAACAATTTAAAGTTGGTAAACTGTCCCAGTGTGTTGAATAGTACTATACTATTATTTTGGTCTGTCTGCTTTATCTTCTTCAAAACCACATTGATTAAACTATACAGGTCATATTTTAGAGTGTTTCCCCTATTCCCTAAAATTTTTTATTGTTACTTGTAACTTTCAAAATCCCTTACCGTGTTTTAACACCAAAGTGACTCATTTTAAGAGAAACCATTTTACTTTACCTTGTTCATCTGAATAAACAGAATAAATAATGAATATGAATATAGACTATTTGTGTCCTATCTTTCCGTAATGGTTTTGAAATATATAAACGATTAATCCCTCTTGAACTAAAAGTTATAGCTTAAAAAAAGAAGAGAGAAAAAGAAACAACAAAAGTGAGACAGACAGCACGAGAGATGTAATTTAAACTCAGATATACTAGTAGTTGCATTAAATGTAAATTAACTAAACATTTCTTTTTTTTTTCATTTTTCAGTTTTGTTAGGTAGAATTGTTAGTTTGACTGCACATATACAATGTATTGCATGTAAATACATATAAAGAGTATACTGCACATATTTTTAAAATTTACATATATATACTGTTCATTGTTTCTAAGAATGTTTAGAGGTTTAACTTTTTAAACTTACATAGTTATCAAAGGAATAAAGCCGACCACAAAATAAGAATTAATTCGAAAAGATACATACACCTCACTATTAACAGCAACATTATTTATAATTGCTAAGATACGGAAGCATCCTAAGCGCACATCAATAGATGAATGGATAAAGAAGATGCAGCATGTAGATGTAGTGGAATACAACTCACCCATAAGAAAGAAGGATATTTTGCCATTTGCAGCCCTTCTTTCACTTTCTTTTTTCCACTTCAAAAACCAGAATTTTATAATTCGCATAAACATTTCCGTAGCATCAAAAACAACAAAATACCTAGAAATAAATTTAACCAAGGAGGTTACCTATACTCTGAAAACTGTGAAACGTTGATGGAGGAAATTGAAGATGATACAAAGAAATGGAAAGATGTCTTGTGCTCTTGGGTTGGAAGAATCAACATTATCAAAATGGCCCTACTACCCAATGCAATGTACAGATCCAGTGCAACCCCTGTCAAAGTACTCAACAACATTTTTCAGAACAAGAACAAACGATTCCAAAATTTATATGGAACCATAAAAGACCCTAAACTGCCAAAGCAATTTTTTGTAGATTTTTTTTCCCCCCTTCGCTGTCTTCTTTTTGTTCTCTTCTTAGGGTTTCATGACTAGAGAAGTTCCTTTAACATTTGTGGTAAAGCTGGTTTGGTGGTGCTGAATTCTATTGGCTTTTGTTTATCTGTGAAGCTTTCAATTTCTCCTTCAAATCTAAACAAGAACCTTGTTGGATAGAGTATTCTTGGTTGTAGGTTTTTCCTTTTCATCACTTTAAATATAATACATCTTGTCACTGCTTCTGGCCTGTAGAATTTCTGCTGGAAAATCAGCTGATAACTTTATGGGTTTTCCCTTGTATGTTATTTGTTGCTTTTCTTTTGCTAATTTTAATATTTTCTCCTTATCCTTAATGTATATCAATTTGATGATTGTGTGCCTTGATGTGTTCCTCTTTGGGTTGATCCTGTGTGGAACTCTCTGTACTTCCAGGACCTGAGTGACTGATCCCTTTCCCAAGTTGGGGAAGTTTTTTGTTATTACCTCTTCAAAAATTTTCTGAAGTTCTTTCTCTCTCTCCTCTTTCTGGGACCACTATAACGCGAGTATTAGTGCGCATTATGTTGTCCCAGAATGCTCTTTTTTTTTTTTATTGAGTTATAGTCAGTTTACAATGTGTCAATTTCTAGCATAGAGCACGATTTTTCAGGTATACATGAGCATACATATATTCATTGTCACATTCTTTTTTGCTGTGAGCTACCACAAGATCTTGTATATAATTCCCTGTGCTATTCAGAATAATCTTGTTTATATATTCTACATATGCCTGTCAGTATCTACAAATTTGGAACTCCCAGTCTGTCCCTTCCCATGCCCCTTCCCTTTCCCCCCGGCAACCACAAGTTTGTATTCTATGTCTATGAGTCTGTTTCTGTTTTGTATTTATGTTCTTCTTTTTTTTTTTTTTTTTTTTTTTTGATTCCACACATGAGTGATCTCATGTGGTATTTTTCTTTCTCTTTCTGGCTTACCTCACTTAGAATGACATTCTCCAGGGAAATCCATGTTGCTGCAAATGGCGTTATGTTGTCGTTTTTATGGCTGAATAGTATTCCATTGTATAAATATACCACATCTTCTTTATCCAGTCATCTGTTGATGGACATTTATGTTGCTTCCATGTCTTGGCTATTGTAAATAGTGCTGCTGTGAACATTGGGGTGCAGGTGTCTTTGAAGTAGGGTTCCTTCTGGATATATGCCCAGCACAGGGATTCCTGGGTCATATAAGTCTATTCCTAGTCTTTTGAGGAATCTCCACACTGTTTTCCACAGGGGCTGCACCAAACTGCATTCCCACCAGCAGTGTAGGAGGGTTCCCTTTTCTCCACAATCTATCCAGCATTTGTCATTTGTGGACTTTTGAATGATGGCCATTCTGACTGGTGTGAGGGGGTACCTCATTGTAGTTTTGACTTGCATTTCTCTGATAACTAGTGATATTGAACATTTTTTCATATGCCTATTGATCATTTGTATTTCTTCCTTGGAGAATTGCTTGTTTAGGTCTGCCCATTTTTGGATTGGGTTATTTGTTTTTCCTTAATAAGTCATATGAGCTGCTTATATATTCTGGAGATCAAGCCTTTGTTGGTTTCATCTTTTGCAAAAATTTTCTCCCATTCCGTAGGTTGTCGTTTGTTTTGCTTATGGTTTCCTTTGCTGTGCAGAAGCTTGTAAGTTTCAGTAGGTCCCATTTGTTTATTCTTGCTTTTATTTCTATTGCTTGGGTAGACTGCCCTAGGGGAACATTTTTGAGATGTATGTGAGATAATGTTTTGCCTATGTTTTCTTCTAGGAAGTTTATTGTATCTTGTCCTATGTTTAAGTCTTTGATCCATTTTGAGTTGACTTTTGTGTGTGGTGTAAGGGAGTGCTCTAGCTTCATTGATTTACATGCTGCTGTCCAGTTTTCCCAGTAACATTTGCTGAAGAGACTGCCTTTATTCCATTGTATATTGCTTCCTTTGTCAAAGATCAGTTGACCAAAAGTTTGTGGGTTCATTTCTGGTCTCTCTATTCTGTTCCGTTGGTCCATATGTCTGTTTTTGTACCAATACCACGCTGTCTTGATTACTGTAGCTCTGTAGTATTGTCGGAAGTCTGGGAGAGTTATTCCTCAAGCCTCTTTCTTTTTCTTCAGTAATGCTTTGGCAATTCTAGGTCTTTTGTGGTTCCATATAAATTTTATTATGATGTGTTCTAGTTCTGTGGAATATGTCCTGGATAATTTGATAGGGATTGCTTTAAATCTGTAGATTACCTTGGGCAGTATGACAATTTTAACAGTATTGATTCTTCTAATCCAGGAGCATGGGATATCTTTCCATTTTTTTAAGTCTTCTTGAATTTCTTTAATCAATGTTTTATAGTTCTCTGTGTATAAGTCTTTCACCTCCTTGGTTAGATTTATTCCTAGGTATTTTATTGCTTTGGGTGCTATTTTTAAAGGGGATTGTTTCTTTACTTTCTTTTCCTGTTGATTCATCATTAGTGTAAAGAAATGCAACTGATTTTTGTACGTTAATCTTGTAACCTCCTACTTTGCTGAATTCTTCTATTCTGGTTGTTTTTGTGTGGACCTTTTATGGTTTTCTATGTATAGTATCATGTAATCTGCATATAGTGACAATTTTACCTTATCTTTCCAATTTGGATACCTTTTATTTCTCTCTCTTGCCTGATTGCTGTGGCTAGGACTTCCAAGATTATGTTGAATAAAAGTGGTGATAGTGGGCAGCCTTGTCCCAGATTTTAGGGAAGCTTTTGAGTTTTTCTACCATTTCGTACTATGTTAGTTGTAGTTTTGTCATATATAGCTTTTATTATGTTGAGATATGTTCCCTCTATACCCACTTTGGTGAGACTTTTTATCATAAATGTGTGTTGAATTTTATCAAATGCTTTTTCTGCACCTATTCAGATGATCATGTGGTTTTTGTCCTTTCTCTTGTTGATGTGATGTATTACACTGATTGATTTGCATATGTTGAACCACCCTTGTGTCCCTGGGATGAACCCCACTTGATGATGTATAATCTTTTTTATGTGCTGTTTGATTCTATTTGCTAATATTTTGGTAAGGATTTTTGCATCTATATTCATCAGTGATATTGGTCTGTAATTCTCTTTTTTGGTAATGTCTTTGCCTGGTTTTGGTATCAGGGTGATGGTGGCTTCATAGAATGAGTTTGGGAGTATTCCCTCCTTTTCAGTCTTCTGGAAGAGTTTGAGAAGGACTGGTATGAGTTCTTCTTTGTATGTTTGGTAGAATTCCCTGGTGAAGCCTTCCGGTCCTGGACTTTTATTTGTAGGGAGGTTGTTTATTGCTAATTTGATTTCATTTGTAGTGATCGGTTTGTTCAAGTGGCCAGTTTCTTCTTGATTTAGTCTTGGTGGACTGTACGTTTCCAGAAACTTGTCAATCTCCTGTAGGTTATCCATTTTGCTTCCATATAGTTTTTTGTAATATTCTCATATGATATTTTGTATTTCTGTGTTATTTGTTGTAATTTCTCCATTTTCCTTTCTAATTTTGCTTATTTGTGCTCTTTTCTTCTTTGTGAATTTGGCCAGAGGTTTGTCGATTTTATTTACTCTTTCAAGTTTGGTTGATTTTTTCTATTGTTTTTTAAATCTCTGTTTTATTTATTTCCTCCCAAGGGAGGAAACTGTCCTCATTTCTTTTCATTCTTTTCTCTTTTTTCTTTTCTGCAGTAGTGATTTCCACTAATCTGTCTTCTAGCTCATTGATCCATTTTTCTGCCTTACTTAGTCTGTTGTTGGTTTCTTCTAGCGTGTTATTCATTTCAATGATTTTTATGCTTCAACTCTGTTTGGGTATTCTTTATTTTTTCCAACTTTTTGCTAAGAACTTCACTCTGCATCTGTACTCCTTTTGAATTCTCTGAACATCTTGGCCATCATTACTCTAAACTCTTTCTCAGATAAATTGCATGTCTCCTCATCACTTAATTCTTTTTCTGGGGTTTTATCTTGTGCCTTGGCCTGGGAGATATTCTCTACAACCTCATGCTGTTCATTTTTCTATTTATATTTTTAGGTATAAACACGTCTATTAAAAAGCAGATTATTAGACCTTGAGAGAACACACAAAGTATACCTATTTGCTGTTTCTAAAACATAAGAATACTTATAGGTGATTGTAAAAAGAATGAAAAAAAAAACTTGTATACATATGTTAATTAAAGATAGTTTGTGTGGCTATGTTGAAGACAGTATGTAAGAAGCATTATTTGAGATAAAGAGGCTTCATCAAGCTAAGAGTTTTTGCAGCAAAAAGACAGAATAATTTCAAATTTATCAGTACCTGTGACATAACTTAAAATATATAAACCTGAAATTGGTAGAACTATTAGAGGAAATAAATTCATAATTGTAGTGGGAAATTAAATAGCTGATAGTACTAGCGGTGTTAAAAAAAAAAAAAGTAATGAGTAGAAGATTTAGAATAAGTACTTGCTTTGACCACCTCACAAACTGGTTGTGTGAATGAAATAGTATATTCAATAAATATCCTGTCATTCAGTAAATATTGAATATGAGTAAATATTGAAATACTTTTATTTAATAAAATTTGAATACCTTCTAATGACAGGTACTGTTTAAGAGTGTTGTGCTTTGTAAGGTGTACAACCTTAATCAAATGTAAGGTATTATCATGTATAGTCTCATCAATTTTAAGTGCTTAATGAATGAATAAGCAGTAATATCTTTATGGATTCTTAGAAGTGAGTGATAAGATTTGAAGGATGCATTTATTGAGGAAATAGGACATTTTGAGACTGAAGATTGGCAATTAGAATATTAGAAGAAGGGTAAAATGGTTTTGGCAGAAAGAATGGCATGAAGAAAAGCAAATCTTTCGGCTTCAGAGAGCGTTCATTTTGGAAAAACAATAGGAAAAATAATTTGAAAGTTAAGGCCAAATTGTAATATCAGATTGGGAAATTCATGGTCTAGGGAGTGGTGGCTGGAATGAATATCTTAGTACTTGTGCCATTTCCCACCTTTATGAATACAGTTGTCCTAGGTATCCATGGGAGATTAGTTTCAAGACCTCCTTGGTTAACAGAATCTGAGGGTGCTCAAGTCCCTTATATAAAGTGGCATAGTACAGTTGGCTCATTGTATTTGTGGATACTTAGGGCCATAATTATATTTCTGAAGGTAGGTTGAAGGGCCTTCGTGCATGCACATTTAATTTCTTTTTAATTAAAAAATATTTTTATTCTTATTTTCTATTGTAGTCAGTTTACAATGTTGGGTTCAGGTGTACAGCAAAGTGATTCAGTTATATGTATACATACATACATATATTTTTTTTAGTTTCTTTCCCATTATGGCTTATTACAAGACATTGAAAATAGTTCCCTGTGCTGTACAGTAGGTCTTTGTTGTTTATCTATTTTATATACATTATACATTTAATTTTGGTAGCCAAAACAAGATTAATTTCCATACACATTGTACCAATTTACTGCAGCAGTTTATGGGAGCAGTTTTCCTACACCCTCATCAGTATTGGATATTGTCAGTCATAATTTTTGTCTAGTTGGAAAAAAAATGGTAACTTTTATTAATTCTCATTTATGTTTTTGAGTTTCATGTATTTATTGGACTTACTATTCAAAAAATACAAATAACTTGTTCCTATTTTAGCCCTTTTCTTTTGTGATTTCTTTTTCTTATTGATTTGTAGGTATTTTTTTTAATCAAGATACATGTATTTTTTTAACATGTGGTTATTCTTTTCCTAGTCTGTTGCTATTTTTAAACATTTTTTTGTTTTGTTTTGCCTTTGCTTCTCATTTATAGGATCAGAAATTTTTTTTCTTTGATTTTATATAATTGGGTCTTGCTTAAAAAATACTCCCTAAACCAAAATTATATTTTACAACATTAACTTTTCCCCCCCACCGATATAAAATGTCTCATGTTTTCTTTTGCCATATTTTGATGAATATTTAGGAATATTTACAGACTTTTTTCTATATTCCATTTATCTTTCTGTTTCTTAAAACAGAGGATTAGATTAATGTATTTTAATAATTGCAGTTTTATAGAATCGTAACAGCAGATAAGGCAAACATCTTTGTTACTTTTCATTTTCAAAAATTAATTGGGAATTTTTATATATAACTTTTTTCATTTTTATTCTGATAAAATATGCATAACAGAAATGTAACCATTTTAACAATTTTTAATGTACCATTTAGTGGTATAAAGTACATGCACGTTCTTGTCCAATTATTACCACTATCCAGTGTCAGAACTAACTTGTCATCCCCAGAAGGAACTCTATATTCATTAAGTAGTAACTTTCCATTCCTTCCTAGTCTAATTACTTAATTACCTCTAATCTACTGTCTCTCTCTGAATTTGCTCATATTTCATATAGGTGGAGTCATGCAGTATTCCATCTGTAGAATCTGACTTATTTAACTTACTAGTATAACGTTTTTAAAGTTCATGCATGTAGTAGAAGTAGCAGAATTTCATTTTTATGACTGAATAACCTTCTCTTGCATGTACATAACATAACATTGTTTATTCATTCATCTGTTAATGGACAGTTGACAACTCAGGTTGCACCTGTTGGCTGTTGTGAATAATACTGCTCTGAACATTGGTGAACAAATATCTATTCAAGTTTGTACTTTCAGTTCCCTTGGGTATATATCCAGAAGTGCAATTGCTGTATCATATGGTAATTATATGTTTAGTATTGTGAGGAACCACCATACTGTTTTCCTCATTGGCTGTACCATTTTCTGTTTCCACGAGCAATGCACATGGGTTCCAGTTTCTCCACATTTTAGCGAACACTTGGTATTTTCTGGTGTATGTGTGTTTAAATAGGTTTCCTAATGAGTATGAAGTGGTATATTTTTGTGGTTTGCTTGGCATGTTCCTAGTAATTAGTGATGCTGAGCATCTTTTCATGTGCTTTTGTCCATTTGTATACCTTCTTTGGAGACATGTTTATTCAAGTCATTTGCCCGTTTTTTAATTAAGTTGATTTTTTTTTTTTTGTTTTTGTTGAGTTCTTTATATATTCTGGATATTAACCCTTTATCAGATAGATGATTTGCAGCTATTTTCTCTTACTCTGTGGGTTGTTTTTTCATACTCTTGGTAGTGTCTTTTGGTGCACAAAAGTTTTAAATTTTAATGTGGCTCAATTTTTCTTTTGTTGCCTGTGCTTTTTGATTTACATCCAGTAAATCACTACCAAATTCAGTGTCATGAAGCTTTTGTATCCTATGTTTTCTTCTGTAGTTTTGTTTCATAAATACAGTTCTTTGATCCATTTTGAGATGATTTTTGCATATAGTGTAAAATAAGGATCTAGCTTTATTCTTGTGCATATGTATATCTAGTTTTCCCAGTGCCATTTGTTGAAAAGACTGTCCTCTATTCATTGAATGATCTTGGCACCCTTGGCAAAAAAATCATTCGACAATATACGTGAGGGTTTATTTTTCTATTCTATTCCATTGGTCTATGTGTCTGTATTCCAGTACCACACTATTTTGATTGCTTTTGATTTGTGGTAAGTTTACAATTATGAAGTGTGAGTTCTCCAACTTTGTTTTTCTTTTTCAAGATAGTTTTGGCTGTTGTGGTCCCTTGAGATTGCATATGAATTTTAGGATTGATTTTTTCTATTTCTGCAAAAAAAATGATACTGGGATTTTGATACAGGTTATATAGAATCTGTAGGTCCCTTTGAGTAGTACTGATATAACAATATTAAGTTTTTTAGTCTATGAACCCAAGAGATCTTTCCATTTATTTGTGTCTTTAATTTTTTTCAGCAACATTTTTAGTTTTCATTGTACAGGTTTTTTTGCCTACTTGGGTTATGTCCGTTCCTAAATACTGTAGTATTTTTTATGCTGTTGTAAATGGAATTCTTTAATTAATTTCCTTTTCAGATTGCTTATTGTTAATGTATAGAGATGCAACTGTTTTTTTTGTGTGTTGATTTTGTATACTGCAACTACTAAATTTGTTCCTTCTAATCGTTTTTATCCCCTATGTTTGTGAAATTTTTAGTTTTCTACATTTAAGATCATGTCATCTGCAAATAGAGAGAATATTCTTTGTTCCAATTTGGATGTCTTTTTTTATTTCCTATCTAATTTTCTATTTAGCACTTCCAATACCATGTTTAGTAGACATGGTAAAAGCGAGCATCCTTGTATTGTTCTTGCTCTTAAAGGAAAAGCTTGTAGTTTTTTTATTGTTGAGTGTGATGTTAACTGAGGAATTTTCATATATATGGCTTTTATTATGTTGAAGTGAATAGTTTGTTGTGCATTTTTATCATAAAAAGGTGTTGAATTTTGTCAAATACTTTTCTGCATCAATTGTAATGATCACTTTTTCCCCCTTTTGTTCTTTTATGTGGTATACTACATTGATTTTTTAATATGTTGAACCATCCTTGCATTCCAGGAGTTGGTTATGTGTATAATCTTCCCATTGTATTTAATTAAAAATAATTTTGTAATTCCCCCTTTCATTTTCTCTCCTTCCCCCACAAATATTCTGGTATAATTTTGCTTGGAATTGTATACAGTTCAGGAAGAATGACCACCTCTCTGCGATTGAGTCTGCACTTCAAATAATAGAATATTTTTCCAGCTATTCTTTTTTTTAAAGTAATTTTCTTCATGCAGTAATTTTCTTCATGGAGTTCTTGTGGTTTTTAGGTTTATTTTTAGACACTTTATATTTTGGTTTTTAAATGAATTTGGACATATCCTGAATCTTTAATACATACCTGTATGAGTCACTAATTTGTTTACCCTAACACAATTTTTGGGCTAAAAGTAATATTCCTTTCTTTTACCCTGTGTATATTTTTAGCTTATGCAGTTGCTTACTGGTTCCTCTCATTAATGCTCTTAACAGAATTACAGTGAAGGTTACCTGTAAGAAAAGTGTTATAAAGAAAAAGTGAAAAGATATTGTTACTAGCATCTTAAATCTTTTGCCTAAATTTTCAGTAGACTGTTGAAGATGTTACTTCCTTAACATGTCTTTCATTTTATAATTGTGATTAGTGAAAATATAATATGTATTTTATAGAAGTTTACTTTAAATATGTAGCAGTTTATCTCTAAGTAAAATTGTAAAAAAAAATTTGTATTTAAAAATACTGATATTTTGGTAGTAGTGATTATATACTATTAAAAAAAGGTGCATATCAGAATTCTTAATTTTAAGGTGTGACTTAAATTATTTCCTGAAGTATGAATTCTTTTTAAACACTACTTTTTCGAAGTCTTATATTTATGACATGAAGTTACAATCTATTAAGAACAGTATATATGTAGACCCTCCATAGGATACTTTTTTTTAATCTCCTCTGCAGTAGACTCCATTCTTTATTGATTTCTCACCTATGTTTACATTTTACAGAACTGTTCTATTTTTACTTCTTAGGAATGCTACTGTAGTGAAGGTTAAAGCTTAGAGAATAGAAAACTGACCTTATTTGTATTCTGTAATTTTTTTATGCATTTTCTTCAGCTTTTAATATTTTGAACCTTGGTAGAGTTTAGAAAATAGTAGATGAAAACTATTTAAGGAAACAAATGGTTGTACTTTGTGGATTTCTGACTCAGGCATTATTTATGAAATTTTAAAATGTTTGTTGAAAATGTTCAGTTTTACTAAATTCCAAAAATGCAAGAAGGGTTGAAGGGATGATAGGTGCATTATTTATATACTAATTTATTGTCTAGTCTTTCTTTTTAATTTTTTTTTTTTCACAGGAGAGAAGAAATCCAGGTTTTGGCAAAACTTTTACTTAGTCTTTGTTTTGGGAAAGTTTTTGTTTTGTTTTTTAAAGCAGTTTTGACTTATATAAAACTAGCAGTCAATGGACACATTTAAAAATCCTTAACTTTGGTCTTAATATCTTCCAAATGATCTTTTTTCTATTGTAATAAAACAGTAAGTTACTTTTTTTAGATTAGTTTTCCCCTCCACCTTCCTCATACTTTATATATCAGAATTACAGTATACTTATACTGCTGATTGTTTTTAGTTACAATATTATTGTCACAGAGCCATAGAAAGTAAGATTTAATCTCTTCTGAGTACAAGCTATTACCTTTATTATTCCTGTCCTTTTAAGTAATATGGAATATTATGGTTCATGTAAAAGTTAGAATGCCCTTTGGGTTAGAAGGAAAATGTACAGGCTCAATGAAATTTGACTGCTCACTTAGTGGTGCAAAGGAAATGAAAGAGGTTACAAATATGTTGAATTGATTACAGAAGAAAAGGGGGGGTGTAATCTAAATTCACTACTATTTTATAACCTTTAAAAATTATATTTAGGTTTTTCTTCCTCTGTTCTATGGTCTCCCTGATACCATAGGCTGTTTTCTGGTGAAAAAGATAAGGTTTCTGAGAAGCTTTGTAGAAATAATGAGGGAACATGGGGAAGAACTGAGTTGAGGTCAGGGAAGCTATAAACTTTTGTGATGTGCTTTGCTCTGTGGGAGACTCTGTAAAAGGTTAGGCTTGAGAAACTTGCTTCTTAAGAATGTGACCATTAATGCTTAGAGTACTCTATTTTTGTTGGGTCTATTGGGAACATTCTTTTTATTTAAAAGTTGTTTGTATCTTACGTTTCTCTCTTTATACGATGCTTATGTTTTGTCCCTAGAGTTATACCAATTCCTTGCAGATAACCAAAACACAAGTATAACAATAACAGAAAAAACTGTGTTGCAAATGAAGGAATTTCCTGGTGATTGAAAGGAATTTGGAATCCCTACTTCGTAAAGAAAGTAGTCTCTCTTGTCTTTGGCTCCTTGAGATACATAGTGTTTGATGTTATCCCCAGCTTCTTGACTCCTGTTACCTCTTAAACCCATTGTAGCAGGCTTTTGCCTCCATTACTCCAGAGAAACTGCTGTGATCAAAGTCAGAAATGCCCTCCTCCTTTCTAAATCAAATGCCATTTCTCAGTCGTCATCTTACTTATCCTATCGGCAGCTTTTAATATGGCTTATCATCCTCTTCCTCCTTCAAGTATTTGGTTTACTTTGCTTCCAGGACATTATGCTTACCTAATTTTTCTCCTACCTCATTTGCCTCTCTTTTAAAGTCTCCTGTGCTGATTTTGCTCATTTCTATGACCGTTTAAGCTCTCAGGTTTTGGACCTTTTTTCTTTTATATCTACACTCTTGTCCTTGGAAGGTATAACATCGGTATGCTGATGATTCCCACCTTTATATACTAGTTTGGACCTTTCTCCCAAATCCCAGAGTGATATTGAAACAGTCCCTTCATTGTCTCCATTTGAGTGTCTGATGGTCATCTCAAATGTAACATATCCACAGCTGAGCTCCTAGTATTAGCCCCCTAAACCTGCACTCCTCTGAGTTTGGGCCATCTTGTAAATGGCAGCTCTGTCTTTTCAATTCAGTTCCTTTGAAATCATCCTTGACAAGTTTCTCTCATATCCTGTATACAAACTAACAGCAAAATCTTTTTGATCCAAGTTTAAAATAAATCCAGAATTCTAGCACATCTCACCCCCTCCGTTACAACCACTCTAGTCTAGGCCATCATCATCCTTTGCCTAGATTTTCCAGTAGCTTCTAACTAATTATAATAGCCTGCTAACAAGTTACTAATAATAAGTAGGTGCCTAACTATTTCTTTTTACCCGTAGAAGTACCCCCAGCAGGTAGTCAAATTATGTCACTCCCATGATCAAATGCTTCCAAAGGCATCCAAACTGAATGAGTAAGAGCTGAAGGCCTTAAGTGGCCTGAGAGGCTCTACATTATGTATTGTTCCCCATCAGCCTACTTTGATCTCATCTGTTTGTCTCTGATTTATGTGTTCTTTTCCGTCCACATTGGCCTCCTTGCTGTTCCTTGAACATTTCAGGTATTATCCCGCCTTGTGGTCTTTGCACTTGTTTCTCTGCCCAGAATGCTCTTCCCTAAGATGTCCATATGACTCACTCCCCGAGGTAGATCTGTTCAAATGTCGGTATGTTTGCTCATAGTGGTCTTTCTTCCCTGGCCACCTTATCCAAAATTGACCCTCTTCTCTCCTTTAACATTTTCTGTTCCCTATCCTGCTTGCTTGCCTTGCCTGTAATTTCATTCTGATTAAACATTTTACTTATTTTTCTGCACTAAAATTAAGCTTGATAAAATGAGTTTTTGCCTCTTTTGGTAACTGTTGAATTTCTATCACCTAGAACATTGCTTAGCAGCTAGTGGGTATTCAGTAAATATCTGTTTAGTTAAAATACAAAGAAATGTCCCATAATTTAATATTATTTAGCTCTAATTCTTAGAGATGTATTACTTTATAATGAGAAACATAATAAACTCAGTAAAAGAGAACTTTGTAATATGCACATATGAAATCAGAAAACTGTACAGTTAATTTTTGTTACATTAGTGCTCAGAGAATTTATTAAATGAGTAAATACCAAGTGTCTATTATATGGTTAGCATTGTAGGCTAATTCAAAATTTAAGAAATAGGCCCACTCTCAAGAAATTTATATCTCTAGTGGAGGGAGATGACTAACATTCAACTATTGATACATACTACAGTATACAGTTGTGGTACAATAAGAAGTATGTATTTGGTTTATGTCGCTGGTTCCTGGCACAGAACTCCTAAAAACCCTTGGAATTTCCTGAGTGATAGGGATGGTGGGAGCATCTTTGTTCTAATGAGATGACCGCTCATGAGCCCCTGGATACCTTCATGTTGAAGGCTGGTCGCCACAAAAACGAAGCCTTGATTAGAAGCTCAAAACTTTCAGCCCCAAACCCCAATTTTTGGGGAGGTGAGAGGGGCTGGAGTTTAAGTTAATCACCAGTGGCCACAATCATGCTTTCAAAATGAAGCCTCTATTAAAATCTCCTTAACTGGGTTTGGAGAGCTTCTGAGTTGGTGAATACATCAAGGTGCTGGGAGGTTGATTTAAGAAAAAAGAAAAATGAAGGGACAAGGAGAAGGGCACTGACCCTTCAAATACCCAGGATATCTCTTCAACCAGAGGAGGAGGTTCTTGCCACAGTGGACCAGTGGCTGTCTAGTTCTTTGCACTTCTGTGATGAGAATCATCAATCAGTGATCAGAGTACAAATTTCCGATATTTGGAAGACAGAGTCCTTTTTGCCCACCCTACTTTTGGCAAGCTCTGTGCAGTATGCTCCAGGAATATGTGCACAGCTACTTCACCTGGCTCAGGGTTGGGAGCTAGTTAGCTGCTACTGTGCTAAGAGAAGAAATTGACTGAAAGTAATCTGGTTTATAGTCCAAATCTTTCACTAGACATTGTAAACCTTCAGTAGACCCCACAGTTGCAGAATAATTATATCAGACATAATTTGCTATTGCAGTTCTGTAGGTAGGGGATAGATTCCTGGTGCTTCCTACTCTGCCATCTTCCCAGTTTCCTTATTTTATTGGGATTTTGATTTGCACTTCCCCCATTGATTGATACTGAGCATCTTTTTTTGTGCTTATTTGCCATTCATATGTGTTGTTTGGTTAAGTGTCTGGTCATATCTTTTATCCATTTTTACTTGTTTGTTTTCTTACTACTGAATTTTGATACTTTGATAGTCTATGTCCAGAATATGTGTTCTACAGGCACTTTCTCCCAGTTAGTGGTTTATCTTTTCATGTTACTTGAAGAACAGACATCATTACTCCTAATGAAGTCTGATGTATTGAATTTTTGAAGTATACTCTGCTTCCTTAACTAAGTATCACCCTGTTAATCTTTTTAGTGGGCTTTCAGTGTTTGTGTCTTTGAAAGGTTTTTCTACTTCTCATCTAAGTTGTTGAATTTATTGGCCTAGAGTGGTTTATATTTCTTTGCTTTCCCCTTAATAGCTTTAGAATCTGTAGTGGTGCCACCATTCACATTTCTGGTATTTATAATGTGTGTGCTCTCTTTTAGTCTGACTATAGATTTATGACTTTTATCAATCTTCTTATGTCCTGCCCTCTGGTTTCATTGATATTTCTTAATTTTTATGTTTCCTATTCAGTTTTCTTTTTGTAATTTTTAAATTAGAAACAGCAATCATTGACTTCTGTTTTTTTCCCTAATATATCTGTTTAGTGATATTAATTTTCGTCTTAAATACTGTTTCAATTACATATCACAGATTTTGATGAGTTGTGTTTTTCATTTTGATTCAATTTAAAGTTCTTTCTTGATAATAGAATGTTATTTAGTACTAAAAAGGGTACATACTGTTATTACTCCGAGTGTGTGACTTACTGGAAAAGGAAAAGTTATGGAGGTAGTAAGGTCAGTGTTTGCCAGAATTAGGAAGGATGGGGAGGGATGAATTGATGAAACATAGGAATTTTAGGCTGTCAAAATACTCTGATACCATAGTGATGAATACGTATCATTATATATTTGTCCAAACCCATAGAATTTACAAAACTAGGAGTTGAACCGTAATGTAGATAATATACTTAGGATGACTGTGATGTCATTGTAGGTTCATGAATTGTATCAAATGGTTGGAGATACTGATAATGGTGGGGGTGGGCTGTGCATATTTGAGGAGCATGGAGTATACAGAAAATGTTTGTACGTTTGTTTTTCTGTGACACTTAAAATACTTTATTTTCCTTTTGATACTTCTTTGTCTCGTGGCTTATTAAGAGCTGTGCTGTTTGGGGATTTTTGAGATGTTACTGGTTTCATAATTTAATTCTATTTTGATCAATAAACATTTTGTTTGATTTGAATTTTAACAATTTATATTGGGATTTATTTTGTGGCTTGGAATTTGGTTTTGGTGATTATTTGAAGTTCACTTGAAAAGGATGTACATTCTGCTTTGTTGGGTGGAGTGTTCTATAAGAATCAACTAGGAAAGTTGCTAACACTAAAAGGTGTTGTTTTTATTGTAAGATACATGTAACATAAAATATGCCATTTTAACCATTTCTAATGTACAATTTAGTGGCATTACTCACATTTACAGTGTTGTGCAATCATAACTACTCTGTCTCCAAATTTGTTTCTTTAGTCAAAGCAAAAACTCTGTACCTATTAAGCAATAAACCCCCATACCCCCCTGCCCTACCCCCTGATGACCTTCAGTCTAATCTGTGTGTTTATGAATCTGCCTATTTGTCACTTTCTGTCTGGCTTATTTCACTTAGCATAATGTTTTTTAATGTTCATTCATGTGGTAGTAGATATCATAACTACATTCACTTTTATGTTTGAATATAACTCCACTTAATGCATATACCACATTTTGTTTACCCATTCATTTGCTAATAGGTATTTGGGTGGTTTTCACCTTTTGGGTATTAGGAATAATGCTATATTGAACATTGCTTAAGTATCTGTTTAAATGTACCATCTTGCTAGTTTAAACTTTGTCTTCTCTTTTCTTCTTTCCCCCTTTTTTTTTCCTACCTTCATTCAGACTGAAAGGAATAACATTCTGATACATGCTGCAGTGTGGACTAACCTTGAAATACTATGCTAAGTGAAATAAGCCAGACACTAAAGGGACAAATATTACATGATTCCCCTTACACAGACTATTTAGAATAGGCAAATTTATAGAAACAGAGTAGATCAGAGGTTACCAGAGGCCAAGGGGAGGAGAAATTTGGGAGTTACTACTTAATGAGTAAAGAGTTTCTGTTTGTTATGGTGAAGAAATTTTAAAAATAGATAGTAAATGATGATTGCACGACAGTGCACCTGTAATTAATACCACTGAATTATATATTTTAAAATGGCTAAAAAGACAAATTTTATGTTGTATATATCTTACTGCAGTTAAAAAAAAAGACATGAATAGTTTTTATTAAAATGTCTCCAGTTTAATATGGATTAGCAAAATCTTCTATTTTCCGTGACCATGATTTTAATACCTTCCCAAGTTCCACTCTTTCCTTTGTGGTAATCACATTCAGGAGAATGTCATTGTCTGTCTGCTCTTAATATAGTTTGAGAGTTGAGTCAACTGGAGGAAATTGTTTAGATTGAGTGTAAAATACAAGATCAGGTAGAGGGGATGTTGTTAGGAAGGTGGGAAAAGGGTAAAATAAATCCATCAGTTGTTGTATTAGGATGGGCAAGTAGGAAGTGTTCTTTCTTTAAAATATGAATTTGTTGTAGTTTAAGTACTTTTTTTGTATTGAGTGGCTTCTTCCTCCTCTTATTCTCCAAAATTTCATGTATTTTTTGACACTTGTCACTTTTTTTTTAAAAAAAAAGTGAAACATAACTGTATTGATCTGCTAAGGTGGTTGTAACTAAATACCATGGACTGTGCTACTTAAACAATAAAAGTTTATTTTCCCATAATTCTGGAGGCCAGAAGTTTAATATCAAGATTTCATTAGGATTTGTTTCTGGTATGGGCGCTCTTCTGGATTGCAGGTGTATGCTTTCTTGCTGTGTCCTCACATGGCCCTTTCTTTGTGTTGGGCTTGGAGGGGTGTCTGCTATCTCTTCCTCTTAGAATGATACCAGCCCTTTTGGATTAGGGCCTTACCCTTATGACCTCATGTAACTACCTCCTCAAAGGACCTGTCTCCAAATATAGTTACATGGGGGTTAGGGCTTCAACATAATGAATTTTGGAGGACAGTTCAGTTCCTAATGATGACACATACAGAAAAGTGCGTAGAGATGCATGGCTTATGCCATTGTGTAAAGTAAGTGTATAACCATTCTCCAGATCAAGGAGTAGAACATTGCCAGCACCTCAGAAGCCCCATCTTTTCCACCTCTCCTCACAACTCTTTTCTTCTACTTAGAGAAACTTGCCATCTAAGTTTGCATCTCTTAAGCAAAGTCTGTAGGATCTGCTTTGATGGCCTCTTACATTCTTCTTGTTGCTTATTTGCGTCCACCTTTTTTTCTCTATTAGTCTTACCAGATATCTGTCACTTTCACTAATCTTTTCAAAAATGCACATTTTGAATTTGTTAATTTTCTTTATGGGATGTTTGTTTTGTGCTGTATTAATTTCCACTCTGATCTTCATTTTCCTTCTGCTTTTGTAGAATTTGTCTGTTTCTGATTTCTTGAGGTGGAGTCTTAGCTCATTATTTTCTAGCCTTTCTTCTTTTTTAGTATATGCATTTAAGCCTTTGAATTTCCCTCTTAGCAATTCTGTAACTCCATTCTATAAATTTTGATATGTAGTATGTTTGTTGGCATTTGGTTTTACAGTAATACTTGTACATAATTTATGTTGTTCCTTGATTCTGCTGATTTTTCTTCATGTTACCCTGTCTTCTCCTGTGCTTGTTTATCTCTGTGTGCTGGGCTCTTTTTTTGAAAAACTAGCTTTAGTTATAACTTAAAGCCAAGGATGATGTTATCTTTTTCCTTAGAGGATCTGTATTTGATTCGTCCAGGTTTCTGATGACAGTAGTTGCCTGTTGAAGTGTGATTTGAGATTTCCTGAGCCATCTTGATTACTCAGAGCTGGGCTTCAGACCATGAAGGAGGTGATTAATTCTGGGTGACTCTTGTTTCTAGGATACAGCCCTTCAGAGTTCTAACTCAATTAGCGGGGGTAACCATGGGCCTTACTACCTTTTGTGGACCCTAGATTTGAGCTTTGTTAGATCTAGCTTGGGGAGTCCAGTAAGTAAATGTATTGCTTGGCTTTTCAACCTCAGGGCAAAAGGAACTGACAGTGCTTTGTTTGTTTATCTCTTGAATTTTTCACCTCTTCAGGTTCTTGGCTTAATGATTTCTTTCTATCTTGTTAGCCCTTGACTTTTAAAAGCCCAGACTTGAAATCTATTTATTTCATCTAGATTTTTAATTGGCACAGGGATACTGATGATGGTGGTATGAATTCTGTAGGAAACAGAAACTCCTACATGATATTTTGATTATTTGTTTACATATATGTCCTTAAGGTAGAGGTAGCTTTTATTGTTTGTAACTCAGTTCCTGATCGTGTCTGATATACATAAGTACATGGAAAATACTGAGTGGTTTTAGCATGGCTTTAAAAAATATTTGGAGATGTACGTTCCCTTGAGCCATCAAAGGAAAATGAGACTCAGTCTAATACTTTGATTTCTTGTAATACCTTCAAAACTAATCTTAATAAATTTGGATGTGATACTGCTTGCAGTGGAAAATCATGGACAGATTCTAAACAACTGTTTAGTACCTTTTAAGTGTTGTTAAAGGGAGATTAATTTGAAAACTGTGTGCAGTGTAGATTAAATATTTTGTCTGCATGCATGTTACAGGTATCCTTTAGAATGAAAATTTTCAAAGTGTGGTCCCCAAACCAGTACCATCAGCATTACTAGGAACATGTTACATTTCTATGCTGATACTCTTGGAAAATATTTTAACATAGTCCCAATTTTAGTCTTTCTTTAGAGTTAAATTGTAAACCTATATAAATTAATGAAGGTTATTAGAGCCATATTACAATCTAAATAATTGAGTTCGCTGAAAAATAGAAATTTGTCTGTATTACGCAGGAAAATGATGTGATTTTTATTTGACAATAACCTGGCTTATGGCAATTTGACTTTCTGATGGGTTGGATTATTTGAGACCCAACTCTTCTTAACAGCGGTCTCAATTTAAGTAAGTTCTCTATTTTTCATTGTTTAGAAGGAAATAATTTACATCTATAATATGATGGAAGAAGTTCCTTAATATACGGTATAGTCACAGAGTTTTATTGTTCACCAATTTCCTAGTAGCTTTAGCATAATTTTAAATGAGAGAAAATCCCTATGCTACATAAAATTGTTGACATTAAGCTTTTTCTAAAAAAGCTTCAAATAGTCACTTGGTCATTTAACTTTTGCTAACTAATTTTCTGAGGGCCTTTTGGCAAAGTGTTTTAATCTAAGATTTGAAACTTCATTATTGGGCAGACTTATAAAAAGGCATTAGAGTCAGTATGTTTATCAAAACTTTGACAGCCTTTAGGGTTTTTAACATATAGTGTGGCACTTTGGAAGAAAAAGTAACTTTTAAATATAGCTTTAATATTTCTGTTGTTTAAATGGAAAACCCAATAATGGAATACCTTATCCATATATGTACATTGAATGCTGCTTGTGATATTTATTATTCTTTGGTAACCTCTTGTGTTTCATTGCTTGTTTATATAATTGATCACGTTCCCAGAGTTGTAGCATATAGAAAGTGTTCAAGATAGTTTGGGTCAAAAATTTTTTCAAAGTAGGTGACATCAGTCTATGATCATAGAAAACTGAATGTTTCTATGACAAATCTGAATTTTAACAAGGTATTTTCTTGTAAACTGTCATCTGCTAATGTGAATTAATTGCAACATGAATCACTTATTGAATTAAGTGGCCTACTATATTAAAATTTTCATACCTGTAAAAAAAAATCATACGTATAAATGTTTATTGTTATGTTAAAATTATCCCTAAAATTTCATTTGGACATACAGTACTTTTTTGGGGTGTGAAATTAAGAAATCAATTAAGTATTTTTTACCAAGTGGGATGTAGAGTTATATACATACTTTGTGGACATAATAGAATTTTGCAATAATTTTTAAATTTATGAATTCTGTGATGAGAAAGGGTTAGACTTTGCTACAACTTATCATTTCAAAGCTAAGATTATGTCTCATTAGTTATGTAAAATAATGGTCTTTGTTTAGCTGCTTTCAGTGCTAGGAGAATTGTGTAGTTCTATTGATTGCTTCCATGCAGTAGAAATCTGAGCTTTAGCAGATGTTTGAAAAATTGCCAGCACAGCATGATCAGCCAACTAGACAGTTTTCCCCTTGTTACTTGACAGGCCTTTAGTAGTTTAATAGCATGCCAAAGAAATTTTAAACTCTTTTTCATAATATCAGAAGCTTTCTAAAATATTAAGAACACATTGGAAACTATTGACAAAATGAGGTATGTTGTTCCCGAATTATGGATAATAGTTCAAGTAATTTTTAATTGTTTATTCATTTTTTTAAAAACTGCAAAATAAGAAAATCCTGGTTATTGAATGAATCCTACTTTGTTATTTAAAATTTTGCCTTATGAAATTAATTGACATTAAGATTTGAAGCATGGTATTTTTTGCTTTGGCCATGTTTTTCTTTGTGCAGTTTAAACATTGCAGATTTTTCTTATTTTGGTATTCCTAATTAATTGTAAGTATCTTTCAGAAATACAGACTTTAAAAAAAAATAGAGGTTAAATGTATCACTGAGCAGTTATCCTATCTGGAACTTCTAACTAGGAGCAGGAAGCTGCACAAATTTGTCTAAAAGCCTGTTCTCTGAAGGACAGCACTTTTTAGAGGATGTAAGAGGTTCAGCTGTGTAGTCGTGGGGGTTCAGCATGCACACTCTAGGCTCTGTTTTCTTCAGTTTCATCCTTTCAGTCTGTAGGAAGGGGGAGTAGTGCCTTAATGTTTGAGAATTAAGTGTTGAATTGATAGTACCAGCAGTTGCCAGACTGGATCTTTTCCTTGCAGGTGTTGCTGTTCTATGGGACACTACAGTTGCTTTTTATTGTCAGATGTGGTAAAAAAGATTCTATTTGAAGGAAAGTTTAAGGAATATAATTTTATATAGTTCCATTTTATGGTTTTGTAACAATTCTGTATGCCTTATATGCTGCATTATTTCCTTTAAATAAAGGATTGCAATTTCTAATAAGAGTTGGTACACACTTAAATTTAACTTTAAAAAATTAAAAGAGTTTTTTTAAAGTCATAGATTGAGTGCAGGAGTTCTAAGGATAACTATGCTAAACCAAAAAATCAAAACATCTATGCTTTAGTTTTGCTGAATACACATGAACCAAACTAATGGCCAATATCCACTGCACTGCAACTGAAAACCAATTTTATTTCTCCAGTAATGTCACATTAAAGTAACTTTTTATATTGATGCTTTCTGATAAAAGTCACAGATGAGGTTTTACTAGGTGGGAAAAGTTACTAATTTAGCACACTGGTAGCTAAATATAGATAGGACACTAAAATTTATAGGTAAAATTCTAGTGAAGTGTATCTTCATTATGCCTGTGATATTACATGCTGATACTAAAGTTGTAATAAAGTCACTTTATATGAAGAAAAATTACGTTCTTAAGTGAGATTTGGTAAATAACCATAGTTTTACTCATGCCCATACTGCTTCATCTACTCATTTTTAAAATGAGTGAAATGGAGTGTTAAGATGAGGGGCTTAGATTGTAGAGTAGGCAACAGTAGGGGAAAATGCATGTAATCAAATTCAATCCTAAAGCCTTTTTGGGAAAAGTAACTTGTTTTTTTAGTTCAACATAGCTGACTTTTTTTCTTTGTGTCGGAATTTGTATATATTAGATAAAGTGGGGTTCTTTTTTTTTTTTTTCCATTTGTATTATTCTTGTCTCTCTAAACACTAGAGATTATAGGAGCCATGGGGGAAGCTGTGAGGAAGATGTGAGCACCTAACCTTACATGATCTGGTTAGACTTGAGATTTTTATATTGAAATTTCTAAATGAGAAAATATAACACATTGAGTCAAGTGTGGCTTTTAAAATAAAAAAGAAAACTCTTCAATAAAAATGTTAAGTAGATAAAGTTTTCTTAATTATTAATAATTATAGAATAATATATAGTTTTCAGCTCACATTTTAAGAAGTATAAGTATCTTTGTAGAAGTGTGAACTTTTCAGTCTTTCAGTATTTATCACTTTTTACTCGAGTTCTCTCTATGATTTAGATAGAATAATCAACCTTTTATTTTTCTTCACTGATCTGGGATTTATCAGAGTTTGTAATTTTGAAATGGTCTAGTTTTCATCACATACATTTGTGACTATCTTTCATTCAGCTTTGTGTCTGACTTGGAGGAGAAAAGTTTTTAAATGCTTGCAAAAGTTGAAAGAATAGCTTTATTTAGATTTCTTAACATTTCTTTGTCTCACAATGCAAAGCCTCAGCTATTATCTCCTGATATCTTTTTTTGTCTCGTAGCAAAAAAAAAAAAAAAAAAGATTCAACATAAGGCATCTGGTAAGGGTCTTTTTCCTGCCAGGAAGGAGTTTAACTATTTTACTAAATTAATCTAAGATTTCCTCCTTCCCACTAGTTTCCACTGTTTACATAAAATTTTTCCACAGTATGAGGTTGTGTCTCTGTTGCTCTCTCCTCAGGAAACCCATTCTTAAAAATCTACGCATAGTAAGCTAGAATATGTCATATTATTTAGATGTTATTTAACAGAAGCAAGTTTATTTCATCACTGATACTGTATATTCAAGATGGCAAAACAACAATCAAATAACCCATTTTGGTATTTAGCACCAGACCTGTTAAAGTGAAAACAGTTCTGTCACATCAGAATATTGAAGACTGCATGTCTCTGACCTTTTCCCACATTATCTTTTTAAGAGAACATAAATACATGTACTGAAAGATGAGACTAGGTATTTGAAAGTTATATATCTTTTAGTTTGCCTAATTAAAATGCTTTAAGTCTTCACATAGCTCTCTGAACTAGTCAGTCTTTCAATAATAATTTATTTAGCAGCTATTTTGTGATTATTATTTTGATGTGTGCACTGTGTGTTCTGGACTTTCTATTATTTATTTCAATTAAACTGTATTATACTGACAGAATACATACTGTTCTTGTTACTGAACCCAACTTAAGTTTGCTTGCCCACTGCTTACCAAAGCCAGTCTACTGACACCAAGTTGTGGTGAAGGAAGGTTCAGTGTTTAGTGCACGGCACCAAGCACGGAGGAACAAGCAGCTCATGCTCAGAAGACCCCAAAATCCCCAATGGCTTTTAAGGCAACATATGAGGTGAGAGTTGCAGACTCTAGACTTTATTTTGATAGGTTGGTGGGGAGGTAACATGGTTTTGTTTTGGGAATCTTAATTATCAGCCTTGTAGTTCTAACCAGTCTGGGTCAAATTGTTACTGAGGAGGAAACTAGGACTCTTTTTTTCATTGTTTAAGCTATCATTATTTTTCTTGCTTGGCTGCTTTCTTAGTTTGGACTGTTTGTTCGTTCCTTACTTCCCTAATTTGTAACTCCTTGAGTCTGCTCTTTGGAACTCTGGCAAGGCCTAGAAAGCTAAATCATTTTTCTACAAACATGAAACCAGGAACACGGAAGGGCTTTTGTACCCGGAAGGGCCCCACACTGTCCTGTTAGGTTTCAGTCTCCCCTTTTCTTTGATACTCCTTGATCCTGAGGGGAACAGGGGCAGGACAAGAAAGGGAATAAAGTTTTGGATAGACAGGCTAATCATAAACTCCATGGAGGAATTCAGTTTTTTCATTCTTAAAAAAAAAAAACAAAAACATATTTTCATGTAACTACCACCAAGGTCAAAATACAGAATAGAACGTCTCCAAGATGCTACATTTACCCTGCTACCCCTTCCCAGTCTATACTACTACTTTATTCCAGTAATGTAAATTCTGTCACTGTAGAAAGTGTCTTGGCGATATGTTAATATAGCCCTAGGAAACTAATACATTCATTCATGTTATTGGATCTACCAGAAGTTTATTCTTTTTATTGCCACTATTGAGCTGTTTTCCAAATGACAAACATTTGGGTTGCTCCCAGGTTTTGGGTTTTTAATTTCTTTGTATTCACTTGGAAATTTAGCCCATTCTCGTGGGTGTGTAATAGTATCTGTTTGTAATTTTAATTTGCATTTTATTGATGGGTAATTTGTTGAGTACCTTTTCATATGCTTATTGGCTATTTGGATATATATCCTCTTTTTTGAGGTGCCTGATCAAGTCTTATGCAATAGGGTTGTTTGTCTTTTTCTTTTTGATTAGTAGGGGGTCTTTATGTATTCTGTATGTAAGTCATTGACAGCAGAGTTTGGGACTAGAGTGAGGCAAGGGAGGTACTTAGAGTACAAATTTAAAGAGGCACTGTTAGGTTTGAGTTCCCTCTGTTGCTTTGTTGCCATCATATCTAAAATAGCACCCCACTCTTCTGTCTTTCTGTCATCCTAGATACCTATTTTTCTTTGTAGTAATTATCACCAACTGGCTTATACTTACATGTATACTTTCTTATTTTTGGTTTATTGCTTTCCAGAAGAAAGTATGCTCTGTAAAAGTTGGAGCTTTCTCTTTGTCCCTTGCCGTTTTACCCACGTACTAGAGCAGTGTGTGACATATAATAGAGCCTTCAGTAAATACTTCTAAATATTAATAAAATAATGAAGTTGAGAGGAGCAAGTGTCTGGAAAAAAGATGCGTTCCATTTTAGGCATGCTAATATGGGATTGGTACAGACAAGAGATTGAACTGAATCAGGGATCAGCAAACATTTCCTGCAAGGACCATAGTAAACATTTCATGCTTTGTGGAAGTGCCACAGCCATTTAACTCTGTTATGAAACTGAGAAAGCATCTGTGAGCAATACATGCATTAATGAGGGTGGCTGTGTTTCAATAAAAACTTAAATACAAAAACAGGTGATTGATTTGTGGGCCATATTTGCTGACCCTGGGAGTAGGTAATGGAGGACTATAAATGTGAGCTGTAGAAGCTTGATCTTGATTCAGAAGATAGTCATGACATGTTTTACATTCTTAAACTGAGAAGGCAAAGGGAAAAGTTCTAAGAATATTAGTCTGGTGGGAGTAGGTAAGCTGGAGAAAAAAAGTGATTGGAGGCAGGGGTAACAACATTTAGGTTTATATTAAAGCTTAATGTATGTGAGGCATTGTAGTTTATATATATTCATTTAATCCTCACAAAAATATATAGGGTAGATATTATTAATCTCTTCGTACAGATAAGGAGAATGAAGCATAAAGAAATTAATCTGCTGATGTACCTCATGGCTTTTGTGTGTGTACATTTTATTACTTTATGAGTGTTAGCTTATATTAGAGTAAGTTTAGATTTTAAAAGATGTTTTGATTTTGGAGAAATCCATAGTTGTGTTGAGTTGTGAATACTTTTAGTTCAACCAAATTTGTTTCTTTTTCTCTGCACAAAAGCTATCACATAAAGTATATGTGATTAAATTTGTACCTTGGTGAAATAACATGTTGTATGTCATGGCCTTTGGGGGTTATTATAAACAGTTAAAATATTTTTAATTAAAAATACCTAGGGCTCATTGGCTTCTTTGATAGATCTTTTAATATTTACAGAGGATAAGACAGTTCCTTATGTGATCTGTTCTCTTCATTTATTCAAACAGTACTTTTTGATGACCTACTGTGTGCTAGGTACTATGTTGCTAAGCATCCCAGACATGGTTTCCATCTCTCTTAGAGCTTTCTGTCCATGGTGCTTTTGTATGTAGCAAGGTTCAGTTACAAATGGTTCCTCAATAAACATACTTTTGAAATGCTAATAATACTTCTTATTAAACTTAGGGATTTCTGGAACTAACATGCATAGAAGGAGAAAGAGAACATAAAAATAAATGCTTAAAAAATTGTGATTCAGAAATATCAAAAGTGGGTAAAAATGTAAAAACTAAATAAACTTACATCCCACCATACTTACAGAATGTAGTTATGGTTTTAGTTAGATGAATTCCTGATGTTTTTATTATCATATGTTTATGAGTATAAAAACACTATTTTTGGTTGCCTACTTAGTATATGTTGATCTTAATTTCTTGGAAAATGTTTATTATTTTCCTTGGAGTTAATAATTGTCTTGCATTTCCTCTCTTTGTTGTTGTTGTTGTTGTTGTTGTTTTGTCACTGATTTAGTCAGATACTTACCCGAGTTATGTCAAATTTTTTTCAGTACCTGCAATTGTATATATTTGGTATCCTGTCAATTTCATCTTCTTTCTATCAGGACTTTATATCTGGACTCTCCAGATCCTTTGTGATCTTATTTTGCCATCATGCTGGTGCTTTCTTTGCCTCTCCTTTTTTTTTTTTTAAATCAGATTATGTTCCTGGATTCTGTATTTTGGCTTATTCTCCTTATTGGTGAATATATCCTCCAGTAATTTCTTTAAAAAGGACTGCCTGTTTGGACATTTTCTGATGGCTTGTTCATCTGATAGTATCTGTATTCTATCTCCAAAGTTGATTCATATTTGACTGGATATAAAATCCTAGATTAGAGACAGGAAGTATTTCCTTAGAGTTTTGAAAGCATTGATATAATGTCTTCCAGATTTTGATATCACTTTTGAAAAATCATACCATTCTGTTTTTTGGTCTTTTGTAAGAAAGAAGCTTGTGGGATCTTTTCCTTTGTTTGTGCTTGGAAATTTCACATTAACACTTCACATATACTTCTCTTTTCATCTGTGTGCATAGCTCTTCAGGAGTTTGTTTTCAGTCTGGGAACTTTGAGTTTTAGTTCTGGGAAGTTTTCTTGCATTGTTTTTTTACTTCTCTTTTTTCTGAATTCTTTTTCTCTTTTCTGAAATTTTTGTATTGGGATATGGGGCTGTACTAGTCTGGTCCTCTTTTTACCTTACGTTTTCTCTACTACTTGTTGTTCTAGTTAGTAGGAAAAAATTTCATATCTTGTAATAATCTTTAATGAAAAATATGAAAATGAATATGTGTGTGTATATATGTGTATATATGTGTATGTATATATGTATATATGACTAGGACATTGTGCTGTACACCAGAAATTGACACATTGTAACTGATGATACTTCAATTAAATAAATAAATAAAAGTGGGGAGAGTTTTTGACTTTATATTTTAAACTTTTTATTGTGTTTTTCATTTTTGCTATCTTAATTTAATTTCCTAAAACTTTTTTTTCTCCAAATAGTTTTTTAATAGTGTCCTGTTTCTTTGTTTTGATTATGTTGTTTCTGCTATCTTTTTGAGAATATTAATACTAGCTTTTGTGTAGTTTCTGGTTGTTTGTCTGTTTTGAGTCTTGTTTTCTTCTAATCACTTTTTCTTCTTTGTGTAATTTAGTCCCTGGGCTTTATATTTGATGTTTTCTCCACATGAAATATCTGATGAGAGGGAAGGGTATGGCCCAAGTGCTAGAGCGCATGCCTAACATACACAAGGTCCTGGGTTCAATCCCCAGTACCTCCTCTATAAATAAGTAAGTAAGTATACCTAATTACCTTTGCCCTCCAAAAAAAAAATCTGATGATTCTTTCTGATTATTCATACTTAATAGCATAACACTCAAAAAAGCACTTTGGGAGCTCTTAACATGCGGGCAGGGTTTGTTGACTGTAGTCTTATCTTTTGGAGATCAGGCTGTGTCCTTCGGGAACACCCTGTATCTGTGTATTTGGATGTCTTAACTTAGACTGGTCAGGTTTCCCAGAGAAATATACCAGTCTCTTCCCTGGCTCTCAAAAGTTACACCCTTTGAGGTAAAAAGAGTGGGAGTTGGGGAAGGGGGTTGATTCTCAACATACTTCATTATGTAAACTTCTACTTAATCATCCTGTGATGATCTCAGTAATATGCTCCCTGATCCAGAGACCCTCTGATAACCTTTTTCTAGGGGAAAAAAACTTTTTCTGCCAACATGTGAGAGGAGGCAGTTGCAAGGCTAGAGCCAGGGAGAGATCTGTGAGTCTGGTTGTTGCTTAGACTAGTATAATTCTTCCTACTAGTCCTATTTTACCTTTAGCCAGGTTTTGAACCTTTTAAACAAAGCTGCTCTGCTATGAATTTGAGTGTTTATCCACTTTCCCAAATTCTGGCTTTAGCTTACACCTCTTTCATTTCATCAGGTCAGCTACCACTGCTGTTGCTGTTGTTTTAATATTAGTTGATTCTGCTCATTTTTCCAATCTGTTGAATTTTTTTTGAAACTTCATGTTATCATCCAACATGTTAATTATTCTTCTTTACTTTGAATCCTGTTGAGTCATCTGAATATCTTGATTAAAGTATGAAGTTAAAGTCTTACGGATTACTTTCTGAAGACATTCAGTTTTGCTTTAGTTCTTGGTTAATACTATAAATTATGATTGTTTATCTGGCTATGAGTACCTCATTGTGCTGTATTATTAGTGACCTTATATTTTAAAATTTTATTCCTAAATATATTTTCAGAATATTTTCCTACAATGTTTTAATCAGTGTTACACTAGCCTACCTAAAAAGAAGAAAGTTACTGATAAAGGAAAAGTTTAGGATCACTTGTAATGAAATAAAATGTGTTTCAGGGGTAACTTCTTTTTTTTTTTTTTTTTTTTGTGCTTACAAGCTGTCTTCAAATAATAGTTTTTCTACTTTGGTTATAGATTGACATTAATGGATTGTCAAAAGCCTTTTAAACTCAAAGGGTATGTTTTTAAACATAGTTTCTTAAAATTTTTTCTTCATTTTCAAAAGCAGTACATTTTAGAAATTGTTTTTGTTCAATGTTTTATAGATTGTACACATTAGAGATGCATGCCTAATTCGGGCTCTGTAGACAGAAACTAATTTAAAAAGTGGCTAGGTATTCTCTTACTGTCTTCTTTACTCATTTCAACTTCATTTACTTTTTAACTATGTTTCTTCTACCTTTTCCAGTTTTCTACTCAATTCTCCTTGGTGGAGAAGATGGATGCAAAAGAGAAGGTGTGAGTAGTTCTTTATTCTCTCTGCATCTGTTAACATTACATCATCTTTTCCATGCAATATTCTTGTTTCTTCCTAGTTCATCCTCTTTTATGCAGCCAGTGGACCTGTTTGGTTTTCCTTTGTATTATTTATAAAATTTAGTTTATTCTGACTTATATTCTTAATAGTTATAAGGTTTATAGTATTAATTTGTAAGCATTCTTAGTTATGTTTCCCTCCTTCCATTATTTATATATGTCCTTTTAAAACCTGACATCAGAAAATTCTATGTAGCCATATTGTTTCACTCACTCATTACCTTCATTAATTCAATCCACTGACATTTTTTAAGTTCCAAAAGTGTATCAGACCCTGGGAAATAAAATATTGGTAAGATACTCCTTCTACTAGTAGAGTTTATGTTTTCATAGGGAATATCTCCTCCCATTTCTCATTAGAATTATTCACATCTAGATAATTAAAAACTAACTTTTGCACTTTAGTCTCCCATCCACATTGTTGAATAGTATTTCTTTTTGGAGCTATGTGGTATTATAATAGTAGACTCAGGTTTGAGTTCTGGCTGTATCATGGCTATATAATGTTGGATAACTCACTGAATCTTTCTGGGTCTTAAGGGTTCTTAGTTATAAAATGTACCTAATACTACTTTATAGGGTTGAATTGAGAGAATTTAGATGTTAAAAATTGAGAGAATATACATACATATATAAACTTCTTAAATTTAAAGAACTTCATGATGGTATTATTTTTATAAGGATTGCTGTCTAAATATTTATTGCAATACTTTTGGAATACGATTGTAAATCTCCTTGGGAGCAAGAACTATGTTGTATTGATCTTTATCCATTGCAGCTGATAAATAGTAATGATTCATAGTTTTGACTTAAATTTCCTGAATTTGTTGGTTCTTTTCACTCGTATGTACTGCCTCTTGTCACTTTAAAATTTAATGTTAAGAAAACATTCTCCATGTGGCCAATTTCTGTTATTTATAAGTATTACTGCTTCTGATTATTCTCCTTCCCAAATTGCCATGTTAACACCCCTGGGTTAAAGGATTTCTGAATGTCTTGCATCTCTGCTACTCAGTAATAATTCTTCTTTATCTGTTATTGAAAGATAAATTATACAGACATATTGCTATATTCCAATAACAAATTCCTTTTTTTAATATGAAGGGATCACTTTTATCTCTTTATGTTAATATATTAAATATACTTAATATTTTAAACATATTAGTTGAAAGTTAATGTGGTTTAGCCATTGGATTATAAAAAGCCAAAGTTAAAAATATTAGTGTCTGTCTCCTCCCCCTTGCCCTTCACACTCTCTTGTTTTTGAATGAGATTGGCCAGTTTCTCTGATGAGTCTTTTAAAAATTAAATTCACTGTTTTTCTGAAGAACTTCATTTTATATGTCCTTTCTCTTCCTAGCATTTCAGTACAATGCAGTCTTCATCATGGTGACAGATCTGTAGCCAAACAGTTTCTCTTTAGTCTTTGTGAAGTACATCATACTTTAAGGTCAGGGGGGAAAAATAAAAGACTGCTGGGCCTCTCATTGACATTACTAAAAATAAAAACATTCCAGAGAAAGACAGAGGGAGGGGGAAGCCAACATGTGTCAGTTACATTGTTGAGTTCTTTTCTTACATTATCATGTTTAATCCTTACCATGACCCTCTGTATTATTAATTATTACCTCTGTTTCGCTAATTTGAAAACTGAGGCTCAGAAATATTTTATCATTTAAAGTCTCAGTGTTCTTGACTCCAAAGAATATGTCTTTGCACTGTAATACATGGCCTGGAAGATAATGATGCAGAACATTGAACACCAGTCCATATCTTCCATGAAATCACCTATGTAATTTCATCATCTGAACTTAATACCTTTGATGTCTTTCTTAGATTATAAGTAGTAATTTTCAGTAGTCTATTCATTGTAATTCTTGCTAAATTATACTTATCTGGAATAAACTTTGCATGCATATTTCTGAAGTTTTAAAATATTTATACAGTTTGGATAGGCAATGCACGTTTGTTGCGTTTCCTGGTGAAACTTATATTTCCAGTTCACTGACATTGACCTTTTTTCTTTAAAGATTTAAAGCAGAGCTCCAGAGATTAGTCTGGCCATCTCTCTTTCTCTTAACATTTCTTTAGGTTTCAAACATCATAGTTCATTCCTATTTTTCATCATTGTAGTAAAGTTTTATCTTATGCTTCTCTTCTACCGTGAGACTAGAATGAGCATGGTATGTTTTAGAAACGGGAAGAAAATCAGAGTACCAATTCATAGAGTAAGGGACTAGTAGTAGTGATAGGTTGAGAAGAGTGCAGAAGTCAGGTCTTTAGGGTTTTCTCAACTAGCATAAGTAAGTGTTTATTCTAGTCCCATGAGAAGATAAGTATACTTATATGTTGTCCACAAGAAAATTCACTTTAGATGAAGGCACAGATAGGTTGATACTAATGAATAGAAAAAGATAAACCATGCATAGAGTAGGGATATTAGAACTGATGTGGCAAAAGTACTCTTCAAGAAAGAGTATTTACAGAATTAACAGAAGCTACATAGAGAAAATTTCACATAGTTGGAGATTTTAACACTCTTGGCATTTGGTAGAACAACTACATAAAAAACTAGTGAAGCCATTGAAGATCTGAAAAACTATCTGTCTGTCACCTTGATTTAACTGATACTTATGGAAGACCTACATTCCATGCTGCATAACATTCTTTTCAAGTGCACATGGTATGTTTATCATGCTTGGCCATGAAAATAATTCTTAATAAATTTAAAATGATGGAAATAATAAAAGAGTATATTCAGTGAAATTAAATTAAAAATCAGTAACAGTCTGGTATCTATGGAAAAGAATCCCAAATGTTTGGATATTAAACAGTACACTTTTAGATAATTTGCAGGTCAAAGAAGAAATTGCAAAGGAAATTAGAAGTCATTTTGAACTGAGTGATAATGAAAATATATCACTTCAGAATGGTGTTGCATTTTCAGGGTTTTGAGAGAAATTTATAACTTTAAATGCTCACTTTAGAAAAGAAGGAAAATAAAATTGGTGACCTAAGGTTCTACATTAAGAAAGAAAAAGAAGAACAAATAAAACCCAAACTAAGAACAAGGCAAGAAATAAAACTAAAAGTAGATCATGAAATAGAAAATAAAAGGGGAAAAGTGAATAAATCTACACTGAGTATTTTTACCTATCAGATTGTCCCTCATACCCCTCTCTTCCCATATTTATAGCATACCCGTTTGTTGAGCTTGTGGAAGAATAGGCACTCTCAAATATTTTCTATTGAAATACAAAATGGATCAACCTTCAATAGTGGGGAATTTAGCAATTTCTTTTTTCTTTTCTTTTTTGGTGAGGTTTTTGGGAGGTTATTAGGTTTGTTTGTTTATTCTTAGGAAGAGGTACTGGGGATTGAACCCAGGACTTCATGTATGCTAAGCATGCGCTCTGCCACTTGAGCTATACCCTACCCCTGAATTTAGCAATTTCTAACTAAATTCATATTAATTTATTCTTTGATCTAGTAAATCTCACTCCAAGGAATATATCTCAAACATGGATTGGCATAAGTATAAAATGACATCTGCACAAGGCTACAGTCACAGCAGCCCCAATTTATAATAGCAGAAGACTGAAAGAACCCAGATACCCATCAATAGGGTTGTTATTGAATAAAAATATCAATCCACCCAGTGGAGTAGTATATGGGTATACAAGTAAATAAGCAGTTATCTTCTATGTCATGATGGCCAGTATACATATTATGAAATAAAAATAATAAGATACAGAAAAATTCTTAATATCTAACTATATATATTGTGTGTATGTGCATTTCTACTTTTTTTAATCTTGAAATTAACCAAAAACTAATCTACCATAGGGAGCAAGGACAGAAGGAATTGCTAAAGTTCTGTGAATATAGTTTTCTAGGTATGACTTTGAATCAAGTAAATGTTTTGTATAGTTCTAAAACATGTTTGAATCATTAAAAAATAAAGACCCTAAAAGTGAAAACAAAATGAAACAAAGAAGTCTAAGTGACATAACCATAGGAAGGAACTTTTTAAGTGACTTTAAAACATAGTCATTTGATTGCACATGCCCACATATGCTTAGTATATTGTACCTTGAAGACAAAAGAGTGGTATAAAAACCTTAAAAAGTTTTCATTAATCATAATGGTGGCATTTTTTTTTTTTATTCCTAGATGGTTGTATATGTATTGTGCAGCAAAGCAAATGAATTTATGTTGGTGTCATTGTATAACAGGATTTTCAGTTTGGGAGAAATGAGGTAGGAATATAGGTTGATGCAGTTTAAAAAAAAAAAAAACCCATAGAATTTTATTTGGAAGCATCGGTATTAAGGCATACTAACTCTGACCAGTATTAAAGTCCTAGATAAAGTGACCAACTGAGGAATAATGAGCACTTCTAGAACCCAGATTAATGCCTCTGAATGCTGTTTCTTATTGAAAGGTATTAGGGTTCCTTGGGTATATGGTTGATTTCAGGTCTGGGACAGGAGTTGGGTAAGATGACCCTGGAATATTTTGTCACACCAAAAGCAAACTATCAAAGATTACTAAGGTCTCAAAGACTCAGAAATTACTTGTAGAGGCTCTGACTGGGCAAAGATTGGAACATTTGAAAGTGGTAGGAGTAACAGCTGCAGTCATTTGAAGCATTAGTACTTTTATTTAAATCCAAGAGTTGTTAATAATGATCCCTCCCCTAAAAAACAAACTCCTGTTTTACCTTTTGGGGAGGTTAGAATACTAACTCATTAGTCTGTTTTCTGTAGCCTTCTATATCCACAAGTTTTGTATCTATGGATTCAACCACCCATGGATTGAAAATACTCAAGGGGAAAAAAAAAATCCCAGAAAGTTCCAAAAAGTGAAACTTGAATTTGCCCAATACTGGTACTATTTACATATCATTTGCATTGTATTTACATAATATTTACATTCTTTTAAGTGTTGTAAGTAGTCAAGAAATGATTTAAAGTATAAGGAAGGGTGTGTGCATAGGTTGTATGTCAGTACTATGCCAATTTATACAATGGACTTGAGCATCCTGGATTTTGGTATTCACTAGTGTGAGTCGTGGTGGTGGGCGAGGGGTGGTCCTGGAACCAATCCACAGCAGATACCAAGGGGTAACTATTTCAAAAACTCATAAAAGTCTAGCATTTATTTTTCATTTTCTAAACAAACTGCCTCTTGGATACCAAAGATTCAATGAGGGGAATTTGAACTTAATAGACATATTCCAGATAGTAAATGAAGGAATGACAAAATTTGAATATCACTGTTTTGCAACTCTCAGTGAAGGTACTGAATTTAGGCAATATTTATCATTGGCTGCTATTCTCACAGAAAGATAAAAGGTAATGCATATATACCTCAGTGAAGAACACAATATACTATGTGTGACATCTGCTCTATCAATTCAGAATTTAGGACTCTCAATTCAACAATTATAGGAAATACAGGGACAGAGGAACATGTTTTAAAATGCTATAGAAGTATAATCAGCAAAATACAGATAACTAAAGACTATATGGAACGAATGACTTGATTTCTCTAACAAGAAAGTTGTAGGAGGGAAAGAGAAGGAAGACCGTATAGATTAAAAGAGATACAAGAATCATGACAGCCAGTTTTTGTGGAACTTTGGTTCTAATTTGAACAAGCTGAAAGAAAAAAAGCACATCTTGGGAGACTTGAATGCTGACTGATAATGAATAATGTTGCAGAATTAACAGTTTTTTTAGTGGAAAGATTAGCCATGATATGAAAATTGTTGAAGCTGGTTGATTGGTACATGGGAATCCATTGTTATTTCTGTATATAATGAAAAGTTAAAAATAAAAATGAACAATTAGATTTTTCAAAATATCTTTTCTGGTATCCAAAATCTGAGTCAGTAATCTAGCATAGTAAATAGTTGAAGAATTATTTATTATTTTAAGTATTTGTGTCTTTCACTCTCTTGTGGTGAAGGACCATAGATTAAAAGATGAGATCAGTTAAATAATAGTGATTTGAAGGGCTCTGTGGTTATTATTCAAGTGTTATATTGACCTAATTATAATTAAGAAATCAAACAATTTTTGTTAATAGGGTTTGGTAGAAGGAAAAATTGAATATATTCCACAAGTTTGAGTGTAGAAAAATGCATACATTTAAATCCAGTCTTCTAAAGTCTTCTTTCAACTGAAAATAGAAATTTCTATGAAACTTGAAATGTTGTATGTGTACCAACTGTTTTCTTTTTTGGAAAGCGGCGAGGGAGGTGGTGGATATTGAACATAGTGAAAATCCTTACATGTATCACAAAACATACCTAATATTCTGTGCTCCACTGCCCCCTTGTGCCTATCATGAAAAGGTATCATTAATTTCTCTTCTGAGAGCTTCTGCAAGTTTATAAATAATTTTCTGTATCTTAAACTTTTTGGGACCCGGAATTACTCTTTCAGTTTAGGGCATTCTCTTCTGTTAAATACTTTCTCTTTCTACAGAAGTTGCTACATTACCAGTTAAATGTCATTTGAGGAATGCGTGTGATTTTAATTTCAGGTTGTCAATGTTTCTGTAGCTCTTTCCTCATCCTCACCTCTACTTACACATTTGCTTTTTCAAAACAGAGAAGGGAAGAGTGGAGGTGGGTAAGTCAGTACTCAGGGTTCTTCCTTTCTCTTTCTGAAGGAAAATGGATCCTGGGGTCAACCTGTGCCATGATATGTATAATTACAGAAACTTCTGGTCCATCAACATGTATATAGCCTATGTTTGAGATTACTATCTCATTCTTTTATTCTTTATCCTAAAAGGCATATGAGACTTCATAGTATAATACCAGTAAGTATAATACTATTACATCATTCCTTTGGGAGAAGGGAGTGCATAAGTTTTCATCATGCTTATTTGTTCTTGGCCTTTTCAGATAAATTTTCTACTTATGACTGCTGTTTTTTAATTAGAGTAAAATTTACTTTCTTTGGTGTAAAGTTCTGTGAGTTAGGACAGAGGCACTCTCCCACAGAATTTCCTTTTGTTACCACTCTTTTATAGTCAAACCTTAAAATCCCCCACCCCCTTTAACCCTAGGCAACTGTTAATCAATTCTCAGTGCTTGTTTTGTCTTTTCATGAATGTTAAATGAATAGAAACATACAATATGTAGCCTTTTGAGTCAGGCTTCTTTTCAATTATCTTAAAGCATTTGAGATTCATCCATATTGTTTTATGTATAAGTAGTTTCTTCCTCTTTATTGCTGAGAAATATTTCATTATATGGATATACCATAGTTTGTTTATTCATTTCCTATTTGTGTTGCTTCTGTCTTTTGTCTATTAAAAACGAAACTGCTCGAAATATTTTTATACAGGTTTTTGTATAAATATAAGTTCTGTTTTACAGGCCTGAAATTTTAGCCATATTGTTAAGCAGGTAATTGTGGTTTTTATTTGCATATTTCTCTACTGACTAATGATTTTGAGTATCTTTTCATGTGCTTATTTGCCATCAGTATATCCTCTTTGGTGAAGTATCTGTTCAAATCTTTTCCTATATTTTTTTATTGCTTTGTCTTCTTTTTGTTGAATTTTGGAAATTCTTCATATATTCTGAATATAAGTCTTTTGTCAGATACACAATTTATAGATGTTTTTATCCTGTTTGGCTTATCGTTTCATTTTCTTAACATTGTCTTTCACAGAGCAAGAAATTTTTTATTTTGATGACATCTAATTTATTACTTCTTTTCCTTTTATGTTTTATGTTGTGCTGTTGAAGTAATTTCTAAGAGTTCTTTGCCACAAAGACTTTGTTTTCTTCAAAAAGTTCTAGATTTTATGTGTGTTTGGGGGAGAATTTACTTCTGAAGAATATCAAGTGTTTCAGATCATGAACACAGTGTCCCCACCATGTATTTAGACCTTCAGTTTTTAAATCTGTTTTTTAGTTTTCTCATACACATCCTAAACTTATTTTGATAAATTTGTTCTTTTATTATTATCTTTTTATTATGTTAAAATACTACTAATTGCTTTGACTCAGATTAGGAGTATGCAGTGTTATATAGACTTTTCCCACTCAAGACTCCAGAAACCAAGGTACGTCTCTTAGTTTTCTGGTCTCTGGTACTTAATCTCAACTTCAGTCACAGTCAGTGATCCATCACTGGCCCACCATAATAGAGTCCTTTATTTATTTATTATTGACTTAAATTAGGGGTATAGATATATATATTCAGAATGCACATATAGTCTCAAAGGTGCAGATTTTTTGTTTTTTGAGAGAAGGGATATTCCTCATGTATATTTTTCTCATAAATTTTAAAATTCTTTTACCTGCAAGAGGGAACTATCCTTTATAGTTGAATCAGGGTCAAGTCTTAATGGTAACTATGTCCTTTTTCTGACATTACTCAACAAATTAATAATAAAACTTATTAAAAGTCACAGCATCCTTGAGAGGGAAAGAAAAGTATAATTTTAAATTTACTGCTTGGTTCTGTTTTCTTTTTTTAAACATTTTTTATGTATGTATTTTACAGTATTATGTTTTTAATTTGAAGTATAGTTGATGTACAATATTACATATTACAAGTATACAATATAGTGATTCACAAAGTTTTAAAGGTTATACTCCATTTATAGTTAATATAAAATATTGGCTCTGTTTCCGATGTTGTATAGTACATCCTTGTAGCTTATTTTATATGTGATAGTTTGTACCTCTTAATCCTCCCACCTCCATCTTCCCCTCCCCCTACTAGTAACCACTAGTTCCTTCTCTACATCTGTGAGTCTGTTTCTTTTTTGTTATAGTCACTAGTTTGTTGTATTTTTTGGATTCCACATGTAAGTGATTATCTTAACAGTATTTATCTTTGTCTAACGTATTTCACTTAGCATAATGCCTTCCAAGTCCATCTGTGCTCTACACCAGAAACTAATACAACATTTTATATCAACTGTACATCAATTAAAAAGCAAACAACACGTTTAAAATATGGGCAGAAGAACTGACCAGACATTTTTCCAAAAGAGGAAATGCAGATGGTCAACAGGAACATGAAAAGTTGCTCAACATCACTAATATGGGAAATGTAAATCAAATTCAATGAGGTATCATCTCACACCTGTCAGCATGGCCATCATCAAAAAGAACACAAATAACAAATGTTGGTAAGGATATGGAGAAAAGGGAGCCCTTATACACTGTTGGTGGGAATGTAAATTGGTGCAGGCACTATGGAAAACATTATGGAGATATCTCAGAAACCTAGAAATAGAACCACCATATGGCCCAGCAGTTCCACTCCTGGGCATATATATATGAGAAAAACAAAAATATTAATTCAAAAATACGTACACCCCACTGTTAACAGCAACATTATTTATAATTGCCAAGATATGGAAGCATCCTAAGTGCACATCAATACATGAATAGATAAAGAAGATGTAGCATATGTATGTAATGGAATACAGTTCACCCATAAAAAAAGAAGGCTATTTTGCAATTTGAGGCCCTTCATTCACTTTTTTTCACTTCAAAAACCAGAATTTTATAACTGGCATAAACATTTCTATTGCATCAAAAATAACAAAATACCTAGAAATAAATTTAACCAAGGAGGTTACCTACATGAACTCTGAAAACTGTAAAACACTGATGAATGAAATTGAAGATGATACAAAGAAATGGAAAGATCTCTAGTGCTCTTGGATTGGAAGAATCAACATTATCAAAATGGCTGTACTACCCAAAGCAATCTGTAGAGCCAACCCAACCCCGGTCAAAATACTCAGATCATTTTTCATGGAACTAGAAGAAACAATTCCAAAATATATATGGACCCCAAATTGCCAAAGCAATCTTTTGTAGGTTTTTTTTTCTCCTCTTTCTTCTTTTTGTTCTCTTTTCTTATGGTTTGATGACTGGAGAAGTTCCTTTAACATTTGTTGTAAAACTGGTTTGGTGATGCTGAATTCTTCTAGCTTTTGTTTATTTGTGAAGCTTTGGATTTCTCCATCAAATCTGAACGAGAGCCTTGCTGGAAAGAGTATTCTTGGTTGTAAGTTTTTCCTTTCCAACACCTTTAAAATATCATGCCATTCTCTTTTGGCCTATAGAGTTTCTGCTGAAAAATCATCTGATAACCTTATGGGAGTTCCCTTGTATGTTATTTGTTGCTCTTCTCTTGCTAATTTTAGTATTTTCTCCTTATCCTTAATGTTTGTCAATTTGATGACTATGTGCCTTGGTGTGTTCCTCTTTGGGTTAACCCTGTGTGGAACTCTCTACACTTCAGGACTTGGGTGACTGTTTCCTTTCCCAGGTTGGGTAAATTTTTGGTTATTATCTTTTCAAAATCTTTTCTCAGATCCTTTCTCTTTTCTCTTTCTGGGACCCCTGTAATGTGAATATTAGTGCACTTCATGTTGTCCCAGAATTCTCTTAAACTATCCTCATTTCTTTTCATTCTTTTTTCTATTCTGCAGTAGTGATTTCCACTAATCTGTCTTCTAGCTCTCTGATCCATTCTTCTGCCTCATTTAGTCTATTCTTAGTTCCTTCTAATGTATTATTCATTTCAGTCACTTTATTCTTCAACTGTTTGGGTATTCATTATGTTTTCCAACTCTTTGCTAAAAACTTCACTCTGTGCATCTGTACTCCTCTTGAGTTCTCTGAACATCTTTGCCATTATTACTTAAACTCTTTGTCAGATAAATTGCCTGTCTCCTGATCACTTATTTGTTCTGGGATTTTATCTTGTGCCTTGGCCTGAAAGATATTCCTCTGTTGCCTCATATTGCCTATCTTTCTATTTGTATATTTAGGTTGGTTAGTTATGATTCTTGACCTTGAAGAGGTGGCCCTCTGTGGGAGACATCCTGTGTGTCCCAGCAGTACACTCCTCTCTTGTCATCCAAGGAAGGGCCAGGGTCCAGCAGGTCCCAGCGTAGAGTCGGGCCTGTGTTTGTGGATTCCTTCCATAGGCTTTGGGATTATTGTTTTCTTATTTCTAGTATCAGCCCCCTGGTGGTTGAGGCTGGACTAGAGGCTTATGCAGGTTTCCTGGCAGGAGGAATTGGTGCCTGCCCCACTGCTGGGTGAAACTTTATCCTGGACCTCTGGTGGGTAGGGCCTTCTTACTGCTTGGCTCTTGAAGCTAAAAAACTAATTTGAGGGGCTCCAAAAGTACAACAAATTCTGTTTACATTTTAATATAGATCCATTAATAGATTAATCTAGCCCTATTAGGTAGATGGCCTAAAACTAGCTCCCTGGAGGTAAGCAAAAGTATGTTCCAAATTTTGATGTCTGCTTGGTAGGTTATCCTCTTTATGTTTACAGAAAACACACACAGATCTCTGCATTCTCAAAAAAACATGTGCAAGATAACTTGTCAGCCCAGGAAATTTAAATGGTTTTAGTCTTAACTTAATTAAGATCAAAGGAACTAAGGCCTAAGGAAGTCCAGATGATCTCCCCAAGCTAAGTGCCAGGGATCTGTGGTGATGAGTGAGTGTGTCTTGGAATACAGCATATATGGGTGAGACACCTAATAATCATTTTGCAGTAATAGCCCTTTGCAGTCACACCTGCTACCCTTTAATATGGGTGTCAGCCAAGTATATGATAGGGATGAAACATAATTAGGTCATTCTGTGCCTAGAGTAATTCTTTATCTAAAATGTTCAGAGATAGCAGGTCCTAATTTTCAACTGGGAAAAAAAAAAGACTTGGAATCTCATATTTTTTTTTTGCAGTAGATAAAAGAAAAGTAACTTTCAATAGTGTGAAAATAAGGAATAACAGTACTTGATTTTTCATGTAATGTATCAAAGAAATAAATTTTACCTGTGGCCAACTCTTTGAAGAGTTATTTAACTGGAAAACCAAATTAGTAAACAAGAATATCAGTGATAATTTTGAGTTGCCCTAGCTACCTGATGTATTAATTACCTGTTACAGTATCTTGTGGGCTCAGTTAATGAAAGACCACATGGCTCTAGACAAGAACACAGTATAGTCTCTGTTATAGACAATGGAAGGAAAGACTCAGTTTTTAATGAAATTTTTTTAAAAGAAGGAAGGAAAAGACTATCTTGTAGCTGGAAACAGAAAGATATGAAAGGAGTCACTGTATTTGGAGTTGGTAGCAGTAATGGTGGCAGGAAAGCTTTGAGAATGACTTGCCAGTTGGGTGATTGAAAATAGAAGACTGTCAGCATAAATTTTCAAAACTGTGGAGCTCAAGGATGGAGTTCAAGAGACTAATAATCAAGTATTAAAGCGAAAAAAATCAAAAGCTAACATAGGGGAAAGAGGGTGGGAAGAGATAAATTGGGAGTTTGAGATTTGCAGATACTAACTACTATACGTAAAATAAACAAGTTTTTACTGTATAGCACAGGGAACTACATTGAATATCTTGTAGTAATCTATAATGAAAAAGAATATGAAAAGGAATATATGTATTTACATGTATGACTGAAACATTACGCTATACACCAGAAATTGATACAACATTGTAAACTGACTATACATCAATTAAAAAAAAAACCAAAAAAGCGCTAATACACACTTACAAGATGAATGTTATTCATGTTGTCTTGTAAGAGTTCCAACTTACTTTTTAAAGTACCTCTAGAATTGGAATGATATAGGAGCTTCTGCATTTGACCTCTTTTCTATGAAAATAATATACTTAATAAAATTTTGTCATGCCTCAAAAGACCAAAAGCAGAATTTGAGGCTTTTTCTAAGTAAGTTATGTTCAGGATTTATTAACAAACAGTTGTAATATTTAGGACTTGATATTTAACTTGGGTTTTTCTTCGTTACATTTTGTTGCTGTCCTTCTCCTTTAAACTCTTTAGTTACATCCTCGTGCCTTCAGTTTTGTAAACTACTCCCAGGAATCCCTTCTCTGTTAACCTATAGAAACTCTCTTCATTGATTCATTAACATGCTTTAAACGCATTCTCAGAATTTGTGTTCCTAGAAGGCTTTTTCCTCCTTGCTTGGTCAGGCTCCGTCTCTTTCTTCCTGATCTTTAATACTGTCTAGAAATTACTGTGGTCTCCTTAATGCCTCCTTATGCTACAGAAGTACTGAATTGATGACTTTCCTCTTTTAGCTGTTCAGCATTTATTTAGCTTTTTCAGTGGTGTTACTGAAAAAACAGAGAACTCTAAACTTAGTCATTTACAGTTGGGTACCATTTAAATCTCTAAAAGCTGTGAGATGCTTAACTTTGCTATTCCTTAGTTTTGCACACAAATTTTAGTTGCTATTATCATTACTAATGTTATGGACTTAATATTTGCGTCCCCCCAGATTAATATGGCCTAACCCCTAATGTGATGGTATTTGGAAATGGGATCTTTGGGAGATAATTAGGGTTAGATGAAGTCATGAGTCTGGGACCCTCATAATTGGATTAAGGCCCTGTTAAGAAGAGACCAGAGAACTTTCTCTGTTTGCTCCCACAAAGAAGAGGTCATGTGAGTACACAGTGAGAAGGCAGCTTATCTGCCACCAAGGAGAGTCCTCACCATAAGCAGACCTTCCTCTAGACAATCTTGCAGCCTCTATAACTGTGAGAAAATTTGTTGTTTAAGCCACATAATCCGTGGTATTTTGTTAAGGCAGCACAAGCAGACTAAGATAGTCATCCTCATTAATGACATTACATTAAATGCTGTACATAATTTATCAACAAGGAAGTAGTATATATGCTGAATTTTATAATATAATGAAATTAGGTGACATGGTAGGAGTATAGTTGTTTTTCATTAAAAGGTAATTGAAACTTAAGCATCTTTGAATAGTTTGCAGTTCTTGATAAATCTAGTTGTTCACTAGTCTTAAAAAAATAAAATTATTAGGTAAGCAATTCATAGAGGAGTAAGCAATATAGATATTGAAAGCAAGTTTGGTCTTTTTATTTTACTATTTGCTAACTTTGTTGGACCGTTTTTCTTGTTTTGCCCCCTAGAGATCAAACTTGCCGACTCAATATGGAAAATCTTAAGGCTGTATTAAGTGTGTTGTTTTCTACCTTTACACCACAAAGGAATCAGTTCCCCAGACATCCCCACTCTTTTCAGTGATTTACCACATGCCCTGTCTGCCAGCTTATAGAGACTATAATGCTATATGACTGTTAGGAATCTTACAAGCTATTTTGTTGTTTTCATTGACTCCATCATTTATTAGCTGCTTGACCTTGGGCCACTAGTTTCTCTGTATCTGTTTCCACATTTGAAAAAGTTGATCATAATAGTGCCTACTTACAGACTATTTCTGATGATCAGATGGCATAATAGATGTACCTGGCACATAGTAGACACTATTCAAGACATTATTAGCTGGTTTGATAAAAACATTACTGTTTTGATTTATTATATTTATCTATTTGATTACTTTCATATAAAGTATCTGCTTAAATGAGTGGTGGGTATAGCTCAGTGGTAGAGCTCATGCTTAGCATGTATGAGGTCCTCAGTTCAATCCCCAGTACCTTTGTTAAGGGAAAAAAAAATCTTACAAAATATCTTTTGAAATAAATGTGTTTTATTCTTTAGGGAGAAAGGTAAACTAACTTAATCTGTCATAATTACATACTTAATGTGGTGATCTGATTTTTAACATACATGAACTATAAGCCATGGTTAAATATTTTTAATTTTATAAAGGCATAGGGCAATATTTTTGTCTTCAGTAAAGAATTTACTGTATTATACTTTAAACCCCATTAATTTACTGTCTACCTCCTTGAGTATTTGGGCATAAATGACAGATTTTGCCACCCCCCACCTTGATTTCTTACTACCAAATTATTTATATTGATTTGTAGATTGGTAACTCTTGTGGAAAAACTAGTCCTTCCCCTCCATGTGACTATTTTATGGAACAGTATTTTGTTAGGTATCCCAGAATAGAAGATTTTATGGCCAAATGGGAAAAATCTCATGGTATAAACTTACTAATGTTGCACAGTGAACGCTGATATGTTAAAAGCCTTGAGGAGACCTCTGGTAAAGTTAGACATTTGTTACTTTAATTTATTACTAGTTGGTGAACTTTGTTCATGACTTTTTTGGCTTCCCTAACACTTATTTATATACAAGGAAATGATGATTCTATAATATACACTTTATTTTGAGAAATGTTAGTGTAGTCTAATACTTTTATTTTTAACGTAAAAGATTTTGAGAGTCTTTAGTAGTTTTTACCTGTGGTTGCTGGTTGGTTTTGGCAGAAATAATTATGAGAACTCTTCATAGTTGTCACATGACATTATGTGAATCTCCACCCTTACTTTGGAGTAAAATAAAAAGATGAGGTCTGTATTGCACTTGGTGTTGATATAACTACTACCATTACTACCACTACCACTACCACCACCACCACCACCACCACCACCACCACCACTACTACTACTACCACCACCACTACTACTATTACTTGAAACCATGGTAAAAATAACTAAATGTATCCTGTATCACTTGATTTTGCAGTAGAAACAGTTTTGTATCTCAATTGTCTTTATAAATGTCACTGAATATAGGATGTTGTGAAAGAATAGGGGCTTTCTTAATTACAGGTCATTGTTTTATTTTGCAGTTCTAGAAAAATAAGAGATTCTCATAGAATCTTAACAAAAATTGTGTGATAATTATTGATGAATTTTAACTCTAGAAAGTGTGCTCCATCATACTAATCTTAAATTCTTTTTGAATTTGCATATTAGGTTTTTATTTAGTTAATATTTTTACTGTTCCCGCATTTTCCCCCTCAAATTAAAAGTATAACATTGCAGGTAAAGATTGTAGCTTACTTAGAGATTTTAAAATAAAGTGAAAGACTATAACTCAATAAAATAAAATAATAAAGTGAAAGAGATGAAGTGGCAATTCAGACTAAAATAATAAAATCTCATTATTTTTATATATGTAAGTTGAATACAGGTCTCAGAACCAAGTGAGCAGAATCCATTTACTACTTTGAAGCAATCAAACCTTGTAGAAAAAGAGACATTCTCTATTAACCAGTGACTGTGTTTGAAGAGTTCAAAGGCAGAGTAGCAGAAACTGAATTTCATGACTGCTGCTTGTACTGTTTTTCTTCTTGCCAGTGGTTCCTCTGCCGGTTTGACAGCTTTTCTTTCAGTGCTTGCTATTACGTATATATATAAAACTGAGAATTTGTGCTTGTTGACATCTGTTGTACAAGACATGTATTAAAAGAAAAACATAAGTCTTTTAATTACCCAGCGACCAGTTCTTAGGAGTCACTGTTCTAATATCTTGGGCTAAAAAATACTAACCACATGTTTATTACTACAAAATAGTAATCATTTTTAATGATTATTTTGTTTAGCCTTTTTCTCGTATCATTTTCACTCTGTCGTAATCACTGCAACATCCATGGCTGTTAACTCTTGTGTATATCTTATTTCTGAATTCCCAGTGTTCATTGGTTCTAATATGAAATCAGAAGTGTTTATTGAGTGCAGTCTTCCTCTTTTTCTTTTTTTTTACATTATGAAGCCAGTGATTAATTAATAAGTAGAGCAACTGTATTCATGTTGAATTTAGTACTTTCTTCTTCTTCTTTGCAAATTTGTCATGTATTTGTATTTGTGATGAGTTTCCCATGGTCTTGAGTATTCAGAAACAAATTTAAGAAAAACCTTAGTTTGTTAGGTACTGTGCAAGATACTAGAAAAGCAAAAAAGTTGAAGGCATACTGATCCTTGCCCTTAAGAATCTTGTATTTTAATTAGTAAGACAGGGAACTTAGCAGATAGAAGGACCTAACAGAGGTGAATGAGGAGGGAGTTAATATAAAGTAGTGTATAATTAAACAAAAGTTTTCACAGTGTTTTAGGTAGTTTTACAAACTGATGGAAAGAAACTGCCTCCCCAAACCTTATCCCATTTACATACCCATATAACTGTAAGTCTAAGTTAGTTACCGATTCAGTTAGCCAAGATACAAAATCTTATCTGTGTTGGTGTAGGCAATCCAACATTGGCACTGAGTCTCCCTACATGTTATTGCTAGATATGCCAAGAATGCAAAACTCTGATCAGTCTTCATCCGGACCATCGCTCAGGGTTGTGTTTGCAGTGAGCAGCAGTGAGATAATGACTTTTCCCAAAGAGCAGGCTTGCTTCCATTTAATATAAAAGTGAGAATTCACCCCAAGGTTGATGCTCTCTCTGTGTACACAGGCATTCATCCTAAGCCCTTTGCGTCCTTCCCATGGGACTAGGGAGGCATGAGGAGCCAGTGTAAGCAGTGTGCTGATACTCTGCTTTAAGTAATAAGCAGTTTTTATTCTAAGTAGTAAAGTCCTAGCAGTCATGCGTCTTTTGCCAGAATCCATAAAACAGTAACAGGCTAGCTTATTAGCATTTATATCTCTTTCTACCTGTTTACCTACCTACTTACCTACTTATCTACCTACCTATCTACAGTCGAATCTCAAACCGTTCACTGTTCTTGATATTCTGAAGGTAAATTGGCTGCACAGCAAAGAAGAAGCAGAATGTCTAATTTTAGTGTCCTTTTCTCCCCAGGGTCCTAGCAGATTCCTAAAACTGCCAGTGACACTGTCCAGGGAAGATAAGCAATCAGTTTAGAAAGTTCTCTTCAAGCTGAAAACTTTTAATTTTATATCGAAGGCTTTGCATTTGGAAGAATTTACATCAAATATATGTCTTTCAGGATAAGGAAACGTTTACAGACCTTGGGTCTTTAGTTTCTTGTCTAAAATATTTTGTATACAAGACCATATATTATTGTTCATGAGGGGAAAGCAAAGATTGTATTAAGCTTTTCCTGAGCATTGCCTCAGCTGCAGTTTCTTGGAGTTTCCAAAAATCTGTATATACCATTATTGAGTCACTAAATATGAGAATCTAAAAAGATTTCAAGTAGTGGAGAAAGTGTTACTATGGGATGAGGTTTTGGGAGGTATAGTTTCTTTCCATCAATCTATAAACCTACCCAAAAGAGCTGTAAATACTTTTCCTAAATTATACATTACTTTGTTAATTTCCTTCTCATTCACCTCTGTAAGGTCCTTCCGTCTGTCTTACTATGCATAATACCAAATGGACCTCAACTCAACCCCTAAGGATACATTTTTATAGAGTCAAGCAAGGCTTCTGCTCTGACTTTGTGTGGATGACTATGAACAGAGGTTAACTCCTTGAGCAGTGATAACTATGAACAAAGGTTGACTCCTTGCACAGTGTATTACTCTCTTTCCCAATTCTAATATGTAAGCACTTCTATCTAGCTTTCTAAAGGGCAGCAGCACAGAGATCTCGAAATCATACATATCTTTTACCAGTTTGCCTCCATGTTTGAAAGTTCATGGTTGCAAGAGTCAAAAGATGTGTAATATTTATTAAGCACTTAGTATATATGCAGCACTGTACTGGACACTAAAACAGCTCTACCCTTAGTGAGTTTATGCCCATTATTTGATTTTATACTAATGTAAACTATATGAAGAATAACTGATTGTAGATGTTTAAAGTTAAGTTTGAATCAAAGTGGGGATTATGAACATCCTGAAAGAACTTGAGCATGGCCAGAAGAACAAAGAGGATTTAAATAAGTTGAAACTGAAACACTTCAGGTGTAAGGGAGGAAACGATAGGTGGAAGAAAAACGTAAAACAAACTGCCTCCGACATAACTCATAATCTAGTAGAAAAGAGAGCTCTATGAAGAGTAGGGAAGACAGCTCTGTGAGGAGAGCTTTATGAATGGAAAAGAATGAAAGTGGGGAAAGAAAAGTTGAATGATTGAATTACTTAGTTATAATAGTCAGCTTCAGTTTTACAAATACAACATCCTTGTTTTGCTTCTGTTTCGGAGGAAAAGCTTTCAGACTTTCATCATTGAGTATGATTCAGCTGTAGGTTTTTCAGTATGACCTTAATTATGTTGAGGTAGTTTCCTTCTGTTCCTAGTTTGAGTATTTTTATAATGACACGGTTTTGAGTTTGTCAGATGCTTTTTCTGTGTGGATGAAGATGCTCATGTAGTTTTCTTACTACTTTCTGTTAATACAGTGTGTTACATTGATTGATTTTCATTTGTTGAGCCATCCTTGCACTTTCTCCTGTCTTTGTAATTAAAGTTCAGTTGGAACAAAGCCAAGCTCATTTGTTTACCTACTGTCTGTGGCTATTTTAAACCTACAAAGTCACAGATAAGTAGTTATGACAGAAACTATATGGATTGTTAAGCCTAAAATATCTGTTTTGTCCTTTACAGAAAATATTTCCTAACTTCTGCTTCTGGAATCATCATTATCAACATTGTTCTTTAGTGTGTCTTTAGTAGATATTTGCCCATCTGAACTGACCAGTATTGTGTAAATTGCTTTTCTCAGTATACTTACAGTTTATCTTCTTGTCAGATAATTATAATTTAGATGAGGAAAAGTTAGATAAATAATGATTTTAAGAGAAGTGCTAATTTGTATAATGAATACGTTAATGTCTTTTGTAGTTCAACTTTATGGCTTATATTATAAAATACCACACTCTGTTGCTTATGGAGTTTTATGTTTTCTTTTCTGTAGGTGTACGTGGAATTTGACGATCTTGAATGGGATAAACGAGAGTGGGTTAAAGTTTATGAAGATTTTTCAACCTTCCTGGTGGAATACCACTTAATCTGGGCCAGAAGGAACGACCCTAGACAGACTCAGGGATCAAAGAGCAAACAGATTCAGTGGCCTGCATTGGTAAGATCTATATTCATGTTTCATTCAGCATTTTCAATTGTTTGTTTTAAAAGAATAAGAATTAAATATGAATTTAGATTTATCTTAGTGATTATAGAGTAGTATTCCTGATGAGACTCCAAAGTATCTGGTGGAAATTGCAAAATACTGCTTTTATTTTGCTAAACAATTTTATGTGTCTTTCTGTAAGTACTCTTCCAGGATATTTAGTCCACACGTAGTTTACTCCGTTCAGTTAGGAGAAACATAAATTGGATTGACGGCTGCTAAGTGATAGTTGACTGTGTGCAGTGTGAAACAACTTTGCTGGATGAGACTTCATAGGTGAATGATGAGAATACTTTATAAATCATTCAATAGCATGTAATTTTCCTTGGTTTGTTAAATTTAGCCAGAATTGAATGAATCATTGTGGATAATAGCAGATATTTAATGTTAAATTACAGTTGACCCTTGAACAGTGTGGATTTGAACTATGTAAGTCCACTTGTATGTGGGTTTTTTTTTTCAATAAATGCATACTTTATTACTATACTGTTTATGGTTGGTTGAATCCACAGGTGGGGAACCACAGATATGGAGGGCTGATTATAAAGTTATACACGTATTTTCAACTTCCTGGAGGGTGGGAGTCATAACCCTCATGTTGTTCAAAGGTCAGCTGTGGATGTTAAGAAGACATAGTCGATTTCAATAAATTCTCAGTTTAGAGTTTTATAAAAGAAGTATACTAACTGAACAGTATCATTAATTCTACTAGGGAAAAAGCTGCATCTCTTTCATCATTGTTTTCCCTGTTTTGTGGCATAGTATTCAGCATTTAACATGTAGTCAGTTTGTTTAAATGAAATAATTTTCTTAGATTAATATCAAAGAAATATTTTAAAGCCATTGAAACATTATTTCAGGTATTTAGTATATGTATTACCAGGGTAGTAGGTAGGTCAGACTTTTTGCTGATAATTGTAGTGCTTACAAATTTTTCTGTTTTACTTAGTTAACTCTTTAAAAGTCTGAGGAGATAAGAGGTTAAAAAGAAAAGACAAAAAGGGAAGGAGAGAGAGGGAGTGAAATGAGTTGAATTAATTGTATTTTAAAAAGAAAATATAATACTGAAAGATAAATAATATGCATTAGCCATAGTTTTGATACTGAATACTTAAGCAAAATTGAAAAAATAATTTTTATCTATGATAGATTTAAAAATATTTGTTCATTGAGTATGTTGGATTGTTAATACGAAGTTTTCCAAAACCATGACCAGCATGCTTTTTGATTTTATAAACTTTAACTCAAAAGTTGGCTAAAATCTGTGAGTAATTATGACATATATGTGAATTTTCTGTGAAAAATCTCAGAAACGGGAAGTAGTAACATCAATAATACCAAAATGTATGCTTCAGTGTCATAGTTAAAGAATAAATAAAACTTTAGAAAAATCTTTTCCCTTTCTTAGAGACAGTTAAAATCAAGGTGAATTCCTAATGTATATTCACAAATGGCTGATTTTGGAGAAAATTTCTATTAGGAAATACTGTTTGATAATAATTTTTGTCACAGTATTAGAAATTTGTTTTTGTTGAAAATCTGTTAACCTCACATAACTACTTAAAACTTTTTAAAATTCAACTTACTTTTTTTTTTATAAAAACAAGTACACATTATTAAATTGGGGAGTGCTAAATGGTATAGAATAGAAAATCATATTCATTCTACTTTCACCTCCAAGGAATATCCAGCTTACTTCTTTGACATGTTTTCTTATAAAATATATTTCTCTGCTTTCTTTTTTTTTTTAAGCAAAGAATTTTTTAAAAATTTAGATTGTGGTATAATATGCTTAACATGAAATTTTCCATTTTAACTATTTTTAAATGTAAAGTTCAGTCACATTTAAGTACATTCATATTGTTGTACAACAATCCACCTACAGAAATTATTCCCTCTTCTAAAACTGAAACTCTGTACTCATTAAACATCAACTCCCCTTTACCCCCTTTTCCCAATACCTAGCACCCACCATTTTACTTTCTGTCTCTATGATTTTGACTACTCTAAATACCTTATGTAAGTAAAATCATACAGTATTTATCTTTTTGTGACTGGCTTATTTCACCTATCGCAATGTCTGCAAGGCTCATCTATGTTGTAGCCTGTGTTAGAATTTCTTTCCTTTATATTATGAGGCTGAATAATATTCCATTGTATGTATGTATGACATTATGGTTATTCATTTGTGGACAGCTGTTTTGTTTCCACGTTTTGGCTATTGTGAAAAATGCTGCTGTGCTCTTAGGGGTACATACATCTCTTTGAGACTGTGCTTTCAATTCTCTTGGGTAAATATCCAGAAGTACAATTGCAGGATTATATGGTATTTCTATTTTTTAATTTTTTTGAGGAACCATCACACTGTTTTCAGAGCAGCCATACTATTTTACATTCTAACCAACATTTTTTTTTTCAGTTCTTTGATAATAGTCATCCTAAAGGGTATGAGATGGTCTCTCCTTGTAGTTTTGATTTGCATTTCCCTAATTATTGGTACTGTTGAGCATCTTTTCATGTGCTTGTTGGCCATCTGTATATCTTATTTGGAAAAATGGTTCTTCACATTCTTTGCCCATTTTTTAATTGGATTGGTTGCTTTTTGTTGTTGAATTTTGGGAGTTCTCTGTAGTATTCAGGATATTAATCCCTTATCAAATGTGATCTGCAAACATTTTCTGTCATTCTGTGGTTGCCTTTTTACTCTGTTAGTAGTGTCTTTTCATTTTTCATGCACAAAATTTTTAAATTTTTGTTAAGTTAGATTTGTCTTTTTTTTTCTTCTTTACCCATGCCTTTGGTGTTATATCAAAGAAATCATTGCAAATCCAGTGTTATGAAGTTTTTATCATATGTTTTCTTCAAAGAGTTTTATTGTTTTAGGTCTTACATATAAGCTGTTGATCCATCTTGAGTTAATTTTTGTATATGGTATTAGATAAGGATCAATTCCATTCTTCTCTATGTGAATATCTAGTTCCCCAGCACCATTTGTTAAAAAGACTGTCCTTTCTCCATTGAATGTTCATGATAAAATTGTCAGAAGTCCTTTTACCATATATGAAAAGTTTTATTTTTAGGTCCTCTGTTCTGTTCCATTGGTCATTATGTGTGTCTTTATGCCAGCACCACACTGTTTTGATATCTGTAGCTTTTTAGTAAGTTTTGAAACCAGGAAATGTAAGTCCCCTAACTTTATTTTCAAGATTGTTTTGGCTGTTTCCTTTCCCTTGATATTCCATATGAGTTTCAGGATTTTTTTTTTATTTCTGCAGGAAACATGAGGATTGTGATAGGGATTGCAATGAATCTGTAAATGACTTTGGATAGTACTGATATCTTAACGATAGTAAGCTCTCCAATCTGTTAACAAAGAATGTCTGTCCATTTTTCTATCCTTTCAAAATTCTGTTAGCAATGTTTTGTAGTTTACACTGTACAAGTGTTTTCACCTCCTTGATTAAGTAACTCATTCTTCTCAATGCTTTGTAAATGGAATTGTTTTGTTAATTTTATTTTCAGATTGTTCATTATTAGAGTATAAAAATACAGTTGACTTTTATGTGCTGATTTTATATCCTTCTTTAACTAACATCAGAATTGTGAAAGACTGGAAGCTCTTCCAGAACAAGACAAGTATGACACTTAGACAAGGGGAAGAAAAGCATATTAATTGTTTTTAAAAACAAGTAAAATTATTAGTTTGCAGATGATAAAACCTTATGTATAGAAAACCCTAAAGAGCACACAAACCAGTATTAAAACTAATAAATGAATTCAGCAAAGGAGCAGGATACAAGTAGGATACTGCTCTCTTTTAATTGTAGTTTTAGCTAAGACTGCATTAAAATTGTAGATCCTGCTGTCTTTACTGCATGTTTTATCCTATACATTTCTCCTCAATTTTTAATGACTTCATAATATTTGATCTTATAATGATCCTTTTCCCTAATGTTTGGTGTTATACTTGTTCCTAACTTTTTGTGGTCATAAGTAACTGTGATGAATACAAAATCTTTGTCTGAATCTCTGATTATTTTTAGTATTTAGATTGACAATAGTAGAATTACTGATCAAAGGGTATGAACTTGAACACATCAGAAATCTAAAAATCTCCTGATACGGTCCACAAGTTATTTAAAAGTTTTACTTACTACCATTGTCCTCACTGTGTATTTTTAGCAGACCTTGACCCTAACCCGCCAACTCCCCTGCACTTCTCCTGTAAGCACTGATTACTTATTTTCAGAACATCAAAGATTTTAAAAGGGGAAATTTTTACAATTTAAGAAGTACGGATTGAATTTTAACATTTTTATATCTGCTAACTTGATATTTTAAAATGCTGTTTTATTGCTTCAATTTGCATTTCTTTAACGATATGAATTTTTTTCTTATTTGTTAGCAACTTGTATTTTTTGAAATTGTTTTTTTCAATTACTAGGGTTTTATGTTTTTCTGTTACTATAAACTTTCTTTATATTATAATAGATACTAAAATTCTTTGTCATTTGTTTCATGGCTTACTCAGCTAATTTTATAATAGAAAGTGTTTTTGAATTGTATGTTTATATTTAAAGAAAGTCTGTATAGTGTGATATCTTCCTTAATTCAGACAGGAAGTGACTTCCTTTCTTCCTGTTTTCTTTGTTTTAGGAGATTATAAAAATTAATAGAACAAATAATTGAAATCAGAATGCTTGTTATACTCTAGAAAATAATCATTTTAAGTTTCGTAAGACTTTGTGAACATTCATTTATGTATAATACATATGACTAAGATTCTGTTATCTAAGGAGATCTATAAGCAGCAGTTATGAAATTCAGAATTTTTAAGTTCATGTAGCAGAATAAAATACTATATATTCAAATTTCACAAATTTTAGGGATATATATGAAGTGATAATAAATGAAACACAGTGGAAACTAATAGTCCTGTCTTTAAATTTTTACAGATTTAATGTTTCTAATTCTGTGTACATGGTAGTGCTTTCCTACTCTTGTACTTAAACATGTGTTTGTATTTATTATCTTCCAGTTGTTTCACACCTTGTGTGGTACCTGTTATATACTACATATTGGTTATATTTTCTAATCTACTTCTTAGTCTAAGAAATCAGTAGGTACCAGCAGTATACCTGCTGGTTCTTAATCACAACAGGAAAAAAAAAAATCCTCTTATCTCATTAACCTATTCTAAAGTTTACTTTAAAAATTTAAAGATAAATAAAACTTCAACAAAATGTGGGATAGTTGTAACACCCAGGTTACTTCTCTGGAATTGTCTATTTATTTTTATTCTCAAGATATCAGTAGCAAAATATGTATTGGAGCACCACATATGTAACATGCTGAAGTGGTGTTCTTTTTCTTTTTCTCCACCCTTCACCCCCAACCTTGGCTTGGTCCTGTATGATCAGTGTACCACCTGAGGCCATTCTGATGATGGAGGCCAAAGTAACTCACATTTTTATGCAAGTTACTTAATAAGTTGTTAAATTTTATTTATTTTTTAAATTAAGTAAAATACTTAAGAAATCACATTTATCTGCACCAGGGAAAGAGAGTATTGCATTTATAATTGAAATCAACGAATCACCTACCTAACTGGGTTAGGGCCCTGGCTCCATCTCCTTTAGGAAAACCTTCTGTGGGGAGTGGGGCTTTGACCCTAACCCAGTTGGGCTGTAACACTGCTGCATTTTCTAAGGGGCTGAGTTTTCTACTCCTTTTCTGCTGGCCCAGCCTTCCAGATCACCCCAACCAGAATTAATCTCATCATCCTGTGCTCCCTAGAACTTTGATTTTGTACCTTTGTTTTAACAACTGGCACATTCTGCTTTGTATTATAACTATTTGTTTGCATGTCTGTCTTTCTCTAATAGATTGTAAGTTCTTTGAGGACAGGAATTATGTCTTAGTCATCTTTGTATCATTCCTAGGAGTCTAGTACAGTGCCTTACCTATGTTAGACAGTAAGTAAATGCTTATTTTAAAGTGATGAATTTACTCTACCCCTGCTAGTGAAAAAGAATCCTACTGGAAGTTATAGCAAGTTTCCTGGCTAACTTTATGCTAATATCAAAGGACAGGTAAACATAATTAGCTAGTTGTAAAAATATGTAAGTTACATATTTTAAACATGGAAAGTAGTGAAAAACACACAGTAAAAAATGTTTGTAATAGATGCTCTCATTCTAATCATATACAAATACGATTCCTTAAGTTGTCATGGGGGGAAGTGAACTTATATTTTCTTTGTCAACTAAATATGCTAATTTGCAATAATTTGTCTGAGTTTTTAGAGTGAATTTTAGGAAGCTTTGACTTCTCCTTCCCAGTGCAACTTTTCCTTCACTAGATAATTCATTCTGGTTTGACCAAGAATTGTGATTGGATTATAAAAATGCAGACCTTCATCAGTATATTTCTTAGATTATTTGCCTAGGGAAAGTAATTTTTAGTTGCTCTCTGTTCTGAAAGAAACCCTCTCAAAGTGAATAGAATTCACTGCTCTCTGGGAGAAAATTACATTTATGTCTGGCTGTTACATGGAAAAACTTGATTAGATTATGACTTCAGATTTTAGTGAATTGGGAAGATATGCCACACTCTAGCTATGAATTAAGCTTTGACATAAATTCATTTAAAGAGTTTTTACATATTGATGATTGAGTTTTCAGAATTAGAATTACTAGTTTTGCAGTCCTTTGTACCTTGATAAATAATGAAATATGGTAGTAAAGACAATATACCTTCAGGATTATTATTTGTCAGCAAGGTAAAATACTTTATGAGATCAAATTATATATAGTTAAAGTATTAAACTTTTTAAATGATGAAGTCTAATACTGGGAAAGATTGCAATGAATGAGCATATCTTTCATTTGTTGTGGGTCATAAGATGACATTATTGGGGGGAATTATATTTTAAATACCATAAAGAAGCTTATACTCTTTGATTTGTTCATTCTGCTCTTAGGAAATTATTCTTACAAAACAGTTCTTAAAGGTAAAAGTTACATTCAGTTCAGCCAGTGTTTATCAGGCACCTAATGCGAACTAGACAGTACTGCAGATAGAAAAATGAAAGGTATAGTAATGTTACATGCAGGAGGATGTTCAGTAAGTCCTACTAAAGAAGAAAAAAATAAACAACTTTGGTGTCCAGCAATTTGTGAGTGTTGTTAAATTAATCTGAGATATTATATATCTTTTAAAATGATAATTATGAATACTTCAGAGAAACAAAATTCAACTGAGCAGATCTTGATTATAGTGATGGTAAAATTATTTACTTAGAAAAATTATAAAGTAATTAAAAATCATTTTTCTGACTATAAATTTTCTTTCCAGTAAAAACAACTATTATTTCCCAAGAAATTGGAAATACTAGTGTGATTGGTTTGTCTTGTAGGTTTTTTTTTTTTTTTTTTTGAAATAGTTTTCTTCAAATGAACTAGCTTAATAGTTTATTTAAGGCTTCTGCTGATGTATTTGAACATCTAACTTTTATGTTAATATAACATTTTAAATATCTGTTCTTAATAGTACAGAAAATTAAGACTTTAATGACAGTTGAATCAATGACAAAGCAAAATATAATAAAGATTATTTAAGGTTTATTTTTAACTCTATCTGTATTACTGTTTGCTCATGGATTTACATGGCTTGATACGACCTTAGAGATATTCTAGTCAGAGATTCAGAGAATGTAATTGCTGAAAAAGAGAACAAAAGCTTAGTAGTCATCTAGGAAGGCAATGTAATATATTAAGAATATAAGCCTTGATGTTGGATTTCCTGGTTCAGATCTGTACTCTGCCCTTTACTCTTAATATCGGGATGAATTTAAAGTATTTATTCTTCCTCTGTCTCACTGTCTTCATAATAGTAATACCTATCATACAGAGTTGTAAAGATTATGCAACAAAATAAATAGATGAGTAAAAATCTCAGTATAGCACAGCAATGAGTTTATCCAGCTGTACAGTTTTTGAGGTAATACCCACAAGACTGCCTCTCTTAGACGAATCACAAGTTTGAGGATTTACCAAACCCATTTTCTGGTTTGATAATTCACTACAAGGACTTACAGAAAACTGTGATACTCGTGCCTGTGATTTATTGAAATGAAAGAATGCAAATTAAAATCAGCCAAGGGAAGAGATGCATAAGGCACAGCGTACAAGAAGGGTCTACACATGGACCATGAAATTCATAGCATTATGTCCTTGCAGCCACAGTGTGTGACAGTATGCAGAGTATTGCCAACCAGAGAAGCTCACTGTCCAGAGAAGCCTTTGCTGTCCATCGTTTTTACTGGAGCTGAAGCACATACTATCTTCATGTCTGAGATTTAGTCTCTATTTCTTCCTGGAGATCAGACTAATACCTTCAGTTATCACTTCCTGTGGAGATGGAAACAAACTGATATTGAAATGTCCAAAGTCCCCATCATAAATTACATTGTTGGACTGTCCAATGGCCAAAGCTCCAAGGCAAACAAAGACAGTCTTGTCACAGGGACATAGAGATCACTTCCAAGTAGCTGAAGTCTAGGCCAGACCTCTCTTTGGATAGGTAGAGTTGCTTCTTCACTGTACCAGCCACCCCTTTTGGCCTTCAGCATATGCTTTCACAGCCAAACAATCATATTTGTCTTGACATCTACATTTAGTACAGCATTTATATGACAGTCACAGTAATGGTGATAGTATGAAAATAGTCTACATTTGGACAAGCCACTGTGGATTAGGGATGAATTTAAAGAAACTGCCAATCTAATTTATAAAGCCACTAAATACATTTTCATATTCTTATACAATTTATTTATTTCCTCCCATGATCTATCATTATTTGTACCTTATGATGAACTTGTACAGAACTGTTTTGTATAGAAATTAGCTGATAGTTGGCTAAATCTGTTTCTTCCTCATACCATTATTTTTATATCACTACTAAATCCTGAGACAGCTTTAACTCAGTCTCCTGATACAATTAATTATTAGGATTGTTATAAGACTTATTTACATAAGGTAATTGAGTCTTACAGTGGCAGTGTTAAATCGTATTTCTGTGTGGTCATGAGACAATTCAGCTTCATTAAACAGCAATTAAAATTGCAGAGGAATTTGCTATTATCCTAACAAAATTGACTTCTGTCCATATAGCAGATGTTATTATGGACAGGCTTATTTATAGTTGGCCCTTGCTCGTTTTTTTCTGGATTCTAAGTCAGTTTGGATCAGAGCCAATCACCCTGTCTTAGGTCACAAACTTGTACTTAGACTGTTTTCTGTTGTGTGCTGTTAGATAGAAAAGCCCACTTCTCTCCTACAGGGAGCACACAAAGAGTATTGAGATAGTTCCTATTTCTGCTAATTATATTATAGGGTATGTCTTATTTTGATCAGACATAGGGACAAGGGCAGTCATAGTGCATCAGTATAAATTACAAATGCCTCAGAAGAACTTCCATAGGTTTAGAGGTCCATAAGTTTCCCCATAAGTGTACTCCTTGAGCCTTAACGGCTAAGATTGAGGGTCATTTTCCTGAGGGTATTTTGACTTCAGTCTGTCAAGAGGCCCTTTGGGTCAGAGTACAAGCCCTTTCCCTTTGCTCGTTCCTAGCAATATTTGTTGAGTCTGCCTGACCCATTTCACTAAAACCTCATTATCTTCATAGACTGATTCTCATCCCGCTTTCCTCCTGGAAGAGAACTCCCTCTAACTTGCTTATTCTAGTTATTTAGTAAGTCTATTTCTTCTAAATTTTGCTTCTCATTAAGAGAAGCAAATTCAACTCCCTCAGCAAAGAGTCGCAGACATCTTTTTCTATCCTATTTTACCCGTTTATCTGCTTATGATCTTCAGACCCCAGCTGTGACTTAACCAAGGTACCCAGGCCTTCTTATCAGACCTTATCTTGATTAGACTGTGGAAACATCAGCTCAGGCAGTTTGAGGTTAGGTGTTTTACAGTCATCTTTCCTTCTGTTTTTTAAGGTTTTCCCAAACTAGAGTGAGTAAAGCATATTTGTTTAGGGCCCTTTAATGCGAGAGACCAGCAGGAGGGCCTCTCATCAGTTACCCATCCTCTGAGAGTGCTACAATAAGACTTTTGTTTTGACACTACCAATGTCCACTTCATTTTCCCATTTATTTTAACCATTTAAAGATTTCCACCCAGCTGGGACGAGTCTCTTGACTCTACCCTTTCTCTTTTCCTATTCTCTTACCAATTTTTATCATCTTTTATTTCAGTGTAACTTTTCCCTGTAGAAGTAGATCTGTGGCTGGTGGATATAGCTAGATCTGGTCTAAACTCAAGCTTGGCTTAGCATCAGGATCCGTTGCAGTATCTCCCTCACTTTCTCTTGAGCTTTTACAGATAACAACAATCAAGAGACTATATGATTAGTTCATTTTTAAAATTTTGCATTTCTGTATGTATCTAGTGAGCCAATTCTCTGGGGGTTGGATGCATCATTTTTAAATTCCATTGCTAACTTTTACCTCTACTGACTAACTGATCATTGTACAGCTGTGGTTCCAAAGGGCCACTCATGAATTGAAATGTTTGTCTTCCCCCACCCTTTCATTCTTTTTCTTCCCAAACTACATAGTTCAGCTAGTTAGCACCTGTCACTCAAATCCCACTTCTGACACCAACTGCAGTAAGTTCAGCCAGCTGTTACAGTTTGAGTGAACAGTCTCCACAAGACTGCCCTTCTGACACCATTGCAAGTTCAAGGATTTTGAAAACCACCCTTAGGTTCTGCTGGAGGGACTCACAGAATTCATTGAAAACTGTTACATTTGTGCCCATAGTTTGTCACAGAAAAGGGATACAAATTAAAATCAGTCAAAGGTACGGAGTCCGGTAGGAGTCCAGATGTGAAGCTCATGACCATCTCTCTGTGGAGTCATGAACAGCATTATCTCTTTCTGGCCACAGTGTATGACAATATGCATAGATTATTGTCAATCAGGAAAACTCAGTCAAGCCTTTGGTTTTCATTGTTTTTATTGGGGCTTGATCACAAACTGTTCATATGGCTGACTCTTAGTCTCTGGCCCCACCCAGAGGGTAAACTAACACCTTCAGTTATCACTTCTTTTGAAGGTTACAACAGATACTGTGTGGCTCAAAGCCCTGTCATAAGTCACAGTCAATTATTCTTTGGATATGATTTATGAAAAGTCTTTATGTTCTATAATTATTTTGGAATTGTTTTCTTGATTATTTGACCTTTCCATTGCACGTGTTTCCCATATCTGTTTGTCTTTTTTGTTATACTTGGGATTCGTAGGGATTTTTATTTTATTACGGTTTATAATTCAAAGCAGCCACAAGCAGCTAGCCATGTAAAATAATGGAGAGTGTTGATCCGTTTTCTTCCTGTCCAGAAATGTGGTTGCCATGTCTACCACGTGTTCTCATTTGAGAAATTATTTTCAGCTCTTGTGGGGAAAATGTCTGCTTTAGTGTTGAGGTGAAGATGCTTGCCTCTTTACATAAGCAGCTTCTCTTTCACTGTACGTATACTTATTTGTTTTAATTTATAAATGGTTACAAATGACTGTAAATGAAGCAGCATTATATATGTTGCATGAAAATTTCATTCATTCAATAAATACTTAACATTTTCTGTGTCCTAATAAGCATTATGTAAGTACTGTGAATCCAGCAGTATAGCCCTTTCTTTCTGACACAGTTATTTAAATGCAATTGTGAAGAGTTCTATGAAAATACAGATCTCTCTTGATACTGTTACAGCATATTTTTACTTATTGTTTGAAGAAATGTGATATGTTAAGTTTTTATTACTTTTTTACATGTAATAGTATAAGTAAGGTAATATCTTCTGATTTTTGAGACTCACCAAATTCCACACGTTTGTCAGTGTTTTGCATCATTCATTTGACATAGATATTATTATTCCTGTTTTACAGATAAGTAAACTAAACTGACACATCATATAGTTAACTAAGTTAACTGAGGATAGAAGCAACTGTATTGAAAAGTTTAAATGTGAATTATGTAATGATAAAGTGATAATCTTTTCTATTGTCTTTCATGTATTTCCCGTATGTATCCTTAGTTAACAGATTGTTATATGTCCTTTTAGAATTTACTGCCCAACTTTTCTTCCTCCCTTCTTGGAAAATATGTAAATATTCCCCCAAAATCTTGTTTTAAAACTATGTAAAGAACTTACCACTATACATGTACTGCTTTGTGAATTAAATATGATTTTGATATCTTAAGGTTGTAAAGTTGAAGTGGATATATGAAGCATGAAAGATACCTATTCAAACCATTGTAATATCTTCTAAACTAGGTAAACCCAAAGATGATTGTGTTATTTTGGGGCTCCTCTAGGGATTTCAAAGAATAGAAGAATGATTTCCCAAGGTCTTTTCTATATTTCAAAGGAGGGCTTGAAGGTAAGGCACATCAATGTAATTCACTTTCACAGTGAATAAAAAGGTTAGACCTTTTTCTCGTAAAGAAATAATTATAGATTTATAAATATTTTTATTATTTTGAACTTCTCTGTCTCCTACTTTTTTTAAATTGAGTAATGCCAGGAACTCTCTGGTATTCTGACATATGTGTTTACAAAGTTTGTCTTTTGTAATCTATGAAGTAGTGATCAGTTGTATATATGTAGTAATGGTATGTATGGGTTTGGATGAAATTTTTTGCAATCTTTTGTTACTATGATGCAGCCCTGCTGTGTGCTGATATACAGATTGTGTCATCCTAATACTGGTATAATTTTAAGTTTAAATGTTATTTAAGCTTAGTTTTTCCTCTCATTGGAGTACAAGGAGTCCATTTAAATATAGCATATCTGAAGAATATATGAGTAATTTTAGAACACCAGATGAATTTTATTTTAGAGAAACAGTGACGCATGTAGTCTGCTATTTCAGTTAAATTATGGTGTTATTGGGCTTTAAATCAGCCTGTCTTGAGATTTCATCATTATGTAGTCCAAATAAAGCTGGGTCTGCTTGCTTCTTAACTTGTACCCCTCTTATTATTATTATGTATTATCTCACCTGAGCATGCACTATCTTTTTTGAATAAGTAACTAGAGGAGATATCACAGAACACAGAACAAAACTATAAAATTTGCATCTCCTTCTCCCCAACCAAGAGCTACTCTCATACAGCTGTTCCTCAAGAAATCTTTTTTGCCTACTCTTCAACCTTTGATCTCTTTCCTCTTCCACAAACTAACTGAATCTTTCTCTTCCAAAAAGAAGCTCTCTGTCCTTTTTTATGTAAATAAATTTAGGCACTGTTTCAAGGTTTTAAGTGGTGCGAGGGCACTAGGGATCTTTATGGTGATAGAACAATTCTGTATCATGGTTGTGGTGGTGGCTACATGAATTTGCACATATGATAAAATTGATTGCATGCATGCACACACATACATATAGAAACACACAAATGTGAGTGCTTGTAAAACTGGTGAAATGAGATTTGTAGTTTGTACCAGTATGAGTTTCCTGATTTTGACATTGTGCTGTAGTTGTATAAGATGTTACTGTTAGAAGAAACTAGGTGATTTTTTTTTGCGACTTCCTATGAATCTATAATTATTTTAAAATAAAAAGGGAAAAAAAGTAGATCACAACACATCTGAGAGAAATTAGAGAAACAGCTTTTTTACTTTTTATTTTTAAACAATCAACATTTTTCTCAAAATGCTCTGAGGCATTTTTTTAAGTAGATTAAAATTTTAAAAGTAAATAAAAAGATTATTGATTAAAACAAATAGCTAAAAGATTAGGAAATGATAAAAATTGTTGAATAAGCTAAAGAAGTTGACAACTCACATAGAAAGTACTGTGAACAATAAAGGTAAAAGAAAGTAAATGTAAAAGTTAACTAAAACAGTAAAGTAATTTTTAAAACTAGAGGGGAAATGAAATATACAAGTTTATATAAATTTCATTGTTAAGCATGCTCATCCCTTTTGTAATAAATAAAAACATAACATTATAAATTTTAAAGATCTAAAAAAGATATAAAACTTAAAAATAGTTAAAATGAACAATTGGTTAATTTAATAAGAGCCAACTAGTTAGACACAGTAAATAATACAACACAACCAGAAATTTAAAAATTAAATAGAGAAAAGATGTCAAAACAATGAAAAAACATAAACAATTTGAGGTCAAGGAAATTGAAAATGTAAAATTTCATTGGTGTAAAAATAAAAAGATACCCGGTGACTGCCTTTCTGTTATCTCTCACTTAGAATATTAGGGAGGTCCTCCACTGCTGGAGCAATAGATTCATAATGACATTCTTTCAGTCATTTGTTGTAGTTGTGGTTAACTTACTATAGTTAACATTTATAGTTACTGCCTGATTACTATAAAAATGTTAATTTGGTAGTAGTTTTAAAAAGAATTCCCTGTGTTATTTTGGAGGCAGTCAATTGTTATAAATATGTTTTCTAGATGAAAATCTCATTTTCACCTGCTTTGCTTAGAATTCTTCAGTGTCTTCTCCCTTAAGAAAAAGACCAAACTTATGCATTTATAAGGCTTTACATGATCTTGCCCTTCCAGCCTTATGAACCATCCACACATCACCATTCCCTACTGCTTCATAGTTCTTTGTAGCCCGCCCCTGTAATTTTCTTTAAATTCTTGAAAAATAGCATATTTTCTCCTGCCTTTGCACATAGTGTTCTCTCAGCTTAGAACACTTTTGTAGTTAGCTTGATTTATACCTCAGATATTACTTCATGTGTTCATGGAAGGGCTCTCTAAACCCATAAATTGAGGAAGGTACTTAGTAAATTTTCCTAATTTCATTTATCATAAGTATAATTTTACATATTTTATTTGACATTCGATGAATGTCAGCCTTTGCTACTAGATTGCATATCACTTGGAGACAGGGGCATGGTGGTGGTTGTTCAGTAGTGCAGTCCTCCCCTTTGTTAGTGAAATGCTGAGTTAAACTTAAGACAGACTTCATCACACTCTTCTCCTCATTTGTATTTTTTTTCACTGTTTTATTGCTTTGTGCTATATTTCATCTAACCTGACTTCTAATTTAGTTATTTTTAGTGGTATCTAATTAGCTCTTATCCATCCATTGTTTTCTCAAATTTTTTCAGTCTGTTTTCTTATACCTAGTTCTACTTGATTCTTTTCCAATTCTGGTTGCCCTTTTTATAAAAAAATAAAAAAATTTGTTTTCTACACATACTTCTAACCTTGTATTTCTTCAAACATATACTACTTATAATTACACTGTGTTAATCTGTGTCTGTTCTTTCTCATGTACTGAAGTTTTTTCTCTTTGCTGTCTGTACCTTTTCTTAGTCATGTTACCTTGTGTTTAATTAATTTTTCCTCTCCACCCGCCCTTTCCCAGTTTGAAATGGTTGGGGGAGTTTTGTGAGAATATGTTAAGGCCAAAAATGAGGGTAGATTTCTCCAGAGAGGATTTGCTATTGATTTGCTGTTGTTGAATGCCATATATCCAGGGTGGCACCATTATGATGGTCTTAGACTGCTTTGAATTCAAAGCTTAAAGTTCTTTGTATCACTAAGGTGATGTGAATGAATCCATTTGAAGGCTGATTTGTGGTTACAACTTCAAAGGAATTTTTTTAAAGTTACATTTGCTCAGTACCAACCCAGCTTTCTTTGCAGACCCATGGAAATGAAAAGAGTGAGGTAGGTTTACTCTTATCTTAGGGTGTGAATAGTTAGCCCTTTGAGGATCCAGGTTTCTGAGGCTGAGTCTATTGCTAGCCTTCTCACTTTGAGCAGACTATGGCTTTTGTGTCCTATTATTGTTCCCTCAAAATTTCTATAAACTTCAGCTCAAGTGTGCTCCCATTCAGCAGATACTCTCAGAGTAAGAGTTTATATACAGTTCCTATTTTTTAATATGAGGATTTAAAAGTAAGTGAAAGTAATATTTTCTAGTAATTGCAGACCTAAAATTAGTGTTGTACTGATTTAATCCATGTTTTCAGATTATTTACATGTAGATTATAATTGGTTGTAAGTTTTAAAATCATTTGTAAGTATTCATTTGTGAAATTCCATTGAAATAAGTGGAGAGACCTTTTCAGATAAATAATAAATAAAATACTTTTATTTCTTTTGCATAAATTTATAGGTAGAAATTTTTATGATATATAGGATGCTTATGTTGTAAAAGTAATTGGGCTTTCCTGTTATAAGCCAGATTGCTTTTTTTTTTTCTACTTTTGGGGAACAAAATATTAAGGGTTTTTAAAATTCTAAACTTATAAATAGTATGTCTATTTAGAGAACCTTTACTTAACCATAATTTCTTACTGCCTGAAATCTGTGAATTATTCTCTTAGTGAATTTAGGATGTTACTAAATTTATTGCGTTTCCCTTGTACCTCCCACAATGCTGTATTCTATCTATACCTAAGTACTTATGCTTAGCACTTCCAAAAATACTATATATTATAACATCTCTGTTCTTTTGTTCATGCTTTATTCTCATCTATAAAGTCTTTCACCCACTGCTGCTTGTTAAATTCCTACAAATCCAGGGTAACTCATATACCTCCTTCATTTCAAGAGTGCCATTCAGAGAATCCTCTTTGTAAGTACATGTAAGACTTTTTATAAAAACATTTAACATTTCTGGGAGTCCCTGAGTTACAGTTATTGCTATATATACTTGCCTTCCCTATTTTTCTTTAAACACTTTGAGAAGAATTTATCATGTTTTATTTATATTTCTTATTTCTCTTGCCTCATGAAATTCTATTGAGGGTCTCTCTGTCCCCAAGATACTAGAGCATTAATATCTCTAGTAAAACATTATTGGTAACTTTTTGTTCCATACCAGGCACTTGTTTGAGTATCATTTAATTGAATCTTTACAACATTCTTGTTGTGTACATTTTGCAGATGAAGTAATGTGCAGATGAAGCTTATGTGTTAAGGAACTTGCCTATGGATCTACAGTTTGTGAGTGGCAGACCTGGGATTAAAGTGTAGGCTATCCTGACCAAAGTTCCTTCTGTTTAACCTAGTAAAATATTTGTAGAAATCAATTTTACCTATGGAGTATATAAAGCTTCTTGTTTGACCATGTTTTAAAAACACTAGATTAGTCTTCAACTTACTAGTAAATAGCCATAGTCTCTTGTGGTCTGAGGAGATGACTCTAACAAATTCTTATGGCTGACCCAGTGACCTGTTTTAGCGTATGTCTCTTGGTGAAATAAGACTTTTTTTTTTTTTTTTTAGTACTTTGATGATACTTGAATATTTTCTTAACACTGTCATTGGTGAGCATTCTTTGGGTTGCTTTGCTTTAAAAATGGATAATAATTATTAGGCTTTAGGTCTTAATTTTCCTTTTGATAAACTTTTAAATACTTGTTTTTAGTATACTGATTTTAGGATAACTGCTTTAGACACTAACAAATACAGTTTCCTTTTGAAAGTTTTTTGGGTTTTTTTTTTTTTTTTTTAAGCAAGAAGACATAACGTTGAAGGTGACAGGAATCCAGGCTTCATTGTAGCTTAGTGAATAAAATATTTTCTGTTTCCATTCTCTGTTTTAATTTACAAGCAGGAGAAAAATTGCATGGCACAGCTTCTGGGTTTTAAAATATTCCTAGTACTTTCTTTTGCTGCTTTATGCCATGAGGAGGTGAGAATCGTTATGGTATTTTCCACCTTTGGAATATATTTTCTCTATTCAGTTGCATGTTTTTAGCCACTCCACCTAAATAGCTGCTATGCTGAAAATGGAGGTCCTTGATTTAAATTAGGTCACTTGTTCTTTTGTATATTAATTATAGACAGGTTAAATTTAAGCCTTGCTGTTGCCATACTTTAAAGAGGTCATTTGGGAACTCACTGAGGTTAATGTTTTACTGGACATAGGCAAGTAACTTTAGCTAAATCCCAGTAAGTCTCATTTCTCATTTACAGTTGTATAAATCATTAATATTTTCTTAATATGTTTCACATCAGCACTGCTGACAGCCTTGGAACCTAAATTTGTGAGTATGTGTATAACATTTTAATGTAGTACTTTTATATAGCCTTATATTTGGCGTTTAGTCTTTGTTCTTAGTACTTTAAAGGTAATAATAAATATAATTTAATACTATCTCATATTAAGTGAAAACAAGATGTAGCATTCTACATATAGTTTTCTACTTTTTTTTTTAAGTTAGTGTGAGATAAGTGAGAAAAATCAGTACATAACGTTTGTATCTACTTACATACACTTAAAGGAATTCTGCAAAGATGCATTAAGAAATCAGTAATCCTAGTTACCTTCATGTGTATGTTTCAGATGGGGATATTTGTTTGGAGGATAGATACAGGAAAGGAGGCGAAAGGGGATAGAATTTTCTCTGCATATTTTATGTATTTTGAGAACCGTTGGAATGTGTGGTCTATTAATTTTTTTTTTCAAATATTTGTTTACTCATTGACCTCTGTGTCTTTTCATAGCTACAGTTAAGGAAACCCATTGTTTCCTTTGTTTCTGATTGAATGGTCATATATGAAAAACAGCTTAAACTGGAGATTAGATTAAAAAGATATTTATTTGTGTAAAATTTTGATTTTTATTTTTATCTTTATTCCTTACTGTGGAATAGTAAAAGTTGATTGAAAATGTCATCCTTTTAGGGGCTAGGTTTACTTCTGGTGTGAAAATACAGTTGGTATGCCGTATCATGTAGGAGTACCTGAATCCAGAAAGTTTGAGACAATCTCTTTTCCTCAAAACTGAAATTCTCATTAGCCAATGGGTTTTAAACTAGTTTTTAAAATGGTATTTTAATTGAGCTAAATTATAGTATGTAGAAAGAATAATATACTGTGACACTGAGTGATACGCTAAGGTAATTAAAAATAGTAACACAGTAGGAGGAAATACAGACTGTTGTTTATCACAGGCTATGTATCAGCTTTTCATTTATCTTTAATTTTTCCTCTTCCATGGCCTTATTTTAGTTTTTTTTTTTTAAGGTACTCAGACATTTTATAAGTGCTATCTAATCCTACTTTCAAAAAATGGCTTTTATTTCCTGATTATAAAAGTAATAAATATCCATTCTAGGATTTTTGACAGACAGAGAAAATTGTAAGGGGTAAAATACAGAAGTCATCCTTAATATTTGGCCAAAAATAACTGCTGTTAAGAGTTGGATCCATTTTCTTTTAGGCTATATGCACTTTTTTTCTATCTCCTTTATGTAAAAGTAAAAAGCTTTAACTTTTATAAGTACTTAAGTACAATTTCTGAAAAAAATTAGTGTTTAAAAAACTTATATGCAGTAACATTCATTTTTTTTCACATATAGTTCTGTGAGTTTTGGCAAATTTATTGACTCATGTAGCCACCACCACGGTCAGGATACAGGATGGTTCCCTCACTCTCAAAAATTTCTTTGTGCTGTCGCCTTGTACTCCTGACCTCTGGAAACTATTGAAATGTTCTTTGTTTATAGCTTTTGCATTTTTCAGAATATCTAATGTATAATCACACAGTATACAACCTTTTAAGGCTGGCCTTTTTGATTTAGCATAATGCTTTTGAGATTCATCTATGCTATTTCATGTATCAATAGCTTGTTGCTTTTGTTAGTGAGGAATATTCCACTATATAGATGAATCATTGTTTATGCATTTACTCTTTGAAAGATAATTTCGGTTGTTTCTAGTTTTGGGTAATTGTGAATAATTCTCCTAAAAACATTCATCTACATGTTTTTGTGTGAATATAAACTTTTATTTCACTTTGGCAAATATCTAAGAGGAAGATTGCTGGGTCAGTATGGTAAGATGATGTTTGATTTCATAAATAACTGCCAAACTGTTGTCTAGGGTAGCTGTCCCATGTTGAAATCTCACCAGAGATGTTTGAGAGTTCCAGGTTCTCTTGATTTTCACTTCATATTGTCAGAGTTGAGCTTTGGTTTATTTTAGACATCCCATTAAGTGTGTAATGGTACATCATTGTGGTTTATTTTGTTTTTCCCATATAGTAGTGGATGTTGAGCTTTATTCTTGACCTTATATACTGTATATTTTCATTAGAAAAGTTGCTGTTCAAATCATTTGCCTGTTTTTAATCTTTGAAGTTTGGGAACTTTTTTTAAAATTTTGAATGTAAGTCCTTTTTTAGATAATGTAACTTGAAAATATTTTTTCCAAGTCTATAGCACATTTTAAAATTTGAAATATAGTTTATTTACAATATTGTTTTAGTTTCAGGTTCACAGCAAAGTGACTCAGTTATATATGTATTTTTTCAAATTATTTTCCATTATTGCAAGATACTAAATATAGTTTCTTGTGCTATACAGCAAATCTTTGTTGCTTATCTATTTTATTTATATTGGTTTGTATCTCTTAGTTCCATATTCCTAATTTATCCCTTCCCCTTCCTCCCCTTTGGTAACCATAAGTTTGTTTTCTATGTCTGTGATATAGCAACAGTTTTTAATTTTTGTGAAGTCCAGTTTATCAGGTTTTTTGTTTGTTTGTTTAATTGATCAGATTTTGATGTCATGCCTAAGAACTCTTGCTTAACCAATGGTCACAAAATTTTTTCCTTTGTTTTCTTTTAAATATTTTACAGTTTTAGATTTTTTTTCCATTCAAGATGAGACTGATTGGAGTAGAGCAGAAATGTAATGTTGTGTATGTGTATGTGTATGTATGTGTCTGTATTCACAAAATCTCTATGCTTATACTTTATGTGTAAGTTAAAATTTGTGATTTGTAAATATATATTTGTTGTCTCTACTCTAATCATGAAATCAGCCTAGAATGTGTTTTCTTCATTCTTCTACTACCTTCTCATCGTATGTATATGCAAGTCTAATTTCTAATTACTGTTGTCATCACTGTTGTCATTTCTAATCAAGTTGTCATATTTTCTAATCACTCTCACTTTTATTAATCTTATGTCTAAGAATGAGGAAAGATTTAGAGAAAAGTATAAGGATAAAGCTGGTATATAATTTTGCTTACAGCATGGATTTCCTGTACTTTAGTGCAGTTGACGTGCTTCACCATATATGTAGTTATATATACTATGTATATATATAATGTATATATATTATATATGTGTGTTTATATATATAATAAAAATACAACAGGGGTTGGCAAACTTTTTCATTACAGTGCCAGATAATAAGTTTTTTAGGCTTTGCTGGCCCCGTGATCTCTGTCACAACTATAGGCAACATGTAAAGGAATGAAAATAATTGCGTTACAATAAAACTTTGTTTGTAAAAACAATCCTTCAACATTGGTATCTGTGTCCAACCTCTAAAGGTTTTGAAGTAAGTGATCTCAAATGAGAACTGAACATCAGGTTAAAAGCTATCCAGGTGATTCTAATGTGCAGTTAGGTTTGAGTACCACTTATTTAAAAGAAACTATGATACGGAATTAAGTTAAACGGAAACATTGAGAACCTAAAAGTGATAGAAATATTTTATCATTTCTGTTTGATCAAATACAGATAAACCAAATGGATCTTTGGGAGAAATTCGATATAAATTTAAAAGCTCTATGTCTTTACTTTTAGTCTGATTGGCAAACCGGCCAGTTTCTTTCTGTGCCTTAAGTCTTGTCTTCTTTTTCAAGAAAACACGAAATTACAGCAGGTTTTTATAAGAGCCACCTAACAGTGGACAATTGCATTATTGTGTCAGACCATCCCTGTTCTATCAGACCAAAGCAAAAAATTGATTTCAGACATGATAGTGACTTTAAATATAATGTCATAGAAGATATCTGGGAAGATGAGAAAATACTATATTCCTTGAACTATTTAGTTGGTATTCCATGGAATACAAGCAAACAGAAAAGGTAATATTTTTCCTTTAAAAATTCTAATATATATTTCATTTAATATATAAGAACACTAATTGCATTTGATAATCTGGCTGTAAAATATATGGCAGACCCTACAATGCCACATGCTTTTATATTATTTTTAAATGATGCTGAAAATTATCTTCTTTGCTGAAGATAACACACTTTTTTCTGAGAACTGCCTCCTTCCACTTTCAGTTTCGAAGAATCCTGATGGCTAACTTTTGTGTTGCAGCATCCTATATCATTCTTTCCCCGAGTTTTCATGATCAAATCAAGGATGTACACCTGAATAACACGTAAATTTGGAGTAATGTGAGTGGCCCTCTGAGTAGATACATACATAAGTTTTAGTTTTTCTCTAGAACGAAGCCTCAGACATAGAAAAACAGCAATGAGAGATGACAAGAATCGTTACAGTTCTTAACTTTCTAGGTATAGGTATAGCCTTGTGAGACCCTAATCTTTATTTGCTTTTTGGATTCAGAGATATCTGTGTAATCTTATAATTCTTTTATTCTCAAGCTGTTTTTCTGTTATTTGTAATCAAACGTACTCTGTATTGTTTACGTTTCAAAACATGGTATTATAATCATTTCTACTATATAGACGCATTCCATTCCCCAAGTGACTAGCCAGAAGAAACAAACTGATTCCTAAAATATTTGAATCAATATGCAAAAAAATCACAATACTTCAAAATGAAGGTGAATGATTATAGTCCTTTGTGTTCAAAAGATCAAGAGAGAGTTGAATGATTTGGAGACTAGCCCAGTTCTTCAAGACTCAGATCAGAGTTAACTTCTATCCAGGTTAGGTTAGGTCAGGTCAGGTCTCCTTACTTTGTACCCAAAGGCACTCTTGGCATCTCTTTATTACTGTACTGTCTCAGGATATGGAAATTTTAATTTTTTCTGTAGCCTCTTTAGAAAATAACCATAAGTAGATTGCATATGTAATGCACAGTAAGCTTTTTTCTAAAACAAAACCCCTTTCCCATATCTTATACTTGCAGGTTTGCTTTCTGTGCCTGGACACTGTTTTGTAAAACTCCTATCTTTTATAAATATTCTCAAACTAATCCCTATAACAGTCTTCCATGTTCTCCTTCAGCCTCCTGTCCTTCATGTATTCTCTTCTTTGCCTCTGTATTCACTCTGCCGTTTTCACTAAAAATGATGCTGTCTTTTATGTAGGTGGTCCAGGAAAGACAGAAATAGATGATGAGGCCCAATTGTTAGGAAACGGGTGAGAGGTGTAGAGGTTAGATGCTGGGGAACACTTGGTATTAACTTTTTTCTCATTTTATCAGTCTTTGCAAATACACGTCATCTTTATTATCCTGTGAGCCTAGCATAGGGTTTGGCATTTGGTAGATACTCAGTAAATATCTGTTACTTGTTTTGGTATTTTTTATTTTTATTCTTAACAGATATATAATTCACATTCAGTGAAATTCATTCCATTTAATTGTACAATTGAATAAATTTTGGCATAAAATGTTTTCATCACCTCAAAAAGTTCCCTCTTGAACCTTGTTGTCAGTCTACTTACCCCCGATTCTAGCAACCACTGATCTGATTTCTATCCCAATTCTTTTGCCTTTTCTAAATATAAATATGTTCATATGTATATATGGAATCTTTTGTGTCTGACTTCTTCCATTTAGCACAATGATTTTGAAATTCATTCATGTTATATGTATCCATTCTTTTATATTGTTAAAAAGCATTCCAGTGTGTGGATGCACCACAGTTTGTTTAATATATTCATGAAATAATGGACATATTTCATTTGTTTGGATTATAAAGTTGCTGTGAACATTCTTTTTTTTTAACATTTTTTATTGATTTATAATCATTTTACAATGTTGTGTCAAATTCCAGTGTTCAGCACAATTTTTCAGTCATTCATGGACATATACACACTCATTGTCACATTTTTTTCTCTGTGAGTTATCGTAACATTTTGTGTGTATTTCCCTGTGCTATACAATGTAATCTTGTTTATCTATTCTACAATTTTGAAATCTTAGTCTATCCCTTCCCACCCTCTACCCCCCTGGCTGTGAACATTCTTGTACAAGTCTGGTACGTGGATATGTTTTCATCTATCTTGGATAGATACTTATCAGTAGCATTACTGGATTGAAGGAGTGCATGTTTAATGTTATAAAGAATGCCCATATTGCCAAAAACTGGTGGTTGATGATGAGCATATTTTATTTTCATGTGTATATTTGCTTTTCATATATCCTTTTTGTAAAATGCCTAATCAAATCTTTGCCTGTTTTTTAAAATAAACTGATTTTTGAATAATTTAGCATCACAGAAAAATTGCAAGTTAGTACAGAGTTTTACCTGATACCCGTCACTCAGTTTTCCTCATTGTTAACATATAACATGACCATGATATATTTGTCAAAACCAAGCAATGACATTGACACATTATTGCTAACTCCAGACTTTATTTAGATTTCACCAGTTTTTACATGGAATTCTCCTGCTGTTTTAGGATCAGTCCAGGCTACCACACTGCATTTACTTGTCAAATTTCCCTAGACTCCTGTGGTGTTTGTGACTTTTCTCAGTGCTGTGGACTGTTTGTGTTCCCCAAAATTCATATTTTGAAATCCTAATCTGCAGTGTGATGATAGGAGGTGGGGCCTTTGGGGGTAGTTAGGTTAGGCTCTGCCATCGTGAGTGAATTAGTGCCCTTATAAAAGCAGTCCTAGAAAGCTCCTTTTCCCTTTCCCCACATGAGGACATAGTGAGAAAACATTTGTGAACCAGAAAACAGGCCCTCACCAGACACTAAGTCTGCTCACATCTTGAAATTGGACTCCCCAACCTCCTGAACTGTGAGAAATAAATTTATGTTTTTTAAAAGCTGTCAAGTTAGGGTATTTTTGTTATAGCAGCCTGCATAGACTAAGACACTAAGACAGTATTACCTTGTTTTTCATGACTTTGACAGTCTTGTATTTTGGTTTTACACATTTTATGTCGAGTTGTCATATTGAGTTGAAAAAGATCTTTGTGTACTCTAGGTACACGTCTTTCATCAAATATGTATTTTGAAATATTTATATAGCCTGTATCTTTTCATTTTCGTAATTTCTTTCAAAGATCATATGGTTTTAGTTTTGAAGAAGTCCAATTTATGTATTTTTTGATTTTTAAATTTCTTTCATGGTTTGTCCTTTTGGTGTTGTCAGAATCTTCTGCCAAACCTAAAGTCATCTATGTTTTCTTTTAAAAGTTTTATAGTTTTTTATTTTTATTTAGGTCTACATTACAAGGTGATTCTTGTATATGGTACAAGGGGAAGGTAGAAATTCTTTTGTTCTTGGCATATAAGTGTCCAATTGTACCAACACCATTTGTTGAGAAGACTTACTTTTCCATTGAATTTCTGTGGCGTCTCTGTTGATAATCACTTGATATATATGTGTTGCTTTATTCTTTGATTCTGACTTTGGTTCCATTAATAGTAAATGCCTTGATTTGAAGCAGTAGTGTGTACCTTTTATACTACTCAATAACATTACATACGTTGGCTTTCTCCTTTTTTGTTACGTTATTATTTCACTAGCCTAACTCATTTCTATTTAATGGTCCCCCTGTTCTCTGTATTAACTACATCCTGCCTAAATGAAAGTTAAGAGTAGTTTATTTTTGGTTTTAAAAATAAGAACACTCCAGTCTCCATTGTCTACTTTATGAAATATAGCATTATCAGTACGAGTATACCCCTTTCCAATTGCAGCTCCCATTCTTTCCTTCAATGATGAGCATATTTTGCCACATCTGATGTATCCTTAAATAATGTTTTGTTCTGCATGTTTTGAACTTTATATAAATATTACAAATATTTGCTAATTTTGCTTCAACAGTGATTTTAATTTTCGTCTGTGCTCACAAATGAGTGACCTCTGGGGCAACATGATTGCTCCTCTTTTCCTGAGCAGTGTGGCAGAGATTTGGGGACAGAGACTGGTTCTCCAGAAATTGTTCTATTTCTCCCTTTGTTTTCAGTGGAATCCTTGCAGTGCATCTGCATTCTAAGAAGAGTTTTCTTTGTTTTCTGTAGAAGAACACCTCTGGGTGCAGGGCTGGAAGAAATCAGAGGAAGCAGAATCCACCTACAGATGAGGAGCCTGAGGCCTAGAAAGAGAAAGGGACTGGCCCAGGGAAACATGCAAGACACCTAGTTTCCCCTAGTACTATAAAACATTTTTTAGTCATAGTACAGTATCATAGCCAGGAAATATAGTTGGTGACTTTATTCATATTTCACCATTTTTACATGTATTCTGTGGGTGTGTGTGTGTGTGTGTTATATGCAGTTTCATCACTATTTAGATTTATGTGACTCCCACCACAGTCAAGATACAGAACAATTCCATCATAAAGATCCCTCTTGCTACCCTGTTATAGCCATGGCCACCTATCTCCCTGGCCACCACTGTTTTACATCTCTGTAATTTTTCATTCCAAGAATATTGTCTAAATAGAATCACACTATATCCATTTCAAAGGGATGGGCTTTTTCACTTAGCATAATTTCCTGAAGTTTCTTTCAAGTTTTTTGGGCATCAACTATTTGTTCCTGTTTATTCCTGAGTAACATTTCCAAGGCATGGATATACCACAGTTCGTTTAATCATTCACCTATTGAAAGACATTTTGGTTATTGCTATTGTGAATAAAGCTGCTGTGAACATTCATCAATAGGGTTTTGTATGAACATTATGTTTTTTCTGAGATAGCTGCCTGAAAGTTTATTTTGTTGGGTTGTATGTCAAGCACATGTTTAGATATTTAGTTTTATAGGAAACTGTCATTCTCTTTTCCAGAGCAGGTATACAAGTTTACATTTTTCACCAGTAATGTATGAGTGATCCAGTTACTCTATGTCCTTGCCAGCACTTGATAGTACCACTTTTTTGTAGTAGACATTCTGGTGTGTGTAAAATAATACCTTATTGTGGTTTTAATTTATATTTCTTTAATGGCTAATGAGGTTGAACTTTTCACATGCTTTTTTGCTGTCTGTAGATCCTCTTCAGTAAAATGTCTGACCATGACTTGGGTCCACTTTGCAATTGGATTGTGTTTGGTGATGTGGCGGGGGGGATTGTTTGTTTTTTGTTTTTAACTGCCATATATTTTTCCCAGTATTTCATTTGGAATATGGAATTCATGTGGAATATTTCATTATTCCATACCAATTCTATTTGCTGTAAGGTAGTACTAAAATGTCATTTTCTTTGAGTAATCAGTTGTCTCAGCAGGAAGGAATTGGTCCTTTCTCTGCCAGTCTTTAATGCCTGCTTTTGTCATTTGTTTCCATATATGTTTACCTTATTGGAGGGTTTCTCTTTATCTTTTTTTTTAAGTGTTCTTATTCTGGTATCACATAGTGTAGTAAGTATGGCTTTATTTATGTGAGATGTTTTGTTACTGCTGTTGTTCTTTGGGGTTTTTTTTGTTGTTGTTGTTCCTTTTTTTTTTTTCCTTTTTTCCCCTCATGTGTTTTGTTACAGTGATTTGATACTGTGACTTGATACCTGGTGGCACAAGCTGACATCTTGTTGTTCCTCAAACGTATAATGCTGCTGCTTGTCTTTTTGTTCTCCCATAAATATTTAGAATCTTGCCAGGTGGAGAAGATAATTTGAACCAACCCTACTATTGAGAACCACAGGAAAAGCTGAATCAAAATTAAAATAAATAAATAATATTTAAGACATCAGACAGTCTCCAAAGCTGTGAAGAATTACAGGGCCAAAACTCTGGCAAAAAAAGAAAGCCAGTATATTGCGATTGACATTTGGGCTTTCTTTCTCCTTAATGGGGTACAGATTCCAGAAAAAGCCACCAAAAGGCTGAAAAGCCTTTGTTTTGTCATACTTACTGGACTAGGGAGATAAAAGTTTAATTTTAGGACTTTCAAGGAGAGAGCTCTTTGCTAAACCTCTTTGGTTTTATGTTGAAACCTCTAGGGGCTATACTCTAAATCAGTGTTTCTCAATTTCAGGACTATTGACACTTTGGACTAGATAATTCTTTGTTGTGGGAGGCTGTCCTTTGCGTGAAGGATGTTTAGCTGCATCTCTGTCCTATATTCAACAGATGCCTGTACCAACTTCTACCCACATCCTCACTGTGACTGAAAATGTTTCCATATATTACCAAGTGTCCCCTGGTGAGCAAAATTGCCCCATTTAAGAAAGACTGAATGGTATACTGGAATAGACCAGACTTTATAGGGATTGAAGCCCCGTTTGGAATAATTTCAGTCACTGGATTAAGATGATCGGAGATAGAGAAATGGAATAATTAAACATTTGATTAATTCAATGCATTAAAAAAAAAAAAGAAACAAAACAGATGTGATAAATATGACACTCAGATGGTAGACCTAAACCCGTCTATCTATCTACCAGTCATTTTTGCTTCAAGTTGAAATGGACTAAGCAATCCAATTAAAGTGATAGGCAAACTAAATAAAAAACAAAACCCAATTATATGCTGTTTCTAAGAGGCATTATTTAAATAAAAAGAAGCTGAAAGTAATAGGGTGGAAAAAGATAAACTATGAAAAGACTTCACTAAAGGTCATTGATTTAGCTTTATGGCTATTCTACAATACTTGAGAATTATTACTAGAGATTTAGAGAAATATTTTATAATGATAAAGTTGTCAGTTTAATAAGATATAACCACTAAATTTGTATGCATTCATTAAGGTTAGCTTGAAAGCAGTTAATGCAGAAATTAAAAAATTTGAAAGGGTATAGATAGAAAATGATAGTCACTGTAACATCTCTTCTATAAACTGATGGTATAAGGGGACAAAAAAGAAGAAAATGTAATAATTGAAGAACATTATTAATCAACTTGACCTATGTAACATATATACATTTTCCACCCTACCCCTGAAAATGTAGAATATACATTATTACCATTTAAGAAAGTAATTCATATGCTGGGTCATAAAGCAGATCTCAGAACTTACCTCACAGATTTTAAAGAATTGAATTCATACAGAGTAAGTTCTGTGGTCACAGTAAAGTTAAACTAGAAATTGGTGAAGGAGATTATCAGAAAATGCCCCAAATATTTTGAAATTAAGCAACACAATTAATAGTAATCTGTGCTTCAGAGAATAAATCACAATTAACCATAGAAAATACATCAAAGTGAATGCAATGAAAATATATTTCACAGCTTGTTGTAGGCCATTAAAACAGTGCTTAGATGGAAATTTATACCTCTTAATGAATATATTGGGAAAGAAAGCTGAAAACCAGTTTCTATTTCAAGATGCTTGAAAACAACAAATTAAAAAACCCAATGTATTTAGAATGAAGGATATAATCAAAATAGAAGCAAATAAAATAGGAAATAAATATACAAAAGTAAAAAATCTGAAGGCCCCAAATTGGTTGTTCCTATAGACATTACAGATATTAAAAAGACACCAGCAGTCCTCTTACATGTTCAGTTTAATGCCAATGTATTTGAAAATTTAAATGAAGTGAATAAAAATTCTTTAAAATCAGATATTAATAAAATATATACAAAGTAAAAATAGAAACTTTGAATAATACTCCTTAATCTATGAAGAAATTTATCCCACAGAACTTTCCGTTTGATAATTCTAGACCCAGCTGGCTGTATAGGTGAATTTTCCTACATATTTAAGAAGAATGCCACAAACCTTTCCAGAGAATAGAAAAATAGGAAAAATTCTTTCCAACTCATTTTATGAGCCAATATCACATTGATAATAGAACCTGTGTAGAGAATTATAGGAAAGGAAACTTGCAGACTGATACATGACATGCACATGGTTGCAGAAACTATGAAAAGGACGTTAGTGAATAGAATCCAGTGATACAGAAAAAAATCTAATGCAACGTGAACAGGTGGGTTTATTTCAGGAATTCAAAGCTGGTTGAACATTTGAAAAACTAGTGTAATTTATTAACAGAAGAATGGAGAAAAGTTATGTAATTGATACTTAAAATTCCATACCTGTTTATGATTTTTTTAAAAAAACATCCAGCAATTTAGGAATAAAGGGGACTTTCTTATTCTGATAGAGTGTGTATACAAAACCTTCAGCTGCTAACATATTTAATAGTGAAATATTGAGTGCTTTTTCACTGACTTTGGGGAACAAGATAGGAATGTCTAGTGATCATCATTTAGTTTCAGAATTTTTTTTTTTCTTATTCTGCAGGCTATTAGAGGTTATGTAATTGGTATGTTTGAAGTTACAATGCTTATATGAGTAGCACAGTTAGAGATAAAACCAGGGTTTTCTAACTCATTTATGTGAGTTTTAAGTCTGCTGTTACATAAAGTGGATTGATATTGTGTAGTATAGCAAGTACTGGTATATTTATGAGTATTAATAGAAAACAACTTACTAATAAAATTAGAACTTTACATTTTATATATTTGAATTTTTAAAGATACCGTTAATGCATATTCATAAGTGAACTTTGTTTTATTATATTGCAGAGACTACAAGCATTTTTAAATTATAAAATTTACTTTCTTGTAATGTGAAATGACTTAACATAGAGTTATATAATACTTGTGCTAAAAGGGTCCTGAAAAAGTTTAAATTCAACTGCCTTGTTAGGGACATGAGGAAACTTACCTCCTATTATATTTCCTGTGCACTCTTCTGCTTTGTTATTTTTCTCACATGAGGCAAAGAAGGTACCAAAATCACATTAGTGAAATACGACCAAAAGGCATGTTTCTCTTAGGAACATTAGGGTGGGAGATTCTCTTACTAGCTTCTCTTGCCCCATTAATTTTAAGAACTACTCATTTAAAGTTCCTGTACAAATTAGGACATATGCATGTTAGATTTATATGACTTTTTCGTTCCTTTTTTCTTTTTTTGGGTGTTTGGGGGCTGAAGTGTGTTCCCACCAAGGTGCCTCCAGAAAGTATAGAAGTTTTTTCTTTTTTTTTCTCCCCAGAGAGATAAATCAGAATAACAGGAGAGGTGATACTATGAAAGTAAAGAGCCTGATTAAGAAGAGTAAATTAGTTACAGTGGAATCAACAGCACTGCTTTCTTGGTGTACTATTCAGATAGGCTTTAAAGCATATTGTAGGATTCTTGGCTCACCTTTCAACAGGAAGAAGTAGAGGATAGAAGTATCAGTGGTAGCAAAGAATGAGAGCTTATTAGCTGACCTTTCCCCTTATTCCAGCTTGTTGCAAAAAAGAGAAATCTTTTAACTTAACCATTATATCTTTTAACTATAAATACAACTATATTCTTAGACAAACTGAGACTAATGGTATTCTTTGTTCAAATAGAAACGTAATTGTACTGTGTAGCACAGGGAAATATATACAGGATCTTGTGGTGGCTCACAGCAAAAGAGAATGTGACAATGAATGTATGTATGTTCATGTATAACTGAAAAATTGTGCTCTACACTGGAATTTGACACAACATTGTAAAATGACTATAACTCAATAGAAAATGTTTTTAAAAAAAGTAAATAGAAACATTGTAGAGAAAATTGTTCATTTTCTTTAAATATGAAAGAACTGGAAAATATGGTGGATACATTTTATAATGTGTTTACTTTGGTGTTTTTAAATAGGAATCAGAACTTTAGGCAACTAAATTTAATTTTCTCTTCTGTACTAAATAGATAGTTTGTTCATTGTGGATCTTCTTACCAGGGTTCTTTGTTACAATAATGAAACCAGCTAAGACCAACTAGGGCAGTTTTAAGCAGAAAAGGCAGTTAAATAAAGAATTTAGGCACAGAGGATTCCCAGCAAGACCTCAGAACCATGCTTGGAGGATATGCAGGAACCAGTGTAGCATGCAAAATCAAGAGTAGTTCTTTGTTGGACAAAGCCATTATAGCAATACCATTGATGCTTATGGTAGTCGTATAGCTGGTTTTCCTTGGTAATTATTAGTAGTTCATTTTACTCTCAGAGGTATCCTAATTTCAACAATTAAATTACATGGGCACCCTTCTAATGTTGGAACATCACTGCCTCTGGAAAGCAGATAAAGATGCTTCTATTTCCAGCACCCTCGTCAGCATCAGGTTCACTTGTCTCTTTCTTCTTCCCCCTGGCTTCAAATTCAAATTCTGAGGTAGATTTGTCTGATTGATACCACTCAATTGCTAAGGAGTCTAGAAATATATCTGCATTTTCCATTTTGCAGTGAAGAGACTACCTGGAAGTTAGGCATTTCCCCAAACACAAGAGTTTAATAAGCTGGGCAGTCAAAAGAATAACGTATTCTGAGTGTACTATGTTTTAGTGAATCTCCCATTTTGCTCCTTTCCTTTAGTATATACAGTACCATCCTATTCCTGTTGGATTGGCTAGATTTATTAGGCGGTTATTAAAGTGATTGTATACTGCTCAGAGAATAATAATGGAAGTAGAGGCTAGTTTTTTGTTTTGTTTTGTTTTGTTTTTTTACATTTTTCCTGTAAGCAAGGAGACTCCATTGGGATGAAGGAAATATATTTGCCCAATTTCAGATCTTCATTATGTAAAAAATAACTACTTCAAAAGATAAAGAATTAAGCTTAGTAAAAAGCTGAAAAAGTCGAAAGATATTTGTTCAGATTTTTAAAGTTTATGCAGTTCATGTAGCTTGTGTAGTCATCCATTAAGCTTCACTAAAATGGTGTCACTACATCTGGGTCTAGGTGGTACATGTTTAAATTTTATTTAAATAACCTTTTTAAAAAATAGCCTGAAATCCAGAACATGTTCAGATCTAGTCTGAAGAACTACAGGTAAGCTGTTTAGAATTCTTAATCCTGTTAATTTTTTTTTCGGTCTTCAATTTTTGCCCTATACAAAGAACATTCATTGTCAGCTAACATGGATTTTAGCCTCAAGCTCTCTTTTATAAACTTCTTATGAGTTTATAAACCTTTCTGTTTTACTTGTCCCCATTTCATCTCCAAGTTGTTATGATTAAGTCAGATAATGAAATGTAGGGTTTTTTTCTTTTTTTCATTTTATCAGATACTTTGTGAAGTGTTTCCTTACTGTAGTAATAAGACCTGCAGAATGACACTAAGTATAATTCCTTTGGGAGAACAAGGCACAAGCACTTGGCCCATCTGGTTGCTGTTCTGTGGCTGTGACGAAGTGAGGAAATCCACATGAGGACACCTGAGGGAACAGTATTGCCAATGTAAAGGGATTACTATAAAGAACTATGGTGTATTTTCTGACTTTACAAAACATCTTACTGTGAAGGATTTGGAAATTGAGAGGGTTAGGGTCTACTCCCGTGGATGCTAATTAGGAATTAGCTTTGGCCGAGATCCTCTTTATTTACATTCTTCTATTACTATGTTCTTCTTGGGTGGGGTTCTCAAGTTCTTCTAAAACACAATTTGTGTGAAACCAAGGGGCCATGATAACACCTTGAGGATGGTATTGAAACACATAGTGAGTGCTGAGAACCTTTATGATAGTTGTCCTTTGTATATAAAACATTATCATTCAGATTGAATTTTTCATCCTTTTTCTTTATTTGTGCCTTAGATTTTATCAGAGTTATCTCAGGAAATAGTTCTAGGGGTGGAGATGTGGAAATCAATGGAAAATTAAGTAATGTATGGTTAGAATCAAAACCTGGGTATGTAATTTTGAGAATAACATTGCTTTACTTTGTTTTATCACACATTACAAAACCTTGGGCATTCTTTCCAGCTCTCTTCAGACTGATTTCCTAGTTTCAGAGGTGCATTATTCCAAAGCTTACTCTTTCAGATGTCTTCCTAACTTGCCTTCTACTCTTCCCTCCCGCCAGGAAACTTACCCTTTCCTCCAGATTTTTTCTCCTTTCCTCCAGATTTCTTGTCTAGGAGGTACAGTGACTCAGTACTCTTAAATTCCTAGGCAAGGTTTCAAATATACCCAAATTTAATAAACATTACTGAGATTTAAATATTTTAGAGGCTTATGTGCAATACCATAGTGTCTTAGTACATCTTAAAAATGAAGTTGAAAGACATAACATAGCAGCCTGTAACTTGGTAAATACAGTTACATAAACCCAGATGCCTAGATTTTATTTCACTTTTCTGTGGTTAATAGAGATGTTAAGATGGTTTTTCATGTTTCTAATGGGATGCTTTTAAAAACAAGTGTAATAGTTCAAATTGCGTATCACAATAAACATGCCAGCTTTTAAGAGGAAGTATATTTGGAATCCAGTTTCCTTTTAACTTAAGTGGAATGTTTAGTATATAGTACAAAGATCTTTTTTGTATTGCATTGTTCCCACTCTTAGATCATGACCAGTTTTGGGTTCTGTATCCATGTTGGTTGGTTTTCTTAATAGATTTTTATTATCAAGGTCGAAGCTGCCTTGAATAACAGTTTTTGATGGCAGCATTCAGAGATACTTTGTCAGACTGCTGTGTTTAATCTTATCCCCTGTGAGGTAGTGTCTCCATTTTTCTGGGTTAATTCTTTTTGTGAAGGACTAGAACTCCTTAGCTAGGGAATAAGATTTGAAAACAAAAGAAATCACAGTTTAAAATAAAACCTCCTGAATGTACTCTTACCATATGTAAGTATAGATTATATTAACCTATGTTCATTACTGTTTTAGTACAAAGAACATAAAATTGATACAATTTGATTTACTTACGTAAAGGCCAAGTTAGCTGTATTTTCCTAAATCTAAAAAGAGTGAAGTCTCAGTCTTTTTTAAAGACTTTTTTGAATACAAATTTATATTTGGAAGGAATAGCAGAGACCACATTGTGTTTCTTCTTTATTGATCACAACTTTTGATGCCAATAAATCAGATTTAATAGTACTGAAAAAGTGGTGCATGCCAAAGAATAATGGAATATGTCTATTACTCTTCTTGGGTCAGCATTTAATGTATTCTATGACAGTAGTCGTGTATCAGTACAGTCTCTGAAGGTTATTTAAAGTTGCTGTAAATCACTTCTTAGCTTTTTATCAATACACATAATAGTCTCTGATTTTAATACATTTTATTTCTTTAGTTGTCTTGAGAAACAGCTTTGTGATTTCATTTTGGCATTTTGCTTTAGAAGACTGTGTCTATCCTTATAAGTTAATTTTGCTGAAAAAAGTTTAAGTATTTAAATATCCAAAATTTAACTGAGAAATGACATCAAGGTGAAGTGATCCTTTTGTTTCATTTGCAAGGACTGAAAATCTCAAGACAGAATAGCAGGTGCTCAAATGAAGAGATGGTTAAAAGGCATTTCATCATTTTTGTAGCAGGACAATTGTGTGGTTAGTGTTTTTAGGTTTCTGCCTCATAATTGTCAGTTGATTGTAACTAGATGGGGAAGTTTTGCAGAGCAGTCAGTCAGCTCACCACAGGATGGTAGTAGCATTTTTATTCAGATTTTTTCCTTTGGAAGAAATTTCTGGTAGCAGTATTTTGCCATCCTCATATGCAAGAAAGGGAATGTGGATAACTGTGTCTTACCTTTAAAAAATGATTCATTATTTTAAAAAATTTATATCACCTTTTAAAAAACTATAGTTTTTTATCATCTCGAGATAGAAAATGGTAACAATCCTAAATCTTGTAAAATGTAATAAAAATGTGTTTCTACATATTGTCTATTTAAATTTCTTAAATATAACCAAAATCAGTGCCTCAAATTAATTAAATTAAAATAACCCTCCCTTTAGCAAAGTTGAAGTATAGCTTTAACTGTATTAGACATTTTGATATGAATCCTTTTATTAAACATTTATTAGATTGTCATAGGCTAATAAGTATGCTATGTACTTTGAATAGAAAGATGCAAAAATATGCATCAATGCTCTCAAGAAATATGCAGTCTAAGATTGAAAACAGTTTTAGCTGAAAAATTTCCCCATATTTATGCATATATATGTTTGTTGAATTTTAATTTTGTAAACCAAAAAAATTATACCTAATATTAAGCAGCTTTGATATTGAGCCCTCATCAATAAATTAACTTTGGAAATAAGGCCAAAAGTACACATGTCCACGGATACAATATTTAAGTCATGTAGAAAATGTCTGTGTATCTATTTGCAATAAATTTGGGTCAGATTTTTTTTTCCTAAAAGTATTTTGTCTTTTTATTATAAAAAATTTCAAATATACATAAAATCAAGAGTTACCAATGTTACTGCTAGTTTTTTCCCAGTATCCTCAAATCTTTATTTATTGGTGTTTGCTTAGATATCTCAGCATTTTCATTATTTCCTTAAAACCTTCAAAATCCTTTTTAAAAACCAGCTTGGTAAAGAACATTGATGGCAGAATGAAAATCTGAAACTTGGATTCTTCCACTAGGTCTTCCCATAACTTACTTTGTGATTCAGGCCAAGTCATTTACCTTTTGTGAGCTTCTTCCTTATTTATAACTGACTTGCATATATCTAGCACAGAATTCATTCCTCCAAAACACCTAAAGTCCTATGTACTTGGGGAAAAATATATACATATGTATATATTTATATCTGTCTTACGGCAGTGAAGTAGCTTTCCATTTGTTCTAACCTTTTATTCTATTTTATTTTTTTTGGTGGAGGGGAAGATAATTAGGTGTATGTATGTATTTATTTAAATAGAGGTACTGGGGATTGAACCCAGGACTTCATGCATGCTAGGTGTGCGCTCTACCATGAGCTATAACCTCCTCCCTGTTCCATCCTTTTAGAAAGTGAGTTATATCACATGAAACTATAGTTGTGTAGGCTTATTTAAATAATGAAGTATAATGGTGGAATGAGGATACTTCTTTCTGTAAAAATGTATCTTGCCTCTAGGTATTACTGTATTACAAAATGTGTCCCTTTTCGAGTTGAAGGCTCCCTGGTATTTTTAATGGAATGTGCTCATTCTCCAGTTCTCTAGTTCCCTCTTTTTAATCTCCATCTCAGGATTTGCAGAAATGACCTCATAACAGTATTGATTCCTAGATAATAAATTGCTATCATGTCTAATTTTCTTTAAACATAACTTTCATTGTGCTTTACACTTCGTAGAAATACTCAGATTTCTATCTAGTTCCCTTCCCTGTCACTTAAAAATGTCTTTTCCTGGTTGTCACCTATTCATGTTGCCTATTGTTTTTCCATATGGATCCTTTACTATATGAAATAATGCTGTGTTAATTGCACCAGAACATACAACGCACATACTCGCATCTTTGCCTTTATATATATTGCTGTCATCATTTAAAATACTTTTTTCATAATTTAATATACAACTGTGCTGTGACAAATTTAGCAGTTAATATGTGTAAGCTGCGTGGGATAAACATAAGTGTGTTGATCTGCATAGGATAGGTGCATTACGATGAATTGGAGTGATATGGGGGGACAACTATGATAGATGGCCCCTAAAAACTTGGAAATACGATACTTTTCTGAGATGTAAACTAATAAAGTTCATTCTGACAAGGATTATGCTTAGCTGTCTCTGTAACAAATGAAAAAATTACCTGTCAAGTAGATACTTTGGGGATTTGGGAGATGGACTAAGATGTAATTGGGTTTAGTAAGTAGATATCTATCTAATCAGTTGTATTTGTTCCTATTTAGAGATTGAAAGAGAAAAAAACAGATTCAATGTAGGCCATAGATATGGAAACAGGAAATACAAAGAGCCAAAAGTTGACATTGTTCATCCAAGCCCTGTCTGCTGTAGAGGATGTGCTATTCCACTCTTGTGACTGATTATTTCTGTATCATATATCTCATGTTTACTAACTAGTATTTTGATTATAATGTGATTTCTCAAGTGACTTTCCAAAGGGAAAGATTGTACTACTAGTAATCCATGAATTCTACGCTAATTGACAGCTAATACTGATCATTTTTAAATAATAAATTTATATTCTATATTATGTAGTATTATCAATGAGCTTGATTACTAAGTCTGTCCCTGAGAGGACGATGTCATCTCAGTGTACTTACAGAAACAGATTTCTGAATGTAACAATGAGAATTAGACTATGCATCTTGGTCATTTTACCAGGACAAAGGCCACTCATGATGACTTTAGGTAGATAACTAAAAGGCAGTAACTGATAAAGGTTAGCGTTTGGTTTATACTAAAGCAGTCCAAGGATTTTATGACTCTGACGATACAGTCGAACTCAGAAGTTTATCTCAAGGCCTAGTTCAAGTTCTATCCCTTTTATTAAACTTTATCTGATTAGATTTATATGCACTGATTACCCAATATAAAATACTATCCTGAAAATCTCTTTTCTCCCTAAAGTGCTTCATTTTTCTCTCTACCACTTAATCATTATCTGATATACCTTTTTGTTTATGTGTTTGTGTATTGCTATTTCCTCTTCACTCATAAACCCATACATAGTAGGACTGTGAGCTCCCTAGGCAGGGATTTTGTTAATATACTACTGTATCTCTTTTGCTAATACCAGTGCCTGGCACATATCAGTCTCTCCAGAAACATTTGCTGAATGTATGAATTTGTCTAAATCTGAATTTTCCTTTCCAGTGTGGTTCTCTATATCTTGTAGTCAATATAAAATAATTTAACTTTGTAGTGTTTGATGTGTATAAACCTGGTCTTCATCCCCACTGGAAGCTCCATCAAGTGGAGGCCCTATTTTGTACTTCTGCCTCCACCATAGAGTCTTAGTATGCTCTTGATTCAGATAGGACATCAGGTTGAGTTTGGGCTCAGCCATTTACTTAGTTTTGTGAAGTTAGTTAACTTCTCTGAAACTTGATTTCTCCATCTATCATATGCTAACATGGCATTGTTATAAACACTATAAACTAGATGGTGTTATTTGAGAATGTACAAGATAGGTTATATGAAAATTGAGAGATTGCATATCATGGTCCTTGGTAAGCTTAATAAAGGTTAGCCATTGTCATTATTTAGCTGATGAAAGTATTGATTAATTTCTCTTGATTTGTTTCTGTTACGTATAATAATTTTCAAAAAGGGGAAAAAAAAAAAACCCAGGTCTCTGTACCTGTCATTTGTTTTTATACCACATCTAAGTATACCATACGTATATGAGAGGTCGTTAGTTTTCTCTTACTAACCTTTCTTATGGTGCTCTTATCAGTGTAATTTTTGTTTTCTGATTGAATATCATTGTTTACCAACTCATTCTTTGAGAAACACCAGGGTTGTCTCTAAGCTTAGTCAGTTTGTTACAGCTATCAGGCTTTCCCTTTGTTTTGGGTTAGGCACCTACCCTTCATGACTATGAATGAAATTTCTTGACTTTCCTCTCCTACTTACTCTTTTATCCCAGCTCTGCTTGGGTCTTGCCCAAGTAGTCATTTCTATCCTATTCTTTTCTTTCTGTTCTTTGCTCAGTATTATCTAATTTTCATATATGTGTGAATTTTTCACACATATACTTTTCAGAAATCTTCTCCAATAGAAATCTCATACCAGTACGTATGACTAGTTATGGAAACATTTAATGTAGTCTTGTCTCTGAGCTGTGCTATGACAAACTTAGACCTTTTTAACAGTTCAATAAATGTAAAAGATTAGGAAACACTAATCTATTATGACTTTAAATTCACGTGGTTTGTAGTTTAGAATCTAGCAACTTTAAAATCTTCATACTAAGTAGTCATAGTCACCTCCCCTTATATTATTTTCCCTGTCATGCTTCCAGAATTCTGCAAGTTGACATATTCCTCATAAGTAAGAGATTGGAGTGAGATTCATTTTTGTAGAAATTTGAATTTTCCAGGAAAAAAAATACTCCAAAGTTTGAGTCCTTCACTAAAACAGTCAACACTTAACCTAATCATCCTTCAGTGAAGCTGACATCCATTCATGTTTGAATCAGATTTTTCATTCCTCTTTTATATAAATTAATAGCCAAGGAGTGCTCAGCATTTGAGGAGAGCCTCCCAACATGAGAGAGAAAGATCATACAGGAAAAAATTACACCCAGAAATTGCAAGGAACAGTTTTAAAAAGTTAAGGGAGAAAAATCCTCTAATATACTCAGAGATAAGAAAATATTTCATCATTCAAAGAATGTACTGGTTCAGATTCCCAAAAAAGATGTTCAGATAGCATGATTAATGGCTCCCTCACCCAAGATCTGCTTCAGTAGAGTTATAATTGAAAATTAAAGGATCAGAACATATAGAGAGAAACTCCTTAGATAGTGAAAGAGGAACAATTTTGAATTAGTGTGTGGGATGGAAGCTTTATTTGGAGGCTGGAGACATCCTGCTTTAGCTATAGGAGGGAAAAAACAGGAAGAGAACTATTGGAGTTTTGCTCTTGCTTCTCCCTCCTTTGAACCAAAGTTGCCTAATTTCTCCATAGCTTCAGTGTTTCAGAACTCTGATCCTGGTATCCTTAGAAACTCAAATCAGGATTATGCCCTTTACCTCATAGGAAATAAGGACTCTTGCTTCCTGATCTCATTCCCACTAGATTCCTAGTACTGATAAATTATAGTCTAAGAATCTCCCTTTTGTGATATTTTACCCTGTGGACAAAGAATGAAGCTCCCTTCCTAAGAAATTATTGTTTAAGAAAAGAACATAGGTTGAATGTAGTTTTCTGCTGCCTGGAACTCTTCACCTTAGGTATTTTCTACCTCAACATTCTGAGCTCACTGGGGCTGACAGAGACTGTGGTCTGACATTCTTTCATATACATGGCTTCAGTGAGTTTTTCTAGAGGAAAATGAACACTCAGGCCAAAATAATAAGACATTCCAAAGGAAAGAAAAATAATGTAATAGTTATAGATTCCGTTTGTAATATAAATACAAAAATAGACGAAGAATGTTAAATTATTCTAATACATATGCTTAAAAATTTCAGGAATGAAAGATACTAACAATATGGAACAAGAAAATAGAAAATCAATTCAATATAAAAATATAATAGCTGAAATGAATGCAAAAATAAGATAAATAACAGAATGAATCTATTGAAAGAACGAAGTAGTTAATTAAGAAAGATTAGAGTAAAATTATCTCAGAGAAAAAAAGGAAGAAAGGATAAGAAAACAATATATAAAAGTTGAAAGATATTGAGGATACTAATATACTAGCATTCAGATGAAGGGAATCTCAGGAAAGGAAAAAAGTGGAGGAGAAAATATCTGAAGGAATAAAGAGGATAGATTTTCCAGAATTAGAGATGGGGAGAAAGGGAAGAAGGGAGCAGTTAGTATTTTTAGATTAAAAAGACCCACAAAAGAATCAAGGGAGCAATAAGGAAAAACCCACAACACACATTAAAATTAAATGTGAAACTAACAAAGAGGAAAAAAATCGTAAAGTTTCCAGAGATGGGACAGAAAGAAGTCCCAGTAAATGAAGAAGAGTTAGATTATGTCACACTTTTTCAACAAGTACAAAGTGCATTCATGTTTTCAAAAGTTTGAAGAAAAAGAACTTGAATTTTTCATCTAGCTAATTAAACTCATTCAAATGTAAAGGCATATTTAAAAATGTTAGTATGCAGTTAGTCTCAGGTCTGCTATATAAATTCTCTCATGAAATACAGCTTTAGGTGAAGCACTTAAATGGGCAGACAAAGTTTTTTAAATTGAGAAAGATAAAAAGTAAAGATAATAAAATACTTCGGTAAAGTTGGGTTTTTTTCCTTTCTTATAAAAATGTAGCTAAGACCAAATAATAGAGAAAATTTGTTCATACTAATGCAGAAATAAAATCTAGGTCAATATTTTTCAAACTATTTTAGAGAAACTTTCAAAAAAAATTTCCAATGTTTCAGACTTAAGTTTTATACATTTAAAAAATAATCATAAACATTGATGTCCCAGCAATGTCAAATTGGTATAAATTTTTAAACATATATTCTCAGTTCCTTTGTAGACAAGTAACAGACACTTCAGAAAGGCAAACTGTTGATAGAAACATTGTGCAATAATGGCAGAAATGAAGGAAATGGCAGACCAAAGACATTAAAACAGTATTATAAATGTACTCAATGTATATGGGAAACAGGAACATAGGAGGAGTGTGAACATTTAGAGATGAAAAATTTAGTAACAGAAATGAAAAATTCACTGAATGGGCTTAGCATATTAGACACAGTAAAAGAGAAGATCAGTGACCATAATGTAACAATAGCAAGTATGCAAAATGAGACTCAAAGAAAAGACTGGGGAAGAGGGACCCAATAGAGTGTTAGTGACCTTTGGAATTATATCAGACTTTCTAACAAATGCGTAAATTGTAGTTCCAACAGAGAAGCAATCAGCAAAAATATATGATGAAATGATGTCCAAAAACTTTCCATATTTGAAAGTATATTATAAACTGGCAGATTCAGGAAGCTCAAAGAATCACAAACTAGATAAACACACCAAAAAAAAAAAAACAAATAAACAGAAACTCACCTATCACATATGTCATAATGAGATCCATGAAAACAAGTGATAAAGAGAAAATGCTTAAAGTGAAAATGCTTAAAGTAGCAAGTGAATAAAGACACATTACCTTCATGGGAGCAGATATAAGATTGACTGCAGACTTCTTGCCAATTTTCAGTCCAAAAGGCAATAGAATGACATCTTTAAAGTACTGAAAAAAGACTCAACCTAGAATTATCTATTCAGAAAGCATAAACTTCAAAGTAAAAAGAAATAAAAAGACTTTTCTAAACAAACAGAAGCTGAGTATCCTCAGATTCATCACGAGCAGACATGAACTACAAGAAGTCTTAAGTATATTTTGGCCTAAGAAAAAAGATACCGTGTGAAAATTTGAATCTATACAAAAGGAACGAAGCCTACCGTAAATGATTAATTTGTTGGAAAACATAGATTTTTTTTTTAAAAAGCTCTGCAGTTTTTTTGGGGGGGTGGGTTGATTTTTGTTTTGTTTTTTAGTTTCTTTAAAAGGTCATTGTTTAAAGCAAAAATCTTTTGTTTTTACTAATAGGTAAGATTAAGGTGTATTATACAGTACAAAGGACAGGAGGGAAGAATGGAAGTATACTCTTGATTCTGCATAATAGATGAAGTGTTATATTATTTAAAGGTAGGCTATAATAAGTTAATGATGGTTATTGTAAACCTTGGAGCAACCACTGGAAATAGTGAGGAGATGTAGTAAGTCATTAATGAAAATAAAAACACTAAAGGAAATAATCCCAAGAAGGAGAAAAAAGAGAACAAATGGACATATGCAGATCAAACAGTCAGATGGTAGATTTAAACCTAAACAGATCAACGTTTTGAAAAAAATAGGAGCTGTCCAAACACCCCAGTTAAATTTCAAAAACTATTAAACTGGAGCTAAAGCAAATCCCAGCTATACCATGTAGGAGCAAACCACATTAAATATAAAAGACACTCATAGGTTAAGAAGTAAAAGTATGAAAAAAGAAGGGCTCTACAGGCACCAATTAAAACAAAAATGGAGTGCATATGTTAATATCAGGGAAAGTGCACTTTAGAACAAGGAATAGGTAGGCTACAGACTAAAAAACTTTCTAGCTGGAAATTAGGGGTCAATAACAGATGCCTGAATAATCTGCTAACATATGGAGATTAAACATACTTATAAATCAATGAGTCAAAAAGCAAAGTCACAAGGAAATTGAGGAAGTATTTTGAACTGAGTGAAAATGGAAACAGTAAAATTTGTGAAATGCACCCAAAAAAGTGCTTAGCAGGAAGTTTATAGCTTGAAATGCTTACATAAGAAAGAAAGGGAGGACCAAAGTCAATGATCTAAAAGGCTACTAGACCTTGAGAATCCAAAAAAAGTAGAGCAAATTAAATCTATAGTAGGAAAGGAAATAAAGCCACAGGAAATCAATGAAATAAAAAAATAGTAATAGAGACTGTCAATGAAATCAAAGCTGGTTCTTTGAAAAGATCAGTAGAATTGATAAACCTCAAGCCTAATTAAGAAGGTAGAAGATACACATTACATATAAGGAATGGGGGAAAAAAAGACATAGCGATCTGTATCATTAGAAGGGTAAAAAGAATAAATGAAGAAATTAATGCTAAAAAATTTGCTTATCTTCTTTAAGTGGGCAGATTCCTTGAACACAAACTCCAAAGCTCACTCAGGAAGAAAGAGATTACTTGTATTAACCCTATGTGTATTAAAGAAATTTAATATGTAATGAGCAGCTTTCCTACAAAGAAAACTATAGCCCTAAATAAAATGTTTTCAGTGTATGGTCTCGCTGAATTCTATCAGACATATTTAAGGAAGAAATAATACCAAGACTACAGTACAAATACTTTTTGAAAATAGAGTAGGAGAGAACTCTTTGAACTAATTCCAAGTCCAGCATTACCTGGATACAAAAAACAACTACATTGTAAGAGGAAATCACAGACCATATTATACTATATTAGTATCCAAATTCACTCTCATTTTGGGGGTAGGGTATAGCTAAATGGTAGAGTACGTGCTTAGCGTGCACGAGGTCCTGAATTCAATCCCCAATACCTCCGTTATAATATACATACATTCATACATACATATATTCCCCTCTCAAAACAAAAAATATTCAAATTCTAATCAGCTAGAAAGTGTAATTAAATAGGCGATACCATTTATAATATTGTAGATAATCAGAGACAATTAAATAGTTTGGAACATATTTGACAAAAATTGTGCAGGACCTCCTTAGAAGAAATTATAAAACTCAAAACTTTTATACTGTGTTTCCAGGAACATTTAATATAATGTCAGTTCTGCACCAAATTTGTTTACAAATATAATGCAGATTTGGTCAAAAACCTAGTGGGTTTTTTTTTTCCACTGAAAGTTAATAAAGCAACTCAAAATTTTACTTGGAAACATACAAACTAAAAATAATGATACTTTTTGGAAGACGATCCAGGTGTAGATGGTCATTTTCCCTATTGCGTTAAGAGGACATCTGTAAAGCTTGAGTAATTAAAACAATGTGGCATTTAACACAGGAAATGACAATTTGACCAGTGCACTAAAATATCTATCTTCCCCAAAACAGGACTGACCAAGCTGTGGAATTTTAATTTATGACAGAAGTAAAACATTAGATCAATTGGAAAAGAAGGAATTTTTCTATGTATATGGAAAAAGATGAAATTCAACCTTTCCCAAATACATACAGTAGTTGGATGGGTTCACAAGGACCTAATGAGTACACATTTTCAGTTTCAAAAACAGAAATTTAAAACTCTGCAAATACAGAGGTGAACATTTAGGCTATGAAGTAGGGAATGTTTTTTAAAACAAGACTTAGAATTTCTTGTTTAATTAAGATTGATAAACCTGACTGTTTTATGGTTAATTTTTCTTTATCTAAAAATACCTTTAAATAATTGAGTATATTAAATAACTTCTATAAATTAATAAATAATGCACAGAAAGACTAGTAGTGATATAGTAAGAGGGGAGATAAATGAACATTGAATAAAAATGGAAATACTGCTTAGCTAATAATCACATTAAGAGGTATTTATCATTTTAGTCATCAGGAAGATGTACATTAAGAAAGAAGCTATTTTACAAGACATTTTTGGCACAAATTTTAAAATGTGGCAATACTGGGTGTTTGAAAGAGTGCAAATCCTTGGAATCTCTTTAACTTTACTGGTGGGCATATGAAATGGTAGAACAAGTGTATAAAATAGTTTGGTATTATCTTCTAAAATTCACTGTTCATTTAACTTTTGTGATAGAGTTCTCTTGTTTGTTACATTAAAAATAAAATAACATTTAACATTTATAGTACTTTATGAGCCAGAGATAAGACACATTACCAAAAATCTGAGTTTTGTTTTTTCATATTGTCAAAAGAGCACATTTCCAGAAACAAACCCAACCCCACACACACTCCCCAACCCCATGGCCCTAAAGAATTTTATATTCCTTTTTTCTTTATCTCTATAAAATTGTTATGTTTCTTTTTTTTTTTTTTTTTTTTTCTTTTTAAGTGTGGTGTGCTCAGATGCCTTAGATAACTTTTCTCTTTGTCATATATCCAACAAGTAGCAACAGGGCTATTCAAACACCACCTCAGTTTTAGCACCAGAAGTTTATTTGTACTCATTGTGGCTTACCAAACTAATATAAGAGCATGTTTAGGCTGATAGAAAAAGAGGGAAATAGATTTAAAAGCACTTAGAAGACATTCGTCATTTTTATTATGCTCATTTTAGAAGAAAGTATTTTTGGCTTTCTTTTTTGCAGTCAAAGTTGTTAGGTTTTTAGGTCTGTAAGTCATTCTGAAATGTTATGAGATAGTAAAGGTTGATGTGAGAAAAAGTAGTGTGGGGTGAGAAGTGGAAATTTTTACTTACCTAACTCATAATGTTGCTATTTCAGGAAATATAAACCTATTTTTTGAATTATGAGGTGCACTGTAAAAATAAATCATATAAAATAGGTTAATATGATTTAGTTTACATAAATTTACATGGTAAAATAACTTTATCTGCCACCCACGTTTAGAAGTAGAACATTATCAGTGTTCCTTAGTGTTCCCCTTCCCAGTTGCCTTTACTCCTCCTTCCCTACTCCAAAACAGATTACTAGTGTCATGACTTTTATCATTCCTTTGTTTTTATTTATAGTGTTATAACCCAGGTATGTCACCATAAACAGTTACTATTTACTTTTCAAAAACTGAGTAACAAACACAAACTTAACTCTGTTTGGAGAGTGTATTGTTGCCGCCATTGGATGAAGGCTTCCAGTAGAAAATATAAGTAGAAGTTTCTGGTTCATTGTGTGGCTTCACAGTTTCTTTTGGAGGAGATCATAAAGATTCACTCACAAAGTGAATAGTGAGTGATAAGATATGATGAATCCTCTATACTGTCATTGAGGCATCTAGCAGGCCTTTATTATAGAATAGATACAGAATGCCCCACCAGAGTATAATAGGAGGGGATGGGCTACTGTTTTCTTTTTAATTCTGAACTCAGTGTGGTTTACCTCTAATTCTCAGGAGTAAGTCAAAGTAGAACAGTTCTGGAGCATGAAATTCATTTCCTCGGTGTGTATATATATACACACACACACACGCACACACACACACACACACACACACACACACACACACACACACACAGCACAACATAGAGCAGAGAGCATGAGCTTCATTACCACATGATCAGGATAATCCACTTACTTAGACTTAAACCCAAGAGTTCTGTCCTTGAGTTACAGAAGTTACAGAGGCAGAGAGGAGCTTGTTTGTTGATAATAGACCTCATGTACCTATTTCTTGAGTCACAATGTTCTGTTGTGGACTGGTTACCCTTTAGGTCTGTTACACAGCTGTGATCCTGGACTCTTCCTTTACTGTACTCATAGAGGTTGCCTTCTTCTCGGTTATGTTTTGGCTCATTTGTTTTCTGTATCCTTGTCTGTCTTTTATTTAATTTGTCATTTTGGTAGAGCACATCCTGAATAGTTCCTTGAGATAGGATGCTTGAAAGATACATCTTTTTGATCTTCCTTGATAAAAATTTTTCTGGGCATTTAATTCTAGCTTAGAAGTAAATTTTCTTTACTGTTTTGAAGATGTACCATTATGTTTAAAAGCTTCCAAGTTAGCTGTTGAGAAGCCTTGAGGACATTCTGTGTCCTGGATCCACTGTATGTCACTTTTTTTTCCTGGAACCTTGTGGAATCTTCTGTTTATTTCCAAAGGTTCTGAAATTTTACTGTAATGTTTCTATATATGAGTCTTATTTTCATCCATTGGGTTTAGATCCCTTCAATCTGGCAGCTTACTACTTCCTCAGCCCTGAGAGATTTTCTTAGTTTTATTTGTTTGTTTCGTTTTTCCCCATTTGATAATTTTCCCTCCGTTTTTTCTATTCTGTCATAAAATAGATAACTGATTTTTCATTTTTCTTCTGGTTCTCTAATTTTCTCTCCTGTTTTCTGTTTCTCCGTGTTTTTGTTCTACTTTCAGTTTCTAATTTTGTAGAAAGTAAATTGCCTCAACTTTTCTTTTAAGATTTTTCCAGATTTTTTAAATAGCTTCTTGTTTATATTTCCTGGATGAAATGTCTTATTTTGAGAATATGAATTTTGGTGGTTAATGTTTTGGTATCTTTTCATAGCTTCTTTTTCCTACATGTTAGTCTTTTTCCTTTTGTCTTTTTATTCATAGAGTCTGTCTTTTAAGCTAGAGGTTTTCCACAAATACCAAATAATCACTCACTGGATGCTCATAATAGAGAAGAAAACTAAAGTGCTGATTGGAAGTTCCAAGTGCATGGATGAGATTTGTCTGTTTTGAAATTTTGGGGATGATGATCTGGGAAGATTACTTGTGGTCAGTAGATGAAAACAGTACTAGGATTTTGAGTTGTCATTACTCAGATTGGTTACTTTCTGCATGGTAGAAGACATCAGTCTCCATAGTAAGGAATCTGGTTACCAAGTGCAGGGAAGAAGGCTGAAGTCTCTGCCTTTAGATATTAGTATGTGTACAGTCACTTAATTTTCCTGTTTTAAACTAATTTCTCAGATTCAGTTTTCAGTATTATTTCGGGGGGGGGGGTCTAAAATAAAATGCATGTATGTAACTTGCTATCTTAACCCAGAAACCTAAACCTATTTTTTAATTGTCCTACTTATTTTTAATATGTTTGGTATTTATGATGAAGCATTGAAATACCCTAAAATAGGTAATATCTAGGTGTTCCAAACATGCTGCTTTTTAGATTTTTCAGTTTTCTTTATTTTTTTATTGAAGTGTAGTTGATTCACAACGTTAGTTTCAAGTGTATAGCAAAATGATTCAGTTACACATATACATACATATTTTTTCATACATTCTTTTTAAAAATAAATTATTGAGCAAAAAATATTAACTATTTTTGTGAATATCAGCATTCATGCTTCTCTTCTGGAGTAGGAACTAGAAGAAAGGATATGTTAGGAACATTCAAATGAATCTGCCAAATCATTTACTGTGAATGACAACCATTATAAAATATTGAAATAAAGAAATGTTGTGCTTAATAACTTCCTTTCAGGTGTAAGTACTAAGAAAAAGCATCAGGAAGATATATTTTAGTTAAATTATTAAAATCACTCACAGAATTTATCTGTTTATTGTGGTGTTTACTTGAATGTTTGGGAAACAGAAAAATGTCTTTGTTATCTCAGCAGTATATCCAATATTATGAATAGGTTATAGATGGTTAAAATTCTTCTGCAGGCTTCGTGGTTGGGATACTTAAAGTCAGTCAGGGTTTACATTTTCAGAGTATTCTAGTTTCATCTCACATACAGCTAGTTCCTGTACAAGTTTGAGGATCTAAACTACAGAAGATCCAAAAAATATTCTAAATGTAAAGGCAGAGCACTATCTTTAGTGTATCAGTTATATATATTTTTTTAATTGAAGTATAGTTAGTTTACAATGTTGTCAGTTTCTGGAGTAAAGCATAGTAGTTCAGTCATACATATACATACATAAATTCATTTTTGTATTCTTTTTCATTATAGGTTATTACAAGATAGTGAAAATTATTCCCTGTGCTATACAATATAACTTTGTTGCTTATCTATTTTATATATAGTAGTTAGTATCTGCAAATCTCAAACTCCCAATTTATCCCTTCCCACTCTTACCCACTAGTAACCATGAGTTTGTTTTCTATGTCTGTGAGTCTGTTTCTGTTTTGTAAATAAGTTCACTTGTGTCCTTTTTTTTAAAAGATTCCACATATAAGCATTATCATATGGTATTTTTCTTTCTCTTTCTGACTTACTTCACTTAGAAATGACAATATCCAGGTCCAGCCATTTTGCTGCAAATGGCATTGTTTTATTCTTTTTATGGCTGGGTAGTATTCCATTGTATATATACATTTTCTTTATCTAATCTTCTGTTGATGGACCTTTGGGTTGTTTTCCTGTCTTGGCTATTGTAAGTCGTGCTGCTGTGAACATTGGGGTACATGTGTCTTTTCGAATTGTATTTTCCTCCAGATATATGCCCAGGAGTGGGATTGCTGGATCATATGGTAAGTCTGTTTTTAGTTTTTTGAGAAATCTCCACACTTTGCTCCATAGTGGCTGCACCAGTTTGATTCCCACCAACAGTGTAGGAGGGTTACTTTTTCTCCACCCTCTCCAGCATTTATCGTTTTTGGACAAAGAGCAAAATTTTTGATAACATTGTTTTGAAAAGTGTGTGGGGAAATGGCCACATTCATTGCTGGTATGAGTATGTTTAAATATAAACATTATGGAGTACAGTCCTGATTACATACTCAACTCACACATTTTTTCATCTAGGAATTTATCTTGCAGTCTACATGCATTAGTGGGAAATCACTTAAGTACAGGGCTTCTTATGTATAATAGTATGGAAACAGCATAAATATTAAGTTGGTTATGATATCCATCCAGTGGAATAGAATGTATCCAGCAATTAAAAAGTATGATGTAGCTCTGTATATACTGATGGGGAATGAATTGGCTCCAGAATATAGCAAAAAATTTTGAAGTGCACAACAGAGTATATGGAATTAAAGAAAAAAAAAACAATTGTTATGTATGTGGTCTGTATATTATGTGTACATACCTGCATGCTTGAATATGCATGAAGAATCTTGGGGGAAAAACATAAGAATTTGTTACAACTTACTGCCTCTGGGCTAAGAAATCAGATATCCTTCCTGGAATAAAAGGGTAACAGGTGTTTCCCTGCATATATTTTAAGTTTGTACCTTGTGTTTCTGAGAGACAGTGATTCTCAAGCATTTTACTTTATTGCCTTTCCTGTAGTATATGCTTTGGTAGGTATGGAGGAAATGTTCTGAGGCCTTTAAACTGAACTTGCAATGTTCATAGATGGTTCTTTCTTAATGATTTTTCTCTTAGGTCTCAAATTTCATCCTGAAAGCAATGTTAATGCTATTTAGATGATCTTCATTTAAGATTCAGAGAAGAAAATAGTTAGCAAAGTTATTTGTTTATGTGAAAAAGATGGTTTTATAAAAGTATCCTCCATTTGACAGAACATTTTTTTTCAAGTTCTCCAAACTTTAATATCATTTTCTAAAGTAGCAAATTTGAAAGATGTGCAAAATTCTTTTTATGTACAGACAAAGATAGCCTTCCTTTTCCTTTGGTACAGATACATCATCAGTAGTTTTAGTGTGCTTTTGATGACTATGCTGACTATTTTAGAGGGTAGTTTGTGGCTGTAAAACCAAACATACAAAGCTACCTTGGCCTCATGAGTAGAATAAATTACAGAGCTCTCTGACCAGACTGAATTAACATATTACCTTAGATATTTGGTTGGATGTTTTTTATTCACTGAAGTGTAATGACTGTCCAGTGGAGTAGACATTTCAGTAGTACATTTGTTTAATGTACTGTATACTTCTTTGTTTCTTTAGAAAATGCATATTATCAGCAATTCTAATGCATACCTATTAATTCAGACAGTCACTTCTAGGAATTTATCCCACAGTCTACATGTCTTTGTTAAGACATAACTTAAATAAAGGACCAGAATCATTATTATTAGTGATATAATTTGAAGACTTAATTATCTACAGAAAACTGAAAATTCAAGAAGACTGGGTTTCTTGAGAAGCTTTCTTTCTATTTCTTGTGGAGACGATTTTGCTGACATTTTTGAAATATGAGTGCAGGTTATTGGCATTCATGTAGAGCTTTTTGGAATTCTCAGAAATTGACATTATTTGATTATCTGTAATTGTTTTATTTTTTTATTTTTATATGTTTGCTGAAGGGAAGATTGTAAATTAGTCTTATTTTATTAAAAAAAACTATAGGCAGCAATAATACAGTGGATATATATTTATAGGGCATTTGAAACAGAGATGAGCTCTGTTCTGTTGTGAAGTATCCATTTTAAAATGGACACTATAATAGGAAATCCAGTTTTAGTGTTTAAAGATATAATAATTCAGATGTCATGTTGATTTCTAAACATTTTTCATATTGCATAATTTCTAGAATGGTTCTTGACATTACAGAGTATGTTTACTTAATATATAGATTATTGATTAATGATTTTAAAAGATTATTATAACAAATATGGCATTCTGTCTTTTAGTGATGTGACAAGAACACTTCAGGTATATAAATATTTGGAACTAATATGTTTTTGTGTTAAAATGTGTTCCCCAAAAAGACATTTTGAAGCCCTGACACATGATACCTGTGAATGTGACCTGGTTGGAAATAGTGTCTGTGTAGATGTGATCAAGTTAAGATGAAGTTATTAGGGTGGACCCTAATCCAATAAGACTAGTGTTCTTATAAGAGAGAAAGTAGATACAAATACAAAGATAATAGAGGCAGAGATTGGAGTGATGCACCTGTAAGGAACACAGATTGCTGGCAAACTACCAGTAACTAGAAAAAGGCAAGGAAATATTCCCATACACGTTTCAGAGGTAGCATGACTTGTAAACACCTTCATTTCAGACTTCTCGCTTCCAGAATAGACAATAAATTTCTGTTGCTTAAAGCCATTTCATTATAGCAGCCATAGGAAATTTATAAAATAGAAATTTAAAATAGTTCATGATTTTGTAATTTACATCATATATTGCAATTTAATGTCTCATTTTGACCTTTTTTGTTTGTTTTCTCTCCTTTTCCTGTTTCCTTATTCCTTTGCCTATTTCTCCCTACAATCTCATTCTCTTCTCTGCTGAGGTTATATTAGAAGTCCTTTCAGTGAGACTTACGTATTAGCTTTATAAACTAAACCCTTTATCCTTCAGAATGTCAAGTCTGTAATACATGGGCATGATGAAACACAGAATTATTCACCAGAGATACAGCAGAGCTTGCCATCATGGCCCTAATGGTCCATGGGAAAAAAGTCTCCTATAGTTTTAGAGCAGTATAATGGACTTTTTTAAAAGTCATTTTGTCCAACTTTTATTTTAAAGATACGAGAAAATTTTAACTGTCTGATCTCTTCCTTTTAGACATGCTCTCATTTTCTGAAATGATCTGGCTCAGTTCTCATAGTTCATTTTATCTTTTCCCCTGGACTTTTGAAAATGAAAATGGGAATGAAGAAACAGATGCCTTAAAAGTTGCCATTATTTCTTATGTTTGAAAGTTTACTTTTTTCTCATAGTATATACAAGTTTTTTCAAAATTACTAATACGGCTTTAACTTTCCTAGGGGATAACTTTGTGCCATATTCATAGCTGAAGCAGTAGTCCAGCCAGTCTATTTTTCCCACTAAATTCAGGAGAATTAAAAAAAACAATAATGTTAAATTTTTATATCAGAAGCAAATCATTTCATAAATGATAAAGCTGGGTAAGCTTCTTTCAAGCTGGAGTTACAGTGTGACTGCCTTTGATTTCAGTGTTAATGAAATCAACAGTATATATTAAATAAGGTGTCTTGAAGCAAGAACACACGTAAGAAAAGGTTGTATGTTGATAGGTTGATGAAAATGTTGTGACCAAAGGCTCCAGGATCCTACTTCTGTATTTCTACTAGGAGCCAGTGGCTCAGTATTTAGTAGTTCAGGTTTGTGGTGACTGTATAGAACATAACTACTGCAAATAACAATCAGGTCTACTAACCAAATTTACTTACTGACTTAAACATTTAAAAATTGTCCTTTGACACATTGGAAGTAAATTGTAGGGTTTTTGCATATAAGGAAGCTTTCTCATGAAATTTAACTGAAATTTAAATTTTTATTTTATGAAAGCTACTTCTTTCTTGGATCAGTAGGCTAACTAGTGAGCCTGTATGGAATCTGAGCAAGAAAGAAACCCATGAAGGAAGAGCTCATGAGCTTGAAGCACTTAATTTATTATTCAAGTTTTCAGTTTGTAATACTTAAGGCTGCCCTCAGAATTTTTCTAAATACTACACTAATTTTTGGAGATTTCTTACTGTTCCAGGAAGAATCTCTAACAGCTTATTACCCTTTTGAACTTGGTGACTTCAAGATGGATGTGGCACTATCTTAAACAGTAACCTTACATAAAACTGCATGTTGGCTTTAACAGATTAGTTCTACATTTTCAATAACACATCTTTTTTATTTGTTTTGTTTTTTGTATTTTTTTTTTATTGAAGTCAGTTTATAATGTGTCAGTTTCTGGTGTACAGCATAATGCTTCAGTCATACATGAACATACATATATTCATTTTCATATTCTTTTTCACCATAAGTTACTACAAGATACTGAATGTAGTTCCCTGTGCTATACAGTATAAACTTGTTACAGTAGCACCTCTTAAAAACAAATTTCCTAAGAGCTGTTTGAATGTGTTTTCCCGAAAGACCCTCAATTTTAGAACTTTTTTAAAACAAATATTTAATGATAGTCTTTGTTGTGCAAATATTTTGTTAGATACTATGGGAAATACAGAAATGAATATGAAGACATCTGACCTAGAGCTCAAGATTTTGTGGAGATAAATAAATAATCAGTTAAAGCTACTTTATTGTGTTACAGTAGAAGTCTATATAAATATCAATGGGTATATGAGGCAGGAAAACATTAATTTTGACTGCTGATATCTGAATAATCATAGAAAAATCTTCTTGAACTATGTCTTGAAAGGGTTTTAACAGATGAATGTGGGGAAATAGCTTGAGCTAATTCAGAGGAGAATAAATGAGAAAGAACACAGATTGCTTAAGGATATAAGATATGCATAACTAGGGAAAGGAAGTAGTGGAAAATGAGGCAGAAGAGGGAGTGCATCTGTAAGGTGAAGATTAGCCACCTCTCTATATGCAGTACCAAAGTGATCTGAGCAAGGGAATGACTTAGATTTGTTTTAGGATCATTGTGGAAGAGACAGATTAAATGCCAGAGGCCAATTAAGAAATTGAAAAGAACTAAACTGGTACAGTGAGAAAGGTCATAAACAAGAGACATACATGTGGCAGTTTTCTGTGTGTAGATAATATTTAAAGCCATGAGATGCTCAGACTTAAGTGATAGATTTAATCTTGAGCCACATCCATGTTTAAGGGGGAAGGAGTGGAGCCAGCTGGAAAAGACTGAAATGATATCAGAGAGGTAGGAGAAAAGGCTCAGAATACGACATTTTCAGAGTCAAGGGAGGAGTAAGTTTCTAAAACTTTACTATGAAATGCTTTTGAGTTAAGTAGGGTTGAGGACTGAAAAGAGACTAGAATTTAGCAGTAAGTGAGCCGTTACCTTAAGAGAATAGTTTCAAGGGTATGCAGAAATGAAAAGGTAGATCATGCTGGATTGTAAAACTATGATGACTTGAAGATTTTTATCATGAGGTCGTATTTTAATGACAAGGAATGCATTGACTATATTACGTGTTTTTCCATAAAGCAGGAAAAACAAATGTTAAGTGTTTTCATCTGTGTTGTAGCACCTGAGAGAGTGTGGTAGCATGACCATAAGTGGTAACTAAAAGAAACAAGAGAGGTCTTCACTTCAGAATATGGCTAGGAAAGTAGTAATTATTGTTTATCCACCCCACTGGATTGAAAGCTCTGTGAGAACAGGAGATGTTTGGTTCTACACTCTGCTTATCCTCAGATATTTGTTGGTGGATTTGATGGCTAGATAAATGAATATAGTGTGGCCAGGTTCTATTTTAGTTAAGATTTGGTGACAAGGACACCATTACAGTAAAAAGTCAAGGAAGTAATTTATTTTGGGGGATTAGTTCTAAAATAACAATAGTGGAAGTGATTATTCTTGATTAGGAGGATTGGAGAGTTTGATTATGCTGGAAAAAAATACTTGGCTAGATTAGAGGTGGACTTTGGCTCTGAGGAAGGGTTTAAGAATGGTAGGTGGTCTTATATCGTGTTAATAAATGATGGACTATGAAGTGGATTTGGCATAATATATTATTATATTAGTGTTTATAGAAGATTAGTATGATGTGATATTTGTCCTGTGTGAATTATCCCATAAACTTAAATAGATCCTAGTGGTCAGTTAGTCTGTGGGAATGACTAGGATGACAATTCTTTAAAACAGACCTGTGGGAATTAACATATAGAATGGAAATACAAATATTTTATGTCTGTGTGTATTTCCCTTCTATCCCACTCTCCCCTTCCCCCACAAAGATAGAAAGAGGAAAGAAAAAGAGAAACATTAAAAGATTAGTCTTTCAAGTAGGCTTTATTATAGAGAAAGGGGCAACAATGTTACTGAACTCAGTCTGACTGCTTGCTGCTTGAAAAAAGGCAAAAGATTTATACGATCTGAAGAGAAACCAGAGTATTGCTTGCCGCTTGAAAGTCAGTACCTAGAAGCACGTGCCAGTAGAAACAGAAAGTTACTTTAATCAGAAAGACAGCAATCTAGGGAGAAGGTGGACTTGTGTACCAGAATCAACTCGCATGATTCTGCTTTGCCATGAAACTTTTTAAACGGAAAAAGGGAATTAATCTCAGTTAATCATTAAAATAGGGGGTCAGATTCATCACCATCTCTGCATGCAGACTTGTCAAATCCTTTGAGACCTTTCTTTAGACGCTATCTCGTTCAAACAGTTTGTTCAAGAGATTACTGAAGAGGGAAGCTTGGGAAGAGATCTGGTCATCTGTTAATTACTTATTCTTCATTTCTATTTCTTTGATCTAAGGAAAGAGCCAAGAGGTTAGGCAAGGTATTGTGTGATCAAAAGAGTTGAAAGGTGTGTGTGCTTGAGCCAGAGATCAGTAGAACATGGGGGATGCCTGGTTTAAGATTAATTACAATATGGCTTTGCTAAAGTGACAAGGTTAAAGGGGCCTCCTGTAGAGAACTCTTTACTGCAAAGAGCTCTTTTCTGCCATAAAAGCTGCTTACAAATCCCTAGTGTCAGAGCACCATTCCATTTCTGTGGAATTATATGTGAAGGTCTGTCTCCTGTTACTTCTTTATGCTGATGTAGGGCACCGTAGTTTCAGAGTGGAAGATGTCAATGTGGGTCTGTAGCATCTCTTTGCCTACAGTTTTAGTTGCCTGCTTACACATATGGGCAGAAAAAGCTGCAGTTATTTTGATGCCCACAAAGATATAGACTGTTATGAGCAAGAGTGTTAATCCTTTTCTCTTGAGTCTAGTTCTTGGAATTGTGGTGAATATAGATTCAGTATTGCTCAAGATGGAGCAGCTTATGTCATGGCTACAGTCTGGTCACCATGCAGTTAGCTTTTTCCCTCTGGCGGCAGTTACAGTATTTATAAAAGAACTTAGGAATGTGACAGTGAAAGATTCTGTGACGCCATTGTCCTAATTATTAACTGCTTGAGCCTGCTCTTTTTGTGACTCAGGGATGTCTAGGAGATTTCAGCTTTTCTATATACAAGAGGCAGAGGACATAGTGGAGCCTTTGTAATTGTGGGGACCCCATAGGGTTCCGCTCAGTTTAAAAATACTGCAAAAGTTATCATTTTGATCAGATTTTTCTTACTAAATGACTAATAGTATTTGGAAATGATCCCACAAATTAGTAGCTAATATATTTAGTGTTCTTCCGCAAGATTAATTATCTCTAATAAAAAGAAAACTTCTTATTGATTCTTTACCTTGCTAGTACTGTTTTCATGGGCTCATTAATTAAATTTTTGTAGCCAGTCATTTATTCATTTTGGTCTTTTTATTGCAAAATGAATTCCAACCCTGAATATAAATGATTTTATGTTAACAACAAAATTGCAAGCATTTTGTAACATTGTATATGTTATTCTTCCCATAAACATCTCAAGGGAATCATACACATTAGAGATGGGCAAGTCCTATTAGATCTTGTTTCTATCTTGCCGGTATGGAGTCTTGCTTGCCCTATAGTACAACCCCAAGAGCTTTTTCTCAACCAGTTTTACATTTTTTCCAGTGTAATTTCCAGAAATTTCAGAAATTTTAATAAATTTTTAGAGTTCCCTGGCAGTCTAATTTGTGCCTGTAGCCCTTTCTTTATGAGTATTTTCCCCTTGGCCTAAAGTTGCTTTTACTGCTACTTAGAACATTCATGTAATTTATATATATTCAAAGTATTATCCTGTTTACTATCTCTGTATGTGAAAAAGGTACATATTTAATTTTGTACATCTGTCATTAATCTTTCATTTTATATATTCTGTGATTTTAATGCATTTATTATAATTTGTTAAATTTTGTAAGCGATAGAGACAGTCATCTTAGAATTTTTACTCTGTAATCAGGGTTTTGAATAATGAATGACATGTCTAAAAATGCCATAATTTAAAAATAATTGTGACATCTGTGACTTTATATTCATGTAATATCTTATTATAATAAATACTATTGTATTGAAGGCTATATTAAAAAAATTTTTTTTTGAGATTACACCAGCACCCACTAACTTTAGTATCAGCTGCAGTAATATTTACTTTAGAATTAAGGAAATTTTTTTAACCATTTTTTGGAGCTTTATCGCAACAAGATTTAACTTACAAATACTTTTAAACTATAAACAAATCTAAATATCATCTATCAGGTAGCACCAGTCACTATTCATGAAAACAAGTCATTGCTCATTATCTTAATTAATTAATTAATTATATTAATAGTCTTTTTTTTAGAGCAATTTCAGATTCACAGCAGAATTGAACAGAAAATAGAGAATTTGTACATAGCCCTCCCCACCCACACATATATACTCTCTTACCCTGAACATCCTTCATTAGTGTGGAATATTTGGTACAATCCATGAGCCATCATGGACACATTATTATCAACCGATGCCTATAGTTTATATTAGGGTTCACTCTTGATGTTGTATATTCTATGGGTTTTGACAAATGCATAATGGCATGTAGCCACCACTACAGTATCATACAGAATACGTTCCTTGCCCTAAAAATCCTTTGTGCTCCATCTATTCATCCCTCCGTCCCTCCCTCTCCCCAAACCCCTGGAAACCACCATCTTTTTATGGTTTCTGTAGCTTTGCCTTTTCCAGAATGTCATTTGGTTGGAATCATACAGTTTGTAGCCTTTTCAGACTGGCTTCCTTCATTTAGTAATATGTCTTTTAAGTTTCTTCCATGTCTTTCATGGCTTGGTAGCTCATTTCTTTCTTTTTTTTTTTTTTTTTTTTTACTGCACATATATTTTTTAATTTACATATATGTACTGTTCATTGTTTCTAAGAACATTTAGAGCTTTAGCTTTTTAAACGTACATAGTTATCAAAGGAATAAAGCCAACCACAAAATAAGAATTAATTCAAAAAGATACATACACCCCGCTATTAACAGCAACATAATTTACAATTGCCAAGAAAAGTGCACATCAATAGTTGAATGGATAAAGAAGATGCAACATATATATATGTACTGGAATACAACTCACCCAAAAGACAATGGCATATTTTCCATTTGTGGCCCTTCATTCACTTTTTTTTTCAATTCAAAAACCAGTATTTTATAACTGGCATAAACATTTGCATTGCATCAAAAACAACAAAATGCCTAGAAATAAACTTAACGAAGGAGGTTACCTATGCTCCAAAGACCGAAATGACACAAAGAAATAGAAAGATTTCTTGTGCTCTTGGATTCAACACTATCAAAATGGCCACACTACCCAAAGCAATGCACAGATCCAATGCAGCCCCCATCAAAATACTCAAGACATTCCTCATAGAACTAGAACAAACAATTCCAAAATTTATAAGGAGCCACAAAAGACCTCGAACAGCCAAAGCAATCTTTTGTTCGTCTTTTTTTTTTTTTCCTTCTTCTTCTCTTTCTTCTTTTCTCTTTTCTTATGGTTTGATGACTAGAGAAGTTCCTTTACCATTTGTTATAAAGCTGGTTTGATGGTGCTGAAATCTTTTAGCTTTTGTGTATCTGTGAAGCTTTTGGTTTCTCCCTCAAATCTGAATGAGAGCCTTGCTGGATAGAGTATTCTTGGTTGTAAGTTTTCCCCTTCTATCACTTTAAATATGTTTTGCCACTCCTTCTGGCCTGTAGAGTTCCTGCTGAAACATCAGTTGATAACCTTATGGGAGTTCCCTTGTATGTTATTTGTTGCTTTTCTCCTGTTAATTTTAATATTCCTCTTTATCCTTAATTTCTGTCAATTTGATGACTATGTGCCTCCTTGGGTTCCTCTTTGGGTTCATCCTGTGTGGCACTCTCTGCACTTCCTGCACTTGGGTGACTGTTTCCTTTCCCAAGTTGGGGAAGTTTTCGGTGATTATCTCTCCAACAATTTTTTCAGGTCCTTTCTCTCTCTATCCTCTTTCTGGGACCCCTATAATGCAAATATTAGTGTGTTTATTGTTGTCCCATAGTTCTCTTAAATTATCTTCATTTCTTTCCATTCTTTTTTGTTCTGTATTAGTGATTTCCACTAATCTGTCTTCTAGCTCTCTGATCCATTCTTCTGCCTCATTTAGTCTGTTCTTGGTTCCTTCTAGTGTGTTACTCATTTCAGTGATTTTATTCTTCAATTCTGTTTGGGTGTTCTTTGTATTTTCCATCTCTTTGCTGAAAACTTTGCTCTTTGCATCTATACTCCTCTTGAGTTCTCTGAACATCTTGGCCATCATTACTTAAAACTCTTTCTCAGATAAATTACCTATCTCCTCCTCATTTATTTCTTCTCTGGGATTTTATCTTGTGCCTTGGCCTGGAAGATATTCCTTTGCCACCTCATATTGTCTATCTTTCTGTTTTTATTTTTAGATAAGTTAGTTATATTTCTTGACCTTGGAGATGTGGCCCTCTGTGGGAGATATCCTATGCATCCTAGCAGTACACTCCTCTCTTGTCATCCAAGGATCAGGGTCCAGCCAGTCCCAGTGTAGAGTCTGGCCTGTGTTTGTCGATTCCTTCCACAGGCTTTGGGATTGTTGTTCTCTTATTTCTAGTATCTGGCCCTTCGTGGATGAGGCTGGACTAGAGGTTTATGCAGGTTTCCTGGCAGGAGAAGCTGGTGCCTGCCTATTGCTGGGTGAAGCTTGTCCTGGACCTCTGGTGGGTAGTCTGTGCCTAGAGGCCTTTGTGGCTCAGGAAGTCTGCTGATAAGTGGGGCTGTGTTCCCACCCTGTATGTTGTTTGGTCTGAGGCTTCCCTACAGGCTGTTGGGTGGGCCTAGGTCTTGTTGCTAATGATACAATCAAAATGACAGCGTCCAGGAAAGCTCATATAGATGAACACTCCCAGAATGTCTGCCACCAGCTTTCGTGTCCCCTGGGTGAGCCACAGCCATCCCCTACATCTCCAGGAGACCCTCCAAAACCAGCAGGTAGGCCTGGCCCAGGTTCCCGTGCTATCACAGCCTGTGCCCTTGGACCTGGCACACATGAATTTCCTTGTGTGCTTCCCATTTCCCCCAGTCTCATGGGGCTCCTGGAGCCAAGCCCCGCTGGCCTTCAAAACCAGATGTCCTGAGGTCTGCTCCCAATGCTGGAACCCTGGGCTGGGGAGCCTGACATGGGGCTTAGAACTCTCACTCCTGTGGGAGGGCCTCTGTGGCTTCACTGTTCTTCAGCCTGTGGGTCGCCCACCTGGAGGGTATGGGGCCCAATTATATTGTGATCACTTCCCTCCTACCATCCTATTGTGGTTCCCTCTTTATGTTTCCAGTTGCAGAAGATCTTTTTGCTAAGTTCCCAGTCTTTTTTTCCATGATTGTTTAGCATTCAGTTGTGGTTTCATTGTAGATGCAGGAAGAGGTGAGCTAGTCATCCTACCACTCTGCCATCTTGACTGGAAATCTTTTTATTCTTTTTCTTTTATTCAACTGATATTTATTAAGTGTCTTCTAAGATCTAGGTATGTGACCTTTCCATGTGGCTTCTAAGCTTCCTCATAGCGTGGAGGATGGGTTCCAAGGGTGATGACTTCGAAAAAGAGAGACAATGAAAGAGACAGAAACAAAGAAACAGAGAAAGAGCGGGCAGAAACTATATTATCTTGTCTGAACTACTTTTAGAAGTCTCATTGCCTTAATTTATAAGACTACAGATCACTCCTGCCATTCCTAAAAAGAGAAAAGGAATACTCTCAATGGTTTTTACTATCTCTCACTCATTTTTTGTTTTAATTAACATTTCCAGCCATGAATTTGCATCAGTTTTTTTCTTTACTTCAAATCATAAATGATTTTTATTATGTGCCTAGCAAAATGAATAATTAGAAAGTAAATTATTAGTTTTCCAAGAGAGAAAAGTTTTATTTTCTCTTATGAAATTCTTATATGAATAAACCATAAGAAAACTTCTTCACATGACTGCAGAAGAATTAACTGAGGAGTACAATGATTTAAACTTCCCTAGTTCTGAATTTTTGATAGCTGAGCTGAAGTTTACTAGTACTGTGTAAGAAATTACTCTTGATACAGTGGTACCTTCCATGTGCACTAATTGGAAGACTAAAGTCTCCCAGAGTCTGTGCAAAAGAAAGACGCACAGATTATATTAAAATACCAGAATTACAGAGTTATTGTGTCAGTTAAATACGTATAGCAACAAGTAAGGAGATTAAGAGAATGAGAAGACAGGCCATGCACTAGGAGAAAAGTATTTACAAAAGGCATATCTAATTAAAGACTGTGTTGTTGAACCCACGTTTGTGTGCCAAACAGAACAGTGAGGTCAAACAGTTTGGAGGGGAGAAAGGTTTATTGCAGGGCCAAGCAAGAACAGTCTGCTCATGGTCAAAGCACCCGAACTCCCTGATGGCTTTCAGGGAAGAGTTTTTAAAGGCAACATTTGGGGTGAGGGCTCCAGGGTGCATGACTTTCTTCTGATTCATTGGTGGTGAGGTAACTTTGTGCTATTTCAGGAATCTTAACCATCAGCCTTCTTGTTCCAGCCAGATTGGGGTCTACGTGCTTGCTGTCAACATGTAGTCACCATCTTCTATCTGGGCGGGAATCTTATTAGTTCCTGCAGAACAACTCAAAGATATGCATCCAATTGTTATGTATATCCCTTCAGGAGGAATTAGGACTGTTTTATTGATGATACTATTATTTCTTGACTGCTTTTCTTTTTGTTTCTGCATTCCCTCACTTCCCTAATTACTAACTCCTTGTGTCAGTTCTTTGAAACTCAGGCAGGCCTAGGAGACTAAAGCCTTTTTTCTACAGACAAATGGAGAGAGCAGAAAAACTCCTGTGCCCCGCAAGGTTTTCACAGGATCTTGCTTGGTTTCAGTTTGCCCTTTCCTTTGATACTCTTCAATCCTGTGGTGAACAGGTAAGGGACAGCATAGGCAATAAAAGTGTTGGATAGAGAACAAGGTTAATCACAAACTTGGCAGGAGAACTTGGTTTTAGGGGGACTCAGTCGTAGCTGTTGTCCAGGATATACAAAGAACTCTCTTAAAACTCAACAGTAAGAAAACAAACAACCAGTTAAGAAATTGGGCAATTGATAGCTCACCAAAGATTTACAGATGGCAAATATGCATGTGAAAAGATGTTCAACATTAGATGTCAGTAGAGAATTACAAATTTATACAAGGAGGTACCACTACACACCTGCTAGAATGGGAAAAAAATCCAAAATTCTGACAGCGCCAAATGCTGACAAGGATATGGAGCAAGAGGAACTCATTCATTGCTGGTAGGAATACACAATGATACAGCCACTATGGAATACATTTTACCGGTTTCTTACAAAACTGAACATACTCTTATAATATGATCCAACAAATCATGCTCCTTGGTGTTTTACAAATGAGTTGAAAACTTATTTTCATACAAAAACCTGTACATGGATGTATAGCAGCTTTATTTGTAGTAACCAAAACTTGGAAGCAACCAAATGTCCTTCAGTGGGTGAATGGATAAATAAAGTGGCATATCCAGACAATGGAATATATAAATATATCATCACTGTAAAGAAATGAATTATGAGCCATGAAAAGACATGGTGGAATTTGAAATGAGTATTACTAAGTGAAAGAAGCCAGTCTGAAAAAGCTACATGCTGTATGATTCCAACTGTTCTAGTTTAGGTAAAACTATGGAGATGGTGAAAAGATCAGTGGTGTTGGGGGTGGGAGGGATGAATATGCAGAGCATGAAGAATTTTTAGGGCAGTGAAACTGTTCTGTGTTATACTCTAATGATGGTTATGTGTCATACATTTGTCCAAACTCATAGAATGTGCAGCAACAAGAGTGAATTTTAATGTAAACCTGGACTTTGGTGATGATAATGTGTCAGTGTACATTCATTGATTAAAACAAATGTATCACTGTTTCAGAATGCTCATAATAAGGGAGGTTGTGCATGTGTGGGAGTAGGGGGCTGTATGAGAACTCTGAATTTTTCATTCAAAATTTCACTGTGAACCTACAACTCCTTTAAGAAATAAAGTCTATTTAAAAATAAAGAAAGGGACAAATCAGAAATAGACTCGTGGACGTAGAAAATAAACTGTGGTTACCAAAGGGGAGATGGGGGTAAGAGATAAATAAGGAGTTTGGGATTAACAGATGCACATTATGATATATAAAATAGATAAACAACAAGGACCTACTCTATAGCGCAGGAACTATATTCAGTTTCTTGTAATAGCATATAATAGAAAAGAATCTGAAAAGAATATGTGTAACTATAGGAATTGCTTTGTTGTACACCTGAAAGTAATACTATAAATCAGCTACATTTCAATGAAATAAAAATTTTAAAAATGAATAAAAAAGAATAAAGAAGGGGAAAGATACGAGGTTGGCTAACACACTCAGGCACGATAGGGTACAACTGGGAGGAAGGACCATAGCACTCACTTCTGAGTTTTACAAGTTCTTTTGTCTGTCTGGTGCCAAACAGCCTTCCTTGCAAATAACATAACTTTAAGGACCAGAGTAGTATGTGAGCTAAGGAACTCAGTGGAGGGATGGGGCTGGGTGGACTCAATACATGTCTACTTTTGCAGGAGTAACTAAGCCTGGCACCAAGTATAATCCACCAAAGACTTGCTGAGCATCTGCGCCTTTCATCTTTTATATTGTTGACAGAGAACACATAAGGCCATAATGGGTGTCACCAACACATTTACAGCAATTTACTATGCCATATACCTCCTACCCATAAATAAAATTCTTAGGTAAGAATAATTTTAGCCTGTAATATTCTTTTGATAAACATTGAAAACTCTTGTTCTTAAATATGATTTAAAATTTCAAAACAAATATCTTTTGGAATCATTACTCTGACAGGTTTGGAAGTATATCCACGGCTTCTGACATCATAGTATCCTATGTAAATGAATATCCTCTGCATGAATGAGTGCTTTCTTTCTGAGATATTACTACTTCGTAAGGTAGCTCATCCCATTATTGCATAGCTCAAGTTGTCGTAAAGCTTTTCCTAACATTGAGCCAAAATCTGGCTATACACAACTTCCATACATTGAACCTAGTTTATCTTCTAGGCACTGTTTCTTAAATCTTTTGGGTCAGGGACTCCTTTGAAAATCTGATAGAAACTATCAATAACCCTTTTCCCAGGAAAAAACAATGCTCATATTCATAAATTTTTATCAAATAATTTCAAAGACTTTCTAGACCCCTTGAAGGCTTTTTTTTTCTTTTTTGAACCCAGGTCGAGATCCTCTGCTCCTGAACAAGATATGTCAAGTTTTTCGTATATATTAAAGTATAATAAAGACCTTAGGCTTAGCATTTCTAATTCCTTTAACAGTCCTAATATGACCCAATTTAAACAGACCTTTGCTATCCAAGTCATCTATTTTTGTTTATATTTTAATATATGTATCTTTCTGAATGAGATACCTTTAATTTTCATTTGAATCATCTCAGTCTTTGGGACTGTTATTCACATATTTGGAACACTTACAACAGCAGTTTTAGCTTTCACATCACAGTACGTTCTTGCCTCATACAGGGTTTCTGTTTAGCTTCATCTTTGCATCATCCAAAATTTCTGGGACAGTGCTTAACACATTGTAGGTATTTCAGGGAATATTTGTAAAATGAATAAAACTCCTTAGTCCTTTTTTGCATCACAAGCTGCCAAGCAAGTTTTACCACATATTATACTAATGTATGCCTGTGAGGGATGAGTTGGGAGTGTGTGTTGCACCATACTTAAGTAGTAGTTTTTTGGAAACTAAACTGGAGATTTAACATTTACTCTTGTTAAATTTCATTGTACAAGAGCAGTTCTTTTATTATCAAGGTAAGATGCCAAGGAAAATAAAATACTGATAATTCTTACTTTCTGTATATAATATGCACAGTTGAATAGGTTGCACATTATAGGTGTTTCACAAATGTTTGCTAACTAAATGAATAATTAATGATTATGATTTTGTAATAATCAAAGCATGTAATTTGAGAGCTTGATTCACTATTAGTGGATGTTTTATGCTTTATATTTGCAAATGAGTACCTTTAATATATTTTTCTAAAGATGAGCACCTTAAATTATAACTTCATGTGTACTTTCTAGATACCAGGATAGGACGCTTAACCTTAGTGTCCCCTATCTTCTCCCTCCCCAAATTGGTACAAATGATCATATGTGATAGAAGTCTATAATATAATTTTGGGCCTTCACCTCCTTGGAACATTATCTTAAGCCAACTCATTCGTGGTTCATACTCCATGTGACCTGGGAATTTTTTTTTTTTGGCTGCTTCATAGGCAGTTTTAATCAGCTTGGTAATCTTTTGTTGAATGATTAACTACACTTCTGCTTGTTTATATCTTCTCTTGAGGAACTCCCTCTTTGTTCCTCCTACTGAGTAAAAGAAAGTAGGGAACAGCAATGATTGGAATCCTCATCTTTTTTAAGCATCAAGAGGAAACTACCTTTGTGGTTATATTGCTTACTCTCTGGACTATGTTCTCCTTTTCATTTAATTTAGGGAAGCAGCATTGCTTCTTCATGAACCTGCTGCTTTCACTACTTGATATTTTTAGGAATCAAAGGCATCTTTAAATGGGTGTGTCTCTGCATAAACCAAAAAGCTTATCCTCCACTACCCCTAAGTTACCTGAATTTGAAGACCTGGTTTGTGAAGTTGATATCTACATGGTTCTCATATCTCCATATTGAGACTGAGCAACTTTCCAATCTAAGCTACTGGTGAGCTGTTTAAAGACCCTGTGCTTCTGAGAGAGTAGGAGGTTGAGATAGCAAAGTGACAAGGAGACTGACTATGGCACTCTATCCTGAGATGTATTTAAGTCAGGTGTTCTCAAACAAGATGCATGGATCCCTGAAGCAGTGGTTCCCAAAGCTGACTCAACCTCAGGTTTAACTCAGATAGCATTTTAAAACTAGGAATTCCTGGGCCTGTTCTGTGTTCTTTTATTTTATGATGCAGGCACAGGAAAGGCACATGAAAACAAAGTTTATTATAAATTCAGAGGCCCTAAAAAGATAAAGTCACTGTATGCCACAAGGGAGTACGCTCAACCAAACAGGTGAGGAGCCAAGAGAGCAGAAGGGCCTATATCCTAGAGCCTTTCTTAGGGGATTCATGTTGGATTGCATAAGAAAAGGAGCCAAAAGGATTTCATAGATGCATTTGAATGTTCCTAAGTCATGGTCAGGGGAAGACAGGAAAGGGAACTTGTGGCAGAGGTCAGTCTTATCAACTTGGTGCACATGGTCACCTGGACAGGTTACTTAGAGCCTGTTTGTGGAGATGTTGATACAGTGGGGGAAAGATTTTAAACTATGAAGTTTTAAAAATATTTACAATAAAGTGCCCCATCCTCAGAGTTTTTGATTCAGTAGATGACCAGGGTGAAGGCTTAGAAATGTATATTCTTAAAAGGATCTCCAAATGATCTTGGAAACCCCTGAAATTGTGGTGCAAATTTTTATCTTTTATGTTTCTGGGGAGCTACAGCTTGCATCAGACCCCGAGATTACTTTGACCCCAAAGAGGTTAAGAACACTTGCTATAAGCCATCGGTTTTCAAACTTCAAGGTGCTTCAGAATTATCCAAGGACTTGGTAAAATACTCTTGCTAGCTGCCCACCCACCCTTAGAAATTCTGATTCAAGTAGGGGTGGAGCCTGAGAATTTGCATTTTAAAATAGTTCCTTTATATTGTTAATGCAGCTGGACAGGGACTACCCTTGAGAACCACAGTTTTAAGACTTGGCTAACACCATTCTGTGCCTTCAACTTCAAGCTCTGGAAGTAAAGTATACCTTTCAGGATTCTTCACCAATTAATATAGTAATAAACATAATGAAGCCTAATAAGCTCCATCTATTTCACTACTGTAAGAGAACGGTGAGAAAATTCCCTCCTTTCTAGCAAAGCAAGTGGTAATGGAGAGTTCACTCATTGATAAATCTGTTTCATAAGCAATTGGCTTCCTTTAAAATTTTTTTTTTGTTGAAGTACAGTTGATACATATTATATGTTACAGGTATACAATTTAGTGATTCACAATTTTTAAAGGTTATATACTCCATTTATAGTTATTATAAAATGTTGGCTGTGTTCCCCGTGTTGTACAGTACATCCTTGAACCTATCTTACACCCAGTAGTTTGTGCCTCCCATTCCCCACCCTTATACTGCTCCTCCCTCCTTCCCTCTTCCTGCTGGTAACCACTAGTTTGTTCTCTATATCTGTGAGTTCACTTCTTTATTATATTCATTAATTTGTTGTATTTTAGCTAGCAATTTCTTCTTTATGTAGCATTTCTTCCCATCAGAGTAGAAACATGCATGATTCCATGACCATTTAAGTGGTTTTTTTTTAGGTAAATAATGTAATTTTTCAAATAAGCTCATATTATCCAAAGCCAAGTAGAATACTACTCAAAGTTAAAATATAAAATATAATTTGACCTAAATGTGATGAGAAGCAGGAAAGATGATCCTAAGGATTCCTGAAATGAGGAAAACTGGTTCTGCTTTAAAAAGCTCCTAAAAATAGGTGGTCAGGGAAGCTTTCAGATCTCTAAGGAAAAAGAATGTTTCAAAAGCTATAAAACACTACTAAATCCACAGGAGTCCCAGAGAAGTTTATTTGCCCATAGAGCTTACAGGCTGTCTGAAACTTTGAAGGAAACTGAGGTCCTGGAAGGAATCTTTATTATCCATGAAGAGTCTAATTAGTTAAGTGTTCCTCTGTCTACAGAGATAAACTTAAGCAAAGCTTCTGGACATCACTAATGTGCCTTAGTGTTTTCCTTTCCCACTTAGCCTTGGAACTTTCATTGCTTCATCCGTTTAGAGGGAGAAGTCCTCAGTGAAACAGGAACTCACCTGAGTTAAGAAAATAGAGCTTTAGTAGAGAGAGCGATAAATTAGGAGTTTGGGATTAACAGATACACACTACTGTTTGTAAAATAAACAACAAGGGTCTACTGTATAGTACAGGGAACTGTATTCAATATCTTGCAATCTATAATGGAAAAGAATCTGAAAAATTATATATGTATAATTATATATATATATATCTCCAAATCACTTTGCCATACACCTGAAACTAACACAACATTGCAAATCAACCAAAATTCAAAAAAAAAAAGACAGCTTTAGAGGAGAGGGACTTTATTTAAAGGAAGTGTAACAAAATTATATGAGTGGTTATTAACCTGAAATTAGGTTATGAGTATTCGTTTTCTCTGTCCTTTTTTGCAAAATAATTTCAAATTCTCCTATAATATATTAAAAAGGAAGGAAAATTCATTTTAAATGAATCATAATTTGTTAGTAATTCAAAGAAAACACTTTAGTGCCAAAGTCTTTATGTAGAGTTCTCTCTTCCATTGTAGTGTACTTGGCATTGTAGTTAGTACTTTGATATTTCAGGGTTCTCAAAATGTTGGCATAAGTTATCAGTACTTAAAAAAATATGAAACTTTGATAACTTTGGTATTGCCTTTCCATATTTTGAATCTGACTATTACCTAGTGTATGTGATTATCACCTAAAATATGTTAATTTTTAAAATAACCAAAATAGCTATTATATTATACTTAATGGAAATTGTGAATACCCCTTGTTAGTTGAAAAATTCAGCTTCCATGTTGTTGAGTTTTTGACAAACAAGGAGATAATGGGGAAATAATTGGAGAACCTTGTTGACCTGTGCTACACAAGAAACAGATGTTTGCCAGACAGAAATGAAAATTAAAAAGTTAAAGAAATAGAATTGAATAGATACCTTATTCAAGTTTTCAAGAGCGCAAGCAATGAAATGATTAAGAAAAATTGGAAAAAATGTTTTAAGATACTTTATTTAGCTTAACTTTGAATTTCTTACGTATTTTTCCAAGTATTAGAATGCTTTGTGTTTATGGTTAGGTTGATTTAATTTTGTAGTATTTCTTATTCTCACAAAATTACATTTACTTTTTCATTATAAGAGTTAAAAGATCTATGGATTACAGAAATTCTGTGCCACAGAAGTCTCCCATGTGGTTTTATTTCTGCCAAGCAGAACAAGCCTTGGTTAACTTAATTCACTCTGAAATGGGAGATACTACTTTTTACTTTTGATGCTGCCATCTTTTGTGATTGATACGTGAACATTCATTCAGCAGTACTCTTTTTTGCTTTCATTTATGCAAAAGTAGTAGCTATGTTTATGAAAAGTTTGGCTTAATCTTGCTTATCTTAAATATTAAGTTGCTTAAGGCATAAAGTATTTGAATCTTGGAAAGAATCTTTAATATTTTATGAACAACCCTTGCCAGAGCTAGAAATGGGATCCTTCAGTGACAGATCTGTCAACTTAGTTTTCATCTAGATTCTTGATTGCTTCTGGTTATTAGAAGCTCACTACTCCATGAATAAGTCTGCTTTGGTTTGATAGTGTTTAATTTTTTTAAATTTGTACATTCTTTGTGCTGAGCTAGAATTGGCCTTTCTGGAAATTTTACTTATAAGCTTTTTCCTTTTCAAATTACACAACCCTTTAAACAATTGGACATAATTAATTATTTTTTGTTCTCCACTTCTTTGGGCAAGACATGTTTCATTCCTTCAAATGATCCTAATAATCCATGATTTATAAGTGTCTTTGATACATCTCAGTTTGTAATTGTCCCTCTTCTGTTATGATGTCCCAAATAGAAAAAGATACTCAGGGATGGTACAACAAATGCAAAATCTAAAGGGACTGTTACCTCCCTTGTTCTGGGTACTTTGTGTCAAAATTTGATTTGCCACCCTTCCGTCCCCTCTTTTTTAAAACTACATAACTTACATTGGCTTAATATCTTGAAAACCTCCAGGATTCTTCCACATAAATTAATTAGAAGCTAGATTTCCCTCACATTCTACTTATGTACTTGACTTTTTAAACCTATAAATAGGACTTAACCTTTTCATTATTAAATTTGGGAGCTAATTATTTCAGCTTTTCTTGATCATTTTAAAATCTAGGTCTTTAAAAAAATTTTTTTTAATTGAAGTACAATCATTTACAATGTGTCCATTTCTGGTGTACAGCAGAGTGTCCCAGTCATACGTATACATCCATATATTCGTTTTCATATTTTTTCATTAAAGGTTATTACAAGATATTGAATATAGTTCCTTGTGCTATACGGAAGAAGTTTGGATTTTTTTTTGATCTAGAGTCGCTAACAGTTGCAAATCTCAGACTCCCAAATTTATCCCTTCCCCACCCCCTTTCCCCTAGTAACTAAGATTGTTAACTATGTCTGCAAGTCTGTTTCTGTTTCGTAGATGAGTTCATTAGTGTCCTCTTTTTTTCTATTTTTTAGATTCCACATATGAATGATATCATATAGTATTTTTCTTTCTTTTTCTGGCTTACTTCATTTAAAATGATAACCTCTAGGTCTGTCCATGCTCCTGCAAATGGCATTATTTTATTCTTTTTTATGACTTAGTAGTATTCCATTGTATAAATATACCACAACTTCTTTATCTAGTTATCTGTTGATGGACATAAAGTCTAGGTCTTCATTGTATTTTTTATAAGGTGTATTTTTCAGTCATTCTGTTATTTGTTAATTTGCAAATAACGATAGCCTTCAAGTGATAGTGTGTAAGACCAAAGATGAAGTGATAGTATGTTATAGGTTGAAAAACAGTACTGTTGTTCAGTACTCTTTAACCAGCTACAAATGCACCAAGGACTGTTATCTAGCCCATATTTTATTGACTTACCTATTTCAGATTTTCTTGATGAAAGTAACCTTTGTTTTTATTAAAAGACAGATTACACTCAATGAATATATTTGGCTCTTAGTAATCAATATGTGTGTTTTCTTCATGATTCTAATTATCCATCTTGGAGTTTTGCTGAAGCTTAAGTTTACTAACATGTAGTTTTCTTCCTAAAATTGCCTCTGTCTTCCTTTATAAATATTAATAGATATTTCTTTCTAATATCATGATGTCATGATTTTTTCAAAAATTGCCAGTAATCGCTCTGAGTTTATATCTGTCAATTTAATATTCTAACATGTAATTTATTTGAACCCATCCAAACTTGGAATTTTGGTTGTTTAATACAAGCACGAAAATTTTCCTTTTATTTTTGTAATAGTAGAAAAGTGAAGAAGGCCTAAATATGCAACACTGAGAAAATACATAGTAAAACTTAATACTCATGTGCTTGATTAAGTATGTATTAGGTAGCTATTTTAAATTATGGCAGTGTTATAACATGAAAAGAATACTGAGTAAAATGAGCAACTTACAAATTGTATGTACCTTAAAACTTGGTAACAGATACACATACTTGTGGGGGAAAAAAAAAAGCCAAAAATACAGTTTCATGGTTAAGAGGCTGAGTTCATGGTTAGAACTATGGGATCCTTTTCACCCACTTCTTTTGTTTTCCAAATTATCTCTAATTAATTATGTTATTAATAAGGAAAACTAATTGTTTCTTGAAACAAAACAAAAAAGAACATCTACCTATCCTTTATGGTTTAGTTTATTTTTAATCTTTAGTTGACACTTTCCACATTAAAAATATTTTTCTTGACAGAAGAAACAGTAACAAAATAGAATTAAATTTTCCTTTTCTTTTAACTATTGGTGTTTTATCATCTTCTCAAGTGGTGTTTTTCAGAACGTAGCTTTAAAAATTCCTTTATGTTGAATTGTTTTCCTAATACTGCTTGTTTCTTCTTTCTGATAGGTGACATAAGTGTCAATGAAGCATATTAAAATATATGTTTGTTATGTTCTACCTCTTTTCCTTGGTAGTATATGATTCTGCAGTTTCTTCTAGACAAGTTTCATTTTCCTCCATTTTCAGGTCATAGTTTAAAGTTTTATTCAGCCAATAGCAAAACACTTTGCTATCTGTCACCTCATGTCAACAAGCATGAAAACAATGTTGCTTTCATATCATCTTAACATTATAGAAATCATTTATTCATCTATGAATTAGGAAGTCCAGTTTCTAGTCCCAAGGCTCCTGCAAAACAGTATTTTGACAAGAAAAGTTAATTTCTCTGTCCATTTCTTCATCTGTAAAAATGTGATTGTTAATCTCTAAAATTCCATTACTATCTCTAACAGCCTTTTCTTTCATTAAATTTTCTCATTCTCATCCATCTGATTTGGCAATCCACGTTTATTTTACACTAAACTCCCATACTTAAGCTGTTTTGGGACTTTTTAAACTATCTATTGATTACTATTTATTTATACTCCAGTTTCATACTGTTTTATTAATTCAGTTATGTTGAATCTATTAGGGCTAGTTCCCTATCCTTGATTTTTTCTCTTTTCTCTTTCTAGAACTCTTATAATTATATTTGCTTTTCTATAAATTTGGTTTGTCTAGTTCCAGAATCTTACTGATATTTTTATCAATCATTTTAAAGTTACAGAATAATATATAGAAAAATTGTATATTATTCACAGAGGTTTAAAGGAAAAAATCAAGTATTCAGAATATTATATATATGAGCAAGGGAACCAAAGTAAATCATGAAGCATGGTCACTATATTAATGAATTTTAAGGTAATTACTTCTGCTGTTGTAGTGATGTTTCTAGTGGTTTTGAAAGAAATCTTAATAACTTACCAAAGAAAGTTAAGCATTTAATTCCTATCATATTTGGCTTTATGTGGTTTCAAGATATAAATATAACTATGTCCTAGTAACAGTATAAAATACAGGTTAGAATAAGATGAAAATATAGGTCTAAAAATATAGTTTGGAATAATTTATTTGTTTATGGAAAGAAAAATTGGTTGTCTCAATGGCACATTGAAGTTATATAGAAAGACCTGTGAAGTTATAGAGAAAGAAAAGTACAGTCAGTTCTCCCTATTTGTGGCTTCTGCATCTAAGGATTCAATCAACCATGGATGAAAATTTTCAGAAAAAACATTCCAGAAAATTCCCCAAAGCAAAACTTGAATTTGCCTTGTACCTAGCAATTATTTCCATAGTATTTGAATTGTATTAGGAATTATAAGTAATCTAGAGATGATTTAAAGTATATGAGAGGATATGCAAAGGTTATATGCAAACAACTATGCTATTTTATAAGGGACTTGAGCCTTCACAGATTTTGTTTGTTACGTTCCTGGGCCCTGGAACCAATCCCCTGCAGATATTGAGGGATGACTACTGTAAGTGAAACCTCATAATATTGGGAGGAGGAAGGACTGTTAAGAGGGAATCTAAAAGTGAAGTCATAAATACAGTAAACTGATAAAACTATTCTAGATTACAGTATGTTTTATTAGTACTCAGACTAGAAGGAAAAAATTAAAGGGCACTGAATGCAGCCATATGCTTACTGAAAAACAGAGACTTTTGGCATAGTGTTTTTATGTTCTCAGCAGTGATTTTTCTTAAGCCAACTATATGTCATAAAAACTGACATGACATCTGCAAAGTTAAAAAATGGACACACATTCTTTTTTTGCATTCCTTTCCCCTTATGACTAGGGCAGTTATCAAGGATATAGTGAAGAAAGCAGGGAAAAGTGTAGTAATTCAAGACATCCCATACATACTGGTTGAATGAATCTCCTGCATGCTTAGGAGAGGGAAGAGAGTTTAAAAATCAAGATTAGGTTCACATCATCTGGAAATTCTTATGGAACTTCATGATCTATTGAAGATATGAAATTGCTAAATCTTTACAGTGCCTGGGAGATCTACATGAAATCATTAATGTAAGGATGTTAATCATTTGGGCGTTACCATGATGCAGGAGTTACATATTTGATTGTGTATTTTCATAGATTTATAGGTCAATAGAGCATATTAAAAAATATTTTCCTGAATCTAGTCAGCCTTTATTAAAGGCCATATCAAATTCAAATCCTCTTTTTAACTACTGTTGTTCCTCTTCCTTTCCTATCCTTAAGTCTAAAAAGACACTTAAAATACTTAACCACTGAACTTAGAGGTTTTTATGTTTTTTTATAAAGGCTGTATACTTGGAGAAATCCACTTGTTTATTTAAGCTTACATATCCATAAAGATGAGGAATTTATTTCTTTCACGGCCCAGGATAAATGGAATCAAAATGCTGGTTTATTTTAACTCTTAATTGCATGTATGAAGGTTCTACAATTACTGGGAGGAACAATTTTTCTTCAGATAGCCACCATACAGTCAGTATGGTGCTTTCTTTTTAACCTCTGTTTACTTTCTCACCTCTGTTGATTTATTCAGCTTGTAACCTAGAAACCAGCTGAAAAGGAAGGAAGTCAGAGATGTGTATTTCTGGGCAGTAACTGAAGTAGTTTCCTCTTCCTCTAGCCTGGTTTAGCTACCAAGAAAAGACTTTTTACCCCACCCCCGACCTCAACCAAAAAGAAAAAAAAAGGGAAAAAAAAGAAAAAAAATTAGAAGTAACTCTTCAACTTCCTTATTTCATTAAGGAAGGTATCAGCCATAAGAACAACCAATTTTAAGGACTAAAATGCTGCTCTCCTCAAATTGGTGCTTTTTGTGGTCTGAAAGGTAGTAAGTAGTACCATCCATCCCTCATTGAGTTGTAAGATCAGGAGAGAATTAAGGAGACTTGATGTAGAAAGCTGAGCAACTTATGCTTGCTACCATGTGGGTTTTCTATATTGTTACTTCACTGTTTTTGTTTGTGTTAGAAATTTACCAGCGTTTCAGACCAGACTCCCATTCATATATTTATAAAAATATTTCTCAAGCCCAATTTAAGTATTAAAAAGATATTTTTGGTTTTCAACTAACTGTACCTCTGTAAACCCTTCATTTGCGTTAAGAATTGACTATATAGTATTTCTTTATAGTGATGGAGAGGCATCTAACTTTAATTCAACCCTAATGTAGTATGCAATAAAAAAGAGTGGTTTTTCAGTACTGATGTTAGTTATTTTGGTTTTACAAAAATCATTGCACTCTGTCACTAACAATATTAATGTTATGGCAGTTACATTCTTAGCTAAATGTAACTTCATGCTGTTTGATTCTGTAGGGGACTGATAGTACTTGAGGAACAAAGACAGCTGTTTTTCAGTTAATATTTATAGTCAAACCTGAATTTATGTGAGATTTTTAAGATGAATCTTACAAAATATTCAACTCATTCTCTAATGTACAAATAAACTGTAGAAATACAGTATGATATGTATTTAAAATTTGATGGTTTATAGTGTAATAACCTGAATTAAGCATTTGATGTTTCTTTGTTGTTTGAGGCTCAGAATAAGGCTGCCATATTTAGCCTGGGTTTTTGGGGGGGTTTTTTTGTAACTTATACTACATTAAATTCTTTTAATTCCATATATGTTTTATGTTCATGTCTTAAGTAATTATGAATGAATTATTGGGATGCTGTGTTTTAATAGTCACTTGACTCATTATTTAAAAATAGTTTGTTTTAAAGTTATATTTTAGTACTATCAGTGTTCTAAAGCTATGTTTTACCAACATTCTTGGTATAATCACTACCCTTCTCATTTATCCTTAAAAAAGGATTGATTGAGATTTTTGTAAGTGCAAGTCCATAATAGACTAAATTTAAAATGTCTTCTTTTCAGTGGTTAACCTGATGTTTTCTATGAAATGAAACTGATACACCTGGAGTAGATACGAAGGAACAGGGCATTGGCTGGTGGCTGAAAGTTTTTCTCTTAATAATTTGATGATTGTGTATGTAGTATAAAAAAAATCAGTGTTAATTTTAAGATTTATTGAAATTGAGATATCTACATTGGGACAAATTTATAATAAAAGACCATTCACAAACATAATTTTAAAATAGATGACTGTTTTCTTGCACTGGCAGGTATCTGACATTCTTTTTCCATATTCAGTGTGTATACTATACATACAGCACACATCTCAATTCAGACTAATCACATTTCAGTGCTCAGTAGTCCATGTGTGGCTATTATAGGTTTTTATAATTGTGAACTATTTAAATATTTTTATAAAGAGTGAAAATGTCTCAGGAATATTTTTTAGTCTACCAAAATAAATATTACCAGTTTTTCCTTTGAGTAAAGTGTCAGTGAGACTGTTGGATATGTCATTTGATTTCACTTAAGATTGTTATTGCAAAAATGTTTTAAACTGTTTATTTTCCTGTGTTTTTTTTTAATGTCAATATATTTCTTTAAGGAGAAACAGTTAAACTAAAAATAAATCCTTTACTTGAAAACACACAAAGTATTTTTGATGGTTTAACGTTATGCTTCATTCTTGCCAATTTGAGAGAGATTTAAATATTATTTGTTTTCTGCACTTTCTCACCTTGGTAAATCTGGAAAGCAAAAACTTTGTTATTTGCATTTGCTTTATGAAGGAGACAGTAAACTTGAGCTCTCAGTCTCGCCACTAGTCTGTCTTTGTCTGTTGTTAAAATTATGAGCCAGTCTCTTTGGCGCAGCCAAATGAGTAATCACCAGTAATGTGACTCGTGCTGGAAGTGACTCCATCAGCACCTGTGACGGAGGATTAGTTACAGTTTACAGAGCACCGCCTCTTCCCTTCTCTCAGTGTGCCCTGAGCCAAGTAGTCGTTCTCATTTGGGTGTCTGCACTGTTGGAAGCTACTGCAGTGTGTTTCCACGCGGAGTACAGTGGGAAAAGGCTTTCTCTAGCTGATGGATGGCTGTTCTCTCTATTTGGAGTATCTTACTGGTTATGTAAGCGACCTCGGGAGAAATTATCCTGACCCAGATCGGAGGATGCAGTAGTGCTTCAGCTGCAGGATTTCTTAGTCGTTAACACCACAGTGCTGATGACAAAGAGCGAGTTGTAATCCTCATTGCTGCCAGGACTGAGCCAGAGCAGACAGAAAATCGTCATTTGCTCTTCGGAGACTTGTTAGGTTACAGCCTCTGCTTCGTTCTGTGGTCTTGGCTTTTCGTACTATACAATGACGACGCTGCAAGTGAGCTCAGAAATGCTTGGTTTGAGAGCCATTTGCCTGTGATTTTTGAAGACTTAAGAAGTATTTAGGCTAGATTAAAAAAACACTGCTCAAGAACAAAATGGAAATGTCAGCTATACTTCTTGACCTTTAAAGCCGTCTTGTGAATATCTGAGATTTAAAGATAGTTTAAAATTCTCAAGAACAAAGTACGGTTTGTATTTCTCTGCTTCCTTTTTCTTTTGTCTTAATTTACATTTGGTTTTGCTTCTCAGCCTTAGGAAATAAGGTCACTGTCTTTTATAGATCTAGTCTTAGTTGTCTAATTTTAAGAATTTTTAACTATTTCATTTGTTTAGAAATATTTACTGTGTTTGTAGTAATTTCATAACACTGTAAAGATTAAACAACAGAGCTCTAGATTTTTAATTTAAAGTATTATAGCAGAAATGCTTTAGATTAGGATTTAGAATATAGTGTTTTAAGGGAAGTAGAAATATTTATTTTCTGAGGGTTTGTGTGTGTGTGTGTGTTTGTGTGTGTGTGGTGTGTTCCTGTCCCCACCCCCAGCTTGTTTTCTAACAGTGTTTTTCAATAGACCTGCTTGGGTGGGAATTTGGACTTTGTTCTTTCAAGTCACTCCAGTCTTTTTTTTTTTTTTCAACTAAACCTTAAACCTTGACTTCTGAAATATATCCTACATTGTTTTCTGCTTTAGTATTTTCCTTTAGTGAGATTTATATCAGATTTTTTTAATGAGCTTGAATTTTTTTTTTAACTTGGAAAAGGAATTGTTAAATGTTAACCGGAGATTATTAAAAACTCAGACTGCAGACATAAACTCCATGAATTTCCAGTTAAATGTTAAATGGTGAGCTTTAACATGGTTGGTTTGAGCAGCTGAGTTGTGTTTGAGAACTGTAGCTGATTTATTTTAAAAATGTTTTTTCGAGGAGGGCTCATCTGTTCGCCTCTTCCTCATGTGAATGGAATGTGGTGCAGCATGGAGCCCCAAACAGGATACAGTTGTTCTGAGCATTCTTCCTATAGCGTGGTAGGCCCTACTAGAAATGCAGGCTCTCAACTAAGTATTTACTTTGGCTTTATACTATTTTTAAAGTACAGTTAACACAGACAAAGGACCTTAAAAGAACTCTCAGTCCATTAATAAAATTGAAAAAATGTTTTGTTTCATTTATGAATGTTCAGTTTTTAATTAGTAATTTAATTTGGATTTTCAAAGGCTTTTTTCAAGATTGGAATAATAGTCTTTTTGTGATTAGGGCCATATTCTACTGTGACTTTGATCAGATGGTAGCTCATTGCTTCCCCTTAGGCTGTGGAAGTTCCTCATAGCATGGTATATCTTTAGTCTTGAATTGCTTAGCTATGCATGAGTTCTAGTTTCTTTACATTCCAGTACACCTAGACCCGTGAAGTATTTACTACAGATTCATCATAAAAGCTGTAGGAGCCATTCACCTTTATTTAAATATTTTTGTTTTTATTTTAACCTAATAGTATTTTTTTGAAATGGATGTGTTTTACTTGGATACGAAAATTAATAATAGTTACATCATTGATTTGCCACTTTAAAAATCAGGATGTATTTTAACTGTTAGTTTTATATGTTGTTTGTCTTTAATTTTTCCATAAAGTAGGAACAGTTGCACAATTTTAGGGTTGCTTGTTAAATACATATTGAAACATTTCTTTAACAAGTGCTATAAAAGTATCAGCACTTTGTGGGAACATATTTGTACTTTAAATATAATTGCAAATTTTCAAATTTGCAAGTCGTGGCTCTGTTTGTTATTTAAGAAGCATGGTATACTTTTGACCTCCATTTGTACATTTATCTATCAGAAATAGGCCATTTAAACTAGTCTTTTGACATTTCTGGTAAGTAAGTTCTACCGGTGGCTTTTCGGTCTTAAAATGAGAAATTTGTATTTTAGCCTAGAAACTAAACCCTTTTTTCCTCCTTAAGTTAGTAATTTAAAGTAGAAGTTGGCCTGTTGAAATTTACCCTTAGAACTCTGACCTACCTTAAAAAGCAGAGTTCTGAGAGGTTCTCTTCAGAAGAATGTTTTTCATATTATAAAATGACTAGGTCTCATAGGAAATGCAAACCACCTGTATTATTTGCGTAAGAAAGAGGCACTCAGACTAGAGAAGTTACTTCTTTTTCAAATCCTGCTTAATTGAATTGTATCTAGCCACTTAGATAATGCCTTTTGTGGACCTTTTTGTTAACCTTCACTAGTTGACCTGACTTGGTACTGTTTAAAAAGAAATAGAGCATTTGATAAAACTCCATGATTAAAATTTCTCTTGAGAAGGGGCCAGTGTTTTCTAGTTTATTAAAAACTAAATAAAGATACAATATGACAAATGTTACATATTTCACATAACACATATACTAGTAGACATTTTAAAGCCTAAATGAAATAAATGCTCTTGGATTTCATACAGGCTTTATTCAATTGTTAGGTAAAGTGAATAGGATTTTATGAAATGATAATTTTAGCAATTTAGTCTTGGTAAGTGGAAATGTTAGATGGCAACAGTAGCAGGAGATAGCTAAATAATGGAAGAATGTCTTTTTTTAAAATATAGTATCTCAGCCAAATAAAAATACTTTTGATAAAATACATAGTACTTAAAAGATTAGCCCTAGCACATGGGAGGTAGGATCTTGCTGTGATTAGGTTTTCTAATCATAAATATTGAAAATAAGTGGAAGTGTAAGAGAATTTTTTCATGTTAATTTACGAAAGAAGATAACATTTATAAGTTCATGCTGTGGGTAGTGTGGAAATAAGGCATGTTTAAAATGCTTACTTACTCTCATGTTTTAGCTTTTTCACAACACTTACAAAGTCCTCAATGAATCGAATTGAAAGCTTTAAAGACGACTTCTTAAATACAGAAATTAACTCTTTAAGAGCCTCTCTGTGCTAAAGATCTTGAAAAGTTTTCCCCCAGAGTGTTTATTAATTGTGATTAGTAAGATGTTAGATTTCTTTAAGACATAAATAAGAGAAGGGGGAAATAAAATGGCTTTGGATCTCCTGGGGATTTTTACTGTCTGTGCCAAAAGCTTTGGTTTGCATCCAAATGGTCACATAAGTTTCCTGTAGCAAGTAGATTTTCCCATGTGGTATAGGTGATTTAGAAACTGAGTTGCTTGTTTATCCCATTTTCCAAACTTAGATTCTTTATTTGTAAAGCCACTGTATGTTTTTAGGATAGTGGAATTTTCATTTTTAAGTTTTAAAACAGTATCATGAATATAACGTACTTGGTTTTTATTCAAGCTGCTTCTACTTCAAAACTGTGATAGTCATTTTAAAAAGTGCATTCATAGTACCTTTATTTCCTTCCTTCCTCTTCCTCTCCTGCCTCCCTCACTCCCACCCCAAGATATGGGTAAATTCCTTTATGTAAAAGATGAGTCTTCTTTAAAATAATCAAATGACCATGGATTTGACTTTCCCCCCAGCCCCACCCCCTATGTTTCCCCCTCCCTTCTTTTTTTGCTTTTTAATAATGAAAATCTGGAGAAAGATCTTTACCAAAACGTGGGTTTTGTGTAATACTTCTTACATCCCTCTTCTTTTCCTGCACCCTTCCCCCATGCTGCTCTTACTGAAGCAGCTGGATTTTTTATTTGTGCCTGGAGCAGGGGCAGGGTAGGGGGTGGGGGTGAGCAGTACACAGGGTGGAGTTAAAAGACCAGATGCATTTAAAATCCTTCTTGATGTGAATAAGCTATGGAAAAAATTACGTGTAAATCATAACTACTCTTTTATAAAGAATAATAAAGTAAAAAAAAAATTGTATTTATAATTTTTTAAACAGTTGGAGTAATATGCTCTCCTACCTAGGTTATTTTTTCAGAAACAGTTTCTCTTTTATTAGCAGAAATTTTTGTATGTATATATATTTGATTATATCCCTTTTTAAAAATAAATAACTGGAACTTTAAAAATAATATAACTGGAATTTTTTCATATTATTCCTTAAAATCTACTTCATTCCTTTTAAATAAATAGAAAATATTCTATTGTATGGATAAAAACATCACCTTAGATCACAATATGAAAACTAATATTGATTGGTATCCTGAAACTTTCATGATAATGACTTTAATGCATTATATTTACATATCCTTCTTCACATTTTGAGGATAAAAGCCAGAAAATAACCATTAAAATTTTTCATTTTTCTTTTACCAGACTTTCAAACCTTTGGTTGAAAAAAGTGTACCCAGTTCAATCACTGCAGTAGAATTCCTTGTGGATAAACAACTGGATTTTTTAACTGAAGATAGTGCCTTTCAGCTGTACCAGGTAAGACTTTTTAGATTGCTTTTAAAAAGTAATTATTCATTGGACTTCACTGATATTCAGATATTCTTTTGAATATTCAAGTCTAGCTAACAAGAAGATGTATGTATGAGGAACCCAGTGCATTTGATAAATTTTGGTTACTGGATAAATGATTCATTTATCTATCCAGTTAACAAATAAATACTGTGAACTTACATGATCCAGGCAGTGTCCTATTGTTGGGAATGCACAAGTGAGCAAAATAAAAGTCTCTTCCATTCTAAATAATGTCCATTGTTAGAAAATAACTGGCTAGACATTAGTATAAATTATCTTTGTCTCCAGCTCTGAAGGTTAAGAATTGGGTCAAGTAATGTAATTAAATGAGATTAGTGTTTACTATATACATACATACCAGCTTAGCATAATAGTACTTTATTTTCTTTTTAATTGGAAATTTTCTTTGATTGTCATTAATTGAATTGTTCAGTTTCTAAATTTTAGTTCCCAGTTGCATTTAATTACAAATACACTTAATTGGAAAAACATTTTCTAGTAGGCTTTTAAATTTAAATCATGTGAAGAAACTCATATACAAAATGTAAGCTAAAAATATATATATATAGTAAGCTGAATGTTTTTTAAAATCTCTAAGCTCCATAAGTTAATTTTTTTAAGATAGTGCTGAAAACGCAACTGAAGTTTGTTTTCTTTGTATATTTGAATTCTAGATTGAACTAAATCAATATATTTTATAGGTTTCATTTTACTTAAATAATTAAGATAATACAGTAAGCACACAAAGAAAGGACAAGTGAACTAGTTTGACTTTTTTTTTAATAGAGCTGAAAGTCGCTATTCCCATTTCATTTCATAATAGTTACTGTTTTTCAAAAGTAAGATGTAGAGGCATCGTTTCCATGGATAGAACAAAAGCTTGAGTTAATAAGCACTTGTTTGTTGTTTGAAGTTATACTTAGGGAGTTAGTTGTCTGCCTCTTCTATTAGATCTCCAAAATGAGATGATAGTTCCTTCGGTTTAATGTTATTTTCTGTTTTGAAGTCTACGTAAATAGGCTTTTGTTTTTTCACATTATTTTTTATAGGTCCTTAAATGGCTTCATTTTTGTCTTGCTAGGTTTTACTTTTTGATTGCAATGTTTACAGCTAAAAATTCATAGCAAGTTCCAGTTTAATATTGGAGATATTAGAGCTTTTCCCATGGGTTTGATTTGGTTTTGTCTTTAATTGTGAATGCCATTTAGTTTACTGTAGGCCTTATAATTTGTTTCATTTCTAACAGTCTTTTAGTGGAAATTAGACTAGGTGAGTCTAGGTAAAATTAAAGAAACCTTCCAACTCAGTATTTTAATTCTGTGGTTGCTGATTAACACTGTGGAAGTTACAGCTTGGATTTGATTTAGAGAACTGAAATCGTTATAAATTACTTTTAAAAATAGACTCTCGCCAGGTGGCCTAAAACTCTACAACATGTTTATTAAAATTATTTTGATTGAAAGATTGTGCTGACATTTTATAGGTTTTTTTTTTTTACACATTTATAAACTTGTAGATTCTGCTGATTCTATTATTTTGTTAAAAATAAAGGCACAAGAGCTAAAGTCTAATTTGATTTGGTGAACCCTGTGATTATCTTTGTTAGCTATTTATATTTCCCCTTCTAGTATAGGTAAGTTGATCTCTGGCCTAGAAGGATACTGTATCTTCCAGAGGTGACATGATTCATTTGACATTTTAACCATTTGTGTTTCACAAATAATGTGAATTCTCACTTCTAAGAAATCAGAAGGAATTGCGCTATGAGCACTTCATTTAGGATCCAGCATATCTTAATTTTAGAATTTCTTATGAATTTTAGAAGTAATAAATGGTATACAATAGAATTTTAGCATGTGTTTTCATTTTTATGTTTAGTGTTTTTTTAACCAGGTTAAAAAATACAAAAATATTTTCTCCAGTATGTAAATGACAGGCACCTACTGTAACATTTTAAATGAAAATTTACTCCAGAGATCGAAGATGGCTCGGCTCAGTCTAGATTTTCAAATTTATTTATTTAAATGAATTTGTGAAATATGGACATAGTCTAGGAAAAGGAAGTAATTTTAGAGTTCACAGAATTAGAGTAGTCTTTATCCCAGGGTGCTTTTCCCTAACCAGTTGTCCAAACAGTACATTAAATTCCTTGGCATGTTAAACATGGCAGCTGTTCCTGGCATAGATTTTGTAAATAGTGCCTTGACATGTCTTAACCTTAGGGTAACCTTATGGAAGTCAAAGGGAGTTTGGGGAAAATTGAACAAGGTTTTTAAATGGTCTCCCTATTTTTTTTCTCACTTCTTTAAATTTCATGATGCATTTTCTTCTGAATCTGGTTGTTAATTATCCTTTGTAGACTTCTTGAGTGTGATGGGAAACATATCTTTTGGAAATTGCCGTTGCGTGTAGAGTGATGAGTACACATTTGTTTTAAAAAGTGCCACAAATGTACTTAGGATGCTTCCATATCTTGGTGACTATAAATAATGTTGCCGTTAATAGCAGGGTATATGTATCTTTTTGAATTAATTCTTATTTTGTGGTTGGCTTTATTCCTTTGGTAACCATGTATGTTTAAAAAGCTAAAGCTCTAAATGTTCCTAGAAACAATGAACAGTACATATATGTACAGTAAAAAAAATAGGTGCAGTATATTGTGTATATGTATTTACATGCAGTATATTGTATATGTGCAGTCAGTTTGTAAAAATTCTACCTAATAAAACTGAAAAATGAAAAAAAAATTTTAAAAAGATCCCACAAATGATGCTTTGCTTTGACTCTAATTATGCTCTCTTTAGTTAACTTGTAGTTAAGCAGTACAACCCTATTTTTTTAATGTATCAGAATAACATATTGTAAAGTAATGGTTAGGAAACAGATGACTCAGAATTAATACAAATCCTTTCACTTTTAGGTCACTGGTTTGAATCCTACGCTTATCTTTCTGAATGATTTCAGTGTATTGAATATCAGGTGGCATGTATTACATTAGTTGATTTGATCATTTTTAGGTGACATGTATTGGTGGATCAAGGTACAACCACATAGATTATAGTTTTCAGTATTTTGGAAAGAAAGTTGTTTGAGGAGAGACAGAATCAACGTCTTATAGACAATATAATGAATACTTATTAATTATACATTGCTGAAGCAGCATATCATGGTATTGTTAATTCTGTTTTTTCCTTCCTTGTGCACACAAATGAGTTTCTGCTTCCTCCTTTTAGATTTCCTGATCATGCCTAGCTGCAGTTAACTTTCTTTGAAGTAAAGGGGGAAGGGAAAAAGAGAGGAAGTAGGAGGAAACCTTGCAGATTCTACTAGTCTTTCAGCTGGCTGGGAAGAAGAGGAAAAAACAAATTATTAGTTCTTAAAGGTGATTTTTATAGTTTTAGGGTTTTTTTTAATTACTATGATTTCTGTGGTGTGGTTACCTTGGAGGATGATTACAGAAGCTTTTTAAAAGCTTTGCACTAAAATTTGAACTTTTGATCAAATTCATGTAAAGTTTGATAATGAAATAGGAGCATTGAACTTTTACCATGATTTTGAAATCATCTTGTCCTGGATTTTGGCTTCTGACCATGCACACACCTGCAGTTTTCAGGTTGGTTGCTTCATAGTGGATATAGAAGAGATTATTTCTTACCTGAAAATTGTATATGACTCATATCAGTTAATCTGGGTTGGTCTGGCTTGTTTGTCTAGTATTTTCTAGGGATCCAATCCTCTTTGCTTTTAAATGTAATAAAGGAATAATATAAAGGGCACTAGTATAAAAACCATTAGAGACTTGAAGCAGAATGTGCTTGTTCAAAATTATACCCTGTGTTTATCTTATTGTATGCTAAAATTCATCACAGTAATAAGATACTTCTCCTAGAATAAGGTAGAATCATCCTAGACCTGAAGGAATGATTCTGTTGAATGTTCTGGTTTCATTGTAATCTGCTTAAAGTTTAGAGACCAAGACTATTAATACTTCAGTTTCTTTCATTGCAAAATAGAGACAAACTACTTTCCAAAATACTGGAGATAGTACTGTTGTGCTGTAAATTGCTGGTTGAAGGGAATGGGTGGAGCACATCTGAGTATTTTCTTAGTACCTAGACTAAACATTAATTAAAGCCTTGAACAGAGAAAAGGCTTCCATTATTTAGTTAATGAAAGTGTCTGAACTGTGTCTGATCTGTTTATCATTTCTATAGTCCTTCAGTGAGAAAGTTGTTTTTCCAGTTGAAGTCCGTTTTGACCCACAACTTTTCCATCATTGATTAGATAAATTTATTATCTGCAGTTTCAGAATATACCTAAGTTAGTTATTGCTAAACACATGGTTTGCTAAAAATAGGTTGAATGATTGCCCAGGATAAGTTTTCAGTAGTTTGAGGAGTAGAAAGTAGCAAAGACATTTATTTTTTCCTTCTACATGTTTGTAATTGGCATTTGGAATTGCTTCACAGCCTGTATTAGGTGAACTTGAGTGAGATAAAATTTAGCCTCTAGTCAGCCTAGGTGAACAGTTACCTGGTTGCTTGGTTATTACCAGCCAAATGTTATACTTTGTTGAATTAAGTATTTAACGTAAGTGAGCCACTGACAAACGTTTGAAAATCTTACTGGTGATAATTTGGCTTATAAGTAGATTTATTCCCCAGGGTACTGTGATGATATTGCTAATAATTTAGAAAAGGAGGTAAAACAGAATTTCATTGTTAGTATTGCTTTGGTAAGTAGAGAAAAGACAACTTTTTCAAACTTTTCTTTACTCTCATTTCAATTTGTGGTATAGATACATTACTTAAGAGCATTTTTAAACTTTACCATTCCTAGAGGAAATAGTAATTTGACCTGGTATAGAACATATGTAGTTATGTAAATGTTTCTGTCACAGAATTCCTCTCGGATTTGTTCTTTCTGGTAACTATCTTTAATTTTTCTAAGGGAAAATAAATAGACTTTCAGAAACTACCCAGCAAACTTTTTTATTTTTATGATGGAAATTAGTTTTTTGTGTTTTTTTTTGCAATGATGACTGACCTTGGCATTGAGAGACAAGAATTTATAAGAAACACATCTAGTAGGATATGGGAGTAGAATACACCCACACCCCTACCACCAAGAATGAGAGCATTAGATCTTGAGTTGAGATGGGGAGAAAGAGGTCCAGAACAGAAGAGAGGGGGCCTAAAGCTCTTCGTGTTCCATTTACTGTTAACTCACTTGATTTTTTTCCCAGAAAGGAGTCATTAAATGGAAACTTTATGCTTAGACTCTACTTCGCTTTAACTTACCCTTAAAATTTTTTAATGTCCGGCCTTAGAAACATTCCCAACTGTCTTCATTCGTTTAGCAGTTATTTAAATTATGCGGTTTCCCTATTCTTAGCATTCTTAAGTGCTTAATGGTTTTTAAAAGTTGATAAAAGTATAAGTCATAGACCCTATATTTTTCAAGGAGTTTATAATCTATGATAAGAACTTAGATTAAAAGGAAACAATTTCCTTGAAATTGATGTGATTTAAGGAGCCAAAAATACATAGTAAAGACTTTAGGAATACAGAGAAAGGAGAAAGGAAAAGTCAGCAGAGATTAAAATGATTTAAAGAAGTCTCATGAAGAAGTTAAAACTTGAATGGGGTTCATTTGAATGGAAATGGAAGTGAAAGATAAGGAGAGTAAGGCCAACATTTGGCAGAAAGGACTGCATGATGATGAGGTAGATTTAGAATCAGTCTAGCTAGAGAAAAAAGAGTTTAGTTTTGAATAGTAGACATCATACTAGAGGAGTAAGTATTGTGGGATCAGATAAAAGAGGAATAGGATTGTTAAGTACAGTTACTGAATGACTTTTACCTTGCAGGCCATATGAATGATTGGATACTTTGAAGCAAGAGAGTAACAAACACAAAATTTTCTATGTAACAGGTCGTCTATCTGGTTATTGTAATATATCAGAAACAGCTAACTGACTGGATAGTCACTAGAGTCTTGTCTTAGAGAATTGGTCTAGCTATGAATTTTGGAGTCAGTTCATGCAGATATAGTTTCATATCCTAGATTTGCCATTTACTAGCTATGTGACGTTGGGGAAATGTAAGTCATTCTAAACAATTGGTTTCCTTATTTATAAGATAGATACTATCTACCTCGGAGTTGTTGAAAGATTAAATTAATGATACTCAGCTTGTTACTACATAGAAACCACTCAATAGAAGGTTGCTATTTGGACATGCTCTAAATTTCCCTTTTTGTAGATGGTATCTTAAGCCTTTCTCATAGATACTTGAAACTCCTTTCTCTTCTTACCATATGCGGCCATTGGACATTTCTCTGCCACCATCTGTGCCTCTTTTAACAATCTGTCTTATTTGTCTTCTCTGGAACTCTCACCATTCTTTCTGCAGCTGGTGCTAGATAAACTTTTTTGGTGTAGATACAACTCATAGTCAGTATGTAACACAATGTGACTTTGTAGTAGTATTTCTTCTTCCTTCTCCCCCTTTATAAAAAGTGCCTTTAGATAAGATTTCATGGTGACTTCTTAAACTATTATTTTAGCAAAATGATATTAGAAAAGATGCAGAAGCCTATTATATTACTCATCACAACACATCCTTACCTTTTCTCCCAAAATATCCTAAGTTCCAATTGCTGCTGATAGTTATTTTGATCTCATAAAGTAATAAGTGATACTCAGCAGGTTACAGAATTGTTTTTGTCTGGCTCTGGAGAAAGGCCATGAGGATATAGTAGTACAATTTGGAAGTCCTCTAAGCATTGAATAAGAGTTGGACTAAATGACCTTTGAAGTTCTTTCCCAACATTTAGAGCCATAATTCTGTGAACTTGCTTAACGTGGAAAAACAACCATTTCTGACCAACATTGACCTAATCAAATTAATCCCTGACTAATGATTTGAGTTCCAGGGATAAGAGACATTCAATCTAAATCGAGTTTTATCTCAAAAGAGAGAACTGTGGAGCCAGACAGTGTCAGGTGCAAATCAAAATTATGCAAAATTAGAATAATAGGATTGTTTGAATTAATAGTACTTACTGAGAGCTTTCTAATCTGTTTTTCTGTATCTGTTTCTGAATTATGTTTTGACAGAAGTTGAGCACATTCTCAATTAGTCCTTGAGTTTTTATATGCATTTCCTTTTTCCATTTCAGTTTGCCTTCATATTAGCATTTGATTGAAATTTAAAGATGCCTTGTTGCCATAATGTCAGTAAAAGAGAACTGTGAGATTGTAGGATATACACTGTACCAAGAATATAAAAAATACAGGATCATAGCCATAATTGTGAACTGACTGCTGGTGGATTATTGGCTTGGTAGGATCAGCATCTGTGGACAGGAGCATTGGCCTGGGGGTGGTCTAGGAGATGAGGCCAGAGCAGGAAGCTACTATTGTGTAGTACTTGGCTTTATTCCATTTCTAGTCAAAAGTGACAGCTTGCAATAGTGGGGCCAAGCTGAAGCCTAGAAAGAAGGATGGACTACAAGAAAGGGGAACCAGAAGCTAAAACAGAATTGTTGTACTTCCTTATTTAAGTAGGCTCTTTTAAAATTTTAAATTGGTACATCATGTTTTAATATTCAGTAATTTTTCTCTGCATTTGGTTTAAGTACTCTTTTTATCTCCCACCTGCCTGATTTTATATTGCCATAATTTCAAAAATAGTTGTGAAACATGCTTATTAATTAGGTATGCTGATTTTATATTATCTGCTGCCATTAAAATGGGAATTTCGTTTGTAAAAAATTTGGTTGCAAAACTTGGTGTGTTGAAAATGTGTTCATGGAGTCCAGGAACATGTTATTGTGACTGAAATTTGGCTCAAGTATGAGCTGTTCTGCAATATTCAGATTAAAAACATTTATAAGCCACAGTCTGCAATAGTTCTCTTCTGGTCCCAAATCTGCTATGATCATATGCTGAAAAATCTGCCAGTCTCTTTTTAATTTTTTTGTGGCTGCTGTTATGAATTTAAAGTATGTGAAATTATGCTTCTAGACATCAGATTTCAAAGATTCTAGGCCATCACTTAGTTGCCATTGAGATTTTCTAGTTTCTTTCTGCCAATCAAAATAGGTTGATACTATTTATTCCTTTTACCCAACTGCAAATTCTTACTAAAGCACAGCCATTTTATTTAAAATCCCAAACGTAAAATGTTAATTTTTAGTGTGTTGTTAATTTACATTTGTAAGGTTCATCAAGTTCCAAAATATTTCCATTTGCATTGTTTTAGTTAATTCTTATGTTAACCCTATGAGGAAAATAGATTGTATTATTATCTTAATTTTGTGTAATGCTTTCACGGAACATATATTAATCTATTTAATCCATACAAGTCTTTGAGAAGTCTAACTTAAAATGCACTAGGTAGCAGAAATGGAAATTTATGTAAACTAGATTTAATTTTTAAAAACGAGATGGGGGTATTTAAAAGATACAACGGACAGTGTCATGGACCTGCACTGCAGGAAAGCACAGCTGAACCTTATATGGGATGGAATTAGGAACTAGACAGTCAGGAACTCAAGTCACATATTCCTTCTTCCCCCCCTTCCTCAGCCTCCTTTCTGCAGACAGGTTTCTTCTGCTTACTCATAAGTTTTGCTTCTCATAATAGTAGTTTCATGTGACTTTTATGTGTCAGCATTGATTTGCCCACCCATTCTCCCTCTTTTGCAGGACCTTTAAAATCTAATATTTGTCTTTCTTAGTAAAATTAGAGGTAAGAGTGTAGGAAAATGAAAGGCTGAAAGGATAAGAAGGAAGAAACATGACAAAGGGAGAGAATATATGATAGCAATTTTAATAAGCAAACAAAGTGAGGTTTAAGGAAGTTGTGACTTGGCATCTAGGTCACTCAGCTAGTGGTAGCCCAAATAGAACTTGAATCAAAACTTTAGATTCCAAGATGTTATTTCTACTGTTCCACCCTGCCTTTATGAGCTGCCATAGACAACAACGGGCCACACAGACGAGAGCTGCCCATTTGAGCACCAAGGGCCAGTTGTTGGGGTCTTGTTATTTTTCTTAGATTTCACATCTTTCCTAAATGTAATATTAAATTTTTCCGTAACTTTATTGCCTGTACAATTTCCCTAGACTTTTTAAATACTGGCATCAAGCTGTACCCTAAATCTGTGCATCATTTTCTGACTCATTTGTTCCCTAGGCTAAGAATCCAAACAGATTAAGATATTTTGCCCTCTCCCAATTTTCTGAGCTGCTAGGTTTTTTCTGTTTTGCTCAAAGATTTGTTCAGAGTTAAAATTGAAAAGCAGTACTTTAAAACAAAGCCCTTTTAAGATTATCTCTAAAATCGAAGTCTTCTTAGGCTTCAGACTATAGACAAAATAGCACTGGCCCTTAGTCAATAAATAATGATTGGAGGCTGTTTATTCATGTTTGAGGGCCTGCCGTGCTGTATTCAGGAATACAAATAAACTTTCATAGAGCTTATAATCTAATGGTGGAAACAAACAAACAAAAATATAAATGTAAGTATATTTACCAGGGAGATGTAAGGAGTCTTCCCTGGTTGTGGGAGAAATATAGAGAGGATGCCCTTATTCTTAGAATAAATGAACCCTAAGTTGTCTCAGGATGAACATAAATTAGCTGAGCCACTGAGACAGTGAGGCTGGTTAAGTACCTGAAATCGAGTGAATAAGCAGAATGTGTTGAATGGTCTACTTCCATAAACTCTAACCACACCTTTCCTGTGAGATGAAATGGTGACTAAAAGGAGTATTTTTAACCATTTTATAGTTGGGTCAGCCACCTGACTGACTTCAACCTCATTGCCTTCTTGGAACAGAGGAATAATGGGCATTTGTTTAAAAGAAGCAAATAATAAAACATGTCATTTTAATCATTTATGATTCAGTGACGTTGAGTGCATTCACAGTATTGTACAACCATCATAACTATCCATTTTCAGGACTTTTTCATCATCTCACACAAACTGCATTCGTTCAACAGTAACTCCTCATTTCTCCCAGTACCCTACTCTTCGTAACTCCTGGTATCCCCGGTTCTGTTTTCTTGGTGTATACTTTCTTTGCCTGTTCTAGATACCTCATATAAACAGAATGTTAGCAATATTTGTCCTTTTTGTTACTGGATTATTTCACTTAATATAATGTCTTTAAGATTCACCCATGTAGCATGTGTCAGAGTTTTGTTCCTTTTTAAGAGTGAATAATAGTCCATTGTATGTATATACCACATTTTATTTAACTATTCATATGTTGATGGACATTTGAGTTGTTTCCGCCTCTTGACTATTGTGAATAATATTGTTGTGAGCACTGGTATTTGCTCGAGTTCCTCCTTTCACATCTTATGGGCGTATACCTAAGAATTGTATTGCTAGAGCATATGAAAATTTACATTTTGTTTTTTTAAGGAACAGCAAGCTGTTTTCCACAGCCTCTGTACATTTTTTCATTCCCACCAACAGGGTTCTGGATTCTCCATATCTGTGAGAAGACTTGTTATTTTTTACTTTCTTGATAATAGTTACCCTAATGGGTGTGAGGTTCTTTGTCCGTTTTTTTAATTTAGTTCTTTGGTTTTCTTGTTGAACTTAGGAGTTTTATCAATCCATTAACAGATACATGCTTTGTAAGTATTTTCCCCTATTCTTTGGATTTTCTTTTCTTTTTGGATAGTTTTTTTAAATTAATTTGTTATATGGTGTAAGACAGGAATCCAGTGTAATTCTTTTGCATGCAGATATCCAAGTTCCCAGCACTGTTTGTCCTTTCCCCATTGAAGAGTCTTGTCACTGCTGTTAGAAAGTAGTTGATCATTCATTCTAGAATTTATTTCTGGGCTCTTTATTCTATTCTTTTAGTATATTGTCTGTTTTGATTACTTGAGATATCTTTTTTCCCCCTCACTTTTCTACAACTGCATAATTTGTCCAAATGATTTTTAACCTTAAAGATAAATCATATTGAAGTATAGTGTTCCGCTTAACAGTTGTCATTTTCTGAAGCACTGATTAATGTTTGGAGTATAACTCTTTTCATTAAATTATTAGGCATAGGCTTGCCTTTTAGAGAACATATTCATTTATTGCTGTGTGCCAGTTACTTTGCTAGATACTAGGGACTTAAAGACAGATAAAATACTTGGTTCTCTTTCAGACCAGGGGGAGAGACTTAAATAAAATTACGGCAACAACCTAGAAGTTCTAAAGTAGAGGTATATTCATAATGTTCTGTATTGTGGAAGCAAATGATACATTAATACCAGCTATATGCCCTTTTGGGGGGGATTTTACTTTTTCTTGGAAGGCAAGAGTTTAGAAGATGGGAAAGAGATAAAGAAAGCTAGTGTTTCACAATAGGGTAGGATTCTCCAGATGAACAAAACCCTGGTGTGTATGTTTACATGCATGTATGTAGAGAGTAAGAGGGTAGGGGAGGAAGTTTTAAGGAATTGACTCATGCATTTGTTGGGGCTGGGAACTCTGAAATCCACAGGACATACCAGCAGTCTGGAAATTCTGGCAACAGTTGATGCTAAGTCTAAAGGCAGTCTTTCTTTCCTCTTTGGAGGACCTAATTCTTTTTTTCTTAAGGCCTTCAACTGGTAGAATGAGGACATATAGAGGATAATCTGCTTTACTCAAAGTCTACTGATAGAAATGTTAACTGCATCTGAAAAATACCTTCACGGAAACATCTAAACTAGTGTTTGACCAAACAACTGGACACCATATAGCCTAGCTAAATTGATACAATAAAATTAACAATTACAGGTACTATTGATATTTGATTCTTTGCTTTATAGTAAGTTGTAGAATGATAGATACCTTGGGCTTTTCAAAAGCCTTTCCAAAGGTATTTAAGTTAGCACCTCTTCCCAGTTGTTATGTTAATGGAAAAAAATCCCCACACATTTCCATTGCCCTCCCCTCCTTTATTTAGAACTATTAGACTGTAGATTAAGACAACTACAAAAGTGGAAACTTGAAAAGCAATCTCCTCAAGTCAACTTAGAAGTGGTCAGCAGACAGTGGCCTACCAGATGGTCCAGTCCTAGCTCCCTAAATGCGAGAAAGTATCATTCCTTTCTCTGTTACCATAGCTCTGCCTCCTCTTGACTCTTGATGCTGTGGTGTTTTCTCCTGGCTATCCATTATCACCTACCAATTCAGTCTAATTCCTGACCAAATTCTTATATCACTCACACATTCTTTGAGATCTTTAGACCTAGTTATTTGATAAACTTATTAATTATAAATGATTAATATTTTTCATCATATTTGTACTTAAATAAGGATACCTATATATCTCAAATCTATAAGTATGTAAAATAATAAGGGATTTTAAAATAGATATATGCAAGGCTTTTCTGTATGTTCTTTGGGAGTCGGGTACTCTGTATGGAAATGACATGTTATTATTTCCCGTTAATACCCCTTCTCCCCTCTCCCATTTATGGAATAGCCATTTTTGGAAATAGAAAATTCTGTATTAATATAGATGAGAAGGCCTGGATTATATAAGGCTTCCTTACGTATAATCTTCAAGCTTAAAGGCCTTTAAGACATTATCCAGTATGTGGACTTCCAAAGTATAATATCCGAAGCACCTTAAAAGGATGGTATTTTATCTTGTTTCTCCCACATCCACTCCTGTTTTCAAGGAATTAAGTTCTGTCACATACTAACAATTCCGTCCAGTGCTTAATGAAGCTCAGTGCAGAGAATTTTTCCTAATGTTTATTGCAAACATGCTAAAATAGTCAGGCAAACTTAGCATCAGTTGAAAGCATCTGACTGGCATGTTGTTAGTGCTGTAAAGGTTTATGAGGCTCTACTCCAGCCAAGGGCGTATAGTTAATTAATGATGTTCCCTACCAGCACTGGTAAAGGAGCAGGCTAAACTACTGATTTGTTTTTATTGGTCTTGATTGCTCCAAGATATCTGTTTCCCAGAATGTCTTACTCTACAAACAGGTATAAATACACATATTTGTACTTAAATTTTGTATGAGTTCAATTTAGATGATGGCGCAACTTGGTAGCTCTGCCTTTTGTTAGAGTGTCTGATTTAGTGCAAATATTATTAAAATAAAAAATAATTGACAAATTTATCAAATACAAAAATATAGAGAGAACAAAAATCAGTACACAACAGTTAAAAGAATAAGTTGCCAAATTTACTGAGATTCGATTTTAAGATACCTAATCATATACGTAAGTACGCATGTGTAAAATTTATCTTCTCAGGGAATTCTGGCTCTTTGGAGGAAGGCAAAGTGTACATCCATTAAGTAAGATACCAGAATTTGGTAGTAGAACAAGCCAGCTTGGACTCAGATCCCAGCTCTGCCGCTTACTGTCTGAAACACTAGGCAAGGTATATAACCACTTAACAATTTTCTACTTTTCGTCTATAAAATTAGGTATGTAATACCTGTTTCATGATAGTGTTGCTATTATCTGTGAGATAATGTATAGGAAAAAACTTCGTACTCTATAAAATTTTTCTGATAAGGAGAATAAATATGGTAGAAGTTCAGAAAGTAAGTAGGTCTGGCTGGGCTAATCTCAGTTTGTGATACGTGTAGTTTCAATAGTAAAGTAGTTGTTTTTTAAACCCTGAGCACAAAATTGATATCATTCACAGACCCTACCACCTCACCAGTGGTCACATAATTGGTGGATTTCCTGCATCCTCCTAGTTTTTTCCTTCACTTTGTTCCCAGTCAAGATTTCTCTCCTGTTGTATATTATTTTTGCCACTCTTAACCACCACCTTAACTCCCTTATGCCTTTGTCTTCATGTTACATCTACCTTTTAATTTCTTATCTTAGAACAGTCCTATTTATTTTCTCCACTTTTCCACCCTAAAAATGCGCTGCCCTTTATTTATAGCCACTAGTCACACGTGGCTTTGTAAATTTAAATTAAGCAAAAGTAAATCTAAAAATTCAGTTCCTGAGTCATACCAGTCAAATTTCAAGATCTCAAACACGCATATGCGGGACAGTGCAGATATATAACATTTCCATCATGCAGAAAATTCTTTTAGAAAGCCTTTCCCTAAATGTTTAACATGGCAGGAGAATATTATACCCATGTATTTTGATGCCATTGTATTGTCTCCAATCTCAGCTGAACCTGTAGTATCAGTTGACGTGCTTTTCTGTGATCCATTTGGGCTTCCATTTCCTAAAGCAGTTATTTTAAATTATCACCACTCTACTCAACTTATTCCTTTTTCCCTTAGTAGATGGCCTTTCTCCTGCAGCAAAGAGGAAATTGCTGTTACAAGAAGCTTAACTTCCTCTCCTTACCCCCATTTATGCACCTCTCCTTATCTCCTTTTCTCTTGTCTCAGAGATGTGTCCCTTTTTTCTATGACTAGTTCAGTTTTACAAATGTTTATTGGGTATCTCCTGTGTCCCAGACACATTCTTAGTTACTTAAGGTACAGCCATGCACAAAACAGAAAAATAAAAATTCCCTGCTGTCATGGAGCTTACCTTCTAGTGAGAAAAGACAGACAGCAAATAAAGTAACCATTTTAGTATATTAGAAGATGTAAGTATTATGGAGAAATATAAAACCTGGTAGGAAGTGTTAGCTAGAACAGAAAAATGGAAAGGCACTAAAGTGAAAGCATTCAAAGAACATCAAGGAGACAGCTATACAGAGATTAGTAGGAAATGAAGTAAGAAAGATAATGAAGATAGATTTAAGTAGGACTTTGTAGGCTGTTACAAAGACTTTTATTTTTTTGTTTTGGTTGAGATTGGAGTGGAAACCTTTGGAGAGTTTTGAGCAGAGGAGTGATGTGATAAAACTTCTTTTACCTCAGATAATTTAAAACAGGCGTAGAGTAGTAAAATGGATTTCCATGTATCTGTCATCCAGGTTTAACAATTACCAATTCTTGGCCAGTATTTTTCATCTTATTGCCCCTCATGTATTATTTTTAAAAATAGATCCCACATATTAATATTTCATCACCAAATGTTTCTCTTTATGTTTGTATATACATGCATAAATTTCAGTGTCTATGTAGTCAGTTCTAATTATTCATAGTAGTTATGTTCTAAAAAGTTACAAGTTCTCAGCAACATCAGGAATGATAGAATATCACATGTTGACTAGTTTGCTTTGTTGTGCATTATGCAACTACCAGGCTTACAACAGTAACGTTGCCACCAACAGTATAATTATTGAAAACAGTCTAAATTTTTTGTTACAGTTCTTTTTATCTTTGGTATATATGCCGCTAAAGATACACTCATTCAGTTTTTTTGTGTGTGTTAGTCTTGAAATTGTTCCTCTTTGGGCCTTGCAGTATAAAAGACAAATCCCTGTCCTAGTGCTCTGAAATTCCATCTTCACAGATACATTGTGTTCCATTTACTGCATCTTAAACCTGTTCCTCTTTGTTGTTTTTCTTTTCCTTCATTATATAAATGAACTCAAATTACCTGCATTCTAATAAAAAATAGAAAGGGTCTCTAATCCCACCTATTCTGTCTTACCTCCTTAGCTTTATAGACAGACTTGTAAATATAGTTTGACTTTTTATACCTATATTTTCTAACCTCCCAGTAGAATCTCCAGTTATTGCAGCCCAGCTTCTACTTCCACCTCTACAAAACTAATGTTAAGATCACTAATAATCTCTTAAATATCAAATAGATTATTCCAGTCCCCATTCCTATCCTGCTGAACCATTGCACTTAACACTGTGGGCCACTATCTTGGAAGTTCTTTTATTCTTACTGATTCTGTAACATCTTTTTTTCAGGTTTCCCTTCTCTTTATCAGTCCTCCTTCTGGTTATTTCTTTCTGTAATTTTAATGATGGGTGATTTCCCGGTCTTCCTTTTTGGGGTCTTCTCTTTTCAGCTCAAAGCAGTGTCATATTTCCAGTGCTTTCACTATCATTTAAAAACCCTGTCTTCTGAATCTATGTAACTCTAGTCCAAACCTCCTTGCTACATTATCATTTATTTAATATCTGTTTATTTAGCAGATGTGCCAGGCACTGTTCAAGTAAAAACATTCCTTTCCCCTTGGAGCTTAAGTTGTAGAAGAGGCACAGTAGGTAATAAATATATAATAGTAAGTAAATGCACAGTATGATAGACAGTTTACTGCTAAGACGAAAGGAAAAAGTAAAGCAAGATAAGAGCAGTTTGGAATGGAGAGGGGAGAGGCAGGTTAAAGTGTTACATTAAATAAGGTGGTCACAGTGGATGTCATTGAGAAGGTGAAACCTTATTTTCTACCGCCTCCCATGCTGACTTTCAGCACTCAAACCTTGTCTTTCTTCCTAATCATTCTGTATCTTGCCTAACAGCATACCCATATCTATCCCATTTTGTCACTCAAATCAACATCTGGGAATGTTTTAGGTTCCTCTCTTGCTCTTATTTATTTGCCTCCAAAAATTGCTGATTTTGCTGCCTTAACATTACATATGTCCATCCCGTCTTCTCATCTCCATTGTAAGGCTTCCATTTTCACCTAGCTGGACTATTACAGAGCTATCCAAATAGGATCCTGAAGTCTTTCTGCTCACCTACTCCCCTGTCATCATTCAATCCATACCATTATACTTAGGGTTCTCCACATAGGCCATATTGTTTCATCTGTCTATGCCTGCACATGCATTTCAGTGTCTTGAAAGCCCTTCTTTTCTGCTAAACCATAGCCTAATAGGTGCCCTTGCATTTTTGAAATTTCAGCTTAAAAATTTAGGTAACCATGCTTTTCTCAAGTCCCAACTCATATATCTCCTTTCCTGATATACCTTTTCTGATACACAAAACTAGATTACCTTTCCCCACCATCTTTATCTCACCTCTGTGCCCTATGTAAAACTCTGTTTAATCTGTATTAACGTGATTTGTTAGTCTCTGTCCTACAGGCTGTAAGAGCCTCAAGGGAAGAAATCTTACATGCCAGTCTCTTAGCATAGTAATTTATACCTGGTATTAAAAAATTTTGTTGAATGAAATACATTGTAATATGTTTTACTCAAAAGAGGAGCTCTTAGTCCCATATTCAGAGGCTGTTTCAAACATAATTCCAACAAATTGTCTAATATGGTTTCTTCTCCTATAGCATATGGAAAGTCAAACCAATAGTTGTAAAAAGTGTGATGATGGTAGATTGGTAGGTTGATAGCACAAGAGGTTACAAAAGAACCTAAAGCATATTTACAGCTCAATTTTTGTGTTTCTGGGATAGTTTAATATAGAGGGAAAACACTGTCAGTCGATAATTACGACTCATAATAATCAATAATGATGATAACCACGAGTGTTGATGAAAAGCTTAAATTGTGTTTAGTATGTTATTTAATGAAAAAACTCTAGAACTATTTTCATAATCAGTAGGTTTTTGATAAATTTTCCTATTCCTGTAAGTTATCTTTAAAAACTCCCATTTTTTAGTTACAGAAACTAATAAGCGGTTAACATGTCTCATTCAGTTTATGTTCTCTTTCTTTTTTTCTAATTAGATTTTTTAGGGAAATTAAACTTAACCTTTCAGGAATTGCAAAACAATTATCGGAAATCATTGTGAAGTACAGTATGCATACTACCTTCCTTAATGCTAATAGATAATTAAGATGTTCTTATATTATGATACTTTGGGGTTAAAGTTTTAGCTCCTTCCTTTTTTCTAAATAGCCTAACACATTTCTCATGTATTTGCATATACTCTACATAGACTCAGTGAGGGGAACAGATGGGCTTAAATTGGGGGTCATATGATAAAATCTAAGTCACTTGGCAGATGCAAGTCTGACAGGTTATAGGACTTGTTGATTATTTCAATTGTGACTGGACTGTATTAATTTTTTCTGAGAAAAGAGAAGTATGGTGTAATAGTTCTCAAGTTTATAGGTTTATCATTTCCATAGCAGTGTATTGGAGATTGTGAAAATCAGCTCCAGAAAGTGTGTAGTGTGGGCTTTTGTTTTTGTTTTTAATTGCAGTATAGTCAGTTAAAAATGTGTCAATTTCTGGTGCACAGCTAATGTCTCTGTCATGCATGTATATATATACATATATATATATGTATGTATATATATACACATACACACAGGTATATTCATTTTCATATTCTTTTTCATTAAAGGTTATTATAAGATATTGAATATAGCTCTGTGCTATACAGAAGAAATTTGTTTTTTTATCTTTTTATATATAGTTGGTGCGGTTTTAAGTTTGGGATTGGATTTTTGCATTTTACATATATGTATTTTTAAAAATCTGGGGGTGGGGAGAGGTAATTAGGTTTTTATTATTTTTTTTAGTGGAGATACTGGGGTTTGAAACAAGGACCTTGTGTGTGCTAGGCATGCACTCTACCACTAAGCTATACCCTCCCCCACTACATTTTATATTTTTAAAATGACTTCACTCTGTGATCAGAACAGTTTTTGACACAATTGTGTGTATACTCCACCTCAGTTTATTATTATTAGTTTGTACCTAGAAATTATTTTAGTAGAATACTTTACAAAAAATATTATGCAGTCATACATAATTTTATTTCCTTCTTAGGTTGAGCTCCCTTTCTCCCTCTTCGCAAGGGAGGATGAGATTGCCATTAGTGGAGTGCTCATCCATGACAAGGAAATTGGGGTTTTTTTGTTTTATTTTCTTAAATTGTGCTATTCTGAAAGAATATTTTCAGTTGCTACTTTGGAAAACATTAAACAGTTCCCAGGCCTTCCTGAGTTTGTTCAGTTGTAAGTTTGAGGAAACTGCCGTTAGTAAATTGTGGTTGGCAGATGCTGTAAGCAGGTGACTCAATAAGTTGAACTCATGATGACTCAACTGTGTAAAAACCATACTGATAAATAGCTTGAAAGAATAATTGCCTTCCAGACTTTTGAACTGCCGTAAAAAGTTCAAAACTATTATTAAAGGTACCACAGAGAAAATTAACATGCGGCTTTAGAAGGAAACACATTTTCCTTCAAGTGGTTTTAAAAGTTTTATTTAATTGTTCTGATTTTTTGCTCTGTGGTAATTCTGAGAGGACACTTATTAGCAAGTTGTATTTAAAAATGCAGAAATATTACAGGTCTGCATAAAGTTTATTTAAGAGAATATTTTTGAAAAGTCAGTTTCATTCAGTTAGGACACTAGAAGAGAAACCCAAATGATGTTGTTTTTAATTAATATGGTAAGAATATTTACCTTTTTATTAAACCTTTATAACTGAACAAATAAAAATAAAGCGAGATAAGTAGTCATTTTTTATCAATTGTTGTAGTAGGACATGTATATTAATATAGTATATTTCATTCCAAAACCCTATTTGGAATTTAATAAATTTATTATATCTAATAAATTATTGTGTTTGTTGTTGATGATATACATTCCAAATTTTGTAATAACATATTCTTGTGAACTGATTTTAAACAGACACTATTTTCTATATTTAACAGTAAAGTAATTTGGTTAATTGGGTTTCCTTTCACTTACTGTGATCGTGTTACTAATACCATAAGTAAAATACTGAAAACCAAGCAAAAGAGATTCAGATTTTTAATTCTGCCAGTGCATGGATTGGAAAAAGGTTTTGTGGAAACGGCTTTGACATTATGCAGACCCTTGCTTATTTGTCTTCCAGTCGAGTGATTTGGGATGAATTACCTAATCTCTGAATATGTTTCACTGTCTGTAAAATGAAGAGGATAATATCAAACTAGCAAACGGGTTGTTAGGATTAGATGAGGTTAGCATTTGTGAAAGTGCTTCTCTTCTGTCAGTTATATTTTTTAATTTTTTATCATTTACACTAAGTGAATATGCTTACTCTTAAATAGATATTTTTTAAAGGCTGAAAATAGATTTGTTCCATTAATCATACATAGTCAATTTAGGTTATATTTAAGCTATATTGCAGCCAAAGGATACTGCTAATCTAGGATAATTGAAGAGTCGTAATTAATGCCACCAATCCAGAGTCTTTAAATACTGGCTTTGTAATGTTTTAAGGAATAAGCAAATAAGACTTACTGGCTTATGACTTACTTCATCATATTAGCTTCATTTTAGTTAAATTGGAGTTGAGTTGCACAACCTGAGTGTTGAAGGTGCTTTTTTTCAAAGGTGTCAATATAGACATAAGCTTTGAAGAGTAAAGGGACAGGTGGCCCACGATACATAAAATAAGGAATCTTTCCATGAATAGTTGGAAGCCAATAAAGTTTGGTTCCGTGTTTATTTCGTCATTTTTCTTAAGTTATATTGGTGAAATGCTTATTAAAACAGGCATTTAATCATCCATTAGTATCTGAAATGCCACAAGAAATAGAAAATATGATCTGTTTTACATGGTGCTAAGTTACCTTTTTACAATAGTTAGTTACTTGCATGTGTGTGTTCTTGTTTGCTTTTTTCTTTGAAAGTTCACCATCAAATGTGTGGTAAAATGTCTATGTACAACAATCTCTCAATTAGTAGGGGGAAAATGTTTTTCCTCTAGCTCAAGTGAAATTTGGATTTTATGATCTAATATTTATCAAAAATGTATTAATACAATTAAAAGGTTTTTTTTTAAATAAGTAGCATAGTTTTTAAAGACATTAGTTGAGTCATACTTGGTATAATTGATGACATATTAATAGCAATATATTAAATAACCCATTCTTTTTGTAGGCTTTTAACTCTATTTTTAGTAAGTAAAAATTTGAGTAGCAACATGTCAAAAGGTTTTTTATTTTTAGTGATTTTTATAAAATCAGAATGTTAAGAGAATATTTTCAAGTTTGTTGATATCAACAAAATTCCCAAACCAGCTAAATTTCTATGGAGTATACTCCCTACTTAACCATCAAGTTATCCTGTAGTCTTTTCTTATTCAAATGGAGTTTCTTCAGATGGAACTCTAATTTATAACCAAGGAAATCGGTATTAATATGAACAAATTGTCGGCATTCTTTTGCATTTCAAAAATAGTTTAATATCTTTTTCTCTTTATAAATGAAACTTGCTCATTGCAAAATAAAAACTTTCAGAAGACATAAAATTATAATACAGTTAGCTAAAGAAACCAAAGTTAATACTTAGTATATATTTTGCATATCTATCTTGATTTTATACATATACACAATATAACATACATACACACCCTTATAGTCTTTTTTTTAACATTTTTTATTGATTTATAATCATTTTACAATGTTGTGTCAAATTCCAGTGTTCAGCACAATTTTTCAGTCATTCATGGACATATACACATTGTCACATTTTTTTCTCTGAGTTATCATAACATTTTGTGTATATTTCCCTGTGCTATACAGTGTAATCTTGTTTATCTATTCTACAAGTTTGAAATCCCAGTCTATCCCTTCCCACCCTCCACCCCCCCCCCCCCCCCCCCCGGCAACCACAAGTCTGTATTCTCTGTCTGTGAGTCTATTTCTGTCCTGTATTTCCTTATAGTCTTTTTAATAGTAATGAAACACATCACTCTATTCTTATTCTGTAATCTATTTTTTTTTGTCTGTGTCATTAGCTTCTTTCTATGTCTGTAAGTTTATGTCTACATAATCATTTTTCTTGACTATTGTATGGGTGTATGATAGACTAAAAACGTTTTTCTATTTTAAAACATACAGAGAGTCTGTTCTTATACATGCATTAATGTGTTTTGTTATTTATTAGACTCCTCAAAAGTTAAATGTTGGGTGGAAGAATATGTATTTTAAGATATAGAAACTATGAAAAATCTCCTATTTACAAGATCTCAAACTAAAATGACAAGAATTTTGAGAAAAATAGTTTTGGAGTAGATTGTTCAAAGCTTATGCAGATTTTTCACAAGAGTACTAGCATAAAAAATAGTAATCCTGTAAAAATACTAGACTTAAAAGACATGTTATATTTCTAATAAATAAAGTTAGGTAAATATAGAACCATATTTTTAAGAAAAAGGGAAAGGTTGCTTGATATTAGGAATGTGTAATGAAGAGTTGAGATTCTTAAATTATGGGGTTAAAAGCAAAAAGAAGACTGGGGCAGTCTAGTCAATATGAACTTGTCAGTCAGCGTGCAGTTACATTAAGAATAAAGTGGGATGGATGGCTGTTATGTCTGGTACTGTGTTCAGCTTTATTTCTATATTTGGTATTCAGCTACTCATACTAAGAAGCGCAAAAATAAATAAAATAAATGGTATATGGACCAGTATTCTGTGTTACAGTGACATTATTCACCTATTCTCTCCACGTCCTTGTGAGCTAAAACGAGTTGCAGAAACACCCAGTGTTTCGGAATAGGATATGTAGTCAAAACTACCTTTCTGAAAAGGTTTTTTTCTCTCCCACAGACAGTGTCATACATTTTTTAACTTTTCCAGTCTGATCAGCAGAAGGACTGGAACATATTTAAATTCTATGGTTCTTGAATAATGGTAAGATAGAACTCACCCCCCCCCCCGCCTCCGCCAAGTGTTTGTTTGTTTTAATGTGGATAAATAAAGGCTCCAATACTCTTGAATATAAAATATTGATGTTTGGTTTCTATACAGGGTATCACGTAGATCCTGAATAATTATAATGATTCAAAATTCTGTCTAAAACTCAAATTTTTAGCAATGATGGTAAATGTGGAGATTTTTAGGTTTTATCATAATGTATTATGAAGGATCAAGTTACCAAAATTGACAACACAAGATTCAGAATTATATTAGGGACATTTTAGAAACAGCATAGCATTATATGGTAGAGAATATAACATAAAATATTTGAAAAATATTGTTCATTTCTCCTGGTAGTATTTGGAGACAATTTTGTGGCAGAATGTGATGGTACGTTTTCCTCCTCTTCAAGCCTAATCGGTTTGTTTTTCAGAGTGTCACAAGGTCAGCCCTTGGAGGAAGTAGAGAAGCAAAGAATTACTCTTATTTGTCTCCATGTTTGGATCCTCCCCTCACGTGGGTGTGTGTGTGTGTGTGTTTTAGTGCATATCTGTGTACCTTAGGAGACAATATAAATGAGATTGTTAAATTACCTTTTCATGGAGAAAACACAGTGTTTCAGTCTTTTCTCCTTTTCATGGAGAAAACACAGTGTTTCAGTCTTTAACCAGAGATTTTATATAAATGTGTACCTCATGTTTATAATCCTATAAACCACCATTGCAAATACAACTCAAAACTCCAATTGTATTTACAGTTCATCACTTTAGTTTTCTATTTTTGTTTCTAAGTAGAAAGAAGACTCTAATGCTAAGAATATTATTTGAAAGCATATATTTAAGAATTACAAAAGATTAAAATATTGGAGTTTCCTTTTTTCCTTGTACAACTGAATCATTTTTAACCAATAAAAAATCCTAAACATCATTCAAATTTTCAGAACATCACTCCCATTTCTAGAATTATTCCCATTAGTAGTATTAAGTGAAAATAGAATTTCATTATACTGACTACTATTTACATAATTTCTATTAAGAAATTAGATTTTTCTCATGTGATTTCAAAATATGAATAATTTAGAAGGAATGAGCATTTATTGTTTCCTTGATTATGTAAAAGAAGAAAGAATAATTTATCAGCAATATAAAACATTAAGCCTGTTTCCTCTTCCTGCCTTTTTTTTTTTTTTTTTTTTTTAATATTAATGGAAGTACTGGGATAGAACCCAGGACCTCATGCATGCTAAGCACTTGCTCTACCACTGAGCTATACCCTCCACCCCTTCCTGCCTTTTGAATCTATAATTTTGTTTCTGAAAGATAGAAATTCTACTGCTTTTGTTTAAATCATAGTCTGGATTCTAGGCTTCTGAATTACCCCAAATTAACCAGGAATTATGAAATTTTATATACACAGAATTTAATAATATATTGCTTTTAATTAAGTAAAATATTTTAATATGTTTGTCTTTAAAAGATTGTACAGAGAAGTTTAAAAATTAATCTCTGATGTTCTTAATAAATCAGATATATGAAACATACGATTAACGTTGGAACACTGTCTTTGGAAAATTTCTTCTTTTCCAATTAGTGTACCTGTTTTTACCCTTCTGCGGAGTTCAGAGAAGTGGATGGTACCAAACTCTGTATATAATGAATATAATTTTCACTGACCAAAAGGAGTAAATCTTATCTTTCAAAGTGGATAATTTTTTTCCAATAAAATCAAATACATCATTATATTTGGAAAACTAAACGTGTTACAGGAGTGTATGAGAGAAAGTCATTTACTTGAGAAAACCTTAAAAGATGATTTATCTTAAATTTTTTTTTCTTTAATAATGAAAAGGATTTGGTTATTGATTCATTTTCCTGTGCTCATGAATATGCAGCAATTTATGGAAATAGAGTTTGGAGTCACAATCAATTTGCCATCTAGTTGCTTTGCATTGCATTGATTGGAAGTTTTTGGTCTTCCTTTATACCAATTTATTTGTTGTTTTAAATCATGGATAGGCAACTGTGACCACAGGCCAAATCAAACCTGCCTCCTGGTTTTTATAAGGCCTTTTACATTTTTTAACAGTTGAAAAAAACTCAAGAATAATATGTCATGACACCTGAACAATCTGTGAAATTCAGATTTCGTATAATGCCAATAGATAAAGTTTATTGGAACACAGCCATACCCATTCATTTATATATTGTTTATGATACTGTTTGGCTGGTTTTGATGTTAAAGTAGCAGAGCTGAGTCATAATGATGGAGATAGCGTGATTCTCAAACCCTAATATATTTACTCCCTTTCAAGGAAAAGTTTGCCAGGTCTTGTTTTAAATCATGAAAATACATGGACGCCCTCAATGATGGCTGCATTTAATTAAACTGCAGATGGTTTAGACAACTGTGCTTTTTGAAGACCTCTGTAGTAACTCTGTCCAGTAAGTCCTTAGTAACAAAGTGGGTTCTTTTATGAGTTACACAAGAATTGATATGGTAGCAATTGGTGTCACTCTTGATCTGTGTGGACTTAACATTCATGTTCTTAACTGTTGGCTAGCAACCCCAGGGCTGTAAGGACAAGCAGTCATTTGTAGTTTTGCCGAAGCATGAATTTAAATTATGACTGTGGCAGAGTGGTGTGGCAAAGCATGTTCAATCACCTAACCTGACATTCAGAATACAAATAGTTACTTATATGATAACTCTTATAAAATACAATCAAGTATGAGTTTTATAGGAGAATGTATGTAATATAATGGGATTTAAGATGTCATCACAAAGGTCAAGGACTTTATTGCAGGAGAAAAAACTTCTGTTACTAAGCCACACTCAGTATCAGGTTGAAAGCAGGCATTAGGTCATTTCTTTCAGCAATTGTTCAAAGGGAGAGAAATTGTTCCAGTTTTATATTTCTTCAGTCCTAAAATGAAAGTGCTATTCTAGACATCAGGTAAAGACTTTAGAGCAAATCTCTTAAAATTATTAAGCCAGTCAATTTAGTCATCCAGATAGAAACTTAACAACTGGTATACTATAACTTAATTCATGCCTCTGCTGGCTCTTGGGTCAGTAGTTAAATCCAGAATATGTGTAACATAAAGAAAATATTTGGTGAACTAGTAAGCACTTTGTTATGGTAAAACAAATGGATTCTTTATTATCTTAGAAAATGTTACATATATTTTGAGCAGTGTCATAATATTGCTATTAAATCTAGTCAGGCATATCTGAATATGTTAGTGCCGTGATCTAATTTTTTTATACTATTGTAATTGTTACTATTTTCCTTTGAACTTGAATGAAATAGAGAATTGCTTGAAAATTAGGTTAGTACAGTAACCTTACTGTCACAGTACAGATTTTAACCTGACTTTAATTTTTATCTTTTGAGGACTGCTTTTTAAAAAAAAAAGTTATCATATTCTTCTGTACACAGGGGAAGAAGTCTGCGTTTTGATCATCTCAAATAGTAATTCAGGGAGGTGTTTACCTAGAAATTCAGCATTTGGGAGTTTGTAGGTCATGACTGAGTTATATTGCCAAAACGATTGTCTTTTCTTTTAAGCTTTCTGATCATAGAATTGCATGAGTTTAACATTCTAATTCTGTTCTCTTTGATGAGTATTAGGCTATTGCTATAGGCAGAATTTCACATAACCAATGTGAGATATTCACACAAAGATAACTTCCACCTAATGTTCTTTAGTTCTTTGCTTTTTGACCCATTCTGACTTAAGATAATCTAACATTTCATTTCTTCCATATAATATAAACAAATCTGTTAAATTTTGAAAGGCAGTGACAGTAAGCAGTCCTTTTCATTGTACTAATTCAGTCCTTTCTCAGGCCTGAAAAGGAAAAAGACAGAGAGAGAAAGAGAGTAGATGAAAAGAGCCTGAGCTCTAGAGTCACAGAACTAGATTCAAAATTATAACTATGGACCTCTCTGGGTATAACGTGTGAAAGGGATGTAATCTCAGTTTTACAGAATTGTTAGAAAAATTGGTAAGTATGGAAAGCACCCAGCGTGGTATCTGCCATAGTATATGCGCAGTCATGTTAGCTATTTTTCTATTATTATTTGCATTAAGGTGCCCAACTAATGTTCAGTTAAACCTGACTTCTGTCTTTGCAAAAGGAGGAAAAGCACAGCACAGAAGTGAACAATAAATACAGTCCACAACCTCACTTGAGACATTGTTAAGAACTTTTCCATGTTTTCTGTGTAAATTTCTAGTAAAGCAAGTCTTGCTGAAGTGATTTTTTTTTCCCCAGTTAATCATTTGCTGAAAGTTATAACTAGCAGTGTAATACATTGGATAGTTAATGGAGAAAAGAAGTTTCACAGAGGGTACTATTGCTTCACTGTGTTGGAGTTAAAGAATACATATTTTAGTTATACAATATGAAAATTGTGTGTGGGGTAACTGCTATAGTTAATGAATGATGAAGTACTGTGCAGGTGAATTGTTTTTTAATCTCAAGCTCAAGGCACAGCTGAGGTTCTTTGTTAGTCAGCTGCATTCTGTGAAAGATAGTGAACATTCATAATCAGTTTTTAATGACAGATGCTTTTCTCTGTAAATCTGCATTATAGCCTTTATCTGATTTTTAGCACTTTCACAGCATTGTTCAGATCAATGAATACAGGCTACCTGCTAGCTACTCATAAGAGCTTTGGTCATTTATCCTTTTGTGAGCCTCTTTAAAATGGAAACGATGACTACAACTCAGCAGAAATACCTGTAATTTACAAAGTACTATATACATAGAGAAAGGCTTCAGCAACAATATGACTATCATAATCAGGCAATGTATTCGGATAATTTTTATGGGTTTTAATTAATTTTGTGATGCATGTCCTCCAATACCAGGGTTAATTCAGAATTGAATGTGTTAAGAAAACTAGTTTCTTAATTTTTTAAAATATTAATATAAAAACATACTCACAAATATAAGAGATATTAGGAACCCTGCTTTATAGATGGGGAAATTGATACATAGGAATTTGAACTTATATTAAATCATTTTAGTATATAGGCTGAAATTACTCATTTTTAATGGTATGCTTTTTTCCCCTCGGAATGAATGGGTCATTGTTGACAAGATTCTTGTTGTCTAATGATCTTAGAAATGTAAATCATTATTTTAACCTGTCATAAATTTTAAGCACATAAATTTTATATCTCAATAGTTTTAGTTATAAAATTTCACTACAGGGAACTGGTTTTACAGATCACACCTGTACTTACTGTCTACACAACACTGTCTACACAGTGCTGGCAGTGCTGCTTTAAAAGCAGTTTATATTCCCCCCCCCCAACTTATAATTATTGCTTGGGAGCAAGAGACCATAGTAAACATTGTATAATTCAGCTGTGACACCCATGTGATTGTGTGATTTTCTAGACAAGTACCCATCTTCTTTGTGCCAGTTAAATATCTAGAAAAAAAGTGAAAAGAACAATTGTAATAAAGGTAGGTGTTTAAACTAGAGAAGATTCAGGGCTCTGGAAACAAAACCAGAATTAAAATGTTTGAAGGACTATCAGGTAGGAAAGTGACTAGACTTGTGTTTGACTCCAAGGAATTAAGCTTCAATCTGTGTATGGAAGTCAAAGTGAGGAAGATTTTAAAAGAAGTTGATGTCTGTCAGAATTGTCTGGAAATGGTAATGGTTTTCCTTGGGAAATGGAAAGTATCCTGTGTTTTGTCTGTCATAGACTAGACTGTTAACCGGTGTGCATCAAGAGGGTTAGAGTCTGCATTCCCCATGGTACTGTCTGTTCCTAAAATAATGAGATTAACTAAGTGTGCAGTGTATTAAAGTGGAGTGGAGAAAAAGGATTGCTTGGAAGTTTCTTTACAAAAAGAAAGACATGTCATAGTCTTTTTTCCCCCCCAAAAAAGACAAATTTTACCTACTTTTTGTGTAACACTTTTCCACTCTACTATTTCTTCTAAAGTGGCATTTTCTGTAAATTTTCCAAGAAACAAGATTGCTAACTTTAAAGGCCTTCACTTTGGTTTGTTGGTATTCACTAGATATAAACAAAAGTATTTACCACGGTATTATTTCAAAAATACAGAATAGTCTCTTGCTTAAAGCAGTGATGAGATGAAAAGAAAAGCACTTTACTTGGATAAACTCTGGAGCAGAAGAGTGAAGTCTGATCTGCTTGATTGGGGATCTTCTTTGTACTCTTCAGTCACTTTTTGGCTTTCCCAAATTGCCAGATTATTTTTATTCACCAGATAAAATTCCCTTCATTTAGCTCCTTTCTATTCACTGGTTTCCATGATCTGCTAGTCCACTTTTAAAAGGGCCGCCAAATTGACAGTGCTGCTTTGTTGTTCTTCCCAGCTCTACTCTAGGGCTCCTGCCGCTGATCTCAAATGCAGGAGCAGCAGAGGTGCTTTGAGAGAAAGAGAACAGAATGTCAAAGAGTCCAGCGGGGGACCAACAGATTGTGGGAAACCATGTGACTGTGTGATTCACATCTCCAAGGAGAGAGAACCGGTTGTTTCTGTGTCTAGATCCACCCTGTTATGAGGATAATACCATCAATAATGTAATTTTAATTGCCTGGATGCTTTGACACTGGCTTGAAAAAATAAAACTTTTAGCAGTGAAGTTACTGGTCAGATGAGTTTGAGTAGAACTGAATTTGATGGCATTTAAATCAAGACAGTGGATAATGACTTAACAGATTAAAACTAATGTTTTAGGCATTATGGGGAGAGGGTAACTCATCTATGTATATGTGTGTTATGAGTAAAATATTCAGTTCCATTTGTTTGCTACCAACGTTATATGACCTGAAGCTATTTGGTTTGTGTATTGCTTCTAACAGTGAAATCCTTAAATAGATGACTTATGTAAGTCTTACAGTTAGAAAACACAGTAAATTTCAATTTTTGTCTTAAGACATTGTTGTCAAAGATCAAATTTTATGGATTAATTTCTTAGGCTCTGTTGTTAGGTTATTGATAATGAACTATAACTTACAATTTGCGTTTTTGCATACATTTAGATCAAGAAATTTTCTTCAGTCATTAGAACATATAGGAGGGAAAGTTGGTATCATTAATGTTAGGACAGCATAACATGGACCTTTCTTTTAATCTGTAATTCTAGGACGACATAGACAGCCTAAACCCAGTTCTCAGGGACAACGCGCAACTTCAGGAAGAAGTGAAAGTCTGGGTAAAGGAACAAAAAGTTCAGGAGATTTTTATGCAAGGTAACTGTTTTGAAGTTATGCATTAACTTTTTTTTGAAACTGGGCAATTTCTCATGTTTGGTTTTGGTTGTTCAATTATACGCAATATAAATAGAAGACCCAGTCTAGTATTTTGAGTTACATACAGTCCAGGGAAAATAATAGCAAAATCAGAATAATTTTGATAGGAAGTTGGTAACTTCTCCAGTTTACTAATTTGAGCTAAATGCCTGCAGTGAGATTATAACCACACAGGTGTTTTGTTGATAGGAAACTTTCCATATTACAGAATGCTTTAGGTGTGTCCTTCCTGAAGAAGGAAGCATTGTTTGCTGTGGAGAGTTGCCCAAAGCCACAGTTGATTTCCTTTGAAGAATGCTGTTGGTATCTGATAAAAGTGGCCTGTTTCGATCTGCCTTCCTCAGCAGTGACCATAATGCTAGTCTTAGTTTTGTTTCCGTTTTTTAGTAAGTTACAAGTTTGTCTTCAAACCAGTGAGATTTTATGATTTTTAGTGATTTCTTTTCCTGTCAATAAAATCATATATTGTAAATGTAAGCATTTTGTGAAATTGAACTGAAACTGGAACAATATAACATGAAGTATCAATATTTTGTTGAATGTTTTTTAAAAGGAATTTTACTGTTAAATTCCCATGTTTATCTCAGGCTCAACTTCCATGCCATTTAATTCAAGCATTAATTGAGATAATCTCAAAGTTGTGACTGTTTCGCTTTGTGTGGGTTTTTACAGCAGCTAATCATCTACTTATTAAATTCTTCTTAGGCTAAATATGTTTTAAACTTATAAAATGGAGAATTTGAAACATACACAGAAATAGAACCTATCAGTTAACTTCCACGTGCCTGTCTCCCAATTCCAACAACTGTAGAACTTGGTGGATTCTGCCTCACCCATACTCCCATTTACTTCCATCAGTTATCAGACATTGCTATGTTCTATTTTTAGACTAAGCCACCATACCATTATTTCACCATTATTATGCTGAAAAATTAAGTTTCTTAATGCCAGACACTGAATAGTCAGGTTCAGATTACCATTTCATAAGTGGCTTCAGTGATTTTTCACAATATTGATTTTTATTTTATTTATTTTTGATCCAAGATCCAAAAAGTATCCACAAATTGGTTGATATTACCTGTCTCTTTTTTCCTTTCCTTCCCTTTCAATTTATTTATTTATTGACGAAACCAGGCTGTTACTTTTAAAGTAACTTTTGGTTTCCTTGTCATATTCTTAGAGGTGAAAAGATTAAGGCAGTCGTCCCTTTCCATCCTAAGCAGAATTATGTGAGGCTGACTCCAAATCGTGTTTGGTGGTAGGAACGAGGCAGTTAAGATGGTATGCTGATGAGAATTGAAAATTGGTCATATTTGGAGTTACGCTATAAGCTTTTGCTACATTATATTCAGAAAAAGTAATTTAGAGTTTTTCTGCCATAGTTGGAAATTCTAAGGCTAGAATTTATATAATTGATTACAGCTATGAATGTTTAATTTACAGGTGATATGGAATACTTTCTACAGATGTGTTAATTGATTTATATTTTAGGCTAATATTGCATAGATTTTTAAAACTGGCAAATAAAGATTAAACCATTAGTTGGTATGTTAAATGTCTTAGAAATGTGGAAGAAAAGACATCAACCTAGGAACCAGAAAAATAAATTCAGTCCTAGCTCTTTCACTTGAAAGTTTATTTAACCTATCAACCTCACTTTCTTAATGTTATAAACAGGAAAACGATACCTAAGAGTTTGAGAAGATTAAATAACCATTTACAAATTTTGAAATTATCTTATAAATTGTTAATGTATAATACTGTCATTAAGGTACATAACCCCCCTACCTTTACCCCATGCAGTTCTTATTAAACTTTCAGTGTTTGATATTTTGGTACCTATAAATTGAAAACATTTTTATTTCTATTTTCTCTTTTAAAATATTTAAACATATACAGATATTCATCTTTTATTACTTAATCCTTCCCTGTTTTCTAAAGGATATCTGTCCTTTACAGATATCCTTTAGAAAGTGAGTTTAAAAGTACACCATATGTCTTTATTGAAAAAAGCATTTTAGTGACATATTTATAAATTCAGTTAGCAGTCTTTACATGTTTTAAGACTTGGGCAGCTTTTCCCAGCTGTCACAGAGGAATCAAAATTTGTAGTTGCTTATGTTAAAGTTTTGGCAACTGGAAGACTCAGACGTCAAGTTCCAGATTACCTTTCCATTTCATCTGTGAAGTAGTGTGTATGTGTTGTTTTTTGTTTGTTTGTTTTTTAAGGTCCTTATTCCTTGAATGGATACAGAGTGAGAGTATATAGACAAGATTCTGCCACCCAGTGGTTTACTGGCATAATTACTCATCATGATCTCCTCACTCGCACCATGGTCGTTATGAATGATCAGGTAAGTAGTCCAACTAGTATTTTTGAAGAGATGGTTACAATTCACATAATCTATCCCTACCCCTCCCCCCCAAAAATGGATCAACAGATTGACACTAAATTTTCATTTCTAGGTTTTATTTTGGAGTCATTAATCCTACGAAGTTCAAATGTATCTGATACTACATTAGTGTGATCACTTTACATCACAAGGACCTAGTGATGCCAAATTTATTTCAAAACCAATAAAATTAGTCCTTGAAATGGAGGCATCAGACTCAATTGTTTAGTCTTTTTTTTATCTTTAGGTCGGCTAAAACTTTCTTAAAGTCTCAGCTTTTCTGTCTCTCCAGTAATAAAAATATTTCCCATATGGTATCTTTTCGTGAGTGAAAACCTTAATGCACACTGAGTTCTTCTTACATCAAATTTCAGAACTGGTATGCTTCCTTAAGTTTTATGGTGAGTATGGTGAATATTAAGAATATCAATTTCATACAGAGTTTTAAATAAGAATCTGAAAGTCTTAATTTCAAATCTTTTAAAGCTGTAATTTATTTACCGCCCCCACCCAAATAGATTTTTTCACCTTCCTGTCTCAGCGGTGTCTGAATAAATGAGAGCCCTTCTATAAACAATACAAATGGCTTGGTTAAATTTTTTAGTCAAAATACTAAATAAATTATATAATTTAATTGTATTTATGTTTTTACCTAAGAAGTTAACAAACCTTTACCTCTCAGTAAAATTGCCTTTTGTTTTTAAAATTATTCTTTTAACCTGTCTTTTAAAAATTATTATTATTATTCATTTATATAGTTTTTGTCCTTTTCTACTTCCTGTGTTTTCTGCCTTTTTACTTTATTTTACAGCTGTCTTTTGAAAATTCATATTTTTTAAATACATTTTATGATTTGGCATTATACTTTTGAATAACTCTCATCCTTGTTTTTCAAGGTATACTTGCAATAGATAAATTTGCTTTTTAATGTTTGGTTAGCAGATATAACAGTAGCCTTCAGAAAGTTAAGAAGATAATTTTATTTTACTGGTTAAAGTTCATTTATTGTAAACCTAGCGGTGTCCTGCAAATTAAAGATCCCAAACTGAATTCTAAACATTTCTGTACCTAAAATCACATTGGCTAGCTGATTGGATTTAATTTTTGTTCTTGTTTTGTATCATGGATTAGGTACTAGAACCACAGAATGTCGATCCTTCTATGGTTCAAATGACCTTTCTAGATGATGTTGTTCACTCTTTGTTAAAAGGTGAAAATATTGGCATTACGTCACGGCGAAGGTCTCGTGCCACTCAAAATAGCAACACTGTTCACGTATGTATGCTGTTAGTGATGGATTATTGTAAAATGTTGTCCCTTAAATTACTTAGGATGAAGTGTCAACAGTCATTGTTATTTGGTTATTTTTAGGGTCATTATACACGTGCCCAAGCAAATAGTCCCAGACCAGCAATGAACTCCCAAGCTGCTGTACCAAAACAGAATTCACACCAGCAACAAAGAAATATTCGTCCAAATAAGAGGAAGGGCTCAGATAGCAGTATACCAGATGAAGAGAAAATGAAGGAGGAAAAATATGATTATATAGCACGAGGAGGTAGGACTCACTTTTTTAAAGGGAATAATAAAAAACACAAAGATACATTTAAAATATACTTACTTAATATTGAAATGAAAAATGAAACTGTTCTTTTTTTTAATCTTACAGAAAATCCTAAAGGTAAAAACAAACAGGTGATGAACAAAAGAAGGAAACCTGAGGAGGATGAAAAGAAACTAAATATGAAAAAACTACGAACCGACAATGTTTCAGACTTTTCTGAGAGCAGTGACTCAGAAAATTCAAATAAGAAAATGATAAATAATTCCTCAGAGCAGAAGCCAGAAAATGAGTTGAAAAATAAAAATCCTTCAAAGATAAATGGAGAAGAAGGAAAATCCCAGAATAATGAGAAGGCAGGAGAAGAGACACTAATAGATTGCCAGCCTTGCTGGGATCCAATACAGGAAGATAAAAAACATGAAGAAACAGAGAAGAAGAAGTCTGTTGACTCTCATCTTCAAGAAGAAATGATTATCCGTTCATCAGAACAGGCCACACTTTCTGACCATGATTCTAATGATTTGCTTCTTCAGGAATGCAATAAGGAAAAAATACATACAGTGGAATTATTACCAAAGGAGAACTTTGTATCCAGACCACCCACACCAAAATGTGTTATTGATATTACGAATGACTCTAATACTGAAAAGGTGGCTCAGGAAAACTCAAGTACCTTTGGCTCTCAGACACTTCAGAAAATGGATTCTAATGTTAGTGATTCAAAACATTCAATTGCAAATGCAAAATACTTGGAAACAGCAAAACAAAATTCTGACCAGAGCTGGGTCAGTGATGTGGTTAGAGTAGATTTAACACAATCAAATATTAGGAATGCTTCTTCAGGAAGTGATAACCTGAATATGGAAAAAGAGAAAAGTCAATATGTCTCTTACGTATCTTCTCTGAGTACGGTTTCTGTCACAGAAGATAAGCTGCATAAGCGAAGTCCACCCCCAGAAACTATAAAATCTAAACTTAATACTTCATTAGATGCTCACAAGACAAAATCCAATCCCTCACCTGAAGTTGTTAAACCTAAAATTAACCATTCTCCTGATTCTGTAAAGCCTAAGGCCACTTATGTGAACAGCCAAACTGCTGGTGAAAGAAGACTGGCAAATAAGATAGATCATGAGATATCAAGATGCAGTTTTCATCCAGTTCCTACTCGAGGCAGTACATTAGAAACTACAAAGAGCCCTCTGATCATTGATAAAAATGAGCATTTCACGGTTTACAGAGATCCTGCACTTATTGGATCAGAAACAGGAGCTAATCACATTTCACCTTTCTTAAGCCAGCATCCCTTTCCTCTTCATTCTTCATCCCATAGAACGTGTTTAAATCCAGGTACCCATCACCCTGCCTTAACTCCTGCACCCCATTTACTGGCTGGATCATCCAGTCAAACTCCACTACCTACCATTAATACTCACCCTCTGACTAGTGGTCCACACCATTCTGTTCATCATCCTCATTTACTTCCTACTGTGTTACCTGGAGTGCCTACTGCCTCCTTACTTGGCGGCCACCCACGACTGGAGACTGCGCATGCCAGCAGCTTGAGCCACTTAGCACTAGCCCACCAGCAACAGCAACAATTATTACAGCACCCATCACCTCATCTTCTTGGACAAGCCCATCCTTCCGCTTCATATAATCAGCTTGGACTTTATCCAATTATTTGGCAATATCCAAATGGAACACATGCGTACTCAGGACTTGGTCTGCCACCTTCTAAGTGGGTTCACCCAGAAAATGCAGTTAATGCTGAATCTTCATTAAGGAGGGTAAGCTTTACCACATGTCATTTATTTATTAATCAACATATACACAAGTACCTTTTTAAATATCCAATTAACTTTTTAGATTTCTTATTATAAAATGTTGTACTTTTTCAAAGTTATTTTTCAAATTAAAATGAAACTTTTGATGCTTAGTAATTTGAGGTCTGTAGAGCTAAAATCTCAGCAAAGCCGATTTCCTTATAAAAAATAACAAGTAAAATTGTTAACTTGCTTCTAATGTAACTTATGAAGAATGAATATCTTCATAACTAATTATTGTACATATCTGTAATTATTTTCCTCAGGTAAATTCCTAGAAGTGAAACTTCGGGATATTAAATTTATATAAAATTACAAGGCTTTAGATATCTATTATCAAGTTATTCTTCAAAGACAAATTGTTACATTCCCCAGCACGATATACTATATTGATGTATACTACAAGCTGTGACTCTCTAAGCCCCTTGTTCTCTTAAGGACACCATGGTTGGGGATTCCTGATACTGGGGAGTGAAGTTGGGGCTGAGATTTTCTCTGCCTGACAGTATTGCTGAAGATGGTGGTATGGAGCTCTTACTTCTTCATGGGCTATGTAGTTTTTCTAGCCAAGTTAATTTTCATAATAATAAATTGTTGTTAAGGGAATGACCAGTCCCCACATAAAAAATGGGAGAATGAGTGTCACTGTTAAATTCTAGGAGACAGCTTAATCCTTGGTGCAGACCAGGAGTCTCTTCAGGTGTTCCCTAAATCTTTTGAAACACATTTTATTTATTTATTTGTTTGTCTATATTGTGGTTGAAAAGCACATTAAATTTACTTAACCATTTTTAAGAGTACAGTTGAGTAATTTTAAATATATTTACATTGTTGTGCAGCAGATCCCCAGAACTTTTTCATCTTGCAGACTAAAATTCTGCCTATGAAATGTTAATTTTCCTCTTCTTTCCGCCCAGTTTTTGGCAACCACCTTTCTACTTTCAGTTTCTGTGATTGTCTGCTTTAGATACTTCATTTGAGTGGACTCATAGTATTTGTCCTTTTGTGGCTTATTTCATGTAGCGTAATGTCATCAGAGTTCATTGATGTAGCATGTGACAGGATTTCCTTTTTTTTTTTTTTTTAAGCTTTTTAATATTCTGTTGTGTGTATATACAGGTATCCCCTGCTATTTGAATAACTGATTGCAACTTCGGATTTCTGGATCTTGTAGAACTGTAGACCTTTTAAACATATTTGAATGATCCTTATGTGCATATGCATACATCTCTATTAAGGTTTATGGTTTATAATATATATATTTAGGCTAAAAAATTTTATAACAGTGTTGTCTTCAGTGTGGTGTCATATGACTTCACATTATCATTTTGAGATATAAAATTTATTCCCTTTATTAAAACCAAAGTGTATTGTATTTTCCCAGTATCTGACTCAACAAAGTATAACTCAACAAGGCATGTTCTGGAAGAATGGCAGTGAATCAGAGTATAGAAGCAATCTTAAGCATGTAGTTGGTTGTAAGTCTCAATGCAGGGATCAATGTCACCACATATTTAGTATGAGATGGGCAGCATGGTGATACAAAATTAATTTTGTTTTACCTCTGCACCTCCAAGTTTAATGGTCCAACAGTGTATGGCTTATAGTGAAATGGAATACAAATAAGCCTTGAAAATGTAACTTTCTGCCAAATCTAAGTAAATTGTTATATTGAAAAGATTCATTATTTTTTACACCAAAAATTGGCAAATGAACTTGATGGAATCTGGTGAAATGTATTTTAGCAACATTTTTTTTTTCTATTATCAACAGATAGTCTTTTGATGTTACAATCTTAGGAAATCTTAAAAGCTAGGTTCTCTGTAATCATTTGTGAATTAAAGGCAATGATTTCAAGACCTGCAATCAGTAAAGTAAATAACAATAAATTTCGGGAAATAACAATTTTAATGCTCATTAATTTTCTTCATGATACGGAAAAATCCCTATGACTATGTTGGCTACTTATTTGAATATTTCTAATAAAATGCATTTAGTAAAAGTCACATACTTCATAAATATACTGCTATTAAAGTCCTACTGTGATACTGTGTTTAGCCTTTTATAGTAACTGAAGTCTAATTCTTTTTAAAAATAGAATTCTCCCAGTCCTTGGTTACATCAGCCTACACCTGTGACCTCAACAGATGGTATCGGATTACTTAGTCACATTCCTGTCAGACCTTCTAGTGCAGAGCCTCATCGGCCTCTTAAAATTACAGCACATTCCAGTCCACCATTGACAAAAAGTTTAGTAGATCATCATAAAGAGTAAGTTCACCAATGCTTAAAACTTTGATAGATTTTAATTCAGTTTATAAACAGGTAATCTTAACAAATGTCTTAAAACTAGGCTTAATGAGTACTATTCTGTTTAAATATCCCTACTAATTCAATGTTATAACACATGCAAATTCGTGTTTTACTTTCATGATAGAATAATAATGTATAGAAGCTATATTTGTATCATACAAGGAAAAGTGTTTACAGAAACCTTTGTGTATTTTTTTTTTTTTACAGAGAATTGGAGAGAAAAGCTTTTATTGAACCATTACGTTCTATTGCATCCACATCAGCAAAAAATGACCTGGATCTAAATAGGTCACAGACTGGAAAAGATGGTCACTTGCATAGGCATTTTGTGGATCCTGTATTGAATCAATTACAAAGACCACCCCAGGAGACTGGAGAGAGATTAAACAAATATAAGGAGGAACACCGTCGAATTCTTCAAGAAAGTATTGATGTTGCTCCCTTTACAACTAAAATCAAGGGGCTTGAGGGTGAGAGAGAGAATTATTCTAGAGTAGCATCATCGTCTTCTAGCCCTAAAAGCCATGTCATCAAACAAGACAAAGATGTAGAATGCTCAGTATCTGATCTTTATAAAATGAAGCACTCAGTGCCTCAGAGTTTACCCCAAAGTAACTATTTCACTACATTGTCTAATAGTGTAGTCAACGAACCACCAAGGTCATATCCATCCAAAGAGGTTTCAAATATTTACACTGAAAAACAGAGTAATACCCTTGGAGCAGCAGCTAATCCTCAAACTCTGACTTCATTTATATCATCTCTTTCAAAGCCTCCCCCTTTGATTAAACACCAGCCAGAAAGTGAAGGTTTAGTAAGCAAAATACCAGAGCATCTTTCTCATCAAATTGCTTCTCACTCAGTAACAACTTTCAGAAGTGATTGTAGGAGTCCTGCTCATTTGACAGTTTCTTCTACGAATACACTCCGGAGTATGCCTGCTTTACATAGAGCACCGGTATTTCACCCACCAATCCATCATAGCCTGGAAAGAAAAGAAAGCAGCTATAGTAGCCTTTCCCCTCCAACTTTAACTCCTGTGATGCCTGTAAATGCTGGTGGGAAAGTTCAAGAATCACAAAAGCCTCCAACTCTGATTCCCGAACCAAAAGACACTCAGGCAAATTTTAAGAGTTCTTCTGAACAGAGTTTGACAGAAATGTGGAAATCTAATAATAACCTCAGCAAAGAGAAAGCTGAATGGCATGTGGAGAAAAGCAGTGGAAAGTCACAGGCTGCTATGGCATCTGTCATTGTACGTCCACCTTCTAGTACAAAAATTGATAGCATGCCAGCAATGCAGTTAGCTTCCAAAGATCGAGTTAGTGAAAGATCTTCAACTGGGGCAAATCAAACAGATTGCCTAAAACCAGCAGAAGCTGGAGAGACTGGAAGAATGATTCTGCCAAGTGTGAATTCAGACAGTGCTCACATAAAATCTGAAAAAAACTTTCAGGCTGTCTCACAGGGCAGTGTTCCCAGTACAGTCATGTCTTCTGTAAACACAATGTGTAATACCAAAACGGATATATTCACATCTGCTGCCACTACCACCAGTGTTTCCAGCTGGGGTGGTTCAGAAATAATTTACCCTTTATCCAATACCATTTTGGCCTCTAAATCCTTAGAATGTACCTCTACAAAAAGTGTCAGTCATTCAGTGACTCAAACACAAGAATGCAGGGTCAGCACCACAGCTCCAGTTACACCAGCCAGTAGTAAGACAGGAAATGCTGTTCAGACCAGCTCTGGGTTCTCAGGCACAACTGATTTTATCCATTTGAAAAAGCACAAGGCAGCATTGGCTGCAGCTCAATATAAAAGTAGTAATGTCAGTGAGACCGAGCCTAATGCTGCGAAAAATCAGACATCTTCAGCCTCCCCTCTCTTGGATGGCACTGTGGTCTGTAGTACAATAAACAAAGCAAACTCTGTAGGAAGTGGGCAAGCATCCCAGACAAGTCAACCAAACTACCATACTAAACTGAAAAAGGCCTGGCTTACAAGACATTCAGAAGAAGATAAAAATATTAATAAAATGGAAAATTCAGGGAATTCTGTATCAGAAATTATTAAGCCATGTTCTGTCAATTTAATAGCCTCTACATCTAATGATATACAAAGTAGTGTAGATAGTAAGATCATAGTTGATAAGTATGTAAAAGATGATAAAGTCAATAGGAGAAAAGCCAAAAGAACTTATGAATCTGGCTCTGAAAGTGGAGATTCAGATGAAAGTGAAAGCAAATCAGAGCAAAGGACTAAAAGGCAGCCTAAGCCAACTTACAAAAAGAAGCAAAATGATCTTCAGAAGAGAAAAGGTGAAATAGAAGAAGATTTAAAGCCCAATGGTGTTCTCAGCAGGAGTGCCAAGGAAAAAAGTAAATTGAAGTTGCAGAGCAGCAGTAGTAGTGGTAAGTAAATTATTTACTTTTTTATCTCAAGTAAAATGGGCTGTATGTTCTTGCAGTAAAGATGTGGTTCTCTAAAAATTAGTGAGTTTAAGGGCATCTTTGACTTTATTTGTATGCCCTGGTGTAATATATGTGACCTCATTTTTACATTTCACGAGTTGCCTGTAAGAGGAAATGAGAGAAGACATCCATTTTTAAGGAACTTGTAGAAATATGTTTTCGCATAGCATTTGTGTTGGCAAAAACCCACATGTACTTTAGTAGTTACCCAGATTTTTGACTATTTCTAAAGATTGTCAAAATGCAATTATAGCTGTCACACCAAAAGTGGATTTCTGATACAGGCATACCTTGTTTTATTGTACTTTGCAGATACTATCTTTTTTTTTTTTTTTTTTTTTTTTTTTTTAAACAAAATGAAGGTTTATGGCAGCCCTGTGTCAAGAAAGTCTGTTGGAACCATTTTTCCAATAACACTTGCTCACTTCATGTCTCTCTTGTGTTTTGGTAGTTCTTAAAATATTTCAAACTTCTGCATTAATTATTTGTTATGGTGATCTGTAATCAGTGATCTTTGATGTTACTATTGCAAAAAGATTGTGACTCACTGAAGGTTCAGTTGATGGTTAGTGTTTTTTAGCAGTAAAGTATTTTTAAATTATGTGCATTGTTTTTTTAAACATGATGCTGTTGCACACTTAATAGACTGCACTATAGTGTAGACATAACTTTTACCTGCATCAGGAAACCAAAAAATTTGTGTGACTTCACTTTATTGCAATATTTGCTTTATTGTGGTGGTCTGAAACTGAATCTGCACTATCTCCAACGTATGCCTATATTGGGTATTTACCTATAAATAGATACAGTTGAGAAAGAAATCCTCTTCACAAAAACTTCCTTTAAGTCACATTTTCAGAAGAGAACTACTTCAAAGTAGTATGAATGGGGCCCATATTTCACCCTTCTCTCATCTCAAGATGAAATTGAAAACTTAACAAAATTACCTTCTATTTAACTAATAATGCTACTCATTCAAGCCCTTAACAACGAGTAAAAGTTAAATAAAAGCGGGGAGGGGGCGGGGGATGGTTTTGTGTGTTTATTTCTTTATTCAAGAAGAACTTCCAAAATAAGTAAAAGTTCCAAAATTGACTATATTTTGTTTGTGACTACAACAGGGGAAAATAAGTGATACTTAACAGTAATATTCACTATAAAGCATTTCTATATGTTTTTACTCTAGAAGTAGTTTTTCTGTTTGCTTATTTCTTTTTAGGTATGTTGCACAATGCAGAAAGCAGTTAATAGTTTCACTATATCAGTGTATTCATTCACATACAATATATGAAATATCTGTGCAATGTGGACATTCAAGAAGTATCTTCACAAGCATTTGGATGTTTGAAGCCTCTTTTGGGGGCCTTTTCAGTGAATGAGGTTTTCCCACATGCCTGTGTGGAAACCAGAGGCAAAGTGACGGAGAGAAAGCAGGAGGATGGAATCATAGAAAAGAACAGTCAGAAAGTGAAAGAATGAAAGAAAACAAGAGACAGGCTGACAGACTGAAATGCAAATATAGTCAGAAGAAAGAAAGAGGGAGATTGACAACCAAGGATACAGGCTGTAGGCAACGTGCCATTTGTTTTGAGTATTGGATTGTATACCATGTTGCTTTTCCTTTCTCCTGTGCTCTACTTACTTCCTCAGTGAATTCAAGAGGCTTAGTGTGGTCAGTAATTCTTTCTCTTCTTTTTGACCAAACATTTCTTTTGGTGTTGAGTAATCAAATATTCAGGTTAAAGTTACAGAAAACAGAGAGAGGAATCTTCCAGCTTTTAACACTTAGAAAACTCTTGTGAAGTTAAGTTTGTAAAGTTAACTCTTACTGAAGTACATGTTCTGTTTTTGTTTTGAGATTACGAATGTACATATTCCCAAGTAAGTTTTAAGACAAAGACTGGAATCAGCGGTTTTTTCCCCCAGGTTGTAATGCTTAGTCAGATCCCTCCCCAGCCAGTAACTGACATTCAACGTGAGACAGGCTGTTTAAGTCCCACTTATCCTCAAGTCCAAAATAATACTAAGTGACCATTTAATGCCATCTGTTAATTATAGGTAGAGTTGACTTGCTTTTGTCCTGGGCTATTTAGTAACGTTCTCTAAATTGGGAGTACGTAAATTCTAAATCTGAGTGGATTATCTACCTCATGGATTATATATGACCTTTATCTTTTAATTTTCGTTGAGGTTGCCATCAGTCAATCAAAAAGAGTGAGTTAAGTCTGCACTTAGAGCAGGTAATATGATTGCATACACTATTACACTTGTATAATTATATATACCAATACACATATAATAAATAGCATGGTTTTTTAGTAGTCTAAAGCCAGGTACAATGGAATTTGCTTTATCTGCTGATTTGGAATGTCTTCATGCCTGCTGCTTTTTGTTACTGATAATTTAAAGTTGGCTGCTTTTCCATGGCTAATTTTTTACATAATTTTATGTACTAAAATTGTCCATCAAATTTAAATATAAGACCTATGATACAGGTAGTGGTCTACCTATAATCAGAGTTCATTTCTATGTCCGAAAATATTTTTTAAGGTGATGGCATAACAGAGATTAAAGATTAGCATATATTTGTCTCTTATTTTCTTCCTCCCTAGTTTTCTGTTGCTAGAGCAGCTGTTTTGAGGATTTGCTGATTAGTAAAGAACTAAGGTTGAAAAGATTCTTATAGTATAAAGAAAGTAAAAATATCCGTTGAGTTAGATATTTTTTGTTGATTATGTGTCTTTGTCTCAAACTTTTAGATTTAGATATCACCAGTAAATTAGATATATAGAATTGAAAGATGAAGTTTATTTTATTTTTTGTACAAATACTGTTAGAGTAAAATTCATAAAAAGAGTTAGCCATAGTCATGTGTGGCCTAGTCTAAAAGCAATAATTATAATATTACAAACTGACCATATGACCTGGGCTCTCATGTCTTTGTAATTCATTCATTTAAAAAAAAAAAAGGTTTAAGTGTCTATTTTGTGTTACAGAATTGAGAGTTGCTTCAAAATGTCTAGTTCTTCATTATAATACGATTTATGTTTAAATTGTTCACAGTGGTATGGTTATCCATACTCTTCAAACTGTTCCCTTGTCTGGAATAAAAAGCATATGGGTTAGTAGTTGTTTTCTAGTCAAAAATAGAAAGATTTCATTTATTTTATTCTAGTGTAATAAAGTAAAGCAGTGATTGGAAGTAGTGTAACAAATAAAAATTTATCAGCAGTGTACCACTCTGTTCATTCTGACTTCTGAAAGCTCTGAATTTTTTATACAGTCCATAGGGGAAATCTGTCTTATACACAGTGAAGGAAATAACAAACCTTTTACACAAGTCTTCTGGAAATGTTTTTATTTCATAAGCGGTTTGTATGCCCGTATATTTTTCTCTAAGCCAAAATGACTCCTTGCCCTAAGTTACGAGACGGAAGAGGGGAGAACATGTAATTGTAAAGAACCAGGCAGCAATCATAGAAGTGCTTAATAACTGGAGCCAGTTTCACATGGGCCACCCTGAAGTTTGAACACAACACTTCCTATGTTAAGATGTGTATGATCTTGCTGTAATTGTACTACGTACACTGTCAACAGGCAAGTGATAGTGTGCGCTAAGGACAAGAGTTCTGCTGCTTGCTTCTGCAAGAAGTATATAACGTCAGAACACTTCAAATGCTTCTGATCCACACAATGGGCATGATTAGTAAACACAAGGGTCGGAAATACAATTTATTCTTTCAACATGACAGAAATAGCAAACTGTAAATCTCAAGCCTGATATATAGCTATATTAATACGGGCAGAGTAAGTTTGCTTTTAAGAGTCAACAAATATTTGCTCATCCCAACATAGGTTGCTTTTAAATGAGTATATTTTTAAAAATTTAATAGGTACATTTATTTTATATGTAATGTTTTGAGTTCTTCCTGCTCTATAGGTAACTGATTACTTAGGCCACTGTTATTACAATAGTTATGTTCAAGTTAATGAACAAGGTGGAGCAGTGATGCAGAGTATAGTAAATAAACTAATTTTTCATGCAATTGTGTAGTATATTTGAGTTTTGTTTTTCTTCAGACTTCTCTGATGCCTTTTTTCTTTCTGCTATCAATAAAGACAGGTTAATATTAGGCTTTTTCTTTTATTTCCTTCAAACCCTTTTATTTTTCTAAAAGATGATATCAGATGGAGGGCATTATAATAAGGGAGAGATATATTAGGAAACAAGTCTTAGCCCTTCTTCCAAATACAGTATGATAAAAATCAAAACTTACTTGTCTTGATCCACACTTACCTTAGAGAATCAGAGTTTTTCTAAACAATGTTTGAAACTAGCCTGTTGCAGTTTCTAAAAGTAGTAAGTTTTGGTCTTTAGGTTTTTCCTGTGTAAAGGGCTATAGTTATAGCAATAGATTTGCATAGAAATTAAATGTTTCTTATGTTTGCTACTATAGAAATGTGAGTATTGTATATGTGAAGATTTCAACCAGCTAGATTTACTTAGCTCCACATTTCCAGGATACTGACATTGAGTTCATTTAGTTAGTAGAATAGTAAATAGAAATGCTGCTATGGACTTCCAGTTATTAATGAGTGCCTAGAACTTTCATCTTTCATCTTTTTTACAATCTTAATATGCGGTCACAATTGTATAATTGACTTGAATTTTGTCTCAAGGAGTTTACCTTTCTAAAAAGGTATAATCTTGCTAATATTTTCCTACTGGTTTTACAGCTGGCATCCCTCGTTCAGTATTAAAAGATTGGCGTAAAGTCAAGAAGCTGAAGCAAACTGGGGAATCCTTTTTACAGGATGACTCTTGCTGTGAGATAGGGCCTAATTTGCAGAAGTGCCGAGAATGTAGACTTATTCGGAGTAAAAAGGGAGAAGAACCAGCTCATTCACCAGTATTTTGTAGATTTTACTACTTTAGACGGTAAGTTGAAAATAAATAATTCAGGGAAAACATGTTTATAGGATATTGGAAATTATACTCTCATTCCAGGAGCCTTATACAGGTGAGAATGAGGCTTTGAGCCTCTGTGTTTCTGAAGCATTATAAAAGAATATTAAACTCTGTGTGTGCTGAATTTAATAATAGCTAATTATTGGAGGAAATTCATATTCACAGATATTTGTGTTCATATGGCCTTTCTCTTCTGAGAGATTTATTACTCTTCCTTAATGAGAAAATATTCATATTTTTTCTAGAAAATGGAAGGAAACAGTTTGATTTAAGTTTTTTTTTAATTTATATTTTTTCGCTAGAACAATGTCACGTTTATATCTGTGCATTAGCTACAATGACTAAGAGTCTATAAAATCTAGGCATTAAAGTCTGTATGTTACATTAGAGATACGCATACTTTTGTTCAACATATGTAGCTATAAAAATATGAGTTGTAAAATGACAAGAAAGATATATTAGTACCAGTTCACATTTCACAGTTTTTGTAGAGAATATAAAAACATAAAGTTGTTATTAAACTTACATAGTACTATAATGTTAATATCAATAAATAATACTTCAGTACTAAAAACTTAAAGACTTGCAAGAGTTCAACTAAAGAATAGCTGGGTCCAGCCAATGGAAACTAGTTAACTGTACAGTTAATTAACTGTAGTAGAACTATAGCTAAACCCATCTCATCTGCATAATGTAATGATAGTGGTACCTACCTCAGAGAGGTTTCATGAAGATTGAGTGAAAAAAAGTAACACAAAGTCCTTAGTATAGTACCAGGCACAACGAAATGCTCTGATGATGTTACCTGCAGTTATTTTCCTAATCATCATCATTTTCTTCTTAAGTTAGGAGACACTTTGCTCCAGGAAATACAAATACTGTGTGCTGTTGGCCTAGTAGAGACCCCAAAAATATGTAGTGGTAGGAACATTTCTTTACTTCATGGTTTTTCTAGCCAACAGCCCTCAAAGGACAGACAACTTCAAAGAATAGTTACAGAAGGTAGTATACATGGAGGTACAGAAAAGATAGAAAAGGAATCAAAAGGAAAGTAGGTTTGAAGAGATAAGAAAACCTTTGGGAAAGTTTGAAGGAAAGAAAGAGGTAACACAAAGCTAAAATAAGATGAAGGGTTGTAATGAAAAGAGAAAGTTTTTTTTAAAAAAAGGAAAAGGATAAGGTGGTAAAGGTACAAGAAAAAGGAAGTAAAAGGAATGTTGTTGGCGTCGTCCTTTTGGAAAATACAGAATGGCTTATAGAGTATCCCCTCTTTGAGTAAGTACAAAGATAATTGAGGAATAACCACCAGTCAGTAAGAAAATGGGAGTTTTGCTTTCCATTTACCCTTAATTTCTCTGAATTGAGTAGTTACATAAATTGGATGTCAGAAGCTAAGAGAAGGAAGTAAGTACACTAATTCGGTTCCTGATATACTATTAAGAGTTTCAGTCTTATTTCTCCAAAGCCCGTTAGTAAAGTGTCATTTTTTTAATAGATTTTATTCTTTTAGAGCAGTTTCAGGTTCACAACAGAATTGAGCAGATAATAGAGTTCCCACATAGCCCTCTCCACCCACACATATTTACTCCCCTACCCTCAACATCCCTTATCACTGTGGCATATTTGGTACAATCGATGAACCAACATGGGCACATTGTTATCAACCAAAGGCCATAGATGTGTCATTTTAATTAAGGAAGAAAATGTATATGTACTTTGTATTTTTCTTAATACTCCCTGTGAAAGTCTTGGGGGGTTTTTTGTTTGTTTTGTTTTGGTCTTTTGGCAGGGAGGTGGGGGGGAGAGGTAATTAGGTTTATTTATTTTTAGAGGAGCTACTAGGGATCGAACCCAGGACCTTGTGCATCCAGGACCTTGTGCACGCTAGGCATGCACTCTACCACTTGAGCTGTATCCTCCCCCGAAAGTCTTAAGATGATACACGGCATTTTCAACTTTAGAGGTTGCTAATTTAGATTGTGTAGAAAATAACTGCATTGCTTAAGACAGCATTTGGCCAACATTTTAAACTCTTGTCCTCATGAAACACTTGGGCAGTTTTCATTTGATTGGAGTTAAGTAGGGAAGTGATAGGGAAAATCGTATTTCTTGAAGTTTTAAAATTGGTGCTGCTTATCATTGCCATTTGTGTAGCACTATGGAAGTCAAAAGTTGGTTAAATTTTATTAATAAAGTTTATGTACATAAAGGACTACCTTATTTTCATGCTTTTAATTGTAAATATAAAATAATGTAATAGAACCTGGACTTCTGTCTTGGTATCTAATGCTTTTATGTTTTAATGTTTCAGATTATCATTTAGTAAAAATGGAGTGGTTAGAATAGATGGCTTCTCTTCTCCTGACCAATATGATGATGAAGCTATGAGTTTATGGACACATGAAAATTATGAAGATGATGAACTAGACATAGAAACTTCAAAATACATCTTGGATATAATAGGTGATAAGTTCTGTCAGTTGGTAACGTCTGAAAAAACAGCTTTGTCCTGGGTGAAAAAGGATGGTAAGGAAGTTAAATACTTAGAACATGCAACTATACACGTTTCATTTAAAAAATTTCTCTTTGGAATATGTTTCATCTGTGGGTATAGTCTTACCTAGTCTTGTTTACTGTTTTTTTTTTTTAATTTTTATTTTTTGGTGAGGTAGGGGGTAATTAGGTTTATTTATTTTAATAGATGTATGGGAGATTGAACCCAGGACCTCATGCATGCTAAGCAGGTACTCTACCACTGAGCTACACCCTCCCCCTAAGGCTTGTTTACTTTTACTTTTGATGCCACTTTATTACATACACTTGCACCTATATGTAATTAAAGTAACAGCTATTTTCCAGTTGAGGTTGAATTGAATGGATTAGCAATTTGTGGAATTACAGCAGCATTTTGGTATTTCTGCCACCGTGACATACTTTAGTACAATAAGGGCACTTTGTATCTGATACTCAAGAAATTTCAGCATTTGCCATACATATAAAGACATAATCCATCCCAGTTATTTAAATTTTTAATCTAGTGTGGTTCATCAGTCTTTGGAGTTAGATTTATATTTGAATCTCAACTTTACTCCTTGTTTACCTATATAACTGTGAAATGGAAATAATAACTACTTTATAGATTGGTTTATAAAGTACTGTTCTGTTTAAAGCAACTTACATACTAGGTGCTCTAAATGTTAGTTTCTTTTCTTTCTTGTCTCTTAAATCAGTGGTTTGTCCCCCCCAGGGACCTTTGGCAATGACTGGAGACATTTTTGGTTGTATACCTGAAGTGTGTAGGGTACTAGCATCTAATAGGTGGAAGCCACAGATGCCACTAAACATCCTACACAGGATAGTCCCCTAGGAAAAAAGAATTACTCAGTCCAAATGTCAAAATTGCCAAGATTGAGAAATGTTGCATTAGATGTAAATCTTCTGAAGAGAATTATTAATTACTTCAAGAAATCTTCTATTGATCATTAATTAATATATCCCTCAAAAATCTTGGTTTGCCTTGAGATTTTTGTTTTTGTGCATTTTAGCGAAAATTGTATGGAAAAAGAGCATGTTTGCCTTAAGTTTTTCTTTCTCTGTATTTCAGTCAAAATTGCCTGGAAAAGAGCAGTGAGAGGAGTCCGGGAGATGTGTGATGCATGTGAAGCAACATTATTTAACATTCATTGGGTCTGCCAAAAATGTGGATTTGTGGTCTGCTTAGATTGTTACAAAGGAAAAGAAAGGAAGAGTTCTAGAGGTTGGTTTATAGCTTTATATAAATTGAAATTTCTAATTTTTTTAGGGTCATTCATCTGGAACATTAGATGAGTTGTTTTTCCTACCTTCCTTGATTATGAATATATTACATTAAGGAATTTTTGTGAAGTTTGTTTTTAAAAGGAAGAGTTAACCACAGTTTATTAAAATAACCAGATTTTCTAGTATAAAACTGCATCTACATCTTTTTAGCCTGATTAGTAGATGCACAGTCTCATTTCAAGCAGATACTTCCTTAATACAGCCCAAATTTAGGTTAGGTTTTGCTGCCTTCAGATTCTGATGTGTCAGAGCCTGAAGTCTCTTCTAGAACCTGTTAATTATAGTCATGCACATAAATCAAAATTGAATACTTACTAGTGTGAGTTGATTTTTCTAAATATTGGTCCATAAAGTTCAAATCAAAATATTCAAGAATATGCTACCACTAGCACCATTTACTCCCCCTAGTTAGACTATTCATTGTCTAAAAACAGTATCATTTTCATTCCATGCAGCTCTTTTTCAAAGTAGTATGTCAGGTAGGTGAATTATAATTTAGCCATCAGTGTCTTTTCTACTGATAGGATTACTAAAGCCTCACCCTTTCTAACCCTTCTTCTTATACACCCAGCACTTACCAAAGAGAACTAAGTAGGAAAGCATCTGTAGCTAATTGTTTCTGTGATATGCAAAAGATACATGAGTAAAATGTAAAACCATAAAAAGGAATGTATTTTAGGCAGTTAATCATCTTTCCTGGTTCCAAATTACTTGTTTTCCTTTTGCCAAATTAAAAAGAAATTAATTTTAATGTATTGTTGTATGCACATATAAGCATAAATCTTTTAAAATAAATTTAATAATTGTGTTGCTGTTAGTTACAGTACCATTTGTTTTGAAAGTATAGTCTGAGTCACTGTATTATTTTTTTTGAATGTAACCTATATGCCTTGAGTTGTGTTCTGTGTTATGTATATATTTCCTTATTTCACAGTTCAGTACTATAGTGAGCTTACGTTGACTAGGTTATAGCTTTATATAATGCCTAAAATGTAAGCAGTTAGAAAACATTTACAAATTACTATCTAGGCTTCAGAGGGAAAGTCAGAAAGCTTTATAAAGGAAACCAGTTTTAGCCTGGATTTGAATTTTATTTCCTTGGAAACTTTTCATGAAATAATTAATAGATTTTTTATGCTGAATTTAATGAGTTTTTTGATATTTATTGAAACTCATAGCCACATCATAAATAGTACCTATATCATTAATTTTATAGAGAAAGATCTCCTTGAGATCAAGGTATTGAATATTTTTTCCTGTGTATAATGTACTTCATGCTATGCCTTAATATGTTTACTCCTCCAGGTATGGAGCCTTGTTGCAGTAATAACAGTTAAACTTTCTATCAAGTTGAGGCTTTTTCACATGTCTCATGACAGTTCCTCTACACATCTTTGAAGCATACAAGAAAAATGAGTTGCCAAAAACCTCAAACTTTTACATGAGTCTAATGTACTAAGATTAGGCAAAAGCTCTATTTGGCACAAATAGCTAAGATTAAAAAAATTAGCTCCAGGGAAGACTGCGGTGACTAATACATTCATGAGAATAAAGAATGGTCATTTAAGAAAAGACTAACCTAACAGTTTTGTATCCTATTTTATAGAGTTCTCAGAATGGTGGAACTATCTTACATTTCTTTAAGAAGAAAACATCTGAAACCTACCACTGACATTTTATATAATTGTTAAACTCTTTATATACAAGCCATCAATTTTATCATTGTAAACATGACTAATAAGTACATATGTTACAATCTTACAGATAAAGAACTATATGCTTGGATGAAGTGTGTGAAGGGACAGCCTCATGATCACAAACATTTAATGCCAACTCAAATTATACCCGGTTCTGGTAAGCATAAATACACATTATTGACTCAGTAGTAGTATAATAGTTCTTTATTGTTTCAGATTATTTAGGAGTATAATAGAATGGAGAGGTAAGGTTTATGTAGTCTTGAATTGTTCTTGTAATCCTCTGTGTAATAAAGCTAGCAAGATAAGTCCTGGCCCAGTGATGAAGAAAGCCATAGAGGAACCATTTCAGAAGGGGAAAACTATAGTGTAATGGAAAGGCATATTAGATTTATTAAATTATTCTACTTTTTTTCTTTTAAGCATACTGATTTTTAATTATAGATAAAAGAGAAAAGAATAGAGAACAACATGAATTTGGTTCAGTGATCAAACCTGAAACAGATGGAAGGGATGAAGAAAAAAATGGAAGAAAAGTGAAAAGGCATAAGAAAATCTCTAAGAAAAATAAGAAATTTTAAGTAATCTTAACAACTAGTAATAATCTTTTCATTAACCATTATTGTATTTTGTAGTTTTGACAGATCTTCTAGATGCGATGCATACTCTTAGAGAAAAATATGGTATTAAATCCCATTGTCATTGTACTAACACAGAGAATATACAAGTTGGAAATTTTTCTGCTATGAATGGTGTGTCTCAAGTGAGTAGAAATCTCTGTTCAAATAAAATCCATGGTTACATTAATCAGTTTGATATTTGAAATCCAGTGTAGGACTTGTGTTTTATAAATTCTGTTTCCTATGTTACTGTGTAAATAAATGTAACCTCTACTTTTAACTGAATAATTGAAGAGAGAGTATTTTAAAAATTCAACTATTCTACCTTTATAGGTTTTACAGAATGTTCTTAATCACAGTAACAAAATTTCTCTGTGCATGCCTGAGTCTCAGCAGCAGAATACCCCTCAGAAGTCTGAGAGTAATGGCAACAGCAGCCCAGGGAGTGATGTAAGCACAGACAGCAAGCTAACTCCTCCAGAATCCCAGTCACCACTGCACTGGTTAGCAGATCTTGCAGAGCAAAAGGCTAGAGAGGAAAAAAAAGGTAAATCTACTTTATTATTTAAGGATATAATGGAGAACTGTAATCAACAAAGTACTATTATCCATTAAGGTACTATTCATGCGGAACAATTTTGTCATTTGCTTGCATTATGGCTTAGGTTCAGTAAAACCATCTGTCTTCTCTTACTAGGAACTGGCCTTCCTGTGATTGCATCAAAAATAGTCACAGAACATCTGTCAACGAGCATATCAATAAAGCCACCAGGGCAATAGATTTGTGACTTACCTATACTTTCTGTCTTAGTATACCATTTTTCATTTGTGACAGGTACAAACTCATGTCTAAGATATTGAGGAAGGCATTTTCCTATTCAAACCATTTGACTCCTGAGGGATCTAACCAATCCTCCAGTGTGTGTTGAAGTGAATAAATCACTAGTGCTACAGTTTTCACCTCTCACTATTAAATATAGGGTTGCCAATTTTGTCTGTACTTCAATAGGATGCGTAATTTTATTTGAATTTTGTAAAACGTTTTATTTCAGAAAACAAAGAATTTGCCCTTGAGAAGCAACTTAAAGAAGAAAGAGAACAAGACAACCCTGATTCTCCAAATAGCAGGACATCACCTCCTGTGTCCCAGAATAATGAACAAGGCTCAACATTACGTGATTTGCTGACCACAACAGCGGGCAAGCTACGTGTGGGTTCTACAGATGCAGGCATTGCCTTTGCACCAGTGTATTCGATGGGAACCCCAGTGAGTGAGATGCCAGATTTTTGGGTTCTATATGGGCCTTAAACTTAGATTTGGAGACTTGGCTATAAACTCCACAGTAAATAGATACAGATGTAATCAGATGTACCAGATTACTAGGCATGTTCCTGTTTGCATTATAACTCTTATAATACTTAGAAGCTGGAGACTTTGTTCTTTTCCCAGGTGAAAAGGGTTGGGGGAGAGGCGTTTTGATTCCAGAAGAGCCCTAAGATAGTCCTTCATAATTTGAAAAACATGTATCTAGTAAGGGGGAAAGAACATGTGGATGTGAATGTTTTATTACTTAAAATATTTAGAAATCAAATTTTTGCTTTAGTTATTTACCAGAAAAAATAAAAACAGACTAATTGCATAGGTAGGCACACATGTTTAGTGGCTTCTAAAAGTGTATGGGAGAGTTTGCCTATTTGTCCCTCTGCCCTGTTCCTAAAATATGAAAGGTCGGAACGCCACACTTCACTAGTTTCTGCATACCCTGCAGACCACTGAAGTTCTGCTTCCCACCTGTCAGGAACAGTGTGGGGACTAGAGACCCACGTCCACTAACATGATTCATGAAGCCAGGCATATTTTTTGTGTTGGTTGTTTGCTATGTTACTAGTAAATCAAAGCAAAAATTTCAAAATGTAAACATTTTCCTTGTAAATATAATTTTTTCCCTATTAGAGTGGTAAAAGTGGAAGGACTATGCCAAACATTCTTGATGACATAATTGCTTCGGTTGTTGAAAACAAAATTCCACCAAATAAAGCCTCTAAGATAAATGTAAAACCAGAGCTTAAAGAAGAGCCTAAAGAAAGCAGAAAATCTGCCATAGATGAAAACAATAAGTTGTACAGTGATATACCGCATTCCTGGATCTGTGAGAAGCATATTCTGTGGCTTAAGGATTATAAAAATGTCAATAATTGGAAGCTTTTCAAAGAGTGTTGGAAACATGGACAAGTGAGTATTTTAAGCTGATTTAATATGCTCTTAGTGGTGCTGACACTGGTTGAATAGGAAAAAGAGTTCTCTTAAGAATACAGAGAGAGGGGAAAGGTAATACTTGACACATTTGGGTTGGAAGATACCAAAAACAACAAGTTACCAGAATGACTATTTTTTTTTTTTACTTTTTTTTATTGAGTTATAGTCATTTTACAATGTTGTGTCGAATTCCAGCATAGAGTACAATTTTTCAGTTATACATGAACATACATATATTCATTGTCACATTTTTTTTTCCGCTGTGAGCTACCACAAGATCTTGTATATATTTTTCCCTGTGCTATACAGTATAATCTTGTTTATTCTGAATATGCCTGTCAGTATCTACAAATTTTGAAATCCCAGTCTGTCCCTTCCCACCCCAGAATGATTGTTTCTGAATTCATATTTTTTGGCCAGGGAAGCTGATTATTTGATGTTATAATTTTGATCTGTTGGTCAACAGACTTTTAATAAAGCTGTATGTTTACAAAGTTTGGTACCACCTTTTTAAAATTTGTATTTTAGTCTAGTTAACAGATTCATATCTGCTATTGAAATGTTAATACCAGAAGTATTTTTGTTGAACTGATGAAAAGTGTAGATGTTTTTGCCTTTAATGTTTATCCATGGAACATTTATATATTTATAAGTTAGTTGATTAAATCTTGAACAACATACTCATTTAATTCTGTTCAGATATAAATGGTTTTGTTTGACAAGTTTTGATATAGTGCCATTCCAGGTGGCAGTTTACTACATTAATGCACACACATTATGAATTTGCATGACTTTGTATTATGTTCATTTTTTTTTCCTTGCATTCTGGACATCATTGGTATTTTACTTCACTTTTTTCATTCAACATAGTTATTGAGCACCTAGTAAATCCAGTCTCTGTGCTGGCCATTAAGGATGTAAAAATGAGTAAGAATCATTTCAATACAGTGGTTCTTTATCTTTTGAGGTTACCAGTCCTTTTCAAAATCAGATGACAGCTTGGTTCCTCACCCCAGAAAAAGATACACACTCATGCATTGCATATACTGTATATTTAGTACATGTATATATTTTTTGGTTGGCTCTCCCTGAAGCCTTGATGCCATTGCTGAGGTGGCATTTAAACAACTTAGATTTGTGTGGGTTTAAACAGTCATATAAATAAATACTTTTATAAATATGTTAAATATTCTAAGTATTTTGTTTAAGGTACTGTGGAAACCTGTAAGAGTGAATGACTAAGCTCAAGTACTATTTCAAAAATGCTAGTCTGAATTGATTATCTCAGGGGTTAAGTGAAGTTTTTCTAGATGGACAAGAGGTTAGAAATAAAATGGATAAGGTGTCTGAAGAACTGTTAAGTAGCTTTGTTTACCTGACATTAATAAGAATCCTGTGGGGTAATGATGGGGAAATGAGGTGGTTGGGGTTATTATTATTGAAGGGCTTTTATGATATGCTAAAGAGTTTGAACTTCATCCTATAGATGACAGTTTCGATTGAAGAATCAAAGTAATCAGATTGACTTTTTTAAACTGAATTATATAGTTGATTCAGTTTTTAAAGGTTATACCTCCATTTATAGTTATTATGAAATATTGGCTGTCTTCCCTGTGTTGTACAGATTGACATTTTAAAATAACTCACAACAACAACAAAAAATAATTGACAACAAAGCAGGTTGGAAGTTGGATTAGAAGGGGAATAAGATCAGATGCAAAGAGTCTAATTAGAAAGGTGTTTCAGTATTCGGAAGATGATAATGATGATAGTAGTCTAAGAATTCTGCTTTAGAATAGTGTAATATATTAATTAACTTGCCTCTCTCATTTTTAAAATCTTACTTTCCCCAAGCTGCTGGTTACTATAATAGAGTAGCACAGGGCTGGATGGGAGTATTATTGGATAGGTCTAATAGGGGCTGGGAATTAATACATGAATTGTCAACAAAAGTTGATTATCTAATAGCTGAATCTGTTTTAATAGTTGAATATATTATCATCCCATTGAAAGAAAATGTAGTGGAGCAGTTAACCAAACTTCTTAGGGTGGTTATTGCTGTTGTTTTATTTTTTTCTTTTCTTCTGAGATACTTTGTGGTAACAACCCTAGCTAGAGGTAATTCTGCACTTACGGTTCCCCAAATTTGATTGATTATCTTGAGAGTTTAAAGATTACTTTACAAATGACATCGTTTACAAGAAACTCTTTTTGGTTTTGTTTTGTTTGAGGGGAGGATAATTAGGTTTATTTACTTTTATTAATTTTTTTTAATGGAGATACTGGGGATTGAACCCAGGACCTTATGCATGCTAGGCATGCACTCTACTACTGAAGTCATAATTTCTCTGTGTTCTCTTTTACTTCATTTATAATAAATTTAAAAAAGAAAGAAATCTGAAAATAACAAATGAAGTTGCCTTAGAGGTGTGTTTTTTTTTAAATCACATCAACACTGGAGTTTCAGAAGTTATAAATCTTCAGTTGTTGGTTTTGGGGTTAGAGAGCCTTGAAATTTGAATTCATGTGATGTCAGAGGAGAAATTCACTTTCAGGAAATCATTCATTAGATTTGAAATTTATTTTTCTGGTTAATATTTTAATTTGTCATGATCCTTGTGGAGGTAAAGAATGTATGTATATATGTGTTTTAAGTGATATAAAAGAAGAATGTATAGAAATTTTGTTTTAATCTCAAGGATTATTAAAATCTTATAAATATTACATACATACAAATACATAAGTAGGTTGTGTTCTGTCTGTAACAGTCTGTAAAAACATTTATACTGCCTAGAAATGAAAGTTTTTAGTATAGCCTTTCAGAGTTCTTTTCTGAAAAATACTTTATATTAATATTTAATATTTTACTTTTTCTTTTCAAACATGGCAGTGTACTCTGCCATGTAAATGGCATTCTCTCACCCTTTTGTCTTTGAAAATATATTATGAACATCTTTCCAGGTCAGGGACTTTTTTTTTAATTGAAGTACCGTCAGTTACAACGTGTCCATTTCTGGTGTATAGCACAATGTCCCAGTCATGCATATACATATTTAAAAGCTTATTTTATTCTCACAATTTGTCATTAGTCCTGAAACTCAATATGTTATCCATTTACTATATGTGTGTAAAATGAAATTTTGGAAATGTCCATATACTTCTAACTTTTACTTCTCTGTTTATTTCTTTATAAGCCTGCAGTGATTTCTGGTGTGCATAAGAAAATGAACATTAGCTTGTGGAAGGCAGACTCAATTAGTCTTGATTTTGGAGACCATCAAGCTGATCTCCTGAACTGCAAAGACAGCATTATTTCAAATGCCAATGTTAAGGAATTCTGGAATGGTTTTGAAGAAGTTTCAAGTATGTTGTTTTTTGATTGTTTTACTGTTTCCTTAAACATATCCCTGCCCCAATGATAAATTGGAAATACAACTTACAGATTTTTAATCTTTGAAACAAAAGACACAAGTAGTTGGAAGTAAGAGACTGGGTCCTATTCCTGGCTCCATCCCTCTTTTCCTTTGACCATAAACAAAGTCATTTATACTGTTTCCTTATATCATGGGAAATATTTTTGGTAATCTCATAAGTATTTGAAACTTAAATTATGTACTTTATGTAAAACACTTGGAAAAATTAAAAATTTAAGACTAGTTTTAGTAATAAATGTGAAGAGATTTTTAAAGAATTTTTATATTACAATATATCTGTATACATAAGGAACAAACATCTTCATGCTACATAAGTACATAAGAAATAAAAGTTCATAAGCAAGCATTCATTAAGTACCTACTGTACAACAATCGAATTAATTCATTTTATATCTCTTCCTTCTCCAAACATTAACAAAAATAAAAAGACAGATTACCTTTTTAATACTCAATTGCATTCTTACAGAACGGCAAAAAACAAAAAGTGGAGAAACAGTTGTTTTAAAATTGAAAGACTGCCCTTCAGGAGAAGACTTCAAAACTATGATGCCAACAAGGTATATCGTTTTAAATTTGTTACTTTGACTCTTGGTTTTTTGAGGTTGAGCTGAGATTATCCCCAGAAGTGGGATAAGAAACTACAAATGTGAGGTTTTTAGGCATTTTCTTCCTCACTTAAAAATAATTTAAAAACAATCTCCATAGTCTGAGCAGGGCTAAGTCTATTAGGACAATAAAGGAGAGAATACTTCTGTCAAAGAACAGGAGGCCCCGTTTGGGACCTCTCTCCTTTTGTTGCTTTCAGTTTGTTGTAATTAGGGAAGCAGAATTGCAGTTTCAGTCAGTATCACTTCTGTTCTAGTTATCCGTGTGTGTATGCATTCCTTTAAACAGGAAAGTGTACCTGTCAAAGGCCTTAAGACAACTTTTCCTTGTGTTGTCAACAACTTGAACGTTATATATTTGAAAGCACTTAAGAATGTAAATCTTTATTCAAAAGACGTCACTATTGTTACTCTTCAGGTATGAAGAGCTTTTAAAAAGCCTACCATTGCCAGAATATTGTAATCCAGAAGGAAAATTCAATTTGGCCTCTCATTTGCCAGGATTTTTTGTACGCCCTGACCTAGGACCCAGGTTGTGCAGTGCTTATGGTAGGTATATATTTGCATTTCTATCAGCTTGGAATAAATGGAATATTCTAAATCAAGCAGTGTATATTGGGAATTAATAGCCAATATATATAGCTAAGTACCTGTTAATTCCTTGTAAAAGATTTACATTTTCTATTTGATTTTTATGGGACATTTCATGGATTGTGGTTTTTTGAGGGCAGGTTTTAGAAACTAAAACTTTAATAGATTATCCTCCTAAAACTGATTTTGTGGGGAATATTTAGGATATGTAAAGTATTCTCTTAAGTAAAATTTTATTTTATACACAGGTGTAGCTGCTACTAAAGATCATGATATAGGAACAACAAATCTACATGTTGAAGTTTCTGATGTTGTAAATATTCTAGTCTATGTTGGCATAGCAAAAGGAAATGGCATTCTTTCAAAAGCAGGTAAAGAAACTTAAAGAATAAGTGGTCTTCGTAATAACAGTTGACTAACCATATGCAGTAGTATTATCCAGAATGTCAGCCTCTGGGTTAACATCAAAGATTCCCCCTCCCATCAAAATGGGGACATTCTAATATTTATTACTTGAAACATGATTAATTTACATGGTCTTTTTCTTAACATGAAATTTTAATTTAAAAATGAGTATTTTTTTATTTGTTCCTTTCCTGTTATTAAATATTGTGTTTATGAAAATGAACTGGTAAGCTCACTTAAAAACATTTGGTGAAGAATAGAAACTAGGTCCTGGAGATCTGAAGATGATTAAGACATGTTTGTTCTCAAGCATTCTTTTTTCCGCTGTAGTACCGGAGAGAGGGGGCCTTTTTGCCTAAGTAGAAATAGCCTTTCTATCCACTGCATAGGTTTTAGATTCTGTCTTCTCCAGTTTATTTCTAAAACCTTGTTCCATCTACTATTCCTTCTTTCTCCAAAAGCCTTCTTCAAACTTGGTCTTCCTTGCGACAATCCTATTGCTTCTACCTGCATAACACATTCTTTGCTGTGTCTGTCACCTCTGTTTCATATTTCAACTCAGTTGAAACCTGTCAGTGCAGGTTGGCCTCTATACCTGCCCCCACTGAAATTAATGTTGCTATTGCTATGGCTGTCGGTGACAGTTCAGTACAATGGTTTCTTTCTAGTACTTTTATTATTTGTACCCTCTATAACAACAGTTAATCACTACTTCTTCAAATACTGGCCTTGGCTTCAGTAACACTGCTCCCTTGATTTGTCACATTTGATGGAGTTACAGACTTTTCTAAAGCTAAGATCTTTTTCTCTACCTTTCCCAGTTTATATGCCCTTCTTATGAAACTTACGCATGATTTTCAGCCAGCACTTAGCTCACCAATTCTGTATCTGGAGCTCAGAATGTATCTGCAGCTTAGTGGCTAGGTGCTTAGGACCTGGGGGTTCATTTTAAGTAATTTTTGTATATATTCTACAGTTTCTATAATACATACTCTAAGTTCCCCTCAAAACTATAGAAATTCATAATTTCTCAGCTTTCTTAACTGACTCTCCATTGATTATAATTGATTGAAAAAACTCTTGCCCCCTCATTCCCAAGGATTTGAGACTCAGACACACTTGAGCTGTAGTCTTAACTGTAACACAGAAACGTGTGATCTTCGGTTCCGATTACGTATCCTGTCAAAGCCTGTGGTGTCACAGAGTTATAGTCGGCCCTCCTTATCTGTGGCTTCTGCATCTGCAGAGTCAACCAACCAAGGTTAGAAAATATTCAGGAAAAAGAAAATTCCAGTAAGTTTCAAAAAGAAAAATTTGAATTTGCCATGTGCTGGTTTTCAAAAAGCAAAACAAATTTGCTGTGGCCAGCAACTGTTTACATAGCATTCACGTTGTATTTACAATTATTTACATAGCATTTAAACTGTATTAGGTATTATAAGTGATCTAAAAGTGTATGGGGTTGGTGGGGCCAGGGGAGGTAGGTGTAGATTATATGCAAACACTACACCGTTTTATGTAAGGGACTTGAACATCTGTGGAGTTTGGTATTTGTTGGGGGTGGAGGGTCCTGGGACCAGTCCTGTGCAGATACTGAAGTATCTCTTTTGTATCTCGGTGTACTTTGTTCAGATCATCTCCTGTAGCACTTAATCTACAATATAGAGGTTACACCTGCTTTTCTCCCCTACTTTTCTTTCATGTCTGTAAGTGCTAGAACCTTCTTACTTACCTTTGTTCCTGCACCTCCCACCCCTCATTCGTAGCATATTTGGTCTTTAGAGAAAAAGTCATTAGCATCTTAACTCTGGATTTCCTTCAAAGTTTTTGCCAATTTTTATAAGTGGTCACAAAAAAAGGCATGTTACAGAGTTATAATAATGCTTTAAATGCATCAAAAATACTCACCTACTTAAAGCACATTCCTTTTCCTCCACCTTCAGTGGCTCTCCTTCCTACTTGTCTCCCTGGTACATTCCTGTATTCATCCCCCAAAATGTAGCTCAGATTGTCATCTCCCCCTAGACTAAAGAAACAGCTTCATTAAAGATAAAGATTTCTGAACATTTTATTGTAGTGAAATCAGGAATTTGAAAAAGATGATCTTCCTATACTTCAGAGATAACCACAGTTAACGTTTTTTTCCTGCACATACATGTTTTACTTTGGTCAACATTTTAGAAGAATGGTCTGATGCTTCCTCAAACCACAGCACCTAAAAGCATTTGCATTTGATTACAGATTAACCAATAATAATAAATGAGATTTCCCAGGAATTAGTTGGAAGACATTTTGCTCTGCCATTCATTAGTCATGGTAATGAACAAATTCCTTCTCCTCACTGAACTTTTTGTTCAGTTCTAAAATAGAGGTTATTATCCTTGCCTACTGTAATAGTGGTAGTGGAAGTTCTTTCTAAATTATGAAATGCTTTATGAGTACAAATCACTGTTATGTCCACCCCCTTGGGATAGGAAGAAAGTTGGTTAAATTTAAGTAAAAGCCCTTGTTTTGTTTGTTTGTTTGAATCTCCCATTCCCTGGTTTACAAAAAACAGATGATCTGGGAAAGTCACTGTTGATTCTGTCCCTAGTTACCCCAGGGTAAATGTTCTCTGCTCTTGTAGTTCTAACAGTTTTGATGTGTAACTGGGTTTATCTCCTCTTTAAGAGTCCCAGTCCAGTCAGGCACTATGCTGCTCTGATAGGTCAGTTTTAGGAGACTGGGCTTTCTGGTGGTCTTTACTGACCAGTTTGAAAATACTCTCTGTGTTAGGAATACTCAAGAAGTTTGAGGAAGAAGATTTGGATGACATTTTAAGAAAACGACTGAAGGACTCAAGTGAGATACCTGGTGCTCTGTGGCATATTTATGCTGGGAAAGACATGGACAAGATAAGGGAATTTCTTCACAAAGTAAGATTTCGGTTACAGTTTTATCTTTTCACTTTAAGCTAAGACTTAATTTTTAATGTAACTTCATTGGCATTTTGCAGTATAAGATGATGAAATAACTTGTACTTAGGAGGATAGAATTTTTTGTTGTTGAAAGTCAAAAGCTCCTTTCTCTTGTTCTTTTTAAAGCTTATGTTGAGGATTTTGAATGACAATTTCTTCTCAGTTGCTAGCGTTCCCCCATTCCCTTAAAGAGCTAATCTGTTCATGAGTCAGATGTTACCCTTGGTGAAAAGTAGTGATTGGAATTACAGAATATAAAAACTAAAGGTAGGATTCTTTTTTTTTTTTTTTTTCCTGTTTTGTTTATATTTTGGCTGTCAACCTAGGCAATAATTCTACTGTCCAATCTGATTACTCTGTGACACTTATTTTGAGTGTAATCATACCTTTACTTGTTAAAAAAAAAAGTGACACATTAATCTGAAATTGATTGAAACCCTTGACTCAGATATTTTCTGTATTTTGTAATTATAGGGATTTCTTTTAAGGGACCATAATTGCTGCTTTTCTTATACTACTTCATCTTCTTTCCGGATGGACTTACGGTTTGTCTTTGGTCAGTGTGAAGTGAAGGAGCTGTGGCCCTGTACCTACTGTCTTATCCCAGAACACCTATCAGTCTTTTAATTTAAAATATTATAAATTATGGTTTTTAAAGCAGAAGATTATTTCACTGGTTAGTCAAAGGGGCCCCTGAAATTGATTTGTCAAGGGTTAAAAGGTAAGCAATAGTTAGGGTATTTTATCTTTGTACCTACCTTTTAATAAGAGCAGGATCAAGAAATGTTTATGAAGTCCATACATATAAATGGTTTGGCTTTTGGGGAAAAGCTACTAAATTAAGCTTTTCCTCATCTTTGTGCTATGCAATAGTTATAAGGAACCAGATGGATGAAAGCTTCATAGTGGAAGGAGGAGGTGAGAGGAGAGTATAATTTACCTTATTTACAGCATATCAGGGTATTTTTTTTAATATCCTTTGGCTTTTACAATTGTTGTAGAATATTTTTTTTTAACTTCAGCACAATCAGCATTCCAGAAAATTGAGAAAGACTTATTGTAAAGAAAGTTGAAATTTAACTGAACAGAATTTACCATTTCCTTTGCTTAAATTGGGGTATATATTTTAATTTTAATCCATATTTCAGATTTCAAAAGAACAAGGCCTTGAAGTTCTACCAGAACATGATCCAATACGTGACCAAAGTTGGTATGTAAACAGAAAGCTTCGCCAAAGATTGCTTGAGGAATATGGAGTCAGAACCTGCACTCTTATTCAGTTCCTTGGTGATGCCATTGTCTTACCAGCAGGAGCACTTCATCAGGTATTTAAAAAGTTATTTCTAACACACCTTTTACTGAAAGAACCAGTTTTGAAAAAGAAATTATTCTGAGTATAGATAAATGAAGACATAAGGGAATGACCTGCACAAGTATGCTTTCATTAAGAAATCACTAAAACAGCTTTCCAGTACTTGATGAGATCTGACATAATTAAATGCTTTGAGAGCTTACATTCTGTTAACATGAGGCAGATTTCCATTTTTGTATTGTCTCTGATTTAGTGGATTGAAATCTAATTTTAAAGACTTTTTGAGGGGTACACCAGAAACTAACACAACACTGTAAATCACTGATACTTCAATTTTAAAAAAGACTTTGAGGGGAAAAAAGATACTATATATACTGAGTTCTCAATAGTTAAGACTTTACAGTGGAAGGGGTGAGTATCAAGACTAAGAGATGATACATTTTCTAAGGTACCAAGTGATGACTAGAATGAATTATTGGCTAGACTAATTCAGGCTTTCATTGTATTTCCTGCCTCTCTTTAGTTTGCTCAGCATAGCAATCGCATGTCTAAAATAAGACAGTGTGTAAATTTTTATAGCTCTTGATCCACAATTTAAATACCCAATCTCTGTTTTTTGTGGCTGGACTGTGTAGCAGCTAGAAGAATGGCATAGGCTAGGTGGTCCGTATGGAGGACAGCTTTGGATTAAAGGCATACAATGGATTTCTATAAGTAGACTGAAGCTACCACAGCCCAGCTTAGCCCTCATAGTAATAACAAAGTGTAAAAGAAACTCAACAAGCCAAAAAGCTACTTTGCCTTAGATTCCCCACCTTTGCCACTACCTGGTTATAGAGATATATCTGATGTGTGTACTTTTACCAAAGAAAGTTTCCTACATTTTATATAACTATATGCAATTACTGCCTGTATAACATTTGTGACACTTTTATAATAGCCACAAATACTCCTTAAGTGATAATAGGTGCTTAGTTTTTAAGATGTTAAGTTCAGGGTTAGATTTATCATTCTTAGATCTCAAATGACATCTCAAATAAACATCATTATAATAAATATACCTTTTCTCTACAGTAACTTTCTGGAGAAAAAAATATATTAAATGTATTAATGAATGTATTATTAATGTTACTTTATTTTCCCATGGACTTATATGACCATTTCAGAGGTGTATCATTTATGATTCATAGTTAAGATTCACTTCACATACCTTTTTTGGCCTTCTCACCTCTTATCAGAAAGTAGGTAATCTGTATCCAAATGTAAAATGCTCTCAAAGGAGCAGCATGTTTGAGAATAGTAAATCTTTTTGTAAATAGGAAAATCCTTACACAGTTTATCCAATATCCATTTTCTTAAACGACAGTGCGTTTGTGAGGTGTAATTTGCATACAGTAAATGTATTCTTTTTAGTGTACATACAGTTCTGTAAGTTTTGACAAATTACAGAACATTTCCATCATTCCAAAAAATTCCCTCCTACCCCCACTTTTTTTGTCAACTTCTCCTCCTGACATTCATATAATTGCTCATCTTTTATAAGAATGCATATGATTGGATTCATGCAGTATGGAGCCTTTGAGTCTGGCTTTTCTTATTCAGTATAATGCATTTGAGTTTCATCCACGTTGTTGTGTATATCAGTAGTTGATTCTTTTTATTTCTGTGTGGTTTTTCACTGTGTACGTGTATCCCTTTTTTAAAACCCATTCAGCAGTTAAAGCCACTACAGACATTCAGCTACAGGTTTTTCTCTCAACAGAGGTTTTCATTTCAGTTGGGTAGATAAATACCAACAAGTGGGATCACCTGGTCACGTGATAAATGTATGATTATAAGACACTGCCAGGCTTGTGGCTGTACCATTTCCCATTTCTCAAACTAGTGTATGTGAATGTGAGTTCCATTTCCTCGCCTGTCAGTTTTGTTTTTAAGTATTTGAATAAGTAAGCATTGTTATCTCATCGTACCTTTAATTTACATTTTCTTAATAACTAAATATGTTAAACATCTTTTCATGTGCTTATCTGCCGTCTGTTAATTTATTTTGGTAAATGTGTGTTCAAATATTTGTCCTTTTATTCAAAACTGATAGATTGGAATATATTAAAATAAATAAGTTCCATTCATTAAGTCACTATTAAGAGAATGAAAACGTAATCCAAAGAGTGGGAGAAGTATTTGTGATCAAAAATGGACAAATACGTATTTAATGAAATAGGGTTCTTTTCTTACTGAGTTTTGAGTGTCTTTATCTGATACGTGCTTTTGCACATATATTCTCCCAGTTTGTGGATTGTCCTTTCATTTTCTTAATGGTATCTTCCAAAGAACAGAAGTTTTTCATTTTGATGGAGTTCAGTTGATCAGTTTTTATATGTATTATACTTTTATTGTTGTATCTGCAAAATTTTTGCCTGGCCCCAAGATCAAACTTTTTCTCTTCTAGAAGCTTTATAGTTGTTAGTCTTACATTTAGGTCTGTCATTCATTTTTGTTAGTTTTTGTATATGGTGCAAAGTGTGGATGGAGGGTCAGTTTTTTTACATATTGACATTTCAGTACTGTTTGTTGAAAAAACTTTTTAAATATTTTTCTGAAAATGTAATACATTCATGATTTTTGAAAGTTCAAACAGTACACAAGGTTTCACAGTGAAAATTCAGTCTTTTGCTTACCTTTGCCTTCAGTTTCTCTCCTCCAGAGGCAGTCACTGTTGACACTGACAGAATCCATGCATGTAAATGTGTCTCTACTGCTTTAGAGAGAGAGAAGAGAATATCCTTGTTTTCCCAAAATAGTGGGCAAAGTGATCCTGTTAAAAAGCTTAGTTCACAAATCACTGCCCAAAGCCTCAGAAGGTGCTAAACAATATGTACCTGTATCCTGTACACACAAACTCTCTCTCTCTCAAGATGCTCTACTTAAATAGACTGAGGCAGCATGGTATGACCTAGACTGGCAAATGCTTTTCTGAGCTCTGCCACTAAATTGCTGAAGGGGGTCCAAGACAAAACTTCTCTGCTACATATTTTGGCAAAGAATTGCCAGCTATAAGAACAAGAATTTCTACCTTCCTTCCAGTATGTGGTATGATAATGACAGCACAGTTATTTGTACTCTATTGAAAAGGTGTTGTCCATGACTCATAAGTGGTGGTGATATGGTTTTGAGAGAGAATTAAAAGGAAGTAAGAACTCTATTCACAATGTTAACTTGGATTTAAGATGCGTTACTATTTACAACTTACTTAGTCCATAGAGGTCCTGAAAAGTTTTCATTTATGGCTTCAACACTTTGAATAGACTACAGATAGCCCTTAAAATAATCCCAAATTCTAAGTCAGTGCTTCTCACACTTTAGCATATACCAGAATTTCCTGGAGGGCTTGCTACAACACAGATTGCTAGACCCCATGCCCAGAAACTATTGAGTTTCTGACTCAGTGTGTCTGAGGAGGGACCTGAAATTTTACATGTCTGACAAGTTCCCAGGTGATGCTGATGTTACTGTCCAGGAACCATGCTTTAAGAACTACACAAATAGGAAACCCTTGCAAACCCAAGCATCTATCAATGAAGTTTCAAGAAAATGACACTGCATGACATGATGGGCCAGCAGCGGTAGGAAAGAATCGATACACCTGATTTGTCAGCAGTGGGCACTTTTAAGAAGCTGAGCTGGGGAGGGAAGGCATTCTACCCACAGCCCTTTTTATATATTCTAAAAACTAGTTTAGAATTGCAGACTTATGACTGAGTCTGTGAAATCCCCGTATGGATCCTGACCTCCAGGATTTACTTTGTCTCAGCTCTAGTATTCTGGAGTTTAGAGTAGCTTTTAGTTTTCAACAGCAACACTTTCTTTACTGATAATTTTGTCCTTAACTACTTAGCTTAACTGTGTTAGGTCACTCATAGTGAGTTTATTTTATATTATATTTCTACGTTGTAAATTCTCCTACATTCATGTGACTAGAAAGACAGGCAAAATCTTTGCACTCACAAGTTCTCACAAGTCACTGTGTATATGGCAGTCACGGTGTCAAGATAATTACCTTCCTACTATGAACACAGAATAATTACATTTTCTTAACATTAGCTGTATTTATTATCACAACTGATCTTTTAAAGCAAGTATGAATAATACAGTCTGCCAAAGAAGTGAGATGTGAATGACTCAAAGACGGCCCAGAAAGGGGTAAGTGGAATGGGAAGTGCAAATATGTTCCTCTTTAAAACTGAACCTTGCCTCTTCACACTAACCGTTAAGTCTTTAAGCAAAATACATCAGGCTGAGGTCATTAGGAAACATAATAGTACCTTGTAACCACTAATAAAAGTCACTTCTAAAACTGACAACCATGAACTGGCAAAGACTGACAATCAACTTTTTCAGAGCTCTGGAGTCTAATTCAAAACTCACATCGACCAGGGCACTGCTTAATGAAGGAAAGGGCATCTAATATTTTGTATTTAAGGACGTCTCTGGCAAGTCACCAGCTGACCACTGAGACAGTGGAACAAGAGACTTCAGTGATCACACCCAACAAGGAGTATAGTCTTTGCAAAGTCACAAAACAGATGGCTTGCTTCAGCCTACATCAGTCAACAGCAGCAAACCCTGCTGGCAGGGGGAACATCTAATTTCCAGTTATCACATTATAAGGTTCAGACGTCCAGTTTTCAAAAAAAAGTCACAAGGCATGCACAGAAACAGGAAAGTATGGACCATTCATAGGGAAAAAATAAGACTATCCGTGAGTAAGCTCAGACATCAGACATAAACTTTAAGCCAGTTATCTTAAATATGCTCAAAGAGCTAAATGAAACTATGGACAAAGAATTAAAGAAAACCAGGCAAACGATGTATGAACAAAATTAGAGTATCAGTTGAGAAGTTTTTTAAAAAAAATAAAGGTACACATGCTAAAAGGTAACATGCTAGCACTTTAGAAGGACTTGATGCCCATACATGTTCAGATAAGTTTAAGACAAGACAGGGCATTTGGAGACTATGCTGGTATGACTGAGTTATTGTAGGCCTGTAAAGTATCTATTAGACAAAATACAGGAGCTGGGTTCCTGTTGACTTGCCATTCATTAGCTGATTTATCTTAGAACAGGGTCTGAACATCTTACCTGTAGTTTTCCGCTCTGTGAAATAGCCTCTGTTCTACAGACACATAATGAAGATCCAGTGAGACTGTACAGCAGTACCAAGAATGTGAGGCAGCCACTATGTTCATCCTCCAGAGGAGCCAACCTAATGATTAAAGGAAGAAAATGTTTAATATATATGTATGCTACCGAGTTATCAGTAGAGGCATAGTGCTTGAGTTAAAGAATAAAGAGCTCACAGACTTTGCATCTGTTCAGGTGGTCATTATGCCCAGAGGAGGAATTCCAGCCCCTTTAGAATTTCATCATTCTGCTGTTAGATTTTTTTCTCCTCAGTCTCTATTCCCCACTTACTGTCTCCCTATTCTCATTCCTCCCAATTTCACACTTCAAAAAAAATTAGAATTATTTCTCCTTTCCCAGGATTTTTAATATCACTAGAAGACAACATAGAAAAATCACAAAATCCAGATCGGATCAGCTTGGTCCTTTTTCTGTCATCCTGAGCATTGACACAAAGCAGTTCTAAGAAATAGTAAAGTGCAGAGTAGGTCTGTATATCCTAAACAAGTAACGGATATTTACTGGCTTCTTGTGAAAACCATTTAGTTAAGAGACAACTGTCCAAAAGAAAAACACAGTTGTAACAGGAAATTGAAGGGTAGCATTAATTGGTTAATTTATTTGAAAGAAAGGGCACAAAATCCTAGAAGAATTCTAAAACTATTATGGTCAATAGATCTGTCTGGAACTACGTTTTCATCCCAGTTCCTCACAAATAATCAAACTCAGTTTCATTTCCTTAAATCTACTCTCGGGTATAAAAATTAACAGTGAAATGACCAAATGCTGAAAGTCAGAGGAGCAACAGCAGACATCCACATTGATTGCACTGACTTGTTAAAACAAATACCTTCCAGGTTTTTTTTTGTTTGTTTTTAAAAGTAACACCTAAAAATCCACTTTGACAAAATACCCAATTAGGATCTAATCATCAGCCTATCTGAATGATTCCTAGAAAAGTTCATTATTTAAAAACATTCCATTTACATGAAATCACTTTACATTTACACATACAACTTTCTCATAGTGTGGTGTTTGCTTTGAAATGTGTTTGATGTTTAGGAGAAGTAAGTTCTCTGGTGAATTGTCTCTTGTGTTTACCGTTAACAGACAACTTTGCTTCTCTTTATTCCCACCTCCTAAAATTTATACTTTACTGATTTTGTTTTGGGGATAGGTACAGAATTTTCACAGCTGTATTCAGGTGACTGAAGACTTTGTGTCTCCAGAACATCTTGTACAGTCATTTCATTTAACACAGGAACTGCGACTTTTGAAGGAAGAAATCAATTATGATGATAAACTACAGGTAAGAGATAAGTTTTCTAATTAGCTTCTGTTCTGCAGGCTTTTTATATTCTAAATTATGATATATGCATAACATTAGGCCATCATTGCCTAGTTTTTGTCACATTAGGATAACAACCAAAGATTAACACCAGTATGCATTTTAACTGTATGACTTTTAGTAGCCTTCGTTTTAACTTTTGGTTTAACAACTTTTCCTCTTTAAAAAGTTTTCATTTGTTAACTTATCTCCTGCTGAAGTGATTAGAAATATCAACATCTCTTTCAGGTTAAAAATATCTTATATCATGCAGTGAAGGAAATGGTAAGAGCTTTGAAGATACATGAAGATGAAGTAGAGGATATGGAAGAAAATTAAGTGTGATCCAGTTTGATGTTTATAGCCATTGAACTGGAATTAGTTACTCTTGAGTAGTGATACGTATGCACACTGACTTAAGCTTCATAAAACCATCAGTGCCAAGAAATTCTCTTTGTAGTAATTACTTGTTACTGACACCATGGCAGTATAGCATAAGTCACAGCTCCTGTGACTCAATGTTAGTTATTAAAAACAAGCTAAATTTTAAAAGCAGCAGTTCATAGCTGTTTTTGTATTATAGTGTATATGATGTTTGTGAAAATGCCAGATTTAAAATGATGTATTTATTTTTGGAAAAAAAATACAAAATTCTATGCTATATTGTTGATCAAGTGTAAATGTGACCTTGTACAGTTTACTAAAATAACTGATATTTTTCACTACATTGAGACAGTTACTGTGAGAATAGGACACAAACACCAGCTATTGCCTGCATTTGGGAAACTGCTGAATCGCACAGCATACATGTCGTAATCAGAAAATTACTGCCAAATAATTGTAAAACTTGTAAAATATAAAGTATATAAAGTAGATACTAAATGCAGACACTTCAATATTTTGTTGAAGCTATTGACTGTACAATTAAACATTTTCAAAAGGTGTAATTTATTTAAAATTGTCTCATTTTGGTAAAATTTATGTGAACTTTTAAAGCTAAATATTAAACTTAATATGTTATGTAAATATATACATATATACATTTAATGATGTATTTTTTTAAAACATTGGCTTGCTTCTATTTGTTAAAGTGCAAGTGTTACATATGGCTTTGTAAAGTTGAGAGGGGTTTTACATTTTCCATTAAAAGGACTTTATCAAAAATTGGCTAGTCTAAGAGTTCTCCCTCTTTTGGCCTGCACTTACTGCTGGAGGCTTCATCATCGAGGTGACTACCAGCATGCTGTTGTGATAACCATGTTCTCTCCTGGGACATCTCCTCGTCTTTTACTCTTGTAAGCGTTTTTTCACTTTCTTCACACTTTACTACAGGCACCACAAGTAGTGCGTGCCTCAGCTTATTTGTCCTGTGGCCCAACTAAAGAATACAGGTAACCATGATTATGTGTGTGAGCAAACAACTTCAAACAAGTGTTTCTCACGGCAGAGGTAGCTGCTTATCTACTGTTGGGGTGGGCGGGAGGGGGACAGGGGAGACCAGTGGCAGGGAAAAAGCCTGCAGTCAGTCAGTCAGCCTGGGTTGAATATGAGTTCTGTTACTGTCTGACCTTGGTAAGCTGCTTTAATTTGGAGTCTTGGCTTTAATAGCTGAGTATTATTATTAGTTGGTTGCTTGAGGCTCTCATAATCCTTACCATTATATAGTCCTCCACTGACACCTGCAGGATCCTGAAGGGATGGCCTTTTCTTATCGGAAAGCTTATAGCTTAAAAAGAAAAAAGCGGTGGCCTAAATTGTGACCTTGTAAGTTGCTTAGTTTTTATCCTGTTGCTTATGTTCACCATCTGTTAGTTCCATGTAGACTACCTTCTATTCCAGGCAAGGTTCAGCCAGGAATGTGACCAGTTACATGTCACATCAATGCCCCACCTGGAATAAGGGTTAATGGGATGGATGATTACTTGTCCAATAGTTTTTTTTTTTTTTTAAGTCTGAGTTCAAATGATTATGTGAATCTTTTTTAAGTTTCTCACTTTAAAAAAATTTTATTTGGGGGAGGGGATTAGGTTTTTATTTATTTATTTTGATGGAGGTACTGGGGATTGAACCCAGGACCTTGTGCATGCTAGGCGTACACTCTTCTGCTGAGCTATACCTGTCCTCCCTAAGTTTTTTACTCTTTAATACCACTTTCCAAAATGTGCCTCAGCTCATTAAATAGTATCTTTTGCTTAACACTTTCATATATTCCGTCAGATTTAATTGATGTGAAATTAATTTCAAGCCCATAATACTAATTCTGGAATACACTACCTCCTGCTGGTCCCCTAAAGTCTGCTAGGAGCCCAAAATCTTTGGTGATTTTCTTCCAAAAGGTTTTTGCTTCTCTTACTATTGCTTGAGCCACCTTTAAACCATCCTACAACCCCTACAGAATAGCTGAAGCTAAGGCAGATCAAGGCTGGCAGTGTGACTTCTTTCAAAGCAGTCGTCTGATCTGAGTATTCTATCCATAGTCTGAATTCTATGCTATTGATCTAATTGTTGGTGAGGAGGGTAGGGTTGGGAGTGGAGACAGAACCATAATGCTTTTATCATTAGAGACATTCATTGATCTTTCTAGAAGGCTGAGGAGTTATTACCTGATGGAGCAATTCCTCTGACCATTTACCTGTTTCCTCTGTTCTTTTGGTTGGCTCAGATGGTTCAGCATGTTCTGCTTCTAAATGCCAGCTTATCAAAGCCCAGACCAGATCAGGACTGTCAGCCAAGAAGAGGGAAAAGACTGAATTAAAATCGTACAGCTATTTGGTGTACTGTGCAGTATGAATTGGGGTGTGTAGCACGTGGCCAGGATACAAAGCTATATGCCACCAAGTCTGTCAACAAGATTCAGACTCAAACCTTTCCCAACTATAAAATTTATGACATCCCTGGTTACACAATAATTAGATCAACCCTGATACTTATGCCTTGAAACCACATGGAAGGTTCAGGAACTGAGTAGTGTATAAAGTACTTTGGTTCTCACAGTAATTAATCTGGCTCTTTCACTGAAAGCAAAGTGACTTTTAAACAAACCAAAAAAAATGTTAGTAAGCTCTGGGTCACGGGCTGCATACAAAGTGACTTTCCTTTCAGGACTAGGGAGATTTTCACAGCTGACTTCAGCTGTTCAGCCAGTTGTCTGTAAATGAGCCAACCAGCTGCAGCTAAGACTGGAGGACTGCCTGTCTTTTCTGTGTTTTGTATATGAAAAAGACCTCAGCCCTGGCTGGGGTCAATGGAGGGTATACCAAGGATATGTATTACATGTGTGGGTCAGAGCTGGGCTCCCATTTTGAAAGAGGGTACACTCTGAGGGCACATTAGGAGTTCAGCACTGCTTTCCTGCCCCTAGTCCTTGACTCCAGATTTGACAAGTAAAAGATCTGGATAGCTGGGTCTGAACAAATGGAACTGAAGAAGTGCAAAGTTAGATGAGAACTGACTACTTCCCGAAGGAGAGCCTTAGTCCTCTGCCAGCATAGTGAGGATGGTAACTGACTCACAGGTCCTATCAAGCTCTTACAGAATGCAGGACAGAAAAAGCACAGGATCAACGTAGGCCACACAGGCTTAGTAAGTGGAAGGAGTTCGTGGTGAAGACATGCAGGACTCATTGCCCCTGCCTTCGGAATCATGAGACTTACAGTATGTGGGGATACTGTCAGATAGAATTTTTATAATTTATTCAGTATCTGCTATATGTTTAGCACTGGTAATATGATCAGATATTCCCTTAGGAACCTCAGGATTGTGCCATCAATGCTAAACACTAGGTAACAAGAACAGTGTGCCTTTGAACAATATGGGATTAGGGGCACCGACCCCCCGTACAATTGAAAATCCACATATAACTTTATAGTCGGCCCTTTACATCCAGTTTTTACATCAGGGATTCAACCAACGTGGGTTACGTACGTAGTACTATAGTATTTATAGGAAAAAAAACACATATAAGTGGACCCAGAGAGTTAAAACCCTTGTTCAAGGGTCAGCTAAGATACAAAGCACATGGAAAAGGTGTAATATGCACTGCTGGGTTACGGAAGGCTTCAGAGGTGGCAGTACTTGTACAGTCTTACAAGGGACAGAGCAAATCTTGTGGACATACTTAATTTGCCTTCCAGCCTTTTTCCATAGACATATTAGCTATGTGAGACTTCGAACATACTTTCAAAAGTGACTTACAAAGTCTTCAACTCTTGTGCTAGAGAAGCAGAGGGGTAGGAGCTGCTTCTGAGACTGCCACTGTAAGAGGTGAATGTCAGGAAGACAAGTCAAGACACCTTCTGCTGGGTATGGCATGGGCAAGGCAGTGTCGCCTCATCTCCCCCATACTGTGTAGAGTACAAGTTATTTTCACATCAAACACCTAGAGATGCTGATGGCTTGAGGTGCTTTTCTTAACTGAAATATTTAGCCAATCTAGTAATATTATGTCCTCTAGTTCCTTTGGAAATGAGTATTCTTATGTGGTATATGTAAGCACTCTTCAGCAAATTTTCTAATAACTATACTTTTGCAGAAACAAATTATGTTGAATGAAACTTAATAAAAATATTGTTAGGCTTTTTCCAGATAAAAGAAAAAGCCAGCCTGTAACCTTTTAAGAAAGGAGACTGAGTCCCATTACAATCAGTTCCTAAAAATCACAGCACTGTGCAAAAAGTCCAATAAAACCCACAGGACTTAAAGGGGGTGGGGGGATGGGATTTGAGCATAACATTCAAAAACTTTATCAGAAATACATTTTTAAAAGACAGTACCAGTTTTACGGTAGGTTAAATGTTTAAGAGATAGATTAACACTACAAGTACGGCACTTTACCTTGAAGACAGATGGGAAGTGGGCATCAGAAGGGCTGCAGCTTGTGACTGAGACTCTGAAGTGGTGGAGGGAGGATTATCTGAAATTAGAGGGAAAGTTGTAACACTGGGTTGGGTGGGTGTGGCTCAATAACACCCTGAAGATGCAGGTGGCACACTTTTCTTCAGTCCAAGTTTTTCTTGGAGACAAAACTGCCCCTTAGGCAAACACCAGTTTGTTCAGATTGTTCCCTATACATCAATCATGCTGTGACAAATCTGCATTTTCAAAACAGCTGAACTGACCGTACAACAAAAGATTATTCAAATCAAAACTTAAAGCCACCGAAGCCATAGGATTTCAGAAACAAATTCTAGGACTAATCTTAAAAAGTTGGCACATCTGTTTAACTGGTTGTCATGTGACTTGGTCATCCTCTCACTCTCCCAGAAATGAAAGTAGTAATTAGATTGAGCCTTGTGAGAAATGGCTGTTACGTTCTGAAATTTCAAAATTTTCAAGCCCCAGAAACTCTATTCAGCGTTCATCCCTGGTTAGTGGATGACTCCATAGACTACGTAATTGGTCTGCCATAGCCTATGTTCACATACACTGATTTAGGGAATCCACACTTTGGTCTAAGCATTCCATTCATATCTTTCCCATCATTAGCAGTTTGTTGAATTTTTCACGTCAGATACTTACTCCTCATATGGTCATCTACCGTTACTGGGCCTGGTGTTCAATACATTTTCTCTGGTGCTCAGTGAACTAGGAACCACTACTACCCTGAACTTTGGGGAGAAGAGTTTGTTTAAAGGTAGACAGAGACGATCACTAAGTCATCCTGAACTGTCTGATTTTTAAAACCCTGGGAGTTTTAAAAATTGCTCATCTGTTAGCTCCCCAAATTTTTTTTAGGTATTTTTCCTCTTCACAGAACAGAGATAATGTATTATATACAAATTAGTATGCTGTTTTTTTCAGCTAACATTATGTCACCCTAATATTTAAGTATTTCTAACGGCTTTATAAACCACAAATAGATTTACTACCACATAACCATGGAAAGGCAATGCTAATTTTCAGCTAGGCTGAAAAACTGAGCCAAAGTCCAAATCCCTATCTTGAGTTGCTGTCCCATTCTTTTGCCAGTTTTGCAATAAATGAGTATGTTTCAAACATTCAAATTCCTCAAGTACTATATTCAACCAACCTTAAAGGCCAAAAGTCCTTCTAGAATTTACCACAATACACAAATGTTAGGTATTTGAATAAAATGGGTCCAAGACCCTCCTGCCTCCACAGAACTTCAGTTTTACTCTGAAACTAAAGAATTTCTGTGGCAGCAGTTAACATCTGTTTCAGATACCTGAGCCCCTCCCTAAACAGCCATTTCCCTTTAAGAACAGGCAAATAATCTAATCTAAAGCCAATAAAAAATAAACAAGTTCATACCGTATAGTGCAGGGAACAGTATTCAATATCTTGTAGTAACTTAAAATGGTGAAAAAATATGAAAATGAATATATGTATGCTCATGTATGACTGAAGCATTATGCTGTACACCAGAAATTGACACAACATTGTAAACTGACTATACTTCAATTTTATACACACACATACACACACACACACACACACACACACACAAATAAAGCCAATGAAGATCTAATGGTGGCAACAGAGGCCCTGCGACTTCTTAACCCTCAGTAGCAAGACTTCGTGGGAGAGAAGACTTCCAGGGAACATAGGCCTAAAGGTCATCTGATTCCTTAAATCAAGAATCCCAATGCTAACAACTGTATATGTAAAATAGATTTTAAAATTTCTACTGTATAGCTCAGGAAACTATATTATCTTGTAGCAACCTATAATGAAAAAGAACATGGAAACAAATACATGTATGTATACGTACGACTGAACATTATGCTGTACACCAGAAATTGACAAAACATTCTGACTATACTTCAATTTTAAAAAATAATAATAAATTTAAAAAATTAAGTGAGGGGGGGAAAAAACCCTTTGTCAGACCACAACCTTCCTTTCTTACCTCTTTCTAGGAACTTTTTTTTTTTACCTTTGGGAACCCCTGATGAGGCATTAGTCCCTCAAATCCTACCCTATTCCTCAATTATCTAAACTGCCTTGTATTCGTTGTCTTCCTGGACTCTGGTAACCTTAAAGGTATTCTCACTTGTATCCTTGATTCCTTCATCTCTTTTCCTTCCATCGTACCGAGAAATCACTGCCCCTACTTTTTTCCAGTTTAACGTCTACCAGAGAGAAACTAAGAGTCACAAAATCTGGCCAAGCTTCACCAGGACTCTTTTAGCTACTCAGCAATCAGTCCTAACACTGAGAACATTCCAGGTATTTCCCATTCCTCAAGACCAGGACCTGACCCTGGCCCCCTCACTTTTAGCAAACAAAAGGACAATCCATGAGCATCTGATTCTGACCAAGCCTGCAGTTCCTCCTCCCCATTTCTGACTCCGTGCCTTTGTTCTTTACCTAGGAAGCCATTTCCCCATTACTTACTCTATGAAGGCTACACTGGCTACGTATTTTATAGTTTTAGTAGCAGAAGATGGTGTTCATTAAATATGTGAGGCCTGTATTCACATTACAAATGATTTGAATTTCTTTGCCTATACATGTATGTATTACCACTCTTGAAATGAGAATTATTTACTAAATACTAGAGTGTTTAAATACGAGGTATTTACTAGTGACCAACTAAGGAATTTTTTTGTTTACCTCTGCCGCCCACCACAAACCGCTTTAAACCAACAAGAACAAGAAAGTTTCTCACGGTCCAGTAGATGGCACTGTTGGTCAGCAGTGACTCTTAGGACAGGCTTCCAGCTGGAACAACAGACAAATCTTTGTGAACAGCCATGCCGCTTGCTCAGGCAGAGGGGCTCCAATTAGGATACAGTGGGATTACGACAAAATATGATAAAGGTCACTTGTGATCTTCACATATATTGCCTACTGGTCTAGAAAGATTCAATAAATAATAGCTATTATAGTTCATATCTTGACTCTTCAAATAGGTTATAAACAAACACCATATAGGAGACTGCTTCACACTAGTATTCAAATCTTTATCTTTTAAAACAAAACATTAATCACAACTCCTCACAGATGAAAAGGGATGCCACAGAGAATGGACATTAGGGTTTTTGCAACTGATTGTAAGGACAAACTGAACTTCCGTCAGTTTAACTTCCGAACTTTAACTTCTCTTGGGAAGCAGAGTAGCTGAGGTGCAGGCCTATAATGTGACCCAGAAAAAAACCGCATAAAACTGCTAGTTGGACATCTTTCTTCCCTGCTCCCAATCTGGCATAAAATGTCACCTAACTACTAACCTTCTGGACGTCAACTTTTTTTTTTTTTAAATAAAGAATAGGTCTTAAGAGGCCCTAAAAATTAAGACATCCAAAGTAAAGTACCAAAGCCACCGTGACAAAAACAAGAACAAAGCTGGAGGTATCGTGCTTCCCTGACTTCAGACCATACTACAGAGCTACAGTTATCAAACAGTATGGTACTGGCACAAAAACACACAGATCATTGCAACAAGATAGCCCAGAAATCAACCCATACACATATGGTCAATTAATCTATGACAAAGGCAAGAATATACAATAGAGAAAAGACAGTTTCTTCACCAAGTGGTGCTGGGAAAAGTGGACACCTACATGTAAAAGAATGAAATTAGAACATTTTCTCATACTGTAACAAAAATCAACTCAAAAGGGAGTACAGACCTAAATATAAGACCAGAAATCATAAAACTTCTAGAAGAAAACACAGGCAGAACACTTTTTGAAGTAAGACACAGCAACATTTTTTTGGTGTCACCTCAGGCAAAAGGAACAAAAGCAAAAATAAGCAAGACCTAATTAAACTTAAAAGCATTTGCACAGCAACAATGACCCAACAAAAAGACAACCTAGTAAATGGGAGAAAGTACTTGCAAATGATATGACCAATAGGGGGTTAATATCTGAAATATATAAACGGCTCAATTTTTTTCAAAAAAAAATTTTTAAAGGATGATGGAGGGTATAGCTCAGTGGTAGAGTGTGTGCTTAGCATGCACAAGGTCCTGGGTTCAATCCCCAGTACCTCTATTTAAATAAATAAATGAGTGAATCTACTTACTTACCCCCAAAACAAAGAAAATGGACTGAAGACCTGAGTAGACATTTTTCCAAAGACAGATGACCAATAGGCACATGAAAAGATATTCAACATCACTAATCAAAGAAATGCAAATCAAAACCACAGTGAATTATCACCTCACACCTGTCAGAATTGCTGTCATCAAAAAGACCACAAACAACAAATACTGACGAGGATGTGAAGAAAAGGGAGCCCTAGAACACTGGTGGGAATGTAAATTGGTGCAGCAACTACTACAGTATGATCCAGCAATTCCATTCCTGGGTATATGTATACAAAGAAAACGAAAATACTGATTCCAAAAGATACATGCACCCCAATGTTCACAGCAGCTTTTTTAAATAATAGCCAAGATATGGAAGCAACCTAAGTGCCCATCAACAGGTGTGATATGCGTATGTGTGTATACACAAACACACACATATATACAACACACACACACACAATACAGTATTATTCAGCCAGAAAAAAGAATGAAAATTCTGCCATTTGCAATAACGTGGATGGACCAGAGGGTATTATACTTAGTGAAATACATCAGAGAAAGACAAATACTGTACAGTATCACTTAAAAACAAATCTGAAAATGTGTATATATGTATGTATAACTGAATTGCTCTGCTGTACTGTACACCTGAAACTAACATTGTAAATCAACTACACTTCCATAAAAAATAAATTAGGAGAAAAAAGAAAAAATTCAAAAAATAAATGAATGTAACAAAACAGAAAGAGACTCACAGACAGAACAAAACTACTGGTTACCAGTGGGCAGAGGGAAATGAAGAGGGGCAAAATAGGGCAGGGGTTAAGAGGTACAAACCACTATCAATAAAATAAATAAGCTACAAGGATCTATTCTACAGCACAGGGAATACCGCCAATATTTTATAACTTTTAATGCAGTATAATGTATAAAAATACCAAATCACTATGTTGTACACCTCAAAGTAATACTGCAAATCAACTATACTTCAATTTAAAAACAACAACAAAACAAAGTGCTTGGAAAGTGTTAAAAGCAAAAAGATAATATATTTAAACATTTTAATTGACTTACTTACAAACTTCTCTTTTTTTTAATAACCTTGTAATAAAACACTAGAGATAGACAATGGCTCTGAAGAACTGTTCTGAAAATATCTTCTTACTCCCTTCTCTTAAGCATGGTTTCTGAAGTACGGATTTACCTGCAGTTACTATGGCAATATAGCTAAGACTGTTACTACCTACTTTCTGAAATAAATGTTTGTTTTATTGAGATTCTGTGAAAAGCTGAAAATAAGGACTTAGGGCTAGGCTTTCTAATGCCCAGATAGTTATCTGGGCTCAAAGAAGCCACCATTGAGTAAGGAAGGACAAGAGCTTTCCTTTACTAAACTTCCAGAACACACATCATGCATTTTCATTCAGTGGAAGCAAGCTCTTCCAGGGCCTAAGCGTTCTTGTGTTAAGGACCTACTCCACAGAGAAACACAGGTACCAAGTCACCTGGTCAAAGGGCACATACATTCCATCAACAGACTCAAATACAAAACTTAAAACCAGATCAAACAAGAGTACTAAAAAGTGTGAATAAAAGCTTCAAAAGCAATGGAAAAGTAAAATGAGTCCACTGAATATGTATGTTAGTAAGACCCCTGTAAAACACATGTCACAAACTCCCCATGGGAGGGAAGAGTCAGGGAGGAGGGGAGATGGTAGAGGTAGAATGGGAGGGTGATTTACAAAATGTTCATGTCAAAACATAACAATCCCATTTTTAAAGGAAGGGTAAGCAAGCAAAATACCCTCAGAGTCAAGGATACTACAACACTGAGATGCATGATGAACATTACAGAGAAAAGAAGTCTTAAGATATTTTAAGAAGCTAGTTTATTTTTGGCTTCATCTGCAGCAAGATGAGACAGGAAAAGTGACTTCTACATGGTCACTTCATCTCACTGTACTGCTAGTCAACACTAAACATGGGAGCCCAACCCTACCCCTTCAACCCAATTCTTCCCAGTTCCCTCAGGAGAGGCAGCGTGGTGCTAGTCCGTATTTCCGTCCCTCCCAAAATTCCCCCACAATAAACTGAGTTTATGCTTTAAACATACCCAGTGGTTTATACCCAGGTGTTTCACTTACATCCTCCTCTTCCCCTTACCACTCCTGGAACATCACTGGACTCCACAGAGAGGATAATGTCTATGTAGTGCTTTGCAACCATTGTGCTCTGACTGGGAGAGCAGGTGCTGGCACAGGAAGGTTGGGAATACATTTAAACCTCAGGAACTCCCTTGTTCTCTTCCACCCTGCTTGTAGGGGTTACTGACTACAAAATACTGAAGAAAAAGTTTCAACATACCAAAGCAATCATTTGACAGAATCTTTTCAAATTCATACTGAAAATTTCCAACACAGAAGCCATACAAAATGTGCTTTTTATCTACCAACCACATTCAACGAAGGTATAAAATACAATTACTTTATTGATTTCTTACAATCAAATACTGCCAACCAGCATTACTTCCACTCATGCATCATTAAAAACATAAGGACATTTCCTTGGAATTTTCAAATGATGCATTACACAATAAACAAAAAAAGTTAGAACTTAAAACGCACCCTGATTAATTATGTAAACTGGTAATCTTTTTAAAAAGCGTAACTAATAATTTGGTTCCTTTCTTCATAAAATGGAAATTTAAATATTTCTCCTGATAGTCTTGAGGTTATCATTATGTTACGAGTAGTGCAAAGTGTGGCACAGTTTCTTCTAGAAAGGTGTGTCTTACACACCTCAAACCAACGAAATGTGCATAACAAGATGCATACAGTCAATGCATGATAGAAAGCATATTTCAAATACAAGGCAGGCCCTCAGGCCACCATATCATTTAGGTTCTGTATTATCATTTATGGCATTATAGATTAATTACACATAACATACTTTTATACATTTTAACCCTGAAGATAAGAAAAATAATTGTTGCTTGAAAAAATTATTCCAGGTAGCCATTTGGTTTGTATCAGGAGAAAGTGAACCTCCGAGAGCTTAGTGTCTGGAATCATTTAACTCGAGTCGGTGAGTCAGATGCACGACACGTTTCACAGTGACTGTTTCCAAGTCCTGCGATGCCTCTTCTCCAGGGTTTGCCAGATGATGAAGCATCTCCGGGATTACCTTGCATGTGGTTTTCCCTTTTTTTATTTTTGCTGGATTAACTGTATTATTTCCTCTTCTCGCCTCTTCCACGGCCTTCCATTTTAGTTATTCATAAGTCCTTTGAGAATATCCTCAGAGAGCTCCATAAGGGGAAGTTCTGAAGATGGAAAATCCAAGGGAGGAAGATTGGGTATTGGAATATCCTTGGCTTTCCCAGTATTTGATGCAAACTTCTGCCAGGTTGAAGAGGCTGCAGCAGTTTCTGAATGTGGCGGCAAGCTCCACAACTCTGACTTCTCTACAAAATCAGCATCTACATCAAGCTCCTTTTCTATTGGGCCTTTTAGAAGTCTGGCCTTTTCAGCCTTTAGTTGTTTATTTTCTTTCCTTAATCTTTCATTCTCAGCCACGAGGAATTCCACATGCCTCTTCAAATCTGCAATTTTGGTTGCCTGCTCCTCTATTATTGTTTTATCATCTTTTGGGGCTTTGCTTCCAATGCACAGCTCTGTTGGCTCACTCTTCTGCTGAAGTAAAAATAGTAGTGTGTCTGGATCCCTGTCAAAGACCCCCTGAACCTCAGGCAAATGTTTCTCTGTGGAAGGGCTATACTTCTGAGAAAGGAGGGGACTGTGGCCCTCTGCATCGTCAGCAGGGGGTTTGTGAGATGCCTGGAGCTGGGCAGCTGCATCCCTGTCTGTGCTCTGCTGGGCTTTCAATCTTTCCTCCCGCTTGGCCCTCTTCCACCTCTCCTGGATGAGGAGGAGCTGTTTCATGTGGCTGTCCCTTTGCAGTTCCAGTGATAAATGAGCCTATCACGCAGGGGGAAAGGTACAATGTAACATTTTAAGTCTCTTTAGAAATGTCCAGTAAATAACTATTTCAGTTGAACACTTAAAATTTGTTCTATACACTATGTTTGCAATTCAGTAGAACCTCAAACATTTTTCAGAACAACTAAGTCTTTTTAGGTAAGCGAACATCTTTATTCATAAACACAACAACATTCACTCAGAAGTCCAGAGTCCTATTCCAATTCCAAAGGAACACAGTCAATCAGACCTTCTGTGAATGCACCTTACCCCTCTGCAGTGCTAGACTTTAATTCTACAACTAAAGTGTTTCAAGAAGGGTGTTCAGCAGGTGTGATGCACATCTGTATTTCAGGGCTAACACAGCAGGCAAAGGGGAAGTGTACAGAATGGAACAAACACCTAGATTCTCTTCGGTCTGTCTAAGGAGCTGGGGTTTTTTCCCTGCCACTGATATCCCCTCAGATCTTCTTAATTCAATTATACAAACATTTACCAAGTACCTCCTATGTACCTGCCACTTTCATAATCAGGAATCACCTTAGAAACCTAGGCAGGCCCTCCCCAAACACAGAAGACAATTTAAAGCCAGAACTGCTTAGAAAATCAGGAAAACACAAGTCCAAATTTAAAGTATCTTTGAAAAGCAAAGGTAAGGCAAACTGATTTTCCCTCTGGCCAAGCCTGCTTACTGACATTGAGCTAATGATCAGGAAAGGCCCTAAGAGGGTCTCTAAAGGACACATTTGGCAATCTAAGATCTATGAGTAACCCCTGGAAAAAAGGACAGCAGTTTCCACGTGCCAAGTCTGCTACATCAACAGCAGTTTATTCAGTTTTCTTCCTGAAGCACTCGTCTCTTGCCCATTTTATGTAGTTCTGACTGCAGTGCTTTGGGTGGGGCACAATGCTTTATTTTACACACAATTCAAGTCCCCACAAGAAAACCCTTCAGACCCTTGCTGAAAATGTTGAAGTGTCTCACCTGCTCAGACTGTGTCAGCTTCATGGCTTCAGAAAGATAACCTAGTTTAAAAAAAAAAAAAAAAGGCACATTAAAATATGAGTGCTGTCACTTTTGTAATTTATAGGTCAAAGAGTTTTAATACTCCTTACAAACGAAGTGAACTGGTCTTAGAAGGAATTCTGATACATAGCTATTCTGTTCTTGAAAAGAAACAAGGTGAATATTTAATTAAAAAAAAGAGAGAAAGAAAAGATTCTTAACTTCTCGAAAAAAGGTATCAATGTTAATCAAATGTAGATATTCTATACTTCATCTTGGAGGGGTCTATTCTTTAAAATCCCTGTAGATTTCACAATTAAGGAATTAAAAATGGCATAATCAGAAAAACAAGGAGAGTTAAAATTCAGCCTATCAAAGAACCTCTCAAAACCCTGTTACTCATCATGCTCACAAAAATACCAAGCGAGTAACTAGCAGTGAATACCTGGACTATCATTGTGGCCTCCTCTAGAACTTTTTTCTTCTAATTCTTTTTTTTTTTTTTGAGGGGGATGGCAATTTGGTTTGTTTGTTTGTTTGTTTAATGGCAGTACTGGGGACTCAACCTAGGACCTCGAACATGCTAAGCACTCACTCTACTCAGTGAGCTATACCCTCCCGTAGAACTTTTATTAAACTGTTTCTGAGGCATGCCATCAGCCTACTGTGAATTCAGTACTTAAAGCCCTAAGAACTTACTGACATCTACAGGCCGGTAGTTGAGGGCAATATTATGACATTTATGAACATGACAAATGGTCAATAACTTAACCTCTCTCCTCTCTGATCTTACGATCAGTTCCTAGGTGACTTAGTTTGTTTGAATTTAAACTGTCACTGTAAAACTCCGTATTTTCCTCTCTGAGCTGACTGCTAGAAAGCTTAAGGCCGTGTTCCCCTTCTATCAAATATGCAAGAACTCATGATACATTTTGTGAACTCTAGTTCCAGTCCTTCCCCATTCTATCTTTCTATGGATTACATTTTATATTTTTTTGTATTCCTCTGTAAGCCCTTTTATATCTTCTCTGGAACAAAATGGGGTATAAATAACAAGTATTAATAATAGATCATGCACAATTAATCTTTTTTTTTATCTCTTGCTCACTATAAACTTTTTGGCATCTCTCATACACTTAAGTACTTTATTGCCTTTTCCCAGGTACTATAAGGCACTGTTTTCTGTCTAGTCAATCCAAATATTTTAATGATTTTCTGAGTTCATGACTCAGAACTGTTGCCTGCCAGGTCCTACCACAGTCTTTAAGACAGGTTAATTAGATGTTCCCTCCCTAACAGAAAATACAGGGTTGATTACATAGCCTTTGCTCCAGCCATACTCACATTTTTTTCACTCAACATTTTGTCTTTTATTCCTATATTAAATCTGTATAGCTGCATACTGACTATTTCTTTCCCTTTTGTTCATGTTTAAGTCTGCTGAGGCAGTCTGTCTCTTACTGTGGATTAATTCCTGAGACATCCCTCCCTTTATGTCTGCATACACTTGTACCCCTGTCTGGACTACAGTTTGCTTTAAATCCCCTTTCTTAACAAATGGAACAGTTTTGCAAAACCAAGCTTAACCCAACTGGACTGCCTCCCTTTGTAGAAACTTGAAACTGTAACATGACAGAAGATACCCAAAGACACAGAGTTCCCAAAGCACAGAGAATTTAGCAAGAGTCACACTGTCATTTAAAATAGTTCCCACATTTTAACTTAAAATCTGGGCCTTAAAAGAAAAGAAAAATTTCTAATTATTTTAAAAGAAAAAAAAAATTTAATCTGATTGCATGGTCATGGATTTGCTCCAGAGCCATAACAGGAAAAAATGCCCACCAAGACAGAAATGTAGGTAAGGAATGCTTACCTCAGAAAAAAACCTAATAATCTGGTTAAACTGCTTCCTTCAATTATGATACAGGTTAATATTTAAAGTAAATATTAAGGAAATGATAAGGAAAAGGAATTAAAATCTGAAGAATCCGTTTCTTCTTAAAAATAACATCTACTACTACTCTTATCATGAACCTGTTGAACTGCTACCAATGTATAAACTGTATACCCTACCTGCACACACACAGCAAAATGCTGCCTCTGAATGACAAAGACCGATCTATTCTGAACCATTTTCATGACACCAGTCTCTTAGGAAGGTCCAGGACAAGATTTGTTTTCAAACATGTAATACTGAGGTCTGCTCATCTTCTGAAGTGTTCACTTTTGAGTTCTAAGCATTTTTAATGGCTACTATTAACTTCCTAGTTAAGCTTTTGCTCTTTTTGCTGTCTGTGAAAGAAAAGTCCGCTTAGAGAACTGGACTGCGTAAGACTGATAAGGGAGAATTTGAGCAACCTAGTTACCGCTGCTAATCAAGGGTTTAAAGCAACAGATTTTTCTGACAATGCTGAATCCTTGGTATTTTGTAGCTTCTTGAGGCTTTTTTTTTCAATATAGGGTGGTAAAAATGTATACATCTCCTCGTCCCCACCTCCTGCAAATTTAGGCGACTTTTTCCTGCTGGGTTTTGTATCTCAGCTTATCAAATAACCTCTGTTTCCACACATTTATAAAACTATCGGATACTACAAAGTATAAAGGCTTTGAGTCCTCAGCTGTGTAATCTCAGGGTAAACTGAGTCTCAGAATCTCCTCTGGTCTTTGACAGAGGCCCCTTCTTTGGCCTTTAAATTCTCTCATTTCAGGCTTTCCTTCTTCCTACCAGTCTTTCTCAAATGATGACCTTACCGGCCATATCTCTAAAATGATTTGCAAATACTAAGTTCCTTCCCCTCAGAATACATTTATATCCATACCTCCCCAAAACACCTGTTACAAGCCCTGGATGTAAGTCAACTTAGAAAACATCTAGCTCATTCCAATCACATTAATTTTCAAACTAGCATTAAATTCACAATTCCACTCTGAAACACAAGGCTATTTTTAATGAAGTCTAAACTACAAATCAAATCAGCTGAGTGGGACTAACTAATCACACTTAAGTCCTATCTCCATAATTAGGACTAATGGGATCCAATAGGCTGCCTTTATCTTTTCTACTCCAGAGAAAGTCACAGAATTTAGATACAGAGAAGGGTGGAGAGGCGGTTAAAGCCCAAGTCTTTATTTGAAGACTTAAAACTAAGTCTAGGGGATGTAGGTTAGGAATGAAAGTTTCCCACTTTTACATATTCAGAATATCCTACTAATCCACGCACAGCATATGCTGATCATTCCATTTTAACGTGTGTTACATACATGTAACAAGTGGTCATTTAAAAATTATTTCACTATTCGTCCACAACATGGTTTTCTTAAATAGTGTAATATATTCTCTTTTCTTTATAGTGACTACAAATTTAACATTTTGACTCATAACAAAATATAGTTTCAGAAAGATTTAAAGAGCACTAGCTGCCATTTAACATTGTCTAAAGCTCCCATAAAACTCACCACAAAAATCCACAGGTTTACGGGGTACATACAATGCACTCAGCCCTACAACTGAAGGGTATCCACTTCAGTGGCTAAACTAATTTTTCAAAAATGAGACTTGAAATTGTATCTGCAAATTACTGAATTGTAGGCAAAAATCAATGACATGAGAGGACTTATCCAAACGAGTGTCCACTGTTTTGTCTCTATTTCAGCAGTAAGGCAACACAGGAGGGGCAGACTCTGCCTGGGCTAAAAACAAGGCTCTGATCATCATATTGGCCTACAGGGAAAGGAGTGCCTTCCTCTAGCAGAAAGACTACAGGGCGTACTCTAAGAAAGGTGGCCACACCAGTTTAGGATGCAGCAACACCATCCCAAAGCCTTTAGGTTTGTTACTCAGCCAACAGAACCCAGTCTGTATCAAGACCTACTTCTGAGTTCAACATATGCTAGCCTGTATGACTGGGATAAAATTAGGTGTTTGATAAGAATCAGATTATTCTAAATTTCATACCTAAAAGAAAGCTATCAGCAGCATGATACTATACGCAGGAATTTTCAGGTGAAACATGAAGGGAAGCTAAAGAAAGACCACAGGAAAGAGTTTCAATGGGTTCTGCATTATCAGCATCTTAGAAAACAAAAAATCAGTGAAAATAAATTGGCTGGAATTAAATTAGCTATTACTTTCAGAACCCGAAATGGCTAACTATTTGAAACCCAGACTCCTCTGTAATAACTAAGATGAATTGGCAGATTTGAATTGCAATTACTTCTGTCTTTGGGGACAGTCAGGCTCAGCAAGCTGTGTTCAGGACCCAGTTACCAATATGGTATATGCAAACCTTCACGGCTTAGAAAGACTGGGTTAGGAGGAGCTGGGAAATCAAACACACTTGAAAAATAATCCAGGCTGGTGTTCTAGGAGTCAGCAGTGTCCACCTGGTATATGCAGGGCAACAACACATCACTACTGCTGTGACTTTCATTCTAAATAAAACGTTGGAAGATACTGGAGGAAAGAAACTGCCCTGCAGTTTTACTCAGTACATCTTAAAAAGAGTACTCACCTGCAGCCTTTTTGTGACAGGAAATAGCCTCTTCGTATTTCCCTGCAGCTAATAAACGATCTGCTCGTCTGCTCTGCTGATGAGCCTAGAAGACAAACATTTCTGAGTTCCTCTGACTTAAAAAAAAAAAAAAAAAAAAAACCACTTTTAAGAAAATAGTTTCTTGCCACACATCAAACCATGACAGCTATACCTAAAGCTGGGGAATCCATTAGGGTAGCATCTGAGAGGACTGACAATGTCTCTCAGCTCTACCAATAAGCAATCAGGGTTAACACCAGGCACTAACTCCTTTACTGACCCACATTCTTCAGAGATTAATCAAGAGTTATAATCAGATTGTTACTCAAAATGTGTATCTTCTTGGTTTTTAACAAGCTCCTTTCAAAACAAGTGTTATTTTGTAGAAACCACCAGTTAGTAGTTTACAACCTACAACCAGAAAATTACTTACCACATAGTAATGTTCAAATTTCTCTTGTATCAACTCACTCTTCCTTTTCAACATTATAGCTACTATTTGTTTTTAAGACAAAAAAATTTTTACATTATACAGTTGAGGAATTAATGATACTGATATTTAATATTATGGTGGAGATGTTTTCAGATCCAACTCATCAAAACAAAAAATTCAGAAGTACTGAAAGCAAATGGATTAAATGATCAGTCACTGGCCTCCTTCTATTTGTGTTATATTTAATATTACAGTTTTGTGAATGTGTTTCATCTCTTACATAAGGAGGTACAACAGACTCATAGTGGTCAAGTACCTTACATAAGGTTATAGTTACCAGGCAAGGAGAAAGACAAAAATGATCAGTTTCGAACTAGTGTAATGTTCCTAACTAACAAATTCACAGATAATTTAGCAAAGCTTCTTAAAGCGAAAAGCACTGTACACTCATGTTCACAGCAGCATTATTCACACCAGTCAAAAGGTGCAAGCAACCCAAGCATCCATCAATAGATGAATGAATAAACAAAACGTGATACATATACACAAAGTACAATTATTCAGCCTGAAAAAGGAAATTCTGACACATACTACAACATGGATAATTTTTTTTTCTTTTCAACATAGATAAATGTTTGAGGTTTTAAGCTAATAATGAAACATAAAATGAGCCAGTTACAAAAGGACAAATACTCTATGATCTCACAGGAGGTATCTGAAGTGCTCAAACTCATAGAAACAGAAAGTAAACTGCTGGTTGCCAGAGGCTAGGGGGAGAGAAAAGTGAGGCGCTGTTGTTCAATGTAGTTTTGTAAGATGAAAAAGTTCTGGACATTTGTTGCACAGCAATGTGTATATTCTTAACACTACTGAAGTATACACTTAAAAATGATAGAGGACAAATTTTATGTTATGTGTACTTTACCTCAGTTTTTTAAAAACGCAAAAAAGCAAATCTGTCAGGTATAAAATGACTTATCTTGAAGCTTTTCCAAAAATGTGCCATCGATGTCTTTTTTTGGAGGGGGAGGTAATTAGGTTTATTTATTTATTTATAGGCCATCCTGGGGATTGCACCCAGGACCTCTTGCACACTAAGCATGCGCTCTACCACTTGAACTATACCCTCCCCTGTGCCATTGATTTCTCAAAAAAATACATCAGAGAATCACTTTTGCAACTCAGATTAGAAATATTCTGGGCATGTTTATAAATCATGCTCAGTGTAAAACAGCGGTAAAGGCAACAGTGGGGAACAGTACTTCCAGCAATGCATGCTGTTTGCATTCTTTCATTTCTGCCTTTGTAAGGAAGAAACAAGCAACACTCTTAAAAAGCAAGGTTGTCCCTTTCAATTGTTTCAGAGGCTTTTTATTCTTCAAATAGTAATTGAACTTTTTCTCTAGGTCTCAATTTATTCCTGAAAATAATAATGAGTAACAAGAAGTGATTAAGAGCTTAAAATAATTTTAACCATGGAGTCTCGGATTGAGCATAGGAGTATTATCCAGTACCCAGAAATGTTACAGATCTTTTTGGGAAGAGAATGTACTTGAGGAAGAAAGCTGTTATGATCAACATGATTTCTCTAAGAAATGTGTTCTGAGAGGATAGCTAAAGCAAGTGGTCCTCAATCAGTAAGATTCTAGGTACAGGGGAGGGGGGGAATGAAAGGAGTGAATTTACACATACCTTTACCTTTCTAAGCTTTGACAGAAGCCTGATAAGAGACAAATGTTCTCTGAAATCTCAAAGTACTTCCTAACTAGGGTGGCACAGTGCAGACCCAGCCCTACCAAAACCTGGGGCACTGGGCTCAAGTCCTCATTCTCCCACTAAACCAGCCAAGTTGTCTCATCCTTCAGGGCCTGTTTCCTCACCTGTAAAATGATGGAGTCAGACCAGAACTGTGATGCTCAAGTTTTAATTTATGGATTCCAGATCACCTGAGGATCTGGTTAAACTGCAGACTCTGATTCAGCAGGGCCTGAGATTCTACCCTGGTGAGGCTGAAGCTTCTGGCTCCTGGGCACACTTTGAAAAGCAGGGATGAGATGCTCTCTTGAGGTTATCTCGCTCTAACACTATGTCTCTATCCTGTCTCTTGATTAATCACATTCTACCTTGTACTATATTTATGAGTTAAATACATTTACCTAGTTAAACTTCAAGCTCTGTGGTAACAGAATTGTTTCTTGAACACCAAATGAACAAAAAGTGGAGAGGACAGGACCTCATGGCTCCTCTAACTGCCCTTAAACCTCCCCCACGTAAAATCCAATCTCTGATCACTCTGCCAATTCAGGAGTTACATCTCATTTTAAAGCACACATCTACTCTAGGTTATTTGGTAATCAAACCACAGCAATCGAATTCCCTAGTAAAAAATACAGGTCTTGTTAGACACCCAGCAAACGCAGACTCTGGATACAGCTTGACTGTCTAGGTGAACACTTATTTGACACACCTGAACTTGGCTTTCTTAACTTACTGCCTCAGTTTTCTCATCTTCAAAATGAGAATGTTGTGAAAATTAAACCAGTTAAAAGATAATAAAAGCACTGGAGGTACCTACCATCATAAAGTTTACAATGTGGTTGGGGAGACTAGACTAAACTGCTTTTTTTTTCCAATTAAAGATACTCTAGGGATCTCATTTTTATAGTAATTCTTATTTTAAAAACAATCTTTAATGATCTCTCTTAATAGTAAAGTTGATCTCCCTTTAAATACTGTTCTTGGTATAATCACAGCATTAAAAGTATTAAATCTATAAATATGTTTCTTTGGTGATTCAAAATAAAACAAGAACAAGAAGCAACTGAAATGGGAATGACCATTGGCTAGGGATTCTAAAAGTCATCTGGGCAGTAGGTTCTGTAATTACTGAAACCATGTTTCTCTTTGGCCAAGTATTTCAAGATGCACTAAAATTTTATGGGGAAGGCTCTATCTCAATACTTTGTATTCATTCAAAAATGATAAGCTACTGCAGGTCTTTATGAGTAATTTCACTAACAATTCAAATAATGTTTAAGCCAAGAATGTATCTATTTTGGGTACTAACCAAAACTGAGCTTGAATTTTATTTATTTTCCTCTTAAATATAAAATATCAATATTTATCAGGAAACTTTAGATAGAAAAGGTAACACTTCAAGAATTTCAACTCCAGGAGCACCAACATATGTAAGGCAAATATTAACAGAACTAAAAGAAGAAATAGACAGCAGTGTAATAATAGGGGACTTTAATACCCCACTTACATCAATAATAGATCATCCAAACAAAAAAATGAGGAAACATAGGCCTTAAATGACATATTAGACAATATGGAAATATATACTGAACATTCCATCCAAAAGCAACAGAATACACATTTTTCAAATGCTCAAGGAATATTCTCCAGGACAGATCATATGTCAGACCACAAAATAAATCTTAACAAATTTAAGAAGACTGAAATCACATCAAAGCACCTTTTCCAGAAACAATGGTATGAAACTGGAAATCAGTTATAAGAGAACTGGAAAAGCCATAAATATGTCAAGAGTAAACACATGCTACCGAACAACAGGTGAAAGAAACCAAGGGAAAGACTTTTAAATGCCTTGAGACAAATGAAAATGGAAACAAAACATACACCAAAATGTGTAAGCAGCAGCAAAAGCATTTCTGAAAGGGAAGTTCATAGGGATAAATGCCTACCTCACAGAACAAGAAAAACCTCAAACAGTCTAACTTTACACCTCAATGAACTAGAGAAAGAAAAATGAAGTTCAAAGACAGAAGAAAGGAAATAACAAAGATCAAAGAAAAAATAGAGACAAGAGACAAAAGAAAAGATTAAACTAAGAGCTACTTCTTTGAAAAGACTAACAAAATTGACAAACCAATAGATACACTCACCAAGAAAAAAAGACTCAAAATAAAATCAGAAATTAAAGGTGTTAGGATGGAGGAGACCACGAGCTTGCCTCTCCTCACGACTACAACAAAACCCCAACTGACTGCTAAAGCACCATCAAAAAAAAAAAAAAAAGACTAGAAATTAGCAAAAAAGATCTTCAACTGAAAGGGAACTACACAGCGGGACGTTAGGAGGGGAGTGCTCACAATATAATACAGCCTTGTATCCCCTGGGTGGGCGACCCATAAGCTGAAGAATAATTAAGTCACAGAGGCCCTCCCACATCAGGCTCCCCAGCCCAGGGTTCCAGCTCTGGGAGGAGGAAACCCCAGCACATCTGGTTTTGAAAACCAGTGGGGCTTAACTTCAGGAAACCCACAGAACTGGGGGAGATAGAGACTTCATTCTCTTGGGAAGCGTACACAGAATCTTGCATGTGCCAGGTCCAAGGGCAGAGGCAGTGATTTTACTGGTTTTGGAGGGTCTCCTGGGGAGGCAGAGGACTACTGCAGCTCACCCAGGGGATATAAAAGCTGGTGGCAGACATTCTGGGAGTGTTCATCTGCATGATCTTTCCTGGAGGCTGACATCTTGACTAGATCACTAGGACGCAGCCCCACCAAACAGCCTGTAGGCTTAAGGGCTGGGAAGCCTCAAGCCAAACAATATACTGGGTGGGAACACAGCCCCACCCATCAGCAGACTTCCTGAGCCACAAACACCTCCAGAGATGCCCCTAGACATGGCCCTAGCCACCAGAGGTCCAGGACCAAGCTTCACCCAGCACTGGGAAGGCACAAACTCCTCCTGTCAGGAAACCTGCATAAGTCTCTAATCCAGCCTCATCCACCAGGGGGCAGATACTAGAAATAAGGAAACAACAATCCCAAAACTTATGGAAGGAATCCACAAACAGGCCAGACTCTACACTGGGACCGGCTGGACTCTAACCCTTGGGTGACAAGAGAAGATTGTACTGCTGGGACCCAGAGGATGCCTTCCAAAGAAGGTCACCTCTCCAAGGTCAAGAAATGTAACTTACCTACCTAAAAATACAAATAGAAAGAAAAACAATATGAAGTGGCAGAGGAATACCTTCCAGGCCAAAGCACAAGATAAAATCACAGAAAAAGAAATAGTGATGAGGAGACAGGCAATTTATCTGAGAAAGAGTTTAGAGTAATGATGGCAAAGATATTCAGAGAACTCAAGAGGAATATAGATGCACAGAGCCAAGTTTTTAGCAAAGAGTTGGAAAACATAAAGAATACCCAGAGTTGAAGAATGAAATCACTGAAATGAATAACACACTAGAAGGAATCAAGAATAGACTAAATGAGGCAGAAGAACGGATCAGTGAGCTAGAAGACAGATTAGTGGAAATCACTACTCCAGAGAAGAAAAAGAAAAATGAAAAGAAATGAGGATACTTTAAGAGAACTCTGGGACAACATGAAGTGCACTAGTATTCACATTATAGAGGTCCCAGAAAGAGGAGAAAGGAACTGAGAAAATTTTTGAAGAGATAATAACCAAAAACTTCCCTAACTTGGGAAAGGAAACTGTCATCCAAGTCCAGGAAGCAGAGAGTTCCACACAGGATCAACCCAAAGAGGGCCGCACCAAGGCACACAGTCATCAAATTGACAAAAATTAAGGATAAGGGGTGAATATTAAAATGAGCAAGAGAAAAGCAACAAATAGTATTCAAGAGAATCCCCATAAGGTTATCAGCTGGTTTTTCAGCAGAAACTCTTCAGGCCAGAAGGGAGTGACACAATATATTTAAAGTGATGAAAGGGAAAAACTTATAACCAAGAATATTTTATCCAGCAAGGCTCTGGTTATAGTTGATGGAGGAATCAAAAGCTCCACAGACAAATAAAAGCTAAAAGAATTCACCATCAAACCAGCTTTACAACAAATGTTAATGGAACTTCTCTAGTCATCAAACCACAACAACAACAAAAAAGAACTACAAAAATAAACCCAAAACAATTAACTAAATGGCAATAAGAACATACATATCAATAATTATCTTAAATGTAAATACATTAAACGCACCAACCAAAAGACATAGACTGGCTGAATGGACACAAAAACAAGACCCATATATATGCTGTCTACAAGAGATCCACTTCAGGGCTAGAGACACATGCAGATTGAAAAGTAAGAGGATAGAAAGAGATATTCCATGCAAACGGAAACCAAAAGAAAGCTGGAGGAGCAATACTTTTTTCAGACAAAATAGATTTTAAAATAAAGAGTGTTACAAGAGCCAAAGAAGGACACTACACAATGCTTAAGGGATCAATCCAAGAAGAGGATGTAACAATTATAAATATATATGCACCCAACATTAGGAGCACCTCAATATATAAGGCAATTGTTAACAGACATCAAAGAAATCGGCGATAACAAAATAATGGGGGGGGGGGGAGTTTAACACCCCACTTACATCAAGGAATAGATCATCCAGACAGAAAATCAATAAGGAAATACAGGCCCTATATAACACATTAGACCAGACGGACTCAATTGTTATCTATAGAGCATTCCATCCAAAAGCAACAGAATACACACTCTTCGCAAGTGCACATGGAACATTCTCCAGAATCGACCACATACTGGCCCACAAAACTAGCTTCAGCAAATTTAAGAAAACTGAAATCAACATGCGGAGGTTAAACAATATGCTACTAAACAAACAATGGATCACTGAAGAAATCAATGAGGAAATCAAAAAGTACTTTGAGAAAAATGAGAATGAAAACACAATGATCCAAAACCTCTGGGACACAGCAAAAGCAGTTCTCACAGGCAAGTTTACAAGTGATACAAGCCTACCTCAGGAAACAAGCAAAATCTCAAGTAAACAACCTAAACTTACATCTAAAACAGCTAGAAGAAGAACAGCAAACCAACCCCAAAGTTAGAAGAAAAGAAACCATAAAGAAGGAAAAAAAAAAAAACTAAAAAAATAGCAAAATAACAAGAAAACAAAAAGAAACCATAAAGATCAGAGCAGAAACAAATGAAATAGACTTATTATAAAAAAAAAAAAAGCAAAGATCAATGAAACTAAAAGCTGGTTCTTGGAAGAGATAAACAAAATTGATAAACCTTTAGTAAGATTCACCAAGAAAAAAAGGGAGAGGGCCCAAATGAATACAATCAGAAATGAAAAAGAAGTTACAACAACAACACAGAAATGCAAGGGCTCATAAGCGGCTACTAGGAGCAACCATACACCAACAAAAAGGACAACATAGAAGAAATAGACAATTTCTTTGAAAGGTACAATTTGCTAAGACAACCAGGAAGAAACAGACACCATGACAGACCAATTAACAGTACTAAAATTGAATCAGTAATTTAAAAATTTCCAGAAAACAAAAGTCCAGGATCAGACGGCTTCACAGGTGAATTCTACCAAACATTTAGAGAAGAGTTAACACCTATCCTTCTGAAACTACTCCAAAAAACTGCAGACGAGGGAACACTTCCAAACTCATTCTATGAGGTCACCATCACCCTGATACCAAAACCAGACAAAGGGAAGGAAGGAAGGAAGGAAGGAAGGAAGGAAGGAAGGAAGGAAGGAAGGAAGGAAGGAAATTACAGGCCAATAACACTTATGAATATAGATGCAAAAATCCTCAACAAAATACTCGCAAATCAACTCCAACAATGTATTAAAAGCATAATATACCATGATCAAGCAGGATTTATCCCAGGGATGCAAGGATTTTCCAATATTGGCAAATCAATGTGATACACCACATTAACAAACTGAAGAATAAAAACCATTTGATTATCTCAACACTTGCAGAAAAAACTTTTGATAAAATTCAACATCCATTTATGATAAAAACTGTCCAGAAAGTGGGCGTAGACAGAACATACCTCAACATAATGAAGGCCATATATGACAAACCCACAGCTAACATCATACTCAATGGTGGAAAGCTGAAAGCATTTCCTCTAAGATCAGGAACAAGACAAAGATGCCCACTCTTGCCACTTATATTCAACATAGTTTTGGAAGTCCTAGGCATAGCAATCAAAGAAAAATAAAAGGAATTCAAATTGGAAATGAAGAAGTAAAACTGTCACTGTTTACAGACAACATGATATTATACATAGAAAACCCTAAAGAAGCAACCAAAAAACTACTATAAGTCACCAATGAACGTGGTAAAGTTGCAGGATACAAAATTAATATACAGAAATCAGTTGCATTTCTATATACTAACAACAAAATAGCAGAAAAAGAAATGAAGGAAGCAATACCCTTTACCATTGCACCAAAAAGAATAAAAAACCTAGAAGTAAACCTACCCAAGGAGGCAAAAGACCTGTACTCCGAAAACTATAGGACACTGATGAAAGAGACTGAAGATAACATTAACAAATGGAAAGATACACCATGTTCTTGGGTTGGAAGAATCAATATTGTTAAAAGGCCCATCCTACCCAAGGCAATATATAGATTCAATGCAGTCCCTATCAAATTACCAGTGACATTTTTCACAGAGCTGAAACAAAAAATGTTAAAATTTGTATGGAAACACAAAAAACCTGAATAGCCAAAACAATCTTAAAAAAGAAGAATGGAGCTGGGAGAATCACGCTCAATGACTCCAGACTATACTACAATGTTACAGTAATCATAAGAGTATCACACAGATCAATGGAAAAGGATAGAAAGTCCAGAAATAAATCCACGCACTTATAATCAATCTATGACAAAGGAAGCAAGAATATATAATGGAGAAAAGACAGTCTCTTTAATAAGTGGTGCTGGGAAAACTGGACAGCTACCCATAAAAGATGGAAATTAGAACATCCTCTAACCATGTACAAAAATAAACTCAAAATGGATTAAAGACTTAAAGGTAAGATCAGATACTATTCAAACTCCTAGAGGAAAACATAGGTAGAGTATTCTTGGACATAAATCATAGCAATATATTTTTTGAACCAGCTCCAGGAGTAATGAAAATAAAAGCAAAAATAAACAAATGGGATCTAACTAAACTTAAAAGCTTTTGCACAGCTAAGGATACCATCAACAAAACAAAAAGACAACCTACAGAATGGGAGAAAATATTTGCAAATGATGCAACTGACAAGGGACTAATTTCCAAAGTATACAAACATCTCATAAACCTTAACATTAAAAAAAAAAAAACCAACCTAATCAAAAAATGGGCAGAAGAACTAAACAGACATCTCTCCAAAGAAGACAGATGGCCAACAAGCACACAAAAGATGCTCAACATCACTAACTGTTAGAGAAATGCAAATCAAAACTACAATGAGGTATCACTTCACACCAACCAGAATGGCCATCATTAAAAAGTCTACAATCAATGCCGGAGAGGGTGTGGAGAAAAGGGAACCCTCCTATACTGCTGGTTGGAATGTAAATTGGTGCAGCCACTAGGGAGGATAGTATGGAGGTTCCTTAAAAAACTAAAAATAGATTTACCATACGATCCAGCAACCCCACTCCTGGGCATCTACATGGACAAAAATATAATTCAAAAAGACACATCCACCCAAATAATGACAGGAGCACTATTTACAATAGCCAAGACATGGAAACAACCCAAATATCCATCAACAGATGACTGGTGTGTGGTATATATATATATATATATATATATATATACACACACACACACACACACAATGGAATACTACCCAGCCATAAATATTAGTAATAATGATGATGATGATGATGCCATTTGCAGCAACATGGATAGACCTGCAGATCGTCATTCTAAGTGAAGTAAGCCAGAAAGAGAAAGAAAAATGCCATATGATATCACTTACATGTGGAATCTTAAATAAAAGGACACAAAAGAACTACTTATTATTTATAACTTAGATGACTGATTTCTTGAATTTATGGGTAAGCATATTTGACTGTCCTTTATGACTGGATTACCACAGTGTGTTGATTCTTATTTTATGGTTGGCTTTATTTATTTAGTAACTATGTAAGTTTAAAAAGCTAAAGCTCTAAACTGTTCTTACAAACCAGTGAACAGTACATACATGTAAATTTTTTTAAATGTGCAGTATATTGAATATATGTATTTGCATGCAATATATTGTATATATACAGTCAAACTGTATTAATTTTACTTAATAAAACTGAAAAATAAAACATTTTATTCTTTGAAGTATTTGTGTACCACTGTTACGTAATTAATTTGTAGCAGGTCATATAGTATTTTTCACTAATAGAAAGGCTGTATTTTTGTAGGGTGTAAATGGCCATCAGTCTTAATTCTTTGATTGAGAGGATATGTATGTAAACCTACAGAAAAAAACACCATTTGAATTTAAAGTTTGACCAAAAAATAAGAAAGAGATGTCAGAACTGGTAACACAGAAATATAAAGGACCATAAAACATATTATGAACAATTATACACCAACAAATTTGGCAACTTAGAAGAAATGGATAAATTCCTAGAAACACAAAACTTTCTAGACCAAATCATGAAATAGAAAATGTGAACAGACCAATCACAGGCATTTATCAGAGATACGGCAAGTTCAGTTCCAGACCAGCACAATAAAACAAGTATCAAAATAAAAGGTGTCACACAATTTTTTTTGTTTCCCAATGCATAAAAAAGTTGTTTACAGGGATTTCAAAATTGTAGAATAGACTACACTGTATAGCACAGGGAAATATACACAAAATGTTATGATAACTCACAGAGAAAAAAATGTGACAATGAGTGTGTATATGTCCATGAATGACTGAAAAATTGTGCTGAACACTGGAATTTGACACAACATTGTAAAATGATTATAAATCAATAAAAAATGTTAAAAAAAAGTTGTTTACACTATACTGTAGTTTATTAGGTGTGCAACAGCATTATGTCTAAAAAAATGTACATTTCTTAATTTAAAAATAATGCTATTGGAAAAATGGTGTTAATAAGTCACAAGATAGTCAGAAACCTTCAATTTGTTAAAAATGCAACATCTGCAAAGCTCGATAAAGCAAAAGCACAGTAAAAGGAGATATGCCAGTACTAGTAAGGAGACTGAATCAGTAATTGCAAACCTCACAACAAAAGTCCAAGGACCAGGCTGCTTCACTGGTAATTTCCACCAAAAATTCGAAGAATTAATACCAATTTTCCTCAAACTCTTCCCAAAAACGTAAGAGTAGAGCACACTTCATATTACAAGGACAGCATCACTCTGATACCAAATCAGACAAGGACACAAGAGGGAAGGGGGGAAGCTAATATCCCTGATAAACACAAGATACAAAAATCCTCTGCAAAATATTAGCAAATGAATTCAACAACACATTGAAAGGATCATATAACATGGTCAAGTGGGATTTATTCCAGGGATGCAGGGACAGTTCAACAAATCACACTGATCCCAAAATCAATGTGATGACACAGTAACAAAATGAATAAAAATTACATGAGCATCTTAAGAAAAGGAGAAAAGGCATTTGACAAAATTCAACTTCCACTCATGATTAAAAACATTCAACAAAGTTGCAAAATCAATATAAAGAAATCTATTGCATTTCTATTCACCAATAAGTTATCAGAAAGAGAAATTTTGTTTAAAAAAATCCCATTTACAATTGTATCAAAACGAATAAAATACTTACAAATAAATTTAACCAAAGAAGTTAAAGACCTGTAGACAAAAACTAAGACACTGATGAAATGGACTGGAAGAATAGTTAAAATGTCCATACTACCCAAAGCAGTATAGACATTCAATGCAATCTCCATCAAAATTCCAGTGGCATTTTTCACAGAAATAGAACAACCCTAAAATGTGTACAGAAACACAAAAGAACCCCAAATACCCAAGGCAATCAGGAGAAAGAACAAAGCTGGAGGGAGGCATCATGCTTTTTGATTTCAAACTATCTTACAAAGCTACAGTAATCAAATAGTATGATATCAGCATAAAACGAAACACAAAGATCAACTGAAGAGAGCCCAGAAATAAACCCATGCATAAATGTTCAATTAACTGATGACAAAGGAGTCAAGAATATACAACAGAACAAGAACAGTCTCTTCAGTAAATGATGTTGAGAAAACAGGACAACAAAAGAATTTAACTGGACCACTATCTTATACAATGCAAAAATTAACTCAAAATGGACTAAAGAACTGAACGTAAGACTTGAAACCATATAACTCCTCAAAGAAAACATAGGTAAAAAACTCCTTGACACAGGTCTTGGCAATAATTTTTTAACTGACACCAAAAGCAAAAGTGACGAAAGCAAAAAGAAACAAATGAGACTACATCAAACTGAAAAGCTTACACACAGCAGAGAAAATCATCAACAAAATGAAAAAGCAATCTAGCAAATCGGAGAAAATATTTGCAAATCATCTATCCTATAAGGGGTCAATGTCCAAAACAACATAAATAATTCATAGATAGCCAATAAGTACATGAAAAGATGCTCAACATCACTAATCAGGGAAATGCAAATAAATCAAAATCACAATGAGATACCACCTCACATCTGTTACAATGGCAATTATCAAAAGGACAAGAAATAATGGTTATTTGCAATATATAAAAATACCAAATTACGCTATAATCTGAAACTAATGTTGCATGTCAATTATACCTCAATTTAAAAAAAAAAAGGAAAATACAATCATTAGGAAAGTAATCACTAATGATTAGTAAACTGACATATATAGAAAAGAAAATATAATTAAGGCAGAAAAAAGGCCACTGATTTTTATGAAGGTCAGATTTATACAATTTTTTAAGAAATCCAGAAGGTTAAAACAGACAAAAAGATTGTGCTCATTTATATACCACCTAGGGAGATGAGAACGGGTCAGTGGAGTTGAAGTTCTCAACAATCTTCAAATACACAACAAAGCACTGTTAACCACAGACATCATGCTGTATACTACATTCTCATAACTCATTTATCTTATAACTGCAAGTCTATACCTTTGATTCCCTTGATCCATTATGTATGAGCTTGTTTTTTGTAAATATTCTACATATATAAGTGAGATCATATAGTATTTTCTTTCTGACTTATTTCACTTAGCATAATACATTCAAGGTTCATCCATGTTGTTACAAATAGCAAGACTGCATTCTTTTTCATGTCTGAATAATATACCATTATATATTTTATAATACATTATCATATATATTATAATACCATGTTTCTTTATCTATTCATCCATCAATGGACACTTAGGTTGTCTCCATTGTAAAGAATGCTGCAGTGAACATGCAGGTGTATATATCTTTGAGTGTTTTTTTAAATTATTATTCCCTTCAGAAAAATACCCAGAAATGGAATTGCTGGATTGTATGGTAGCTCTCTTTTTAATTTTTTGAGGAACCTCCATACTGTGCATATGGGTTGCCTTTTCTCCACAACCATTCCAACACTTGGTATTTCTTGTCTTTTTAACAAAAGCCATTCTAACAGGTGTGAGGTCATATATTTATCTGCATTTCCCTGATTGGTGATGTTAAGCATCTTTTCACATACCTGTTAGCCATCTATATGTCCTCTTTGGAAAAGTCTATTCAGATCCTCTCCCTGTTTAATCAGATTTTTTCCTTTTTGCTATTTAGTTGTATAAGTTATTTACGTTATTTTGGATATTAATCCCTTATGGGATATATGATTTACAAATATTTTCTCCCATTTAGTAGGCTGCTTTTTCATTTTGTTAATGATCTCCTCTGCTGTGAGTAAGCTTTTTAGTTTGATGTAACCCCAGAGGACTATATTTTCTTGATATTCTTTGTTGTTTCAGTTCTTATTTTCTTTGCTTGTCTATCAACAATTGTTATAAGCAGCTTCTGATATGGCTTCCAATGACCCCTGCAAGTCCTGGTATTCACATCCTTATGAAACCTCCCCTCCTCAAATGTGGGCTAGACCTAGTGACTTGCATCTAAGGAAAAGAATACAGCCAATGTGATGGGGGTGTCACGTCCTTGATTAGGTTACAAAAGATTGTCACTTTCATCTAGGTAGCACTCTCTCTTCCTTGCTTACTTCAATGAAGCCAACAGTCATGTTGTCAGCTGTCCCAAGGAAAGGGTCACATGGAAGAAAAAAGTGGCCTGCCCTGCCAACAGCCAGCAGGGAACTGAAGTCCTCAATTCAAAAGCCCTCTAGGAACTGAATCCTGCCATCAACCCTGTGAGTGAGCTTTTAGAAGCCAGTGGAGCACCCCCAGATGACCTCCACCTTGACTGTACCCTTGTGAGAGATCTGTAAGCAAAGAACTCAATTATATTATAATGCCCTTATTGCTTACACACAAGAAAAAAAGTGTGTTTTAACCTGCTAAATTTTGGAATAATTTATCTCAATAGATAACATTTTAACAGGATGGCATATGTCTTTTATTGCAAGCTGCCTCAAATTCTATTTGGAAATAGATGTTTAAACAGGGAAAGCAGTGATTGGTCAATCCCTGAAGGGCTGTGATACCTAACAGTGAGTATTGGCAGTATTAGATTTTGCGATACCACAATCTCACATTAAGGTACTTTCTAGCATTTAGGGTGTAAACTGATTTTGAGAACCCCTTGGAAATGCTCATGGAATTTGTATTTCTAATCCACGTAGGATGAAGTAGCAGGGATTGCCTTAACCTCCAACTATAAACACTACAAAGCTGAGCAAAATATATGAAAACAATAGTTTACAGATAGGGAACAAAAAGTAACAGAAAGCTACATTTTCAAGAAAAGGAAAACACATAAGGTGAGACCTGCATTCATCTGGCTTTCTTTCTGAGTGTATTTTCCAAAATGGAGTGCAGGAAAATAAAGCCCAAGCAGAAGAAAGTATCTCACTGGGTAAAGGAGATAAGAGACTGGAGCCAAAAGGCTGGAATTTGAGGAGAGTCTAGGATTGGAAGGAAATGTAGTGAAGACACCCTAAAATTACTCATCAAAAACATCCTCTCAGGTCCTTGGCTAACTTCTAAGCTCCATAGGAACAGGGCACAATTCCAGGAAGCCTAGCAGAAGCTCTGCACAGTGAACTCAGAAGCCACAAAGCTTTGGGGGAAACAGGTTGCAGTGTGCACCTACAGAGTGTGTAACAACTTTGGTGAACACTTGGCTTTGAGTAGAGACCTCAAAGTCTGGGCCTGGAAGTAAGGACATTCTAGGCATTATGGATAAAACTAAAATAGACCCACCCTAATAAAGTTTAAATCAAGTGTAGACTGGATCAAGGTGATCTGCTAGTATTTTAACTGCGAGCCAGAACTTAACATTCTTTGGAGTAAGATAACAAATTTAGAATCTCTACAACATATTATCCACAATGTGTGATATATAATAAAGTTACTAGGTATATCAAGGAGAGAAAAGTCACTGATAATAAAGAGAAAAAGACAACAGAAACAGACCCAGAGATTATCCAGATATTGGAATTAATAGCAAGGAACTCAAAATAACTATGCTTAAGACGTTAAAGAAAAAGAAAGAGGACACAGTTGATGAAAAGAAAACAAGAGAACAGGGTAAAAGTTATGTAAGAATAGGAACTTTCTCCTATTCAACACTGAACCCTTAAAGGTCCAGAACAGTACCTGATAGTTATTACTCAATGTCTGTTGGTTAGTTGGATGGATCAATTAATGGTTAGTTGGATGGAAGGATGGAACCTAAGCTGAGTGTTGGTAACAAAACCAAAGATTGTTAAATGCCAACAGAACATTACTGGATTTCAGAGAAAATATCAGAATAAAACTCTGCATCAAAACCTATAATTAGTAACTATACATATGTATATACATCTATACAGATTGGTACATTTACTTCATTCACTATTTCATCCATCCAATCTTAAGGACATTTTAACCAGTAAAATGAAAGCATAATACAACAAAATGTTCTAAAACAACTTCAGATTTAGTAATCTTACTCTGTGTGTCCTGTACAAATTACTCCCTTGCTAAGTTCTCAGAAACAGCTAACACTATCCACATATCCCACCCCTCTCTGTGAACTGCTCTTCTTCCTCAATAATCAATATAATCCCTGTGGAAGATGCCGTATTTTTATATTACTATGTCCCCAAGACACCTAATGAATCTCTTCCACCAGATTTTCAAACTTAGGACCAGACAGTATGTCAAGAAAGTTTTAAGTGGTTATAACTAATGTGATATTTTGGAGTTAGCCAGGTGGAAAATGTTAATCTGGAGAGACAGGAGTAAGGCAATCGAGTCTGAAGAGGCAGAACGGGAGAGTCTAATTTATTTTGAGCCCCAAGTCCCATATGTTCTTAGACCCACCTACACTGTAGTCCTGCTCCCTTTTTTTCCCCTTTTTTCTTCTTTTTAATTTTTGGGGGGATTAGGTATTTTTTAAATTTACTTTTTTTTTTTCAATGGAGGTACTGGGGATTGAACCCAGGACCTCGTGCATGCCAAGCATACACTCTAACACTAAGCTATACCCTCCCCCGTCTGCCCTTTCTTTTGATTCCAGTAAATTATCCCTTTTGGTTTAAGCTAATCTGAAGTGGGTTTCTATCACTTGCAACAAACAAAAATCCTAATTACAACCAGATAATCAAGTGACTGCCCTCACCAAGAACTACATGCTGCCTTAAAACTACAGGTTCACTATAATCTCCTTTCCCAAAATAAACAGTATTACCGTCTATTACTTTCTATTTACTTATTGCTGTGTCCCTGAGGAAAGCTGTCTGTAAAGATGAAAAGAAAAGGAACACCATATCAAACACAATACTAGGAAGGTGGCAGGAAAATGTAACATACTCCTAAACCTTGTGGTAGTGCCTTCAATGGAGAGCAAAGGAGAATCGTCATTCACTCCCCATTTCTGAATTTTACTGTGAGTCTTCTATAGGAAAATAGTATCTCCTAACAGTAAATACTGAACTGACAAGTAATGTAATGCAATTGTATTTAGGATAACTGCCCAAGTGTTAGGTCCACAAAGACATTTTTGATGTTAAGCCAATTTCTCCCAAAGGCAGAAAGGCTTAACTGCATCTTTTTTCCTTCCCCAAGTTTCCAGGTTAGTTTGTTTTTTTTTTTCAAAGCTGCCACTGAAGAAAAATTGCAGGATGCAACCCAGTAGTGAATCCTGAAATCAATCTAATGGGTCACAACCAGCATTTTAAAAAATCTAATAGTAAATATTAGACTGCATCATATATAGCACTACACCTACACACACACACATCATTATAAAGTTTGTTTTTTACCTTCTGTTTTGTTTTGGGTGAAATTTATGTGGGTCCCTACATTTTACACAATTCCAGGAGGCACATCCATAATGTAGCAGATGTGTACTGGTCATTATGTAAAAATTTCTCATTGTGGATCACAGTCAAAACAAATGGGCAAGGAGGAAGGGTACAGCTCAGTGGTAGAGTGGGTCTTTAGCGTGCACAAGATCCTGGGTTCAATCCCTAGTACCTCCACTAAAAAAAAGGCAGAGAGGGGGACTGATCTAATAGAAAGATGAATGTTTTATTTAGAATCCTGCTTTCAAATCCCACTATCACCACTTACACTGTCGTTCAAAGTTTTCATCGGTAAAATGGGGGAATATCTCAAATAGCTACCAAGAAAACAAACAAAATAACAGATGCAAAGTGCCTGACGCCAACCCCAGCACTTAGTAATTATTGGATAAGCCTGAGTGCTCTACTGCCTTCCCCCAGAGTGCTTCAATTAAGCCTAGACTAGCTTGTGACAGGATGAATATTCCTTGAAATTTTTCAGGGCAACAAGACGGTGTTGTTCAGTGTTTTTTCCCCAAATCTTAAAGATTTTGTTGTCAATATAATTAACATGGAATAGTTACAAAGACCCCAGTATGTACAAAACCATTCTTTGAACCATATCTGATTCCTTTTCTTATATGAGAACTGGCCACTCCAAAGGGAAGCTGTTTCTCAACAAACACTCAGCACCCTTAGAAGAGCCAAAGGTATAGAACACAACTGTGGTCACATGGGTCCTGTTCTTAGAGTTTGCAGAGTAGGTAAGCAAAGCATGAGCAACAGTCATGTGTAATTTAAGGTCTGACATCACTTCCCAAATAGGCTGCAAACAAACCAAACAACTAGAAATTATCTCACTCAAGTTTTGACATTTGTTAGCAGCACTCACATTGTCAAAATTAAATGTATGGAAAGAAATGCCTAAACATACACTAAGTAATTCTATAAGTTAAAATTTTTCCATATTAAAATTTGACAAAAAGAAAACTGATGAAACAAAACTTTGATTCAGAGTCCAAAGGATAACTATTCCCCCAACCCCACAGAAATACAATTTATCCTATTTTTCTTCTGACCAACTTCAAAAACCAGAAAACTAGAACACAATATTTGTACTATATATTAAAATACTTCAAACTGATCTCTTTTGTATCTTAAAAATTCACTGTGGGAAATAAACCTACAGCCCTTACTGCAAACCTAACATAAAGAAATACTAGAAGAGGGAAGGGTATAGCTCAAGTGGTAGAGCACATGCTTAGCATACAAAAGGTCCTGGGTTCAATCCCCAGTGCCTCCCCTAAAAATAAATAAGTAAACCTAATTACCTCCCCCAACTAATTCAAAAAAAAAAAAAAAAACTAGAGCTGAAACACTAAATACTGACACAGAGTCTACAGTTCAATATAAAGACCATATTGAAATGAAAATAAATACATTAATATAGAAGCACTGCTAGAAAGAGGTCATGAATCAAAATAAGGTGTGATCCATAATAAATTTGATCTTATTACTTAATTTCTCTCAATCTAGGCTTATTTATCTGTAAAACTGGGAAGCACTTTAGTTCTTACTAAATTCCAAGGATGCTCTGAGGATATGTGATTATTAATCTAGGTACTGTAATAAGTCTTTATGCAATCAATTTGGACTATGATGTCATTAGAAAAAGCTTGTATACACTAACAGAATTTTCAAAGGCACTCAAAATCAGCACTGAGAAGTATTTCTCATGTTGAGTCAACTGGATACCACATCAGGTATCTCCTGACATAAAAGAATGTGACAGTCTTCAAAAAATTCAATCTTCTAACGAAAACACTAACTTGAAAAGATACAAGTGCCCCAATGTTCATACCAGCATTATTTACAATTGCCAAAATCTGAAAGCAACCTAAGTGTCCATCAATATATGAATGGATAAATATGTTGTATATATATATATACACAATGCAATACTACTCAATCATAAAAAAGAATGAAATTTTGTCATTTGCAACAACATGGATGGGCTTGGAGAGTTTTATGCTAAGTGAACTAAGTCAGACAAAGACAAATACTGTATGACATCACTTATATAAAAAATCTAAAAAATAAACTAGTGAGCATAACAAAAAAAACAACCTCACAAACAGAGAACAAACTAGTGGTTATCAATTGGGAGAGGGAAGTGCAAGGGACAAAACAGGGGTAGGGGACTCAGAGGTACAAACTACTATGTATTAAATGAGCTACAAGAATACATTGTGGAGCACAGGGGGGAATCAACCCAGTCTTCTAAACTGAGTGACAATATTCAGAGGCATGTCACTGGTACTTAGCAGCACAGTAAAAATGATTCAAGTAAATGTTAATCTCTGTTCTTTTGTTATCATTCAAAAAACATCTAAGCTAGAACTCAGATCTTTGAAATCTCAAATGGTTTAAGAATTCTTGTCCACATAAATTTTATGGCTGGATTATGGAATTATGCTAGCCTCCTTAACAAGATTATTCAAAATTCTACTCTATAAAAAGATAATACTATTGCCAACATTTAATTTTTCCTAAATTGGTGATTCTGCTGCTCCATCTACAACTGTCACTTAGTTCGAGTCCTTTCCTAAGCTACCACACACTAGTGGGGCAGTTGGCTGGAGTTATGCTGCAGCAAGCAGACAAATAAAGTGAAGTTAGCTGGAACTGAACCAATGGTCACTTTGCAAGGACACTTGAACTTTGAAGCACTTTGTAAACTGCTGGTTATTTCTAATAATATTCCTGTTAAGTTTCGGTATTTAGCCATTCAATATATTTCACTGCCAACTACATGTCACCTTAAAAACAAGAAAAGTGCAAGATATTTCCCTGATTTAAAAAAAAAATCATAAATCTAGTCCAATTCTTTTTAAGTATAAACAACTCTTACCAAAGGGGGTTAGGGCTCAACTTAATAAAACTGGGAGGTGCTTCTCATAGCAGCTAACCTGGCACCAGTCATTTGGGAACCACAGCTTTAAGTTCTAGAATCTTAAACTTTTTAAGATCACCAAATCCAAACCTTATTTCACAAGTGAGATTTTAAATTAAGGGTTTTGGTCTGTATCATAATAGCTAATTCTTACACTTTACTATGAACGAGATACTGTTCTAAGCCTTTTACACTTATTTACTCCTTTAATCCTCACAACAAACCACAGTGAGGTCAACTAATTTGCCCAAGGTCACACAACTATTAAGCTACAAAGCCAGAATTCAAATCCAAACAGGTCCAGAATCTATACTCTTAAATCAACCAGGCTCTATTGCTTCTCTACAAGGTGGTTTAAATCCAGGTGTGCCTCTTCCACCACATTAGAAGTCTCAGAGTTCCAACCTGAGAAACTTAATTATTTTCCATACGTCCCTTTTCCCAATCCCACCATCGCAGGTGAATTGCAAACCTGTGGCTCTTAAAAGTTCTTCCTGTCTGAAACCTGAAGTTAAAAAAAAAAATTTATCCAAAATAGGTAGCTTCCCTACAAAAGATGCAGTGGCCAGTCAGAAAACAACTCATGTTCCTCCTTGATTTAATACCTGAGATGCCTAAAAACTTAGTAAGAAAATGAGCTAGCAACTTTTTCTGAGAAAGGTAAACATCTACCATATTTTCCTGATGCCTAGTGATGAAGCTAAGAACAAGGACGGCCCTGTCTTTTTTCCCAGATGTCTCCAACTTACTTGAGAAGGGAGACTCTAAGTTTATGCCTCTAAAGGCAGGTGAGATATGGGTGAAGGGAAACAGGGATGAAAGAGGGTATGCTCCATTTCTCCACAGTGGGGAGGCTAAGACTTCAGCTCTCCGTATTATAAGTTGGAACCAGCACTGCACACCATTTCTGCCTTGGCCAGCTTCAGTACCTCTGCTGCAGAGAGGTGGTTACGTGGCGCTTGGAGACATTTCCTCCGGCCTGGAGAGGTGGCAGCCCCGTCCTGCGGGAGCCCCTCGCCCAGGGCCCTGGGGCGTCCGGAGGCGATGGGACCTTCCCGGGGACCCCCGCAAAGGGCCGTCTGCCATAGTGTGGCCAGAGCCGCCGTAGCGCCACGCCTGCCTGCGCTCCCCAGCCTTTAAGACCACCCGCGCCAAACCCGCCTCCCAGCCTCCAGGGTTAGCGGCGTGCGGGGATGGGAAGAGACTCTTTAGGCAAAGGCGCCCCAGGGTGGACGCAACCCTCTGTGGGCCACTCACCAAGTTGAGGGGTCCTTCCATTACTTCCATAGACCCCGGGGTAAGCGGCGGCCTGAGGAAGAGGTGCGACGGAGCCCGGGGACATGGAGGAGAACAGAAGAAAAGCGCGACGGAGCGGCGGCCACTGCTACCTCTCTCCGCGCCCAAGAGGCAGCGGCTAGCGCAAACAGAGCAACAACCACACCACTTCCTCCTCCGGCGCCGTGGGCCCGCCCCCCACGCCGCTGCCACGCACGCGTCACGACGTCACACGCCGCCAGCTCAAGGCGGGAGTGAGGACAGGGAGGTGGGGCTCAGGGAAGGCGGGGCAAGGACGGAAGTACACTTCCTCGTGGGCCGGCTTTCCTCTCGCGAGAGGCTTATCTTAAAGAGTTCCCTGGCGTCGCATTAGGTGGTGCAACTTTGTAATTTAAATAAAAGTGGCTGAGTTCCGCTGGTGTCTCCCACTTCCTTCCACCCTAACTTTTCCCAAATTCCCTCTGCTTTTTCCACACTCTTTCTCTCACGTTTTCACCTTATTCTTGCACCTGATTTTTTTTTTTTTTTCAAAAATGAGATTTGAGCTATGCCAAACAATGGACTGGACTAGAACCCGCTGGAGGGAGACAAACATGAATGATTCAGGGCTCTACCCTCAAGTTGCTAACAAACTAATGAAGAAAATAATATGGGCCGAAATTAACCATATTTAATATTTGGTTCATTTAAGAATGAGATGCTAGACCACTGTAAGGATTTTTTAAGAAACTGATTTACGCTGCAAAGGGAACAGACAGCTACGAAAGAGGCACCATGAGTTCTGCAACTTAAATTTTTTCAAGTCTTGTGAAGTTGGAAAAGGACCCCAAGCTTCAGGTGAGACCCCAGCCCTGGCTTATACCTTGATTGCAGCCTTGTGAGAAGCTGAACAGAGGACGCTTCAAAGCCTTGCCCCAATTCCTGACGAATGGAAGTTGTGAGATAATAAAATGTGTGTTGCTATAAGCCATTAAGTTTGTGGTTGTTTATTACGTGGCAAAGAAAACTATTAAGACCCCTTCATCAGGGTAAAATCCAGATGCGTTACTTTCTTGATAAACTATAACCATGTTGTCTGAAATAAAATGCACAACCTAAAAGTTGAGACTTACGTTTTATTTGGCGGACTTTCTGATGACTCAGCCCAGGGCAACATCTCAGATTACTCTAAGAGGCCGTTCCAAAGTGGCAAGGTAGAAGCCAGTATATTATGAGTTTTGGGAACAAAGACCAGGTAGTTGGTACATCAAAAAATGACTATTAATTAAAGAAAACTAGCTATCTCAAGTTAAGGAATTTAGCCCTTGTATGTATGGGAAGGTGTGAAGACCCAGGTTCACTGAAATCATTCCTTTGATATGCACCTAGCTATCTAGGGCCAGTATCCTGTTCTTTCCCATCCTGAATTCCCTCAGGGCACATGGTTGAGGGTGGCAGCAGAGGCCAGGCTATATGCTTGTCTGCATCGTTAAGTTCCCTCTGCTCACTGATGAGAATAGCAGTAGTACCTGATGAATTGATGGCCAAGGCATTTTGTTTACTGATATGGCTGGCAATATTCATTCACAACCATGAGCAGTGACTCCATGTCACCGCAGTACACCCACAGTGGCTGGTTGTATAGTGGGCAAATTTGATACCACTAAAGGGAACTTCAGAAACAGCTGACAAGGAAGGGGAGTATGTTTTTGAGAGCAACTTCATCCATATCAACAAAAGATGAGACATCATAGACATACACAACCATGTCAAATGGTGACAAGGAGACTGAACCTGCCAACCCTATTCTCTGCCACTTGCTGTCATGCTGTTGGCCTGACCAGCCACAGGCTATGAAGAGCATGCTGTTCATGGCCAGGTCATCAAAGGAAGAGGTCGCAGGCCTACCAAAGCCTTTGGAGTCATCCAGTGTGCTTCCCTTGAAGTTTGAGGAGCAGTAGCCTGCCACTATTTTTTCTTACTTGCAGGTTTGTATTCCTTCAGACACATGGAAGACTCCTTTGCTTATTAGGAAAAGCCCATTTATCTCCTGAGACAATCAGTGGAGGGTTACAGAAATCACTAGGCCATCCCAGCTGGGGACACAGTGGACATGCCCATTATTGAATCAGAGATGAGAAAACCCAAGCAGTAAGTCTCTGCTGCAACTCAGCAAGACGGGGCCAGGGGGCTGTGGGAGAACAATCAAAAGCTGCAAAGATTTTAGACTCTCTGTGGCTTACCTGGGAAATAAATTCCATGTAACAGAATCCAATCCTAAATGAACCCCCGCTGAAGGACTTGCCCCACTGGAGAGTTTCATGTAATTCTCCAGAGTATACCCCAAGGCCCAATTTCAGACATTCTTTAGGTATTATTGCCTCTAATCTCATACTGATCTACGATAATAGTCCAATTTCTTCTTGTACCCTTACTACCACAATCAAAGCACTATGATCTCCTGTGATCCTTTTTTTTTTTAGAGAGTTTTTTGTTTGAACTGTAATCTGTCTTCCTATGGCTGCCATGCCCTGCATTTGTATAAATCACTATAATGGGGGTGTATGAACTATATGTACAATCTCTTCCTCACTATCTGTATGTAAAAATTCCCTTGACTCAGCAACCCCTATAGAAATACTAGCACAAGAAAGAAAATAAAGGTATGTGAGGATGTTCACTGGGGTTATTCTAATAGTGCTCTTCCTAGTTCCAGAACAGTTCAAACAAAACTAGAAATATCCTTTGATAGAGGTGCTGTAGAAGGGATTCCCACATCAAGTGAGAGCTTGGATTGATGACCTCAAAAATTGGCCTGGATTTAAGTGTTCAATGTACTCAGTTACAGGAAGAGGTGGGAGCAGACCCTTCCAGTCCCCTGTTCTGTCTTCTCTGCTCTATTGCTTCTCTCCCCCTAGCACAGGAGCTCCATGGAGAAGGGGATTAGGATAAGGTCTGCACCAGGAACCGTAACATGGTCTTTGAGGTGTTCGGGGCCCCTCTCTTAACTATGCTGTGGGAAAGGGAGTCCAGTGTGCGTCCCATGCCTTCTGTGTTTACGGACCACCCAGTGAATCCACCCCAAGCACAGTCTTCTATAGTCCCCAAAGCTACAGGGCCTGCAAAAGGGACAATAACAGGAGTAGCAGCAGGAGCAGCTACGTCAGTGCTGGGCGCATGGCAGCAGCCAAGTGTGTGGGCCCAAGACAGATCAACACAGCAATGTCAGTAGTGGCCAGCAAATGCCCAGGAGGATGAAGAGCCAGCACAGTCATGGCAGAACCACCAGCATGTCCTCAGTGAGTGTTAAAGTGGTTGTGGTATGCGCTTCACTTACATCCTTGGGGGTAACTTCCAGGCGTGATGGGGGGCTATGCATGAAGGGTCACAACAGTGTGGGGTATGGGGAATTGTTCTGTGTCTTGGCAGGGTGGCAGGTATGTGGGTGCTTACTGTTGTAACTTCCCCTATTTTACCATCTCTGAGATCAGGTGATCTTACAATCACGGTCAGCAAGGTGGCAGTTATGATGAAGTTGTATTGCCTTAGAAAACCTTTAGTCAATTTCTTTCACTTATGTTTACCTTTTCACGTATGCACAAGAGTGATAAACAGCAAAACTATGTCTAAGTCTGAAGAACCAATCTCTTTAACTAAATATAAAATAAAAATTCAAGTGACAAAAACAATGGCTTAACTTCAGAGAAAACCAGTTTGCTGACATGGTTAGCATGTCAGGGAAAGTACTAACCAGGAATAGACTCATCTTCCTACTTCATCATTCCTTGGTATGAAAGGAACCTCCAAATTCATCTCCATTTCCAACTTAACCATGAACAAAGGGGGAAAACTGCCTTTAACTTTAAATGGAAACTACAGTTTTAGTTGTTTGTCTTTAAGACTGAGCATGGTGTGGAACAGAAGGTAAGCAGCATCCTACCTCAAGTTGATTCAATTGCTTTTTGTAGATTTAAATTTCTTCTTTTTCTGGAACTTTCTGATCCCCCATTTCCCATCAGCAATGGTTTAACTTTGTATAACACTTTGCAGCATTCCAGGCACTTACATGTACAGGCAGGCACTCATTCAATTCCAACAGGTTCAAATTAGTGGCTTGCCCAATGTCATAAAATTAGTAAATAGCCAAGCTAAGTCTTGAATCTAGGTCTATCTGGCTGTAAGCCCAGTACTCTTTCCACTACAAGCAGCTAAATATCTATTGGAGTGGCATCTAAGGTTGGTAATAGCAGAAATAGACTGTTAGGGTAACCCACTGTAATTACATAGGTTATTTTGGGTTTTCCTAAGTCCACAGTCCTGAGTACCAAGAGATCCAAGCTAAAAAAGGAGTTGCTATTGTTGGTAGCTCTATTCTCCTCTGGGGTAATGGCCAAGAGCTATTCACAAACCATACTGGGCAGGAACAGGCCATGTGAGGAAGGGGGGTGTGTAGCCACGAGGTCGCAGTCTCTAATTCCTTGGACTCTGAGCCAAGCTGTCCAGTTGCTTCAGCATGAGCTAGGATGAAGAGAGCCAAGTTAGGCAGGAGTCACACATTCTATTCAATGAAGTTCAACAGAGGGGAGGCCAAGGAAAGTAGAATTTCAGGGCAGGGTTCTTATCCAGTAAGCTGACACCTGGCAAAAATCGGTCAAATAAAGACAGAAAAGCAATGATTCAACCAACTTTTTTCTCAAAAGAGGGAGCAGAAGTGAGCTCTCCAGAATGCCAAATGTCCTAAAACTATATATCTGCTGCTACATCAGCAGGGCTGCCTTGATTCCATCTATAGAAAATAATAATTCAACTGTTGATCTGTGCTGGACAGACTTGAGGGAAATAATTTGAACCTATATTTTCTTTTCAGACATGTCAGAACACTCAGGCATCGCTAATCAAATCCCTTCAGCTATTATATTCACCATCTCCAATTACACAGACCTTAAACTTACAGCTCTACCTCTTGCTCCGACCCTTTGATGCAAAATGTTGGTCCACTTGGGCTTTATTTCAAACAGAGTAGTCACATATTGGGAGAGGATCAAAGGAATCATGAGATAGAAGTGGAGTTTGATTACTTTTAAACAAATGTAGGTAAGAGGAAACTTAGGAACAATGGTAGGGAAGAAATGATTGAAGTCATAGGACAGAAGTTCAATGACTGTTATTCCTTAAGTTTTCTAGGAGAGATTTGCCTCCAGCTTCCTTTTAAAATATATTTTCCACCATTGCCAAGATTCTCAAGTCCATTGTTAATCTACTCAGTCCCTCTGTATTCCATACTCCCTGCTGCCATTCCACCTAAGCACCACAAACAAGCACAGGAGACCTCTGATTGACAATCCGAGGAAACCATGTGGGAAGCAAGGGTGTAACAGAGCAGGACTCTGTGGAGTCCTCCCTGGTACAAATCCTCTCTGTCTCCCATTTCTTGTTTGTAGGAAATAGGCTTCATTCAGCCTCTTTTACCTTCCCTGAGTTCCAAAGGGCAGATTCAAACAGTAGCTGATCAGGGATGGGAGGGGATGTAGAGACAGGGAGGAACAGTCAAGAAACAATAGTGCAGCCTTGGGGCAGGGTCCTGGTTCCTCCACAAGGAAAATACATAACAATATCTTTTAGTTCTTCTGTAGGAACTAAGGCCTCGACCCCGGTGGAGGATGGCAACTTCAGGCTGAGTACAAGATTCCTGGAGCATCGCCCTATTACATGCACCACCACCTGCGGGTACAGCCCAACAAGGGCAGTCCAGGCCTGGCATGGCAGACTCAAGGTTGCCATCAAGTTACCTCTCTACCTCTTCCTTTGCTTTTATCATTAGCATACTTGGAGGGAGTAGTACATCCGTAAGGACAATTATCAGTAACAACTTACACCTCTTCCCTTTCCTTACGGACCCCAGTGCATAGATTTGAATTAATTATAGTCCTTGGTTCATGTCCAAGTACCATCAGTAGTCCATGAATGGCAGTCTTTATGTATTTGTAACTAATTTATTTACAATATAATGAATGCCCATGAATCTACCACTAGTGCAGAACAAAGCTAATATAAACATTCTTGCATGTGTGTTTCAGAGCACATATGCATTCATTTCTGCTGAGCATATTCTAGAACTAGAATTGCTGGGTCATGTGTTATGCAAATCTTCAGCTTTAGTAGATACTGTCAGTATTCCAAAATGCTTAAGCTAATTTATACTACCACCAGCAGTGAATGAAAATGCCACTTGCTATAAATTGTTGTCAATACTTAGAGTTTTTTGTCTTTCAATTTTTTTCTTTTTAATTTTAACCATTCTATTGATACGTAGTTTGTCTTACTCTATAACTCCTTAAAAGTTGCCTTGTGCTCCCATTACTTTGTACTAGTAAAGGATATGCTTCTGAAGATGTCTCTCTTAACTTCCTTTTTTTTTTTTTTTTAATATGGAACACTTCACAAATTTGCATGTCATCCTTGCACAGGGGTCATGCTAATCTTCTTTGTATCATTCCAGTTTCAGTATATGTGCTGCCGAAGCAAGCACTGTCTTAACTTCCTGATCATCAAATCTAGTGGCTTTTCTTTAATCTTTGCCCTTCATCTCTCAGTAACATCTGACACCACTGACCACCACTTTCCTCTTGAAACTCTATTTCTTTGACTTCCATGCTATTGCATTATCCTAGAAGGTACATCTTTATCCACAATTCCAAAGTCCAGTGTACCCTGAAAACAGGAAGTTTTTATATTACCTATTTGGTGGCAAAACCTATCCTGAACTATCAGGACACTATTCATAGTCCTTTATCTCACTTAGTGTTATATTCACAAAATTCACTGAAGATTTATTAATGTGTATATTTACTGTAAGATACTGGCCCAGTCTTTTTTTTTTTTTTTTTTTTGGTAATACAAAGTATAAGCACCTATTAGCTTTCTAAAATCCAGAAAATTCCAAATCCTGAAATATATCTAACTCCTAGAGTTTTGGGTAAAATTTTGTGGGCTATAGTAGAAAAAGCATAGCCCTTGGAGTCAGATAAACCTGGGTGTAAATCCCAATTTACCCAACATCTTGAAATTTCAGGGATTTTTTTTTTTCAATCTCATCTGTAAAACAGGGATTAAAATAGCTAGATGATAAGGCTGTAAACATCTTTACTTGTATTGAGACAAGAGGAGAGAGGGCAGGGCACATACATTCAAGGAATGACAGCAATTTAACACCAAAATGGTGGAAGAGGATTGAGGATTAAGTTGGTGGGAGGTTTGACTTCTAGTGGACCTTGAGCTTCATTATATGCTCATTGTAACAGCGTGATAAATGACATGCCTGCAGGCGCCATGACAGTTCCAAGGCTAACCACAAAAGGCTAAAGAATGGGTAGTGGCCAGATTCCTGGGAATCCCAGCCAGGGTAGTTGGAATGGCCCCACCTGTAGGCATGTAAAGCTACTGAGCCCATAAAAACTGGTAACACCATGCCTAGCCAGTGTGTACCTACTTTACTTTAACCTGAGCACCCAATTCCCACACTTCTTTCCTTGCCTTTCTCTTGCCTTACACTCTATGCATTATCTCTCTAAATAAATCTGCCTTTACTCAACTGTGGCTTGCACTTGAATTCCTTCCTGTGTGAAGCCAAGGATCCACACTTGGTGGGGCACGTCCCAGGAGCTCAACTGAGCCCAGGGACATGGACCTCCTCACGCCCCACATCTGCTTTTCCTGCATCAGTATGACTCACACATCTAAAACACAATGCATTGAAAATTGAGCTCATCATCTTCCCATCCCCCACCATCTGCTTCTTTGTTTCCTATCTCGGAGTGTGGCACCAACTTCCCATCCATTTGCTCAACTCAGGAACCTAAGCCGCAGCCACAGCTTATTCCTCGTTTCCCAGTCCTTTAGTCAATTCTGTGTCCTGAGAATTTCTCCATTCTGTACACTCTCCATTCCCACTACCATCTTGCCTATTTGATTGCAACAGCCCCCAACTTGTCTTCCTACCTCCAGTGTTGCCACTTTTCAGTTCACTCTCCATACTATGGCCAAAGTAATGTGATTTTGATTATGTCACTCTTTTGCTTACAGCATTCCATTGGCTTTGTGAACAAAAAATACTGTAAACCATATCAGTAAACAAAGAATGCTGAAACCATCAAGTCATGGGCAGCTACCGCCACCCCCCAGTAAAGACAAGCCTGCAGCCCAGCCTCTGCAGCCACTCACAATGGTGCACTCTGAAGGGACTCAGAATAAGAAAGGACAAGATACTGGCCCTAGATAGCTAGGTGCTTGTCAAAGGAATGAATTCAATGAGCCCAAATGTTTGCTTCCTCCCAGACACAGAAAAGCACTAAATTCTTCAACTTGAGATGCCTGCTTTTCTTTAGATAACAAGTAATCTTTTATTGTTCCAACTACCTAGTCTTTGATGTAAAGCTCCTATATATCCTAGCTCCTCCTCTCCCTCTTGGGAGCAGTCCTTCAGAGTGATCTGAGAGGCTGTCATCTGGCTCGAGTCCTCCTGCCAAACAAAACATAACTCTTAACTTTTAGGCTGCTCATTTATTTCAGTCAACAGCTTCCTATTGCCCTAAGATAAAGACCTAATTCTATCATGATTCCAAGGCCTTCCAAGGTTATCTACTTACCCTCTAGACCCATCTGGAAACTGCATAATTCGCCACATTCTCCCTTATACCCTGGTTTTGATGCAAGAAAACAGATGTGGGGCGTGAGAAGGGCCATGTCCCAGGCTTCAGTTGAGCCCCTGGGATATGCCCCGCCAAGTCTGGGTCCTAGGCTTCAGGCAGGAAAGAATTCAAGCGCAAGCCATCGTTGAGTAAAGGTAGATTTATTCAGAGAGATACATTGAAAGGCAAGAGAAAGGCCATGAGGTATGGGGGTTGGGTGCTCAGGTTAAACGCAGGTACACATTCCATAGACAGAATGTGGGCCATCTCCAAAGAGGGTGAGAGAGGCAGCCATGAGGCACTGTGTTGCTAGTTTTTATGGGCTTGGTGGCTTCATATACTAGTAAGTGGAAGGACCAGTCTAAGTAGCCTGGGGAAGGGGCTGGGATTCTCAGGAAGTTGGCCATTTCCCACTCTTTGACCTTTTGTGGTTAGCCTTGGGACGGGCATGGTGCCTGTGGGCATGTTATTTACCATGTTAATATATTACAATGAGCGTATAATAAAGCTCAAGAGCTACTAGAGGTTAAATCTCTCATCATCCTGAGCCTCAAGGCCTACTGGGGGTTGAATCTGTGAACGAAAATACTGCAATGTGAGTGAAAATACTGCAACCATATTGGTAAACAAAGAATGCTGAAACCAAGTCATCAGCGGCTGCTGCCACCCCCCAGTAAAGACAAGCCTGCAGCCCAGCCTCTGCAGCCACTCACAATGGTGCACTCTGAGGGGACTCAGAATAAGAAAGGACAGGATACTGGCCCTAGATAGCTAGGTGCTTGTCAAAGGAATGAATTCAATGAGCCCAAATGTTTGCTTCCTCCGAGACACAGAAAAGCACTAAATTCTTCAACTTGAGATGCCTGCTTTTCTTTAGATAACAAGTAATCTTTTACTATTCCAACTACCTAGTCTTTGTTGTAAAGCTCCTATATATCTAGCTCCTCCCCTACCTCTTTGGAGCAGTCCCTCAGAGTGATCTGAGAGGCTGTCATCCTGGCTCGAGTCCTCCTGCCAAACAAAACATAACTCTTAACTTCTAGGCTGAGCATTTACTTCCGTTGACAGACCCTTCACCATTTTGATGTTAACTGCTGCAGCATTCTCTGGATGGCTGTGCCTCGCCCACTTTCATCCTGCCTCGGATTGGACTATGGTTTGCCTGCATTCTGAGGCACACATCTACCGAACTCTTTACTGGCTATTTCTATGCAAGCTTCAGATCTTACTTTGAATGAGACTGCTTTCTGAAAAGCTAATCTGTTTTGGTCAGAATTGTGTTCTTCCAAAATTCATATATTGGAGCCCTAACCCTCAATGTGACTACTTGGAGATAAAGTAATTAAGGTAAAATGAAGTCATTAATTGGGAAGTACTATTAAGGTAAAATGAAGTCATATGGGTAAACCCTGTGTGAAGGAAAAGCTGGGCTGGGCTGACAAGACAACTCACAAATCTAAGTATCAGAATACTGATCTGAGTTCTGCTGGACTAACTCATAAATCTAAGTTAATTAGTGTTGGTTTGCTGTTCATGTTTTTTTGTTTGTTTTGCTAGCCAGCTGGATTTTCAAAGAGATATATCTGGCTTTGAAATGTTGGTTTGCTGCCTCCCTGCCTCCACTTTCGTGATAATGATGCTGCTAAAGCTGTTCCATGCCTATTGGCCAAATACCCCAAGCTTGTACTTTACCCTATAAAACCTCATGCGCACGTCTTGGAGGTGCTCAGAGCTTCGGAGCAGAAGCCCCTCTGAGCCCACTGGCGTAATACATGTGAGTACTCCAACCCTCCGAGTGGTGCTTGTTTCTTGGCTGGCCTGTTGTTTTTTGGAGGCCCCAGCGAGATACAACCACACCAGCCCCTTGAGCCACTGGACTGGTAGCTCCAGCCGACCAGGGGACAGGACTCCGGCAGCGAACGAGGTGGCGCCGCCCAACGGTATTCCGGGTTCTCCTTCGTGACAGCAACTCGGCCCCACAGGTGGCTGGGCTACAACCAGAGCCAGACTCCATGGAGGGACGGACAGACTCACCAGGTGGCCGTCTGGACAAGGTAGGATCCCCCGGGAGGAATCAGGTCCTGTCCCAGTGGACAGAAGAGGAGGCTGATCCCCTCCTACAGGAAACAGGATATTGGTACTGGTGGGAGTATTGTTGTTAACGTGTGTGTGTGTGTGTGTGTGTGTGTGTGTGTGTGTGTGTGTGTGTGTGTGTGTATGTGTGTGTATGTGAGTGAATGAGCGGCCCGTGAAGCATGCGATCAGGCCCGAGTTTGTAGCTTCACGGCATTCTGCTACGGAGTTCGAGTGAGTCCCAACCTGTGGTTCCATGGTGACCTCATACGGCTCAGGGTGGTATCGGTCCCTCAGGGTCCCAATCGGAGTCAGCGGCTTATACTGACCCGCCAAAGCTAAGAGGCACCTTCGTCCCTGCCAGGGGAGCGGCCAGGTGGACGCAACGAAAACCCTCCCTTGTCTTGTCTGCGACACGGGCAAAGAGTGGCTACACTGGGAGGGAAAAGGACATAGACAGCCAATGAGTCAACGCCCCTGTGCCCTCGGAGGCTAGGATGCTATTTCTTTGAGAAAGTCTCCTACCTGATTCTGTCACAGAACACCCAAGACTTATCGTTCCCCTACTGAACTGACCCAAGTAGTGCCCCTTTTGCCTAGCCCCAGACCCCCAGGACTCAAGTTTAGAAGACGAATTCCTTCAGGACCGGGCTCACCCGGCCTTGGAGGTCACTTTTCTAGTCCATTTGTTTTACCATCCGCCGTCAGTCCCACGCTCTTGATACGTTAGTTCAGGATATAGAGAGGATTTAATGAAGAAAGTCCCTGGAACTGCTTGAGGCCTTGAGCTCCAGAGACTCAGCTGTGACTGGAACCCAGACTCCCTGACCAAATTAGCCTTCAGACAACTCATAGACCCAGCAAGAGAGCAGTCTCTCTGGGAACTCCGGTGTTTTGAAGAGTGAAGAAGGAAAAGATATAAAGGCTACCTTCCCAAACATCTAAAGCAACAGATCTATTATCCTTAAACATCTAAAAAGAATGGGAGGCTCTAAGTCAAAACCCACCACTCTAGACTGCATGATTAAGAATTTCAAAGAGGGGTTCTCAGAAAACTATGGAGTTCGAATGACCCCTGGCAGGCTTCACAATTTGTGTGAGCTTGAATGGCCGGCCTTTGGAGTCGGGTGGAGGAACTCTGGACCTAGCAACAGTGTGAGCAGTCTAGCAAATAATCACTGGAACCCCAGGCCACCCAGGTCAATTCCCTTACATTGACTCCTGGCTGAATGTCACCCAGACTCAACTCCCATGGATTCGGTTCTGCTCAAATGGACCTGGACAATGCAAGATATTAGCAGCTCATCCAGTCCAGGCCAAAAAGACAGACAGAAAAAAGCCTATTTTCCAGGGAGACGCAGAAGACGAGATGTGCCTACCCCCTCCATATGCCCCCGGGGCACAGACACCTCCAGTCCCACTGGAGACACCACCACCCTCTGTGTCACCACCTCCCCAACCTGAGGACCCAGAGGCAGAGCCCAGCCCCCAGCCTGAGCCAGTAGGAAGGAGACTCTGGTCAGCACAAGCCGGGAAGCCAGCACCACTGGCCCTCCAAATGTCGCTGCGGGAGACACAAGGGCTGCAGCAAGTTGGGGAAGACAGGACTGTTCAGCCCGAGTACCCCGTACTCTACTACCAACCCTTTAGCACCACAGATCTTCTCAATTGGCGCCATCATACTCATTCCTACTCTGAAAAGCCGCAGGCTATGACTGACCTCGTAGAGCCTATCTTCCATTCTCACAGGCCCACCTGGGAAGATGTCCACCAGCTGCTTCTGACTCTTTTCAATATGGAGGAGAGGAGATGCATTCTCACTGAAGCACAAAAATGGCTGCAGGGCAGAGCCCCTGGGGACACAATGGATGTTGAGGTGTGGGCCATGACACATGCCCCTGACACCAGACCAGATTGGGACTTTAACACCCAAAAAGGAAGAGATGCACTGCGTGATGTACCGGGAGGCCATCCTATAAGGGCTAAGAGCGGGAGCCAAGAAGCCAACTAACATGTCTAAAACGACCACGGTGACCCAGAGGCCAGACGAAACCCCCACTGACTTCTATGAGAGACTATGTGAAGCATTCCCAGTCTACACTCCTTTTGATCCTGAGGCCCAAGAAAACCAGCGGATGATCCACGCTGCCTTCGTAGCCCAATCATACCCAGATATACACCAGAAACTCCAAAGACTGGATGGATTCGCAGGGATGAATGCTACACAGCTGCTGGAAGTAGCAAACAAAGTTTTGTAAACCGAGAACAGGAAGCCCAATGGGAGGCAGACCAGCGAATGAAGCAGAAAGCCACACTCCTTGCAGCAACCCTGGGGAAAACAAGCTTCAGCCAGAATCCTGCACCACCCCAGAAGAGGGGACCCCAACCATGGATGACCCTGGGCCGAGACCAGTGCGCATACTGCTGGGAGACAGGACACTGGAAGAACGAGTGCCCAAACAGAAAGGATGGAAAGAGGGCACCCCTCAAAAGGCCTACTTATCAGCTGAAGCCACCAGCCAGTAATTACACCAGACTGGCTGGGGTCGACTCAGAATAGGAGAGACGGGGCTCCCTGCCCTTGAGCCCCTGGGAGCCCAAGGTCAAGATGTTTATAGGGGGCCAACTAATGACTTTTATGGTAGACACAGGAGCAGAGTATTCTGTGGTGACCCAACCTGTAGCCCCCTTGACCAAGAAAAAGGCGACTATTATAGGGGCTACTGGGGACTCAACTGCCCGCCATTTCTGCCAACCACGATCCTGTCAAGTAGGGGGCCATCTAGTGACACATAAATTTTTATATTTGCCTGAATGCCCGATACCATTGTTCGGAAGAGACCTTCTATCTAAGTTGGGGGCACAAATTACCTTCATCCCTGGGAAACAGGCACATCTGACCCTACAGGGAGAGTCTATGATTCTAGCCATCTCAGTTCCCCAAAAAGAAGAGTGGCATCTGTATGAGAGCAGAGAACTCCAGGAAAATCCTAGCAAATGCCTGGAAGAGTTTCCGTTAGTCTGGGCTGAAAATGGTCCACCAGGCTTGGCACATAATCAGGCACCACTGGAGATTGACCTCAAACCTGAAGCCAGCCCGGTCAGACAGAAGCAATATCCCACGCCTCGAGAGGCCCACCTAGGAATCCAGAAGCATATACAGCGCCTCCGACAAGAGGAAATCCTAACTGAGTGCAGATCTCCTTGGAACACACTGTTGCTCCCGGTGAAGAAAGCAGAAGGAACAGACTATAGGCCAGTGCAGAACTTACGAAAAGTGAATGAAGTAGTCACTACAATACATCCAGCAGTGCCAAATCCATACACTCTTCTAGGCCTCGTTCTGGAAGCTCCCAAATGGTTTACATGCCTAGACCTTAAAGACGCTTTCTTCCGTCTTCGACTCTCACCTGTGAGCCAGCCCATATTTGCATTTGAATGGGAGGATCCCCAGACAGGAGGAAAAACTCAACCGACATGGACACGTCTCCCCCAAGGCTTTAAAAAACTTGCCCATCTTGTTCAGAGAGGCACTAGCCACAGACCTTGTAAAATTCCCTGGGGAACATTGAACTGTACTCTGCTCCAGTATGTGGATGACTTGCTGTTAACCAGCCCCAGTGAAGAGGACTGTTGGAGAGGAACTCGAGCCCTCCTAGCGTTACTCCAAACAACTGGGTACAAGGTCTCGTGGAAAAAGACCCAGATCTGCAAAAAGACAGTCAAATACCTGGGATTTATTATCTCAGAGGGACACCAAGCCCTAGGACCAGAACGAAAACAAGTTATTTGCGCCATACCCAGACCGGAAACAAAAAGAAAACTGCGAGAGTTCCTGGGCGCAGCTGGGTTTTGCCGGACCTGGATCCCCAGGTTTTCAAGAATAGCCAAGCCCCTCTACAAAGCAACTGCTGGATCAGGAAAGGAAACCCTCAAATGGGAAACTGAACAAGAAAATGCCTTTAGGCAATTAAAGGAACTACTAACCCAAGCCCCAGCACTAGGCTTACCAGATGTAACACGAAAGTTTAACCTGTTTGTACATGAAAGAGACCAAACCACTCTTGGAGTCCTGACTCAGAATGTGGGGCCACGGCAGTGCCCTGTAGCCTATTTATCTAAAAGACTGGGCCCTGTAGCATCAGGATGGCCACCCTATTTACGGGCCCTTGCTGCCACAGCCCTCCTGGTCAACAAGGCAGACAAACTCACACTGGGACAGACTTTAAATGTAAAAGTGCCCCATTCTGTGGTGGCCCTGATGAACGGCCCAGGTTACAAATGGAAAACTAACACAAGGATGACCCACTACCAGGGGCTTCTATGTGAAAATCCAAGAGTCCGTCTAGAGACTGTGCGAACCTTAAACCCAGCCACATATTTGCCTGAGGGGGAAGGGCAGCCTGACCACGACTGCGAAAAAATCATCGAAGAGGTGTATGCAAGCAGGCCTGATCTAACCGACAAGCCCCTGCAAAACCCAGACCTGGAACTTTTCACAGACGGCAGCAGTTACATGCAGGATGGACAACGGCGAGCAGGTTATGCTGTAACAACAACCCGAGAGATAAAGGCAGAGTCCCTTTCCCCAGGATGGTCTGCTCAGCGAGCAGAGATCTGGGCACTGGTCCAGGCACTGAGGGAAGGGAAAGGAAAACAAGTCAATATATACACTGATTCCAAATACGCATTTGCAACCTTGCATGTACATGGAGCCATCTATAAGGAGAGAGGGCTTTTGACTGCTGGGGAAAGGAAATCAAAAACAAAGAAATTTTACAGTTACTGGAGGCAGTATGGGATCCAAAGGAAGTGGCCGTTATTCACTGTAAGGGACACCAAAAAGGAAATGACCCTGTGAACCAGGGGAACAGGCTGGCTGATCAAACGGCAAGAGAAGCAGCTGCCTGGGAACACTCAGTAATTAAAGTTATGGCAGCCCCAGAGCTACCCACTGCCCCAGAATATAGCCACAATGAAAACAAGTGGGCACAGGCCGAACAAGGAAAGAAAGGAAACGACGGATAGTGGATCATGACGGATGGGAAGGTTTTCATCCCAGAACAACTAGCTTATCGTATAGTCCAACAACAACACGAAGCCACACATATGGGGAAAACGGCTTTGGAGGCCCTCTTAAAGTGATATTTCCTAATTTCTCATCTCCCTACTCTGTGTGCATCAGTCTCCCAACGCTGCTTGCTCTGTGCATAAAACAATCCAAAACAAGGGCTCACTGGGCCAATGGGAATACCACAATGCGGACTGCTCCCTTCAAAGATTTAGAAGTGGACTTTACTGAAGTTGGGCCCAGTAAGGGATATAAGTACCTGCTGGTTTTTGTCTGCACCTTCACAGGGTGGGTAGAGGCCTACCCCACCAGGACAGAGAAACCAAGGGAATTGACAAAGGCTCTCCCCAGGGATGTTATCCCTAGATTTGAAATGCCTACCTCCATTGGGTCTGACAATGGACCCGCCTTTGTGGCAGAAATTGTACAGCAAGTGGCAAAAGCACTGAGCATCCACTGGAATCTGCACACAGCATACTGGCCTCAAAGCTCAGGGAAGGTAGAACGAATGAACAGAACTCTAAAACAAATGATAGCTAAAATCAGCCAAGAAACCCAGCTCCCCTGGGTGGACATTTTACCCCTGGCTCTGTTGAGAATAAGATGCACCCCAAGATCTAATATTGGGTACTCTCCCTTTGAAATCCTCTATGGGTGACCGGCACCTTTAGTCAGGATGGGAAATCCCACCCCAGAAATAGGAAATTTAGGGCTCCACCAACAACTGTTGGGTCTAGGACAAGTACTACGAGAAGTTTGGGGTTCGGTAATAGAGAGAACCCCTATTTCATTAGGGGTCCAAGTGCATCTCCATAAACCAGGTGACCAAGTATGGGTAAAGGATTGGAAAAAGGAACCTCTCAAACCAACATGGAAGGGACCATATTTAGTGCCATTAACTACCTCTACAGCCGTTAAAGTTGCAGGAGTCATCCCTTGGATCCACCACTCCAGGGTTAAGAGAGCGACTTCACCTCACACAGAGGGTCCCTAGAAAATTGAGTGTGTCCCGGGAGACCTGCTTAAGATCAAGATCAAGATCAAGATCAAGAGGGACCATAAAAGGATCGACAAGTCCTGCTCTAGCCACACCCGGAAGCTGGTTAGTCAACGCACGGCTGAAGCTTGAGGAAAGCTCAACAAAGCTGTTAAATGTATTTCTTTTGTGCTCCCTTGCCTCTTTCCTTGTTTGCTATACTAGTCTGTGTATTAGCAGTGGGGCTAGCTAGCGCCGCCCCACCTGACTGGAACATAGGCCACAGAATTCTGATAGCTATTTTATACCTTGTCATAATTAGTGTCATCACTGCAGCATCATGCCTAAGATAATCATAAGGCTGATGTTACTGATGCTAATGCCCTCACTCTCCTTTGCTGTACAATGCACCTGCAAGGAACTGGGTGACAGGTGGTCCATGTACCGACCTGTATTTTCAGCTTATACTTATCAGCCGAGTTGATGCTATGACTCCGCTTCAGAGTGCACATATCAGGGCAAATCCTACTGGATTGGCACAGTTAAGGCTTATTATGTATCTGGCATCAAGTGCTATGGCACACCCGGCAAGCTAGTGTGCTGGACGAACCAAACACATTATGGGCTAAATAATGAATGAGGGGTACAGGATCAGGCACGCCAGCAAGCAGTCCAGAGACAACACCAAAAGTTATTACCTACCCAGAAGCCAATAAAGCTTCCATCTTTAGCCGAGCCTCGGGATCTGGATCCACAAATAAATGGGCTGTTAGCCGCAGTCCATGGGATTCTCAATCATTCCAATCCAGACCTGGCTAAAGATTGCTGGCTATGCTTGCGTCCTAGCTGCAGTCCATGGGATTCTCAATCATTCCAATCCAGATCTGGCTAAAGACGGCTGGCTATGCTTGTGTCCCGGCCCCATCCAGCACCTGGCTTTACCTCTGATAAACCTCACTAAGACTTTCACCACGACTAATAGCGATGCTGTCTCTACCACTAGGAATTCCAGGCTAAACTGGGTACAACTCGCCTACAAGGCACCAAAATGTTATTTCAATAATGAAACTAATCCTTTAGAGGGCAATCTAACTATAAATCAATGTATTAAAACCTCTCACTGTATGGGTCTAGGGTGCCAACCCACACAAGGATGGTGTTCTAATAACGGGACTTATTTTGTGTGTGGTGAATTTGCCTTCCGGTGCCTCCCCGCTGGATGGGCAGGGTTATGTGCCTTGGCTTATCTCACTCCCCGAATGGACATTATGCCTAATAATCAAAGCCTGCCTATCCCTGTCATAACTCACCAGCATCCACAGAGAGTGAAACGAGCTATACAGTTGATCCCCTTGCTAGTGGGGCTCAGAACAGCAACAGGGGTGGGCACAGGAATTGGTGGCATCGCCTCTTCCTCTTATTACTATTCTCAGCTTACAGGTGAGTTCAGCCACGATCTCCAACGAATAGCAGAAACCCTGGGAACTCTGCAAAATCAAATTGACTCTCTGGCCGAGGTGGTCTTACAAAACAGGAGGGGTCTGGACCTACTCACAGCCAAAGAGGGGGGACTATGCCTCTTCCTAAATGAAGTGTGCTGTTTTTATGCCAATCAATCAGAAATTGTCAGAGGGATGGTTCAAGAGTTACAAGACAGAGTGGCAAAGAGAAAACATATTTTAGATAAGAGCCCGTGGACAGGCCCCTGCGGCTGGACCTCCTGGCTGGCACTGTTCTTAGGTCCCTTGCTCCTGATTTTTACAGTTCTGCTATTTGGGCCCTGTGTCCTAAACTTCCTGGCCCGCTTTGTCAGTGAGCAGACAGAGGCTGTAAAACTTCAGATGTTAGCCTCCAATTATGAGCCCCTGCAACAGATAAGTGATGATGCTTACTCCAACTAGGGTTGTGAAAACATCAAGGGGGGGAACGTGAAGGAAAAGCTGGGCTGGGCTAACAAGATAAGTCACAAATCTAAGTATCGAAATACTGATCTGAGTTCTGCTGGACTAACTCGTAAATCTAAGTTAATTAGTGTTCGTTTGCTGTTCATGTTTGTTTGTTTTTTTGCTAGCCAGCTGGATTTTCAAAGAGATATATCTGGCTTTGAAATGTTGGTTTGCTGCCTCCCTGCCTCCACTTTTGTGATAATGATGCTGCTAAAGCTGTTCCATGCCTATTGGCCAAATACCCCAAGCTTGTACTTTACCCTATAAAACCTCATGCGCACGTCTTGGAGGTGCTCAGAGCTTTGGAGCAGAAGCCCCTCTGAGCCCGCCGGCGTAATACATGTGAGTACTCCAACCCTCCGAGTGGTGCTTGTTTCTTGGCTGGCCTGTCGTTTCCATAACACCTGGCTCAATATGACTGGTGTCCTTACAAGAAGAAATTTGGACACAGATACGTACAGAAGGAAGACCATGTGAAGACACAAGGACAAGTCGCCATCTATAAGTCAAGGAGAGAGACCTCACAACGGAGGACCCCTAATCCAATAGGACTAGTGTCCTTATAAGAAGAGGAAGAGACACCAGTGGTGCACACACAGAGAAAAGACCACATGAGGAGACAGTGAGAAGGCAGCCATTTGCAAGCCAAAGACAGGGGCCTTAGGAGAAACTAACTCTGCCAAACTTGATCTTGGACTTCCAGCCTCAGAACTGTGATCAAGTGTATTTCTGTTGTTTAATAAATTTCTGTTGTTAAGGTCTGGTATTTTGTTACAGCAGCCCTAGCAGACTAATACATAATCCTTCCTCTGTCCTCTCACATCATGCTATAATCCTTTCATTAGAATCTTCATCACGTGATATTGTAGTGTTCTGTTTTATTCTCCATGTTGTTACTGAAATATTGGCCCCCATCCCTAAGCAGCCAAGTAACTCAGAGACTGGGTCTTGGAGCTTAGAAGAAAAGAGGCAGCTTTATTACTTTGCTGGGCAAAGGAGGCTCACAGCAGGCTAGTGCCTTCAAAAAACTGTGAACCCACCTTGGGGACTGGGTAGGATGGTTACATAGCCATAGCTCAAACAATAAAGCATTGATAACAAGCAACAGAATAATTTTCTCATCAGAAGACAGAATGGTGACATGATGCCTTCAGGGGACCAATTCTATAGAGGACAGCACTGGAGGCGTGGTCTTCTTGGTATTTAGCCTACTTTGTAAACTTACAGTACTGTTACCTCCTCCCTGAAGATCAAGAGACTCAGAGACCAAGCATGATTATAGCTTTTGACCACTGGAATAAAGTAAAAACAGATCAATAGCTTTAGTTTTAATAATGGGCCTGGAACTGTGAGTAACAACTGGTCAGTCAGGTCAGTTAACGTTTTTAAGGGCAAGCCTAAGAATAAGCAATCTGTTAGCCTAAATGTGGCTATTTTATTAATCCTCCAATGTCTCCTTTTAGACTGAAGCTACCCCAAGAGCAGGGATTTGTCTTTCTTGTTCGCCATGGCAGCCCTAGCTCCTCATACCGTAGCTAGCCCATTGTAGGCACTTAATATAATATTTTTGAATGAATAAATAAATAGATAACATGTAAATGGTCTTGCATGGTTAACAATAGATATTAACACTCAGTAAGTGTGAATTATATCTTTTCATTTCTCCTGTTTCTAATTGCTTCTTCCTATCACAAACTCCTTTTTCCCATCTGGTAAATGTAATTGCAGTTTGAGACTACTATTTAAATTTAGATGGGCACACATGAAGATCTTATAGATGTGGGGCCAACTGACATCCTTCAAAGTCCAACGACCCCCATTTCTGGGCTCTCAGATGTCTGCCTGTGATCCTGCAACAGATAAAGTACATTCTTTACTCTTTGCCCTAAGAAACTAATAGCCCTAGGTAATGCCTAATCTCACAATAGCTCAGGTTGGCTCGTTTCAGCCCACCTTATTAGAATCATAAATCCCCCCACCCTTCACAGACCCTAAACCTCTTATCTACAACCATTCAGAGACTTGTGTACAAGCCAATCAGGCACCTTGTGACCATACCTTATAAAAAGCCCCAACAAAATGGTGCTCACACAGGCACCTCTGGTCTGCGTGGCCCACTGTTGTCTATGGCAGCTTAACCTAATAAATTCCTTTTCTATTCTCATACTTTATTCTCTGGTAAATTCTTACCAACCCACATATCACACTTGGCGCTGGCCCCCATTGTGTCCCACAACAATAGACGGACCCACCATTTCTGGGCACGAGGGGCTATGTAGTCTCCTGAGAATCTAGACATGACACATTTGACTTTGAAGTAACAAGTGTTGGTGGTCTGTGGGGAGAAGTGACCTAAAGTGTACTGTGGCATCTGTTGTTGCTAGGAGAGCCTACTGACCTGGTTCCGTTCTAAGACAGGCCAGTTCCAGAAAGGGAGACTTAAACAAGAGAAATTTATTTTCTCTAAATTCTGGAGGCTATAAGTCCAAGATCAAGGTTTCGGCAGGACTGTTTTTTTCTGAGACCTTGCTCCTTGACTTCACATGGTATTCCTTCAGTATATATCTACATCCAAATTTTGTCCTCTTATGAGGACACCAGTCATATTGGATTAGGGTCTACCCATATGACTTCATTTTACCTTAATTACCTCTTTAAAAACCCTATATTCAAATGAAGTAACATTGTGAAGTACTAAGGGTTTGGACTTCAATATATGACTTTTAGGGGGATACAGTTCAGTCTGTAACAGGGAGCTGGCATTCACTTCCATATCCTGATCAAATGTTGGCAGTTTTAGCACCACATGAGGGACATGACCCAGAGAAACAGCACATTGCCCAACAAATGTGACAAGACAACCTGAGTGAGATGAAGTGACAGTGGTGCCAGCAAAGCAAGAGGGGAATGGAAGTTCTCAAGAACTCCCTGAAATACTTGAGGGAAACTTTAAAGAAAGCTGGGCTCTGTTCTGCTGGGAAGGAGCAGCTGTGATGTGTTAGGTGGGCATTTCCCAAGACTGTCCTGAGCCATCTGCTTTCAACTCTTGCTACACAGTGAACAGTTTCAAAAACTGATGATCACCTTTTCGAAGGTTCTACTTGAAATTACTCCTTTATCCTCAAACTAGTTCCTGATCTGGATATTCCACCTGTACTGCAGATACAATACAGTCGATCAGTACTAGCTCATGGCTTTCCTATTTCAGTTCATGACTCTGACATTCTTTTATCTTTGACCTTCCCTTTTCCTCACTTCTAAAATCCAAAAAAGAATCAATCATAAAGACCCTGACTTTATAATTTTTCTCAAGGATGCTTTCTTCTATTCAGGATTCCTCACCTTCAAAATTCAAACTTTCTTAGTATTCTAACTAATCCCTCGTATTTTTGTTGTTAATTGATACTCATTATCATATAAATGATGATGTTTATGATTTGGCTTTGGCTAAAATTAGCCCCAGCCCCACAGCTTCAATGAAACAAACTTAGCTTTCGTCATGGCCGGGCTCATAGCAGGACTCAAGAAAAATTGATAAATATTGGAATAAATAGGCAGTGAGACACTAAATAGTGACAAAAATAAATAGCAGCCATACACATTATCAGGCATGAATTTCAACTGAGCTTGAGTAAAAAGCAAGTCACACAAGAACATGTGCAATACAGTTCACTTATCGACCAAGTCATAAACAAGAACAAACAATGTGTTGTTTAGGGTAAATTTTTGGTAAAACCAGAGTGGAAACAAAGGAATGATAAACTCAAAGTTTTGCAGGAGCTCTCTCTAGGGTTGGAAGGAGGGAGACGTGACAGTGTGGGCCACTGATCTGTATCTAAGCAGAGTGCTGGGTATGTGGGTGATTACTGTTGTATTTTTTCCCATTTTGCCATCTCTAAAACCAGGTGATCTTACAATCACCGTCAGCCAGGTGGCAACTGTGATAAAGGTGTATTATGTTAGAAATACTTTATTGGCTATGAAGACTCAACTTCCTGCGGGGTCATTCTTTGTCCTGAAGGGGAAATGCAAATCTTTTTCCATTTTCAACTTCATAATGTGTGAAAGGGAAGACTGCCTTTAACTTTAAGCAGAAACTAACTATAGATTTAGTTGTTTAAGACTGAGCATAGTGGTGACTGGATGGCAAGTATAATTTTGATTCAAGTGCAAAATCTTTGATCCTAGATGCAATCTTAATTACTTCTATTATCTCCTTTAGTGGCTCAGCTCACCTAATACTCTGTATGCAGTGGAGTCTCATAAATTCTTAGACAAATGAATAAATTTTAATATAACTGAATGATGTTAAACAGTTAAATGAAAGCTAAGATGTGTATTTAATGGCGTATAGATGTACTTTCATGTTAAGACGTTTCAAATCAGAATACATCCACTCCCAGAGGTTCCTCATGGTGTGCGCCAAGATCCCCAGAACAGGGGAATACTGCGTCATTCATAGTCCTGCACTGTCAGTATTACTTGTGAATAAGTCATTGAAAACATTATTTTACTTGAACCTCAGACTGTAAAAAACTAATTGACTTGCTCCAACCTCTTATACACAAACCACAATAAAATTAATATTCAATATCACACTTCAAAATGTTCTTTACATATTCAGAAACAATTGAATAGATTTGGTCTTGTAACACTAGCAGAACTAGCAACTTTGCTTTTGTTTTGTGCCATTTTGTTTAGTTATTTCCCATTTAATAATAGCTAAAGGAGATTTGTTCCTGGCAACAAGCAATAATCAAGGCACCCCCAGGACAGGGCTAGACAGGGCCAGAGCATTCAGGGCTCGAACGCAGACTTTTACCTCCAAATGAAATTACTCAAACATCTCAAGAGATACAGACAAGACTGAGAACAGAAGGCATATATCACACAATTTGAAATGTGTATCTTCCACCTGGATGCCATGTTTATGGTGCACTATGAATTAGTTTATTTTATCATCTCCTAATTAACTTTTGAAGGACATGGTTCAATTTGTCCGATGTGAATATTTAAGCTATGCCCCAGTTATAAGCCAGTTTTTAGCGTGTCTTCATCATTTAACATGATGAGGCTTGGGCCTCGCTCATTCATCCATAAGGAGCCCTTTAGAACTGCTGGTTTTCTCATTTTGTTCCACATTAGATGAACACAACATACTAAGCACTTTATAGAACATACCTGGGATCTCACTGGCCTTCCCTTCAGTGACAACCAGGGTCAACATCATATTTCCAAAGCAGCATTTCTCTAAACTTCATCTCCGAGGAAACTCAAGTTCTTTCCCAAGTGGCTCATGTGTGTCCAGTGCACTGAGTCCTTTTATCTTCTCTTTGGGCTAAGATGCTGGAAAGTGAACAAGGAATTATACGGATTAAATGGCAGCTCTTATTTACTGAGTGCTTGCTATGTGTCAGGGCTACACAAGTCACAAGGGAAAGGGCAACCTTGATGATGGCAGCGGACATTCCCCTCTCCTTGTAGAAGCTCTAGGAGAGGGGAAGCTTATCACACACTGATGAAAACTTACGGTCTTCAAAGCCTGAAACCTTTTCAGGAGCCAGAAGACACTGTGGTTTCAAAGTTTTGGTTGAGTGATTATCTATGCTGGAAACTGTAGAAACCTGAATTCACTTCTGTAGCCAAATACCTCCTGATCTGGAATAACCCTTCCAACAGCTTGTTAGTCCTAAAATGAGAAGTGAACCACCTCTATTGACACAGAGACATTTTGAGGGACTTCACTTCTGTGGCTGCAAAATTGCTTTGGGGGTGACAGTGGTTTTAAATTGTTTTCTAGGGGTAAGGGTGAGTTAGTTACCTTTGTGGGGACTTCCTTTTAGCTGAGCCGTCGGAGGACACCAGGTCAGCCAACTTTGTTCCTACTACCCTTCTCTAAGTACTTTCTCTTGTTTTCTTTCCAAAGTCGTAGTTTCTGCCTTTCTCCCCTCTTCAGACCTCCTCCTGCACACCATACCTTACCCTTGCTCTTAATTTATGACCTTGCTTCAAACTCTAGCAGAAAAATAAAATGGTGAGTCTTTTGGAAATGATTCCTTAAACCTCTTTTTAAAAATACTCATATATTTTATTATTATTATTTATTATTTAACAGAGGTACTAGGGGTTGAGACCACGATCTCATACATGCTAAGCATGTGCACTACCACTGAGCTATACCCTCCCCACTCCTTTAAATCTTTTTAATCAAATCTGCTCACTTCCTGCAGCTCTTCCTCCTCCCCCTGCCTCTTCTGTGTCCAGAGATCCTAAACTACCATATCATGACCCTTATCTAATCCTAATCAAGCTCCTACCCTATCCCAAGTTGAAAGACCTGCCTTAAACCAGACTGCAAAACCTCCTAAGTGTTCTGACTTTGCTTTCCCCAGGCTGACGCACTTAGGCTGTGAAGGTGGTGCTCTCTCTTATCACAGTGAGAATAAAATTTTCTTATTGACAGCCAGCTCTTGGCTTCCCTCTCCCCTCAGGCACTTGGCTCCTACAATTAGCCTTTCTCTTCTGCATCATTATTCTCTTTCTCTCTACTGGGTCAGAATACAAATTTACCCTAACAGAGTCCATCCTTAAGTACCCCTCCCTAAACCTTCCAGCTTCCAGCCACTTTACTGCTTCCCATCACAGCAAATTTCTTTAAAGAAATTTCATGTTTTAAATAGATAATATGTTCACATGCTTCAAAAATTCCAAAGGGGGATACTCCCTGCTGGAGGCACCTTGTATGTACTTGGAGAGATATACACATGGACTCACATAGCAAGAATGCCATGGTCTACACACTATTCTCTCCCCTTCACTAAACAGCATAGCCTGGAAATCTTTCTGTATCAATACAAAAAGATCAAAGCCACAATTTTTGCTAGTTTTTCATCTCACTTACATAATCTCCCATTCTTTCTTTAATCCTAGTAGGCTTCTGCTCCTTCCAATGAAATGACTACCCTCAAGGTCACCAAAGATCTCCACTTGCTAAACCCAAAGGTTGCATGTCAGTCCTCATCTTATTACACTTCTTGGCAGCATTTGACACAGCAAACACTCCCTCCCTCTTAAAGTACTTTACTGCCTTGCAGAGGAGATTTTGCTGCAATGAAGAATTTGCCAATGAAGCTAGGCCACAGGGCCCCTCACTGGTACCTGCCACTCCCAAGGGCCTGCAAGGAGTTCTAGCCATGTATCTACAGGGTCACGTAATTTGTAAAATTTGCAAAATATTTTCACTGCAATGGGTCAAAACCACTGTGTCTTTTCACTTTGATCTCCGCTTCATCACATTTCTCCCTGCATTGTGGGATCCAGCTCAGGGTACTTGAGTTGCAAACACATTTAGTTTGGATTTTGTCATACTGTAAGCCGTTACAGTAGGGGGTCCCTGGAGAAAGAGAGCCAGGCACGACTTTCTTGACATGAGAGAAGTCATTTTAGGCCTAAGCCATTTTGTGATCTAAGCCTGGCCACATGCTTGCTTTCAAACAGGTCTCAGTAATTAATGAACTTAAGGAAACAACAGAATTCAGGAACAAATGAAAAGTAGTCAAGAAACAACAGTTCAGTGATAAAACAGAGTCCTAGTTCCTCCTCAGGAGATGTACATAATAAGTTGATACCCATCTCTGAGTTCTGCAGGAACTAAGACTCCCACCCATGTGGAGGATGGTAACTAGATACTAAGACCTCGGACTGGTTGGAACCTAAGGAATGATGATGTTGACGTTCTTCTGACTCTCATGATTTCAGTCAACTAAATCTTGGACTCTGACAATCTTTTCCCCAGTTCTATGCTGAATTCTCTTCTGTTCACGCCCCTTCATGAATATGCATACACTGCCCAAACCCCTTTATGAATATGTGTGTACCCTAAGCTGAAAACCTCCCCAGTTTTGCTGTTAGAGAGACACTGCTTTGGGAAAGATCCCCGGTGTTCTCCTTACTTGCTGGAAGTAATAAATCCTTCCTTATCCCGTTCTTTGGTTTCATTGTGCCTTTTCACTTGACACCCGGCAAGAGGCAAACTCTGTTATCAAGTAACAATACCAGAGCTGTGGCACCAGTTAGGAAGGAGTTCCAGGAATACTCCTTCAGCCCACTATGCCATCTCACCCAGAGCTGTGACATGACAGTGCAGGACGTGAGGTCATATCATGACAACAACGTGTCCTATGGCACCCTGCTCTATAGGTATGTAGGATCAATGTCTGAAACATATAGAGCCAGAAGTGAATCTGAAAAAGCCTTCCAATCTTCAGACATCTGTAAGCAGGGACTTAGATTCTCACTGACAGCTTATCACATTAGAAGTCTCCTCTTCAATCAGGAATATACTTGATCATGTATTATATACATTAAAAATGCACTATGCTTTTTAAAAAGGGTATCGTGAAAAATAGACTTTATCAGAATTCCTGTCTTTGTAGGGCAGGAACCTGAACAGTGAGTACACACATGTGTGAAGTTGAGTGTTTTATGCATCCTGAAATATTGGATTGCATTTTAGTGTACTTGCCACATCTTGTGCTTCAAAATCCAGTGGTTCCAGACGAAATGGCAACAACAACTGACACCAAGAGAGTCAAGCAGGTCTGAAGAAACTGGTATTCCAGACACAAAACTCCTACACTCTTCCATCAATAAGTCAATGAATCAATGAAATTAAATAAATCAATAAGTCATGTATTAAAGAAATCAAATCATCGGTAAGTTAATGTATCAATGAAATCAAATTGTGACATTTGATTTCACAATTACATTGCTCTATACAACGTAGCAGCAATTTAAAACACATCTGAGTTGCTCTTGTGGATTCCTGATTTCAGATCTTTTTTTTGGGGTGCTAATGATCATTTCACTGGTTAACTCTGATGATGAGGAGATACCCTTGTGGAAGCCAAAAATGTAAATTGAAAGAAAGAAGACAGGTAGAAGCTTTAAAATAGCAAAACTATTTCTTACTACATCACAACAGAAACTAAAGGCTCTTGTAATCAAAATCATGAAGATTAGGGAAAGATTCCTGACAGTGAACAGAAGATACAAAAATGATAGTGAAAATCAAAACACTTCTAAACAAGCAAACAAACAAAACAGAAAATAGAAGAAGGAAGATGAAAGTAAGAGTAAAGAAAAACAAACTTTGAAGATTCAGTAGAACACACAAGAAGGTTAGGGGGTACCTCATTTTGATGAATTCATTGATTTTGATGATTGCCATCATTTTTCATTGTGGTCTGTTTAAGGAGCAATAATTTCATTCAACACTGAATAATAGAAGAGTTCTTTTTTTCTAAATTTTGATTTAACAATATTTACAGAGAATTAAACAGAACAGATCATGGAAAAACATACACTTCCCAAATAGATACAGTTAAAAAATATTTTAAGATAGTCAAACTGCTATGAGAACCTGGATAGTCTGTTCTAAAACTAAAGGTTGCATTTATCATTTTGTTTGTAAACTGTTTTCAACAAGACAGACATTACATCAGATGGGTTTTTGGACTGGATAAATATATTAAGAAGTTTCAAAAGTCAAGTACATTCCACAGAGCACTAGAAGGCCATGTTTACTTTAAATACATGGAAGTCCAATAAAAATGCACTGGACCAATTTCGCTAAAAATAAACAGGAAAAACATTCTGAATTATCTTGAAATGCCATAAAGTGTAGTAGTAGCTATTAAATTTTAAAGTAAAAATGGCTTTAGAGGCCATAGTGAAAAAATCGAAAAAATTCTTCAAAGGCAATTTCGTGGGAATCATTGAACTAATTGTTAATTCTATTCTGTTTTTGCTTATGGACTTGGAAGAATGTCAAAATAAAAGAACAAATGTGACTTATCTAAAAATATATTAAAGATTAATCAAAATAATGAAAAGGTGTACAAAATTAAGTAGCACATCAAAGAAATAATCCCAGATGTCCAATATCATTTCATTAGTTAGAGTCTATGTCGGAGTGATGAACATTGATCAGATGGTGATTGTTGTAGTCTGCATTAACAATAGAAATACCCATGAACAATTTTTAACTTTTCTCTAACTGAAAACCATCTATTTGTGACTTTATTTAACAATTGCAATCTTCCATTGAACAGTATTCATGGTCAGTTATGTTATCAAGTAACTGTTAGGAAAGGGGAGAGCAAAGGACTACAAGCATTTTTTTAAAATGTTAATTATGTTGAATTTTCTTAATTTTGGTGGAGAAAAATCTGCCTTGTTAGGACCTGAAGCTATTGACTACTTTAGTATTTTGCAACAGTTATATTTCCCTTTTGGGTTCCTCTCACATATGGAGCATTGAAACAAACATGCCAACTTGGATTTTTCTTAAAGAAATCTAAGTGTAATGAGATGATCTGCCTATTATAAAGCTGTTCTAAGCCTCGCAATATGGATACAACAATGTTTCAACGATTCCAAAACATATTTTTCAAAGACTCAGAAACGCTAACACAACCAGATGCGAAGAGTTTATTCAAAAAGTTAGTGACATTAGACTATGTTGTTTTGATTGCAATTTGGAAAAGTGTTCTGGAGTATTTCAGAAAAACAAGTGAGAAATTATACACTTCTGACTTGGACTTATATAAAGAATACTTCTTACGTCATTTAAAATTTATTTATATATTAAATAATGGAGATGAAATTCAGAAGAAAATATGATGGAATATGAAACAAAGGAAACAAAAATGATGGATTAACTATTCTGATACCAAGAAGCAAAGTGTAACAAAAAGTTTGTAGATCATACTAAAAACAGTAACAACACATTAGGAAGAAGAAATACATTTTGACTAGAAGTAATGAATAAACTTGTACATCATTTGGAAATCCCACTAATAAAGAGAAGTTAATCATATAAGCTCACTGGGAAAAGATTTAAACTTCTTGTTAATTTACATGAAAAACTGATACTGAGAGGACTAACATAAAACTTCCAATATGACAAGGACATTGATGACAACTGGTTAATGAGTGTTGTCAATTCAAAAAACTTAAAGTAGCTACTGGAGAAGAAAACTTAAAATGCCTTAATATCTTACAGTTTGTGAAACAAACTTGACAGAGGTTTTCCAAAAGTGACACCAGTCCTAAAAATGCACATGATACTATGAAGTATAACATGTGAAGGTGAAAGAAACTTTTAAAGAAATCAATAATAATAATAAAACAAACTCAATAGTGCTATATAAATTATGTGTGAGTTAGACTACCTAATCTATTAATTTAATCTTAGAATCATAAATGCTGTTATATGCTATGAACAGAGGGTACTGAGTTTGATAAAATTAAAAAATATTGAGTTAATCCAAAGTAGCTCCCAGCCTCTTCCTATTGCATCACCTTGTTTTAATTTTCATCACAGTAGTTATCACCAGCTAACAGCTTCATGTTAACTAATTAACTGGTTTGACTGTTCTCTGCTTACCTGCTCTAGAATGCAAGCCCTGTGAGAGTAGTGACCTTATCTGTCTTATTTAATGTTTTAGCCTCAGTGCCTAGAACAGGGTCAGGGAGAGATTGGCCTCAATCAGTGGTAATCAAATGGATGGATGGATAGATGGATGCATAGATGAATGAACAAATCAATGAATGGAGATGATGACGATAGGGTCTGTTTCCTGTTCTGCCCCTCAGATTGAATTTGAGTCTCTCTAGTTTAAGAAATGATGACCAGAAACTGAAAGAAAGGCTAAATGAGATTCCAAGCATGGGCTAAAAACCTTTTATGGGAGGTTTTGGCAGATTCTGGATGCTGACAGAGCTGTTTGGGGGCTCAGGGAAGAAGATGCAGTGCAGAACGGGGGAGACCATTTTCGTTCACTCTGCCCCCTGCACCGCTCCCAGTGTCCCCTTGGCATTCTGAGGACTGGTGGCTTTGGGAACTTCCAAAAAGCTTTCACAAGACTTCTGTAGTTTTAGGAGAAGCCAATGATGTTGGCAAATTGGAGCTGGAGCAGGAGGTGATGGAACACCATGTGGTACCTAGAACTACCACCTAGGTTGTGGTGACTTGTGAGGATCCCCTTTGGGACTTTCCAGAAATTACTTGTATTGTCAGCAGATAAGTTGTAGTGTTGGCTCGAGCAGGTAGGGACTGGAAGGGTGTGCTTAGAGTCATGGCCATTTGGGCACCAAAATTAACTTTGACCTCTTCTTGAATTTACAGGCTGATGGGGCAAGCAAGGTATAGATTATATACACATTACCTCACTTTAAAACATCTAGATCTTTGACCTAATCTGTAAATATAGTTATGTAAGAGACAGTATTGAGCTACATGATATTGGTGTTGTCTCTTTCTTTTGTCCTTAATTTAGAGCCACCTTACATAGTTGTGACTGTCAAGGGCACACAGTTGAGTGATCCTGTGAGAGTTGAAATCTAGTCCTTGCTTCACTTGTCAATCTTGTACACTATGAGGGGCTTCTTCTGGCTGGAGAAGTACTTTTTCTTAATTGACACACAAATACTATGAACCTTGGGACTGTGGACCGCCTAAAAGGCCATTTTTTATTTGATGAAATATGTGTATAAACTAGTGGAATCCTTGCTGTAATTCTTCTGTGGGTTTCCTCCTTTCCACTTTGGGGTCTCTGCAATGATGTCTCAAGGCACAGCCAAGGCCAAAGTAGCAACTATGCCACCAGCACATGCTAAAAGAGAACTTGTATGTTGTAGAGCTTTTCCAGTTGACTTCAGAACCAGACCACCTGGGTCCAAATTCCAGCTCTGCCACTTTCTAGTTGTGTGACCTTGGGAAAGTAATTTAATCTTTCTTTGCCTTAATTTCCCCTGCTGAAAATAGGAATGATAATAATAGTACTCCCCTATTAGAGTTGTGAGACTTAAAAGGAATTAATATATGTAAAGTGTGATGCCTGACATATAGTAAACCCTATAGAAGGGTTAGCTCTTAAGGTCCTCCCTTTCTTATACTGCCTCACTTTTGAGATATTTACAAAAAGGAGTACCTTCCAAGCACAATCCCTATCACAGCAGCTGACCTCGGATAGCAAGGCTGTGATGCACAGTGTCCTTGCCTTCCAAGGCTTGACTCCCAACACAGCTGACACCAGCCCAGCCAAGGCTCAGCCACAGCTGAGACTGCTGAGGCTGGTGACAAGGGCGCCATCTCTGGCAGGGTCTTCCATCTCTGCTGCTGCACGGTGTGCCCATATTGTTAAGAGTCTCGTCCAATCTGCCCCACCATGCTCCATGGTGAGTTTGGTGAATCTTCCTGATCATCCCAGAGAATTGCCTGTGGTGGAAATGGTGCTTATAAAGCCTCAGGAATGTTTAGGGAGTGGAGAATGATCCAGCTGAATTGGAGTGTATGGCAATAATGGAAGGCAGAGAAAAGGATGCTGGTAGAAGGAGGGTCAAAGAATAATTTTTTTTTAAAGATGGGAGGTACTGGACTATGTTTGCTTCTGGGAATGATTCAATAGGGAGGGAAAGGATGAAGACACAGAAGAGAAAACAAATAATGCATGGGAAAGGAGAGCTTGGGGTCTGGGTACTGGGTTAGGAGAGGAGAGGTCCCCTGACACCCCTAATTGTAACAGGAAGGAACAAGGCAAGGATGAACGCAGATACTAGAAAGTTTAGAGATCCAGTGATGGGAAGTTGAGGGCCCTGCAACAATGCCTGGTATCCAAGGGCTTCTATTTTGTCACTGAAGCATGAGGTCACGTTCTTGGCTCAGCAGACCTCCACCCGTCTGTCAGCAAGCCTTCACTGGAGCAGTGTGGCAAAATGGTCAAACACATAGGCTTGGGAATTAGACAGACTGGAATTGGTCCTTTTGCACCTCGGGTGCACAGAACAGAATTCATCCTAATCCTTGATTCACGACATACTCTCACCTTTGGTCCAGGCTGGGGCTTGACTTCTAGCTCCTCTGTGTGACCTTGTGCAAGTTACAAATTTTTCTAGGTCTCAATTTCCCCATCTGTAAATCTCACCAACTACTATTTAACATAATTGGAAGTCTTGGTCAATGCTATTTAAATAGAAACATTTTTCCCATTGGATCATGGAGCAAAACCCAACTGCTGTATTAGAGAGAGACAACTTTTCCATTCCAGGATAGAACAAATGAAGAAAAAAACCCTGTAAGAGTATCAAAAGCCTACAAACCTTCCCTTCATTTTTCATGTTGAGGCTTGAATACAAAATGACAATTTTGTACGAACTCCCAGGTAAACTAACAATGCAGACCTGGCTGAAGGACCATTCCGGGGACTCTTGCCTCAGAGCCTGTCCTGAGAGCTGAGAGGGATCAATAGTTCTGTCTGCCTGTAACCTTTTTATGGCTTACCTGTTGGGAAGTCCTTAGAAGAGAAGAGGTCAGGAAGGGCCAGATAACAGAGAAGGGTTTCATGGAGGAAGTGAAGGTAGAACTTGGCTTTGAAAGGTGATAGATTGAAAGGGCAGTATTGATGGGAAAAGATATTCCAGCAAAGGAAATGATATGAGCAAGGCAGAGAAGTGGGGGTAAATGCAAGTTCTGTGGGCTGTGGTGAGGAGTGGAGATAGTGAAAGATGGTAGCAGAGGGTCTATGTTGAAATGTAGTGAGATTTTTGCAGAGTAGACCCAGAATAGGGAAATTATACAAACTACCATGTTAAGGCTCAGAGAGGAAGGAGGTAAATATTTTTTAAAAGTCAATGTGGAGGAGGGTGAGGAAACAGACTTCCCTACAGTGATAGTTCAATATAAGTGGTATAACCTCTTTGGGGGAACTATGGCAGTTCTACCAAGAGAATAAGTGCACATGTCCTTTAACCCAGAATATCGCTTCAAGGAATTTATTTGACATATATAGGTCTATACCTATTTTTGTACACAAGTATCAACCTTGTATACAAGGTTGTTCACCATACCATTTTTGTAATAGTAAAAGTTGGAAATAAGATTTGGAAACAATTTGAATATCCACTAATTGAGATTCATTGAATTAATTATGGTACATCCATACAGTGGAATACTACACAGCTACAAAAGAATGAGAGAGCGCTATGTATTTCATCTTTTCAAAGATACATTAAATGGAAAAAGCAAGGTGCAGAATACAATGTTTAGACTGCTGATGCAGATGCAAAAATCAAGGGAAAGAAGATATGCCTGTGTGTCTGTGTGTGTATATTTATGCATAAAATAAAGGATACATAAAAAACTGATAACGTTGGTTGCTTGAGTCAGAAAACTGGTTGCTAAGAGACAGGAGTGGGAGGAAAACTTTTTATAGTGTATCTTATTCTTCTCCCCCAAATTTGAACTCATGTGGACCCATTATGCATTTAAGAATAAAATTAAAATTGAGAAAATCCTTTCGACTACTTAAAAGGAAAAAAATAGCATCCAAGATCCTAGATGCTCTAGGCGTGCAGGATACTTTCTAAGACAGAAAAAAATTTGATTAGTTTATTTCTTTTAAAATTAGGCTTTGTTTCTTCTACCTTTATGAGTCTTGTGGATTCCTGTTTTCATATTAAATATTCCAGCAATGGTCACTTGGTTTTGGTTCCACTGTAATTAAAAAATCTCTTAACAGCATCTGCACTTAATCAACCATCCAAAAACATTTGATTGTGCTTATTTTTCATGGATTTAAATGAATCATTATCATTCAAGCCCCAGAATGAAACACTTTATGTATGGACCCCACAATCATTCCCATCATTTAATTCTGTCCATTTTATGCAGGTGCTCATTAAAGATCGAGTAATAATGCCATCCTCATGTGTATTAACAAATGTTCCTCCTGACCTTGGTGGAATTAACAAGTCTATTCATTGTTTTCCTCCTTGAAAAAGAAATTGAAAATTGCCAAATGCACATTTTCCCCAGTTCCAAGTCTATGTCCAACCACACCCTGTCTGGACATAAAAATGCAGCCTCGTACTCAAGTTTGTTACTGGTAAGTACTTCCAGACACTGGTAAGCAACTTCTTCCTGTCTCCTGATCCCTATCCCCAAAAAAGAGAAGAATAAATTTAGGCAGAAACCTCAAGTATTTTTAATCAATAATTGGAACAATGAAGTAGATGTTCCTGAAGTAATGCTCCTGATCAATAAGTAGTCTAATCCCTTTGTAACAAAACAAAAGGAAAATTTCCCTTAAAATAGTGTCATCCTCCATGGAAGGGCCCCGGTTACATTCCATTATAAAGGATTGTTAGACACAGCCTGCATTCTTGTTGTAATAAATATTGCTTGAAATATTTAAACTTCTCTCTGGGCCACGGAATTTTGTGTTAAAAATAGTAGTTCTTGTTATAGTTGCAGCTATGTGTTAACAGATCAGTACATTTGCTATAGCTGCATATTGTCACCCATCCAGACAGTCCAAGTCCAGTTCCCTGAAGCAGTAAAGCACTGGTGGTGGAAATTGGAAAGAACTCTGGGACGTCAATGGGCCAAAGAGATTAAGATGGTCCATCTCTTCTTTCTACCTCAGAGCAGACAAAGCTGGGGCTTCTGGTAAGCAAAGGGGAGTTTTCAATGGCCTTAAAATAACTTTTTAAAGTTTATATAATCCATAGGTACAGGCAGTGTTAAGCAATAGGAAAGCACAATAAGGCATCAGAACAAATGCAGCCAAGATTCTTCTGGCCTCTTTGACCACTTTCAGCCACAATGGAGGTTTTCGATGGTTTTCTTTTTGAGCCAATGACACTTATTCTTACCTATTTTATCAGGAGTATAACTTAACATGCTCTTATGGAGCTAATGTTGCACATTAAGAATCATGAAAAATTACGCTGCCACATGCTGAGGATCTAATTTCCCAGAGCTCAGTACCAAAGTCCCAATTCCCAACCCTGCTCCCCTCCTCCCATCAGGCATCCTGAATAAACACTCCCTAAACAGAGTATTTGCTGTCCTGCTTGGTGTCCTGTTCCCATGTAGTTTATGCTTATGTCCTCTAGGTGTCTTCAGTGACCAGCATTCGAGATTTTCACACAAGTGGGCCAGCTGGCGCTGTATGAGCTCAGCTTGCAGAGAACAAGTTCTCAGTTGCTTCTTTACAGCATTTTGATTATCCAGAATGAAGTACTGTATTTTGGATTCCACATCTGTCTTTTGTGCAATAGATACTTCTACACACTTAAAAACCTTTGAATTCACCTTTTCTAAACATTAAAAAAATTTTTTTGTATTCATCTTAAGTAAAACACTTATCTCGTATTTCCATAATGTGACTACTCAGGAAATTTTCTCCTAGTGTAAGTTGTTTAAGTTGTTAAAAAAAGATAAAACAAAACAAAACAAAAAACTACCTCAGTGGCTAAAGCAAGCACATTTCTTGGAGAGGGTGACTAGGAGATAAAATGGCTAATTATTAAAAAATGTGAATCTAATAGGTGCTATGAAATTAGAGTAGGAACTAAAGACAGAGTCCAAGTGAACTCTGCAGTGGGCTTAGGATGTCACATTTGTGAGCCCCAAATGGCAGTTTTTCCCTTTGTTATCACAGGTTTCTGCTTGGGGAGAATTCTAAAAATATATTGAGTGGGAAGGTTGTGTTCTCCAAATCTAAGGAGTTTGAAGAGGGAGCTGTGATCTGGAATTTGACACTGATAAATGTGGGTGGGGTCAATATACGTTAGGCTAGGGGGGTTTCATTGCAAGCCAGAAGATCTATTGACTCTGTCTGCAAGGCTCCATGCCGATTAGTTTAAGATACTGAGGGCCCAGCTGAGGTTTGCAACATCTAAAAATGTCACTTTCAAGTAAGTATTCTTCAAGTATTTTTCAAAAAAATCTTTACATTCAAGTAAGTAAGCAGGACAGTTAATCTGCAATGATAATTAAATATAACAATAAAGTGTCCCATGGAATCATTTCCTCTTAAGCCTTTGTCCTTAGAACTACAGATTAGCAAAGCCTTTTTTTTAATTGAGTTATAGTCAGTTTACAATGTTGTGTCAACCTCCAGTATAGAGCATAATTTTTCAGTTATACGTGAACATACATATATTCACTGTCACATTCTTTTCCACTGTGAGCTACCACAATATCTTGTATATATTTCCCTGTGCTATACAGTATAATCTTGTTTAGCTATTCTGCATATGCCTGTCAGTATCTACAAATTTCGTCAGCATCTACAAATTTCGAACTCCGTCTGTCCCTTCCCACCCCTCTTCCCCATGGTAACCACAAGTTTGTATTCTATGTCTATGAGTCTGTTTCTGTTTTGTATTAAAGCCTTTTTTTTTTTTTTAAAGCTTTTTATTTGGAAACAGTTTCAAACTTACAAAAAGTTGCAAAAGTAAAGAGGAAAAAGGAACACTCCTAGACCTTTTATCCAGACTCACCTGTATAATGTTTATGCCATTTGCTTTGTCATTGGTGGTCCTTAATATCTATCTCTGGTTCTATCTTTCTGTTGCTCTCTCCCTGACTTTTTCTTGAACTGTTTAAAGGTAACTTACAAACATCATGGCCCTTCACATCTAAATTCTTCAGTGTGTATTTCCTAAGAAAGACTAAAATGTAGTCATTTATGTCTTAAATTCACATTTCCATACTCAAATTTTATCTGTAATCTAGTAATGTCATTTTATAGTATTTTTTCCTTTTCTATAGATCTAGTCTAGGGTTAGGTCAAGCCTCTCTAACCTTCATTAATCTGGAACAAATGCCACAACACTTCTTTGTCTTTTATGATACTGATTTAAAAATACATATACATTTGCACTCCCCTTTTAAAAATAAACATCAAGTTTATACTGTGTAACACAGGGAACTATATTCAATATCTTGTAGTAGCTTACAATGAAAACAAATATATGTATGTTCATGTATGACTGAAGCATTATGCTGTACACCAGAATTTGACACATTATAAACTGACTATACTTCAATAAAAACATAAAAAGTAAATAAACATAGCATTTCTCATTTTGTGTTTGTCTGATGTTTCCTTTTGATTAGATTTAAGCTGTGCATTTTCAACCAGATTACTGAACAGGAATAAACAACAAGTTCATGTTGTATAGTGCAGGGAATTATATTCGATATCTTGCAGTAACTCATGGTGGAAAAGAATATGAAAATGAATATATGTATGTTCATGTAAGACTGAAGCATTGTGCTGTACACCAGAAATTGACACAACATTGTAAACTGACTATACTTCAAAAAAAAAATATGTAGAGATTACTGCACAGGTGATGTGTCCTCCTGAGATATTGCATCTGAAAGCACACAATATCCATCTGTCTCTTATTCGTGATACCAATTTTTATACCCTGGACAATGTGTTGCCTGATTGTATCATTATACAATGAGTTTTTTTCTCTCTTGCAACTGATAGGACTATGCAAATATCCCACATCTCATCAAAATTTCCTCCAAGACAACATTCACTGACAATTCTTTCTTAGTTTGATTTTAACCAAGGTAGTGGTAAACTGATACTTTTCTAACTCCAGTACCACCTCTGTATCTTCTTTTTGGTCTTTTGCATACTACTGTAAGCAAAAGACCTCACTTTTCATATCTATCTATCTATTATTATTATTATAATCCCCACCATCATCTGTCTTCATGTCTTTGGAATGGACACTTTAATGCCTATTTATTTAGTGGTTTAAAATTCATGATTGATGCTGGGACACTGATGCTCAAATTGTCCCAGATTTGGCCAAGAGCAGCCCATTCAAGCTGGTCATTGTGTCCATGCCCTCATCACTGTTTTGAGCATCTTCTTACTTTCTGGCACAGCAAGATACCCCAAGCTCTTTTGCACCTATCCTGTCCTGTCCCTGGAATCAGACACTTCTCTGAGAACCCCTGGTTCCTCTTAGTGGGGAATGGCATTAGAGACCAAGATCTAGGTATGCTAAGTATGATGGCAGTAGCAACTGGGGGAATCTTTGCCTCTTGGCCTTTAGTGTAGAGAGCTAAGAAATACTGACATGTGTATGTGTACATATATACATACACATATACATGTATGTGTTATAACATACATATGCACACAGATTGCATATATACATACATATTTTAGAAATCATAGCTCACAGTAATATTTCCAATTCCACTACAGCTCTATGGGATTTTTTTCTGGCTTTCTCCCATTTTTACATATGTCCTTTCTTTCACAATAAGAACCATGATTCTCAACAGTATCAACCCATTTACTCATTTACAAAGCAGTTTTTTTCAACCTTTCACATATGGCCCCACACACAGAAAACAGTTTGAACAAAACTGTAAAAAATGCAAAATTCTGTATTTTTTTTCTTTCAACATAAAGGACTTTCTAAATCTGTAGCACTAGTTCTCATATGATTTCATAAAAATTGGAAGTGGGTTGAATGCGACAAGCACTTTGAGACACATATAAAGACGAGGAGCCAGCTGCCCTGCACTGTACAACACAGGGTGGGATTTTAAATACCCTGTCCTGCATGACTCGGTGTCCTTCAACATGTTTTCTATTAGGAAGAAGACAAAGGGAGAATGAACCAAGAAGAAAACCAGAAGTCTGTAGTGAGAAAGAACTGGTACTAGACAATGGCTCCCAAAATGGACCCCACTGGGTGTGGGCTCCACAAATCAGTTTTAGAACTATACCTAGAGAAGCACACACTTCAGTCTAAGCTGGATTTTTTGGTAGCAGGACAAAGAATTTCTTGAAAAGAAAAGGCTACTTTATTACTGAATGTGAATTACAGTAGTTTTACCTCCCTGCACTTTAAAAATGAGACTAGATTGTTTTTTTAGTTTAGAATACTTTGGGAAAAACCTCTCTGAAGGTTGATAGCTGATTAAAATTATCCCCTATGTCCTTTCAGGCCTTAAGATTCCGTCTTTCTATGAATGAAGAGATAACGATACCAATTACTGAGTTAGTTTTGCAATTGTCTAATTAAAGTGCAGACATCCCTGGAGTGATGGTCCCTTCATAGAGAATTCTCTCCAGACTTCTGTATTGAACTACTCAAGTCTTTATACCTTTCTGTTTTATTTACTTTCTGATTCCCTAGCTACTTTCTGTGTTGCAGTGAGACACCAGGGAGGGGTTGCTGCTATTCTGATCTGACCAGTTCTAGACTCAGTACAAAGTAGGTCTTAGAAATGCTCTTCTTTTGATGCTCACTCCCTTTCTGTGCACCCACCTCCTTTTCCCTTCTTTCTTCTGAATTCTACTCTTTCCTGTTTTTCTAATGCCTTTTCTTCCTCTCATGTGCCAGGAACCAGCTTGCTTCTACCATGACTGACAAACAGTGTTCCCCACTGTGGCATTCACTCACTCTTAAATTTCACAGGGCTTGCCTTGATACTAAAGATCCCCATCCCAGACTCCTCCAGAAGAATACTTTCTTTTGGATTCTTCAGGACCAAGCTCCTCCTGCTTTTAGTGAGTTTGAGATAATGAGTGAGAACTAAAGACCACCCACCCAGCTTCACCAAGTGTCTTGTAGAAATAGGTTTCATTCATTCATTCAGCATTTATTGAGCACATATTATATGCAAGACAGAAGATGGACAATAAGTAGTAAATAAGTAAGTGCAAAATTAAAAATAAGATAATAAAAGTATGTGATAAGTCTTAAGAATAAAATAAGCAGGGTGAAGATATAAAATATAACTGGGATAGAGGCTTCATTTCTTAGTCTTTACAGAGGGACACAAGCAGTAAAGGTGGGAATTATAGACCAGAAAGGTGGGCCTCCAACATCTAATCTTGCTCTGTCTATTCGATTGTTTTCCAGCACTGCCTTGAATGCACTTTTTTTTTTTTTTTTTTTTACCGGATCCCTCTGCTGCCTGTTTTATTTATTTATTTATTTATAACTTTTTTTTATTGAGTAATAGTTGTTTTACAATTTTGTCTCAAATTCTAGTGTAGAGCACAATTTTTCAATCATACATGAACATGTATATATTCATTGTCACTTTTTTTCTCGCTATGAGCTACCACAATATCTTGTATATTTTTCTGTGTGCTATACAGTATAATCTTGTTTATCTATTCTGCATTTTAAAATCCCAGTCTCTCCCTTCCCACGCCCCACCCCCTTGGCAACCACAAGTTAGTATTCTATGTCTATGAGTCTGTTTCTGTTTTGTATTTATGTCTTGTTTGTTTGTTTTTAGATTCCTCATATAAGCGATCTCATATGGTATTTTTCTTTCGCTTTCTGGCTTACTTCACTTTGAATGACATCCTCCAGGAACATCCATGTTGCTGCAAATGGCGTTATGTTGTCGGTTTTTGTGGCTGAATAGTATTTCATTGTATAAGTATACCACATCTTCTTTATCCAGTCATCTGTTGATGGACATCTAGGCTGCTTCCATGTCTTGACTATTGTAAATAGTGCTGCTATGAACATTGGGGTGCAGGTGTCATTTTGAAGTAGGGTTCCTTCTGGATATATGCCCAGGAGCGGGATTCCTGGGTCATATGGTAAGTGTATTCCTAGTCTTTTGAGGAATCTCCATACTGTTTTCCACAGTGGCTTTCCTTGCTTCCCTCTCCCACTCTTACTGATTTAGATGTCTTCTTTTACAATTTTGTGTTTATTCTTTTTGTAATTCATGGCAGTTATCTCCTTTCCAGTTATAAGTTTCTCGGTTTTGTAGCATCCTGCTTCTTTTCTATTTAGAGTAGACCTGGCAATATTTCTTTTAGCATGGGCTTAGTGTTGCTAAACTCTTTTAGTTTTTGCTTGTGAAATTCTTTATCTCTCCTTCTATTCTAAAGGTTAGCCTTGCTGGATAGAGTATCCTAGGCTGCATCTTTTTTTCATTCAGGACTTTGAATATACCTTGCCACTCCCTTCTAGCCTGTAGTGTTTGTGTAGAGAAATCAGCTGAGAGCCTTATGGGGGTTCCCTTGTAACTCACTCTTTGTTTTTCTCTTGCTGCCTTTAGGATCATTTCTTTATTCAATGCACTCTTCTAATCAGATGTGTCTCATTTTCCTAAGAAAGCCCCCTTTACCTCTGTCTCTGTGCACTTCTTGGTCTCTTGTACTTGCTTCCAGCCCAGGCAGTCGTTCTAGATCCTATTCCTCCATGTGTTTACTCATTCATGACTGCTCTAGTTCTTCCTTCCTTCTCTCAGTTCTACAGCACTTAAAAGTTTATCACATAATTTTAATTACATATTGTCCTCGTGTATTTGATATCATCTCATCTACTTTATTTTTGTCTCTCTGACCTATTGTTAGGTCTTAAAGTCAGGGATAATATCTCCTAGTTGCTTTTGTACTTACCAACCATTGGGCACAGAATGAATGTTAATATTTACTATATTGTAAGTGTTATGCTTATCGGTTAATACTGATTGGTTGAGGAGAATACTGGGCTGTTGCAGGCTTGAGGAAGAGTTATTTTACTGCCAGCAGGGCCTTGTTGTATGCCTCAAACTATGCCACGTAGGTGGTTGCCTTTCTTCCCACACATAAGGCTGGTGCTGTGCCAATGTACTCAGCCTGCAAAAAAAACCTTCTTCCAAAATGCAGCACCTGCTGATGACTTTCCCTTCACTCATTTCCTGGCAGGTTTTAGACCAAAACCCCAAACAAACCACAGTTTGTTTTATTTAATTGTATCATCAGTCTTCACTGTTCCTCCTTTCCTCCTCCCTCTGTGAGGTAGTTCAGATCTCTAGAGCATAACTGGCTTACACAAAAATGCAGTTACTACTTCCTGTGAAGTTAGGAGAGCAGGAGAGAATTGTTGACTACCTCGTCTTACTGCACTAAGAAGTAACAGTATCCAACACAGGAGCCCACACAGGCTACACCTTCCACAGACTGTAACACCTGGGTAACAGAGATACAGACACTGTTAGCTAAAGCAGACTATTTGAAAGGCGGCACTTTAAGGAGCATGGGCTGATGACCCATTTGTCAAACCTGAGTACATTCTTTACTCAGTGAAAGTATTATTTATATTACATTTTAAGGATAAGTTGGAAGGCAACACCTATATAGAAATTGTATTGTGTCAGCTTTTCCTAATTGTCCACTCCCTCACTGTCGAAGTTGTCTGTGACTACTCCAGTTTCCTCATGCCTTCCCTTAATTCTCTTGCATTTGAAATATATCACAGTTTTAATTATATATAGTCATATTTTGTTTGATATAAATTGTCTTAAATTTGATATATAGACTTAATTTATTTGATATTGCCTCCTAGAATCCATTTATTTACAGGATTTTATATAGTTTCATATTTTGTCCAAATGAGAATGCTTTCATTCTGTGTTTCTGAACACAAGTGTGTTAGATAATAATGCAAAGCTTAGGGGAACACGTATCTTGCACATATCCTGGTCCTGCTCAATTAAGTTTTCTTATAATAAATATTTAGTCATTGCACATTGATACTGTACTTATTGTTGGGCAGTTGAAGTTTCATCTCATTTTACAGAAAACAAAACAAGGCAAGGGTAAGTGATTAAACACCAGGGCAATAAGAGGGAAAAGTTACAGATTTCCTGTGGTTACTATTGAAAACATTCCAAAATAGTGCCTGATGTATTAGAGGTTTGTTTGCTTCCTTCTTTAAAAAGAGCCTGGATATGAATGGACCCAATAGTGGAAGAGGCTCCTGCAAAACCAGTGTTTCCAGCATGGAATTTGGGAGTGGGTGGGAAATGCTTAATTGCTATTTACCTGTCGAATGCTGCCTTTGACACACATGATGAGCCAGCGTCATTTGACTGTCACCTCCTTAGGAGGCAGGATTCTTCAGCCCACACTCTGCTCAGTGCTGACTTATTCTCTGTACATGCTTTGTGTCTGTATTTTTTGCTCAGATTGTGCATTTTGAGGGAAGCACTAACCCAAGACAGCCTCTCAGTTTTGTCATTGTAGGGAGACCGACAGAGCCTCCCACACAGTGACATCCTCAAAGGGAGGCAAGGATGCCGATTCCTTTGAAAAAGCATTTCTTAAACAAAAGGGATTCCCCTAATGTGTTGGTATGCCCGACAATTCCTTCTTTCCCACCATATCAGGCAGAACTCACAGATAGATGGCTATCCATTTGTGCTTATTAGGACATATGTTGCCAAATTAAAAAAAAAAAAAAGTTTTGAATGTCTAGGCTCTGGCTTCAACTCATCTAAAAGTTCAAGTTGCAAAGATGCAATTGGACAGATTTATAAACAGACTAAATGTATTTTAGAAATAAAATAGACCGGCACACAATATAATAGCTCTGGCTAGTGTGTGGATTATTATTAGTTAATTCAGATACACCACAGGTCAAATTTTATGCTCTGAAACATGACAGAACTGCATAGTCAAAGCAAGAAACAGCAGTGAGGCTGTCTGACGCCTGCTTTCTACATACTGAGTAACCCTCAGCACATCTGCATCTCTGGAGAACAGCAGTGCCGATGTCTTCCTACTAAGAAGGGACCTGAACCACCATATCAGTATCAAAACAAACAAATTCTCCTGAGGCTACCCGGGAATGGAACAGCCCCTGATCAGACCAGACCTCTGGGGCCTCTGTGATCTAGATGAGACCACTCTGGTCCCACAACAATCCTACAATGCCGCCTGTAACTCTAAGTCCAGGTGCCAACTAAATCAGTTGTCACGGGGGTGAGATGCCAAGCGGAAGCCGTCGCTCTTGCTGCGTGTCTGCCCACGTCCTTCGGGCTCCCCTCTCCCGACGGAGGCTCCGGTGCGCAGACTGAGACAACAATAAGAGGCCCAACCCAGGTCCCACAGCAGCTCCCACCCACCCGCGCAAGGTGCCTGGTGAGAGTCCCCGAGGGCCTGGGCAGAAGTTGCAGCAGCCCCGGCACGCCCAAACACGAGCTCCGGAGAAGGTACACCAATCCCAGGGGGCTTTCCATCAGTTGTCTAAACTGGTTCAGCTGTCCAACTCTTTATCTTACTTCTCTGTTTGTTTTTGCCCACTTTGGGCCATATATTCTTCACCTTGACACCCAGTGCACCTGCAAATTCAAAATTTCCTTGCTTAGGTACCTCCCAAGCAGTCTCACCAATTAGTGGTGTGCTCTTTTCCATTCTTAGAAAATCCCTTCGAAATATCTTAATTCCTGCTGTGTCCCTTGCTTTTTTTTTTCTTCTTTTTCCCCCTGGATGGACCCTTCTGTCCATAGATGCTTTTTACAAGTGATGGCAGATACCCAGTGGGCCAGTGCACAGGCTGTCTTGTTGTTCACTTATTAGTTTTAAAAACCATCTACCTCATTTTTTTTTACCATATTAACAATTTTTAAAAATTGAAGTATAATGGATTCACAATGTTGTGTTAGTTTCAGGTATACAGCAAAGTGATTCAGTTATATATACTGTTCTTTTTCAGATTATTTCCGTTATAGGCTATTACAACACACTGAATGCAGTTCCCTGTGCTGTACAGTAGGATCTTGTTGTTTATCCATTTTATATATAGTAGCATGTATCTTTTAACATCTACTTGCTTTTGAAACATGAATATCTCTTTTAGCCTTGTCCTAAACAATGCTATCTGTGGAATCATAGATTTGATGTTTTCCAACATAATTTTTAATACGTAACTGCCAAAATAAAACACATGGAAGTATAAAAATAAAATAAAAAGTGATAATTTGTGAAGACTGTGTAGGATACCTTCACCTCTTTTCCAGCATCCCACCCTGGGGGCCCAGGTAGTTGGATGTGTTGTCCATGCTCTGGACCAGGCTGGTATCAGATGAGAGGCAATCAATGTTCTGTTTCCATAATTCTGTTCTTCCTTCTCCATTTTGGGCCTGATTACTGATTTAAGTCCACAGAAAGAATAAGTTGAGGAATTGTTATCAGTAAACCAGAGAAAGGGAGATAGAGCCAAGATAGCCTGGCGTTAACGTGACAAACCACTTGCCCAGGGAGGAGGTGACATGCCCAAGGGTGGTGAGGAAACTACACCTCTTTCCGCAGGAGATAAGAACCAGAAGGTACTGTGAATTCCCCTGGATCAAACTAAAGGCAGAAGGGTGGGAAGAGCTGGGAGAAAAGCAAGATGGCACCTTTATCTAAATACAGCATAGCATAGCAGCTGTTTTGGGAGTTCTGATCAGGACAAGCTATTCATGTATTTCAGTTCATGCTGAACACCTAGGCATGTGGGAGGCTGGATCAACCTGCCTATCTCTGCATTTTTACGCCACCTTTACCAGAGAACCCAGGTGCTCAGACTGTACCCAGTTGGACGGCTTGCCCTCTCCCCAAAACCTGGCAGGGGCCCAGGCTAAACATGACAGAAATGTCTGAGCAAGAGAGGCCCCACCCCTGCCCAGGATCTGCCCCTCTACCTCCTCCCCCAATCAGCTAAAAGCAGCTGGGCCCCCGATGGGATCAACTGAACAATCAGGTCAGCTTCTGATACTGAGACCCTGGGCTCCAATAAGAAAAGGAAACTGAGATTAGCTCTTAAATACTATTCATTGCTCTGCCTGGTGGCCTCTGCACTTTCACAGATGCTGGGAGGAAAACCTTGGGCAGGGCCAGTGTGCCTGCCAGGCCTAGCAATGTTGGGAGACAAAAATGAGGTGTGTTCCTCTCATCATACTGTTCAGAGTCTGGTAGGGAGGAGCCATAACTGGCCATCCCGGCATGGCTGGCACTAATCCTACTTGGAGGGGTCCCACCATGGCTCAGGGCACAACTTGGCACCATGTCCTCAGTTTCATGACTTCTGCACACCAGTGCACAGGCTGCCCTGTTGTACTAATTTCTAAAAATATATACCTACTTCTGAAACATAAATAGCCTTTAGCCTTGTCTTAAGCAATGATATCCATGAAATCACAGGTTTGATGTTTTCTAACATACTTTTAATATATGTAACTGCTGAAACAAAAAAAAATTTTAAGTATAAAAACGAAATAAAAGGGGCTAATTCATGAAGCACCTAAAATTATTTGGAGTACCACCTTTTAGGAAAACTGGAGTAGGGTATGTTGGCCTTAAAGGATAGGATACTTGGTCAAGAAAACATTATCTTTTGTCAATGTGAGGAGGTTGAGATTGAGTTGATTCCAGATTGTTCTAACATGAAACTCAGGATCCCATTCTTCAAGTCAAGAAGAAGAGGCAGGGGAGGGAGAGGGGGAAGGAAGAAAAGAAAGAAAAGGAGAAGTAGAAGTCTGGTAATTAGGAGGCTAGGTAGTTGTAAAACATGGATTTCAATTGTTGAGGCTAAGGTAAGGAAAAAATTTTGATCATCATAGAGACCAACACTTTGGGCTTGTAGCACTCCTCCTGAACAACCATATTTCAAGTGTATAGTAGTGTAGCTGGCAGGCCAGGCTAGACAACCCTGAAGTAACATGAATCTTCAAATCCTGATAGCTAAACACACACTACTTTACTTCTCCCTCACAAAAAGCCTGCTATAGGTGAAGTGGGTTCTCTGAGGCATCTTCCTTCCAAGGGTGACTCAGGTCCAATCTTGTGGCTTTGCGACCTCTGTGTATGGTTGCCAGAGTTGCCACAGTGGAGGAAGAGCACCTGGAGCATCTCATAGGGGCATCTTGCTGCCAGAGCCCCAGAGTGACCTGCATGGGTGACATGGCCCTGTCTAGCAGCAAGAGGGGCTGGGATGTGTTTCTTCCACGAGTCCAGGAAAATGAGGAGAATGGGATGAGTGTAGGAAATCTCTGCCGTAAGTTAGAAGAACACACCTTTGGAATTGACTGTCTTGCCACTTGCCAGTTATGTGTTACTTCATACATAACACCGGCATGAGGAGGCCCACTTTGTGGCTTTGCTGTGAGATTAGATATCATATATAAAGTGCCCAGGGTGTTGTCACCAGCAAAGCCACTGGGGTCCTCAGGAAAAATAAGATGGAATGTAGGTGTTAAGGTCTAGCCTCTTCTTTTGTGCTTGGTCTAGTTTCACTTGCCTAAAGGGGGCCGTGTGCAGAGGCCTTGCACCCAGCATGTTGGATTAGAGTTCCCAGCGTACAACTGCTGTGCCTGACACTTCAGCCTGGTGGACCTTGTGCAGAGATGCTGCACCTGGCACTGCGATCTGCAGCAGCGAATGTCTTATTCACAAGGCAGCCAACTGAGGAGATGGGAGAAAAAAATCTCAAATCCATCTCCCAGAAGGCAAGGAGCTCAGGATATTTCATGGGCTAGAGCTGAGGCTTGGGGATTGTGGGGAACAGTGATTGAAGATAAAAAGATGAGGGTATCATCATTAGGCTGGAGTTTTTGGCCCTCTGATGTCAAAAGGTCACCAATCTCAGACATTCGTGCATGCTCACTTGAAAGGTTGCTGGTCCCAACCAGCCTCAACCCACTTGAGCTCAAACTGGACACAGCTGACTCCAGTTCTTGAAAAACAACTTGGGGAAACATCTTAGTGTCTGGACTATGTAATGCTTAGAGGACATGCAAATTTTTGCAAAAATAATTAAAGCAAGCTTGATCAGTGAAGGCAGGTCATGTTATTAAGCAAGTTACCGTTCAGTGGAACCAACTTATGAGCCACCTTCAGTTTCACAACTGCCACCCAACGAATGATAGCTCTCATTTTCTTCCTTCCTTGGCAAGACTGAAGGCGCCAGTATTCAGTTCTAAGTTCTATTTAAAGTGCAACAACAACAATTATGACTTTTTAAAAAACTGTGATAAAAATACATAATATTAAATTTACCATCTTAATCATTTTCAAGTGCAGAGCTCAACAGTGTTATATATATTCACATTATTGTGCAACAGATCTCCAGAACTTTTTCGTCTTGCAAAGCTGACACTCCATACCCACTAAACAATAACTCCTCGTTCCCCATTGCCTCAGCCTCTGGAAATCACCGGTCTACTTTCAGTTTTTATTGACTGATTGCATTAGATACCTCATATAAGTGGAACAACAACAACAACTTTAGTTAAACACCATGATTAGAAGACAAATGCCCATGGATAATGAATGGACCTCTTTCACTGCAAATACAATTTTTGAAACTGAAAAGGGAATTACAGGATCTGTGACACTGGTAGACTTGATGGATCTAACGTCTCCTCTGGTGGCTGTAAAGCAATTAACAAAACACAACTGTGGAAGTTGAGATCCTTATATTTCCTCATAAAATTCACTTCTTGTGTTTAATCTGTTACTCTCAGTAGTGAAGTTTGAGAGTCATCAATATGACAGTACCGCAATATTGCCTCATCAGTCATGATTTACTTAATGTTTTCTGAATTTAGTAATATTTGATTAAAATTTAATGTGAACATATCATATCATGCCATATATATTATTGCATCCATTAATCAGGTAACTATCGTAATGAAATGCCGGAAGGTTGGATGAAAAAGGAGCCAAAGTCTTGATATATGTTTGACCATAATTCTGTGAGTGATTAACCAAAAAAGAAAAAGTGTCAGTCATACAAAGCTTCATTAATATATATTACTTTTACAATCATCTATGTATCATCAGAGATATTTTTAACCTTTGTTAAGCTTGATTTTTTAATTTACTTAAAGACACTAAATATTAATAACTGTGAAATATACACATTGTTCCATTGAATCACAAGCTGACAGAATGATTCATAGTTTATTCTAAATTTTTTTAAGATAATGATGTGTGTTCAAACATTATCTAAGTTATTTAATCAGTTTGTCCAGGGGGAATGGTACATATTTAACTTCTGGCTGTGTAAATCATATTTCTATCATTTTCAGCTTCCACGTCACTGACCATACCTGGTAATCAGTATGATGATGCATAATTTCTGTCTCACACAGGCTGTTTTTTGTGTGAAAGAATTCTCTTTTTCCTATTAAACACTGAATTACTCATAACTTGTTGCTTTTAGTACTGCCATTTAAAAAAAATACTGCCATTTAAATCGACTAAGGACGGATCAGTCGGTACATAAACACCTGTCTGCAAGGTAGTTTAATCTTGACTCAACAGAGGAATGTTGATTATTTTAGCACAGTTAGCCTCCAAGTTGTTACCTCTTTAATATTCTGTTGAATTGTGCTCCATTCACTCATTCACTCATCACATTTTTTATTGAACACTTCCCATGACAGGCACTGAGCTACGTTATGGGATACAAAATTAAAATGATACCGTCTCTGGTTCCTGGTAGCTCACCTGGTAACTAGATGTGGTGAGCTGAAGCTTACCCAAATGCAAGCAGGAGTGTCTGAAGAAAGTGCAGTGGGACACGGAGCAGAGTGTTAGAGTCAGCCTGGGGTATCAAGCTGCAGCTGCCTTGAATGGAGACTGGAGATGTACATAAGTTTCCCAGACACATGAACAAGGGTGGGAATGTGGGCGAGCGGTGGGGACGGGAGGGTTCTAGAAAGCATGAATAGCATGTGCAAAGGCTCTAAGACATGAGAAAGTATTTTCAGGAGGAAGAGAAATTCACAAACCTACCTTTAACTAGTTAATATATACTAAAAAGTGTGGTGTGATAGAGCTGCCAAAGTGGCTTCAGGGCACTGCATGCGGAGCTATGACTTCATTCCAAGCCTTAGGGTGAGGCTGCTGCTTTCTGACCTAACTTGGACAGGAGCAGTTTTATAACTGGGGACCTACAGGGGGAGAGAGGGATATGGGACAACAGGTAGAGGTGACACGCATGCACCGTACACTGTAACAGATGCGAGGACCTTGCCTTAAAGAATTGTAATTCATGAAACACTGCCCAGAAACTAACCAAAAAATTAAATTTTTTCTTTACATGTTCAGAGTAATCGCAGATGGAATCAGGGAGTCTAGGACTATGATATATGTTGTAGCTAAATTCTACTTTAGTAGAGAATGCACACAAGAAAGTAGAAGTCTAAGAAGGGCTTTCAAGAAAATGGACAGTTGGACTGTTGGGATATTGGAAGTGGAATCATTTATAGAATAAGACTGATTCAGAGTAAGGAGGTAACAGAGTTAGGAAAAAAGGAAAGTGATCCCCGGAAGGAGAGATCAAACCTGCCTGTCGTGTGTGTGTCCGAAATGCCTGACCCTGTCCTTGGGAGTGGGAAGTTGCTCCCAGCTGGAAATGAATGCTGTTCGTGGATGGATGAGTCTAATCCATGGTGAGGTCAAACATCATTTTCAGTGACTTGTTGCAACATTCATGATTAATGTTGATTTATTACTCGATCATTGTGTTATGTAAATAGGCGGCAGTTTTTGTGTGTGTGTCTTGGTGTGATGCTGGTTTAATTGAGTTTGGGGACGGGGGGAGGAGGTGGGAGGTTCCAGGGTTAATACTGTTAGCGTCTTCCTCAGTAGCAAACTCTTCTCATGATGGATGAAACAGCCAAACTGTTAATGGAATTCCATATGGAAAGGAGGGGTTTTATTATCATAGCAATTCTATGACAGTAACAGAGAAGGATCTATAAATTAAAGAAAGTTAGTTACAAATGTTACCGTGAATCAAAAACTGCAACAAAGCATACATGAATTTCTTGACCCCTTGACCAAACTCAAATTTTATTATTTTACTGAACAATGAGCTTACTTAGTTAAAGTAAGTTTAACAGACACAGATGCACAGACACAGACACACAGACAATTCACACTAGAAGCAAATTTACATATTTTCCAAAATGACTGAGGTTTATGCTGAATAAAAGTAAGAAACCCCATATTTATTATGATTCCTACAGTGAAAGTGGAATTATTTCATAAGCAGAAATTTAAATTAAACCTAAATTGAACCAGTATTCTATTTAAGTATCTAGTTCATTATCTAGATGCTTCTGCTGGGGATTTGAAACTCAAAGTGGAAACAACTTTCATATCCCTAAAGAAAACACGCATCTCTAGGATTTGCTCGGTACTGAGAGCTACAAGTGATGAGGAAAAGATTTCAAGATTCTGAATCGATACCTGAGTTTCTAAGGACCGAGGAATCTTTACCACCAATCTCCTTTGCCCCTGTGGAGCTGCTGATACAAAGAGTGTGGGAGGTGTGTAGGACAAAGCCTCTCCAACTGTGATCAGATAGCTGTTCACAGAAAGGTCTTCCCAGAGTTTGCTGTATAGAAAGCACAACCCACACATCATTATTCATTCTTCCAGATCAAGAGGCTTGTTTTTTGCAGATGTGCCCTTCCTGTTTGGCATTTGTAACTGTGGACTGTTGTTCAGTTGAAGAAAATGTGTCATCTAAATATGAACTGAGATTTTGAGCTGATTCATGAACACCTTTTGTTAAGTGAAACATAAAAAGGAGTATCGTTGTTGAGAGTGCGGTATGCAGCCCGGCAAAATTTCACTGCAGTATGCCACATGAGGCATGAAAGAGGAGTGCAGCTGGTGGAGTCAAGGGAACACTTCTCCCCGAAAAAGTGAAATATGAGGGGTAAGAAATTTCCTGGAGGATTAATAGCCAGTATGCTGAAGCTTCCATTTTGCCTGTGTACACAGTCCATATTTCTCTTGAAGCCTTTCCCACAGAGATAGTGGCATTATTTTTAAAGCAACTCTCAGATTCATTCTTTGAAGCAAATTAACCTTCCTCCCACGCTTTGATTCAGACATTTGTTTTAGGGGATGTTGTATCTACTGAGGCAGTAGAAGGAGGGGGTTTACTGACTCAGTCAAAATGACAGGAGGGAATCTTGTAATTACAGGGGACATATTCACTCATTTCACATTTATTGAGCGCCTATTGTTAGCTAGGCAGCGTGTGCAATAAATGTTTGTGGAATTGATCTCTTGCCACTTCCATGGCACTTCAAACCTCCTGTGTCAGATGATTAAATATGACTCCAGCAGATTCAGTCTGGGGATTAAGAGTGCAGGACCTGGTGACTATTAGAAATCATGAAGATGGTAATAACACCTCAAGGAATATAATATATTTATCAGGCTGAACATTTGCTCAAAGTTGGCCTATTAGCTATTATCAGACAAAATGGAATCATTCTAGTAAAGAATACATATTTTTTTCCTCTTATGTCTTTCACTGCTTCTAGAGTGAATCATCATCATTTAAGTTCACATTTGTATTTCACCAAAGGGGAGGACACTAACACTGCCACCTTATGTTCTAACCAGTGTTTTATAGAAGTGATCTAGTTTGGTCGAAGTTCTGGGTCTGATTCCTAGCTACTTCTCAATTCTGTGACCTTGGACAAGTTGCTTTTTTGAACCTCAGTTTCCGCAATTAAAAAAAAATAGAGATTAATACACATGGAATGAGACAATGATTATAAAAGCAATTTTAAAACTGTAGAGCTCTACACAAATGTACAGTACAGTAAATTTAAAAAGGTTAGCTTAAAGCTAATCAAGCCAAAGGCAGGATACAACTTTAGGTTAGGTAAAATTTGTTCAATTGAACTTGATCATTTCCCCCTAATTAGAACCTTCTGGATGCTAAATTCTTACATGAAATTAATTATTGGTTAATGCTTGAAAGTCTACCTTAAAATGTAGTGGTTATCCCTGTCAAAATGCAGGTATACCTGAGTTGGCTAGAGGTCATTTACACCTTAGTATAATTGAGAAGAGACTAAAAAGTTTATGTGAAGAAGGGAAGATGAAGTATGTAAGCAACTGCTTGCCTGAAGGTTGAATACCTCTAACGGGAGGCTGAGGGGTTGGAAAACATATCCATGTTCTCTTGAACTGTAATTCTTAAGTCTCTAAACCATAAGATTTTAAAAATAATTTATTTGGCACTAAAATCTGCCCAGAATGGATGTGAGGCTGTTTAGATACCTTGTTTTTCTCATTCATTGTGATTGAATGTTCATATGCTTTGCTGAAGAATATTAGTGGGTTTTACTGGGGGGTGTTTTTTTCCCCCAGGACTTGAGGGGGATGTTATGTAGCATATGGTACATGCATAAAATCCAAAAAAGCTTAAATTCTGGCCCCAATGATTTCATTGAACCTATACAAATATTTTGCACTGCCCAGATTACTTCTACATTATTGTCTAACCCAGCTGAGTCCTTTTACAAGCTTGTCTATTAGCAAAAGAAATAAAACAAACTGCACATAAATTAACGCCCCTCAGTGGAGATCTAAAGAAGGCAGGATTTTGTTTCAGAATTACCCTGTGTCACCTACTTGCATCTATTTGTTTTCCTGGCTTTGTCATTAGACATCGTCAGCTTTCTGGTTTCTCTATTGCCTGTGTGTTCCAATTTACAGTATTTTTACTTTCTAAACCTTGGTTTGTCTCTGGATTCTTTTTCTCTCTGTCAGTGTCTGTCTGGATTGATAACTTCATAATGACAAAGGGAATGGAGGGATTGTGGGCCTCTAATCCTGACGGATTGAACTAGGAAATGACCCTCATTGGGAGCTGCCTGGCCCTGCAGTTAGTCCCTGAACACCACCAATCAGCAAGCAAGGTCACTGAAGTAAGTACTTAGTGGCCTAAGGCTTTGCTTCTCAAAGTGTGGCCCCTGGGCCAGAGTGAGCATCATCTAAGAGTTTGTGAGAAATGAAGAATCTCAGGCCCCACCCCAGACCTTGTAAACCAGAATCTGCATTTCAATGAGATTATTTTGGGATTCCAATTAATCCCATCACTGTGCTTTACCTGTTCTTTCAGATCATTGGAAGTTTTATTGTTGGTATTTTTATTTCACCTTATTAAAAAGCTTTTTATTCAATTTATTTAAACTAAAAAAAAGTTCATCCATTTCTCCCACCCCTACTCCCAACTCCTCCATGCCCCATTTCTGCCTCTTACCACCACCAATCTGTTCTCTGTATCAAATTGCTTGTTTTTTTGTTTTTTAAGATTCCACATATAAGATCATATAGTATTTGTCTTTGTCTGACTTATTTAACTTAGCATTTATTTTTTATGATTTTTTACATATTTTTTAAAATGAAAAATCCAACCCTGCCTATACAGTTGCTATTTTTTTCTTTTTTTCTTCTGCTTTGTACCTTATCCCTTCTAAGATGACCACTGGGAAAGAAAAAAGAGAAAGAGGGAGAGAACTCTGCAGATTGCTTTATTTCCAGGACACCAAAGATCCCAACACATAATCTGCCCAGTTGCCTTCCTGATGGTTTGAGCAGTTGGTACACGGTGAAGACACAGTCTTCAGTCATCTGGGAACTCTCTACTGGACTCTCTGCTGCATTTGGAAATAGGAGGTACGCTGTAGCCTAGTGCCAGTGTTGGTCTTCAAAGATGGGGAGTTTGACTTTCAGGAAGGAAGGGGACGGAAAGAAGGGAAGTGAGGGTGTGGGAGGATTCTGAAGACCCACAGGAGGAGGCCAAAGATCATCAACCTAGGACGACTTCAAATGGGGCAACTATGAAAATAAGACCTTTCAGAGTCTTTCAGTTACTGAAGACCTATGATATATATTACATTTCCCATACATAATATCTTTGCTCATGAGAATAGTAACTAAGTTTGGTCCCTCAGCCTGGTTCAAGGAGTCAGGAAAGCTGACTTTGGGCTTAATATGTGCCATTGCCTGGCTGATGTTAACTTCCTTGTCCATCCCTCTTGTTTCTTTTTGTGCAAGTGATGACTCCTGAGGATAATATACCTCAAAGTTTTGTTAACCCTCTGGCCAAAACATTCTCCTTAAACCCAGTGCAATATAGGACTATGTTTGACAGTGAAATATGAAAGTCTGGTAATAGAAGGGAAGCAGAACTCCTCACCAGTGAGGAGGTTTCCAGTTTATTGTGGAATTCTTGAATGGTTGGTATTTATACAAGTTATACAATGTTTTTATTATTCACAGAAAAATAGACCCATTAAAATATATGTTGAGGCTAATCCTAAAATGTAGTTGTTTACACAACACAGGAAAATACATTTACAAAACTGTAAAGTAAAATACCTAAATTATCCTATTTTTAAACACTTCAAATGAAAACATTTACAGTGGGAATGTAAAATCTGTATTTCCACAAAGCATTAGAAATCCAAAGTCCAAACCAATTAACTAGAAACTGAGGATCAAAATAAAATAGTTTTTCACCAAAAACCCAACCTATTTGTTTTTGGCTATTCAGTATAATTACATATTTATACACTTCAGAATCTTGCCTGACAATTGAACATTCAGAGCAGAAGCATAGAAACCAGACTGGAGCTAATAGAGAGTTCCTTTCTCCTTGCAGAAGCTTGCCAGGTCAGGCAGTGTGGGAAATTTTACAAGGCTCACACTCTATCCTTATTCTAAGGAGAAGTAAATAGCTTGAGTGCCCTTGGGTATTCTTTGGAAGAAGTGTGGTCATAGACTTTAAAAAGTTGGGCTTATTCACCATGAATTTATTTGTTAACCCTCTTCCAATGGATAAATTACATGCCTCCCTCTGTTTTCCTGAATAAATGCTGAGCTAAAAAGCTGTTTAAAGTGGGATGCTTCACTCATAAAAGGAAAAAAAAATCCCAAAAAACTATGTGAGACTCTCAGTAAACACAGGAGCCTAGACAAGTCACTAAAACTTTCTGCACCTCAGTTTCTCCATCCATGAAATGGGGATAATAATACACATTCTCCTACCGCACAGATAATTTCCTGCTACGAGACTATTTACATGAGGACCAAGGGATCTCCAAGGAAAGAAAGGAGGGCCCTTCCAAAATGAATGCTTGTGTGTTCATTCATTCCACAAATACCTACTGTATTGAAGGCCTTCTATATGGCAGGTGCTTGGACATTTCTGAGGACATAATAGAGAGAAGATATGCCAGACTCTATCTGAGCACACTGGAGGCAAGAAAGAATGTCCTTTGGCCTGGCCCGTATGAACCTGTGCCTGATTCCTAGGGAAAGGGGCTATGATTCATAAGTAACTACGATTGTCTGAAAAGTATCCTCACGGTCCTACGGGAGCCTTGCTGTAGGATTCATGTGACAGAGTGTGACCCTGACTTCGGGGCATTAGTGCTCATCAATGGCAGAGACAGCAGCTCTCTGCTGGGCCTTAGGGGCTTTCAGGAGCCTCACCCATGGCCACAGGGAGCTGAAGCGAGAGAGGGGCTGCTACAGCAAATACGATAGTCTGGAGGGCTTAAACAACAGACATTTATCTTTCAGAGTGCTGGAAGTCCGAGATCACAGTGCTGGCAGATTTAGTTCCTGACACAGACCCTCTTCCCGGCTTGCAGACCACTTTCTCACTATGTTTTCACGTGGTGGAGAGAGAAAAGGAGAGATATGTTCTCTCTTTCTTTTCTTATAAGGGTATCAATTTCATCATGGGGGATCCTCATGACACCATCTAAAACCTAATTACTTCCCAAAGACTCCATCTCCAAATACCATCACACTGGGGATTGGAGCTTCAACATACAAATTTTGGGGGGACATAAACATTTAGTTCATAACAGTAGGGAAATGACAGGTGACCCTCAGAGCTAAGAGCTTGTGAAATCCTTTTTCGGAACTCCCAGAAATCACTGTGGGTGAACTTTCCAGGAAGTGCTGGTGGTACCAAAATCAGGAATGAGCTAAGAGTTGGAGAAATGCTGTTCCTGCTGTTATGGTGACTTACCACCAGCACTACTGCCACTACAATGGCTGCTAGTACTATGCTACTACTAGAACTACAGCTAATACTATTACAAACATTTTATTGTTTTTTCTCTTTAGGCACAAGGAAATTCATTCCCTGTAGCTGTAGTAATAGTACTAAACTTGAACCACAGCTGTGAAAAATAAGAGAGATGAAAACCAAGTTAACATGTAAGAAACTGACTTGCAGAATTGTATCAGATACACCACTGGAAATCATATGCCAGACTCAGTTAGTCCTTTCATGGTTGACATGCTTAATCATGGCCTTTTTAAAAATAATAAAAACATTACTCTTAAAAGAGCCAAAGTTAATTCTTTATTTTCCCTAATTATCCTTTTTTTTTTTTGGTGGATATCTTTATGTTGTATCTTTAGTATAACATACATTTTTATCTATGTAAAAAGCATTGTTTCATTCTGTTTTTTGGTTTGTGTGTAAATGGCTGGCTGGATTTCCATAAAATTTGGAGAGTATCATTGATATGATTTGACTATGAAATTCTCTTGGTAGATGTGGTTTGAGTAGTAATTAGAACTCATGCCTCTGCAGACTGAGGAAGAGATACGCTGTTCGGAAGTAAAATCACATGAGAGACAATGATCATCATCCAAAAGTGTGGAAATTTTCACTGACAGGCTGATCTTGGAATTCAGACATTTAAAAAAAAAGGGAAATCAGTGTTTATTATCCAGATTCCAAATTACACTGATTCCCTCAAAACTATCTCTTCAACTTTAAGTGACTGCAGTTTCCACAAACCCATATGTAGTGAAATCACTGTACTTGGATTACACGCAGCCAGATGCATTTCTAATTGATTGTCTGCACTGGGGCATGATCATATTTCCGTAGTGTTGTTAAGGCCCTTATCATACCACACTGGAACAGGGACTTTACTGTTTATCTCTCCGCTTGGACAGGAAGCTTAATGAATCCAAAGATTATTACTGCTGCATCCCTAGCATCATAGCACTTCCCAGCAAAAAGCTGGAGTTACATAAATGTTGGGTGAATAATGTTCACTTATATATTCTATTATCATGTATATTCTATTGCGTCTGATTGCAATTAAAGTGCTCTGAGTGAGTGATATTCAGGAGATAAAATAGATTTGGTGGTTCACTGAATGTGGGAAGAGAGAGAGAGAGCAATTGATATAGGATGACTCCCAAGTGTCTGGATTAAATAATTATAAATACCTGGTGTGATATTTATCTAAATAAAAAATATGAGGAGAGTAGTATTTGGGGGAAAAACAATAGAGCTTATTATTCTCACTGACAGATAAGAAAACTGAGGCTTAGCGAATTAAGTATCATGCCTAAGGTCAAGCAACCAACAAGCAGCCTAGCAAGGATTCAAACCCAGGCAGCTACACAACTGCCCTGACATCTATTATTAAAACATTTCTTGATCTTAGGCCCTGCCTACCTGCCTAGGAGGAGCCATGCATTTCAGCTAATGCAGAACTATAAGAGAGACTCAAATGTCTACCCACTAACACTGTAAGAACCTGTGAGCACAATTAGAAGCTGTGACCAGGACACATCAAGTAGTGTTAGATGTTTCAAAACATCATCAAATTTTTTTTCCAAAGAAAGCATCTTGAGAAATTATTCCTAAATATCTAAGTAAAGAAAACTATACTCCCGCTACTGCCATTAAAATAATAATTAAAAAAAAACCCTGATAACCTCCCCCAACCAAAAAAAAAAGACAGAAAAAAAAAAGGAAGAAATAAAAATAAAAAGAAAATACTCCTGCACTGAAATACCCTGCGTATGTGTGTATACATGTGTGGGTGTCTGTGTGCTTGTTGCTCAATTCTAATTCTATCATTAAATTTTCTTAATTTTATGGGAGAATTTCACAGTATAGGCTAAGAACTTTTAAGTGCTTACAGAGCTTCTCAGACTAAAGGCAACTCAAAGAATCTTACCATCAACATCCATCATTTTATTGTTTTTATTCTAAACTAAGAATATCACTTACTATTACTTGATTCTTAGTAAGTTAATACATTTAAAATGCTCAGAACAATATCTGGCACATAGTAGGAACTTTATAAATATTAGCTATTATTACTGATAATAATCTTTATTCCACCTCCCCACACTATTTATTGAAAAATCTACCCTATCCCAGTCATAGGATTTTGGACTCAAAATCCTGCTGTGCTTACAAATAGCCTTCAGGGAAACAAAGGTTTAAGATAATAATTTTTAAAACTGATGGTAGGAAAAGGATTTTTTAAATTATTAGCATTAGATTGAAAAAATGCTTTTCTCTAAGCCATGTTTAAGGTAAAATTTCTTTTATAAGAAATCAAATTTCTTTCATTGGAAATCAAAATTTCAGGCATAAGCCAATCACATGCCATAATTGAATAAAATTCACTTCAAATTTATATATAACAAAGTACATTTCTTTAACAGGCTTTGAATCACATATTTGTTTAAACAACAGAAAACTTATAAAAATCTTGTATTTAAGATATTACTTTTTAATATCCTTGCATTAAAATGAACATGATTACTTTTTAATATTACTGGAAAGCACCCTATCCCCACTTGTAAAGATATATTTCTTGCGTGATTTTATTATATGCTTAATAATAGTACCTGTGAGCTCAGATTTCTTTTGAATAAAATTGAGTGGAAACAATATCTACCCTAAAGCATCCTTAATGTCATTATAGATGGGTAGGAGTAAATTAAGCGGTATTTAGGCACCAAAGTCTTTAATTTCATTGCATTTGAGTAGGAGTTAGACATTATGAGGTCCAATTAAAAAAGTCGCTAATGTTTTTACATCTGAGTAGGAGTAAATTAAACAAAATCACTCCTGAGCTGCTAATATCATTTTAATTGAATGTCATTCAGTTTCTAACTGCTGTTACAACACTACTGATAATGAGCTGTTTCTACAAAGCATCTGAGACTCTAAGCTGTGGCTGTCGAAAATAAAATTACAAGTTAAGAGATGACAGGGCAAGCACTGGGATGTGGAAAAAGAAGCCAGCGACATGATGACAGTGGTGACATCCTGTTTGATGACATGACCTACATGTATTAAAACTACTGGATCATGGGATCAGAAAACCTGCTGGCTCCAAGTTGGACTGTTATTCCTGGAGGGCCGGCTTTGGAAAACTACATATTCCCTGACGATAAGATTTGTAGACTCTGAAAGCTAAAGCACTTATCCCATTTATTTAGCTACTATAAATTATTCATAAAGTTTGATTCAAAGGAAAATTTGAAGTTTAAACAATAGTTAAGAAAGACACTCTAAAAAAATAGAGTAGTAACTTTAAGACAGCCAAAGAAATGCAAACCTTCAAGTTTCTTCTATACCTAAGGTCATTACTTGAGACTTTGAAAGATTTTAATAGTTGGAGGAGGAAAAATTTTAAAGGAAATCCAGTATGGTATATAAGCCATATGGCATTATTGCTTTATTATTAATGTTGTTATTAATAATAGTAATAATAGTAATAATGTTCCATCGTTATTATTATTTATATTAAAGTCTACAAGTGTTGACTAGGGAAGTGGGAGATTTATGAATGAAAACCACTACTAATCCTTTAAAAATGTTTTTAAAATTATCAAAGAATGTTTATATACATTGTATATGTACATACACTTATACATTTAAATATATATTTATATATACTTAAAAGTCAAAGGCTTATAACATAAAACATCTGTTCCCTATCCCTCCCCATTCAAAATAATGATTTTCAGTTTGTTAGGTGTTTCATTTGCCATTTTCCTTCATATTTCTAAATATTAATCTTATACTGTTATTTCTTGATTTTCAAATTTAGAAGTTGCCTATTGACTTCAAATTATGCAAAATGAGGAATTTGCATTCTTTCTCATCCCCCTTTCTACACTCCTTCTCCTAATATATAAAAGACTTTTTGTTAAATCCATATTTGGTACTGCATTTTTATAACTATGTAAATTGTACATGTACTGTACTAATACTGCAATTCTTTTTAAAATAGTCTTATTTTATTAATCCTGAAATGAATGATAGCCTTTCAAATATATATTTAGTTTTCTAAGAATTTATCACTAATCCTTTTCCAAACTCTCCACAAGATCCATGAAATACCTTTGGGTGTAGTCAAACATATAATGTAACTTCTCATTTTCACCTTTTTTCCCTTAAAACCATCTTCCCTGGACCCTTCTGACATTTGATCTAACCTGGACTGGCTACCTAGGCCTACTTACAGCTATTATCTTATGACCTGTCTGCACCACCCTTGGATTCCTTTATACTTTTGCCTGGTGCAACAGAGACTACTAGTTGCTTTTAATTATCCATTCTTCCCCTCTTTCACAATAGCAAAATTAGTAGTTTTTACCTGGTGACATGGCTGCTGATAATAGAAATAAACCATATGGCTACATTTCGGCCAATGAGATGTAAGTGGATGTGTTATGTAACAGATTTTAGGAACTTAAGAAACAATTTGTATGTGTTCTTTGTCCCTTTTTCTGAAACTTCCTCTATTCTGTTACCTAAAATAAGAATTCCAATTTGAACGAGGCGGATGAGACCTGCCTAGGGATGCCAGAGTGGAGGGTCACTGAGGACAATTATAGAGCAGACCCATAGCTCTTCATACTTCATGATTTTTCAGCGTGAGAAAAATAAATGTCTATCTAGTTTCAGTCTTTCTTTGCAATTTTTAAATTTTTTTTGTTTTTATTGTAGTCAGTTTACAATGTGCAATTTTTTATTGAGACAGAGTTAACATAAAATTCAACATTTTAAAGTAGATTTTGGTATATTCACAAGGTTGTGCAATCTCACCATTACCTAATTCCAGATCATTTCCATCATCTCAAAAGAAGCCCCATGCCTGTTAGCAGCTCTTCCCAGTCCTGTTCTCCCCTATTCCCTGGAAAACACTAATCTCCTTTTTGTCTCTGTGGATTGGCTTATTCTGAACATTTCATATCAATGGAATCATACAATATTCGTCCTTCTGTGTCTGGCTTCTTTCATGTAGCATAATATTTTCAAGGTTCATCCGTGTTGTAGCGGTAATAGTACTTCATCCCCAGTTATAGATGAATAGTGTTTCCTTATATGGATAAATGTGGTATACCCAGCAGCAGCTGGAGATTTGGATTCATCTCTTTTTTGGCTCTTATAAATAATTCTGCTATAAACATATGCTTTTTTGTGAACATATATGTCAATTCTCTCAGGTATATACCTAGAGGTGGAATTGCTGGGTTGTTTGGTAATTCTGTTTAACTTTTTGAGAAACTGTCAAACTGTTTTTCACAGTAGCTGAAGCATTTTACATTCCCAATGCAATATTTGAGAATACCCTTTAATGAATCTTCAGTTAGTGTAATTTTCAACTCCAGAATTTCTATTTGGTTCCTTTTTAATAATTGTTACCTCTTTATTAATATTCTCTGTTATGTTAGGTATCATTCTCATTCCAAAGAACTAGCTTTCCTTTAGTTCTTTGGACATGGTTTCCATTAGCCCTTTGTATATATTTAAAATAATTGATTTAAAGTCTTTGTCTAGTACATTCAAAATTTGGGTTTCCTCAGAGAAAACTTCTCAGTGCTTTTTTTTTCTGTCTATGGGCCGTATTTCTTGTTTCTTTGAATGTCTCTTTTTTGTTGTTCTTGTTGAAAATGAAACTTTGAATAATACAATGTGGCAACTCGGGAAATCAGCTTCTACTGCCCTCCCAAGATTTGTTGTTGTTGCTGCTGCTTATAGTTGTTTGTTTAGTGACTTAACTAAGTCTGTAAAGTTTGTATTCTTTGTCAAGTGTGGCCATTGTAATCTCGTTTTGGACAAATGCCCCTTGGGTAGCAGATTTAGCACTGAGTTCCCAATCAGGCAAAATAAAGACAAGCCTTTTGAGTGGGTCTTCCAGAGAGCTGCAAGACAGATCAAATAAGGACAATTCTTTATAAGTGCGGACTGTTTACTCCTGTTAATGAGAATGTGGGCTATTGTTTTCAAAGCTAATGCTTAGCTGGGAAGTGGGGTGTGGATTTAGGGTAAGTTAACATACCACAAAGCTCACTGTGATTATCAAGAATCAGTTGTTTTTCCTGAAAATCAGAAAGATTCCCGTCTCTCTTCCCCCTCCCCAACTACCACCCAGAAGCAATCACTGTTCTGATTTATATCACAGGTTAATTTTGCGTACTCTAAAACTTCATATAAGTGGAATCATAATTATGTACATTTGAAAAATTAAGCTTTTTATTTTAAGATAATTTTAGATTCACAGGCAGTTATAAAAAATAATACAAAGTGATCTTGTGTAAACTTTACCCAGTTTCCCTCAAGGATAACATTTGGCATAACTGTAGTGTAATATCACAACAAGGATATTGACATAAATCTAGTCAAGATACAAAACATATCTATCACCACAGGAATCTCTCATGTTGTCTTTTATAGACACATTCCCTTACCTTTTGCCCCTCCCCATACTGGAAACCACTAATTTTTTTTTCCAACATTATAATTTTGAATGACATGTGGAAAACTTTTCTCCCCTTATGTCCCTTTCCATCTCCCATTTACAATAAAATTCTAAGTATTTTCTCCAAATGTGTTTAAAATCACTTCATATTATGATTTTTGCTTTATGTATTAGTTTTTTTGGGGGGGTAATTAGGTTTTTAGTTATTTATTTTTAATGGAGGTACTGAGGATTGAACCCAGGACCATGCACTCTACCACTGAGATTTTTGCTTTAGCCATCAAACATAGTTTAGAAAACTCAAGAGAAGGAAAGTGTCTTGTATTTACCTACATTATTGCTAATTGTACTCTGTCTTGTTTCCTGATATTCCAAGGTTCCTTCTTCTATTGTTGCTTTTCTGACTACAGAACTTCCTTTAGCCATTTTTTTAGAGTAGATCTACTGATAACAATTCCTTCTTTTTTCTTTATCTGGAAATGTGTTGATTTCTTCCTTATTAGTGAAGGATATTTTAATTGGGTATAGGATTCTGGGTTCACAATTTTTTTTTTCTTTCAGTACCTAAAAAATATTGTGCCACCTCTTTTTGGTCCATATGGTCTCTGACAAGAAATCTACTGTCACCCCCATTGTTCTTCCTCTGGCTGCTTTCAAGATTTTTTTCTCTCTCTCTTTAGTTGTCTGAAGTTTAATTATGTTTCTTGAATTAAATTTATTTCAGTTTATTCTGTTTGAGGTTTGCAAAGCTACTTGAATATGTAGGTTTATGTCTCTTGCCAAATTTGGGAAGTTTCAGCCATTAATTTTTAAGGTACTTTTTCAGCGTCATCTGTTTTCTCCTCTCCTCTGGGACTCAGATGACTTGAGAATAGATTTTTCTCGATTGTCCCTCAGGTCCCTGAGCCTCTGTTCTCTCTCTCTCCCTCTCTCCCCTTTTTTTCAGTCTATTTTCTCCCTGTTGTTTAGATTGGGCAATTTCTATTGTTCTTTCCTCAAGTTTTCTTATTTATTTCTTCTGTCCCTTTTATTCTGCTGTTGTACTTTTTATTTTGTTTACTGTCTTTTTCAGCTCTATGAACATCCTTGTGGATATATGTATATTTATTCCTTTTGGATAAATTCTTGGAAATGGAATTACTAGGTCATAAAATAGATACATATTTAACTTTTAAAGAAACTACCAAACTACTTTTCAAAGTGCCTGTACTGTTTTACATTCCAACCAGGAATATACGAGTTCTAGTTGCTCCAAATCCTCTTCAATATTTGTTGTTAACAATCTCTTTCATTTTAGCCATTTTAATAAATGTGTAATGGTTTCTTATTGTGGTTTTAATTTGTATTTCCCTGATGAGAAATCATGTTGAGCACTAGTTCATGTGTTTCTTCAAGTGTTTCATCCACCTTTTACTGAGTTGTTGTTGTTGTTGTTGCTTTTATTGAGTTGTAGGGGTTATTCATGTATTTTGGATACAATTTCTTTGCCAGGTACATGTGTTACAAGTATTTTCTCCAAAGATGTGGTCTGCTAGTTAATTTTAACAATAACTATTTATGAGAAGACATTTAAAATTTAGATGAAGTCCAAAATTATAGACTTAAAGTTTGTGCCCCATCAAAATTTTATGTTGAAACTTAACCCTCAGTGTGATGGGTATTTGGAGGTGGAGTCTTTGGAAAGTGATTAGGCCAGGAGGGTGGAACTCTCATGAATGGAATTAGTGCCCTTATCACAGGCCCCAGAAAGATCTCTCATCCCTTCTGCTGTATGAGATTGTAAGGAGAAGATGGCCATATATCAACTGGGAAATGGACTCTTACTGGATCTGCTGGTGACTTGATCTTGGACTTCCCAGCCTCCAGAACCATGAGAAATAAATTTCTGCTGTTTATAAGCCACCCAGTCTGTGCTGTTTTCTTACAGGGGCCCCAAAGGACTATGCTATCCAATTTTCATGTTTTAAATGGCTTTTGCTTTTTCTGTGTTCTATAAGGAAAATATTTGCCTATTGAAAATCATTAAGATTTATTTGATTTTCTTCGAGAAGCTTCATAGTTTTAGTGATTAAAATGTCTTTAATGAGTCCTCAGGTTCTATTGATTGTTTAAGCTCAATGTAGACTCTAGGTTGGAAATTATTTTTTTCTTCAAAATTGCTCCATTATCTTTTGGCTTTCAGAGCTGTTGTTAATACTATTCTGATTTCTGATCCTTAACCTTATAAGATGTTCTCTTTATTAATGATGTTTGAAATTTTATAATGTTATGTCTTGAATTCAGGACTTTAATCGTTTATTCCATTTGGGTTTTTTGTTTTGTTCTATACTGTTTTGTTTTCTTATCAAGTTTTACAAGCTCTTTGTGTACAAAGGATATTAACTCTTTGCCATATATACTGTTATTTTTTTCACCAAGGTGTCACTTGTCCCCTGAGGTTGTTTATGTGTTTGCCATACAGATATTTTAAAATTTTATGTTGTTACATTTCTCAGTTGTTTATTGTGTGGGTTTCTCTTTTCTTTATGAGTGACTCCCAGCTCTGAACTTATACAAATATTCTCCTAATATTTTTCTATTTTCATTGTTTAATTTGAAGTTATAAACACATTGAGTGTGTGTTTATAACTTCAGTTAATTTGGAATTTATTTTGGTGTATGAAAGATGTATGGCTGTAATTTCATTGCTGTTGTTGATTCCAGTCGGATAACTAGCAAAATTTATTAACCATATCATTTCCCTAAAGAAACTTTTCTCCTATTTTATTTTATTAAAAATAAATGTCCCTTTCCCCCTATTGATTTAATTTGTCTCTTGTGTCATATATTTGGTTTTTATTTACTTTGACCAATTTTTCCCTGCTAGTCTTTCTATTCTTCACATCTAAACCATAATATGTAATCAATATTTAGTTTACCTCTTTTTGTGATTTATTCTTATCTGTTTATTCTTTTAGACATTTTCTATTTTTCCTGTGAGGTAAAAAAAAAAATATCTTGTTGGGTTTTTGTTGGATTTGCATAGAAATTTAACTTAGGAATTGACAACTTCATAATATTTAACCTTCTTATCCAGAAATATGCCACATTTATTCATTTATTTAAACTGTTTCATTAATAGCCTTGAACAAATTTGTTTTCTTCATATTGTACACAGAAATTTTTATTAAAATATTTTTAGGCAATTGACTTGGGAAAAACTAACTAGTTACTTACCTCTCATCATACACCCCAAATAAATTTCAGGTGAATTAAATAGCTATGTGTAGAAATGAAATGATAAAAATCATTAGAAAAATATTTAAGGAAATATTTATCTAAACTTAGAATAAGCAAGGATTTCATAGACCTAAAAGTAATACAGAAAAATGCAAAGGAAGCGTCTATAACTTGATTACATAACAATTTAAAACTTTTGCATATCATAAAAATGATGACAAATGAAATCCTGTGAAAAAATATTGGTACAAATATAAAGAACAAATGACAAATGTCCTTTTGGCGAATCAGGTTAATGTTTCTACTTCCTCTCTCTGCTCTGTTCTGAGTTACATCCTCTCTGTAATAGTATTACACATTATCCACTTTCCCATGTGACTTGGCTGATCTTCCAAGTAAAATAGAGAGGGTAAATCTCCTGGCTGGATTGATACAAGGATTGGCCACCTGACTTGCTTTGGACAATGGAAAGTTAGCAGATATGATAAAAACAGAGGCTTGTCATATGCTTGCATAGTTTGGTTTTGCCTCTTGTGCTCTATCACCTGTCTTGGGCATAAGCATATTCTGAGATGACACTGGTCGCAGAATGAGAGATGTGGAACAGACCTGTACCATGGATGCCTGAATCAGAGCTTCCCCAGCTGATCCACAGGCCTACTCAGGAGAAATGGGTGCTTATAATTTCAGCCACTAGGTTATCTTTCGCTATTTAAAACATTACGATGGATATACAGTCACCAATAAAGGACATTTACAAATCAAACAAGGAAATGCTCAAAACCTCAACTGAAAATTAGCAAAAAAAAATACCAAGAATAGATTAATCTTTCTCTTGTGCACTCCCTCTCTAGCTCTCTCTCTTGTCCTCTCTCTCTTTGTCTTTCTGTCTCTTGCTTTCATTTGCTCTCACACACAAGCACAATGTCAATAAACACATGAAACACACATAAAACTATTCAATCTTACTAAACACATTCAGATTAAAATATCAATGATATATTCCTCAACTTCTCAACTTCCTACTGTAATACTTTAGTTGGAACTACCATTATCTCTTTCTAGCCATAAGTGATTACCTGATCTTCCCTGATCCACTCTGATAGTCCAATAATCCATTCTCTAGTTTTTAGCAAGAAGGTACTTCTCAAAAGTCAAATCCAATTATGTCATCACCATGCTAAGCTCCCCAGTTATCTCTTGACCCTTATCTCAAACCGCTCTCATAGTACTATTCATTTCCTTCAGTGCATTTATCTGTTTGTATTTATATTTCAATCTGCATAATTATTTGTTAAATATCTATCTCTTATACCAAATTATGCACTTCAAGAAACCAGAGACTGGATCCATTTTTGCTTGCCAGTGTATACCTAGACAGATACTTAATAAATATTTGTCTAATTAATTAATGAACATTATTATTTTGCAATTAACTGAGAATGATGGAACAAATTTAACACTCAGTGTTGGCAAAGCTACAATAAAGTAAGCACTCTCAGAAAATGCAGCTAGCAGTTTAAATAACTATTATTCTTCTGGAGGGAAATTTTGTAACATACTAGATTTATACTTTAAAAATTTTTTTTAATTTATTTTTTATTGAAGTATAGTTTTTAAATTACAAAAATTTTATTGAAGTATAGTTAAAATTTTTTTAATTAAAACTTTTTTTTCAGATTTGTACTTTTCATGCCCTTTGACCTAGTTACTTCACTTCTAGGAGTTTAATCTGTTTTAATAATCAAGGAAGCACACCAGGGTTATGGAGGCTCAAACAATATATATCATCCAACAGTTAAGATAAACCTAATGTTTATCAATAAATGGTTAAATAAGTTATGTTATAGTCATGTGATGAAAGATTTTGTAGCCATGGAAGACTGCTCATGATACTGTTCAGTGAAACCAAAAAGGAAGATGCCAAGTAAAATATTTAAGAGTATGTATCCTATGCAAAATCAAATCAAATCAAATACATATTCATATAAAACACAAAAAATACACCAAATTTTAGTAAGATTAAATTTAAGGATAAATTCTGTATTTATTTTATTTATATTTTCTTTTTGAGTTCAAATGCATTTTATTTTTAATAAACTAAAAATGGCTTAAAGATTTAAATGTAAGACAACACATGACAAAACTCCTAGAAGAAAACATAGGCAAAACATTCTCTGACATAAATCTTAGCAATATTCTCCTAGGGCAGTCTACCCAGGGAATAGAAATAAGAGCAAAAATAAACAAATGGGACCTAATTAAACTTATAAGCTTTTGCATAACACTGGAAACCATAAGCAAAAAAAAACGACAACCTACAGAATGGGAGAAAATATTTGCAAATGATGAGATGGACAAAGGCTTAATTTCCAGAGTATATAAATAGCTCATACAACTTAATAATAATAAAAAAAAAAACCCAATCCCCAAATGAGCAAAGGACCTAAACAAACAATTCTCCAATGAAGACATACAAATGGCCAACAGGAACATGAAAAAATGCTCAGCATCACTAATTATCAGAGAAATGCAAATCAAAACCACCATGAAGTATCACTTCACACCACTCAGAGTGGCCATCATTCCAAAGTCCATAACCAATAAATGCTGGAGAGGGTGTGGAGAAAAGAGAACTCCCCTACACTGCTGGTGGGAATGTAGTTTGGCGCAGCCGTTATGGAAAACAGTATGCAGATTGCTCAAAAAACTGAAAAATAGACTCACCATATGATCCAACAATCCCACTTCTGGGTATATATCCAGAGGGAACTCTAATTCAAAAAGATACGTGTACCTCAATGTTCACAGCAGTACTATGTACAATAGCCAAGACATGGAAGCAACCTAAATGTCCATTGACAGATGACTGGATGAAGAAGCTGTGGTATATTTACTCAATGGAATACTACTCAGCCATAAAAAAGAATAAAATAATGCCATTTGCAGCAACATGGATGGACCTAGAGATTGTCATTCTAAGTGAAGTAAGCCAGAAAGAGAAAGAAAAATACCCTATGATATTACTCATATGTGGAATCTAAAAAAAAAAAAAAAAAAAAAGACACCATGAACTCATCTACAAAACAGTAACAGACTTGCAGACATAGTAAACAATCTTATGGTTACTAAGGAAAGGGGGTGGGAAGGGATAAATTTGGGAGTTTGAGATTTACAAATGTTAGCCACTATATGTAAAAATAGATTTTTTTAAAAAGTTTCTTCTCTATAGCACAGGGCACTATATTCAGTATCTTATAATAACCTTTAATGATAAAAAATATGAAAACGAATATATGTATGTATATGCATGACTGGGACATCGTGCTGTAAACCAGAAACTGACAGCCTGTAATTGATTGTACTTCAACAAAAACAAATAAATAAATAAAATTTAAAAAATATTTTTAAAAGCAAAAAAAAATGCATTTTATTTTTAGACAACCTATATGACAAGTTTTTTTTCCTCTAAAACAATACCTCTGCTCCAAATAAATCAACATTAAAATAAATGAAGAGCTCAAGATGACATCAGTCCCATTTATCTAAGTCCTCGTGTTGTGTAGATGAAGAGCAATGACTAGCCAGTTATGACAACAGGTGATTGATCCAAAGTAACAACCAAATTTATTAACATTTTTCCATTTCTAAACTGCCCTTAATAAAAATCATATATGGAGTCGCACCACCCTCACAGTAGTCCGGCAAAGCCACCATGCAATCTGGATATATGTTTTCACCAATAAAGAACTGATAGCTTTTGAAATTAGCAAGGATGTCCTTGATTTGTTTTACAGCCCCTGTCATAAAACGTTTTACTCTTTCTGGTCTCTGTAATATTTCCAAAGTGGGATTTTCTCCACTTCTCATTTGATATTTTCATGGATTCCTTGCAAGATATCCATGCTGAGAACCCCTGTCTACAGTTTCCATGGCATGAGAAAGTCCACTTTTCCGGCTGGTCACTCAGAATTCCTTCCCCAGCCTCTGGACTTTCCATGGCCCACTCCTTCACTGGCTCACTTAACTCCCTGAGTAAGTCCACTTGGGCAGAATTCAACCCAGCCCCAGGGATGGATCCATCTCATCTGATTCAATCTGATCCACAAGAAACATTCATGCATTTTTTTTCTCTGCCACAGGTAGAGGTTTCACTTGAAAAGCCCATCACAATTTCCAAAAAATAAAAATAGAATCCAGGTAATAAAATAAAGTCTATCTTTTTCACCTCTTTTTTGCTTACTCTAGTTTCATTTGCTCATAGGGTGCCATGTGCAGAGACCTTGCACCTAGCGCTTTAGACTAAACTTCCTAGTGCCAAATGGCTGCACTTCTCACTTTAGCTTGGAAGACCACGTGCAGAAGCACTGTGCACGGGACACTGCGATTCAAGATGATGACGGCATGCCACATGTAGAGATGCTGCATCCAGCACTCAGATCTGGAGCTATGATAACGCAGCTGTGCCCTACCCACAAGAACTACCCCCATCCCCTGCCTCCCTGACAAGAACTCTATAAAGCAGCTTCACCAACAGCCTGTCAGGAAGACTGCATACATTATTTGTTTTTAAGATTGTATACTCCAGAGCCCATGTTCACATCTCTCCATTCTTTGATCAAAGAATAAAGTCTTCCTTTGCTTTTGAACCATACTTGGTCACACAGCACCAGGCAGGAGGACCCTCTTCAGGCCTGACTTGGAAGGTCGGAACAAAATTTTGTGGACACAGATGGCCTTTTCATCTGCACCTATCCAATAGGTTCCGGTACACGAGCAGGAGCCACGCAGTGGCAGTCTTGCCCTGTCTTGTCAGTAGTGCTGTCCTCCTGACCCTTGTACGAGTCAGTAGCAGCTGCACCAGGGCTTTCACCTTCCTTGCTGGCTTCCTGGGGTCAACGGTAATATTCTCCATAGTTTTCAACTTGTGGGTTGATGAAGGTTGATAAAAGAAAGTGGCCAGTCCCGTGAGGCAAGAGGCAAGCTGGGAAAAGGCCTAGGTAATGAGGACTGCCTGACAAAACGGAATGAGGACCCTTGATCTGAGTTCAGGAAAAGGCACCAGGGACGCCCAGGTGGGAAAGGACCCCAAGGTGTGTATGCAACCCATGACTTGACCTCTTCCGGTCAGCACTGGTTTCTCTTAAGTGGGCTGGGGAGCCTGTGAGCCACTTCCAAGACCAGGAACTCCATTATCAAGAAGCCCTATGAGCTGCTGGCAAGAACAGAAAATACCCACCAACCTACCTCTCTTCTAATCTCTTTTCCAATACTATCACCCTAGCCCATCCTTCTAATCTTTCAAGTTCCTTCCCTTCTCTGCTTGTGAGGCAAATCTCGGGTGATTTTTTTTTTTAATCAACTGAGGCTCTATGGACTCTCCTCCTGGTACCAGCACAGACACCAGCTGCCCCAGTGAGCCTGTGTGGTCCCCATGGGAATCCTTTGTGCTTTTAATTCTCACCCTGTGGGAAGTCTGAAAACTCCTTTTCAGCTGAAAGGAGGAAAAAGACCCCCATGTCAGATAGCTGTGCCACTCCTTAGTGGATCAAGTTGGTCAGGAACCAATGTGGCTAAGCTGCTGTGGCCCAGAGGCCATCCTGTCTAACCTCCTGTGGTACATTCTGAGGAGGCAATAACTATCTCAAGCACAGGCTGTTACAAATTTAAAGGGGAACTTCAGAGTTCACGCCATTTGAAAGCCCCCTATTTTGAGGAACAGGATTTCTTTTGAGGAATCCATTAACAATTTGGTGCTGGTTCAAAATTTCCTGAACCCGGAATCTTATTTGGGTCAGATCTTATGGCATTTGTGTGCCAACAAATGATTCCAACCGCCCCCCCCCCCCCCCATCAGTAGTTGGAAACAAATCCAAAACAGAACATCTAAGGAATGGGGAACCAAATGTCTATCATACTGAAGGACAGCCCCTTAGGGTGTGTCCTGTAGAATCATTTAATCTTCTATGTAATACAGTCAGGCCCCAATACTGGCGGGGAGTTGGGGGAAGTTAGTCCATCAATGGGTCACAAACTAACATGACTTACCTAGGCTTCATTCTCACAGCATGTCAGAGAAGCCTACCCCAGGAAAGCAAAGAAGCCATCTGCAGCCTTGTCCCTCCTAAAACCAGAAGACAGCTTAGGGCTTTCCTGGGGATGGCTGGGTTTTGCTGCATTGGGATCCCTAACTATGGTCTAATAGCTAGGCTTCTATATGAAATACTGAAAGGAAAGGATGATGATCCTTTTGAATGGAATTCAGAATGTGAAGAGGCCTTTCAAGAACTGAAAAAGTAATTACTTCAGGCTCCTGCCCTGGCCCTCCCAGATTCAGCTAAACCCTTTGACATTTACATTTATGAGAGAAGGGGAATCACCAAGTGGGGTATTAGCTCAAATAGTGGAACCCCTTACTTGGGTGGTTGCTTATTTCTCTAAACAATTAGAACAAACCACTAAGGGACACCCTCTTTGCCTATGAGCAGTAGCAGCTGCTACAACTCTGCTAAAGGAGGCTGAAAAGTTAATGTTTGGTTAGTCAATCACTACATGGACCCCATCCACACCGGATTCAGGTTTTAGTAAATTCTAAGGGAACAGAATATCTATCCCCCAGAAGGTCAATTCAAGTTCAGGTTATGCTTTTAGACAACCTAGTGGCTACCATAAAAACCTATCACATACTATATCCTACCACCCTGCTACCTTTAGAAACAGGGTTCCTGGAGCATGACTGTACAGAAACCATAGACATGATCTATTCCAGCTGCCTCAATCTAGTAAGTGAGATGCTCCCAAATGCCAAAGAGGAATAGTTCACAGATAGCAGCATTTTTATGAGAAAGGGGAAAAGGCTGGCAGAATACACAGCAACTCCCAGACCCAAATCATAAAAGCAAGAAGCCTACTCCCAGGGACTTCTGCCCAAAAGGCCAAGCTCACAGCCCTCACGTGAGTCTTAGAGCTCAGGACAGGGGAGATCTTAAATGTTAACACAGGTTCCTGGTATGTGTATGCATCCTACACACATGGGGCCCATTTAGAAGGAAGGAGGTTTGCTTATAGCAGAGAATAAACAGGTGAAACATGGTGAAGCATACTGAAGCTCCTGGAAGTAGTAAGTTTCAGAAAAAGGTGGCAGTGATCCACTGCAGGGGTCACCAAAAGGGGTGCAGAGGTCTAGTCTGGGGACACAGACTGCTGAAGGGGCAGGTCTAGTCACCTGGCAACTACTCCTCATACCTCGAAGGCCAGATCCACCCAAAAATTCTCCAATCTACACGAAGGAAGAATTGGACAAATTCCGAAAATGGGGCTTTGGTAGAGATCTAGGAGGCTGCGGATGGCAGTTTAATGAACACGGGCAATCCTTCTCTCCCCAAACCGCAGCTTGTCAAGCCATCAAGGAGTCTCATCAAGGCACTCACTGCAGGAGGGAATCTCTATATAACTGGTTAGTTGACATCATGGTAACTCCTGCCACGAAAAGTAATAATCCCAACATAAGACCCCTCAGAGGCCCCTGGGCAAGGCCCATTCAGACCAGAGGCAAATATCCTGGAGTCGACTGGCAGATTAATTTCACTGTCATGCCACGAGTGCCAGGCAATTTCAGGTATCTTTCGGTGCTAGCAGATACAATTTTCTGGGTAGATAGAAGCACTCCCCGCTACAACTGAAACAGCAGCTGAAGTGGCTAAAGCATTACTAAAAGAAAGAATCCCCAGGTTTCAACTCTCAGGATCCCTACAAGGCAATAAAGGTCCAGCCTTTAAGTATCAAGTGACAAGGGGGTATAACAAGTGCCCTAGGCGTAGTATGACCTTGCACTCAGCCTGGAGACCTCAATCACCCAGGAAAGCAGAGAGGTCCAATCAGACCTTGAAGCAGGCTTTAGCCAAGTTAAATTAGGAAATTCAACAAAGTTGGATTACCCTGCTACACATGCGGTTAGCCCCAAGGGGTAAGTTAAAGTTAAGCGCGTTCGAATTCATGTATGGTAGACCCATTCCCCAAGCCCGAGAGAAGGAACACTTTAACCCCCTTGAAATGGAACAGCTCAGCATGTCCTCCAGGTAGGAGAAGCCATGAAAGCTCTCAGGGCATATGGTAACTGGGTGCTGCCTGCACCCACCAACCTGGCCCTCCACCCTTCCCGTCAGGAGACTGTGACCCCAAAAACCTCGAAAACCAGTAGCCCACAAGATCAGCTGACTCCTATGGGGAATGGACCCCACTTGTTGATCCTGACCACCCATTCTGCCCTGAAGTTACAGGGATCACTCTGTGAGGACATCACACTCAAGTGAAGAGGGCTCCCAAGCTCCAACCTCCAGAGAGACAACCTGGGGCAACGGACTCCCTTGACTACTGGTGTGAACCTTTCTCTGACCCAAAGCTTCTCTTCCAAAAAACAACAGAAGTGTGACTGGGGAGATTCTGGCCACGACAGTGAGCCTCAAAGTGCACACTATTGCCTACAGGCAAAAGACCTGAGATACCTTCATTTCTTATGAAACATTTGACATGTGACCATTATTCTGTTGCTAATATTTGGGGGATGAATCTTAAATTGCCTGGTGTCCTTTATCTACACAAAAGTTAGAGAAATGGTGGTCTCTCCACGATAGACCTGTCAGGGCTGAGGCCTGGTGACAACTCAACACGTCTAAAGGCGGCTGGGGAGACATTCTGTTCCTCTACCCGCGCTGATGACAACGCCAAATCAGCAGGAAGCAGTTACAGGAGCCAGACCTGCGCCCCTCAGCGCCCTTCCAGAACCAGGAGCAGGACGAAAGACAGGAGGGATTTGCTGTCCTCAAAGCCCACTAACAGTTCTCAGGAAATAAAAATAGAATCTGGGTAATAAAATGAAGTCTAACCTCTCTTTTCCTTTGTGCTTAGCCTAGTTCCATTTGCTCATAGGGTGCCGTGTACAGAGGCCTTGCCCCCGACTCTTCAGACCAGTTTCTCGTGCAAAATGGCGGGTGACTGCCTCAGCTCAGCCCGCCAGCCCCGTGCAGAAGCCATGAGCAACACCACGCCTGCGCCCAACCGGCAAAACTCTGCCCCTCCCTCCCTACGCGAGAGCCCTTTGTAGCCCCGCCCACAGCCTGCCCGGACAGCATGTTCTCTCCAAGTTGAGCTCACACCCCTCCATTCTCTGATTTAAGAGTAAAGCTTTCCTTTGCTTCTGAGTGGAACTCTGACTCCTTCTATTGGCTCGGATGACACTACTTTGGCTGGTAACAGAGGTACAGTTTTCTTCCAGTGTGGCCACACAGTCCTTTTGCTCTCAAATCTCCAGGAGATACTGGGCTTCTTGAATGGTCCGTTTCAAACACCTTTTCTCACTTGGCTTAACTGAGGCACAGACTCCTCCAACCTTTCCCTCATTGGGGGAGAGAGAGAATGCATAGAACACCAATAACTCTTCAAATAAATCCTCTTTTTTCCTTTACAACTTCAGACATTTTATATCTTTAGATGGAGTAATAGGCTAGAGGTCCACAAACAGTTTTCAGTCACCACTTTGGCAAGTCCTTCCTGATACTCTAGTATTGAATTTGGAATGCCATGAGCTTTGACACTTACTGGCCACCAGGTCTTCTCCAAAAATCAAGGCAGAAATTGTGCCATGTTAACATCTTATTGCACTGAATACAAAGTGTTTGTATTCTGGCACAGTGAGAAGAAAAATACTGCTATTTATAAAAACTAACTGCATCTGCTACTTCTTTTTATCTTACAAGGGGAATGCCATAGTTACCTCAGTGAAGATGGATTTTTTTTTTTTTTGAAGACGGATTTTTTAACGACTTAAGAAAATAACCTGAGGGACATCTTTTATTTGAAAAGGTGATTCTGGCAGTTCTGCAAGAAGGTGAATCGAAGAGTGCTGATGTGTTTTGCTCAAAAGGTGAGAGGAATTCTTGAGTTTCCCAGGAAAAGAGGGGCATAAGTGCCTGGAAAAGGAACTCAGTGGGGAGCTGTGAAGTGGTTTGTTAAGAGAGAGGGCCCAGAAGCCTATTGGGAGGTCATGGCCCAAGGAGAAAGGATGATTAATGACAGGGATGGTCAAGGGAATTTAAAAACAAGGATGCCTAATATTAATTGTTGAAGTGTTTAGCCCCAAGCCTTTATTAAAAGTGGGCTATAGATACCTCGAGTTAGAGGTATCTTTGGAAGTTAAAGCAAAAAGGGCCTTGTGCAATGTTTGGGATGATGTTAAACACAGGAAACAAGTAGAACAAGTGGGAGCAGGAAATTATAATGAGAGTTGACCATGAGACATGAGTCTTGGTGAAGGCACTAAGCTTCCCACAGAATGAGATTGGAAGGTCAGGACACTTAACGTTTTTCTTCATTATGAAATTTTGAGAAACACTAAAAAACAGCAATTAGATCTTTGTTACTCATCATTCAGTTTCAAAAACCATTGAGTTTTTTTTTTTTAATATTTAAGGAAAAAGTACGTTCATAAGGATAAAGGACAAACAAGGAGAGCTCATCTGGGTTACAGTTGCAAAATGGGTGATTGCGAGGTTATCATAAGGTTCTAGGAGTAGTGGTAGAGTCAGCTCATTTACATATCAATAACTTTTCTAATGAGAGATCTATTACACCTAAAAGACTTTTCCCTGAAGAAGTAATTCCAATGTCCCCTAATCCTCACCCATTGCTAACTATTTGGGGAAGATGTGTTTTTGTTTATTATGTCAGATGTATTTATCAGTATATATATGCATTTGGTAAGGCACTGTATAGAGTACACAGTAGTCTTAGAAACTAGCTCAATTTTCTCCAGGTGTATAGATCCCTAGTATGTCATTTCGTCAGTTAGAATGTCTTCAGTACCCTAAAACTGGTTTAAACAAACAAAAAGCACATTTGTTAGCTTGCATATCACGAAGTCCAGAGGCAGAATGGATCTGAATGTCATAAAAAATCCAGGCACTTTCCATCTTTCCATTGTGCCATGGTCAGTCAGTGTTTTGACTTTCCTTATCTTGTCCTTCATGTTTAGAAGTTGGCCCTTGGAGATCTAGGCATCACATCCTCACATGGCAGTATCAACAAGAAGAGAAAGAATTTTCCCTCTCTTGTGTCTCATTAGAGAAGACAACCATTCATAGACATCCTCAGCAAATTTCCTACCAGAGCCCACTGGCCAAGACTGAGTCACATTTTCATGCCCTAGCTGCAAGGAAGGCTGGGAAAACATCCAGTGTTTTAACATTTATCTCAGAAATGGGCTCTGCCTAAGGGAGATGTAGGTTAGGAATGAGTATTAGTAGACAACCATCAGTGTATGTCACCATCATTTAAAAAGTATATAAGATTAAATAAGTGTATTTATTTCTATTGCATGCTAATGTACACCTGTGGTGTTCAAAGCAATGTCAAGATGATGCCAACACAGTGCTCTTAAAGCTACTATGTAAGAGCAGCAAGTCCCCAAGTAATGAACTGTAGAGTGTTTATGACTATACCAGAGAAGGTCAAGGTGTAGAGAAAAGAACCCAGGACTGGAGTTCAGAAGACTGAGTAGGCCTGGCTCTGCCCCTTGTCCAGACTGACACTTGTGCAAGTAATCCAATCTTTAAAGTTTTGGTTTCTTAATCTGTAATTATCTGTGGAATAAAGGTATTTTTGTGTGCCTTGATTTCTCTTTATTCCAATAAGACCTCAATTTTCCTTCATTGTTTGTGATTTTGGTGGGTCTGCTGCCTGCACTACTCTGGCCAAAGGATGAGAGCAGAGAATCCCAGTCTGGCCAACTAAAATCTTGTCTTGAATCTGGACAGAATGTTTGAATAGCTCTAGTTAGGAAACCTTTCTTAATGCCCCCATGTCTCAGTGGCCAGGACTGGGTCATGGGTGTGAGGAACAGGATGATCATGAGTGCAAAGGTGCTGGGGAGTTGACTACAATAGCCACCACATTTGCATTTAATTGAACGGATAGTCAAATATATTGCTTTGTTGAATTCTTGCTTTTAAGAATCCTAATATGTCTAATTCATAATTTCATAGGCCTTTAAAACTGTTAGCTTAGTGCTGTGATTCCCAAACATGGCTGTTCACCCATGTGAACCCAACAAAAACAAAAACAAAAACAAAAACATAAATGAAAACTGAGCAAACCTCCTTCCTCTCCAAATATTCTGATTTATAGATCTGGTATAGGGCCTAGGAATTTGTTTCAAAAACACTTCTTAAAAATGATCAACATCGCTAATTATCAGAGAAATGCAAATCAAAACTACCATGAGGTATCACCCCACACCGTCAGAATGGCCATCATTCAAAAGCCCACAAACAATAATTGCTGGAGAGGCTGTGGAGAAAAGGGAACCCTCCTACACTGTTTGTGGGAAGGTAGTTAAGTGCAGCCTCTATGGAAAACAGTATGGAGATTCTTTAAGAAATTAAAAATAGACTTACCATATGATCCAGCAATCCCACTCCTGGGCATATATCCAGAGGGAATGCTAATTCGAAAAGGTACATGCACCCTAATGTTCACAGCAGTACTATTTATAATAGCCAAGACATAGAAGCATCCTAAATGTCCAGCAACAGATGACTGGATAAAGAACTTTTGGGGTATATATATATATATATATATATATATATATATATATATATATTACTACTCAGCCATAAAAAAGAATAAAATAATGCCATTTGCTGCAACATGGATGCATCTGCAGATCATCATTCTAAGTGAAGTAAGCCAGAAAGAGAAAGAAAAATACCATATGAAAAAAGACACAAATGAACTTATTTACAAAAGAGAAATAGACTCACAGACATAGAAAACAAACTTACAGTTACCAGGGGGAAGAGGGGTGGGAAAGGATAAATTGGAAGTTCAAGATTTGCAGATACTAACTACTATATATAAAATAGATGAACAAGTTTCTACTGTACATACAGCACAGGGAACTATATTCAATATTTTGTAGTAACCTATAATGAAAAATATGAAAATGAATATATGTATTAATATGTATGACTGAAACATTATATCGTACACCAGAAATTGACACAACATTGTAAACTGACTATACTTCAATAAAATAATTAAATTAAATTAAAAAAACAAAAACACTTCTTAAGGTTTAGCAATTAGTCCTTTGGGTATTATCTAGTCCAGTTACTTTTTTTGCATGAGAGAAAACTGAAAACTTGAGTGGTTCAAGTGACATGGGTGCCTTTCCCAACTTTCCAGGTGTGTAAACAGGTACAGGTGAATGTATCTTTTTGCCACCAGAACTAAGACTTTCTCTGGTGTCAGAGTCATCCTTGAAAAGCCTCCATAGTGGATTCAATTCAATTCGAAAACAACACACAGACACACACACACACACACACACACAATGTTTTTATCTTTTGTCTCTTTCTCCTACACAGGAGGGAGTAAACAATATCAGATTAACTGCTTAATTAAGGTATCTGGTTAGACAGAATCTAGTTAAGGGAGATTTCATTTAAATCAGAGCAATAATGATTTAAGTTTTCTGCTAGAAAGACAGCATCAGTGAGGAAGCAAATTGCTTTCATCTGTACAAGTTGAATTTATTTCAGCAGCATCCTCTTAGTTCTTCAAGAAGGAAATATAAAATTTTCCCAACTTAAAAATAATCTTGTAATTACTTATTTGAATCTGAAGTCATTTGACAGTTATGCTTAATTGTGCAGATAATGTCTTTTATTTTTAACCTCCCGAATCATTGGCAGTGTTTAAAAGAAGGAATTTTATAAACCTTTCTGTGACTTTTATATTATTTTCTGATTTTTAAATCTCTTTTCCTTCATGATAAAAGATTGTTTAAACTTATCAAAATCACTTTGATTTTACACCTACAGTTAAGATCCTAACATCTAGATTTTCGACACTTATAAATGCTTTAATAGATACATGGACAGTAATTTAGTTTGACTTAAATGTAATAATCGAGCCCATTTATCTAGGCTGACAAGATTTCATTTCTTAATGATCTTTTATTGTAAATTTATTTGATTTCCTTTAATATATTATCTCATTTCTCATAGCCTTTCCTTTAGAGAAGATATGAATAATTTTGTATGGAATTATGAAGACTTGGCCTTGATCTGACAGCTCTGAGAGGCACTGAATATCTCCACCCTTTTAAACAAATTACATAGTTTGATAACAAAGTCCCAAGAAGAAGGGAACATTAGTTTATCAAGAAGTTATTCTAAAAGACACCAAGGATTGTGCTTCTAGGGGCTCTTGTTTTCTTTGCAGGAACGGGAACCAAAATAATTAGGCCAATCTGACTCCAGTTCTATATTTTCAACTGCCTATTTGAGCTCTGAGTATCACATAGTCAAATTATGCTCAATGTTCAGTTATAAAACTAAGTATACCTTCTTTTCTCCAAAACAACCTACCCCTTACAGTTTTATTTCCATTAATGATATCATCATCCATTCAGTCAGTCAAGCTAAAAAGTAACAAGACATTTTGGAGACCTCCCTCTCTCCAAAATAGTCAACCTATCACAATGTCTTTACTCCCATAAATTCCAAATAGTTCTCAAAACTGTCCCCATTTCTCCATTCCTTCTGTTATTATCCTCATGATTCTTGTCAGTACAGTCATTACAACTTCCTACTTGGTTTCCCGGCCTCCAGTCTCACCCCACACCACCATGCTAGTGCACAAATAGGGAACTACCAGTCTGACTTAACTCCCTATCTGAATAGTTTTCATTGGCTCCCTATTGCCTACAGAACTAACTCCAAAGGCCTATGAAGCCCTTTGGGATCTGGCTCCAGCCTAGTTCCCCAACTTCATCTCTTGTCATTTTTCCCTCATGCCTCCCCTCCTAACTCGTACTCTCCATCTTTAAAGAGTAAACTCAAGTATCACCTCCTTTGATGATGCCCCAGCACAAGTGGCCTTGGTCCGCACTGCACTTTGAACCCTGTGTGTTCCTCAGAGGTGCTATTTACTCATTACTATTATTATTCATTTATGTCTCTCTCCTTCACTGTCTGTAAGATCCTCAAGAGGAAGTACTGTACTCTATTCATTGTGTCAGTTCCTAGCACAATGTTTGGTATGATAATTACATAAATGGATATTCACTGAATGAAGAGTTGAATGGCTAAATAAGCTCCAAAGGGTTGTTTAAATTATTTCTTTTTGCAAGATGTCTTCCAGTTGTCTCTGTGAAGCATAACTGAAATTTGCTATTTATTATATTTGGGAAATGGCATTTGATCTATGTGTCACAATTCCATAATAGATAGAAATGCCAAAACGAGGTGGCAATTCAGAAACCTATAGTTGCATACACATAGACTGTTGGAAATTTTGATACTTTTTAGAGACCTGGTTGCAAAATTACATTTTCTTTCTCCTCCCAGCCCCACCCTTCCTATAAACACGCTATACATGTTTGTTTATGTTGTAGAGAAGCCTTCTGTATTGCTTTCCCACCCTCCTAGTTTTATTGATATAATTAACAAATAACATTGTGTAAACTTAAGGTATACAATGTGATTATTTGATATACATATACATTATGAAATGATTACCACAAAAGATTAGTTAACACATCTGTCATCTCACAGTTACTTTAATGTATGTGTGTGTGTGCGCGCACACACGCGTGTGGTGAGAACATTTAAGATGTACTCTTAGCAAAGTTCAAGTATACAATAAATACAGCATTGTTAACTATCATACTGGGTTTTGCAAAAGTCTGTCATTTCTGCAGAATCAGGTTGGTAAGCATCCCTTCCATTACTCCCAGGATGTGAGGCAACTTGGATAAACACATGCAATCAAAATGCTGCAGGTTTTTCTGTGAATGGAAAGACAGCACCTTGATAATCTGCTTATTTACTTATATCCCATCTTGCTTAAAACAGATTTTAAACAGTTGATTGTTTTAAAATACTGCATATACACCTATTGAAGTAAAGGAGAGGATCCCCTAAACTTAGAAACAATTTCTCAAAAATACATGACAAACATGAAAATAAGCCTAAAAGATAGTTGGCCACTCATCAGGGAGCATCCTAATTTTATTTACAATTATACTATAACCTTTTAATGGTTAATGGCCAGATTCACCTGTCACTCAGCTGAGTTTCCAGATTACATAAAATCACTTAGCTGAGTAGGAAGGTTGGGAGATTTCCAATAATAGTAAATAAAGTCCTTATTTTCTTTTGGTTCTCAGCCTTTAGGGTTGCCTTAAGGAAACCATAATTTGAAAAACCAGAAGCAAAAATAGTTTAAGGGTCATATTACAAAGTACCAAGTAAAAGAGGTTTATACTTGAGAGATCCCAAAGATTCCATATGTAATTGGATTTGTATTTTTTAATTAAAATTTAATTTTTCTCACTGGCAATTTAAATGTAAGATAGTTTCGCAGTAACATGGATGGACCTAGAGATTGTCATTCTAAGTGAAGTAAGCCAGAAAGAGAAAGAAAAATATCACATGATATCACTCATATGCGGAATCTAAAGGAAAAAGACAGAAATGAACTTGTGTACAAAACAGAAACAGAATCAGACACAGAAAAAAACTTATGGTTACCAGAGGGGGAATGAGGTGGGAAGGGATAAATTGGAAGTTAGAAATTTGCAAATATGAACTACTATATATAAAATAGATAAAAAAAAGTTTCTTCTGTATAGCACAGGGAACTATATTCAATATCTTGTAGTAACCTATAATGAAAAAATATGAAAATGAATATATGTATGTTTCAGTATGACTGAAACATTATACTGTACACTGGAAGTTGACACAACATTGTAAACTGACTATACTACAATAAAAAATGTAAGATAGTTTCAGTTATTTATAGAAGGGCATTGCATTCTGTAAAAGCCTGGGGAAGAACTAATGTGACAATAAAATTAATTTTTCTTCCTTAAATCAGCTTTCTGTTTCAAAAGAAGAATAGGTGACAATTTTGTTAAAGATATTTTTATTATCTTAGTATTCAAGGCCATTCACAATGTAGTCCCCAAGTGAGCTTCCTTGAATGCCATCACCATACCTGCTCCAAGGAGAACTCATTGCTCCCTTGATAGTCCAGCAAGCTTCTTAAAATTCTTTTTTCCCCTCTTTTATTCATATATAACATACCTTAAATGCACATATATTTACTGTGCAGCCTAATAATTTTTCACATTTCCACCAGATCAAGATACAGAGCATTTCTAGCACCCCAGCATGTGCCTTTGGGCCCCTACTTAGTCAATATCCCATCCCCAGAGTTAACCACTCTTCTATCACAATAGATTTATTTGACTAGTTCTTGAACTTCATGTAAACAGAATCACATAGCATATACTCTTTCGTGTCTGACTTTTTTCCCTTAACATAATATCTTTGAGATTCATCCACGTGGTTGAATATAGAAATAATTTGTCCCTGTTATTGTTGTATAGCATTCCATTATATGATATCTCAAATATATGTTATTTATTTATGCAGTCTACTGTTAATGCATATTTTGGCTCTATTTTTTGCTATTATGAAATAGCTGCCACCAATATTTTTGAACATGTCTTTGGGTAAATGTATTCTCTCATTTCTCTTAGGAACATAAATAGAAGAGGACATGTTAGGTCATAGCATAAGCATATAGTTAGTTTTAGTACCTTAGTAAAGACTGACAAATAATTTTCCAAAGTGGTTGTGCCAGGCTGTGAAATTTTGCTGGGCAACAATAGTTTCTGTCATCTCTATATCCTCAGGGTCTAATGTAATATTTGGCACATAGCAGATACCCAGTAAATGAATGATAAGGTATTAGATGTATGAGTAGGATTCTTTGGTTGCAAATAAAAGAACTTCCACTCAAGTTGCTTCAGATGATTTTACCTCCTGGGTGAAGCCAATACCTCACTCACATAGCTCACAGCTGTCTTCCAAATCTTTCAGGCACCCCTGCTTGGTGGACCCAAGTCACATACGAACCCTAGCTACAAAGGAATCTGGGAAATGTAGTTTCAATTTCTAGTCTTTATAGTACAAGAAGGTGTGCCAGAGGGCTTAGAGATGATATTGGATGAGCCATTATGTGGATTCTGATACAAAAATTAAACGGTGGGCTAGGAAACAGTGAAGAAGTCAAGCCAGGGCTGCTTTGGAGGTCTAGAAAGCAGAAACCAATTCACATTTCTTTTAAGGATATCACTCTTCCTTTTATGATAACGATTCGAAGTCTGCAAAAAAGAGTATCTAGTTGGCAAAGATCAAATCACATGTCCATTTCTTGAGTAGGAGAAAACTTACCCGACAGTCTCACCAAAATAAGAGTCCATGGAGAAGTAGCTCCCCAAAAGGAAATGGAATGCTATTGCCGAGATGAAGGAATATGTCCTTTGGAGTAAAAACCTACAAGTGCCCACTACAGTTTAAAAAATAAGGAATGATAGTTTGAATATCCAAGTTACTTTTCACACATTCTGCCAACAACCCCTTGAATTATAGCAGTTAGAGACAAAGGGGACCTAAGAGAGGTATTTTATGGGATCAGGTGTAATTTAGTATAACTTACATACAATAAACTCACCCTTTTTTAACAGTAGAGCACCATAATCAATATATGAAGTATTTCCTTCACTCCAGAAACTTCCCTCGAGTCCCTCTCTCACCCCTAGCCTGAAACCCCAACCTCTGGAGACCACTGTTTTGATTTCTGTCCCTATAGTTTTGCCTTTTCCAAAATGTCCTATAAATACAAATATATAATATGTAACTTTTAATTCTGACTTTTTTCATTTAGCCAAGCAATCATTTTGTTCAGTAGTTTTCAGTCTCCCTCCCCCTCCACTAGGAACATTTTCCCCCTCAAAAAAACTTTCATGCAGAAACTTAATGTTTGAGACAGATAAAAATGAATTGCTTTAAATTAAAAAAAAAAAAAAAAAGATGGATTGCTCTCATGAAATCAGGGTGAGGAGCCCAAGTCCAAAGTTCTTTCTGATAAAGGACACTGTAATTTGCTCACGGAATTTTATTTATTCCGTGTATCCCCAAGTCACAATCAGTTCAGAACCTCTATGCTTTTTCAAAGTAGGTTTCTTACTGCAAAAATGTTCATGAAGCATTGTCCATGGAGGAAAACATGGCCTGGCAAAACTATCAGAAATGCTAAAAAGATTTCTAGCTCTTAAAGTTTGATTAAGTTAAGGATTCTTACTTATGTATTTGATTTTCTTGTTAAAAACTTTCAGTTCAGGTCTGCTAGGTGTCATTTGCAATCTCATATATTTTTTAACCTGCCTCTTATAAATATCACTGTTAACAATTAAAATGGTAAGTGCCAGTTATCACTCTTTTCAACCAAAACTGAAGGGAAAGCTCTGCAAGATGTACCTTCTTGACCTGTGCTATCTCATGTACTAGTCAGTAGCCATGCATGGCTGCTGAGCACTTGAAATGAAGTGAGTCCAAATTAATATGTGCTTTAAGGATAAAGCACACACCAGATTTGGTAGACTTAGTAAAAAAAAATGTAAAAATATCTCATTAATGATTTTTATATTAATTGAAATGATAGCTTAATGCTATTGGGTTAACAAAATATATTATTAAATTAATTTTCCTTCTGCCTTTTAAAGCGTGACTCTAAGGAAATTTAAAATCGCATGTGTAGCTCCTATTTATGGCCTGCATTGTATTTCTGTGGGACTGCACTGACTAGACAAGTTGCTGGTTGTGCATTTTGCTAATCCTTCCCAAGAAAGACCCCAGATCTACAATTCTCCAGTCTGGATCTCCGAGATCACAAGAAACCTAAGCCATTTCCTTTTTTTTTGAACTTCCTAGTAAATTAAAAAATGGGAAACGCCAAAAGTAGAGTTACATAAATGGTTTTATATTTTCCAATTATAGGATTTATATAAAAAAGAAAGCAATAAATGTGATGTGGTTTACTTACAGGAGACAATTTGAAAATCACTAATGAAACGTCTTTCCATCTCAATTTGTTTTTGTAATTATACGTCTCAATTTGTTTTTGTAATTATATGTATAATCTCATTGGAGATAACTTTAGAAGTTAAACTGGAGGTCTGGTGTGAATGTGAGGCCTGGGCCCCATGGTCTTCCTGCTACTACCCTACTCTACCCTCAATGGTTTGTTTTCATCTTTCTTACACATCTGTTACGTGTTCTATGTGTCAGGCACTCTGCCGTACACTTTACAACATTACTTTGAATCATTTACAACAACCCTCCAAAAAGGTACTGTTGCCAGAGAGTGAAAGATGACCACTAATCCTGCTTCAAACTCCTCTCAGCAATGATGTCCTTAGAAGGGGTGGGGTGATGGACATTTTGGACAGAAAGGATGATAAACAACAGAGGAAGAGAGTAACAAGAAATGAATCCTCCGTTGCTTGTCTACATACAACTACTCCCCTCCTCACCTGTGTGGTATTCAGACTCACCCAGAAAGCTCTTTTTCAGGAACTGATTGTTTGCTTCTGTGTATGCTAGACTACCCCAAGTTGGAGGCATTTAAAAAATTATCTGTAGGAGCGCGAAGAAAGCTATAGGCAGGTGGTGCCTTCCATGAGAGCCCTACCTCCTCGCTACAAATTACTCACCTCAATTTAGGCAGATGCCGCTTTGCCAGCTGGGCTCTCAGGCTCTTATTCTCCTTCATGTATATGCCCTTTATGTATGTAAAGTCGGGTTTTGTTTTGTGACTATGTAAATCGGAACCAAGGGAATTTCTTTTTTCTCTGTGACTGGAACCACAGTGAGACATTCTCAGCAATACAGCACTTGATACACTTCGGCACTGTGTGGGCAGAAAACCAGGTGGAGGGAGCTCTTGAATGCACTTTTCACCTGGTTTAAACAAGAGCTTTGATTTCCCCTTCCTCTTAATCATTATGGGGCTTGAAGTGAAAGCAGGATTCATAGAGCTAAAAAAAAAAAAAACCAAGCTGTTATAGGATGCTTCGTTTTAACACTTAAGATTATGCCTGAAAGTATCCCGCAGGACTTCTGGAAGATGGTGGACTTCTGGGTGGTCTTTTAGCTGAGGCAGGTTTTCTGTTCTTTTCTAGGCACCTTTGTTTGTTGGCTAATTATAAAAGGCAAACAAGATATTTTCCTCACAAAACTGGAGCTGGTTGGAAAAGGCTTCTCCTCTTACACATTCATTCAACCAACATTTACTGAGCATCTACTGTGTGCTGTGCAAAGACAGATAAAATAAGGTCCTTGCCTTCCAGCAGCTGGAAGTCAAGGGGAGGCATGAGAAAGTGGTCAAATACAATACGGTTCCCAGGTGGCCCCCGAGCTGCATCTTGAAAGACAGGTAGTATTAGGTGAAGAAGAGTGGGTAGGGTTTGGGTTTTTTTTTTTTTTTTTTTTATAGTTTGTTTTTTTTAAGAGCAGTTTTAGGTTCAAAGCAAAATTGAGCATAAGGTATGGAGATATCCTGCATGCCCCCTGCCCCCAGATACATAAACCTCCCCCAAGATCAACATCTCCCATCAGAGTGGTGCATCTGTTACAATCTATAAACCTACATTGACACATCATTATCACCCAGAGTCCACAGTTTACATTATGGTTCACTGCTGCTGTTGTACATTCTGCAGGGTTAGACAAATGTATAATAACATGTAACCAACATTATAGTTTCATACTAAGTATTTTCACTGCCCTAAACAATCCCATTCTTCACCTAGTCACCCCTTTCTTCTCTCCCCACACCTCAGCCCCTGGCAACAATGTTCCTTTTACTGTCTCCATAGTTTTGCCTTTTCCAGAATGTCATATATAGTTGGAATCATACAGCATGTAGCCTTTTCAGATTGGTCTCTTTCACTTAGTAATATGCATTTAAGGTTCCTCCATGTCTTTTTACAGCCTGATAACTCAGTTCTTTTTAGTGCTCAATAATATTTCGTCTGAATGTGCCACAGTTTATTTATCCATTCACCTATTGAAGGACATCTTGGTTATTCCAAGTTTTGGCAATGATAGGTATTTTAAGTAGATAGAGGAGAACTTGTAACGGCACAAAGAGATGTGAGCAAGGCCTTGGAAACCTGTAAGTGGCATATCGAGTGTTGCATGGACGGTGACAGGAAGACATCCTTCATTTGGAGGATTATTCCCAAACCACAATGTGGATCCTATTACTCTGGTGGCACTTCCATCATTATAATCACCTCATAGATCTTGCCTGCCATATAGTACCATCCTATTTATGATTCACAAGTTTATTTGGTTAATTTTATAATCTTACTTAAAAAGCTTCTATTAGGATGACTTTAAGTTATGGTTTTGTTATGAAACTCAAGTCAAGGGAAATAGTAACTGGTGGGTTTGAGTAGAGTTTGTACTTCTTATGACTCAAAGAATTGTGTGGTTTTGGTTTTTGGTGAGCACTCCACTGTATATTTTGGATGGGAGCCTGACTTTGGAGGTTGGTGGTAGTGGTGGTAATCTATCCAATTTAACTGAATGCTCATGAGCCACCCTTCATTTGGAAATTAACTAAATAATAAACGAGTCACTGAAAGCCTAGTGTACAGACTCATTAACAGGAAAACAATTATTTCTCTTGTTCAATACTTTATGAACTGTGAGGTTTACATAACAGATGTAATTATGCCTTTAGTATGTCTGTGATCAATCAGATCAATATTTCAGTTGAAGAATCTAAAGGCACCTCTTTTTCTCTCTGACAGACTTTATTTCATCTCTTAATGTAAAAAACATTGGTTGATCTTGTAATATTCTCTCTTGAACTCACTTCAATTATTGGTGAGCTCCATCAGTAACTGTGTCCCTGAGACAGTCAAGTCCTCACAGCTTGGAGAGCATTTCATTTGTGAATGCACTTTGAAAGGTATAAGGTATTATGTCAATGCTAGCTATCATTATTCTATTTTTTAACTCCCCCCCCTTTTTCCAGAACAATGAAACAGTTCAATGTGGGTATCTCTGTTTTACAGCATTGAACTATCAAGAAGTCATGTCATAAAGAGATTCAAATCCTTTGACTCAGTAATTCCAAACTCAGGGATGAATCATAAAGAATTCTGCAGAAGTAAAAAGTCTCCCTGCTCCCCAACCCATTCAGTCATTATGGTGTTATTTTCAGTAGGTTAGTTGGTGGAAACTCTACTAAAATAAGCACATAAAATGGAAACTATCTAAATATTTTAAATGACGGAAATGCTTTAATAACCAAATGTGTGTGGAAATATTATGCTGACATAAATATGCTAATTGGGAGGGTTGGTATAGAAAGATGCTTATAATATATCTTACAAAGAAACCAATATGAATTGATCCATGTACAAAAGCATATAAAATGAAGAAGCCTATGGAAATAAAACTATGACATAAGAATTTGGAGGAGGTTAAAGAGATGGAATTTATTGTGCTAGCCTTTTACTGAAATATTTCTTAATATTGATGTGATATCTTGTCAATGATATTAAAATTAAAGCGTTATAGGTCTTTATTATAAAGAGTGCCACAAAATTTCATTCTAGGGCAAACTTGAAAAGAAACTATTTCTCATAGGGTGAATAAAGCGATTATCACATTCAAAGCAAGTTTGTTAGATGTTCTTGGCTTGTAGCTGAGGGTTATTAATTCTTGCCCTCTAGTGGCTTAAAGTTGGAATCAGACAATTTTGATTTAATTTTTGGTTACTGTTGCTAATGTCTCTGTTTTTGAAGATAATGATATTTATTATAAAATTACTGTTCATGTGGAATGTGACCAAAAAAGCATATTATGGTCTTCCCGCCCATGCTAAACCTGCCCTTTGTAGCTCACAGCTACTTGTAAGGTTCAAGACGGCAAAGCCGCATAGGAGTTGGGCTTTGCAGTGGAAAGAACTGGATAATCTGAGGCTCTGCTACACACCAGCTGGGTGACCTTGGGCACATTCATCACCTGCTTTCCTCATCTATTAAGTGGAGAAAATCATAGTCCTACTTCTTAGTGTTCTTTGGACAATGAAATGCTTACAGGAATGTGTAATGTAACATGAGTGTATAGCATGTAAAGTCCTATTATCATTACTATTTTTCCAGTTCTGATTCTGGTGTTACAGGTGTTGATCCTGGTGCTGAGGATGAATAAATAAATACAAGAGAAGTGGGCTTTTAAGGGGATTTCCAGCTACTTAGGGTGATAAGATATGTTTTCATGCAGTAATAGTAAAAATACATAGTAAATAAATACTAAAGGCATAATAAAACTATGTATCATTTGTCGTAAGACAGATTTCTTTCACATTTTATGTCTATATTATTGGAATGCATCTAATAATTGGTAATGACTTATTTAATAATCAGCAATATCTTTTCATTTTTAGTGGTATGTAAAATAATGGTGCATCTTGTAACTGACAGTGTCAGATTCAATGAAATATCATAGAAGTAATATGTAATATTTAAAACATTATTTACCACAGAGCAGGTAAAGGGTGGAATGGGTTATAAGCATTATTAAATGTAATCCATAGGAAAAGTTCTATGCATCTGGAAAACGGAAAAAAACCACTGGAGAAATCAATGAATCTTAAAACAGTGGAGTATAAAGGGCTCCAAAGGTATGACCTGAGCCAAGGTGCTAAATAAGGAGAAATGATTTGGATAAGCCCCCAAAAGAGGGGTAGACATTCCACAAAGCCAGATACTGCCAGCATGATGTCCTGCTTGGAGGAGTTGTGGTATGGTACACTTAAACTTGTGTGGCCACTCTGGCCACTCATTCCTTATTGGAATCTCTCCTACCTTTATTGTATTCCTTTAAAAGGAGGATCGGATACAGTTTTTCCTTAGTCTGATTTCTTTTCATCCATTTTGCTTTTGAGTTTCAGTTGCTAAAAGCAGTGTTTCTCAGCCTTAGCACTACTGACATTTTGGGCAGGATAATTCTTTGTTATGGGGGGCTTTGCTATGCATTGTCGGATATTTAGCATCATCCCTCGCACCTCCCAGTTATGCTAACAGCAAATGTCTCCAGACGTTGACAAATGTCCCCTGGGGGCACAAATCACCCCTCAGTTGAGAAGCACAAAGCACCCCTCAGTTGAGAAAAGAGCATACCTGCTATTTTTATTTCTCTCTCTCTCTCTCTTCCTGTGTGTGTGTGTGTGTGTGTGTGTGTGTGTCTGTGTGTGTCTGTGTGTGTGTCTGTGTGTGTGTGTGTGTGTGTTAAGGAAGAACATCCAGAAACTTTAGGATTTTTTTTTTAACTCTTCTACCTTGCTATGAAGTCTTGCCAGTGGACCACAATGATGTCATTGTGTGTAAGTCCAACAAGCATCCACTCACTTGCCAGTTTACTATTAATTCTGAAGTGAGATGGGGGTAGGAGGATTAGTCCTGGGAAGCATATTTGTTTTCTTTTACTTTTGAAATAATTTTAGATTTACAGAAGAGTCACAAAGATAGTACAGAGTGTTCCTGTATATATTCCTCTCAACTTCTAATGTTGACATCTTACATAATTGCCATATGTTTATCAAAACTAAGGTCTCAGTTTAGTATTAACTAAACTACAGACTTTATTTGGATTTCCTCAGTTTTCCCACAAATCTCCTTTTTTCTGCTCCAAAGTCCAATCCAGGATCACTCATTACATTTAGAGAGAGTGTGGTTTTTTGTTTGTTTTTGATGGAAAGAATATGATGCATTCCTGGAAAACAGCTGATTCTCCAATGATGAGAGTGAGCAGAATTTTCTAAGTAGCCAAATTAGCCAAATTAGCACTCATTGAGCTAAAAAGTTCCCTTATTTCTGTTTAAAGTAGAAAGTGGGATTGACATTTTCCAAGGCAAAAACAGCTATAACGGTACATATTTTCTAAATCTCTGAAATAATAGCCTAAAGATGGTTTTTGTCTTGACTCTCAGTCAAAGCCATCCTCATTTCAGCTTTTCTATAAATGATAAATGCTAATAGAGTGAACCAAAGGTACAGTCCCAAATTGCTGTTTCATATTTAGGGCAAGCTGAAAGGTTTTCTCCAATTCTACTTGACAAATACAACATGAACACAAAGTGACATGGAAAAGCTGTAATCTATTGAACCTGGTAAATGTGAGTTGTAAGTAATTGCAGTTCCTTCTTAGTCTCATTTGCTGCTCAACCATTTCTCATTATATGATCCCTTAAAGTCAACCTGATTCAGGAGCAGATCAATACTAGGGAAACCCTTTTGTCTTCTTTTAGGGCATAAAATTTAAAAGATGCTTAAGTCAATATTCTTTTTAATAATGTGTCTTACGGAAATGCCCGGGTTCCCCCTTCTTGTTATATAATTAATTGAGCTGCCTGCCACCCACAAGGTATAGTCATTCCCTGCCATAATTCTCCTCTGGCCTAATTGCCATTCTGTTTTCAGTTCTATCTATCTTTAGATATTTCTTTTTTTCCCCAATAGTGTTGGGCATGCTTTGTACTTAGTTTTATCTTTCTGTGCTTTTGCTTCTAAATGTCAGCATAATTTTTCTGCCTTATAATATTGGAGATGTTATAACCATCCATCAGCCCAACAGAAGAGCAGAAAAGATTAGATATCATTTATCTGTATTGGTTGTTCATTGTAATGACCCAGTGGACAACATGAACGGATAATCTGTTGCTTTGATGGAAACTAATTATTCTTAAGCATGACAGCATCGAAATAGCTTTTGTGACACTGTTTTTTAAAAATGATGGCTACCTAGTCATTATTGGTGCAAGCAGAAGTTCAGTCGTGTTCTCTGATGATTTCCCTACATAAGCAACAAAACAGTTTGGATCTTTTATTACTGTTTTATGGGAAAAATTGAACTAAAATTTAAGAACTTAAAAATTTCAACTGACATTCAAATATAACAGCTATCCAATAAAAACTTCTAAATGTGAAATAATCTACCATTCCCTAGAGAAAAGTAAAATTACAATTAGAAGATAATTTTGCTAGGAGGGGTTAATGTAGTTTGATTTTTATTTTGCTGCTGGTGATTATACTAACCATGAGGTTTGGGTAATAAAGTCATTATTAATTAAAATTCATTTCTGATGGAATTTCCTAAATGAAAAGCATGGTTCTATGATTAATCCTTAAAATGACACAATTTATCTGCTCAAATAGGAGAGATATTATTGTATGTATATTTGTGTGCAAACTTAAAAAAAAAACCCAATATACTAATGGATTTCTATTTTCATGTAGTCTCTAAATGCTTTAGAAGCTTAATTAATATTCTGAGGTGGTATTTATATTACTGGCACCACTAATAACCAAACTGAGATTTGTATATTATTACTGGACCAAAGCAGAGATGCATTTTCACTAGAGTGCCTTGGTTTGAGAATAGAAGCCAGTTAAGTAACTCCTCATGCCAAATGTTTGCCTTTCTTTTAATAGGTTTTGCAAAAGCTTTAAGCTTTGGGGATGCTTTAGATGATGATAAACCATGGCTAATATATTTAAACACATTAAACAAGTTTATAATTACACAAGTTACACTTACTGTAAAAAAAAAATTAAGGCTGTAATAACATTTCAACAATGCTGCAGTAGGTATAATAAAAATAAGAGAGTCCTCCTACCTTCTACTTATTCTGGTTTCCTCAGTCCTCCCCTCCTCAGACAGCTGCTAACAATTTAGTGTGTATGTCTCCAGGCTTTTTCCCATGCATTTATGTACAAGTATGTACACATACATACATCTCTGTGGATTGTGTATGGACAGTTCTATAGAAGGCTCTGCAACTTTTTTTTCCACTTAAAATATGTTTTGAGCATCTTTTCATATATTCATATATATAGACTCTTCTTTTTAAAAATTGATCATGCTCTTTTTTTGAAGAATTTTTAAAAAATTGAAGTATAGTCAGTTTACAGTGTGTCAGTCTCTGGTGTACAGCATAATGTGTACACCAGAGATATATATACACACACACACACACACATATACATGTATATATATATACACCACAGCTTCTTTATCCAGTCACCTGTTAATGGACATTAAGGTTGTTTCCATATTTTGGCTATTATAAATAGTGCTGCTATGAACATTGAGGTGCATGTATCTTTTTGAATTAGCATTCCCTCTGGATATATGCCCAGGAACGGGGCTGCTAAATCATATGGTAAGTCTATTTTGTTTTTTTAAGGAATCTTCATACTGTATTCCATAGTGCCTCACCAAACTACATTAACACCAAAAGTGTAGGACGGTTCCCTTTTTTCCACACCCTCTCCAACATTTATTGTTTGTGGACTTTTTAATGATGGCCATTCTGATTGGTGTGAGGTGATACCTCCTTGTAGTTCTGATTTACATTTCTCTGATAATTAGTGATATTGAGCATTTTTTCATGTGCCTATTGGCCATTTGTAGGTCATGCCTATTTTTAACTACTATATCATAGTCTGAAATAATGTTTGCTCTTTATATTAGCCTCTATTTTAGGAAGTCTTCTTCAGACACAGATAAACTGAAGGGAAACCTCAGTTTGAACCTCAGCTAGTTAAATGGCTGACTTGAGTTGACCCCTTCTGACCATATCCAAAGTGGGAATTCATTCCATGGTTAGAGAGGAAGTGGGCCCCTGCTTCAGTGCAGGTGACAGTGGGAAATCTGACTCTGACAAAAACGTGGAAGTCACTTTTCGGGACTTCAGGTTTCCTATTTGAAAATGGGGGCTGGGGTGGACTGGGCCAAATTTTACCTGTCTGTGTCCAAATCTTACATCCTCTATTTCTGTTTTCTGAGCTAAAAGCTGCATTTTGACAGGGGGTAATTCTTCTAGGCTCAGTTATAATTGTGTGTTAGTGACAGGCATCCAAAATGTTAAGTATGAACATTCAAGTCTATTTTCATCCATAGTGGGCATATGTCTCTGTCCTTGAAAACACCACTTGGGATGACCTCTGTCATCATCAGGGTATGATAATGATCACCAATAGGAGAGAAACAGACAGCCAGCTCCTCCTGTAACAGCTGGGAAAGTGGCACTGGAAGACCTGTTATTACAACTTGTTAATACAGCCTTCTAAAGATGATTCTAGTTAGACCTGCAACTATCATTTGACACCTGTGGTTAATTTTAGGATTTACAATGGACAAACGATGCTTATCAACAGGTGTTCCTTTACCACATTTACTTTTAGAATGATGGGTTCAAATGCCATAAAAATAATGATACAAGTATTAACACTAATGAGCACTTACAATGTGTCAGGCATTGTTCTAAGTACTTTAAAAATCACTCTCAACAACCTATAAAATAGTTTACAGGTGGGGAAATTGAGACTCAGAGAGGATAAGTGATTTGTACAAAGGCACAGAGTTGCAACTTCGTGATGCAAATGAGATGCAAACTCCTAGTCTAGGAAAGAAAGTGAGGAGTTAACTGAATAGTTACATAGTTATAAAATGACTAGAAATTTAACCTGAGGGTGGTGATAGATGTGGCCCTATGCAGAGGACTAACGTTTCTGCTTCTCTCTTATGATGCTGTGAGGAGTCAACTTGAAAGTGGTCGCCTGTTTCTCAGGCACAATCATGATGCTGCCTATTGTAGTCAGTCCTTTAAAAATATACATAAACAAAGCAATTCCTTATATTCTTTCTGCTGCTAGAGATCATTCAGGCTGACTTTTGCAAAGCTCCTACACTGGTAGACAAGCCTTGGTGTTGGAATCTGCAAAGTTGATGATTAGTCAAAACAGTCTGGACTGCAGCCACAGGACATCTTGTAGCACAATCAAGCACCACTTCATCATGCCTGGTGACAGGAGTTTTCCCGCTAAGTTTCCATCAGGAGCCAGGGCACAGCTCAGCAGCTAATTAGACAAGGCAACATACAAGGCTAGTACATGCCAACTTCAATGGGCTGGAGTGGTGGACCTGTCAAACGAATCTGTCTTGCCCTCTGTGCTTTATACCCAGTACTGTACCTGGTTGAACATTAACACTCAGAAATCTGCTGATTTTCTCCAATATCCTGGCCCATGCAGAGAAGGAACTGAAAAGGAACTGTATGTCTTTAAGGTACTTCCATGCTTCATTATCCTGAAAAGCATCAATCTTCAACTAATTGTTTAAGAAGCACCACAAGATGTAGAAATGTTGAAAGGATGAGTGGAAATGCAGTGTATGGACTTTTTAGTGTCTCTTTTACAATTTCGTCTCTTTCCTGTGATGCTTGTGTTGGAAAAAGTCAGAGACTTCAAAAAAATGAAAAAAAATTTCCCTCTTGAGACAAAAGCCAACAGATTGTAAGTGTTTCCTTCCCTCTTACTTCTGGGTCTCCTAAAAGATTAAGGTTTAAACAAAAATTTTAGATTTGTGTGTGTATGTTTAACAAATTGTTGAACTGTAAAGGCAGATACTCCAAAACTTTTAAACAATTACCTGGAATATAAAGAAAATATCAAAAAATATTTAAACATGTAGCAGTAGCAGCAGCAGCAGCAGCAATAAAAAGTCAAATATTTAACAAGGGGTGTATTCTTGACCACGTAAGCAATTAACTCTACACAATATGGTAACTTTAAAGATGTTGATTATGCATATGCTTATGTAAGTGTTTCCATCAGAACCTCAAATCAGTCTCTACTAGCTGTGGTACAAGAAGCAGATGTTGAAACTTGAAGGAGATGTGTGGAATCACTTTGTTCTAACCTGTCACTTCACAGATGAGAAAACTGAATTCCAGATTGGACATATCTATTGTCACCATTCTTTACTGCTGGGGGCCCACCGCTTTTTCCACAACACTGTGCAGTCAAGCTATTGGAATTTGGCCATAAAAACTCTTTTTATAAGCTGAGATACTTGGGGCCAAATACACCCCAGAATCCTGAGGGCTAGAAACAGTGACTACTAACACTCCAACCTTAGACTGCCTACAGAAAATATTTAAGTGTGTATTTCTGAGAGTGAAGTATTGTCATCTTCTGATTAAGTAATTTCAGGGTTAAACTATATTTAGAGTTGAGACACGAGGTGCTGAGTTAATTTGTTTAATGCTCTTCTGTGTAGCACAGTGGACCCTGCTAATCACAGAGTAAAGACTAAAGCTGTTGAATAGTAAGTCTTGATTTACTGCTAAATGAATACAAATTTTAAAAGAATAATAGGATAGTTTGTTTTCTCTGGAGCTATGGAGCTATGTGACATGCCATCAAAAGTAGATCCCAAAAGTAGACTGACAAAGGGAAGGCTTCTTTTTGCCCATTTTCAGTTTGGTGAGTAAGTTTTCCAATCACATGATAGTATTGTTTTTTGAATTTATTTTTTATATATTTTTATTGAAGTATAGTCAGTTTACAATGTTGTGTCAATTTCTGGCATACAGCACAATGCTTCAGTCATATAGAAAAATACATATATTCGTTTTCATATTCTTTTTCACCATAACTTACGAGATATTGAATATAGTTCCCTATGCAGTATAAACTTGCTGTCTGTCAATTTTATATACATTAGTTAGTATGATAGTACTGTTAAAATTGCTAATAGCTAGTAACAGAAACCACACTCAATGTGAAACCAGAGTCGTGGGTCCTAGATCCAATTTCCAGTAGCTAGGTTTCTACCCATCCTCAAACACTGACTCTTCTTTGGCCCTCAGTTCCTTCAGAAGTAAAATGAGTAGACTGAAGTGAACTTATGTCTAAGGACTTATTTCCAAGTCCAATGTTGGATTATCTTTTGATTTTAACAGTTTCAGTATTACTGCCATGAAATATTTTTTTGCTCTCACTGTTTAGTTGATTTGTTCCTATGTTTTTGGTGTTCCACTCAATGCAGGCCTATTGGCATTGCTTCATTTCATGTCCATGGATGTGACTCTTCACAAAGACAGATTAAAAAAAATTACAAATGTGCTATTCATGGCAATAGACTGCACATAGATAAGGGCCCACCAATTGCCATAACTGAAAAAAAAAAAGCCTCAAAATGCATGTGCTATTAACCATTAACCTCATATAGGAAGCAAAGGTAAACAAATTCTGTCTGTGCTGATCCCAAAGTTGTAGACTGAATTTAGATTTAGCCAAAAGTGAGGACTGTGTATGAAGGATGAAGACTGAGTGGGTGAATGGAGAGATAGGGGAAGTAAAAACTATGGAACCAACTGACTGTGATTTGAAGACCCAAAAGCACGGTTGCACACAAGATTTTTATTTTGTTTTGGCCCATATGGTGTTACCTAGAACAATGCTTCTTAAAAGAACAACAGCAGCCAACAACAGAAAACAGACTAAGTTGCCAATAGGGAAAAAGTCCAGATACCTGGTTCCTCTTGAAACATCAGGCAGTTTGGCAACCCTGGGTCCTGAATTCCAGCATGTCAGCAAGTTGCTGGAGGTGTGCAGTGACCACCACTTCTGCATAGGCTTATTGTGTTCCTGTTTTCCACAGTTCCCACCATTCTCTGCTGCCAACACTGAGGCCTGTGTCAGTTGCCATTTACCATTTTCCTTGGAATGTTCTTTTAATGTAGTAGAGTTGAAGTAAGAACAATCTATTTTTTTACATCCGTATTTTCATTTAAACTGGGAAAATAAAGCTAGACTGAGTGGGATGTGTTCTTCTTACACCCAGTCTGCTTTATGTGTTGACATTATATGCCTCACTCCTGCAAATAACTGAGTTTTCAAGCCTTGTTCTGACTTAAGCTCTATCCTTGACTTAAGTGGTAAAGAAAAAAAAAATCCAGTTAAACTAGAGTAACACAAAGTATAAAATATTAGCCCAAATCCTCACCCCAATCCATCATAGGTTCAATTTGATTGTGACTGCTTAACCAGTTTGAAGCAATTAGGGCTAGAATTTTGACATTCTTCCCTATTTTGTAGGTAGGAGTTGGGGGAGAAAGTAGGGAGGAGGCAGGCAAGGCACTGATGTGGAGAGTGGAGATTCTTCCTCTGGCCTCTCTTGCCTGGAAGCCAACTCACCAAGTATGCCAAGGAATGCCCTTGTGGTGAATTTGCCAGAGCTGCTACTGTCTACAAGTCAGCTTGCTCTAATTATTTGTGGTTCCCAGCTCAACCTGGAAATCTCTCCAGAGAAATACTTTGGGGTTTGAGGTTTGCTGTCTCAAATTCTAAGGGCATGGGGAAAATCTGGAAAGACTGTTGCAATGAACTTTATTACTTACTTCTTAGATTAGATCCACAGTAGCTAATCTGGAGTGATTTTTCACTCCAGAAGGAATATCTTAACGGTAAATCTAATTAAATATCCAAGTCTTGAGCTATGCTTTTGTTCTTGCCTGACCTTAATACTCTCATCTTTTATGTTCTTCAATTCTTTAATTAATGAGATTATGAAAATTTCAAAGGAACTACACAAATGTGGCACCACTAACCTGCTAGCATAGGCATGAAAGTGGATTATGAAGTTGGAACTAAAGACAAGCCATGGCATTTAAATTCTAAGTGCAATTTTTACCAATTTTATTTTCAGCCACTCACTTATTCCCTCAAGAGAAAACAAAATCTGGAGACATCGGGGGTGAAATTGTTAATTTTTTTTTCTGGGACTTTTGTAGAGACATGGAAATACAGTTTTTGTGTGAGTGCATCCTAGTGGGAACTTGATGTAGTGTATAGGTAGGAAAAAGTGAAGATCAAGAGTTAGATAAACATGCAGACATTTCAGTGTTCACCCAATGCTAAGCCCCCTGGTTGGGAAATGACATGAGAACAGCCTTTGTTTCTATATTCCAGTTCATTACTGGTGGGACCTTAGCCAACAAGAAAGTGCTGTCAGAACAGCTTCAGAATTCAGACAAAGAATCACGTCAGTTCTTATTTTAGACAAACTGGTTCTGCCATTCCTCTTTCAGAGAAGTAGAGTGGGTTTCCCCTGATGAGCCTAATTGACAGGACTTGCTTCCACTTGAAAGATGTGGTAAACATCTGGCAAAGTGAGGAGAGACTGGAACTATGTAGAAATCCTGGAAGACACCAGGAGCCGGAGGCGTAACTAACTGGATTCAGGGCCAGGGTCACTGGTTTCATGCCTGACTCTTCCATTCACTTGCCTTTGACCTTGGATGTGATTTGGTTATGTGTTTCCCTCTGCTGAATGGCAATGGGGAGATGACAAGTCACACTTACCATTGGGACAATTAATTGTAAATAACTAAAAAGCCTTTTGCAAGTAAAGGCTTCCACAGGGGCTCAATTCTGCTAAAATAGCTGGAAAATTTTTGGTAGCACACAAATTTCACGGCAGTAACAGTAAGTTATAGATTTTGCTGCCTAAAACCATAAGCTTCTATTATTACATTTTTTGGGGCTCCTTCTATGATCTATGCACTGGGTTGGAAATAGTGATTAAACACATACAGTCCTTGCCCTCATGAATATCATTGCCTAGTGAGGATTCAGAAAAGAAAATGGCAGTAGTAAATTCTAATCCCAGTGGTGTGGCCAAGTAACCTCTTGTATCTCAAGTTTTACATATGAATATTGGGATTATACACATCCCTAGAGTTCATTCTAGGATTAAATGGACTACTTCACATAAAGTACTTAGCAAAGTACCTGAGAACAATGAGATATTTCTGGTAACAGAGTATCTTTTTTGTAAATGTATTTTTTAAAAAAAATATAGATCTTTGGATAATTAATCACTGGAGGAATTATTATTAACTGTTGGAAGACTTCAATAAATGGAGATAGGTTTAAAAAAATAAAAGAATTAGGCATTTCAATAGTCTCATACACAATTATAGCTTCACACATAATGCCAAAAAGGCATCATGGCAGTATTAAAAAAATTAAAGAAATAGAGAAAGGAGAGCTGGAGTCTAGTCTTGGCTGTGCTACAACTTAACTGTGAAATCTGGGAAAACTCACAACTTTATGGGCTTCAGTTTCTTCATCCATTAAGTAGATTGGTAGCTGTATTTGTGGCCTATTCCAGTTATAAATTTGATGATTCTCTACAATAAATATTCTTCAAAGTTATTAGTCTAAATACAGTGTTGGTGCTAATTTCTTTTAGGTGAGGACTAAAACATGGGCCTATGCTAATTAGCATCATTTTTATGTATAGACGAGAATAATAATATAAGTGAAAAAATTATCTAGACTAAATTCTTGACAGAAAGATTAATATGTGTGTGTATATACACACACAAATAATAGTGTTGCAAATTACCATGGATAGTGTTGTTTAAGAAAATTGCTAAGCAAATCAAACCACTGATTAAAAATATGCCCAAACATAGAGGTAAGTATGCATAGAGTACTTAAGTGGTTGAAAATCAACCTTTTTAGGAAAAGCAAGACCCCACACAGCCCTTGAATAAGATAGATGACTGGTCCTCAAAGTGCAGGTCTTGCGCCAGTAGCATCAGCCTCACCTGGGAACTTGTTAGAAATGAAAATTATCAGGTCCCATCCCAGTCCTATTAAATGAAAGACTCTAAGTGTGGGGCTCAGCCATCTGTCTAACAAACCCTCCAAGTGATTCTGATGCATGCTTAAGGTTGGCACCCACTGAAGAGACTCTTGTCCAGCTAAGTAGTAAAAACTGAGTGAAGAGTAGCAAGAGAAAAGTAAGTTTGGGATTAATTAATTCATGTATTTATCAAGAATCTACTATATATAAATCACTTCACTTGATACTGTAGGAAGATACCAAGATATACTCTGAAATAAAATGAAACAATACTATGACTGACAACATAGGAGCCTAGCGAAAGGAAGAGATTGCCCGTTCGCTTCCTCCAACCAGTGATGAAACCCAGACCACACTATCTCCAATCTCTAGAACACAGTCTTCTTCTGCTGAACCAAAATCAGGGATTCTCATCCAGGAATTAGGAGGTGATGGGCATGTCAGACTTATCCAGAAGGCTTTACTCAAAACAAGAAAACGTCTCCCCCATCTTGTCTTTGAGAAAGTCTTGTATCCTTCCACTGCACTGGGGTAGGGAAAAAAAGAAAACAAGAAACCAAAAGACAACTGGACTAGAAGCTTTTGAAGTGACTTTGACCAGGATCAGGTATGACTTAAGAAAGCAAATAGAATTGCCTGTAAAGAGTTTTCAAGGTTAGGGGGAGCGATCCGGGAAAGGAGGCCATTGATAGACCAAGCCCTACAGGCTCATCGACGGAGAAGCCTCTCAGGGACCAGGTGCTTTGGCCTGATGGTTAATATGAATGAGATCTGAGTAAACATAGTGCTTTTCTTCCGAGGATCTGATCTCCATCTCTCTCTCTCTCTCTCTCTCTCATTTTTTCTCATTCTCTCTCTGCTTCTCCGTGAGATAGGCGTGGGTGGGTGCTATTTCCCCATCTCATTGTAGAACAAGAACACCAGGAAAACCAGTGCCTTTGATTGGAGCAAGCTTAATCAGTCAACAAATATTTATTAAGTATCTACCATTGTTTCCTGGCATTCTTTTTTTTTTTTTTAAAGGTATATATATGTAGGGATGTCCCTTCATTTGGTCCAAGGAAAACTCAATAAATTAAAGGAAAATTAAAGTTCTATTGCCTGTCTCATATCACTGGGAGGGGTAGTAGGGACATGAGCTCACATACTTTTTCTGCTAAGTGACCAGCAGTGAAGTTAGAGTGTGGTAAGGTGAGATCTCTATTAACTAGAAAAAGTTGGTTATATCAAGTTTTATTATTAACTGAAGTTCAATCAGGAAAAAAAAAAAAAAAAGGTTTCAACCTTCCTGTTTAAATTAAAAAAAAATCTTGGAGAACAAGTAATAAAAGAGTACAGTTTTAGAACAGAGGGTAGGAGACCATTGTTCTAGCCCTGCCTCTGCCAACCAGGGATGTTATGATGTTTGGCCTATCACTTAGGCTCTCTTGGCCTCAACTTTCTCATCTGTAAAATGAGAGTAATTCCAAATAATTTTTATGGTTCCTTTGAGTGCTCTTTTGAAGTTCTATGCTTTCTCTGAGAGCCAGGGACAACGTCTTCCCAGCATTAGTTCGTATCCAGGCCTGCAGTAATAGAGAAAATGAAAGAAAATGGATCCAATGTGTTCTGGGAATAAGAAAGAAACTTAGTGTCAACTTTTGGGGGGAAAAAGCATGGCATCAGCTTGTTTTAATATATTTTCAATGTTTAATATATTTCACAATATTTGCTATAGATTCATTTTGATATATTTGCAAATAAATATAAACATAATATATTTGCAAACTCTTTTATCTCAGAGAAGTATGACAGTAGATAATTTTACTTTTGCTCTTTATTGTTTACTTGTTATAACTCCATAACGAACGTACATTGCTTATGTAATGAGAAAAACAGTTGATAAAAAGTGAACATTGTGAAAATAGAATCATTGAGGTTGAAAGCTGAACAAATTTATAGATTCTAGTTCCATCCATTCATTTTCATATTGGAAAATCAAGGACCACAGAGATAAGTGACTTGCTCAAACTTTCTGAATTTGTTAGAAGTTTGGAACTATCGACCAAATTTCTAGATTCTTAGCCCAATACTTCTTTTACTACAGCACACTTTCACTGTGTTTTTCTATTTTCTTTTTGGGAAAAAAAAAGGCAAGGGGGGCCAAACAACAATAATTGGCCATTCTTGTTATTTAGATTCTTCTAAATCAAGTCTGGTTAAACCTCATGGCTTAGCCAGCTGTGATGTCCTGCTCTTCATAGGCGATCTATTGGAATCCAGGCTTCACCAAAGACTGTGGCCAAAATTCATCTCCTGTGTTACCTATGGTAGGGGTGGCCACCATTTTGGTGTCTGTGTGTCTCTGCTCTGCAGTGCACATCTTTAACATAAAATACCCTTGTGATCATAATAGAGGTCACTAGTAGTATGTCCAAGAAACTAAAGAGGGAAGAGAAGCAAGGCAAAAAGGATACATGGGAACCAAGGAGAAGAGCAATGCCCCTGGCTTCTTACTCCGAAGACAGTAAGCACACAGGATGATCGTTTATAGTTAGCAGTGCCTGTGTGCGAAAACTCAACACTCTCATTATATTGGCCTCATTAACTGTCCTGCCCTTAAATCTAGTGATTTCAGAAAAAAGAGAGACTTATTTTTGTCAGTTTGAAGTTAACAAATTTGTATAAATAATTTAATTGCATTGCTACCCCAAGCGAGAGTTTCTTCTGGATAATGAGTGACAAGCAAATGTTCTACAGAATGGGGAATGTTTGCAGGTGGATACGATGGGAACTGTCCACATGGAGACAAAGCTAGCTGAATACTTTCAGCTTACACTGTGAACAAGTTTTCTTAAAAACAAGCCCATATTTTATAATCCTCATATGTAATCCTTATGAATAAATATTTCTTATGCTTTACATCTGCGTGGAAAAATTGCCTCCTACACAAGCCCCACCTTCCAGCCGGGTCCAAACCTCTCACCACCAATGTTATCATTATACTCAGGATTCCAGCTGCCTTTAGTTATGAGGATTTAATGCAAATATGAACCAAAGGGAGCAAACATAAAATGCTGCCATTTTTTTCCTTCCAATTTCCCCAAGTTAAATAGCAGTTTATTCTGCAGGCTTTCAAATCACTCCCACAAAATTGGCAATCCAAGACAATTGACACATTCATGCTAATCCGCCCAGAAGTAAATACACTGTGGTAAAACTGTGACATTTGCAAAGACCATAACTCCCCAATTACTGAAGAATTAACTAGGGATATAATGAGGGAAGGCCAAGCGTGATTCAGCGTGGAGGGAAGCAGCCCTGCTATTCTGTGTCTAATCCTCAAGCAGAAACTTTCTATACATTGGAGAACTTAAAAGAGAAGTAAGGCTTACTTCAACATTTGCTTTAAGAACTACTACAATGCCCCTATGTGGTGCTGGCTTCAGAACATTTCTGAACTTAGCCAATACAAAGATCAGGAATGTTTGTGTCATGAAATCAGAGTCCATTGAGTCTAGTATTTGTTGGATGTTCACAGAAAGAAAAGAAGATTTAGTCTGTGTAGATTTTGCTGAGTTCTGGAATGGGAGATGGCAACCCTTGATTTGAGTCCCAGATTTGCCCTGTTACTAAGTAATGGAACTAGGAAGAACCAATTTGTTCAGCACTGTACAAATTACTGGAGTTTTATATGCATTTTCACCTTACACTGACCCTTTGAGGTAGCACAGGCACTAGCTAGTCATTCCTGATTTACAGATGAGGAAGCCAAGGCTCAGCAGGCTATCAGTTGCATGCTGTCTCATGGCAGCCACTTCCACCATGTAGCAAACGAGCCCAGGCTGAAGTCCAGAGAAGGTAGGTGCTTCACCTGGCATCACACAGCAATTTGATGCTGGAAAGGGCATAATTGGTCTGGGATTTCCAGCCCATTGCTTAAGTCACTGGACCATGCCGTCTCAGTGTGTCCAGCCTCGCCTGGGAGGTAAGCCACCTTACATTTCATTCCCTAGGCCAGGAAACTGTTTCTGGGCCCTGACTGGGTCACAGTGGGCACAACAACAACCACATACAGGTAGTTGGGAATGCTAATGATGTTCTTTGCAGTTACAAGAGCATCTCTCGTCCCTGGATGGCTTGCATAGACTACCCTGTAGTCATAATAAAGATTTTCACTACTTTAATCTCTGATCCCAGTCCACCCACAGGCTTCAGGAAAATGCCTGACTGAGCAGACAGCTTCAGAGATTTCGGCCTGTGTCTGATCAGGAAGGGAAGAACATTCCGGAGGCGTGGGCCCTCCGGGAGAAGGACTAGTCTGCTCCTAGATTTGTGTGCAGACAACCCGGAGTTAGGGCTTTGCTTTGCCTGGAGATCGTTGGACAGCCAAATGCCATAGTGAGAGGTCAAGAACAAAATTTTTTCTTTTTCACTCAAGTATACTAAAGCAAATTTTATTGAGCCAATACTACATGCATGACCAAATTCAAATATCTAACAAGCAAAGATAATTAGTGGTGCAAAACTTTACATGTCAAACCTTCTCCTTCTCCCAAGATATGAACTTTATATTAAAAAAAATCATGGTGGGAAAAGAAATCTACTTTTTGGAAGACAGGGAGAGAAGAGAATTAAAGAATTATAGAAAATAGCTATTGATATTATTGATATTATACTTGTTAAAAGCACCATTAATGAATTCCAACTCACTTGGTTTAGGAACAAAAGGTACATTTTGTGCTATTTGGTTTGCTTATAAAGTGGTCATGTTTTGTGTATTCCTGGACATGAAATCCGAAAGTGAAAAATCTACAAAAAATGTGACAATGAATATATATATTTTCATGTATAACTGAAAAATTGTGCTCTACACTGGAATTTGACACAACATTGGAAAATGATTATAAATCAATAAAAAATGTTAAAGAAAAATCTACAAAGATGTGGGACCAAGATCTTCTCCCAGGAAAGTCTTAAGAAATAAGCATCTTTTTCTGATTTATTTTGCTATTTTACTCTAAGAACTTAATTTATGAATATATTTATTTTCTGTGGTTACTAATTAACTGTAATAAAGATTGCTGTGAGTAAAAAATACGATTGTTAGGAAAGTGAAACCAACAAAAACACACATACATATGAACAACAAACAAAAAAACCCCTCAAAATTCCTCAGATTTATCAAATTAAAGCTACCTCATGTTATTCTTTTATTTTCCTTCATTTCATTTATTTAGCTTTCCTCTACTTAAGTATTACTTATCTAATGACTTAGTAATTTCTATGGTGTTTTCCCCCAATACATTACTTTCTATTTGACCATAAGTACCTGCTGCCTTTAGTTGCCTTCAGGGGGACCTCTGTGTCCTTGGTTGATTTCAGACCTTCCATTTCCCCAACAGAGAGAGCCCAGTGTGGGGAGCCTTGTGCTTCCCTGTCGTCAGCAAATTCACACCTGTGTACACAGGGGCTCCCTCTGGTTTCTTCAGGTATCCCTTTGGGGTGTGGGAGGATGTAACATAGAGGAAGAGAATTGGAACTCCACACTAGGATAAGAATTTAAATGTTCAGTTTCTGCTGCTCATTAGTGAATGATGTCTAATATTTGATTTGTCTGTTGTGTAGATATGTGAAATAGAAGATGTTTTTAAATGAGAGATAAAATAATTTAAATAAAAGAGATAAAAAGAAAAACAAAGCTGTCACACTTTACAGAATTTGAATCATGTGTGTGTGTATTTTACCCCTCTCTCACTTTCCATGTGATACTGAGTAAAATTTACTAATATATGATGTCAGGCCCAAGGCTTTATCCTGAGGATCTAGAAATGAATGACAATCTTTATATCTGGGCCAGGCGTTCTTCACACAGTTTCATTTAATTTTTTTTCAATAACTCTTTAAGGTACATATTGTCACCCCCATTTCAACAAAATAGGAATAGTCAATGAAAGTTTAAGCAACCTGCCCTAAGTCATGTAGTGAGTAAGTGGAGAACTTGGAATGACTGAACGACCTCAAAGTCTGTGCTTTCCCACACTGGCCGTGCTGCTTAGAACCTCCAACGCATCTGCTGCAAGACTGTAAGATTCTGAAAAGCTCCAGAGAAGGGTGGTGGGGAGCAAGAAGGATGAGAAAGTCTGAATAGGAGAGGAAAGGGGGAGCAGGCCTGTTGTCATGGGAAGGCAATGGGAAGGCACGGGACATGGCGCGCGCGCGCGCGCGCGCGTGTGTGTGTGTGTGTGTGTGTGTGTGTGTGTGTGTATTTTGTGTGGCAAATGGAGTGGTGGGAGGGGAGAAGGAGGTTGCCTAAGTAGACAGTGTGGTCAGCTCAGGTAGGAACTTGAAAGCCAGACCAAAGAGTTTGAATCTAAAACTAAATTTTGAATATGAGATTAAACTCTCTAGCTATTGGAAGATGACAGAGATTGAACTTTGGTGGGAAAAGTCAATTCACAATGCAGCCATAGTATAAGTAGTGAGAAATGGGATTGTTCACTGACTATTTCAAAGTCCATCTATAATCATCTATTCCAAGATTCTGTTATTTTTCAAGGTGACTAGTTTACTCAGGTCTGAATGTGACTTACACATGCCTGAGAACTGCCCTTGGGAAGAATGTCAAAGATCTCACCTATAGGATCTAGTGTTGGTTGAGTGTGGAAAAAAGGAAGCAGAAAATAAATTCATTTAACAGATATTTGCTGATCATCTACAATGTGCAAAACATTGTTCTAGACATGGTTGAGAATAAGCCATAATGCAGAAAAAAAGTGCACCTAGCAATACAGAGAAATCCTGATACATGATATGACAGGCACACAAGACATTTTTTGTTGACATGAATTAATATGGAAAGTGGTTCATGAGACATGACAGAATTGAAAGTGTCAAAGAATGTCAGGTAGGTAGCAGGGGGCACTGACTGGAGGTATCTGTTGGAGTTAGGACCAATGGAAAGATGTGCATGATATTCTTTTGTGAACTTGAAGTTCTCTGTGTTTTACAGAAAAGAACTGATAAAGGTGAAGATGATCCTGATGAAGAAAATGGTAATATTGATGATGCTGGGAGATAATAAGCTGGCCAGTAAATGCTCTTTTCTTTTGAGCAGGAAAGCCCTCTAAACTGATGGCACGTGAAGGACATTAAGCCGGCTGCAAAGCAATATTTCATTTACTACAAATCTTTTTCATGTTAATAAACTTCAGCAAGTAGGATACCTTGGGGCAGGGAGTATATATCCTGAAAAGAAATATTGAAAAATTAGAGAAACATTCTTATTGCTAATGACTTGGTCAACTGAGAGTGGGTAATAGGCTTCATTTCTGTTTGTTATTAGGCATAACATGTTTTATTCCTTAGTGTAGAAAATATGAGCTTTTGATATCACTGCTTAGTATAATTGACTCTTCTGAGCCCTGCTTGAACTTAGTGATTCATCATTTTTCAAATTAGTAGGGACACAGTTAGGGTAATCTGAGGCTGTAATCAGTGAAACCTTCTGAATGCCTTCCACAATAATGGATTAGGCTGTCATTTGTAGTAGCTCTTATTTCTGTTATCATCTGAGTTTAGGATGTCAATTTAAGCTCATTAGTTTAATTTTTAAGATGTTCCTCCTTGCTTCTGACAGCCAGAGGAAGCATGTCCACTTGATGCGTGCTGCCTTATTTGCTGAATTTGGCAGAAGTGACCCCCTTGTAAAAGACAAGATACTCAAGTGTCAAGAGCTTACAGGGTCATCCGTCTTCCTTGGCCCTTCCACCCACTGGGGCTGGACCACATGCACCCACCCTTCAGGCCCCTTCTCTGCTTTCTCTTTGTCATTATGCTGTTGTCAATTCTGCTGTTTATTCAGTGATTAATCATCATTTGGAAGGTTCTGCTGGGAGCTGACAGAAAGGGGAGTATTCCTGCAGGTGGTTTCTCTCTGATTAGTCAAAAGTGATAATGACTTGCTGCTGGGGCTTTGTCATAAGGGGAGGAAGATGGTGAATTCTTTTCTTTTGCAGAAATGCAATTGAATTGTATAAACCTGGGAAATAAACTTAATCTCACAAAGAACATTAGAATGAGTCTTTTAAAAGTATTCCCGAGACACTGTTTTCAGTTAAAGCACGTTTAGAATCACAACTTGCTTACATCTTTACCATTATTATTATTTTTAACTTAAGGCATTAAGATTCACGTTCATGCCAACTTAAGTGCCTAAAAATAATTGTATGGAAGATGAGCTATCTAATGGTTTATCAACAATCACTTTTCACTGAAGTGATATATATAACACTTTTACCTTTGACAGCCACAAAGATGGATAATGTTGGTATTTAACTTGGTGTGGTACTACATTTTTATATTATTTATTTAGAAAGAAAATATCTCTGACAACAAAGGTTTGTTATATAGTTTAAAAATGACTGCTTTCATTTTGTAAAAAAGGGTTGAGAAGGAGGGATATATTGCAAGATTTTCCAAAAAGGCTCAGGCTCTGTAGAAAGTGGGGGTGCCTTGTTTGTGGTGGCAAAGTGCAGCAAGGAAGTAAGTGCATCTCTGGGTGGTGGAGGGAAGGAAGAGAACCAGGGAGGGTGGGGAGGAGCATGGAATGTCATTCAGCCTGCTTCCAGCCCTACCAGTCAGTGTCTCCACCAATTATCATGCATGTGATTTCTCAGTGAGCAGGCAGAATTTACAGAACAAGGAAAGTAAGTCCCTCTGTGGAGAGTGAGAAAGAGTATGGGTTTGAGTGTACATGAATCTTTTTTTTTTTTTTTTTTCCACTTTTCAGCTGATCCATGTGAGAAGATGGATGAGTGGGCTCAGAGAGACTTACTCATTTCAGTCTCATTTCGGTGGGCAAATCATGCAGAGATCCCAGATTCTGCTCTGTGGATTTATTCATTATTTTCATCCTTTCCTAGTGTGGAGTTTTTCTTAACTGACATATGTGGATAAAAGAGACTGAACACATCAAAAGAGACTGAACACGTCAAGATTCCAGAACCAAATCCTGGTGACTGGTACTTACTTTGAGTAGCAAATGATTTCCTCCTTCCCACCCTCCCTCCTCTTTGCTACACTTTGCTGTTGATTCAAATTTTCACTTGGATTTTGCTCTTTTAGTCTGGGGCTGAGCTTGGCATTTTGAGCCCAGGAGTGATCTCTGAAGGTCTCCTGTCTGAGTGGAGGAAACTCTGGCCCCTGGAAGCATCCTGCTGGGGTGTGTATGTGTGTGTGTGTGTCATCCTGCTGGGGTGTGTGTGTGTGTGTGTGTGTGTGTGTGTACTGGAAGCAGCTATTGCCAGCTTGGGAGGTGGTGGGTGGGAGTTCTGTGGTGCAGGAAGGGCTCTTGCAGAAGGTGGGTAAAGAGTAATCAGGATGTATGATAGGCAGATGTGGGTTTGAGGAGCAGCCCAAAGTCCTCTCCTTGGCAAAACAGCAAAGCACTGAACACAAGCCTCAGTGTCCCCTCCCGACCCTCTAGCCCCTCTTCCCCAATCTCCCCCTGTTCTTGGAGCCATTGTCCACCCTCAAGTGTAAGAGGCTGGTGGCAGCCTGAGCGTAATCCTTCCTAGGTGAGGGTTGCTTTTGAGTGGACATCATGACCTAGAACAATGGTTCCAAGTGTGGTCCCTAGACCAACAGAGTTAGCATCACTTGAAAATTGTTAGAAATCCAAATTTTGGGCCCTACCACAAACCTACTGAAGTAGAAACTCTGGGAGGTGGAACCCGACAATCTAGTTTAACAAGCCCTCCAGGTGTTTCTGATGTATGATAAATTTTGAGAATCTCTGACCTACAGTGACCCAGCTATGACACAGTGGTATCTGGGACATTTGTCAGTGAGTTGAGGCAAAAGAGCACAAGGAGAACAGAGCCTCACGAGCCCCCGTTATCACTTCTCCCAGGAGACAACCTACTTTACCTGTAACAAAAGTCATCCCACTCATGGGTGCTGAAGGCAAGACTGAAAATAGCCTTTAGCATTTAATTAGCAAGAGTATTTCAACTTTGGACAAGTAAACTGTTGAAACTGGAGCAGATATGGTTTCCTTTTGTTTTTTCCAGTGCTCACATTAGGCTTTCTAATTATTCTCCTGAATTTGAACCATTGCCCTTTCTGAATGATTCTCCAAGGTTTGGGTGAGGGAGAAAGGGGATTTGTATTGATTAAGACCTGGCAAGCAAATCATGCTAATAAAGAGCATTAGGATATAGGAAATTTCTCAGTGGTTAGCTAGCTCTGTTTCCACCCCAGTCCTCTGCCTCAAGAATGGCACCAAGGAACATCTGATGAAAGAGAATGAGTGGACCTTCAGAAGGTTAGGAGAGTGTCCAAAGTAGTGGTCAGTACACAGCAGCAGATCCTTGGTAAATTCTTAATAAATTGAAACCTCCTTAACTTCATCTCAAGAGCCTGCTTGTAACTCTTCATTCATATATTTATCTCAACCTTCTTGAACCTGATTTTATGGTTTATATAGGCTCTTGAAGTAACAAGTTCCAGATGAGGTAATGAATTTACTACCCACAGGGTAAAGGAATGCATCCCTTTATTCATCCTAAAACTCTCTCTTCCAAGTTTCAAGGGTGCTTATCTGAAATCTTAACTTCTGGGTTTGGGTGTTGATGCTTCCGACTTTGTCTGAGATAGTCTCTGTGATTGTGCAAAGATGAGTCAGCAGCATTAATCAGACTGCCACACCACACCAGGCAGGAAACTCTCCAAGGAGAGGAATGCCATCTGACTCCATGTCGGATGGGCTCACGTCTGCCGGAGTTGGTGGTCTTTTCCATAGTGTGGTTTAGGAACTCATGAAAACCCTACTAGTTTCCTCCTGAGTCTGTGCCTAAAACTCCACCATGAAAACTAATTTATTTTAGGTAAGATGTTTCCTTTATAAGTATTTTCTCCTGCTGGAGTTAACTTTCATGAAGGTGAGGAACACACCTCAATCATTTTTTATTAGCCCCTTCCACCTGTCACAGAGCCTGAACTAATAGATTTGTCACAATTCTTTGTGCACACACGTACATATTTTCAGAGAAGGATAATACATTACTCATTACACCTGAGTATGAGCAGGATGTGGTGACTTTGGCTCTACCCTTGGAGACAAATGATTGAGGCATGCTCTAGTAGGAGAATGTATTTGTAGAAGAATTGCTTGACCCAGAGAAATTAGTTTCTAATGGTAGAAGTTTAAGCATTTTTGATCTGGCCAGAGAAGGGTCACTTTCCTCCCTTACTCCTCTGTGCAGTGTCTAGGAGGGACCTCATCTTGGAAAAAAGTTTTGTCCATTCACTGAAAACCAGGAAGAGCAGGACAACATGGGTATTCTGGTGACTGGGAATAAAAGATGAGGATAATGTTGAAGTGAAGCTAACATTTATTGAGCATTTACTATGTACCAGATATTCTTTAATGCACTTAGTATTTATCAACTTACTTGATTCTCATCATAACCCTATGAAGTTATTCTTAGTATCCCCATTTCATACACAAGAAAACTGAAGTGCAGAATGGCTAAGTAACTTGCCAAAGGAGACCTAGTTAGTAAGTGAAAGGGCTAGAATTCAAACTTACACAATTTGATTTCAAAGCCTAGCTCTGGAACAGTATGCTCTACTGCCTCCCTATAAGAGGAAAAGGGACATAGAAAGGCAAGCTAGGGTTGAAGGAAAGCTAGGGTTGAAGACAAACTACTTCTATTTTGCCATTTTTGCCAAAGATGAGCCCAACAAGTCATGCAGCAGTGTTCCAGGGAACCAAGATTGGATATTGCTAGGATTCTGGGAGGGTATGCATGAAACAAATGCTCTATGAGAAACATGCTTTGTCATGTAGGTCAAGGAAAGGGTTATTTAGAGGGAGATCAGAAGCTTCAACTCCTGCAATGGTCCTCCCCTCTTCTGTTCTCTTCTCTTTAGTAATTTGATCAGTTCTCTGTGGAAAGCACTTAGTTGCTATGGTAATGAGTACTTTATAAATATTAATAGAATAAAGCCAAACAGAATATCACTCCATTAATGCAGAGGCTCACAGAATGAGCCTTGAACATCATGGTCTAATGATGTGCCACTCAGTCATTTCATTTTACATCCCCTGAACACGTGTGCTGGCCCTGGACCTCATGGTGATAAGTAACAAAGATCCAGAATAAAGGCTGTCACGTTGCTTTGGAAGCTCAATCCACCTACCTCTTCTCAAGTGCTGTGTACATCATATATGTTCACTGTTTCAATGTTTTCAGTGGAATTTAATAGAAACAATTGTTATTCTGACTCCTTGGTATTATTTCAAGGGATTTTTAGCACTGAAGAAATACAGATTCACCTCATTTAGAGCAAAAAGGGATCTTAGTGACTGTTTAGACTAGGAGTCTCAAACGGAAATGCCTACAGCGTTGAGGCAGATAAGGTAAATGAGAGAGGCAGGCTGTGCACAAGACAACTGTGAGTGGTAGGCACTGTGGCATGCCCAGAGCTTGGAATCTTATTCTAGATGCAATGCATATGGAAATATTACAGTTATGGAAACACACACACACACACCACGTATATATGCATGTATACATAAATATAATACATGCATATATATGCTAGAACCCTGTAAGATCTCTACTTAAAGATTAATTTGTAGGAAATTTGCTAGATAGAATCAAATTTGTATTCTATTATCTGTCAAAAAGAAAAAAGAAAACAGTCGTTTAGACTTAACATTTAGGTCTTCTTGGTTTATTAAAATCATGACTCTGAGAGGAAATATTGTACCTGGATTTTCTAAGTGCATATGACTCATATTTTGTTTTTTCATTACTTAGCAGGCTTTTTCCTAGTTAGTATTACTAAAAAATCATAATTAGCCTTCTCAGGACAGTACAAAGTCTTTTTAAAGCTGATCTTCTCATAGACAAATCAAAACATTGTAAATAAATCTTCTAATATTAGCAGCCTTAATTTCATAGTTTAAGTTCAGTCTTTAGCATAATCTAAGCATCTAGTTCAGTCTTAGATAATGAGACCATTATCTTTTGAATTTTTCAGGACAATCCTGGTTTCAGACATTCTAGTTCACTGTTTACATAAAAGTCAACCATATTTTCTAACTTGGTGCTCAGAAAATATGGTGAGCGTACTTTTAAATCTTTTTTTCCAACTTATTTCAGAAGACTTTTCTCTATGAGAAATCCACCTTGTTCATCTCTTATTAGTGAAGTATCTACAAAGGTATTGTATTTATTATTAAGTATTTGACACGTTAAGAATTACCATTGGTACAATATGCATGTTGTTTTTGTTTCTGCCTTCAGCCTCTAAGGGGAACTGAGTCATCATACATTAAAGTGACTTTGTTTATAGGAATTGTTTATTCAAGGAAACAAATTTGTCACCCCTTCTTTCACTTTAATAGCTCAAATAAACATGGAGTTTGTGTTTCTCCCACGATGGAATCAATTATTGTGTTAGCTATCTTGTGCTGTGTATTAAATTACCCTAAAACTTAGTAGCTTAAAACAGCAACATTTATTTATCTTAAAATTTATATCTATACTTTAATTTTTTTATTTTTAAATTGAAGTATATAGTTGATTTTATAATGTGTTAGTTTCTAGTGTACAGCATATTTTTTTTCCAGTTGATAATTCTTTTTTTTTTAACTGAAGTATAGTCAGTCACAATGTGTCAATTTCTGGTGTACAGCATAATGTCCCAGTCATGCATATATATACATATATTAATTTTTGTATTCTTTTTCATTAAAGGTTTTTACAAGATATTGAATACAGTTCCCTGTGCTATACAGAAGAAATTTGTTTTTAATCTGTTTTTACATACAGTGGTCAACGTTAGCAATAAACATTTATTATCTTACAGTTTCTATGGGTCAAAAGTGACTCACCTGGATGGTTCTGGCTCAGGGTTTCTCATGAGGTTACAATCAAATGTTGCTTAGAGTACCAGCATCTGAAGCCTTGACTAGGGTTGGAGGATACTATTCTAAGATGGCTCAAAGTGGCAAAAAAGTGCTGATTGTAGGTAAGAGACTTAATTCCTTACCATGCGGACTTCCCTATAAGGCTACTAGAGTGTTTTCGACACTGTGGCTGGCTTCTCCTAAATAGAGTGCTCTATGAGAGAGTAAGGCAGGAACTCAGACATCTTATATGTATTTGGCCTTAGAGGGCATAAACCTTCATTTACACAATACCTTATTAGATATACAAGCCAGCCTCTTCACTGTGGGAGAGGACTATACAAGGGCATGATCACCAAGAGGTGAGAATTGGCGGGCATCTCGGAGATTGGCTTCCATAGTTATTCATTTGACAATTCCTAACTGAGTATTCACTTGTCAGTGTGAAAGAAAGAAATACCACGTGTGGTTCTGCCTTCATAGGGCCTGACAGTCTAGGAAAAGACACTAGCAGTCAAAGACAATGCATACTGAATAAATGTTGGTCATTTCAGGCAACAGTATCTATCAAGAGGTGACCCTACATAGAAACAATCAGTGAAGGCTTTAGGAGCACTTGCGATGAGCACTGGTGTTGGAAGGATAGATGAGCAATTAGGAAAAAGAAGGCTCTGGTTCTTCTACTTCCCTCTTTGAGTCACTATCCATTCCTAAAACAAAATACCAAACTATATCAGCTGGGGTTCTTTGGTTCAAGCAAAGATGACAATTTACCCTGTTCCAGGGAATTTTTTCAGAATTCTACATATACTATTTCATTTATTCCCCACAACTTTGAGAGATAGATTCTTTTATTATCCCTGTTTTTCAAATGAGAAAACTAAGGCACAGAGATGTTAAGTGATTTTGTAAGACTGCTCACCTTGTAAGTGGTGAAGCTAGGGTTTTAATCCAGAAGGTCTGAAGAAAAGGAATTATCAGGAGAATGCTGGAGTTTCTCCCAGGAGCCAAGGATGGAAGAATCAAGGCCTATGGAAAGCAAGTGTCACACTAGCTCTGGGACTCACGGTGGTAGGAATGCAAGTTCTCCAGGGTAAGATGTCAAGTGAGTTTGCTTCATTGACCTTCCTTCTGAGTGCCCAGAAGAGAGTTTGACTGGTCCAGCTTGGGCCACGTGGACCCCACCAGTGGCAGAAATGAGAGGGCCCCCAATTATCAGTCTCCCGGAACCAGGAGTGGAGAAGAGCTGACTCCCCCAAGAAAGGGGGCCTGGACAGATACTAGATCTCTTTTTAAACCAAAATAGTTTTCTATTTTTAAAAAATTTGTCTTTGCATTTTAAAGAAAATGGGAATTTCTCATTGAGTCTCAAATACTATCCTATTTATTTTTAATTTCTTTATGCTGACAGTGTTGTTGGGGGTGATGCCACATTTTCAGAGGGAAAATAGCAGAACAACTGCCTTAGGCACTGAATTTTTTCCAGAGGGGTACCTAATTTATCCTGGGTTACTGGTGTGTTTGGGTTTCTAATTGGTCTGCCCGAGATTTTCCAGAATGCTGTCCTCTGGAAATGACCAGTTATCCTGCTCACAAGCAGGAAAGGTATCCAGAATTTCCCAATAATTTCTTCCATGATATTTCCCAGTTTTTTCCACAGTACTTACCATTTTATAATTATTATTTATTATCCATAATTATTTATTTGTTTACATATTTGAAACATCTGTCTCCATCACTAAACTAAAATCTTCACTAGCACTTATTATAAAGCAAGATTTCTCAACCTCAGCACTAGTGAAATTTTGGAAGGGATAATTCTTTATTACTGGGGGCTCTTCCGTGCATTCCTGTGTATTGTAGGATGTTTAGCTTCATCCTTGGCCTATTCTCAAAAGATGCCAGTAGTACTTTCCTAGCTGTGACAACAACAATAAAAAAATGTCTCCAGATATCCCCTGGGGGGCAAAATCATTCCCGTTTGCAAACCACTCATGTATATAGTTGATGTATAAAGGAATGCATGAATTAATTGAGTCATTCAGAGATGTGATGGATTTCCAAATCCTTGAGTCCTTGGGATTTTCCAATCCTTGAGTGAATATTTGTTTGTCCACTCATTTAGTCTGATTCCTACATTCATTTATTTCTCCATTCACCAAAATTAATTGAGAGCCTGTCATGGAAAGAGGCTGAGGTGTGGCCAATTTAAAATGCTCAGGGGGCCTGTGTTAGACATTATGGAGTTAGGGTTGCTAAAAGTATGAATTACCTTTAGCTTACTGTGTTCCAGGGAGGACAGTATTTCAAGCAGCGCATTCCGGATCAAGCATACTCTGCCTGCAATGCCTTCCTAGTTCTTTCCTGCTTTTCTGCAACTTAACCTGCCTTCACAACCAGTTCAAATTAACCTTCTTCTTCTTGAAGGCTGTGAAGAGAGGCTCCAAATCTAAAGTTCTCTTCCCACAGCTTCCTTAGTGTGTCTTATATTGGCCATTTGGTCTCTGCATCTACCATGCTGTCTTGTTTTATAAATATGTCTAAACTTCCTAAATAAATGTTTTGAAGAAGTTAATTAAGTGTCAAAATCCTTAGATACAAATGTAGTTCTAATCTTACTTCTGCTGTCAGTCTAGCCTTGTGACCCTGGGCAGGTTGCCTAATTGCTGAGGCTCACTTAATCTATAGAATGGAAATGGTTTTACCTGTTCTACAACTACTTTAGAAGGATATTGAGGGTGTTAAGTGAAATAATGGATATAAGTATATTTTTTAATTTTAAAAGCACTATACAAATGTGATATGCTGGCATTATCAACATCAAGAACAATAATACAAACTTCTTGGAGCTGTACTTTACATATTTTTGTATCTCTAGAACTTAATATATGGTTGAATATCTAGTGAGGAACTCTACCAATGATAGTTGGTGATGCTGATATGAAGTGTGGATTTCATTCATTAAATAAACTTGTTATCTCTGATTATACACTAGTCAATAAATAGTTGTAAAGTAAAATTGAATTTCAGATGATCACTCAAGAAGTCTATATTATTGCTCATGCATATGTATGCTGGCACCTTCTGAAGCTATGAGTTGTAAATATTCTATATGAAACATATTTTAAGGATCTAATGGTGTCTCATGGATTTTTATTGAGAACTTTAAAGAATATTTTATTTTATTCAAGAACACATTAAATAAAGGTAGAAATTCTGGTGAGATTTCACTCTGAAGTATATGAAGATTAAGAGTAATGTATTTTCAGCACTCAGGTAGAATCATTTTCTTGCTTGGCTTTATTATAAAAGAAATAGGTAAGTCCTCTAGAATACAGTAAGAGATATCTCAAAGACTCATATTTCCCAGCTATTCACTGAGTTTTAAAAAATTGTTTTAACCAAAGTATAAACTCAATTGACTAAAATTTGTTATTGCAAAACTCACAATTGGTTTTGTCTTCCTGATATTGGCCTATTTCATGGTAATGCTGAAACTGAACACCATAGTAACAAATTTGTTTTACTAAAAATATTGAGATAACACAAATAAGACATTAAGCAAACTCATGCATTAGCTGAGTTGACCTTTCTTGAAAAACAAATATTAAGGAAATATTTTAAGGGAGTTCTTTTTTTCCCCTTACCTTAGGGTTCACTTCCAGTCAAATATTGCTTTTGCTTAAAAAGAATTAGGTTAATACCTGTTAAATGTGGCAGTAAAGTTTTACTACATATAATTAAGTTGTAAAACTAAATGGACTTTATGGATATAATTTTCAATACAAGCTTTTATATTTTTTAATGAAAAATAACTGACTAGCTCATTGTGCTAAATACTACACTAGTTACAGAGATTTGAAAAATATTTGTTTTTCTAAAATGGGAAATTCAGAATGAGATTTAAGTTCATTTTTAAAAAAGAGTGACATGCACTGTATTTAATTAGTATAGCACTGAAAATTTTTCTCCATATAAATTCAGATTCAGAGGATATTTATTGATGGTATTCTGTGGGCCAAACATAGTGCTAGCTTCTTCATCATAAGTGGTCACTTAATCTTTGAACAACTGAATGATGGTATCTTTATTAGAGAAGTCAGTACTCTCATCAGTACATGTGTGTATTCTCATCAGCACACTGTGTACAGTATTCTCATCAGTACATTGTGAAGTCAATATTCTCAATACATGTATTCAGGATGGTGTGAACTCAGGTACCATTATGATAGTATCATAACCTTTCCTGAGTCTAATGTGCTAAGATCTGTTGATCCCATGCAGGACCAACAGACAGGCTTATAATGTCTAAACTTCTATAAAATGTCCCTGAACTTGACAAAGAACTGTTACTCTTGGTATGCCTTATTCGAAAATGGCTAATTTTTTATTTCAAGATGGTGGGCTGAACTCGAAATCTTTATTGGTCAAAACTGGTGAATTTCTTCCTATATTATCACGCAGAGGACACGTATAAAATGCTCAGTGGTTGAGCTGAAGCCAAAACCTCACTTCATTCACTCTCATTTATTCACATGCTTCTGTTTACAAAGACAAATCCATCTGGTTCTGTTAAAGTCAATTTAAAAAGAGGCACTCCCATGATATTAAACCTCCTTTATGAGAGAAATGGGTAGGAAAAAAGAATTTAAGTAACCAACAATTCTTTGTTTTTGTTTTGCTAAAATTGGCCAAACCTGTATACTATAAGCATACTTGGGGTGGGGATGGGGGGATGGGGAGCTGGGACAGTTAGGATGGAATGATTGGTCAGCTCTAAGGTGACACCATAATTTCAGACCCAAGAGGAAGAAGCAAAATCTAGTCCAACCCAATAAGAATTAGACCCAAGCGATCCAAACCAGGGGTCAGAGCTGTGACAGAGCTTCTCAGCCAAGGCAGCTCTCAGCATCTAGTAGGTCTCCCCAGTGGAATTAGGGAGGTTATAGTGGGTATTGTTATTTGCTTATCCAACATCTATTTTATCTTTCTTACTTGCAAGTGGTGATAAAAATGGATACATGTCTCCAATATTCATTTTTCCCACCATCAAGAATTAGAATTCCAACTTTCTGGGAGTGACAACTTCTCCATGAGAACAAGTCTCTTGCAAAAGATCTCATTCATCCCTCTCCAGAGGAGGAGAAGAGGAAACACAAGAAAAGTACCTGGTGCAGAGCCCCTGTTCCTATTTCATGGATGTGAAATGCCCAGGATGCTGTAAAATCACCACCATCTTTAGCCATGCACAAACAGTAGTTTTGTTTGTTGTTTGCTCCACTGTCATCTGCCAGCTTACAGGAGGAAAAGCAAGACTTAAAAAAGGATGCCCCTTAAGCTGGAAGCAGCACTAAAAGCACCCTGAATCAAGATGAATGGGAAAACAGAAACAGACTCACAGACATAGAAAACAAACTTATGGTTACCAGGGGGGAGAGAGGGTAGGAAGGGATAAACTAGGAGTTCAATATTTGCAAATATTACCTACTATATATAAAATAAACAAGTTTCTACTGTATAGCACAGGGAACTATATTCAATATCTTGTAGTAACCTGTAATGAAAAAGAATATGAAAACAAATATACATAGGTGTATGTATGACTGAAACATTATGCTGCACACCGGGAATTGACACATCACAAACTGACTACACTGCAGTTTTTTAAAAAAAGATGAATGGGAAACCATCCCAAACACATTTTGGATACTAAAAAAAAAAAAAAAAAAAAAAAAAAATTATAATTCCCAAAATTAGCTGGTACATGGCTACCCAGAATGTATTTCTCAGTCTAATTTTCAGCTAGATGTGACCATGTGAATAAGTTCTAGTTAATGCAATCTAAGCAGTGATGAACAAAACTTTTAAGAAGTTTAAGAACTTTTAAAGTCTCCAGCCTTTCTTTCTACCTAGTTGGATTATAGATGTGAATGCTGGAATAGGAGCAGCCATTATAGACTCTGAAGTGTGTTATGGATTAAACGTTTGTGTTCCCTAAAATTCATAGTTTGAAGCCCTAACCCCCACAGTGATGGGATTAGGACATGACTTTGGGAAGTTATTAGGTTTAGATAAGGTCATGAGGACGAAGCCCCCATCATGGGACTGGTGTACTTATAAGAAAAGGAAGACATATCAGAGCTCATTCTCTTTCTCTGTGCACACACAAAGAGATCATGTGAGTATACAACAAGATGGTGACCATCTGCAAGCGAGGAAGAGGGCTCTACCAAGAACTGAATCTGCTAGTACATTGATCTTGGACTTTCCAGCCTCCAGAACTTTGAGAAATAAATATCTGTTGTTTAAGCCACCCAGTTCATGGTATTCTGTTACGGCAGCCCAAACTGAGTAACACAACGTAGAAGTCCCATGATGAGGATGGTACAACCAAAAGGTAAAAGGAACCTGAGACCTCAGTAATTGTGGAACCACCAAATCAGCCTTGAACCACCTACATTAATGTGAACTTAATACACAGATACACTAAAAAAAACCCTATGTTTTGGGGGTAACAATGTATTCAACAATAAAACTGTGTTTTCTAGCCTCCCTTAAAGCTGTTTATGGCAATATGTCTAATTGTTGAAATAAAGTCAAGATTATGAAGGAATTCTGGAAATTTTCATTGAGAGAAGAGTTGGCAGCTAGAGAAAGTCCCTTGTGTCTTCCCTCCTTCTCTTTTCCTGCTGCTTGAAATGTGGATGTGGTGGCTGGAGCTCTAGGGGCTATTTTAGATCATGAGAGTCTTTGAAGAGCAGAAAGAGAGAGTTCTCCTGTCTTTTCCAAGGTTCCTCAAATGATTTTGTGAAGTCAGTTTACCAGTGTTGGACCACTTACCTTTGGACTTCTTCCTAAAGAAACAAAGCTTCTGGTTTTAACCCACTTTATTCTGGGTTTTCTATTAGGTGCAGCCACGTCTAATTCTATCTGACAGAGAGGTTCATTAGAGTTAATGAGAAGGACAGGAAACATGTGTCAACCCCAGAGACTTGGGCATGGGACTTATGTCTCATCTGGTTGGGAAACTGGAGTGGAAGCAGCAGCTTCCTGGCAACCACCTGCCTGACTGACTAGTCAGGTTCAATGTTGGAGCTGAGGCCAGTAAATGAACGTGGACTATCTGGGCCCTGATCATTGATGAGTAGGAGCAGCTAGCATGCTGCCTGACCAGGTACTCACTGTGCGGGCAAAGCTGGGCTGCAAGGGTCAGGCCTTTAGTGCCTGACGTGGGCTAAGCACAGACAGAAGCAGGCAGGGGTTGACCTAGCCCAGGCCTCTTTTAGGCACTGTTAAGGCAGCACAAATATGCTGGATATCTCGCTCCTCTCAGGGTTGTAAGCAGTTGGATGACTCTAACATTCAGGCTTGTGAGACCCAGGTTTGCTCCTCTCTGTCACGTGTGGGCCAGCTGCATCCCTAGTGGTCCTCATTTCCCCTGCACTGAGCTCATTTACTCCCTGGGGATTAATTTGACTGTGAATCCTCTGGACTCCAAAGTGTGGGAAAACTAGAGACACAAACAACAGAAGCCTCAATGCTACCGGGTCACAGAGAAACCTCTTTCCCTCAGTTAGCATCATGTAAAACCTAAAATATGATTTTGTTGTGGTGACACTTCTAGGTAGTGACTCAGGGAGGCAGCCTGCTGCTGAGCCAGGAGAAGGCTGGTCTGCAGGCTGGAGTTGAAAGAATCCTGGGCTCATATGAGAACTACTAGCCCAGAGATTTCATTTTCAAAGAGGTAAGGTGGGTGGAAGCATGCTGTGAAATATAAAGTGCCCTATAGATTATTGCAATTGTATTTATGGAGAGAAAATCAACTAAATTACCCTCTTCCCCACTCTTACTGAGACCATGAGGTACTGATTCCCTTCAACACACACAGAGACTGAAGGTTGCCCTCTCATTCACCTCTCCCCATCAAGACTGCCCTTGGGATTTATTTTAAGCAAAATTCATGTAGATGAAAAAAGTTGGGGGAATAGGAAAATTTAGAAGACTTGCCTCAGAACCTATTCCTTCCCGGGGTGACCTGTTCAGAATACTATTGCAAACATAAATGACAGCTCAGCATACGTTTAAAATTAACCATGCTAATGATGGGATGTACTAATTGTATATGATACATATTCATCACATACCCCATAGATATGTAAACCACTTATGCCCATTTACTATTATTTACCCTATTTCCAAAAGTGTGTTCTACTATTAATAGGCGAAGAAATGGTGGCAGAATAATTTTGGGGAAAACTAGGTTAAGCAAAGTTGAGCTAGGAAATTATCACTGGGCATGTGAGTCCGGGGGAGGGAACTATCTATGTGCATGTCCTGAAGTGAGGCTCTTCATTATCCCCTGTAAGGAATTTGACAGGTTAGACAATAATTTTCTTTGCCCTTGTTAGTCAGAGAACAGTCTTCATATCTGGGCTTGTCTGTCCAAATGCTTTGTCCTGAGATGGTTCATCTGGGAGATGACACAAAGTCAAAAGAATAAATGAGATGACTTGTGGTGGCTGTGGCAGTGCCCAAGCCAGATTGTTTCGGTGTTTTTCTGTGCTTAACATCCTTGGTTTTCCAACCTTTCATCTATTCTGGAAGCTACTTCATATGCTCTCTCTGACTCCCTTTTCTCCTTAGGGTAGGCAAAGTTTGTCCTGCTGCCTGAAGCCAAGGTCACTGACTAATGCAGAACTGAACTGGGTTTCATTACTGCTGGACTCTCACAACCTTAAAATTCTAGTTTCAATTGTTATTCTCTAAAAGGTGCTCAAGAATGTGGCATTTTCCAAAATTATTGCTCCAGAAGCTCCATTTCCACACCTTTTTCCACCTCCCTGCCAGAATCTCTTAGGGCTGGTGTTCTGTGGAACACACCGGTGGAAATGCTCATTTAGTAAGTCACTACTTAGCTAAATCAGAAGACTTTTTGGTGGTCTTGGTACAGAGGAGTTAATTTAACTGAAAATGGTAAACAGTTTTCTTCCTGCTCTATGATAAATTCAGGTTCTCATAATAGATTATGTTCTTATCATGGATTCACAGTGAATCTTTCTCTAGAGGACCACCATTGGCCTCACATACATATACAGTCTCCTCTATATATTCTCCAGGCTGGCAAAGAGATCCTGGGACTATAGTGATGCTTGTGGAGCACTTTGTAGAAGCCAAAATACATCTTATTTTTATGCAGTTCTTTACATCTGCTAATGACTTAGGTCAACTGGGTAAGCAGCGTGGTCATTCCTAATTAATTTTGCTTTTCCTTATAGCCAATTATTTTATCCGCTGGATCATTTGTATTTTTATACAATACACAGTCATCCAGGAACATACAAAAGCTTAATGGACTGTATAATGTGCAATCCCTGATCCATGATTAGCATGCAGTTTAATGAGTACAATTTAAAGAAAGCTTGTAACTTTAGGTCCTCAGCTCCTTCTACAAAGCCAGGCGCTGGAATGCAAAGTTTGCAATAGTAAAGGGTTTTGAATGTCTTAAATGGAAGATTATTCTCACATAAATGAGACTTGCCTTGCAAGCGGGGAGCACCCTTCCCTTACATTGCCATGCTAAAATGTTAGTGAGCAGGGGCAGCACTGGGAGCTCGTTACCAATGCTGATTTCTTTTCCAATCCTTGATATTCTGATTCAATAGGTCCCAGGTGGGTGAGGCACAAGCTTTTCCAACAAGTGTGCCAGGAAATTTCGACACAGGGGGTGGTGGCTCACACTTTTAGAAATACTAGACTAAAATTGTTTTTTGAGGTTTATTAACTATGCAGGGAGCTAGCTACCCTAGCTGGGGAAGTTGGAGCCAAGAGATTGTTTAGGGGCACATGAGCACTGTGTTTCTCTCTTGTTTCTTTAATTGGTTTCTCTTTCTGGAGGAGCATGTGGCCTTGCTAAGGTGTAATTTGATTCAATAACCAGAGGAACTCAATATTTGTAAACATTCCCTTAATGTAGGCACATAGCTTGTTAGTTGAAGTTTGTCTGGAATGGGAAGTTTGTCTGGAATCCTGGGAAGACTGTAGTGTAGCAAAAACTGTGTTTTCCAGGTTCTGTTAGAGTTTACTTTCTGCTGTCTCCAACACCTGGCTGTGTCCTCCTTTAGCAGTTCCAAGAAACCATGAGAAGCTATACTGAGCTATGCTGGATCTGCCCCTGTTTGTGTAGCTGCCATACTTCCAATAATCTTTTGAATCCTTGGCTAAGCACACTGAACATTTACTCCAATCTAATAGGCAGATGTATGTGTGTGTGCCTGAAATGCTATGGAGTCAAATGATGGACTGCTTTTATCCTACTCTTGTTCTCAACTGCTCCATGGAATTTCAAGGAAAGGTGATGTTTAGTGATATTTATTTATAGTGATTCATTTATTCAATCCTCTAATAATTTCTGAGTGTTTGCTTCTTACTGTTGACTCTAGGCAGTTGCTTATCCTTTTCAACTTTCTAGGCTGAAAAATAGCACAATAATAGTATTTCCCTTTCAGGGCTGTTGATAGGATTAAATGGGATAAAGCATGTATTTAATGTGATTCCAAGCATACGGGGCTCAAAAAATGTTAACCATCTCTCTTTCTCCTCTGTCTTTCTCTCCTGACCCTCTTCTCCTCCTCCCTATTCCCTTCTCCTAAATGATAGGCAGCTCAATTTCTATTCAGGAAGGACCCTTAGGTTATGCAGTCAGATTGGAGAGTGAAGAGGAATAGGCTAGAGAACTTGTCCTGAAACTGTGTTTGCTCAGTGCAGTGTCCCTTGGATTACGTGTTTATTTGGGATGGCTGAGAATGGGACACTGCAACATTCACAAGCTGTCCCTTGGCACTACCAGGTACTACACCAAGGACCTTGGGAGATACAGTGACAATAGAGACACTCTCTTTCCTCAAGGAATATAATCTAGGGAGCCATCTGTGGTTTGATTAGCTATATAAGGCAACTTATATTACTTATGTTGGAACAGAAATACCCTTGGCCATGGGAGTACAGAGGAGAGAGCAATTAATTCTTGGATAATGTGTTATCTCTATATTCAGTGTCAGAAAAAACCTCTGCCTGTCTGCTAAAAATAACAATACAGTCATGTGTATATTACATCAAGTAGATTATTAGGGTGAATATAAACAAAGACAATACTGTACATATTAAAGCATATCTACAGGATCAGGAAGAAAGTGGTAGCAGGAAGGATCTGAAGAGCTTCTTCCCTACAGCACAGTTCTGATCTCACACACAAAACTTGTTAAAGGAGTTCTGCTCTTATGTAGAAATAGTGGTGAAGTTGAGATACCAAGGGAGACCAGTGCTTGTCTTCAGTTGTAGGCAATAAATTGTGTGGGAAATGCCAATTTCAAAATTTCTCCTTTCTACATGATTCAATGTGAGTGAGACAGAATCACTGTCTTTGACTATAAAATCCATCTCAAAGACTCAAAAATCATTAATGTCCAATAATACTTATTTGTTTTCTGTTAAATCTGAGTCTTGCAGGTTCTATAAGTCTTTCCTTTGGCAGAAAATTCAATAATTTGTTATCACTGAAGGTAGCCTCAAAAATGTTTAGTTTGGTTTTGGTGTTATACACTTTTCGTCCATAAAATGCTAGTTTTGTCTCCACAATTTTCTCCTGGAGAATTAAGTTTCTTATTTCTGAAGTTTACAACTGGACTATGTTTTTGTTAGAGGTCTGGTGGGAATTCTCATTTATTTTTGGCCTTATGGGAAAATTTGTATGTTAAAAATTGCAGAATGAAGTACCATAGGCCAATAATGCTATGATATGACAACAAGTTTTTTTAGCTTATTATTTTTTAGGTGAAAATAAGGTTGGCAACCTCAAAGCCTGACAGAATTTTTTAAAAATCTGCTTTCTGGAAATTTTCACCTGAAAAAAAAGGGCTGATTTTTCAGACACTAATCTCATATCTTATAGTATTCTTTATTAAACCAAACACTGCATTGTCCAGCAGTCAAACCCCATGATATAAGGATATTCACTGGGGAAGCTCATGGAACACATAAGTGAAATTATTCTGAGAGAACCAGAGGAAACTGCATTTTGTGTGTGTGTGTGTGTAATTTTTTTTAATTGAAGTACCGTCAGTTACGATGTGTCAATTTTTGGTGTACAGCAAAATGTCCCAGTCATGCATATACATACTATATTCATTTTTATATTTTTTTCATTAAAGGTATTATAAGATATTGAGCATAGTTCCCTGTGATATTGAACCTAGTTCCCTGTGCATTTTTAATGGACTTAAATACAAATAATAGAATGCAAGCTCCTTAGTTTAGGAGAGTATCTCAATTTGGATGCAGTTTGAATCTGTATAATTTAGGGGATTTTTAAGAGGATTGATACAGAGGCTTTTTGAGAGACCCTATTGGTTTCAATTTTGACTGACTAGACACACTCAGTTTAACTCAGGTGGGTTCCAGGTTACTGATTTCCTTCTGTCCCTGAAGTTTGAAATTAGGAGCACTTTTTGAGAAAATAGCATATTTGAAAAACAGAAGTAGTAAAATCAGAGAGATCCAATGACACACTTTAATGCGTTGCAAGTAATAATAAATGTCACTGAGAGACCAGTTCTTGCCTCTCAGACATACCTCCATTTAATAAGAATCTTTCCCTTAAATTTCAGTTTTAACAACATGCCTCCTTCTTCCCTACTGGACGCCTGACAAAAGGGGATCCCAGCCCTGGACTGCGCTGAGCCAATCAGATTCTCTCTTAAAATCTGAACTGTGGGACCTGGGATGGAGAGTTGCTGGTCCTTAACTGAAAGGTTGCGCAGCATTTGGGGCTGTTGGAAGAGGCATGTGTCTATGTCACATTCTGAAGTCACAGGGGAGCTGAGAAGTCATGAGGAAACAGAGAAGGGTGGGTGCAGAGAGGCCCCAGGAACTGGAACTACCCTGGCTTGAAAGGCCGACTTTGCGATCTCTGGGGAGTGAGGCAGTGTGGTCAATTTCTACTTCACACTTGTGGTTCTGGGAAGGACCAAACATCACTTCATCCGCTGTTTGTGGATTCTGTGTGCTCCCCTGAATCCACACAAGCATCCCTGCTATGTGTTTGCCTGGTGCAACTATGTTTCTGTTATTTGCAACTACAAAAACCTCATCAGGATGGAAATTGGGTTAAGAGTGCTGTGGCTCTTGTTTTAAAACATACTGTTTTATACATGGTCATGACTTTTATAACAGTTATTTGCAGCACTGAACATGAAGGTGGGGTTGGCTTTTCAAAACAGACAGACAAAATTATCTTCAGTTGGAATTAAGGAGGAGTTGACTCATCCAACGACCTTTGAGTGTAGTTTGCCAAAAGCAAACATGACATCTGCTTTTACTGAAAAGTCTAAGATCAGTCCATTGCCTCAATGAGCTTGCAGCTCAGTCGCAGGAGACAAATATAACACCTGAAACAACTGGAGAACAATTCAAGGCAGGTTATGATTACAAGCTAAATCATGGAGTACTGCCTAGATGTGCATTAGTCCTGAGGAGGGGAGGTCAGAACAGACTGGAGCCTCAGAAATGATTGAGAGAGGCAGGAGGTGAGCTTCAAGAAAGACAGGTTCAGTGCTCGCTTCGGCAGCACATATGCTAAAATTTCAACTATACAGAGATTAGCATGGCCCCTGCACAAGGATGACATGCAAATCTATGAAACGTGCCATATTTTTAAACAAGGTCCTACTGAATAGCACAGAGAACTATATTCAATACCTTGTAATAATCTATAATGAAAAGAATATGAAAAGGAATATATATGTGTAGCTGAATCACTGTGATGTACACCAGAAACTAACACAGTAACACAGTATTGTAAATCAACTATACTTCAAAAAAAAAAAAAACAAACCCACCAAAGACCACACACACACACACACACACACACACACACACACACAAAAGAAAAAAATAAAAAAAAGAAAAAGAGGGCTCAGTGTCTTGAATGGGCAGCTGAACTGGGTGAAGGAACGTGTCACCAACGGCAGGGAGGTAGGAAGGAGCCATGAGTGAGGATCCCATGTGTGAGTGAGTGCTGAATGTCTCTGCAGGTGGGGTCCCCACCTCACCCCAAGCCTTTAGTCCACTGGGCAGATAAGACTTACAGAGATGAAAGTACATCAGAAATGGATGCAAGAAAGACATGGCCAAGAGTCAAAGAAATGTCCTAAGAGTTCTTTATGACTTGGAGGCAGCGTGGAAGAGAATGAATATACTGAGAAACAATGGGCAGGAAAGAGGTTTGGAAACGAGGCTGGTGAAGCCAGTGGGCCAGATGATGAAACGTGTGAACTCAGGCTTGCAGTGATGTACAACAATGGTTCTCAAACTTCTTTTGGTGATGAAAGCCTTTTCTCTTAAAGAAATCTTAAGTGGAAGCTCAGTGAACAAAATAGATGAATATGATGACTTCTGAGTGGAGGAGTGGGTGTGGAACACACCTCTCAATGGCATGACCCCTGGTCTACCTTTGAGACTTGTTCACCATACTTAAGTGCTCTTTGGGACACTGCTTGAAAATCCAGAGCAGTGGGAAGTAGGGAGCCATCACAGTCGGGAATGGTGGATGAGCAGCGACTGTGAAGGGATTCAGGTGTGAGGTGGTGCGATCTCAGCTTGGGAGTGGGTCAGCGGGAGGTAGACGGGACAGAGAGGAAACAGTCACTTGTCCTGTTTCTTGGGTCTTGATCAAAACTGATCATTGCACCTTCTATTGCTACTTGACTTTCATTTTTAGCAGTGGTGCTCATAATCTCCTTTGGAAAGTTGAGTGAGGACTTTTCAACATGTTCCTAAGCTGCAGTTCTTTGCTGGGAATAAAGAAAAGTTAACAGATAAGCAGTGCCAACTGCTTAATTCTCAGGGTTCAACTCAGGTGTTCTTTCTGGAAGCATACCTGTCTTTCCTCTTCCAGGTGTAAGCAGCCTTTTATGTTCTTCTGACATTTTACTGTTTCCTGCTTAGAAAGAAAATGTGCTTCCCAGGGGGTTATATTAAATTCAACTGATTGTCAAGTAGCACTGAAGAATTACAACAAAAAAGAAAGCAGGCCATATTCACCTTTCTAGCTTTTTATGTTCATGTTGAATTGTTTTTTCTGTTTCCAAATTAAGTCTCTGCTGGTTTGGGTCAGTTAGGCTGGCTTCCCACCCTAAAACATACATCTACTTGAGCTGATTTCAATGAGTGGTGAGGTTACAATGACACAGCCCCTAAGGGGGACACTGATAGACCCACTCATTCATCAATATCCATATTCTTCATTAACCAAGCTGAGCTGATTGCAGTATCTTAGCAACCAATCCACATTTGCTGTACTGAAGTAATTTGCCGAATGGGAAAATAACATTGGCCTATAATGAAAGACGAATACATGAGGATCAGACAGTGAGTTCTTAAACGGTCAAATTTACATTGTAGTTAAGAACCTAGCTAAGGAAATCTACATACTACAAATTAAAAAAGAACACACACACACGCACAAATCCTGACCTTTCAAGATGGCCATTATTTGCTCTTCAAAGATCAAAATTTCCTTATGAACTTAAAAGGTAGGGGTGGGGGGAACACCAACTGGACCAAATATTTCTAAGTAAACATTCTAAAGCATAGTTGTGATTGTGCTGTTCTCTACTCAAAAATTTCCATAGGATAAATTCAGGCCTCTCTAAGGCTTGGCTCAGCCTCCAGGCACCCCACAGGCCGTCACCATTTCTCAGGCACAGCCTCTGGGTCCGACTTCTGTGTCTTTGCTCTTGCTGTTGGGAACTACTGGTACATCTTTGCTGCCATCCTGTCGGAATCTTAAGGAAATTCCACGGTCTGGTTTATGTGCTGCTGTTCCCTTTTGTGAAGACTTTCCTCCAGCAATTCTGGAAGAGGCGTTCTCTTTCCTTTGCTTTCCACTAGAGGTTTGAACTGAACTTACAGGACATTTCCTTTTTTTTTTCTTCTTCTTCTTTTTAAAGATATTTGGATGCATGACTTGTAAACCTCTAAGTTAGATACTGGTACATTGATAAATAGTGGTGAAAACATGGACTTTGGGATCAGGCTGATCTGAGTTCAGATTTTAGCTTCCCCAGTTAGTATTTGGACTTAGGCAAATTCTACTTCTGCTCTGTGCCTCTATTTCATCTGTTAGAAGAGGATCACGTTAACACCCAGGGTGACTGGCAGGATGCGTGAGATCAAGAATGAGAAGTTCAAGCTTGGCCTACTTCTAGCAGATGCTTCCTGCATGTTAGTATGCCTCCTGTATACTCCACATCATTTAGCATAGGTCCCTGCACTGTTACAGTGCTCAGTAACATTAAATTGAATAAGGGATTAGATTTGAGACTTGGCCAGAAACATTAGCTCTTTTCAGACCTCTTAGTACTGTTTTGTGCATCTAATTTGCAAAATAAGCCAGAAAGCAAAACACTATGTCTTATACCTTTTTTGTAAGGTGGAGGCCCACTTACTGGGGTGCAGCACCCACCCTGAGAACATGATAAGGCCATTTTCTCCTGCATCCTCTTGCCTCCGTCCTAGAGCTCTTTTCTGGAGAGAGCCTTTTGCTAGCTTACGAGACTCTCTGATGGATACACCATGAATGATGTGTCGAACTCTAGTGATTAGGGCTGGCAAACACGGAGAACAGGTTCTGATTGGTGTGTAGGCCCTGGGATAATGGAAGCCTTCTGTCTCAGTAGCCCCAGCTTCCTGGTATTATTCAGATGACTCTGTAAAGTGCCTGACTCACACCTAGAGAACAGCTTTCCTCTGAAGGGTCTGCCATTTTATTGTCAGCTGCTGCTTCTAGGCTGAGACATTAAAATCATAAATGCAGACTTGGCTAGGTTTTCTGATTTTAAAAAAGTACTACTTGTTCACTGCAGACAATTTGAAAAGTACATATAAGCACACTGGCATACCTAAGTGTTAACAGTTTCTATTTTAAAAAGTGCTTACATCCCATAAATGCTGTTTTGTAAATTGTATTTATATCTCAGTGATTGACTGTGTTACTGTTTTCTATGTCAATAAATTTTCTTCTACAACACCAAGTTATTAGCTGCCTAGTATTCCACCACATAAAGGTTCTAAGTTTCACTTATCCAGTTCCATACAATTGAAATTTTTAATAATGCTGACAAAATATCCTTTTATATATGCTACTTCACATATTGTTTTTAGGTAAATTCCTAGAAAAAGGATTGCTAGATAGAGGGTTATCTGTAAATGTTGCCAAATTGTCACATTTGTACCAATTTTCACTCTTCTATTGTTTGACAGTTATTTATAATTTTGTTACTATTGTAAGTTATACTATGAAAAGATCCTTAAACATGATTTGTTTTTTGGCACATCTCTTGTTTCATAGGATAAATACAATTGCAGTATCAAAGATATAAACATCTTGGAAGTTTTTCACTCTTATTGCCAAATTTTCTTCTAGAAAGGTTGTTCATTCTCACCTCTACTGATTAGAATTCCATTTATTTGTCAAGATGCTTGCCAGCAGCTTATCATTAAAAAGAATCTTTGCTAATGATACTGTTCAAGAACAGTAGTTTAATAGTTTGATTTGTATTTTTTTATTGTTTTGAGGTTGAACATAATTTCATGTGTTTGTTTTCAGTCTTAAGATTTATTAATATAGTAGCTTACCTTTACAAGTAGTTTTTTTAAAAAAATGTTAGATCACAAAACTTCTATTTTGGCTGAATTAATTAGATTTGATACCATTAATCACTAACTACTATTGAGCCCTGACTGCCTACAGGACCCTGTGACAGCCACAGAAAGGATGTAGCAGGTGAGAAAAGGTGAGTTCCTGTCTCTAAGAAACTGACTTGCTGGAAGAAAATATTTATACATACAAGCAGATAATTAAAAATGAGAAACCTTATATATTTATTTATTTAACGTTTATACTATCTAAAAGACTATTAGATAATATAAGAGTATCTGAGACTACTAACAGAAGATAGCATAGATCCAGTAAAATGACTGAGACAAAGATTAAAGAATGGAATTTACCTTGAGCTTAAAAAAAAAAGGCATTACTGATTATGATGCATAAAACTTATCTCTGAGCTTTTTGACAGCCAGAAGGAAATGTGAAGGGTCATGTAGCATTCACTAACTAATGAAAGGACATATGTAAGTACGTTATAAAGGATAAAATCTTTCTAGTACTATATTAGCAGAATTCTCACATAGATCCTTCTATGAAAAGCGCTGAACCATACAACAAGTAGCATCTTCAACTGAATTTTATTGAAAATTCAGTCTTGGAATGACCATTTCTTATAGTAACAACAACAACAAAATGAAGGCACAGTATTATACTGTTGTTCTTACTACTTCTGAGGGAAGTTAGACATACTTTTCTGATAATCTAATTTAGTACAGGAGGAGAGCCTTGAGAATCTAGAGCCAGAATGATTACCTAAAGTCTTTGGCTAACCCACTTCAAAGTCAGTTGCTTCAACTGATATTTTGACTGGCACTATACCAATGACTGAAGGTGATTAAAGATGATAAAAACACGAGATTGCTATAACTTGTGTGTGGAATCCAAAAAAAAAAGCATAAATAGTCTTAAATATTAATGTATAGATAGAAAAAAGCCACTCCATCTCTCTGGGGAAATGGGCTACTAGAATTCCTGTAGACTAGTCTACAGCTTTTCTTAAAATACAGCTCCACAGAAACTCAAATACTTGAACAAGAACTTCATTGAAACCATGGAGTCTTGAATTTTAAAGAAGGTCCAGACAATGTATAATTACTGTATAATCAATGTTCATGCTTTAACTTGTAAGACATGTCAAGGAGGATCATGGCTTATCAATTTGGCACTTTGCTGAGGTAGGAATTTTAACTGTATGTCTGCTGAGGCTGCTGAGATGGTACCACCACTTAGCTGGTTTGTGAACTCAGCAGACAGCATAGCATCTTTCCCTATCTCCTGTCGTGGGAAGTCTTTAAAGGCACTGTTTCTTAGTGAAGAAATAGCCCTCAAATGAGAGACAAAACTCAAAAAGGCAGTTTTCTTACACTGTCCAGACATCACTGTACGTGATGTCCAGACAGGTATGTGTCTAAATACAATTAGGATTTAGGAGACAGCCAGGAATCTGAACCTACTTTCATGATTTTGACCTCTTGACAGTTACAGGAATGTTTCCCTCACAGATGTCAGAGGCCCCTGGATCAATTAAGTACGGTGACCATGCACCTGGATTGCCTGGGATATTCCCAATTGGCTTCTGTTGAACTGGCATAATATTTTGTAGTGTCTTCTTTCACTCTTGAAATAGTCCTAATTTACATGATAAATTATAAGGTCATGATATACACAAATAATACAATGAATTCAATCAGATTACAGGAAAGGAGAGAGGGGTGGACAGAGGGCATCAGGGATGACTTTGAAGGTGCAGCCATGAAGAAGACAGGTTTCCAACAGGGCAGAGAAGGGAGAGAACGCATCCTAACTGGGGTGTGGTAAAAGCACAGTAGTGCTTCCTCACAGAAAACAGATACCTTGAGTTCTCCCTCAAACCACACTCTTGTAAAAACCAACCAAACCTAAAGAAGCTAAAATGAAAAGCAGAATGTAATTAACATCCTCTAAGAGACCCACTGCCTTAATTTCAGCTGTCCAGTTCTGACCATTTAAAAAGTATTTGTTAATATCAGTAAATTTTATTTAGTTGTATTCTGTGGAGAATATTATTGCACATCATGAAGATACTCCCCAAAACATCTTTCATCTTCCAAAACCCACTCTTACATTCCAATCTTTTAGAAGTTGTAGGAGTTTTAGCTCCCCTATCTAGCTAAAGAGGAGTTTGGATAAAGGAGATACACTTAATTTAAACCACAGTGTTAGAAGATTTCCCCCCCACTGTAATTATAAGAATTATATTTGATATTAAATAGCAGATATCACATCTTTTTGGGAAAACAACTCCTTTCACATAAACTGAAACAAATACTGCAAATATTTCATTGTGTCAGTTGTTTATTCTTTCTAAAACCCAACAGTATCATCTTCCTCAGAATTAATCCTGATTATCACTAAACATTCTTTACTTACTTGATTCTTGACTGCTTAACACTACTTTTTTCGTTGGGTGTTTTTTGTTTGTTTGTTTGTTTGTTTGTTTGTTTGTTTGTTTTGTGGGGAGGTCTTTGTGTGTATGTGAGAGTTTAAATACACTAATGAATTTTAAACCTTTCTGCATGAGGGTATTTGCGAGACCACTGTCAGGAATTGTCAGTACAGAATATTTGGTGATGTTTTAGTGCATAAAAAAATCATTATAACAAATATGATCATATATGGGAAATTGAATTTAGACATGTAGTACAATGAAGGTCAAAAATTTTTTTATGCTAAAATAACACTGGAATAAAAGTAGGCCCAATTCTATTATTTCTATAAAGTCTGATGTTCTTTTAATTTCCATGATATGTTAGTATTGCTTACTCATATACTGAGAACATTACAGACACAGATGATGGCCTACACGTAGGACTTCAATTCCATTTGGGATAGCAATGCGCCTTGCCTGAAAACACTACATTTCCCAGCTTCCCATATATGTGAAAGGAATAGCCATGTGACCTCATTCTGGCCAGTGAGATATAAGTGAAAGTCACTAAGTGAGGCATCTAGGAAAACCTATTGTTTTCTTGTTAAAGGAGACACATTTGGCTAGCAAACATTTTTGCCTTTTGCCTTTTCCTTTCTTCCTACTGGACTGCAAATGTGATGACAGAAATAGTGCTGTCATCTTGGACCATGAAGCAACCAGCATGAAGAGATACAAAGGATGGCTGAATGGAAAGAGAGGAGTCCAATGGCACTGTGGGATTTCTTTGCCAACTCTGAAATGCCCTCCAGTGGAATTTTTGTTGCATAAGATAAACTTTTATTCAAGCCACTATTGTAATGGACTATTGCTATCCTGTGTTATGGACTGCTAAATTCCTGATTGATAAATCAGAAAATGACCCAATTTTAGTAACACTTCATCCCTACGATCTTTCCTCCTTTGAGAAACATTATCAGTATTTGAGGGCAGTTGTAAGGATTAAATGAGTTAGTGCAAGTGAGGTATCTGGAATAGACTGATATTCAGTAAATGTTGGTTACTGTTAGAATAAGTGGGTACAAGTTCCAAGGAAAATCTCACTTCCTTCTCAGTATTTTAATCTAGGAGAAATTAGGTAAAGTGAATATTAAATGTATCAGATGTTTTTATTGGTAGTAGCAGATAACTCATTTTTCATTATAACCTAAATATTTTTATACTCTGTTCAACAATTGATTTAAGATGGCCCACAGCAGGAAAACATGCAATAAAACAATCAAATAAAAATAAAAATATGTTTCAGGGAACATTAATATTAAAATAGGAAGTAAGGAGGGTGAAAAAAGTACAGATCTGAACACCATTCAACCTAGTAACACAGTAGTGGATAAGTTATAAATTCAGCCCAGAGGTTCCAGGTGACCACATGAAAAAGGAGTATCATTCAATAGCATTAATTCAATAGATGCTTATTAAATGTCTATTAGATGCCAGGCACTGTGCTAGGTTCTGAGGCTATAATGGACAGAGAAGAAGACACATTTTCTGCACCATGGAGCTCACAGAAAAGAGGGAGAAAAAGATACGATTTAAATAATCACATGTACATATTTTTCAATTCAGACTAGAAGCGGAAAAAAATGTATGTTCTTTAGGGAAAGCAAAGCTTTTCTCTGCATTTCATTCTAGATGAAATTTCTCAAGTGGAGCACTTCCAACCCAATCTTAGTGGCCAATCCATGAGGCTGTGACTCTCTAATTCCAGCCTGGTTCCAATGGAGCCTTCTCAGCTCCCAGGTTCCTGGTTTTAGGGTTAGGAAGAGGGATATAAACTATAGTCATCAGCTTTCCTTAACTGGAGGTCTCTTCTGATTATTTCACAAACTGCTAAAATTGTAGACTTTCTTATTCATTACATGAAACTTCAAGAGAAAATAAAACTATTGAAAATTTTTATTGCAGGTTTTGTTGACATGGAGTAAAACAAATCTCTGTGATTTTACTCAACTTTACTTTTTATGAGCCTTTAAGTAATGTTTTTGAGAAATATATCCGAAAAGAAATAAGGGCTTTCCCAGGCCAGAGAGGTTTGCTATTGCCTGAGTTAAGGTCAAATGGAACTTTATTTTGTTTATATGGCATCATCAAGAGTGAATTTTCTAGATAATACTAGCTGACTCTATCAAGTACCAGCACATCAAATTTAAGAAAGGAACATATCTAAAATGCCTTTTGAATGAGGCAAAAATCGTAATTATAAATATCTATCTTGATACCAGATAAATGCAGTGCTGATTTTGAGTTGTTATTCTTGCCTTAAGGTCAAGCTAACTTTCCTTCTCCTGTTGCTCTTGGGTCTACCTCTATTAACACACCTTTTTAGTTTGCTGCTACTTCTAAGTTGCTAAAGATTGTGAAATAATCATGTGTCCTCGAATTGTGTATCAAATAAGATCCAACAAGCACTGAGTGAGGGCCCAGGCTTTATAACAAGCTCTTTTCCCCTGAAGGTTCTAAGACACCACTTGTTTATTTCTAAATTTAAAATTATCTTCCAGAAAGATGGGGTTTCCATAGGCCTTATCTCCAGTTGCTAGAGATACAGTGTATCTTGAGAAATATGTTTTAGAGTCAGTGTAAAATGCTGGTTCTACTTCACATGATGTGTGTGAATCATGGCTCATTATGTCCAACCTTGGTGAATGAAATTTGTTTTACTACAGAATATGCAAAGGTATTGGCAGGAGTTGAATACAGCACAAAATCATGGACAACACACCAAACTGGGACTATTTATAGGGCATCAGTTATGTGTAGGGCTTGGTGTTGGTCCTGGGATCTGCGGTAATTTTTATCATTAAATAGGACCTATAGCTTTATGGGGTTTTGAATTAAAGTGAAATAGTCATCAAGATTCAAAGCAACATGAAAACACTTACTTGGAAGCATGTGTACCACAACTGAAAAGAGAAAAAGCAGCTCAGTATGGTCCTTGCCCAAGAAGGATATGCAAAATTCATCAAGCAAGTCATATTGTTTAACCGAGCAAATGAAATAAAAAAGAAAGTAATTATTAACTCCAGGAAAGACAAAAAGTTACACCAAGAATATAAGCATAGTATAATATGTGGCTTAGTAGCAAACAGTATTTGCCTAGTCATAATAGCTAAAATACTCAAAATGGATCAACCCAAACATTATGATGTAACTACCTGGAAAGATGAGGGAGGCGAAGGATACAGGAGAGAGCTAAATCTTCCTCTACCATAATAAGAAGTCAATAGATAATGTCCACAATTGATGAATTAAGAGGTAACTGCACATTTATGTTACATAACAATTTGGGATAAATGAGAAAAAAAATCGCTAAAAGATGTAGTTGCATGTGGGTGAGGTGAGAAAGGAAAGGAACTGCTTTTTTTTAGTGATAAACACTTTAGATTCTTTGACTTTTGAACTTTGATAAATGTTTAAGCTAAAAAAAATTAAGAACTACATTTTAGAACAAAAAAAGGGATTGAAGAGTGAAAGATCAAGAGGGAATGATTCCTTGGGAGCGGCAGTTGACAAAGCAAATTACAGAATATACTCAATGAGAATCAGATGAAACACGGGAGATAAAAGGCTCGGGACCAAGAGGTCCCAGAGAGGCATTCAGAGGAGAAAGGCTGTAACCAGGAAGTCCACACAGTCGCAGCTGCTTCCAGGACCCGGTGTTCACCCAATAACAAAGCCACTTCTGTCTGGGAAAACCACAGCAAGGCCAAGCAGGGAGCAGAGAGTCTTTAATTGGGGTGGCGAATGAGCGGCCCTGTGAACTCCAAATGCCTCCAGCAGGCTGGGGCATGCTTTTCCGTTCCGCCCTTCTTCACCCACCAATTGATGGTCTCGCCTTCCAGGACTCCTCAACAAGCATTCTTGGTCTTTTGGCTTCTCCCTCTGCTCTGAGTTCTGAGCTGTCTTTCTGCCTCTTTGCTCTTCCAGTCTGAGCACCCTGTAGACCAGTGACCCATGTTCTTACCTCACTCTCCTTGCTGCCAAAATTCTTCCATTTGGGTTCCATTTCCTCAGAACCAGATCGATGTCTGGCCAACTAATCTAATAATCCAATAATAAAATAAATAATTAAACTGGTGGTAATAAAAGGCTGAAAACAACTTAATATGTTACCTTATCTACTAATATTTCCAATGTAATAGCAGCATTTGGAGCTTCAACTCGGGAATTATTCATCTGACAAAGTTGGGCAGTCAGCATCCAGAGGAGATGGACATGGAGTTAACATCACCTGTTTCCTAAGGCTGGCTTTGATTTCCCAGTTGAAGTTTTTTGTACTGATCCCATCCCACCTTTATTTGTCTCCCTCAGCATTCTGAAAATCCAGTCCATTCTGCACACTATTTTGTGCTTGTTCATAGGTAAGTTTTCCTAAGACAGGTCAGAGTGTGTCTTCTGTTTTAACTGGTCCACGACTTCCTTGAGGGCTAGCATCCTGTTGTCAAATGATGTGTTATCTTTATCACCCTTTATTATCTACTTATGTCCTCAGTAACTAATTTCTGAAGCCTTTATTAAAATGGTAGCAGGGTCCTTTGGCTAAGAAACTTGTTCCAGTCATGAGATAAAGCTCACATAAGTATCAGTCTATGAGATATCAGAAGATATTAATCTATTCTTCTGTATGAAGGAGAGTGAAGATAAAAGAAGAGGACCTCTCCTGGAGTAGAGAGAAGGAGGCAAACCAAGGAGGCCCAGAACTGAGGTGCTCAACAAGAGTTGATTCCTAGCGGAGAGAATTTTCTTCAATGTGGAGATCACACTGTGTTTCTAGGAGGTCAGGAACCCACGTGGAACTTTGGGAACTTAGTCATTTTTAACAATTCTTTTTTGCTTTGGCTTTCCCAGTTATTCTCATAAAAGGGGTCAAATATTGGGAAATGACATGTTATACTTGTAATATTCAAAATCTGATTATATACACAGAACAGTTATGTCACTGTGGACAAATCTACTTAAATATTTTTTGACTTGTGTTTTGTTTGTCTGGTGGTTTTAAAATGCCAGGAATGGGGACTGCTTAGTTCCTTAGACGGACCCAAGTATAAAAATGATTATTAAATTATCTTCCTACAAGGAAGGACAAGTGAATTATAAATAGCTAGGAGTGGTAACTACAGAAAAATAAAAAGATTAGTACTAATTTAACAAATGAAAAGATTCTTACATTTAACAAAATCTTTTTTCTGTTTTTTTCCCCTACAGATTTTAAAGAAGATATAACCAATTCTGAATGTTCTAAAAATTGAAAGCACAGGCGAGAGTATAAATGTTTTGTTATTCCTTTCTGCTTCTGCTGTGAAAGCCTGAATGTTATGTCTATTATTTCAATTACTTCCTAATCCTCAACAAGTGGTAGCATCAGCAGTCCATGGGAAAAAGCCTCTAAAAGTTAACTTGAAATTTGAATTTGTTCAGACGAATAAAAACAACAAACATGGGTAAGTTCTCAAACTGGATACAGTCCACAAAGCTCTACAATTGTGCTGTCCAATATGACAGCCACCAGCCACATATGGCTAGGATGACCGAGGAAGTGAATTTTTAAGTTTGTTTAATTTTTATTAGTTTTAATTTTAAAAATGAAGCAGTGTAAAATACTTTTCCTAAAATATAACTTTGTGGTTTTCATAGGACTGCATTCCACTTAAACTGCTGCATCATGTCAAACACTGTGTTACAGTAGACGTGTTGGGCACTTGTGTCCTTTCTAGTGTTACACATAAACAAATTAAGTAGCTGATGTCAACAGATTGATTCAGTTCAAATTATTTTTTTCTATGCATTGATGCAACATAGTAACATGTTTATTTGAATATTATACTCAGATAGCTAGTTACAGTGATACTCATAAATTGAAATGCTTACTATTTTAATTATAACTAAATAAATTTTCCAGGTAAAAATAGGTGTGACTGAATTTTAAATTTAAAACCGAGGCATAGTATTGGTGGGGAATTGAATGTAGATGTAGAAGTAGTACAACAGTGAAGCAAGGGAAAAGAGATTGAATGAAATATGGTGCATATTTCACAGTGAATGACATTTGCAATTTGCTATGACAAAGCAAAGTGAAAAAGCTGTTGTTTGTGTAAAAATTATTTTTAAAATAATAAAACGTTAAGAGGTACTTTCAGCAAAATGTAGTGAATTTGATAAGTTTTCTCTTAACAGTCAAAAAACTTGATGAGAGGAGTCGCCTGATATTAGAATTTAACGTCCTATAGATTATTTTAAGTTGATTTTTAAGCATACCTGAGCTTTAACTTTGGCCAGCCTTAAAGCTGGATTCTTGAACACATTCTAACATACATACACATACACACACACACACACAATGGAGAGATGGTAAAAGAAATTATTAAGTTATGGGAGTTTTGACAGAAAACTATAAGCAAAAGACTAAAAAAGATATTTTACAAGAAGTGAAAGAAGTACAATTAAGGCACCAATTACCCAAACATGACCTTTCTAACAATAAGATCATTTGATTCAAAATTTGAAAAATTGCAAATATTTTTCCTTATACCATGCTACTCAAGAGACATTGCCAAATTAATTCTTCAGTTTTGGTTTTCTCAAAAAAAAAAAAAAAGTCAATTTGTGACCTAAAATCAAACACATGATGTACATATTTTTTGAGTCTTTTACATCTGTCAAAGAGGAGTTTCAGGTAGATTTGGAAAAAAAATTACTCTTTATCATAGTGGATGGTATTCCAACTGCATTAGGTAAAAAACTAAAATTTACTGGAATTTTAAAGCAAGTGACTAATGTTTTCCTTATATGACATATGTGATATATATTGAAAATACACATGCTCAGTTTGCTGAGGTAGACTCTATGACAGTGTTATGGATATAGCTGTTAAAATCCTTTAATATGTATGTGCAAATGCTATGGATCACCAAAGGTTTATGGAACTATTGAAAGAAATAGAAGACAATGACTTTAAGGACTCTTGTATTCTTTGCCAATGATCATTGGTTGAGTTGTGGAAGAGTTTTATAGATCTACTGTATTAACTCTTGATTGTTTTGGGAAAAAAGGAATGCTTTCCAAGTATTCAGTAATCAGAGATAAAAATGACAGTGGGATTTACATTTTCTCCCTGGTATTACAATGTATATGAATGAGCTAAATTTGAAGCTCCAAGAATAAGGAAAACTTATTTGTGACCTAGCTAGACAGATTGGAACAGTTTATATTGAAATGAAAACTTTTCATAATACAAATTAATAATGATTTTACACATTTTAAATAACCTGAATCAGTATGATTATTTTCATGAAAATCGGCTGCCAGAAGTACAAAGAAAATTTGTACACTTTGTTGATATTGATAAATTTAAAGTTGTATTTCAGTTTATTAAATGCTTTTTAGAATTTGATGTTAATAATCCTGAGTGGACACAGGAGAGAGTGTTATTTATTTAAACTTGGACAGATGTAGGGTTTTTCTTGGGTTTTGTTTCACCTTTTCCATTTCACTCCCTCCATAACAGGCATACTGATTTATTTCTACCATTTCCAAGCCCTTCAAAGTCATGACATCCCTGACTATGTGAGATCAGGTGACCAAGTCAAATACCGTGTGGGTCCCAGCACAGAGGTCCACAGGGGTGGGTCTGCCCACTGCTCCCTTTTGTCCACTGTGCCTCACACTAGAGTAGCAACTTAACTGCAGGCAAGGCAGGTGGGGAATCTCTGACTGCCAGCTCCCCTGCCAACCCATCTAGGGCAAAAGTTTCTACATCAGAAAGAAAAATGAACCTAGTTAGGGAACATCCCAAGGCTCACAAATTACCCTTTTCCCAACTGAGAATAAAAAGATGTGGCATTTCATAGTGCCTCAGACAGGTGTAGTTTTGAAAGTGATACTTCAAAGTCAAATCAAATCTTTAAAAAAGAACCAGTTTTATCAATGTGGGTACAAATATTAAAGGAAATGATTTTTGGATAATTGATTAAATTGTTGGACAGCTTTTAAGTGCCTTTGGAACAACTTAGGTACAGGAATCTATTTTTAACTGTAAATTTTATATATTCACTGAGCTGTTCTGTAAATATAAAATCCATACTAGATGTTGAAGACTTAGCATGAATACATGAATGTAAAATATCTCATTAATAATTTTTATGTTGTGTACATGTTGAAATTATAATACTTTGGACATAATGGGTTAAATAAAATTTATCGTTAAAATTAATTTCATCTATTTCTTTTACTTTTTTTTATGCAGTAACGAACAAATTTAAAATTACATGTGTCGCTCCCATTATATTTCTGTTGATCATCACCTGTCCCAAAGTCTCAGCAATGTGGAAAATCCCATAGGTATCAGTATCTAGTTGTATATAGATATATATCCATCACCTGGATCAGTACCAATTGCCATGTAGTACCAAGTTGCTTGTAAGTCACTGACCCGCTCACATCCTCCCCACCTTATAAACCAGGGAATCTTTTTGTGAGATGCCTGGTGGAAGTTTAAGGTCTAGTTTGTGGTCATGGAACAAAATTTTGCCTGTCCGTGGAGGAACTGCATCAGTGACCTTGAACTGGTTATCATTTACTTCAATCAGCTGAGGTAAACCCTGACTGGCAGGATAACCAGAAATCAAATCCTATAGATTATGTCGGTCAGTATCGATATGCTCAACTACACCTGAAAACAAATGGACTCATAGTGTCATCACCTTGATGAGATAAAACAATAGCTGAAGTCATTGTCTAAGTTCTTGATAAAGAACGGAGACCAGCCAGAAACAATACATTCCTGACCTAAGGAGAGAGTGCCATGGAGGGAAAGATAATCTGGAAGTCTCTCCCTATGTCTCCTAGCCACTTTTTCATACTATCTTCATGTCTGGATTCATGCCATATCCAAGGTATTTGGTGGTAATGATGTCTTGTGCTTTAAAAAAAGCAATTATTGGACTTCAGTCAGAAGATCTGAGTGAGAGGTCCCATCTTGCCATTTACTGAACAAATGACTTTGGGTAAATCACAGTTTCTCAGTTTTTTGTTCTGTACTAGATCAGATGATCTATAAGAAACCTCTATAACCAAGGTTTGCATTTCTAAGTTATTCTTGCAGTATATCAGACATGATGCCTAAACTATGTAAAATTTACTTAAAATTTCAATTCCATTCTAAGAATTAGAATTGAAAAGCTACCATTTTCTTTCTTCTTCATCAGTGGAAGAAGAGTGTGGAATAATTTCCTTGTGTGATTCCTCTTTATAGAGAAAACTTATTATACTATTTTATAAGAGCTGCTTGATATTTTCTTTTCCCCTTATCAAAAATAAAGTAAGACAGAGTATTTAGAAGTGCTGTTTCATTTCTAATCTTGCCCTTAATTTTTAAGTGTGGAACCCTCAAAGTGAAAGTCTGTATTAATAATGGCATTATGGGGAAAATAGCTAAGGAATTATTTCTTTTTCTCACTCATTTGATAAAGCCTTCAAATGTTAGTCTGAAGTAACTTTTAGTGGTATTAGAAGTGGAAACTAGCTCTCCAAGGTAGGTAATTTTTATGCTAATTTCCTGCACCTCAATGTACACAATTATTACAGGGCATGTGAGTGATCCATTCACTGAATGAAGAAAAATTATTCCAAATGATTATTGATGAGTTAATCAAGATAACCATGTCAACTTTCTTTATCCATTAGTGGTAACATCTACAGTATTTCACAATCATAATAATGAAAGAGCCAAATGCTAATGGGAGAGGTAATCAGACCTTAATGAAGAATAGTGAAAAATCTGCTTTTTAAAATAGTTTACAGTCTTCATAATCACTGAAGTGGTCAGTTAGTCCCAAGATTCTTCATATTTCATAATGTATGTTTGCAATTTTTTTTCATTTCAAAAATAGTTGGATTTTACTAATGTAAGAAAGAGCAGAAATAAATGAAGAGGGATTCCTCTTTTTAAATGAATACATATTTAAAAAGCTATTCACATTGCAATGGTGATTTAAATGGGGGAAATCTCTATCCATTCAAAAACTCACAATTTTACTTTTATGCATTTCCTCCCATCTTTACCCTTTCACTCAAATTTGGTCATTTTATTAATATAAGCTAAGTTTAGACTTGCAAATTTATTATAATTATTTGTTACATATTATGGTTTAAATTTGTATTTATTGATTGATTCTGATGCCCCAATGTACTGTCATGATAATCTGAGGACTTGCCACTTACAACCCACTTCTGAAAAAAGGCAGGTTAAAGTGGTTCCATATGACCTCATAAACCTGGCACCATTAAAAAAGTATTCTAGGGAGTGGCAACTGACTCAGATACTCAGTTATCTATAAGCTATATCATAAGATGTAAGATAGCTTGACACAAGAGCTCTGCCCTCAAAGACACACTATACTGAATGCTTACTTACATCAGATTCTTTGGGGTTCTGAATGTGAGAGACACCAAGAGATATAGGAGAGGTGGTACAGAGGAAAAAGCAGTGCACAGAACCCCTGAGCAGAAGTCCTCAATAACAGAAGCCATGAGCTTGTTATGGAGTGAGGAGTCAGTAGCAAGCAGGAGAAGCAAATCTTTACACCAAGCATTGAGTAGGGGTGGTGTGGCTGTTCTGATGGCACCACTCTGAGAGCTGCCTTTGGGTCAAGGGTGTTTCTATAGGATGATGAGATCTACCCTTTCATGCTGAGGGAACTTGCAGTTCTCTGTGGGGTTTAGTTATGTCAGTGGTTTTCAAAATGTTGCCTGTGATTCTCTAGGCAGTCCAAGAAGTTGTTTAGGGGCCTCCAACAGGGAAGAGGGGGATATCAAAGGACAGGACTCTCCCTCGCTCCAGCACCAGCCATAGCAGTGCTCTTTGTTCTGTTTTGCGTATTTTCTTTTCACATGAGATTCCATGAGAAGGGAGGGTTCTATTGCTGTTTAAAGCTTTTTTTTTTTTTTAAAAATTGTCCTTTCAATTTTTTGTATTAAAGAAAATTCACTTTTTTATTGAGCATCATCTTAAAATGTGAGACTAAGAGCCTTATTTTTTCTTTCCACTCTTTCCCCCCTTCTCCATGCAGTTTTTTTTTTAAACCACTAACATTTTATGATGAAATGTCAACTGCGTACATCGACAACTCTTATGTCATTTTGTCCCACCAAGTAATTTTTAAAGCTACTCTTTGTCATTTATTTTTCAGTGCAGCTGGGCAACTAACTGGCTGATAATGAGAATCATCTAGAAAGCTTTATAAATAGCAGATCTCTGGGCCTGACCTTCCATCTACAACATACCTTTGGAAACTGGCTTCTGGAGAAATTTGTATTTCTAAAGCTCCGCAGATAATTCTGATTCTTAACCTAGTTTTAAAACCACAAATTAGACCAAAAAGGTACTGATTGAGGGTGCAGAGTTGGAGAGTGAAGCAGGCTGGACAAATGAAACATGATTCTAAGGGGAAAGAAAAAATTCTCCTGATTTACAATTTGATCTAGAATTGGCCCAGGGAGCACCAATTAAGTAGAAGTGTTCTTATTCTATGAGCTTAAAACTAGTAGTTTGTACGTGAAATTTAAAAGTTAGAGTGAGGAGTTAATACATGCATATGCTTTCACTATTTTATTTCAATGTAATATGTATAAACACACACTCTTTGGTTAATCTTTTATGCAGTCATGGCCTCATCTTGGCCTATGTGTCTTTGCCTATGGGGTTTCCTGTCATCTTTCTTGGAAAACCACACTTCTAATTCTTCATCTACTTTTCAAGCTTCATTATCCTTAAAGTGAGTTCTTTAAGGAATTTAAAGACATCTGCAAAGCTGTTTGATGAGTATAGAATTCTTTCAGAATCCATAATTTTATGAAAAACTTCTAAAATTTTATACTCATCTTACTCAATTCAAAGGAAATTCAAATACTGAACTATTCTCTTTTTGTACTTATATGGGTTATGTAACACGATTAAATTACATAATAAGGAACAATAGAACCAACATAAATAGATTCGGGGGAAAATACAATTGATTTTCAGTACAGACAACTTAATCAGAAGTGCATATTGCAGAGTTGTCTTTATTTGCAGGTATCTAAGCATGCTTTAGTCATCAATTAGTGTGTTTTGTAGTGATCATTAGTTAATCTGGTGAGCTGGTTGGAGTAGAGGTTGGTTAAAAAAACTTGTATTTTACTCTGTAGATACATAGAACAGGGTTTTAGAAAGTTAAAGTTAAATAGATACTGGGTTGTAACTATTTACTTTGTGAAATATGCTCACCTTCAAGACCTCAAGCTCTGTTTCTGACGTACTAAATTCAATATTAATATTTTTTCAACTAAGCACAAAGCTGTGATAATGGCCAGTGTGTTGGACATAAAGAATTCTTCCCTGTGGCTTAGCTAGAATTATGTTTTATTATATTAGGCATATATCTTATGTGATCTTGTATAGTCAAAGCTCAGAAGTAATTGAAAGAATGAGAGAAAGCCAATTTGAGGTTGAAAATAAATTTTTTTTAAAACAAAGAAATGCCATTTTATTACTCTGAAGTGCAGAAAACAGCCTATAACAAATTTAAAAGTTCTGTTTCTAATAGAGAATCTCTATGATCTGATGGTCACATATCAATTGTTGGTATGTAAGCAGTTACTGATGTGTAAAGAAGCATGTCTTGTACTTTACACTCAGTAAATACTTAGTGAATGAATGAATGAAGTATGTGGGTGCTTCCAGAGTGTGGAAAAGTTATTTAAAATCTTCATCTTTATAATTTTAAAACTGTTAATTTACTTAATAATTAGATGTCTTGAGAATGGTTTCCTGGGTTATTTTTCAGAACTGGGGGCATCTGGTTTTTTTGTTTTTCCTGGAGAGCACATTATGACATATAATGGAATGATTAAGAGCATGGATTCCAGAGTCAGAGTTCATAACCCATGTCCATCACTTCTTATTTGAAAGACTGGGCAAGTTAACTTGACCTCAGTTTCCTCATCAGAAAATGGGAAAAGTAACAACTCCTACCTTACAGACTTTTTATGAGGATTAAATGTGATACATAATATTTAATAATAATACAACCTGTTGAAAACACTATCCTTTCTCCATTGTCTTTTCATCTTTGTCAAAAATTAGTTGTCCATATATTTATGGATCTATTTCTAGACTTCCAGCTCTATTGCACTGACCTAGATGTCTATCTTTATGTTGATACTACATTTTCTTGATTATTATATCTTTATAATAAGTTTTGAAATCATCTAGTGTTAGTTGTCCAACTTTGTTCTTTTTCAAAATTGTTTTGGCTCTTCTAGATTCTTCACATTTCCATACAGATATTAGAATCAGCTGGTCAATTTCTAAGAAAACCCAAAAAAGCCTGGTGGGGATTTTATTATGTTTGCATTTCATTTACAGATCAATTGCAGAAAAATTTACCTCAACAATATTATGACTTGTGACCTATGAACAAGGTGTATTTCTTCATTTGTCTTTAATTTCTCTCAGTGATACAGTTTTTAATGTACAGTCATACATCTTTATCAGACTTAACCCTAAGTATTTTATATTTTGATGCTGTTGTAAATAGTATTGTTCATTAAATACAATTTATAGTTGTTCATTGCCAGTTTATAGAAATATAATTGATTTTTACATATTCATCTTGTATCCCATAACCTTGCAAAACTTAGTTTCAGTAGCTCTAGATTCTGTTAGATTTTCTACAAATATGATCATATCATCCGTGAATTAATAGTTTTAATCCTCTTCCAATCTAGATGCTTTTTACTTCCTTCTCTTTCCTTACTGGTCAGGCTACAACCTCCAATAGTGTTGTAAAGAAGTGAAGTGGGTATCTTTGATTTGTTCCTGGTTTCAGTGAGGAAGCATTTAGTCTTTTACCATTCAGTGTGATGTTAGCTGTAAATTGTCATAATTTCCTTTTATAAGGTTGGGGAAATTCCCTTCTATTTCTATTCTGCTAAGATTTTTCAAATAGGAATTTATATTGAATTCTGTCAAATGCTTTTTCTGCATCTATGGAGGTGATCATATAATTTTCTTTTTTAGTTTGTCAATATGGCAACTTACATGGATTGATTTTTGAATCTTAAATCAACCTTGAGTTTTTGGGATAAACTTCACTTGGTCAAATGTATTATTTTTTTTAGATATCATTGTATTTAATTTGTTAAACTTCAGAATTTTTGCATTTATGTTCATGAAAGATAGTAGTCCATAGTTCTTTTTTTCCTTTTAATATTTTTGTCTGGTTTTGGTATCAGTGTAGGACTCGTGTTGTAGAACGAGTTAAGAAGTATTCCCTCCTCTTCAGTTTTCTGGAAGACCTTATGTAGAACTGGTATTATTTCTTCCTTAAATGTTTGATAGAATTCACTAGTGAAGCCACCTGGGCCTGAAATTTTCTTTGTGGGAAAGGTTTAAACTACAAATTTAATTTTTAATTGATTCAGGAATATTCAGATTTTTCTTAAGTTGTGGCAGTTTGTATCTTTCAAGGAATTTGTGCATTTTATTTAAGTTGTCAAATTTACAGGTGTAAAGTTGTTCCTAATACTCCCTTACTATCTCTTAATTAAAATCTGTAGTGAGGTCATGTCTCTCATTCCTAACATGGGTAATTTGTCTCTTTTTTTTTTTTCCTTATAAATTGGGTGAGAGGTTCATCAATTCTATTGATCTTCTGAAATAACAAGCTTTCACTGAATGTTTTTTTTGGTTGTTTTTTGATTTTCTACTTTATTTCTGCTCTGTTGTTTATTTCTTTCTGCTTAATTTAGGTTTGATTTGTTGCTTTTTTTCCCCTAGCTCTTTACTATGAAAGCTGAGGTCACTGATTTAAGACCTTTTAAAATTTCTACTAAATTTTAATTTCTATTATTTAATTTCCTATAAAGATAGGCATTTTGTGCAGTATATGGTCTCCTAAGTACTATGTCAGCAGCAGCCTATAATTTTGTGTGTTTTTTGAATGAATTTAATTCAAAATACATTGTAATTTTCCTTTTAATTTCTTCTTTGATTCATGAGATATCTGAAGTGAATTCTTCAGTTTTCAACTATTTGGGAATTTCCCAGAGATCCTTCTGTTACTGATCTCAAGTTTACTTCCATTAAGGTCAGAGAATATATTTTGCATACTTGAATTTCTAAAAAAATTATTGATACTTGTTTTACGGCCCAAATGTGTATCTTGGTCAATGTTCCATGCACACTTGAAAAGAATGTGTGTTTCTATACTATGGAGTTTTCTAAAAACGTCAGTTGTGACAAATTGGTTGATAATGTTGTCAAGTCTTCTATATCAGAGGTCTAGAGTTTATAAATTTTTTCTGTAAAAGGTCAGACTGTATTTTGTTTTGAGGACCATACGTTCCCTGTCACAACTACTCGAACCTGCAGTTGTATCAGGACAAAACTTAAATGAGTGTGGCTGTATATGACTCACCATGATCTGGACTTGGACCAAATGCCATAGTGTGCTGACTCCTGTTTTATATCCTTACTGATTTTCAGCCTACTTGTTCTCTCAATTATTGAGAGAAGAGTGTTGTAATCCCCAACTGTAATTGTAGATGTGCCTATTTCTTCTTTCAGTTCTATCAGTTTTTAAATTTAATTTAAAACTCTATAAGGTGCATAAATGTTTAGGACTGTTATATCCTCTTGATGAATTGACCCCTTTCTAATTATAAAAGACCTTCTTTACCCCTGGTAATATTCTTTAACCTGACACTTGCTTTGTCTGTTATGAATATGGCCACTCCAGCTTTCTTTTGTATAGTGTTAGGGTAGTATAACTTTTTCCTCATGTTCTCAGAGCAGCCTGTCCTTAGGTCAAGCTTGTTTCCTATTCTGCATGAGGTGAGCCACCTGTGTCTGCCTGGAGATAGGCCTGAGGTTGTCCAGCTCCACCAGTGCCTGTGTGGGTGAGTCTGATTCACTCAGGCATAAATTTAAAAACCATGTGGCTGCACATTTAATTCACAACCCCCAGACTAGCATTTTTCCATATGAAAACAGATAGATTTCAGTGTCTATATTTACATTCATTCAAATTTGGGCAGAGAAGAGGGAGGTGTCTTTGATAGCCCTGTTAAGACACCTAAAGGCAGGTGGTATGGGGGAGGGGATGTTGCCTGAATACTGGCTTTTGTTGTCTCACAAAGTGCAGATTCTGAACACTGCGTTTGTTTAACTTCAAGATGTTTTGCAAGAAGCAGAGCACCTTAATGCTGTCCATTTGGCTGTAATAAAAATGTAAAAATGCTACTTTCTATTAGCATGTTGTTTTTTCAACAGACATCTCTATATTTTGTTACTAAATAAGATAAGTAGCATCTCCTTATCCTCAAGTTACACACTATCACTGGTTCCGCTCCATCACTTAGTCTCACCACATTCAAGACTCACCTACAGATAGAGGAAGGATGTGAGCCACAATAATGGGGTAAGGCTCAGGGAAAGGATGTGCCTGAGGGATGGGCTAAGGAGCTGTGTGTGGTTCATCTTCCTTGGTAAAAAGAAATAGCAGAAAGGTTAATGGTTTGTTTTGTAATCATGTTAAAATGAAGAATCCTTTAATCCAAAAGCCAAAAACGCTCTGCCAGATATGTCACATGTCTTTAAGCATAAGCTGGCTGGACCACCTTCCCCATATCATGGTCAGATCCTGTCATCTGGCCTCAAAGTCACATCTTGGAGCCTGGATGACCTTATATGCACAGCCTTATATGCACATTGGACATTTCCTGGGGATGATTCTAAAAACTATCTGGGGGCAAAACAGACCAAATGTCCAAAGACAGTGACAAGGCCCCAAACCTTCTGGAGATTACCAGTAGCACCAACCCAGCTCTCTCCTCAAGACCCGGTCTCTGAAAGACAATCATAACATATGCCTTAGATATTAATTATAGGACCCACTGAGGTCCATTTCTTCACACACTTCTGTGGAGTTTCTAAGAATTTGTGCAAATTGTAAAATTATAGAAATTTTATCTCATGCCTTCACCTCAGCCTCATCACACAAGTGGCCATTCTAGGTTTTATATTTCTACTTCTTGGAAATTACTCAAATATCTAGCCATGGAAAAATTCAAATATCTCTTATGAAGCGATCCGTAAGGACTTCTAAGCAGAGACTTCAGTGTTAACTGCTTTTCAATTGCAAATGATGTGAAATGTTCCCGGGAACAAATGGTTGGCTCGATGGAAGGTGTCAACTTCAAGTTGCCTAGAAAGGAAAAGTCCTCCAAGCTTGTCCAAGGCCAAATGCACCCCACACCTTTACAGCATGAAGGGTATCAATCTGTTCAGCATGCTTAAAGGGAAAACAGTGAAATAGAAGTTGACAGGAGCAGAACATCCACAAAGGGAAATCCAGCACAGAGAAATCAGTCAGAACCTCAGAGAAAGGAGCTGTGCTGAGTGTCACACTTTATAAATGTTAACTAGCTCTTCTTCTGACAATATGAAAGTGGTATGATTTGGAGAGACAGTGGGGCAAAATGGACTGAAAACTTAGCCTAGTCTAACATTCTTCTAATTCTGTATAGCAAGTAAGCTTATTATCAACGTTTCTTTCTCCTCATAGTTTCTACAGGGCCAATTGTTTTGTTTTGTCCCACAGCCCTGGACTAGTTCTTAACCTCATCCTGTTTCCTGGCACTCAGGGACCAAAGGAGAGAGAATGAATGGTCTCAGGAAATAATTGTGAGTCAATTCCAATAAAATAACTCAAAGAAGGAGTTTGTGAAAAATGGGTCTAGAAAGGATCCATCTTTCTTTGAGAAAAGTATCATTCATAGGATAGGTGTTGCTTACCCATGTTTTCCAAGGATGAATGGTGTAATGGGGCTATTGAAGGACAATGCTGAGCTCAACCCCTTATGAAGGTCAGGGTCAGTCAGGTGAGACATTTGTAAAAAACAGAAGATTAGACTGTCTAAGCCTGTTGACTTCTCCTTTGATTTCAGAGCTAAAAGTTGGTGCCCTTTCCCAGGGGTATTGTCCACAGAGAGCTTCATGGGGCCAGGGTCTTCCAAGGGAAGAAAGCAAGAAGAGCTACTTAGTCCCATCCAAGAAAGAGACGTGATGAGACACTTGAGGAACTATTTTTCATTCTAATGTCTCATGTGTTAGAGAACCAACAGAGACTTAGGATAGTAGCCCAAGTTAAGAATCAAGTGTGTAGATTTGACTCAAATTCTGCCTGTACCATGCCTTTTAGGAATGGGGTTCTATCTGCTTAATGAAAGAGAATCCACCCCATATAATTAGGAGATGGAACACCAGTAAATGAGAGTTCCCAACATATGGGAAGTCTAAAAGTACTCCCCAAACTGAATTCCCTCCCTTCTACCCACACTGAGACTCAGCCCCAGGAAAATAGCGAAGTACAAAGGTGTTGACTCTAGGCAGTTAACAAGTCCACTAGTGTTTCTACATTACTCACTCTTAGTCACCACAAACTAACTATGGGCTGTTAGTTGGTGTCATTCCCTGATGTGCCTGCCCTCTTCAACTTCTCCTGCTTCCAACGTCTATGTCATGTTCTTGTAGCTCCTGACAATGCAACTGGTTTGGATACTAACAAAGAAGTCCAGAATGAGCTCAAGAGTATTGCCTTATTGCTGGAAGAGTGTTCCCATTAATAAAAGCGGGCATTGTGTAATGTCATTCACATATTACTGTACATGAGATGATGCAATGTAGTACTGGCCCTTAATTCACCCAGAGTTTAATGGGAGAAATGAGACTGGTCATTCCAAATCCTTGCATTCTTACCACTGAGAATCATAAAATATTAGAGCTGGAAGGGACTTTAGAGAATATCTCACCCAACCTCCTTTGTTTTACCAATGGGGAATCTGAGGCTTATGTTATTCTTCATTGAATCTACCAACTGGAAGCTGTCCAAAGTTCCTGTTTCTACTCACAAATGCAACGTTTGAAAACAGAATGGGTCCTGTGCCATCTGCTACCACCCTTTGTAGACTGGAAGACTAAGAGTCTAGAATAGTTCCAAGCCATCTAATGCACTTCATCAGCATCATTAGTATCCTGGCTCTAGAAATTCTCTCCCTGAGAGTAGAGTGATGTGGAATAAAGGTAGGAAAAATAAAAACAATTCTAGTTTTCTTATAATTTCATCTGATTCATTGCTGCAGCAAGGTGAGCTTTCTAATCTAATCTAATCTCAGATCTTCAAGGCATGGGCCCAGCCTGCTATGCTTGATACAGAGCTATGAAGACTATCCAGCTTTGGTAGCAATCTCAAAGGCATGTTTGTGTTGGATCATTTAAAAAATGACATAGTCCTCACTGGAGCTTGCACCTGTGTGTTTGTCTACCCTCTGCCACATCTCCTTAATAGAGGAGGGGGGTGGGGATAGTCTGCCATTTAGAACAAGTCCAGGCTACATAGTCTATATAGCATCAAAACATGGACAGTGTAGCTCTCAAGTCACTTTTTGCCTGAATTATTTGTGTAATTTTGGAATGGGTTATAAGCTTTCTTAAGAATTATTCTTGGCTTTGGCAGGTTCTTTTCAATGGAAGCATGTTTGGCTTTGTGTGAAATGGCCTGAGAGAAAAGTCATGGACAATATCATTTTTCTCTAGGAAAGTTTTGACCAGAGAATACTGAAAGTGTCATGGGTAAACAGAGTCAAATGTATCTACTGACTGAGAGTTGGCCATTACAAGTGACTTGTAGCCAAACACATATTTGCCTGGGATCAAGATGCTTAGCAAGACTCCTAAGAATGCCAGAGGGAGACTGGAAACTAGCAGAGCTTGCTTGTGTTTTTGAGAAGGGCTCTCCTATGTTTATATAATACAAAGCTTTGGAAATAGAAAAACTTGGCCAGAGAGTTAGAGGCCAAGAGAAAAAATAGAAATTAAATGAAATGCTTCCTCTTGCCTCCCCCTCAGTCCTGTAAAAATAGACAGAGACTTCCTTTCCCATTTACAGATGGGGAGAGTGCTGCTCTGCAGTTAGAGCTGAGTTGTGAAGTTGAGGCAAGCTGGGTAAGTGTTGACAGCTCTGAGTTATCATCTCCCTGAATTTAAACCGCATCCCCTGGACCATGCATAAGAGCAGGAGGCACTCAACACCAGAACATCACTTTTTGGCAAGCACAGCATTTAGCTAGATTCGTCTATTCACAAAAAGTTGGGTACTGAAACTCATCCCTTCCGTTCACCACAGAGAGAGTGAAGAGTATTAGACTAGTCTTTTGAAGGATCTGTAGGTTTAAGAGAGAAGAATGCAGATTTACTTCATTTATTCATTTACTTAATAAACATTTATTCAACCCCTGCCTCTCCTAATTTGTGCAATTTGCCACATTTGTAGAGAATGGAATATTAAATGACCAAATTTAAGCCTTCCATCATCTTTCATATTAGTCAAGGAGATCAACAGACCCACCAATAACAATAATAAAAAGTGGAATGTAACAAGCTTTTAGAAATACAGGAATAAAAAGTTATAGGAATCCAGAGATGAGAAAGATCTCGCTGAGCTGGAGACAGCAGGGAGGGCTTCCTGGTGGAGGTGACAGCAGGAATGGTGAAGTAATTCATGTGGTGAACAGCATATGCAAGGCCAAAAAGCATGGAGGTACATTTGAAAAATAGTGAGTCCTCTAGTTGGGAGCAACGTAGAGGATGAGATGAGAGGAACAGGAGCTAAGGCTGAATGGAAGTTTTATATGTCAGGCAAGGAGTCTAGACTGTAAGGCAGGAGAGCAATGAGGAGCCACTGTAGAGATGAACGATGTTGTAGAAAAATTTATCTGGCAGATGGGTTTAGGGGTGAAAGACAGGAAGGAGGAGGAGATTTATGAAGCTACAACAACAGCGCAGACCATAGAAAATGAAAGCCAGAATTGGGGAGGGGTTGGGGTGCGACAGGGAGAGACAGAGGCAGTGGGAACAAAATAAGAAGGCAGATATAAGACACTGTGGCACTAAAATGGTAACTGATTATATGTGGGGCAGGTAAGGCAGAACACACTGTCAAAGAAGGCTTTGAGGATTTTTGGCTTGGTTTTAATTCCCCTGAGTTATGATCAAACCACTTCTATTTAGGGAGGAGGGCTTAAGAGAAAATAGATTGCCATGAAGAATTAGGCAAGAGCTTACCCCTGGCAAAAATAATGATCCGCAAAGAAAGAATTTAATAATACCTGAGAAGTAGCCGCAGAGATAGTTTTGAGGACTATACTGTGAACAGGCTTTCCTGAGGGGGACAGATACAGAGGAGATACAAGGCAGAAGAAGACCTGCCTTCAGAGGACTCACAGTTGGGGAGGCAAGAATAAAGAACAAAGAAATAACATCAAACACCATGAGAAAGAATATAATAACAGCCCAATCATGTAGTCCAGATTGTGAATTATAGCGACACTTAGAAGCAGGGGCAGGGCTTCAAGATGGCAGAACAGAAGGACACGGAGCTCACCCTCTCCCACAAACACATCAAAAATACATTCACATGTGGAACAATTCTCACAGAATACCCGCTGAACTCTGACCAAAGATCTTGTACAAGGGGAACTGCAAGGAAATTCTTCACATAACCAGATAAACAGCAAGGTCCTACTGTATAGCACAGGGAACTATATTCAATGCCTTTTAATAGTCTGTAATAAAAAAGAATATGGAAAGGAAAATATATATATATATATATAACTGAATCACTATGCTTTACACCAGAAATTAACACAACATTGTAAATCAACTATACTTCAATAAAAATTTGTTTAAAAAAAAAGAAGCAAAGGAAAGTAGTGGTAGGAGGGGGCATCAAGTTTCTTGAAGAAAATGGTACATGTGGTATCTTTATCATTGGGATTTGAAAGGATGGACAGCAGCAGAAGAGCAATGTAAATGAAGGCAGAGTGCTGGGAGTGGACAGTCATGTTTATGAGGGAATGAAGAGACAAAGAGGACATCTCTTCTCTGGGAATTTAGCAGTTTCCAGAGGCAGTCATCTGGGAGATATGAAGAGCGCATGAGAAAAGAGGTATCAGCTCAGTCGTGATCAGTGGTGAACCATAGTTGCATAGTCATAATGTGAACACTGACCATTGACTATTAATGGAACAACATTATTGCTATTTTGGGGTGATGTGTATAAAATAACAAAGTTCCCATCTTCTTTCCAGGAAACCAATAAATAATACTTAAAATTAATAGATCAAGAAATTGCACAGTAATGTTTATAAATGTAGGGGTGCTTGGGAGAGCCAGGAGCTGAGTAAGTTGGGGGGAGGGTTGCTCCCAGGGAGAAAGAGGGCAGGGTTGAAGTGGGGCAGAGGATGCCTAATTTCAATCAAACTATGTGAATTTAAAAACTATTCAAGTATAGTGTTAGTTTTTAAGAAAAATAAGGGCCTGGTACTTGTTCTGGGGAACAACAGTCCAGTGGGTGATTTGAGTGACTAAGTACTATAGGAGACTTGGATCCATTTTGCTGCCTTTGTTGGAGACCCCAGGGTGACTTGCAAGGTAATCTGCCCATGTTCTTCTTTTCCACCTTCCTGCTGCACCCAAACTCATCCTGCTCGTGATCCTTCCCTGGTTAACACTGCCCGAGCCTCCCATTTGGGGTTCTTTCCACTTGGTCCAGGGTCGCATGGGAGCAGTGCTTTCAAGTCCATTGACAACCCCAAGGAAAGAAGCTCCAAAACCCTCTCATTTCATGGCATTGTGAATTATTACCAGGGAACAACAAGGCACTAATTAAAAAAAAAAAAAGATAAACGTGAGAAAATGAAGCTGAATCCAACTTAAGAGAGTTCTCATGTTCATGGTTGAGCCTATGGTTCCTATCTGCTCCTAATTCCCTGGCCTTAATTTGACTACTCCATTATTCTAGACGGTCTACCCAGTCAGATAAAAAAGAAATCCCTGAATGGAACAGTTAAGTGTCGCAAGCAGGTGATTTGCATTTCTGGGGATCCACTCAAACCAGGAAAACCTATTTAAGTGAAAGCTAATTCTACAAAAGACTGATTCTTCGCTCTCCAGACTAAAAGTGGTCTTTAGAGTTCTAGGTTTACTTTGAACATATCCTCCTCCAGTTTATTTCTTCCCTTTTATTCAAGTCTCCTCCAAAAAAGGAAAAAGGTTGTTAACCTCTCCAGATCTGTGAGAAGACAATAGGAAGGGTACATCGAAGAGGCATACTTGGAAACTCATATCCAGCTCTGCAACTTTATTTTGGAAGTCTCAGGCTAGAACTGTATTATCAATCCAGGGAGGAAATCTGTAAAAGATGTTTCAGCATACTCTGGTCCTCATCATTCACAACAGCCTTTTCTTTTAAAAAGTCCCTGCTCTCAATATTAAGTTTCTACTGAGAAAAGCAAAAGATTTTCTTTTCCTTTTCTCTCTCCCTTCCTTCTGCTGGCATCAACACAGCTCTAAGCCCGTGCTCTGGGGCATTTGCGTTTACAAAGGACCTTTGTCTCACGTGGAGCAGTCAGAAATGGGGCCCTCTCATAGTCTGCCTTGTTATTGATCGAAAGCCCCAGGCACTCAGGTGGCCAAATTTCTTTATCTGGCTCTTTCACAGCTAACAATCAGTGATAAATGGGACATAAATATTCAGCAATAACTAATAAAAGCCCCTACATCTTTTTCAGTCTTTGCGAGCCCCACTTCTTCATGGCGTTCACTTTTATCTCAGAGGTACCAACAGTTTAGGCACCAAACTATTGCTGGGGCTCAGGCCTTACCCAGGGGTGTTTCTTTGGCTCTGGTGTATTATCCTGTGCCTCTCCTCACCCGCACATGGAAGTTTGATGGGATTAGGACACAATTTTCTCATCTGTCCCAGGATGACAAGCATTTTTACTTTGTTTTGTTTTCTGGTTCTGTAGCAGAGTGAGTGAAGGAAGTAGGGCAAAGGGTCCCAGCAGAACAGTCAGCCCGCCAGGGACCTGTACCCTGCAAAAGAGGGTTAATGTGTAGGGGAGGGGGCAGCAAAAGGGGATGTCCTGGCTGGTTAGGCGGACCCTTCCTTCTTGCATCTTTTTCATCTTTTGAGGCTGGTCCTGGCAGCACCCAGAGAAGAACAGTGAAAGCAAAGCAAAAGATTGGGCACTTCCAGAAATATCCTCACTGATATTTATTCAGAGGCCTGGCTGCTACATATTCAGAGGCCTCAGGATAAAGCTTCATGGGCCGGAATGAAATGCATGTGGGCCCTGGCCACTACCCTGCTATGAAGGCCACTGACAGGGGGACCAACAAAGACAGAGAAGCAATCTCCAGAGCTTATTCCAAAATATGGATCTGCAAGACAATGGGTATCTCTCTGGTTTTATCCCTGGACCATTCAAAGGTTAGTCAGGCCTCTTCCGGCTGGGCTGACCATTCTTCAGTGTGCCTGCTCCAGGACAACTTAATGATGACTCAACTTACTATGGCCTCTGAGTCTGAAGGGAGAAACCAATCACACACAATATTCCTTCGATATCGTATTTTCCTTGTCTTAACGATTATCACGTGACTTCTCTCTTTTCTGACCACAGTTAGAGCCCTTCAATGTGGGGCCCATAAGATGCTGGTTTTAGATGGACTTTATTAACTGTGATCTCCTGGGAGCATTCTGAATGAGATAATATCTAGAAATCAATGGGTCTTGTTTCTGGGATGCAGTAAAAATAAATGAAATTCTAGCTACTTATTATTTAATCATTATTATTTATGTGCTAAAATATATACTTTTTGGATGGATGGACAGATTGATAAATGAAGTTGCATCACTCTCTATGTTTTCAGCAAGCAGACATCACAATAAATTATTTCCCCAATGATCTGGTCAGCCAGGTCTCCAAACTGGAACTAGATGCTGGGGATTTCCATACTTTTAAAGCTCTGCCTCCACTCTCAGTTTTGTTCCAATCTTCACTGGTTTACCTGAGGTTTATTTTAAGAGCTAGTATCTGACTCTCTCTGATTCTCTTTTCTAGAGTGAAAGCCCAACTTTTGCTGATAGACTATCGCCAATAGCAATATTATTTCTAGAAGGATAATCCTTATCTTGATGGCTGATTTCTAACATAAACAGAGAAAAGAAAATAAAAGAACACCATTTCTACACCATGCAGTGGAGAAATAAACAAAAAGGTGACTAGTTGCCACAGCAGTGGAGTGCTTTTGCACACTCAATTACCTGTCTGAGCTGTTGGCTTGCTTCCTGGCTGCTTTTCTTTGCATTATTTGACCTTTAGACTAATGCCATTAAAATACATACCCAGCACCATATAAATGGTTTTCAATGGCCTGGCTGCTTAGAGAAAACTCATTGACGTGCAGTGTACAGTTACTTACGCATGGGAAAAAAGATTGAGAGTCCTTTTTGACAACAGCCTGCTAGGATCACATTTTGTTATGGTCCCTCTATAGACTAGCAACCTCCCTGTGGATTGTTGGCCTCAAATGACATTAAAGCATCTGGCATCTCCTTCTCTAGTTACCAGGTAAGGTGGTGTATCCATGGCTGAGAAGATCTCTGTTCTGGGTTCCGCCCTGAGCTTGTTGCTGCGTCACTGGTTGGTGGAAAGAATGCCATATGTTCTTCTATACTCTGTGCTTGTGTGGATTCATCTGTGTCTTTCACCATCATCTTGGTTTCATTTGGAGCTAGATACTAAAGTTGCATGCTTTAAGAACTTGGAGTTCTTTTCTTCCCCTCATCCTCTCCCAACATTCTCTCCCTAGAAAGGGAAACCAGACTATAAACCTGATGTAGATTGTGAGCCAAAAAAAATTAGAAAGAGGTTCCAAATGGATAAGAATGCCCCCGTGGGCCAAGCTGTAGCAGTTTGATATTCACTGAATGACTTACTCATTTATGTACATTTTAAATAACAAGTTCACCTCATTCATTAGTTTTTGTTTATGCCAAACATTAGGAGGGAAAAAAATGAATCCAAGACATGCCCTTGCTCCCTGAGACAGACAGATCATTATAAGATATAACATAAAGAGCATGGGGAAGATATAAAGAATATGACTGTGGAGAGCTGGAAAGATGACATTTGAACTGGGTCCTGAAGCAATGGAAAGGATATGTGATGCATAGGTGTGGGGGTGAAGGGCATCTGCCCTAAAACAAATGTGTCCATCAACACGGCTTTTGAAAACCACTTTCTGCAAATCAGGGTTTCTTTTTTTTCCCCACAAAGAGAGAGGGGACCTTGTGAACCTGAAAAAGTATCTACTGCTTTTATTTCATACAGAACTGACTTTAGAGTCAGTTTATAACTCTTTCACTTGGAAACAGATCTGTGACAGGGCTAGACCCAGGGAAATAACAGGCAGTTCCCCTCTCATTTGCAACATCAGCCATTCAGGTGGCCAGAACATCTTGCCCATGCACACTTACCTTCAAACTAAATATAAAGGAAAACATATACACACTACACATTTGCACAATATACACAATATATATATAATAGCTGACATAAAAACATAAAAGTAGGTATATTTGTGAATTTATCACATGTTATATAGTACATTATATATTATGTATTATATGTTACTGCTTAGGGTGTGTGTGTGCGTGTGTGTGTGCACACATACATACATACACAAAATGTTATATAACCAGCAATTTCCCCTCCCTTTCCTATTACGATTACACAATATTTTCTCATCATACTTGTGCTAATTATTCTTTATTTGCTTTATTTCCCTTTCAGGATCCATTTCTCCCTTCCCTGCCCTATCCTGCCCTATACCCCAGAGCCTGACTCTGTGGACATGTCATCCAAGCTCCTTTGCTGGCTGGCTTGCAGTTGGGTTCAGCAAGAGGAGGCACTGCAGGGACCCTGGAGAGCTGGAGAGAGAGGTCTCAGGACTTGTCTTTCCTGCTCCTTCTCAACTTCTTTCCTCTATGACTACAGCTTCTGTCCTGGATACTAGTAGCACAGTTTCTTCCTCTTAACCCCTCAGCCCTAGTCCTAGCAGAACTGCCTCCATTCTTTCTATTCCCTGGTAGCCTCAATATCCCTTCTTTATTCTTTCCCTTAACCCTATCTCTAATTCTGTATATACTTCTGTCATCCAAGTCTCCACATTTGAATTACCTTTCTGGGATTTGCACTAATACAATCCTCCATCCCTTTGGTTAGAAAGTTGAATTGTTATTTACAGTTTGACTTTACTTTCTTTTACGCTTCAGTAGAATTAAGTTGCTTAAGAGATTGCAACTCAATACCTCAAAACCAAATTTCTAACCTGTACTTAGACTTTATGGAATCTTCTGCAAGTCTTCATCTCAATAGCAATCCCCAATACTTGTTTTACTATCGTAAGATAGATGACTGATAAAGTGGGTAAGAGAGATCATATCTTCATTCTTGCAATTTACTGGTTCTACAAGGCTGTTCTCGGCATAAGCAAAGTTATGAAAGCCATTGTGTCCAACCTCATACCATTAGACAGATTCCACGCTGGGGGACATCTTGTTGCTAACAGGCCAGGATACCTCTACTATTCCAAACTGCCTTGGTTCATCTGTTCTGGAACCTTGCTCTGCTAGGTGCTAATGCAGTGATTACAGAAAATGGAGAAGGCTCATCTCTGTGAGACTCCATACTCACCTCCTGCTATTTTCTGCCTCGCTCACTAGGTTCTGGCCACACCGTCCTTCCTGATCTGTCATGCCAGAAGGCCCAACTCAGGCCTTCATGCAGCTATTGGCTCTGCCTGGAATACTCTTCTCTCCAATTTTTGCTTAGAAAACTCCTCCTATCCCTCAACTCTACAGGGAATGATGAGACTCAGTCTGACTCCTTTTATGATACCTAGAGTAGTCCTTCATAGCAGAACTGTAATTGAAGTGTTGAAATGTTAAAATACTTCTTTAATGTATATTTCCCCTATTAGACTATAAGCTCCATGAAATCAGCGATTATGTTAGGTTTGTTCATCTCAGTTTTTCTAAAGCCTAGTGCAGGGCTTAGTATACAGTAGGTGTGTAGCAAATTTAGTTGAATGCTGAATGGATTAATTCATTTGAGGAACTTACAATCATAACAAGTGGTCAAACCATGTGCAGAATGAATAAATGAATGAGCAAATGAATTTATTACTAAGACATTTTAAATATTGGTATAAACATTCTCATCATTGATAAGTGAATAAAGAAGAAATGATGTGATTCTTTTCTGAGTAATGAATATTACTCAGCCATAAAAAGAATGAAATAATATCACTTGTAGCAACATGGACAGACCTAGAGATGGGCATACTAAGGGAAGTAAGCCAAAAAGAGTAAGACAAATATCATATAATATCATTTATAAGTAGAATCTAAAATATGATATAAATGAACTTATTTACAAAACAGAAACAGACTCACAGACATAGAAAACAAACTTAATGGTTACCAAAGGGGAAAGGGGGTGGGGAGGGATAAATTAAAAGTTTGGGATTAGCAGATACAAATTATTATGTATAGAATAGATAAACAACAAGGTCCTTCTGTATAGCACAGGGAACTATATTCAATATCCTGTAATAAACCATAGTGGAAAAGAATATGAAAACAAAACAAAACAAATACACACACACACACACACACACAACTGAGTCATTTTGCTGTATACCAGAAACTAACACAATAATGTAAATCAAATATACTTCAATTTAAAAAAAAAACCAAAAACCTCTCCTCATTGTCAATTGCAGGGTAGAGAGATTTTGATGGCACTTACGAAAGTCTTTGTTCTAATCATGTCCTCCAAAGTTATTAATTGTTGAAAGAGGCCAAGAGCAACAGCTGCTTATTTCTCATCTGTGAAAACTGGGGATATTGGTTTACGTAACTTTTGTTAAAAAAACAAAATTCAACTGAGTAAATCTGAAGATCAAATTGGCTTTATTCAATGATCACTGTATCAGTCAGCAAAAGTCAGAGAAAGGCATACTGAAGAGCTGAACAAAATTGAAGGCTTTTATAGGCGGGGGGGGGCAAGGAAGTCAAAATTTTAAAAAATTAAGGATTACTTCAGGCAAGGTCATCTTCCTTTGATGAAGGGCACAGGAGTTTCTGGTGGAAGTAATGATTTCACACTAAAACTCATGAAGTAGTTCTACTTTCGGTCACGGGTCTTGGCATAGGAGGGTGGCCATTTGGACTCAGAGTGTAAGCAGATTGGAGTAGTTAGACCGCAGTTTTCCTGGACGTCATTTTTCATCTTTCCTTCTAATTTGAAATTCCATTCGGTTTGTAGATAACCAAGGTTAATTTGACCTTGCTTTCCCTCTTCCATATCTTCAGCCATTTACAGAGGCTATTTCAGGCTCTCACCATCTCCTTCCTGAATTATTGCAGTAGTCATCCAACTCATCTCCCAGACTCCAGGGGCTGTATTTCCCCAAGCTTAGCTTGTATTCTACTGGTCATCTCAAAAATCTGTGATGACTCCCATTGCTCATATGAACTCCCAGTCTCTCAGCAAGCATTTGAGAGCCCTTTACAAGCTCTCTTCAAAATGCCTTTCATCACTAACCCCATCCAAGATTCCCCTCAAACACACAATGCTCTCATACCCTGAACTCTGATTACCACCCCAACCCACTGAGTTTTGTTTCTGTGCCTTTGAACAGCCTGCTCTCATCGCTGAGAAATTTGCCTTCCCAGAGCCTAGATATCCTTTCTTCTGAATATCTCTTCCTAAGCCTGAAAGTCAGAACTAACACATTCTTTGCTCTGCACTCTCAGGCAAGTTTACTTATAAGTTAGTTACAATTTGCTTTATTTTGTAATGAATTGTTTGTTTCTGCCACTGCCTATGATCTCTGCAAAAGCAGAAACCATGTTTTATTTATATAGTCTCTATATGATCTTGATTTTTCAGGGCAGTGACTTTTCTGTCTTGTTGTTCCCCTAAGTATACACATAGCTATCTGACTATACATCTGTTCAGAAAACATAGTCTCAGATTTTATTCATCTGTAGATATCCTTGTTACAGAAAATGCTCAGAAACTGATTATTAAATTGAATGAACTAGGTGACACTTAAAGAAGTAGTGTCCGCTCCCACCCTTCCGCCAGTAGTTCTATGATTCAATTAGGAAAACTCTATGTCTTGGACTAGCTTTTTTTTCCTCCAGATGTCCTGGCAGCTGGGGAAAGTTGGAAAGAAAAAACAACACCTATCCATAAAAAAAAAAATAACAGATACTGAGGTTTTAAGTGAGGAAGAAGGAATTCAATGAATGAAATCAGAACCATTAAACTTTTGATGTACCAGCCTCTTGCTCATTGTGTCAACACACAGCAACAACTTCCTCTCCTTGACAACAAGGCCTCACAATATCTACCTTTCATGCTGAAAAACAGCAGCTGTAGCACAACCTGAGAACAACACTGCTTCTGTATTGAGAGCCCAGTTCTTAGGAGCTCTAATCACTTCCAAGATAGTATCTCCCCAGTTCTCAGAATATCCCTTGGAGGGAAGGAGGCGGCTAGTATTGTTATCGGCTCTATTTTACATACAGTAAAAACAAGGCAAGCTGAGGTTAAGTGATTTTTCCTTGGTCAGGTGTGAGTCAGAGACTGAGCCATCAGGAAAAACTTCTTCATTCCTAGGCCATTGTTCTACTCTCTTGATATTGTCTTCAGGGTTTGGGAAGTCTACAGAAGTTGCTTGATCCAGAAGTGCTTACAATGGGGAGAACACTTTGTATTCTGGGTTAGGTGCCATGTAACTGATGTAGAAACAGGAATGTGAATACAGAACTCTACTCACCATTCTTGTAACTGATGGGGACAAATTATAGGGGGAGTGCCAATTGGGATATCCTTACTTCCCAAAATATAAGTGTTGACCAGTGACCCAGAGAGCTCACATGCGAGAAGTGTAAGGGGAGCTGCAAACTGTAGCTGTTGTAGACACAACAGCTTTGTAGGAACTACAAAGCCAGATTGTCTGCTAGCCACTTGGGCTGTGATGTTGAACATGATAGGTATTGTCCCTCCTTCAAGGGGCATCATTCTAGTGAGATCACACACTTCAAACAGGGGAAGAAACTAGCACAACTGTCATGGTGGATCAACTGTCTTCTTTTAAAGAGGCTGGGCCCATGCATTAGAAAAATTTCTAGCCTTGTTTATTCTCTACCTCTCAGCAGGGCATTCAAGACCCACTGCAATATATCCTCAAAATATGTTTCACCTCAACAGTCCCATCCCCTACTCCCACAAACACCATACTCCAGCCCTACTGGACTCTGATCACCATCCCTAGGCCACTCACTTTTATGTTTCTGTGGCTTTGCTGAAATGAGATGAGAGACCCGTGGCTTCTCAGTTGACAGATCTTAGACTGAAGGTGAGGGTGTGGGGAGGACAGTGTCTGGGGTGAGGGTGAGATTAGGCCACTGAAATGCCTGGTTAGTGACCACAGGTGCTATAAGTGAAGAGGTCAGGAGAATGGCTGTCATGATGCCTATTACTGTGGTTAAGGCCTTTGTCATTTGACATTTTAGCTAGTGTAGTAGAAAGAGCACTGGATTAGGAGACTGGGTGGCTGGGCTATAGTCTTGCCTAGATCCTGGTGAAGTTGCAATAGTCTCTAACCTCAATTTCCTCTTTGGTCACTTAAGCAGATGAGATTACCTGTTCTCAAAGGGCTTCAGAGTAAGACTATACCTATCATTCTTTAACCTGATTTCCCTTGTATAAAATATATGTGTTTGAATGTGCCTGTGCATATGCGTGTAGGAGCACAGGGTGTGGTGGGATAAGGGAGAGTGGTTTTTAAAATTATATCAGCTTTGGGAACGACTGGTTTCTTGCAACTATGTCTAAAACCAGTTCTAAGGTGAAGTTCCATATTCATATTCTGTTTCTTCATCGGTTATATGCCACCCAACCCAGAAGAAAATGTATTCTTTCCATTGTATACGCCTCTGGATCAACTTCTGTAGTCTTCCCAAACCTGGAAGGACTTTCTCTGCTTATTTCTGCTTGGGCTCCCAATTCTACCTGAGAGGTAGTGCCACAATGTGTCCAACCCCCTACAAGGCCTAAGTGGCTATTCTCTAGGCTGTGTCCAAAGCGCCTGTCATCCTGGACCTGGTACAGAGAGCCCCATCTGCTTCTCCAGTGTAAGACAGCACTGGCTTCAAGGTCACTTAGTAAAACCTTGATTTTACTCTTTGCTCATTTCTGGGGAGAGAGTCAATTTCCTGGGCTTTTACAGTTTTTAGGCACACAGAGATTGAGTCTTCAGTTCTGTTCCTAAGACAAAGACTATTTCACAACACTGGTGGCCCAGCATGGGATGATTTCTAAACAAAAGATACATGTTGTACACTTGCCAGGACCAGGTCCTGACAACCAGTTGAGTAAGAGACTTTCTTAGTGACTCCTTCAAACAAATGCTTGGGGGTTTCAAATCAATGGGAGGAGTTTTACAGAAACTGTATGGCAGCCAAAGTTTACATGTTTTCAGGTATTTAAAATCTACTCTTTCCAAATGGAGAAGACTTTTCCAGTTATTGTTTTTCCAATTGTACCATGTATTTCTTTTAACCATTTTTAAAGCTATATCCTTAGTAGTAGATCTGAACCAGGTAGAAAAGGTCAAAAATAACTTACTGTCCAGTAAATGAGATGAAGTTTAAACTACAGAGGTCTCCAACTACGGAGTCCCAGAAACCAAGTCATTCTTCTCCAGGATCTGCCAGGGTCATTTCCAGAGCCAGGAAAGCAATGACTCAGAAATGGTGCTGGTTTCGGCAGCACACATCTTACCTTCAGGCCCAGAAATCTAAATTCCATCTCAATAATGTTGTTCACTTAGCTTTGTTTTTGTAGGCACGGAGAGTAGAGTTAGGGGAATGGCACCTACATCCATTTGTTGGGCTGCACCCCATAGGCCTGCAAGCCCTGTACTTGCCCAACTTCGAGACTGAAAAAGGCCGGGAGTCAGCAACTGAAGACAATGGTCTCATGACTGGGGGTCTTACACGTCTGAAGTAAGGTCCTGGAGCGACACCCCGCTGTGTGTGGCAGACGGCAGGCAGGACATGGTTACCAAAATCTGGACAGACTGTTTTAGATAAGTAGTCTCCAAACATAATTATTCTTACAGAGTTTACCTAAATGCTCTTACCTCATTTACATTTCCTTAAAGTTTCACCATATCATTTTCCTTGCTGACAAATTTGCAATAGATATAAGATCTTATTTGATTTCTAACAAACCTAAGTACCACAGAAGTATTATACTTAACACTGATGATTCTAAAGGCATGTCTAAATTAATCAAACCAATAAGCTTAAGGTAACTTCCATACCAATTATGGATACAGTACTGAATACTTCCCAGATCTCGTGAACTTGTAATTCATTCTGGAGTTTCTTTTGGAGAATTTATATGAGCACCTAATTTCTTTATGCCAATTAAACAGAACTCATCCACAAATCAATCTTGGCAATGCTATCTGGAGGCAGAGATACCTCATATTTATAAGGTACACATAGACATACATATACTTATATATAGACACAGAGATTTCACAGTTTTCCTGCTGGAGTTTAAAAAGGTATCTTTTTCTTTTCCCCTTTTCTTTTAGGGATCACAGGTGATGAAAGTTTCTGAGGTAGATCATTTCTATCTCAAAGGCATAGGAAGAGAAATACCAATTCCTTCTATAGTAGGCTAAGTTCCTCAAAAAGCATATGCAAAAACCAGTTTTAGAACGTCAAAAGAGTCCCATCTTGGACATTTTTAGGTTTTGTTTTGAGTTTCTAAGTAGCCAATTCAATTTAAACAAGTAATAGTAATAGACAATAATACATATTCACTCACATTCACATGCCTCACTTTCAGAGGAACATCAATCACTGTTCAAGTTACTAGGACCCCCTAACAAGGGTCAAAACCAGGAAGAGAGAACAGGATTTGGAGTCAGGTACCAAGACACATACGCACCCAAGGTAAAAGCCAAACCAACTGCAAAAGTCTCACTTTGATTCAACACCAGAGTCAGTAGGGGCCATTGTTCTCTTAATACATCTTCCACGGTTTGCCCCAGGAGAGGAGTCATCAGTACAGCCCCTTTATTGGGCCCGGCGGTGCGGCCTGCGGCCACTCACCAAGACAGGCGGGAAATCACTTTGCCCTCACTGATGGCCCCGAGTAGGTGCTGCCGGGGGACTGGGTGGCCAGTCACAGAGGCTGACTTTGACACTTCTTGGCCAGTTAACATAATGTCTTCCTCACTGCCTGGGCACCTAACCTTCGCCTCTGCTGTTGGCTCAGCGTCTGTGGCCTTTTTTTAATATAAAAATCAACAGCCAGCCCACAGCTGTGGCCTCCGCCCTCCGGCCTAACGTCTCTCTCCCACTGTAATGGCGGCCGGTAGCCCCACAGCGGCCTGACGGTGTCTGAGCCCCCGCGCTCTCGGCGGCCCCCACCCACCAGGGACAGCCACCACAGGGCCCCCCATACTCGCGGACGGCCGCCCGGCGTTCCCCCCGCAACCTTCGGAATCACCCCTGGAAGTTCTGGGCCCGACATGTCAGTGGACGCAGGGAAACTTTCCCTCCTTGTCCTCACTTCCCGACGCCTCGGCGCTCTGGGAGCCTCCCCCGTCTCCCGGCTGCCCCGCCAATGTGGGGGCTGCACCCCACTAGGCCTGCAAGCCCTGTGCCTGCCCGACCTCCAGATCTTAGAAAGAACCCGGGGCAATGGTTTAATGGATGGGGGGATCTTACACTTCTGAAGCCACGTCCTGGAGCGACACCCTCTGTGCGCGTCAGCCGCGGAGCAGAACCTGGCGCCGGCTTCACCCCTGGGTCCGGGCAGGGGTGGGGGTGGGGGTGGGGTTGACGTCGGGCTGGCGCAGGTTGGTTACCAGGGAAACTAGGCAGAGGCCAGCCCCTCGCTGCCCCTTGACGAGCCCTCAGATGGAGACGTTCTGAATTAAAGATTAGAACAATCACTAGCTGGGGCTAGGGCAAGTACGTAGGAAGGTCAGTCATGTCAGTCCATGTAGGTGAAACAGGCACTGGTGGTGGAGCAGGGGATGTACAGAGAGCAAGAGAACAGCCATCTTGGGTGGCCTGATCATACACAATGGAAGAGGGCTTTTTCTTCTGCATTTGTCCCCAGGTCTCGGCCATCAGTTGACTTGTATAGAAGCCATGACACAGGAGTCAGGCTCCCTGGGACCCTCAGTTCCCCTCTTTTAAACAGATTTCTGCTCCTTGTGATCAGGTCTGGAATGAAATTTGTTTCAGAAGAAAAGCAAAACTGTTAGTTGATACAAGGTTTTGGATTATATGTAGATAGAAATTTATTCATACCACCTCCAACCACTTATTATCATATGGAGCTTTGAGGTCTGGGACTTTTCTTACTGTCCAATAAAAAGTGCAAAGAAGAAGGCTCCTGGCTGGCAGCAGCTAACAAAAAGCATTTTTGGTCTTGGGTTCTTAATTGTTAGAGACTAATATGCCAAGGTCGACTTTTTATTAGCATGTCACTTTCCCTTTAGGAAAAAGTTTTAAAACAATCTACCCAAAGGTCTTCCTATTGCTAGTTCTAGAGGTGACTTGTTTGAATTTGGCCAATTAACATGACAATGTCGATGACAGATCCTTTTCTAGGGGAAAGAGTTGTTCTTTGAAAGGCAGTGTCTGAAGATGTCGAGGCTGAGAGGCAGCTTCTCCTCTGGGACTATTTGGATTTTATGTTCCTGAGCCAAAAAACATTCTTTAGCATTGGCTGACAAAATGGGTTTCAGAACAGGAGTTTCTAAAGCTGCAGTGGAAACTTTAATTATTCAGGTCCTGTCAAAATCCATCTGCTTAATTCGACTGTTTCTAGGTAAGGTACTTTTTATTTTCTAGCAGTATTACTTGATGAATCTCTGATAAGAATATCAAATTAGCTTTCTTCATATGAAGATTATTCTTTCTCTTTTTTTTTTTAGAATTAGGAATACTTGTATTAGGTTTGGTATCTTCCTGATTTGGTAGAGACACTTGAGTGACTTTTAGAGCCGGAGATTTCAATGTGATAGACTTAGTGACTGACTAGTATCCATGACTTAATAAGTAAAGCCTTTCTATAATTTAATGGGGAGAAGAGCATTAAAAGTTGTTTCGATTTGAACCAGACCAAAATGTGTGACATGACCATGAACACATCTGTGGTCCTGACCATTTCAATGTGCCAAATCTGAACAATTAGAAACCCTATATTAGGCAATATTTACATTTATGATGAACATTCATGGATTTGCTTATGGGAAGAGAGTGGGGGAAGGGTTTGAGGTGGTTGCTAAATGTATAAATAGTGAATGTGCCAGCATCTGGGCTTTTTCAGCTTAATTATCAGACAGTGAGCCTTATGCAAGCAACCAACTTAGTGAAACTTTGTTATTTTAGGGTGCTTGCCTGGATTATAAGCTATAGGACAGAAATGGAATTTTCAAAACCAGTGATGTCATGTGTATTTTAAATAAAGATTAAGAAAAACTTATGCCAATGATTCTCAGTGTTGGAAAAATATCAATGAAAATATATATAAGAAAGTGGACCTGTTAGTGATGATAGCCTTATATCTACATGGAGTCTGCAGCCTAAAAGGCTTTCAAACACAAACTCTCTACCAATTCAAATAAAGAACTCTGCTAATTTCACTAGGTCTTCAAACCAAGACAGTATCATGGCAAGTTTGGGAAACAACTCGCTGTGACCTTGAAATTGGGGAGGACAATAAAAATATTTTGCAGGGCTACTTCTGGATAATAAACATTCCCATGATACAGTCATTGCACCATGTGAAAGGCTTGCTTTCCTGGGCCTGGCCGAGGATGGTTTTCAGTTAACAAAGAGCATCTCTTGCTTTTCCATTTCACCAGTTTTTCAGACCCTGACTTGTGTCACTCCTGAGGGTTCAGAATGTGCAGGAAGTGCTTGTTGGCAGACGTCATCCTGCACTTTCCATTTTTCCCTGTAGTCTGGCGGCTGCACCTGCTGCTGCGCTCGCCTGCTTCAAGGCTTGCAATATGCACTGCTGCCTCTTGTTACAGAACTCTGACTCCTTCCTCACCAGACAGGGTTTGGGGCTTCTCCAGCCCTACTAGATATGTCTTGGAGACAATTCCATTCCTCCACCCACATTCTCACTTAAGTTTTCATATCTTCAAAGAGAACAGGAAATAACCTGATTTTTTTTTTCTGGGAACAACTCTGGTTTTACTATAAGATGTTGGACAGCTGAGTTAATCTTTCTACACCTGAATTCTGCTTATTGTTCTGATCTCAAGGGCAGAGTTTTTTTGGGTTTTTTTTGTTTTTTTTGTTTTTTTTGAGTTTCTGAATCTTCAATGTGCATGTTAACAATTTATGATGCTTTACTAAGAATTCATATTCTGGGGTTCCACTCAAATTCTATGGGGCCCAAGAATCTATATGTTAAACAGGCTCTCTTGGTGACTCTGATGCTTATGGTCTGAGAACAAAGTCTGAGAAACGTGAATGCTTTAGAACTTTACTGTGGAAAAAACTAAGCAACTTGATGAGTCCAAACTTAAGGAAGTTTTATAAGTGCTTTATAAATGAAGCAATTGAGCTTAAATAAGACCATAAGCCCACAGCTGATTGGTGGCATATCTGAGACTAGAAACTAGGTCTCCTATGTTTTAGTTTATGAGGCTCCAAATCATAGATAAGATATAACAACACAGAAGTAAAACAGCTCAGGGTCTGTGGGACTGAGCAATGTGGCTGCCGCTAGCATGTGAATTTGAGGATGTTACTGAAATGCAGCAATATGAGGCCTACAGGTTCTTTCTTGAATTATCTGGAAGGGTCTTTGTGGAGGCTGTCAAGTCTAAACTTGCATTAAATTCTTAAAATCCCCAGTATGATATCCCTGCCAAGTGGGCATCCATTTGGCTGAAGATTTCTTTGATTAACAAATCTAGGGATGGAAATGCCCCCAACCATCCTAAGCCCCTCTCCCTATCCATTTCCTAACAGCTCAGATCCCATTACAATTACTTTTATATTGAACTAGGAATCTCCCCTCCCCACCTTTACCTTCTACTGTGGAGGCCGGTCCTACTTTCAAGAGAGATTTAGGAGAAGTCTAATTTGCCTTCCACATGGACAGTGATCATGCCCTCTACCTAAACCTTTTATGTCTAGGCTGAATAAGGTTCTTTGGCCATTCTTTGTATAACGTGGCTTTCAATACTCTTCATTCTGATTATTTTTCTCCAAATGTAGTCTGTTCGGTCAGCATTTTTCTTTTTTAATTAAAATGTAGCACCTAGAATAGTCACAGTACTCAGTGTGATTTGATCAGCTCAGAACTCATTACTTTTAGGTACTTCACTCCTAACTATAAAGACTGGAAATCCATGATCTTTTTTGGGTGGCTCAATCACATTCAAGTCAGTCAATTAAATCCAATTTTTTCCACATGTGCTGCTAAAATCATGTGTCCCTCCCCTAGTTTGTGTGGGTAATTTTTTTTTCACACCCGTCTTTTACTTTACATTTATCTCAGTTGAAATTAATTTTATTGGACACACTCGACTGTCTCAGATTATTGGCACCTTTTTTAGATCCTGATTTTGTCACTAATCCAAGGCTATTTGATTTTATTCAATCATCATTTCACAAATATTTATTGAAAACCGACTATATACCGATCATGATACTGGCTATAATAACCAAAATAGACCACATCCCTCCCCTCATGGCGTTTATAAGCTAATGAGGTATATGAACTGATCCCCAACAACATGTACCTTAAGTGTTAGGATGAGAGTGTTATGGTATGTTGGGGCACACATGGCAGGGGAGGAGAGATCAGGGGTGAACATCTACTCTGGTCTTAGTGGGTGGTGGTTAGAGAAAGCTTCACTGTGGAAGTGACCTCTGAGCTGAACAGTGAAGATGTGGCATGAGAGAAAGAAGAGTGTTCCTGGCTGGGGAATCCCATGAGTCAAGGACCAGAAACAAAAGAAAACGTGGCCTGGGGAGCAGGTGCTGGGTATGTGTGGTTGGAACTGGCAGAGACAGGTACATGGAGAAGGACAATGGGAGGGTCTGTGGGATTTTAGAATGTCTGGGTTGTTGATAAAAATGCTGGTCAGTGATGTCTGAGACTGACACCAATCCATTAATCCTCTGTCTTAGGGGAGGACAGTTTCCCATAACTCCAATCACTGCATTTTCCATCCTGTCCACCAAAATATCCTGAGAGATTTTGCCAAATACCTTGTTGAAAATCAGACACACCATGTCCCCTGATTGAGCAGACTAATAAAGAAAATGTGGTTGGCCTTTGTCTAGCCTGATTTGGTCCTTGTGAACCTGTGCTGGCCACCTGTGACTGATGTCTGATTTCTTGTCCACACGACTCCCCCTGAGATGGTCCCTAGGGAGGGAGCCAGGGAAAAGCCTCTTGGAAGATCAGCATCCTAAAATGTAATGGGTAGTTATGAAACGTGAGATGGAGAAGATTTTCTTTTGCTCAGAAGATGTCAGCTGAGTTAGAAGTCGCCCTCACAAGGCACTTGTCTGGCTGTTACAGCGGAGCGGTTAAGAGCCAAGCCTGAGAGTCAGATTACCTGGGTGAAAACCCAGCCTTTCTCAATTAGCATCCATATGACTTTGGACAAAAGCTTGACTTTCCTCACCTGTAAAAAGGAGACCAAATGCCTACCTCACAGGGCAACATGTATTTGAAGTAAATAAAATAATGCCCAGTGCCTGGTACATGGTAAGCGTTATTGATTATTTTCTAGAACAAACTGTAGTCATCAAACCACAAAGACTCTTGTGCCTTCTGATTTCTTGCCCTCATGCAGTCTCGGCATTTTCCCCTCATACGTAGTGGAGCAGATCCCCTTTCTTTCTGTTATAGCAACTATGAGGTGCCAATGGAATTAAGTATCTGGAAGCAGCACTATGAATTCTTTTGATTAAAATGATACATTTTTTTCCTCCTGTTTTTGGAAGCCTGGAATCAGCTAGCCAGGCTGATGTGAAGAAATGCTGGTAGTGTGAGCAGGCTGGGTGTGCAGGCCTGCACAGTGACCCCCACCCCCACCCCCAGGTCTGCAGTGAAGGCTGTGGGTGGACCTCTGACAGGAGGTATTCTTTCTCAGTGCTCTATGTGACATCCCAGTCAAATGGACAGCGTGAGTCTTTGTGATTTTGCAACATTTCATTGTTACTTAGCACTATAGATTAGCAACTCTCCAGAGCTGATGGGGCAGCTGTTCAGAAAAGGATATTATTTTGTCAGCTTGTGTAAGTCATCGATGGACCAAAATTTGCACTTCGTTTGTAAATTAGAAAAGTAGAATGAGTCCCTGAACCCTCCAAATTTAGGAATCTTCTCTTCCATTCAAGCCATTCATGCAATGTGGTATCTAAAATTCCTACTGGTAATCCAGGATAACTGGAGATACCCATTGGGTTTTCCTGCATGTGTGGATCAACACAGGTATAAACAGATCAGGGATAAGGCCAAGATTTGCCTTCAAGACATTTAATGGACCTTCTGAAGGTTGCTAGCAACCGGTTGTATCTTAATCTTCATTTGTATTTTTTCTCTGTTTGCAAGCAAGAGTTCTCCAGGAAAGCGGAGTGATCAAGATATTGCTCACCTCTGTCCCCATCCTCCTGTCTGAAACAAGGTGAGCCTGTTTCAGGAAGAGACGTGGAGAGGGTGCGTTGTTAATGAGAATGGCATGCCCTCCACAGCCTCCTCAGGCGTGAAGCTGGGCCACAAGCCGGGAACACCTGCTCTTACGTGCTGTGTGTTTCAACCCATTGAAAGATCTTAGTACAAAATCAAGCATGGCATGATGTTCTGTGGTTTACAAAGAGGTTCCTAGAGGGTTTGAGATGGATAGGCCAGGAACTAACCCATTCACCTGTGACAGATATAACCAGACTCCAATGTCTGGTCAGGGAAAACTGGACATGTATATAGAACCCAAGAGGGTTGGGCTCCTCATTTAGAACATTAATGACATTAGTCTGGCCCCAAATCCAGCCAAGCTCACAACTGTGAAGACGGTAAGTGTTTTGGGGTCTGTGTGTTTATGCAATCGAGTGAAATCATCAAGTTTGTTCTCTAGAAAAATTGCAGATCAGTTTAATTGCATCTGTAGATAATTTCTCCTGTAAATGCCAACTTGTAACCTCATAAAAAAAGCCCCAGCAGTGATATCCAAGCTTAACTTTTCTCACTCTCTTTGGCTAAATAAACTTTGTCTATGAATCAATTAGAGGAATCTCCATTTTTTTAAATATCAAAGAATTGGATTAAAATGGATTATGCAGGAAATGCTGTCATTAAAAGGGCCAAGAAAAGAAGACATGCTTAATTATTGAGTGGAATATTCATAATTTTTCATATCTATCAGCTCAGTGTATCCATAACAGTTTTTAAGATGTACAAAAAGAACACATATTATAGTTCTTTTTTTTTTTTTTTTTTTGAGGAAAGCAAAACAAATGCCAACATAATCCTTGTTTTCGAATACTTCGTTTCTCTTTAGTTGAACAAAATAACACCATTTCTTTTTTGATTCTCTCTTTCAGGGCTACCTTCCACCCAGCCACTGTTTAAAGAGCTTCATTTAAAGGTAAACCCTTTAAGGCCTTGAGAAGGATTTTGCTGCTCTGCTATTGTATTTAATCACAAATGATTACTCGTTCCTGCATTCTGCGCAGTTAATCGCGGATTTCTGGTTTTTCAATCAGGATAAAGAAAGTTTAAATGTCTACAGGAGCTCTCAGAGACCAGCAGGCTTACCATATTTTCCTGGGTGCCCTCCCTCTTGGTCAGAATGTTTCTGAGTGCTGCCCTTATGTACACCCGTTGTTGACCTGAGTGAACACTAGGTGTAGGGATGTTGGAGGAGGATGGTAATAGGTGTGGGCAAAACCTATTATTTCCAATAAACCTTTATGAGGCCTTTATTCTGGGTTAAGATATCTGGTGGCTTGAATTTGGCCAGTAGGAGGAAAGGGACTTGCCACGGTGGTGTGAGACATACTGTTTTTTTATTTGTTGATTAGTTTTTTTTGTTTTTAAAGAATATAGAATAGAAAATGACAGCTGGACCCTGAAACACCCATGCCCTTCCTTACTGCCCTCTCTCTCTCCCTTTCTTACCTTTCCCCTTCTCTCTCTAGCACAGTGTCTCCTCTCCCTCCCCACTCCATTTCTCTGTCACTGTCTCTCACTTTCTCCTCCTCAATGTTATCTTGACTGTTTTCTCCCAGATCAAAGGTAGAAGTGGGCTGTTTGATTAATTGCCGTGCAGCAGAACCCTTTGCCTCCTTGACACACAAGCCAAGGAGACAAAGGGCGTTCTTCAGAAGCCTCGAGCTGTGTGGGTGCAGGGTGGGGAATTCACAAGCCTGAGAGCATGGAGCCCTCCCAGCAGGGATGTGAAGGTCCCTGGACCCTGCAGAAGAATAAAGTTGCAATTGCTGCTCATTGTGTTGAAACATATTTGCATTTGAGGAGAGAGCATACAACCCCAGCATTAAGCCATGTGGACTATGTGGAAGCTTGATTTAAAGTTTTAAAAAATCTTTAAATTGCCATGTGTGGAAATCAGTACCATTTGGAAATGGAAGGAGGTTAAGTAATGATGACTAACAGTTTAACCTTCTCTGTCCTGTACTGTGAAAACTCCCCAAAAGTGCACTGTCCCATAGGGCACCACTAGTCCCTTGTGGCTATTCTCATTTAAATTAATTCAAATGAATTAAAATTTAATATTCAATTCCCCAGTCACATCAGCCACATTTCAAATGTTCAATAGCCATATGGAGGTAGTGGTTACTCTCTTGGGCTGTGCAGATACAGAATATTTTCATCATTGCAGAAAATTCTCCTGGACAAAACTACTCCTAATGCTTTATTTTTTTAAGCCAGGTAGTTTAAAAGAGGCCATACAGCGCTTGACAATAGAAAGTTGAGATGGATTCCAGAACAGGCTGAAAACAAAGAAAGAAAATAAAGAAAATAGAATGCCACATTAAAGTAGACAGATTTGGAGTTCAGTTGATCCAAATGAGATTCTGTTTGGGAAGGTGTTTAAGTTGAAAAGAACTATATAATAGTAGGTGGAATTACGATAATTATTGTGATTATTTCTAAGAGAAGAAGAATGCTCACCTGACACCTGACGGTGAAGACTTAGCCAATGGCTGTGTGTATTTTCTTCTCATCAGAATTGAAATTCTTGGCTCAATCCTCCAAGCCTTGGCTGGGTCTCATTTCCAGTTAGAATTTTGCAAGTGAGGAGCCCTGCCTTCTTTGTAAGGCTAACTGTTGCTTTGAGTAGATGAGATGTGCTTAAACTCCCAAAGGGTGAAGATCATCTTCCCCAAATCCTAACAGGGGTCCAGGGTCACTCATTACCTTTAGCTAGTGATAGTTAAAGCATGGATCTTTTTTAGCCTAACCAATAGTTTTCCTCTTGAATTGAGTATAGATCCCACCAGACCTCATTCTCAAATTAACTCGTAGTTCAAGCCTGATATGGACATTTGCCAGTTATATAGGAAAGACCCTTGGACTACTCTGCCCCAGTGTCACAATTGCAAAGACACAGACTAAAATAATTGATTCAAGTCTGGCTTGCACGAGGCAGGCTTTTTCCACGCCAAGTGGTAATACCATTGAGGTCCCTCCAAGGTCCCTCAGAGCAAGAACATTGGGTTCTTCAGAGAAAGTAGCTTTGGCCACCGTACTGTGACTTTGTAAATTCGCTAAAAATCCTGCCCTTCCTCACCTCCCCCAGGCACTTTCATTTACTACTACCCCTTTGGCTGTGACCTCTTGGGGTTACAAAACTAAACTAAATACTGGGAGTAATCCACCAAACTGTCAGCAAGTCCTAAACTCAGGGTTGCCCAAGCATCAGACACTTTAGGTATTGGTGTCTGTGTGCTAGGTCCCTCTCACCTATTCCTCAGTGCAATGTGTAGGAGGGCAATCTGGGCAATAGATATTCTGGTCAAATCTTAGTGAATGAGGGTAAATGTTGAGGAGATCTCACTGCCTGGTCTGAAGATGAATAGAGTCTGAGATGAACCCAGGAGAAGCAATCTGAGGTTTAATCAACACATCCATGAGCCCGACTCTTTGTTGGTAATGATTAGAACTTTCCATCTTAAAAAAAAAAAAAAGAACTTTCCATCTACATGTTTGTTACTAGTCAACAAATATTTATTGAGTGCCTCCTCTTCATCAGATACAGAGGTATAACGAAGGAACTTATAATCTATTTGTCACGTTTTGGGCAGATTGATGATATGTTATGATTCACAGACTTTGGAAGTCTCAAACATTTTGTGGTGAATAGTTTAAAGATTTTGTTTCTATCTTCAAATGTGAAAAGTAGAATGTGAAGAAGGGTGTTAGAGGGGGAAGGTCCCTCCTTTTTTATGTTTTCTGGGTCTGGGATGACCTTTGGTAAAAGGTAGTTTGAAGGATGAGTCTATGAAGAACAAACTCTGAAAATGAAAAGGTGGCTTTTAATTACCTGGCTGTTTCTGCATTGATTAGTTGTTTGTTGAAATAGGAAGGCCATGCCAGAGCGTTCTCTCACATTCCTGGGATCTGAATTTACATGTCTGGTGTCTGCTTTCAGAGCACCGTCAAAACTTGCTTGTCATTTGCCTTATCGCTTCATCGCCAACAACCGGTATAGTTGGGGGAAGAATAAAGACTCAGTCTCTTAGGGAGGCGAGGGACCTCTGAAGTCATCTATCTTCACTTCTTTATCTTACAAGGGAGAAGTCTGAGGTCCAGAGAGGTGAAGCACCTCCCCAAGGGTGCACAGCTTCTTGAGTCAGAGACTGGACAGCTAGCTTCCTGCTTCCCTGCCTCTGTTCACTGGGCTCTTCACTGCCTCAGTTTGTCCTGTGTTTTAAAACAATCCCACTGCTGACCTGTTAAGAAGTTATGGATAAGGAAATGTTAAGGCAAACCTTTGGGTACCTTATCAGGCAAAAGAAGAGAATCACTTCTAGAATCTGGGACAAAAATGATTCTAAACAGAGACTTCATATTTCTGGATTCTAAGTGGTTTCCAAGCTTGATAAAATGGAACCTCCTAGCTTTACCTCCTCAAAGGAAGCCTACTCTGTCAGGAACAATCTGGATAACATACAATCTAAAGGCCGTGTACCAGAGTGATTAAAAGCATGGATTCCAGAGCCAAACTACTTGGATTCATAATCTAGGCATACAGGTTGTATGACTTTGGACAAACCACATAATTGCTCCATGCCTCAGTTTACCCATGTGTAAATTGGGGTAATTATAACAATAGTATCTTCCTCAGTTGAATCAACATCTTGTAAAGCACTTAGAGTGGTGCCTGGCACATTATTTCAGCATTAGCTATTTGTAATATTTACTTGGCTAATTGCAGTGAACTGTCTCCCCTATTCATTTCCTACAAAAAACAAAGCAGAAAAAGCATAAGAAATCAAAGGGTTGATGTGATTTGAAAGTGCTGATTTCTTCCTCCCCTTAATTGACCTGAATACATCACCAGAATACTCTACTATGCCTCAAACCACAGAGTATTAAAGCTACAAGTGGATTGAGAGGTCACCTGACCCATTCTGCTGGTTTAGGAAAGAATCTGAGGCCCAGAGAAGGAGCTACAATCTTGATTGTCAGGGCCAAGTGTCTGTTGTTCACCAGAAGCTAGCCATGGTGACTCTCATCACTCACACCTGAAACCCAGACATCACCTGGAAAAGGGGGAGACGGCTGGGACATTTAGTGAATCCTAGAAAAGAGCATGAATGACATTTCAGTTGTTAGAAAGCTGAAGAGTGGAAGGCCTGTGTCTCTCCTGAGTCACACTATACTTCTCCTGAGCCCCTTTTCTGAGCCTGCCTACCAGTTTATAGGAGTTCAACTCTGTCTGCACTGGTGGTGGTGGCAGTGATAGAATTTCGGACTCAGGTCTCCACGAAGCATAAACAGAGTTCCTCCTTAGTTGAATGGGGTCTCCTCACTTCTCTTCAAATTTGCACCCACAAGCTGCAAAGAGAATTAGATGCCCTTAACTTCATCAAGCATCCAGCTGACATTCCAACAGAGCCAAGTTCCCGGTGGGTCATGACCTCGCTTTTCAAGTGGTAACATGGATGAACTGGGGAGATAATGAGGTGACACATTTTAGTGATTAACTTTGTTTGGGTTTGTATTACCCTTTTTTATTGTGAAATAAGTAATACTTTCAAAAGGTGCTATGCCATTTATGTGTAATTAAAAGACAAATACCTGTCACCCAAGTTTTAAATTAGAACATGTTAATATTCTATTAACATGTTAATATTCTATTCTTATATGAGCTAGACCAAAAGTTCCTTGAGGTTGTGTATATATATGTACCTGTACACACATATATAACATACTATGTAATATAGATATACACATATATAATTATATATAATTTTTTAGTATTTGGTAATATCATACATGTATATCTGAGGTTATGTATAAACACATATATATATATTTATTTACCTATACAAAATAAATTGCTTAAAGAGGTTAAGCAATTTGACTAAGGTTACACAGTTATAAGAAACAGATGTGGATTTGAAACGTGGCCTGTCTTAAAGCCTGAGTGCTTAATCACTCTACCCTATTGCCTAATCTTTTATGCCCCTTTTTGTCCTCCACAACCTTTAGCAGAGTGTTTAGTAGAGTGCATGCCTGGCATTCGATAAGAACCAAAGGTAGACTTGGCTCCCTGAGAATGAGCGCAGGTAGAAGAAGGGCCACGAGCTCTAGTGTGCGCAGCCCACGCCTGCTGAAGACTGCAGGACTGAGTGTGCCCGTCCTTCCCGGGTTCTGCGTTCGGGGCATCAGGTTGGCTCCTTGAAGTCGGCCGTGGCAGGAGTGTTCTCACCAGGCAAATGCTATGAATGATGGCTCCCCCTTCCCCTACCTGAGACTGAATTCTCGAAATAACCTCCTGGTACTCCTAATGTGAAAAGAGACAAGCAGCTTGGGGCTCTGGGGCCAGAAAGAGGCTGTAAGGTGAGGCGAAAACAACGTTCGGTGGGGTTGAGGGTGAGAGGGCATGTGTAATGCAGAGTTTGGGGAGCTCATTTAAAAGGCTGAGTCAGTCCCAGGCTCCATGCCCAGAGATTCCTGTCAGTTGATCTATGGTGGGGCCTAGAGACCTGCATTTTTGAGCACTCCCAGGTGATTTTAATGCACACTAAACTTGGAGAACTAGTTGAGTGCTTCTCAAACTTTAACAAGCATACACGTCACCTTAGGGGATCTTGTTAAAATGCAGGCTGTGATTCACCAGGTGTGGCTGGGGCTTGAGACTCTGCAGTCCTAATAGGCTTCCAGGTGATGTCCACGCTGCTGGCCCATGGACCACACTTCCTGTGGAGGGATCAAGTCCAGCTCTTGATCAGGTGAGGAACCTAAGGTCCAGAGAAGTTCAGAGACTCAACACAGTTAATCATTTGACAGCCACTTCCCAAACATAGTGAGAGAGATTCAAAAGAGTTGAAAAGCATTCCTCTCCAATGTAATAATAAAAATAGGACTTTTAATTAAATACCTTTTATGTGAGAGATGCTGAATTACAAATATTAGTAATGCATGGAGCATGCCCTCAGACTGCTTATAATCTGGCGAAGGAAGTAAGTTGTTTTGTATCTGAAGTAAACAAAGGACAGGAGGAAGTGAGGTGTGGTGATTAAAGGACCAGGCAGGAGACTGATCTCACCTCCATTATGATATCTTGGACAAGTGATTTAAACTTTTTGGAACTCCAGCTTTTCCTGAAAAAAGATTTAAAGATAAGGATCCCAAAGAACACATCTAGAGTTAGGATTTTAAGATATATAAGAGGTGGTTTTTTGTTTGTTTTTTTAATCAGAGGCTGAAAACTAGTGACCCATGGACCAGATTTGCCCATAGATTTTTTTTGTTTTTAGTTTTTAAGAAAAAAATATATTTTACTGACTTCATTATTTTTAATTAAAATTAAAATTTTAGAATAATTTTGATTTACAGAAAATTTGCAAAGCTAGATTGGCGTTCTCGTATACCCCTCATCCAGTTTCTCACGTCTTACATTACCTTAGAACATTTGTCAAAACCAAGAAATTAATATTGGTACAATACTATTAATTAAACCCCAGACTTTGCATGGATTTTACCAGTTTTTCCATCGATGTCCTCTAGTTTCAAGATACAATCCAAGGCACCACCTTGCATTTAGTTGTCATATCACCCCATCTCCTCTGGTCTATGGTGGTCTCTCAGTCTTTCCTTGTTTTTCATGATGTTGACAATCTTGAGGAGGGCCAGTCAGGTGTCCTGTAGAATGTCCCTCAGTCTGGGTTTGTGTTGTTTTTCTCATGATTAGACTAGGGTAAGGGGGTTTTGAAAAGAATGTGACAGAGATGAGTGGTCCTCGTGGGTGTGTTTCTAATCTTCCTCCCTGGGATAGGCCAGAACACACCATCAGAACACTGTACAACAAGCCCAAACCATCAAGTGTTAAAGCTACAAACGGCTAAAGAGTTCACCTGACCCATCCTGGTATTATCTTTAAAAGTCTTGAACCAACTTTGAGAAATTGGGATTTTTACATAAAAACCATGATTTCTACCTTCTCTTGAAAGTAAGAAGACCTGCTAATACTGAGCTTGCAATGACACATGGCAAAAATTGGCTGGAGCTGAGTGAGTTGCCCACTTTTATCGGGGCCTGAATTTTCCAGTCACCCTGATGTCCGTCTCTCACAGTATGCAAGCACATCTGAGCTCATCCAATTCCCTCATATTTCATTGCCCATCTGGCTCCTCCCCAAGGCCATGGATTTGTCTTTTCAGTATATATTAACTTAAGTGTGTAGTAAGACCAGGAATAGAAGCCAGAGGGGCTGAGTGCTGGGGAAAGTCTTCCAGGGCAGGGACAATTTGCCTTGTGCCATAGGGTGGCCGTTCTTGAAGTGTGGGACCACCAGCATCAGCATCTCCTGGTACTTGTTAGAGATGCAGATCTGTGGCACTGTCCCAGACCTACTGAATCAGAAACTCTGATGGTGAGGTCTACAATTTGTGGTTCAACCAGCCTTGCCTGTGACTCCAACATGCACTAAACCGGAGAACCACTGCAGAGGCAGGCAGGATTGAGATGAGCAGAGCCAAGTGGTCCAGGCAAGGCTGCCTGCACTCTGGTGGTGGGGAGCTGGGGGTGGACATGGACCATTTCATGGGTTCATAAGCCAGTGGGCTCTGGTGTCAGGGCCAGGGATTGGTGAGTTTTCAGGCCTGTGGACCTTTGCTTCCCCCAACCTGCCTTTTTTTTTCTTTCCCTTTTTCTTTTATTTTTTGCCTTGGGAGGAGCATGTGCCCAGCATGCACAAAGTCCTGGGTTCAATCCCCAGCACTTCCATTAAGACAAATAAATTAATTAAAAACCTAATTACCTGCCCCCCGAAAAAAAGACTGATTAAAAAATTAATTAAAAAATTTAAAAAACGTGTTAATTAAAAACAAAAGTTCATTTGCCTTAAATATCATGGAAGCCAGAAAATATCCAGAACAGAAGTAAAATGGCTCAACATGCTCATTTATAAAAGAAGGAATAAATTGTACAGTAGACATCCAAGGCAGACAATTATAAATGTGCCAGGTTCTCATCTGACTTTTAAAATTTTGCATGGCGGAAATTCTCATTGATGGGACTAGTTGAGAATGTGAATTCATGCATTCAGAATTGGAAATTGTGAACATTATCATGGCAGAAGTCTAGCTTTGGCTTGGCTTCTTCATAATGACAATAAGAGTAAATTGTGCTACTAAGTCTTTCAGTCAGAAATGTTTCAACATAGTCAATGGTCTGAAGGATCACATCAAACCATTAACTCCCTGGGAACAGACGTGGTGTGTATTCCTTTTCCATTGCTGTCATAACAAATCACCACAAATTTAGCAGCTTAACACAACACCCATTTTATCACCTCACAGTTCTGAAGGTCAGAAGTCCAGTTTCAGCCTGACTCAGCTCATTCCCGTGGTTAGACTATCACAAGACCGAGATCAAGGTGTTGGCAGGCCTGAATTCTTTTCTGGAGGCTCTGGAAATGAGTACACTTCCAAGCTCATTCAAGTTGTTGGCTGGACTCAATCCCTTACAGTTGTGGGACCGAGGCACTCGTTTCTTTGCTGGCTATTAGCCGGGAACTGATATTGGCTCCTAGAGATCTCTCCCTGCGGACCTTTGTTTCCAACTCTGTCTGCTTCTCTGTGCAGATTCTGAGTAACCACAGTTTGCCTGAGTCAAGCCTCAGGAGTCCATGTTTGTCCTCTCCCAAGCCTCCTTCCTCAGCTGCCCCCGATCTTTAGATGGTCAAAATCTCACCAATGTGAATTTAGTAAGAAAAGAGAAAAGAACCATTGTGGCCTCTTTTGATTGGCAAGCAGTTAACCCCTTGGAGCCAATCCTTTGTTCCCATGGCAGAGTTCCTTTGGTCTGAGTTAGAGTGAGAGTTATGTAAATATGAGAAAATTTCAGCAGATTTAAAGTATATATAGTATACACTGCCCATCATCTTTTGGTGTGTCCATTTCTAAGGACCTACCTCAAGTTTTGCCTCCTCCCAAGTCCCTTCTGTCAGGAAGCTCTCTCCTCTCTCTCATGTAATCCCTCATAATGCCTGTGCTTTCTGGTTCCAGGGATTCCTTTGGTAACCTCCTTCTCCCACTCTCCTCTCCACTCACTGCCTAACTTGTACTCATCTTTAAGGTCTCTGGCTGCACTTCATTGTTTCCAGAAACTCTTGGTGACAACCTAGGGAATGGCACAGCTTGATAGAATCTGCTGGAATTGCCCAAATACTCTGGACAGGGTTTGTTATCTTATTCATTTCTGCTCAGCTCCTGGCACATAGAAGGAGCACAATTAACACTTGCTGAGTGAACAGGCATCCTGCAAACAGCATGTACAGCATGGCCTTGTAGTTAAGCACCCTGGCTCTGGAATCAATCAGCCTGGGTTTAAATCTTGGCTCCACCAAACTGGCTGTGTGCCCTTGGACAAACTGCTTAACATCTCTGGGCTTCCTATAAAGAGCACACTGTTCAGTACTGACCACAAGGTGTTTTGTGTTGTAAGAGTGCCTGGTGCCTGGTATTGCTTAGTACATGCTACCCAGGGTCTGATTACCAGGTTTTGAAGGCATTTCGGGCCCAGAAGCAAGAGAACCAGGCAACGTCAAAGTGGAAGCCCCCACCTCGAACCCTGTTCTCCTAGGTCCTGCTTCTGCCATAGAAGCTGAGAAGAAGGAAAAAAAAATGGTGTGGGTTGTTCTTGGTTTCCCCTCTCCCCACCACGCAGAGTTAAAGGTTTGCAACATGTTTGCTAATGTTACTATCAGCAGTAAATAGGCCCCTAGTGATGATTTATTGAACTGGATTGATGACAATTCCCAGTTTAAATTTTACCTGAAAGAAAATCCATTTCTTTAAGGGAAGAGATTTGTGAGACCTGACCAAAGTAAAGGGCTGGAGGTGTGACTACCTGCTTGATAAGAATAGCTCCTGCTGCTCTTTTTTTTTCCTCCTCTTTTCAGGGGAGCCACACATTGGGACTGATCAGGCTCAGTCAATTAGACAGATTTTGGATAAGCACATTCTGAGGACAAACCCAAAGCTCAAAAGCATTTCTGCTGTTTAGACGGACTCCGTAAGTATTTCTTCCAAACAGCTTAAAGAAGGCGTTAAATCCATTCACTTGCTAGAGACATATGTACATGACTGCAAGCCTATTTGTATCTGGGGGAAAGAATCTGAATGCGATCCAGTCCCTCTGCGTTTTACCTGGTTTATCTTCAATTGACTGCCTTCTGTGACAGGGTTGTAATGAATACTGTCATAGAACAGGAGGCTCATTAAACTGATCTCATTATGACTGCTCAGGTTCTAGGGCTCTGCTGAGAAGGATTTCCCTATTATCAGCGCCGGACGCGTATTCCTAATCAAGCAGGCCAGTTCTCCTCCGTCAAAGACCGTCTTCCAAACGGAGATGGTATCTATTCTGACTTGGACTATTAGTGTGAAAAATGTTGCCCCTGGTTATAGACATACAGGCCTGTGTCACAAGCAGGGCGCCCTTCGCGCAGACTTGCAGAATATAGGAATTTATAAGGCCATGTGCTTTTAGTGGCTGGAATGACCATTGGGTTCATTCTTAAGTTTGGCTCAGTGAGAAACTTTGTAAAGGAAAAGGAACATCATAGTTATAAAATTGCAGAATCTTCATGACAAAGAGGCTTTAGTCACCATTTAATCTTCTACTGAATGTATGAGTTCCCTCTTGGCACTCATGATTCCTGATTGTTTGTTTTTGCTTGATTGCTTCCACTGACAGAGTGCTCACTATCTTCAGTGTGGCCAATTTCATTTTCAAACAGATCTAAGGGAAATCATTTGTAATACTGATTTGAAATTTGTCTCCCTCTTACTTTTCCACCGACCCTAGTTCTGCCACCCAGAGCTGCACAAAACAAATTTGGTCACTCTTCCTCAAGAAAGCTTTCTGAGTGTTCGAGAGAGCGCTCTCCTTCCCTTCTAATCTTCTCTTCTTTAAGTTAAACGTCCTTGTTTTCTTTTAAAGTTAGCCAGAGCCTTCATCCCCTGTTCACTGATTCACAGTGAGATACCTTTAAGCTCTTAGAAGATGTGGCATCAAGAAGGGAATGAACCTTCCAGGTGTGGTCAGTCCACCCAGGGCTCCAGGGAGGCAACTGCCCTAACAAAGACAGAGTTTCTAGAATTTTCTGTGAAGGAATGTGCCACATGGGACCCTCTCAGAAATGAAAGTGTTATTCTCTCTTCCTCAGTTGCCTGTACCTTACTTCACACCTGCTCAGGGCATAGTCTTTGGGAGATATGACTGTACTGGGCCTAAGCTCAGGGACTTTGCAGTCAGGCTGCGAAGTGATCTGGTGTGATGCTGGGAAAGTTGCTCAACCTCTCTGAGCCCTGGTAGGGATGGTAAGGAGGAGGCCTACCTCCTCAACTATTGTGAGAATTAACGAGATTATGCATTCAAGGGTGAACAGAGCTCCTGAAAAATGTTCAGTAGAGTGTTAATGATTATTAGAAAGAACTAAACACCAGTCACCCACACCTCCCTGCTTCCCTTAACCTGGGCTTTGAGTCTCTTAATTCTGATCTTTTGGAAATATTTCCAGTCCTGAGAAGAGGGGATGAGATAGGCAAATTTTGGTAATTCTAAGTGAATTTGTCTTTTGGTTGAGTTTTTTTCCCTGTGTCTAGTCTAATACAAATACTCATTGAAAGTCTTTTCGACCCAGAATACTTTTAATATGTGATTTTATTTCATGAGAGGGTCCATAAACTTAATGTTCTTTCTTTTTTTAAATTAAAAAAAATTTTTAATGGAGGTACTGGGGATTAAACCCAGGGCCTTGTGCATGCTAAGCACATGTTTTTACACTGAGCAACATCCCCACTCCCTTGATGTTCTTTCAGTGTTTTTAGCTGAATGATCCCTCCCCTTCCTCCTTCCCCTCCCTCTTCTTCTCTCTCTTTCTCTCCAAACACACACCCTCGTCTCTTTCCTTCAAATGAGATCTTACTCAGAACCCCAGGATATAGGACAGATAATAATGAACAGACAGTTTTAATCTTGTCTCCTTGGCAGAAGCAGCCTCATTGTTTGGGAAACCCCTGGTTGTCTAGAGGAAAGTTGTCTATGAAATCCTGGGATTCTGAGCTCCTATTTGAAAACCTCTGCATGAACCAGTTCCTCATTCGATTTTCTGATATTTGGTCCCAGTCCTTCCACCTGCCTGATCCTCTCTTCCTATAGGCTCATTTCCCATCTGCCTGAGGTCAGAATCCTCCCCACCCACACAAACACACACAACCCCACCCCACCCCAGCTCCTATGAGGAGTTTCCCAGCTCAGTACCTACAAATGAGACCTCTCTGTGGGTTGACAGGCACTCCTTACCCCCACCCTAAAGAAGGACCCAGGGTTTAGGGATGGTGCCGAGGAGGGGACGTGGGTGGGGGGAGAGGCAAATAAAAGCTGCTGTCCAAGGGAGGGGCACCATCAGGGGAGAATGGAGAAGGCGGCACAAGTGCTCAGAGCTAGAGAGTCATTCAAGCAACAAACCTCTTTGTAGTCTTTACTCTCTTTGACCTTTCTGCAATATTCATTCATCCTCTTGTTCATTCAACAAGTGTTCACTGAGTGCCTGTGACGTGACATCATGCACTGTTCTGTATGCTGGGGCTCCAGGCAGGAAGACATCCCAGCTCCAGCCCAGGGAGCTCGCAGTCCATCCAAGGAAACTAAGTAAACTTCGCTGACCCCCAGATGCCCTGGGAGTCCCTGACTGCTGGTTCATTTGACTCAAGGGTTATACCAAAGCATCCCGCATTTTCCTAACCCGATTTTCTCTCAGAGCTTAGCTTATGCAATAACCGTGTTCTTCAATTTCCAGAGCCTAACAAGTATGAGGAAAAAGAAACCCCACATAACACTCACAATGCAAATTTTTATATTGCACACCTGGGGCCAGATGAATCCTCACAAAACTCCATCTTGATCACAGCATTTCCTTTCCAAAAGACTTCCAAGGAGGTCCTAACTCCTTAGCTCCTCTGCAGAGCTCCTCAGCGCCTAGCAAACTCTTCCTTTTCTAAACTCCTGGTCATTATTGCAGATGCTAATCATGGGAGAGTAGGCCCATTCTGCCCTGTGATGTCAGCTATATAGTTGTCGTGGTTATTGATGAACTCATTACTTAGCTTCCCATGTATTTTAGGCAGTACCTTCTTAATTACTTTTTTTTAAATGAGAATAGTTATAGAAAAAGCAAAAGTCCCCTTTAATCTAGGTCCTCCTCTGTTTCTTCCCCTCTCCCTGACAGAAATTGGCATCCCTCTGTACCATTTAAAAAACGTACTTCTACATGCAGATTCTATGCATTCATAGACTATGTAGAGTATTACTTTCATTCTCTGTGTATTTGCACAAATGATATTGTATGATACGCATCATTCTACAATCTGACTTTTTCACTCTATAAATTTTTGAGGTCTATAAATGTTGACACATATAATCTCTAGTTAGTTCCATCAAAGTACTCCATCATATTCTAGGAAGCCAGTGTGCTACATTTTATTGGCCCTTCTCCTCATGATGGATATTTAGGTTTCTAATTTTTTTCTTGTTATAAACAATGCTTCAGTGAACATCCCGTACATACACCAAACTACTTTTAAACTCTGTGGGAGGCAGGAATGCTGAATTCTAATTTTTGAATTCTCTGTTCCCCTTTGCACAAGGCCCTGCCCATGGTAGATAATCAATATATTTATTCATACATTCTTTGTACAACACATGTATATGAAAGCTAATACCTAAAGTCACATTTTGAAGTGATGCTCTGTAATGAAAGTACAAATCCAGAGCTGATGGCTTTCTGGGTACCAGGGTCTAGTCCATTTGATGCCCAGCAATTGGGTCTGCTCTCTCTTCTGAGATAGAAGAGGTAAGGACCTGTTCTCTGGATGCAGAGGTGACCCCCACAGATACCTTAGGGAGAGGTAAACAGGGTAAACAGATCAGATCCCAAGAGGGACCACCTGCCATTGCGAGTATTTGCTCACTTCTCTGTCCTTCTCTCTCCTCCCTCTCACTCTCACTTTGATGAGGTCTCTGGAGATTGTGTTTGGAGCACTGAATGCCTTAACAAACCACTACAGCCAAACCCCTTCCGCGAACCAGGGTGGAGATCTGGGAGCAGGGAGGGTTGCTGTGTGATGATAACGAAGCTGTTGCTTACGCTGTGTGCCTTAACCATGAGGCAGGCCGAGACCAAGCCCAGGAAACTGTTTTAGGTTTTCCCCTCTCCTTTCTCTGATCTTTCAATTCAGCAGATGTTCGTGGAGCTGAGGTGAATCAGAGATGAGTCTTGGGTTTACAAGGAAAGGTCAGGCAGGAGAAAGAAAACTCCCTAAAAAAGGAGGCCCTAAGAGGAACACACAGGGTTGCAGAGTGGAGCATAGTTTTCTCAGTTGAGATCTTAGTTTTGAATCTTGCAGAAGGGTTTTAGCAAATAGGACTGGTATAGGAAGAGGTGGTGATGGGAGAAGCTTTCAGAGGAAGCTGCTGGGTAAAGGGATGTTTTTGGGACATTAGCTGATAGCCTAGCTGTGTTCATCCAGAAGAATAGAAGTCTGGAAAGCAAGCAGAGGGAGGAGTGCATAGCAGAGGTTGTGTGTTTCATTCCTAAATCCCTGCCACCTTGTGGGCACGCAAGATGTGTTTGCTAAATAAAGGTAGACTTAGTCTACTTTATTTTTTTACTTTCTTGCTAAGGCTTAATATATAAAGGCACAAATCTTAAGTGTAAGCCTCCATGAATTACATATGCAATGAGCACACAGATCAAAACATAGAGGATTTCTCATGTCCAGCGTAAGGGGGCCTTACGGGACATTTGTGTGCTCCCTCTCAGGTGATGCTGAATCCCTTCTCCACACACACAAGTAGCCACTGTTTTTGACTTCTGTCACCTAGATTCGTGTCTGGTCTTACACTTCATGTAGATAGACTCACACAGCGTGTACTTTAGGGAGTTTCTTCAGCAGCCCTGCAGAGAAGGATTTAAGTCAGGAAAAGGTAGATTATTGCAAGATCCTGGGTGAGACGAGAAATGGGGGCTCTGAGCCAGGGTGGGGGCCGTGAGAATGGGAAGGAGGCAACAGATGCTAGAGATGGAAGGAATAGCTAGTTCCTCAGGAGCAAATGGAGTGAAGCAGGCCATTTGTGGGGCGCACCCTTTCCAGAGCTCCAGCTTACCCCAGGACAGCATCCACTTAGGATGACCAGGTACCTCCCAGCCAACTGGATTCAGTAAAGGCTCTGCAGAGGTGCAGGAAGAAGCAGGGTTCTGGGCTACAGGGGCCACAGCAGCTTCTCACCAGGCTCCTCAGGAACATGCTCCGGAAGCCAGTCTTCATTCATCAGTCACCCCAGCAGCATCGAGAATGAGGACACCCCAACCCTCCCGTGGCTGTTGGGATGGCCAGAGATTTCTGTCACAAAGCCACTGCCACAGGCTCCAGGTGATGGAGGAGACCAATGGGGATAAAATAAGATTCCAGAAAGGATCAGAAGCACTGGAGTCTGGCCTGCGTGCATACCCGAGTGCATACTGCCAACATGCAATTTCCTTCCCCACGGGAAAAAGTTCCGGAAAGCAGAGGGCAGAGCCATTCCCGAAGACTGGGGACAAATGCTTCCCCATCCCAGGGTTTTCATCTGGATGAACTCTGGGTCAAGTAGAAATGGGAGGAGTAGGGGGATGACCTTTAAGGAGATAAGAGGCCAAGTGCTATCTGGGGAGAAGGAGGGGTAGTTGGTAAGAAATGTATCCATTGGGTACTGATTATATAGATGAATCCCAAGCCTTCGGAGGTACCATTGACTCCCTCCACTCCTGTTTCTTTAGCAATAGCCACCTGGAGACCCAGGTGTGATCATCCAATTAACCCTCCCTGATATTTTCCCATCTTGGAAACTTCTGCTGGCTTCTTGATGCTTCATGCCTCATTGCGACTCTAGTGAGTGTTGAATCTTTAATTTACTGCATAAACCAGTGTCCTGTATTGGAACAGGTGTGAGAAGAAAGATTCCAAAACCAAATAAACAATGAAGAAACTTTCCTTCCTTCATTCATGGGCTGCCAATATGTGCAGGAGGTGGGGCAGCAGTTGGGGTGGGAACCTGGTGGTGGCAGTAGCTTGTGAATGAGAACCCAACAGCCCTTCCCTTTATGGAACACACCTTCCAGCTGGGGAAAGAGATGTAAACAAATGATTATCAAACAGGGTGATATGATAAACATGCCAGTGATGTGGGAGCCCAGAAGCGGGAGGGATTACTTTTGCCTTGGCAGGTGTAGAAGGAGCAGACATCAGGGCTGGGTCTTGTAGGATGAGTAGAAGTTCACCGAAAAGGCATTTGAAGCAAAAAGAACCCATGTAAGCAGAAAGGGCAAGAGGGTGTGAGGGATGGAAAGTCTGGAGTGGAGGAGGGTGGCCATAGGGAAATGAGACTTATAGAGAGCTGGAAACTTGCTCTTGGGGGGACCACCTTAAGGATGTCTGTAGGAGGTGACTTGAGCCACCACGTGCTTAGAAGAGGCAACACTCCAGGTAGGGCGAATGGGAGACTGTAGGCTCACTGGGCTTGTCCTGGTCAAAAGTTTGAAATGGTTTGTGTTTTTTCCATTACTCTCTGGACTCCTTCACCCTTCTGTGTTCCTCTCCCCAGATGTCTTCCCTCTGCCTCCTCATAACAAACCCCAAATCACTGTGCCTGTTTAAAATTAACCAAGTCAGAAGAGGTGCCAGACTTAAGGAGAGCTAAGCGATGCCAGCACTTATCAGCCATAGACCACACATCATGCCAAGCTGGCTGTTTCTCACCACATTTGAGCCCCACAAGACCTCTCTGATGGTAGGGACTCTTATATGCATTTTACAGATAGAAACTGTGGTTCAGAAAGGTTAAGTAATTTTCTCCAATTTACACAGCCAAGCAGGGGGAGCTGTGATTCAGATCCAACTTGCTCTGATTCTGGAGTCCACAGTCTTAACCCCACACTGAGCCCATAGCTTTGCCCACAAAATCACATATTTGCAGTAACACAGTCCTTAATACCTGGAGCAGTCAATCAGACAGGAAGGGAAGGGGAAGGAGGGAGGGTAGTCTTAGGTAGGCCCCTGTCAGTGCCTCGCACGGGCTGACCCAGGGTCCACTCCTCCAGGACGGCACCAAGGGCCTGGATATGAATGTTTAGGGACTCATGAAGTTTTCATTTCTTTTAATACCAGAAAGGAAAAAAATGTGCTTTCAGGACACACAAAAAACTATAATCTATAATTTTGATATATTTATCCTTATACCAATGCAACAGTAAAATATTATTTTATTTATTTTTTTCCTTTTTTTTGTGGAGGATGGGTTCCTCCAGGGTAAAAGTGGCCAGGGCCACAAAAGTCGGAGTGTGGCCTTGGCCTGGCATTGCCTGCTTTTCCCCCCTGACTCGTGCCAAGTTCATTTAGCCCCGAGTTCTCTCTGCCTCTTGTGTTTGCCATCTCCCCTTCCCCTCCACCCACGTTCTAACTCGGGCCAGTCCAGGGCTGTTGTAGCAGTTTCTCTTCTCTCAGTCTTCTCCCAACTTGCAGTGCCCTTTGATCGGTTTCTATTTATTTTATATTTTTATTTTTTCTCGTGGGTGTACCAGCAATCCCACTTCTGGGTGTATACCCAAAGAATTGAAAGCAGGGTCTTGAGATATTTGTATGCTTCTGTTCATAGCAGCATAGCTAAGAGCATAGCATAGTAAAAGCAGAAGAGCTAAGAGGTGGAAGCAACTCAAGTGTCAATGGACAAACAAAATGTGATATATACATACCATAGGACATTATTCAGCCTTAAAATGGAAGGAAATTCTGATGCACGCTACGACATGGAGAAACCTTGAAGACATTATGCTAAGTGAACTAGGCGCGTCACAGAAGGATGAATACTGTGTAATTCCACTGATACGAGGTACCTAGAGTAGTGAAAATCACAGAGACAGAAAGGAGAGAGGTGGTTGCCAGGAGATGGGGAAGAGAGTGGAGTAGGGACTTATAATGAATGTGGAGTTTCAGGTGGAGAAGATGAGAAGTTCTGAAGGTGGCTGGTGGTGATGGTTGTGAAACAGTGTGAAAATACTTAATGACACTGAACTGCACACTTAAAAATGGTTAAAATGGTAAACTCCATGTTATGTACGTTTTCAAACGCGCACACACACACACACACACACGGCCTGGTAACAATACTCCCTCAGTCCGGTTTGCCTGAGAGATCTGTTCAATTCAAATGCTTCAAAATCTGGCTCTCATCCTTCCTGCCAGGACTGTTTTTACTGCTAATGCCCTCTCCCACCCAAAGCTCTGGCCACATTGTTTAACTGCTGTATTCCAGTGGTTCCCTGCCCTATCCTCCTGTACAGGCATTTCCTATCGTTACTCCCTTTACTAGAGCGACCTTCCTTCCTCCCCGTCTCCACCTTTAAAATCCCATCCATTCAAGAGTCAGTGTTACCTCCTTTGGGGTTTTGACCTCAGTTCCTCTATGTCGGGACACTTCACCATCTGCTTAGTTGGGATTCTTTCACATTTTTGTCTTTCTCAATAAATTTTAAACCCTCTGAATGATACGTATATTTTAAAAACAGCCACAGTTTAGCCTGTAGAAGATAATGAGTAAATGTTTATCAAATGAATGAAGCTTTCTTCAAAAAAGGGGCCCTCAATGGGAAAACTGAGAAACCTTTGGTCTATTTTGATCTTTGACTAAAAATGTCAAAAAGAAATTGAAAGCACCAGATGAAAGTTCATACATTTATTCAGTCAATGTTTTATATGCCTTGGCCACCACGGTGAGCAAAATGATATTCAGAAGAAGTAGAATTTGTCTGGAGATGCAGTTCTTAAGGGGTTTGTTTTGTTTTGTTTTGTTTTGTTTTGTTTTGTTTCTTGAACTAAGATGGAAGCGTCCCGTGATGTAATGTGTAATGAGCAGTTCCTCTGAAAACTGCCTTTTGTTTATTCACAACCACTTCAGATGTAGTAGGTAAACACCCAAAAAGCCAAGGCAGAATGTGAGCAGATGGGAGCAGTTAGTCATTTGCTTATTGCTCGGTTTTGAAAGTGGTGCCCTTGCTCACGTAAATGATCAATTTAATAAATTCAACTAAAGGCAATAAAGGTGTGATTTAGGGGAGTAGGACCATTATGTAAGACATAAACTACATATTCAAAGAATGTGGTGAAACAGACCATGTCATTTCCAGTGAAACAGGAAGACCTCCTTAGGAAGAGGATTTTCTAAAAATAAAATTAGAAAAAAATTTTTTAAAAAATGAGTTAGGATGTAGCAGTTAACTCCTAGCAAGAGGTGACATAGTGGGAGCGGGGGAGGCAGACCTTATCAGGAATAGTACCTAGTAGTTGGGATCCATGTTACTACCTGTTGTTACTTAATCTGGGATCTTTTATTCAGTCAGCCTTCCAAGAGGTGTTGTTTTAGGATGAACATATGTGGGGGCAGGACTATGGAAGAAAGGCCATTCAAATTAGTGGGAAACAAAACATGATCTTTAAAAAAAATTTACTGAAATGCAAAATGCAACCTAGATACATAAAAATGCACAAATCACAAATGTTAGAAAATGAACACACCTGTGTGACCAGTACTCCTCTCAAGAAAGACAACAGTATCAGCACCCCTAAGGCCCCTGCCAACCGCTACCTCTCTCCTCACTTCTAACAGAATATATTCATTTGCCTATTTTTGAACTTTATATCAATGGAATCAAACAGTATGTAAAAAAAGATGCTAAAAATAAAATCATCAAGTGTAATATGAATAAGAAGAAGCAGTTTAAAATCTGTCCATTCACTGGTTTGTTCTGAGGGAGGGTAGGAAGAAGGACAGAGACATGTTCTTACATCTCCATGGGTTTGTCGGTGGTGCTGGCCTTGGGATCTGTGACTGTTGGTAATTATGCCACACAAACCACCAAAGATACAACTTTTTAGAGTCAGTGGATGATTCATTCACTTCATCCTTTCAGCCTGACAAGGCAGCATGCAGAAGTCTCACTTGGTCTTAGCATGTGGGTGGTAAAACCTGGCAGATTCCTGAGCTCCGAGCTAGTGTCACAAATAGGCTCTAAGAAGCTAGTTTGGTTTGACGGGTCCAATCAAAGCATTCTTTCCTATGTATAAAGTTCATGTGGTTACAGAACTAAAAGGTCCCATGAAGGATGTGGGGCTAATACCTGAGCAAAGTAGGGATCTGTTAGCAAAAGTGGGGAAGGATGGCTATTGGAAAGAAACCAACAGTGTCTGCCATGATTGTTATTACACAGTCATAGTGACAGCAGACAGCCCAGCTCTCCGGGCTGAAAGGGTAAAAACCCACACAGGACATCCTCTGTTTATTTTCCTGGGTGGGAAAGAACACTGCCCCCAGCTCCAGGGGGAAACGTCTGAGACTGCGAGGGCCACTCTAACAAAGCACCACAAGCCGGGGGCTTCAAACAACAGAAACTTGCTGTTTCCATTTTCTGGAGGCTAGAAGTCTTAAATCAAGGGGTCTTCACACCCGTGCTCCCTCTGAAACCTGTAGGGTGGAGCCCTTCCTCTGGTCCTAGCTTCTGGTGGTGGCTGTCAGTCCTCAGCGTCCCTTGGTGCGTTGCTTGCAGCTGTAGCACTTAGGTGCCTCATGTGACTTTCTCCCCTCGTGTGTCTGCTCAGTATCTCTTCTCCTATTCTTGTAAGGACACCAGTCATATTGAATGAGGGGACCATCCTCCTCCAGTTTGGCTTTGTCTTAACTTGTCTAATTGCATCTGCAGTGACCCTGTAAGTTTACATTCTGACGCACTAGGGGTTAGGACTTCAGCAGAGGGCCGTTGGAGGCATTTCCTCCTCATAGGCTTTGGGGGCTGCAGAGGTAGAACTGGAAACTGGCCTGGGATAAATATTTGCTGTTAATCTCTAAGCTATGAAATACCATTCAGAAGTCTACTAGAGGTACAATTAGGAGCAACAAGGAAGAAGTACGATAAAACTTCAAACTCTACAACTGGCTATGAATCCAGTTTTGCCATTACTGGTAATGTAACCTGTTTCCTCTCCGTAAACTCAGAAAAGTAGTGATTGCAAATGAGTATCGGGAGAGGCAATTTATGTAAAGTGCTGAGCTCCACACTTGGCCCATAATAGGCTCTCAACACTGAGAGCAAGTTTATGCCTTAGTTTTCTCAAAGGGTTAAAAGGTAGGAGACATCTTTTTCTGCAAGACATTGCTAGCAATTTTGAATAGATGGGACTTTTGTTTCTTGTCACTTTTTCCCCCAGATCTCTCTTCATCCTGTCATTTTTGGGGTGCTTAATTTCTTCCCCTATCTGCAAATGTAACACCCTTACATTTCTTTTTTTTAAGGGGGAGGTAATTAGGGTTATTTAATTTATATATATTTTTTTCTCTTAAATTTTTTTTTCCTTTTTCAGTTTTATTAGGTAGAATTATTACAGTTCGACTGCACGTATACATTATATTGCATGTAAACACATATATACAATTTACTACACTCTTACATTTCTTTTGTCACATATTTCCAACTTCAAACTTACCTCCAATACATGAATTAGAAACTCTATTAGCTTGATATTACTGTGGTTTTTGCAGGTCCTATGGAATTGAAGCCAATCAGATAGGTAGTAAGTCAGGCCCCCAAGGTTGAAGTTAAGCAAGGACAAAGATTACCACAGAAAATTTCAGCATGGGTTTGAGAAAACAAAAGCCCAAGCAAAACTTTCAATCTGTAGTGTGCATTGAATCCATGTTATAGTTTAGAAATTTAATTATAATAGCTGCCATTTATTGAGCAGTCACTATGACCAAATGTAATTCTAAACATTGTATATATTTCAGTTTACTTAGTTTTCACAACTCCGTGAGTTAGGTGCTGTTATTAGCTGCATTTTACAGGTGGGGAAACTGAAGCACAGAGAGGTTATAGAACATGTCCAGGGTCACACAGCTGGTGGAGCTGTAATTGAAGGCAATGTGACTTCAGGGCCCATGCAAGAAACTACTAAGCTATTCTAGCAGTTAAACAGGAAAGCTCATGGTGAGTCTGTTGGGATCTGGTCACAGGACAATCACACAGCTGGGTTTGTACCTGCTCACCTTTGATTCTTCAAAGTTAACCTCCTCCAGACAGAAGTTTACATGTCACCCATGTTGGACCTCATGGTGTTTGGCTCCGATTCCTTCTTTCTCCCAGAGCAGCATCCTGGCTATGTGGTTGCCATATATGTTAAGTTGTCCCTGTGAGAAAGCTTGCTGGTTTGGCACGGCCTGGGAGGTAAATGAACAGAGCCAATAATCAGCATCAGTAAGGTAATAACAAATGAACTAGAGTCAGTGTAACAGATGGAATTGTCCAGTCACCCACAGTTAATGCCAGTGAATGAGTGCATGAATATATCACATAGACTTCTGTGTCTAAGTGCCAGTTATCATGCCCAGTTGGGAACTACACTGGGAAATGAGACATAGACTCTGAAATCTAAGAGGTTACGGTCATGGCGGAGGCAGCTAAGGAAGTAAATAAACAAAGAAAGCACAAGGAAATGATGGCCTCAGTAGAAGTTTGGATAAAATACCATAAAATACAGAGTCTGGAGCCCATCTTTGCCCGAGGAAGTCAAGAAAACATTGCGAACTGTGTCTGGCAGAGTGCAGAGTTATCCACCAGGCAGGGGACAGAATGGTGAGTTTCTCAGGGGGTATCCCTGAACCTTGTCTCAGAATAATGCAGCATACTTATGAAGAAGTAGATTTTTAGGTCTTAATCCAGACTCTTGAATCTGCACCCATGGGAGTGTGATTCAAGAATCACCATTTTAAAGGAGGCTAGAATGTGCTATCTGCAGTGTCACACCACATGAAATCGAAGGCTCTGACAGCGACTGTTCCATGCAGGTTTGGGATAGGGGAGGTGGAGTGTTTGGAACAGTGAGTACAGAGAGAAAACGGCAAGAAATGACACATTAAGCGTAGATTTGGGCCAGATTTTGAAAAATCCCTAAAGAAGACTGTTGAACTTTGTTTTGCAAGCAATGGGGATCCAGTGAAGATGATGAAGCAAGGGTGTGACATGATCCAGTCCTTGAGTTGGAGTGGGTGAGAGAAGGAAAGCCAGGAAGAGCAACTAGCATGCTCTCAGGGCAGCCTGCTGACAGGGTGATCAACCAAAGCAGACCAACCAAAGCGGAGGGCTCCCTTAAAAGGATAATATAAGCATATTGCAGGAAACAGAAAAAAGATGAAATTACCCTATGACTTACCAGCATATCATGTGTCTTGCTCATACTCAGTGATTGGTAAATAGCTGCAGCATCAAACAACTGAGGATTTAGTCAGTGCTACCATGTGCCAGCCACGTGTTGAATGTTTTATATAAATCACCTTCCTTAATCCTCACAATGTGATGAGACAGTGACTCCATTTTACAGATGGGAAAAACTTGGTCTTAGAGACATTAAGCAACTTGCCCAAGGTCACAAAGCTAATGAGCAGCAAAGTTGAGCTGCAAACACAGACAATCTGATGCTGGAGTTGGTGCAACGAACCATCTGCTCACTGCCCTGCCAGGAGCAAGGGTGTTTCCTCACAGTCTCCTCTTACATGCATATATTTTTACATATTTATCACCATTATCCATAAAATTTTATATCTTACTGTACTCAAGGCATTCTGCCATGCCATAAAATATTTTCACAAATCTAATTTTAATGGATGCATAATCATCCACTGAATTGATATAGACTACCGATTTTACTCACTCTTATTGTTTGTATTTTGGTCTTTCTTCAGTTTTCACTAGGGTACATGACATAGTAACAAACATTTTCATATATATAGTCTTTTCTATATAGAGAGTTATTTCCATACACTAGATTTCTAGAAACAGAATTACCACTGGATCGAAGGCCTCATTGCAATTGTAAGCCCTTGATTCATGTTGACAAATTTTGTGTTAGAAAAGTTGTACCAGTTCACATAGTCACTATGAATTATTTAGCCACATGCAAAGTGTGAGATGATCAATTTCAGCTCACCCTCACTTGCATTAAACATTATTTTTCTTAAAAAAACCTTCTTATTTAAAAGTTTTAAAGTGATGTATTATGTGTAAATTTTAATCTACGTTAGGGTTAGTAGCATATTTTCCCAAGTTCTTGTTGTTGAATTACATTTCCTCTTTTGTGAATTATCTGGTGTGCCCTTCACCTTCTAGAGAGTTTTTAAGAACCGTTCCTGGGTAGCCTATCCAGATTTGGAGAAAACATTCAGGTGGGGGTGGGGATGAGTGAGAAAAGAAAGTCAGTATTTCAGAAAATCTTCATCACTAATTGCTAAAATGACCAAATCCCTTCTCAATATTCCAAATCAGCCTAACTACAACATCTGGTAAGATGAAAAAATAACCCCTCTTTCCTCAGATACAAATTGTGCTCTCCACCAATTAAACAATTTGTACACAGAAAAATTTTAACACAGAGTGTTAACTTTCTTCTAAAGAAAGACAACATTGGTGAGTGTATGCAGAATTCCTACTGAAGGACCTAACATATAGAATTAATACACTAAATTATTCCACAGTTTTAAAGAGCAGCCTATTCAGTGTTTCCCCAAAATGATCTGCCTACCACAGGTGTGCTGATTTAGATGTTGCCTCAATGAATACTGTTTAGTAGTTATCTACTTGTCATAATGTGTATTAGGAAAAATACAATCCTCTCAACAATCTGTGTGATTTCACAGATATGACTGCAAGAATGGCACAAAGTTTAAACAGCATGAATCAGTCAAAAGAAGCAAATAATTGTATAGGTGATGGCACTTGTTTAGAACAAAAAGCATAAGATTGGCATGTTGGTAATTAGAATTTTGGAAACACAGCTTTACATCACCATCATAAGACACATATCTTGAGTGCCCATTATGTGCCAGATACTGTGCTCAGGACCAAGATACAGAGATAAAGAAATGTGCTTCTTCCTCTAAGAGTTCACAGTCAAGGCAAGAGAGGACAAGTAAACTTGTAAATGTGGGAAGTCTGTACTGATGGCAAGGCAGGGTACACACAGGACAGCCAGAAAATTATAGGCAATAGTAATGAGTTAGGATGAGACCCAACAGCAGAGGCTACACATTGGCATGATACAGATATCTTGTTGCTTACTTCCTTTTACAATGCTCTTGCCTGGCAAGATTAAACTAAATTTTTCCTTTCCAGCCTTCCTTCCTTCCTCCTTTCCCTCCCTCCTTCCTTCCTTCCTTCTCTTACACTTCCCCTCTAGTTCCAGATTTGTTTTGCATGCCACCAAATTGCCTGCTCCATAAACACGGCACCCAGGACATCCAGGTGTATGCCACAGGGCATAGGGAGATAAATTGTGTGTATGCACCCGGTGCAACAGCCTCAACTGGTAAAGCAAGTCTCTGTTCTTCTCACCCTGATGATTTCCTTTTTAAAATTCACCTTGGAGGAAGTTGTGTAACATTTATTTTCCATCCTGGGCTTCTAGCTCACTTGGCTTTGAATAACAACTGGCCATCTTGACTGTGAGCCCTGCTGACTGTGGGGCTAGGGGAAGGGGAAATATTTCTGGGTGATGGTTCACCAGTTATTGTTTATAATGTGACCTTGGAAGGATTACAGTGACCCTTGGAGGACCAGTGAGATGTGTTGTTATCAGCATCCCCAAATATGTGTGGGCACCTGCTATGAGCAAGCTGTCATGTAAAGTGTTCTGGGAGTAAAATAGAGGCACAGCAAAAGTCTCTGCCCTCAAGGACTATACAAAGAGGCTGGCTGGAGAAATAATGATATATATAAGAATAACAAGACTAATCAAGGGAATGGGTGATAAATGCACGGGATACACACAAAAGAAAGTTCATTTCTGACATAGGAGATGTAGGAAGAATGGTGATGTGAGCTTTCCCAGTATCTGTTTCTGACCAACTGACTGAATGGATCAACAAATGGGCCTTGGGAGAATCTTCAGAGGAATTTTAGTAGACACAGAGAGAAAATGAGGGCATATAGTTAAAAAGAGAAAGACAGTAGGGAGGGAAAGACCCAAGATGTGAAGAGTGGAAAGCACATGAGTTGTTTGAGAGAAAGGAATTGCTTGGATACATGAGTAGACCAGGAGATGGTGGAGGGTTTATTTAGGGAGCTTGTGGGTGGAAAACCTGGAAGGTAGATCAGAGGGCCAATCTCAAGGGTGATGGGGAGCCATGGGCATTTTGTAAGAACAGTGAGAGTGACATTACATTTGTTCTTTGGGAATATCACTGTGGCAGCTGTTCAGAGCAGGGTTTGGGGAGGAAGAAACTAGAGATAGGAAACCAGTTGGGCAGCTATTGCCACAGCCAGTTAAGAGCTAATGAGGGCCATATTAGGGCTGTTGTGATGAAAATGAGAGAGAGGCAAAGGATGCAAGAGGCATTCTGGAAATAAAATTGTCATAGCCTGGCAACTGGTTGGATCTAGAGGGTCAAAGAGAGAATTGGCCTTGATGTGGTGGCTGGAGGAGAGTAGAAGTGCTGTTAATTGAAGCAGAATTGCTGGCTTATGGGGAGTGTTTGGGAGTCTTCTTCATCTATGCATCAGTTTAAGGAAAACAGGGCTTGTTTTTGATGAACCGTTCACCCTGGCTGTGCCTGGAGAACAGGGTACTAATGGTTAACAGAAGACATGACTGCAACTTTCTGGTGATGAGGAGAAACTTAGAGACAGTAGGAAGAAGGACTTGGACAAATGCTTAAACCATCACTAGGTATCATTCTTGTGACTTGAGAAAAGAGTGTCATCAACACTTCTACCCCTGTGCTTGGTAATTCCATGTCGTGCCCAGAGCCACCTGATTTCAGATTCTCCTCCTGGAGCTGTTCACCAAGGCCATAATCAAATTCTACCAGTTCTAGTGCCCTGTGTCTCATGGCCCTGATCTCTGTTGGGTAGCAGTTAGCTGGCAATTCATTCATTCATTCATTCAACAAATAATCATTGAATGTCTACCATGGCCAAACACTGTTCTAGACATATTACTCCTAAGCTTATAGCAACAAACAAAACAAACAAAATCCTTGCCCTCATGGACCATCATTTTAGGAGGAGAAGCAGACCATGAATAAAAGAAATACACAAAAGATATGTTATACAGTGGTATGTGCTTTGGAGAAAAACAGAACAAGAAAGAAGGTTAGGAATTGTTGGGTGGGGAAACTGCTCTGTTTTAAATAGGGTGGTTATGACAATCTCACTGACAAAATGATATTTGAGTGAAGACTTGTAGGAGAGGAGAAGATAAGCCATGTGTACACTCAGGGAAAAGCATTCCATTTGGAGGGAACAACAAATGCAAAAATTCTGAATGAGATGCATGTCTGAAGTGTTTGAACAGTACTGAGGCGGTCAGTGGGGACCCAGCAGAATGAGGGAGGGGGAGGTTGTGCAGCAAGGTATGTGGAAAGTAACGAAAAGCCATATTTCGCCAAACAGCACATCCTTGGTACCTACATCTTAACTGGGATCTTCTGGAGATGATGCTGGAATCTTATAGGGGGCCCTAAAAATAGAAATTGTAGTCATCAGGAAGATGTACTTGGCCGTCCTTTACTGACGGGTGGGGCTTGCTCTGAAAGAACTAAGTCAATGTCTGGGCACAGGAAGGAATAAAGAGGTTTTTGGTCAGAAAACACCAAAGATTTTTTTCCATTTGGTAGATGCAACACCAGTTATGGAGTCTCCCCAATCCCCTTCCTTGTGCTGTTGCAGCTGGCAGGAGGCCTGGGCTTTCTCAGCAGTCTTTGCAAAGCTGATATGTGTCACTATTACTCAAAATGGATAGATGCCAAAAAATAAAATAAAAATAAATTACTCTTAAGTAGTATCCATTCTCTTTAACTCTTCGCATTGGAAGTTGCATTTAATTTACCGTTCATATATATGTATGTGTGTGTATATATATATATATATATATATATATATATATATATATATATATATATATATATATATACACTCTAAACTGCAAGGTGGGGCTAGGAAGAAGAAAACCATGCAGGCTAAAGTCCCTCAAATTCTATACTAAAATTCCATCTCCATGGCAGCATGACAGCCACTGACTATGTGGAACTGTCACAGTTTTAAAGAATAGCTTTGGAGATATAATTCTTCACTTATCTAAAAGCTACATTTGCTTAATAAAGAGGTATCTTATATCTCCCCCACAGCTATTGACCACAAATTGGGGAGGGGGATGTTTTCCTTTATTTCTCCTAATTGGGCAACTCAGTGGTTTCATTTTGGCTGGGAGCCTAAACTCTTGCAAGGGCAGAGAAAAACACAGGAAGGGGGAGGGGTGGAATGGGACAGACGGCCTTGCCCATAGTGGAGTCATATGAACTTGTAGATCAAAAGAGCAGTCCTGGCTTTAAAAGACTGTGGCACTATTCATGAACCCAGTGACTGCCCAAGAAGGAACACAACTACTTGTTGTCACCAAAGATTAAAAGCTGCAGCTGGCTCCCCCACCCCCTACTCCCAGTCCAACTTAGATCCCCACTATAAGGAAGGTGGAGGCTTTGACTCTACTTGGTCTCTAATTGCTGATAAATGGCAGACCCATAAAACATGACAGACAAAAGGAAGTTGGCAAAGAGGGAAACGATAGTTCTTTTGGAGAACGCTCTCGGACCTGTCATTCTCTTAATTTTATACCATTTGGTTGGTGATGAGTTGTCCCTGCCCACTACCTTAATGCAAGTGAATTTAATCAGATAATGTTAGTCTTTGAACAGACTCCAAAGTCTCTACTCCAGCAATTCTCAAAGTGTGTCTATCCCCTGGAATCCTAATTCCATATGTGTCAATAGATGTCATGGAGGAAAAAAGAGAGAGGCTTCTTAAACAAAAGAAGGTTGAAAAATACATTTAAACAATATTGCACAGGTTTTCTTTACTGCAAGACTCCGTAGAACTTGTAACATTCCTCGGCAGCAAGTAGGAGAATATCATACCCATTTCCCATGCTTGGATCGCCCAATCCATTTTCATGGGAAGCCCAGGGAGGTTATGAGAGTCATCCACTGTCAGATCTAGAACCAGAAGCCAAGTGACTTGGCCTCCCAAGCTCTTTACATTTTCCTGGAGAAAAACAGCATAAAAAATTGAAAACAGAGGTATTTGTGAACCATTATGACAAAGGAAAAAGGAAATGTCAGGTCCAAAATGTTGGGAAGTCATTCTTGAATCAGTCCATAAGAGAAAGATGCCAAAGGCAGAGTGTGAGGGAAAGACCAGAAGCCAAGGATCAAGGACAAGTAAGGCTACAGAAGGCAAGGGTTGTTTGTTTACTCCACAAATCATTACTGAACATCTATAATATGCCAGGCACCATTCTAGGCATTGGGGATACAAAGGTGAACAAAGGTATGTCTATTAAAGGCTGTTCTGGAGTCATGCTCACATGGAGCTTTACCTTAAAGGTGCTTCTGATGCACCTCCTGCCCCCTTAGGTAGCTCTTCCCATCACACTGGATACAGTCTCATTACTGCAGGGTGGTGAGTGCCTGCTTGCAGGTCCAATTTTTGAATTTCACCTTATCCCAACTACCAGGCAAAAGAGAAATAAGTCTATGGTTTGAATTATCTTTTTCATGCTTTGATTGTTACAGTGGAGACAGAACAGGAAAGGGTTGTACGGTCCTTCTGGGATTGGCTAAAGTGGATCCAGCTGGGCATGGAGCGTGTGCTTCCGTGATGCTGGAAGCCTGTGGCAGAGAGCCCTAGGATGAGGAGGGCAGGCATGGAGAAGAATCTCTGGTACTTTCTCCTATATTTCAGTAACTCTGAGACGCAAGGAGATGACCCCCTACTCCAAGCAGCTTATAAGTACCTTCAATGATAAAGACTCTCTCAGGATACAAATCAGAATTCATAAGGTCAGTGGTTGAGAGCTTGTGAAATCCTGGGAGAAAAGAATCTCTGAGGGAGCTAAGGTACTCCAAGGCCAAGCATGATAGGTCCATCTTGATTCTCTCCAGCTTTGAGAGACCATTTAGACAACGCTTTCAGACCATAAATTCGGCTTGGTTGTCAGAAGCTCCTTTCTATAAAAGGACATTTTATTGAAATGGCTGGAATTTTTTTTTAAGAGGAATAAAAGTGTGGCTTTGGGGTTTTCTTGGCACAAAAAAACTTAGGTGACCACATTTGAAGATGTACTGCTTCCATCAGTGGATGGTGAGGAATGGGGTTTGGTGTCAACCTGTATTTCAGGTTCTCCTAGGCGTCTTTGGCTACTAGGAGCACAAATATATCTATCCACTCCAAGGGTTGCAAACTCAACTGTCCACAGAGGCCAGTATAATGTAAATGCAGTAAGTAATACAACAGAGAGAGATAGGGGCTGTGTCACACTAGGGAGCAAATGCCCTGTCCAAAGGAAGGCAGCTGTCACTCATCTCCAGCTGATTGTTCGCAATGTGAGTGCAAGGTAGCTTCTGATTTTTCAAGAGAAGCTAGAAATCAATTTTTTTGTGTGTGAAATTTTCTAATTTTTAGTTGTCGGCAACCAGATTTAAATTTAAAACAGCATGTGAGACATTGTGCCACAAAACTGAATACATCTTGAGGCTGAAGGCAACTCACGGGCCACCTCCTTGTAACCCCTGCTACTAATTCCACTTTGAATTCCTTGAGCGAGTGAAATGTGTCCTCTCCATCTCTGCTGGGTAAAAGCCAAGTGGCTGGGATTGGGCTGGAGCATGGACCGTACAGGCACTAGGCAGAGAGAGGTATACAGCAAAGCTAAGGGCGGTCCGGGAGCAAAGTGTGAGAGGCACCGGAGTGTCCACTATGGACCAGGAGCTGGCAAGGCTGACTGGCCATGGGTGGCTGGGTCTGGCAGGCAGAGGTTCCTATGGCCAGGCCATCTGGTGTCAGAGATGCATTTAAAGGGCCAGGCACGCACCTACTGCTAAGACTTAAGGATGTGTGACACTGGTATTCAAGGCTGAGGTCAAAGGAGTTTCCATCTTTACATTCTGGAGTCTCTTTGCCTAGAACTACTCAGGCGCTTTCCTGTGCCCCCTATCTGCAGTGTCCTTCTCTGAACCAAAACTTGGAACCAAGGACTTTCTTCCCCTGGAATTTATTTTTACATAAAGTGTTATAACATAGAGTCACATTGTATTACACAATTTATATTTATTAACCTTTATCTTTTCTATGAAATAATAAAATTAAATAATGAGAAATATAAAATCTGGTAAAAGTATTTGTTCTAAAACCCATAGAACTGTACAACACAAGAAGTTAACCCTACAGCATAGATTTTAGTTAATAATAATCCATCAATATTGACTCATCAGTTATAACAAATGTACCACACTAGTACAGGTGTTAATAATAAGGAGAACTATGAACGGGCGAGGAAGGGGTTTTATGGGGATGCTATCCTATCTGTTCAATTTTCTATAAAACTAAAATGGTTCTAAAAACTAAAGGCTATTAACTTAAAAAAGAAAAGAAACCTGACTGCTGTGCTGAAAAAAAAATCACAGAGAACATTTTTTCAATGAACCATAATTTGCTTGGAAAATTAAAACACATATATTATAATTTAAAACAATATTTTCTTTCTGTGTTTTATCGTTTATCTAGTAATGCTGCTAATAGCAAATTGTTTTCCTTGCAGTTTTGGAAGAACTCAGCTTGTTCAATAATTGTGTATTTTGTTTAATTTTCTCAAATATCTTTAAATCTCTGAGTTCTTAGTTTGAATTACTAAGAGAGAGTTTGCAGGTTCATTACTCACTGAAGATGCTTCCTGATCTCCAGAATTGTTATTTGCTGAAATTTGCCTTTCCTCTTGGTGTACCCAGTAGAGAGGATGAATTTGCATTTTTAGAATAAGACTGAAATGCTAATATACACAGGACAAAAAAAAAAAACCTTCCAGCTTATTCAGTTGTTTCTCATTTGTAGATACTTTCTCCTTGCCCCTTAGGCTAGTGCGTTCTCTTTAAACCATGATTTAAAGACATGGTGTTCATGAAAAAGATCATTGCATGATAAAGAAGGAACAGCACTTTGAAAAAAATGTATGGCTCCTCCGGATGATTTTATTTGTAACTTCTTCCCAGCTGAATCTAGTCTTAATGATAGACCCTATGCAGACTTACCTGTCTCAAAATTTTGTGATTTAAACAGTTTATATATAACTCATCTGTTAGCAGCAGATCAGATCTAAACCAGAGTGAAAGCCACTGCTAGTGATGTTCTTTCACAGTACTTAGTTTGAAATGAAAGTGAAAACTTAGAATTACTTATGACTTTAGCATATCGCTAGAAAAGCACACAATCGTCAGTGACATGCTTTGCCCCTCTTTTAGAAAGGGCATCGCATGAAATAGTGGAAAGAATTTACTTAAAACTGGAACCAATGTTTTGAATTAGAATCTTTAAATTTTTTGCTTTTCTTAGACTCATGAACTACTTGGAATATTTTTAGTCTCATTTTAAAAGAAGGCATCCACCCAGATATCTTGGATTTAATATAATACTATTAGCACTGCACTTTGACTAATTATTGTGGTGACTACTCGTATCATATGAATATAAAATATTTTTTACAAGAACAACTTTCCTTAAAAACTGGAAAATCATCAGACGTGTTATTCAGAGAGTTGATATGAGTGTACTATTGAATCAGTCCTCATCAATGTTTTGATGAAGTTAGTCATCAGTTTCTAGAAGTCTTTGAACTGGTAGGATTTTCCATCTCTGAAGTTAACATTAATGCTCTCAGTTGACATGCTAACCATGTTATCAACCAGTGTACTACCCTCAGAGCAGAGAAACTGTAATTGTTTAATTGGTCACTTGTCGTACCTGGCAGGACATCAAGTTCAAGAACTTTTACGTTATCTCCAGGAATTTCATTAAAATAACTTACTAATATAGGGACAACTTTTTGATTTTTGTGGTTAGCTGAAGCTGTCACATTGCTGAGACGTAAAGGCTTTACCCGGTTTTGGCTGTTTAATCTTTTGAGGTACTGGAGCAGAAAATTTTGTTTTTCTTTTACATTATACCTTTGGTTTGTGTGGATGGAAATTTAAGTTTAAATACCATGGAACTTAGCTCAAAGGTGCAGGGTAAAGATCTAAAGTCATGATTGTGTTCTGTGGCGTTATATGGAATTACCACTTCTTTTCTGAGCTATTTCATCATTGAATCATGGAAGCTCCAGATTTGACAGATAATGGCCATTTCCTTAAATTGAAAGTGCAAAAAGATAGCAGATTTGGCCTCAACATTAATCTCATTACCACATAAAAACAAAATTCTACACATGGATTGACACTTTATTTTTTATGAGAGCTTTCCTTTTGCAAACCTTATTAAATATTTTCTTTCATTCCTGACCCCCCTTTACAATCATTTTGATACTAAAATAAAACAGAGAAAATAATTTTAAGCACACCTCAGGTATCTCTGAACTACACAACACGACAGCAGAAATAGCCACTGTAATTATCATTCTATATCACAGGAATCTACTTTGCCTGATAAGCATGCCACACTTATAAGTACGTTTGTAGCTTCCGATTTACGTAACCCAGACTAATACCTATCTCAGTGTTCACGGGAGCCAGTTTCTCTGTCTTTGCTCCTCTTTCTTCTTCAGCAAACTAAGCTGTCTTTCTTTTCCTTAGAGGTGTGTGGCCCTTTGCTTCCCAGCCCACCTCTCACCCCTGGGTGCCCATGGACCCAACAATAAACCCTTATAAGACATTTTACACAAACATTTATAAGTTATTGTAATAAATTATTTAGCTAAGCCTGCTTCATCTTTTGCAGTTCTCGGACTTAAATTTCTTAATCCTTTGAAATGAACATCACTGATTTGATCTGATTCTTTCAGTCACTCTCTTTTAAGATCTTGGAAATTTTGGAACATTTTGTATTTATGGAAAAAAAAGAACAAAATATTTGAAATGAAAGTTTTTACCAAAAGTCGACTGCCTGCCAAGCCTGTGTATCTGGGCTCAAGTGACCCCTCCCTCCCTCCCACCCCGACTCTTATCATTCTATCCCATTATTCTGTGTTATGTTCTTTATTGCATTATGATTTTATAAATGTATCTTACATACCAATGTGTTTTGTATACATGTGTTTTTGGATTACAATTCTTCTCCCTTCAGAAGAAGGGCTCTGTTTTGCTCACAGCTGTTCCTGGGTGCCTAGAATAGTGGCGGCACAAGCTCAGTGCAGAGTGGTTGAAAGAGAGAAACAAACCTGACAAGCTGTGATGGCCAGCCCCCATCTCCAGAACTAGCCCATCCATGAAGGACCCTTCACTGGGACATGTTGAGTTTTCTTAGGATCTCTCTTAGAGTTCCGCCACCTCTGGGTGCTAACACTATTTGGAAAGGGTTGCCCCCTGACTCCCATAGCAAAACAGAATGCTTTGACAGGTAGATTATACCTTTTTTTACAAATGATTAAAAGCCCCACAGAGGTCAGAAAAGGTAACTGAGGTCATTTAGAGACCAAGGGCCAAGCAGAAGCCTCACCATAAAAGAGAACTGAATAATTTTCCAGGGTGCACAACAATATGTTGCATAATCAGGACTGCCTAAGGTAGCATTTTTTTTAACTGAGAAATGATGAATAGTAATAGCTTGTTTTGTTTTTTTTAGAAATGTATTAAGTATTGAATTATGGTACAAAAGCATGGATTTCTAATTCCGCATACCGCTTCAGGAGGTATTTTATAACAGCTGCTATGTCCTGGCCTGCTAAGATTATCTGCCTCTCGAACTCTAAAATATAAATATGAGAGTACTATTTTATCTAGAGTCATAGCATCATTAAGTGTTACACAGTGAGGGAACACAGAGGCCATCTAATAATCAGCCCACTCATTTTTACTAATAAAGATTATGAGGATCTGAGAGTACGGAGACTCATCTAAAGGGACTGAACTCACATCCTGTGCCGTATACCTTTATTTGCCCTTCACGATTCCCTATTGCTCCTTTTCCACCCTGCTGTGTGAACTCCCTCTTGCCTTCTGGCTTTCCTTTGTGTTCATTGGGTGGGAGGCAAGGGCAAGAGATTGGAGGATGAGAGGAGCAAAGGCTGGGATTTTTTTTTCTTTTTTGGGGGGTAGGTAATTAGGTTTGTTTGTTTGTTTGTTTGTTTGTTTATCTTTTAATGGCAGTACTGGGGATGAACCCAGGATCCTGTGCACACTTAGGAGGTACTCTGCCGCTGAGCTATAACATCCCTCCTAAGGCTGGGATATTTATTCCCTCAACAATCTTCCTTCTGAGCTATGTTAGCTGGGATTGCATTCTTTGACCCAAGGCCACAGCTGTTGTTGGCTACCTTCTCTCTGATTCTAGTAACAATTTCCCTCACCCAGTCCCTTCAGACCCAGGGATGGTAAGGCTTCCAGTTGTTGCTAGCCTCAGAGAGCCTCATCAGACTTTGCTGGCTTCCCTTAACCCTGCCCATGTCCTTGCCACATAGTCCCTTTTTCTTTAACAGTCAATGATGACATCATGGGTTTCTTATCCGGACTCTGGCCATTGGTGTTCAGTTCTTCTGACTCCTGTCCAGTGATCTTCCCTTTGTACTCCCAAATTCATGAGCTCCTTTGGAAATACATATGACTCTACATGCCCAGATTATATGGAAATATTTTTAAATACTTTGATGAAGAAGTACTAGAAACAGAATCTAAAAGTATGAGTAATGAGGACCACAGAAAGGGGAAAGGCTGAGTCTACAGCGGTTCTGCAGGAAGTCTTGCAAAGGTGAAATCTGACTGAGGCAAAGAGTGGAGCTGCCTAAAGAAGCAAGAGGGCAACGCGGTTCCTGTGTGGTTGGGAGAACTGGGGTTGCAGCTTTCGGTCCTGCAACCACTGAAGTCATCCCTGCCTGGGTGTGACTTTGTGATACATGCATTTTCTATCCAGCACAGCCTCTAGATATAAGCTAAATAATTTATTTGTGCTCAGCTGAAAAAAGCAGCACACATTTCCAATATTAGATGAAAAACTGGCTGTGCTGGACTTACTGAGAAGGAGTCTGCTGGCAGGTGTCTCACTGAGAAGTTTTCAAAGGTAAAGTTGACCAAGGCAGTTTTCAGCTCACATTCTGACTCCACTGGAATATCTTCTTTATGTCTTTCATCTTCATTCACTTCTTCTTTTTCCGAAATGGAGTGTGAATAAAGCCATGAGGTAGAAATTAGAGGGAAGTTTCTCGAATGGAATTGTTCCTTAGAAGTAAAAATAACTTTGTCTAGTCTTGACTCTGTCACTAATTTTTGTGTGACCTCATTCAAGACTCTGGAACTCAGGTTCCTCAGAGTAAAATGAAAACCCCGGTTAGAATGATGCTGGAGGTCACTTCCACTTTTCAGAGTCTATGATCCTCTTAAGAACGGACTAAATTACAGCATCTTCCTTCTTGAGCTTTCTGCTTTCATTCTGGATCTTGGAATCAGTTTCATAGAGAAAGATATAAGGTCCCAGTACCTCCAGACTTCCTGGATCTCCACAACTGACGTCAGCTCCAGAGACCACACTTTCCTGGAGCTCATCAATCTCCTGCCACTGTCTCTCTGGAGATGTGTCATATAGGAAAAGAAAGGCAGGCGGTAGAATGTTCCACTATTTGATTGTACTGTTGGGAGGGCCAGGAGAATCATTCTGAGTTTGGCTGGATCATCCAGATAGTGTTTCCATTCTACTTGACTCCAAATAAAACATGTGTGAAAAAAAATCAGTCCAGAGCTTTTCCTTTTTGGTCTGCCCAAGGTCAAATAATCATTTTGTATAACCTTTCCTCTCATTAACCGGTTGTTTTGATGCTGTATGGATTCAGCCTAAGGAAAACTCAATTTCAATAGTCACTTTCTGCAAAGGCCACTTGAATCTAGTGCCTTTAATTTCTTTACTGCTAGGCAAACTTTGCCTCATAACTTGAAAGCATAGCTCAAATAGTACTTCCACTGGGAAGCATTTGTTGACGACATCCCTTCCTCGGGCAGAATTAATTCATGTCCTTCTCCTCTGTGTTTCTCAGGCACTGCACACCCATCTCTTTCCTGGCATTTATTGCCTTGTAGAGGTGTTATTTGTATCTGCTAAAGGAGTTCCTGGAGGTTATAAACCCAGATCTTGTTTATCTCTGCTTAGAATAGTAACTTCTTAGTGAGTACTCCTTAAGAAAGAAAGAAAGACAGGAGGAAGGGACAGGAGAAGGAAGGGGAGAGGGAAAATTTTTCTGTTCGTCAAATGCTTACAATGGTCTCTCCTTACACATATTCTGAGAGTGAATGACATACTGCATAGAAAATGTATGAGCATCTTTGACAATGAAGTAAGAAGAAACCAACTGTGGCAGAGTACTACTGAGTAGTTTGTTTTCTCTTGCTCCCCCATACCTGACTCCTCCACAGTTTGTCTTTGGGTGTCCAGAGTTATTCATTAGGAGAGGCAGAAATTCTGGAAAAAGAATGCAATGTCCTTCACTTTGTCAGATACCCAAGAGAGATGGTCTTCTGTTCTGAAAGAGCCAATGTCTACCGTTCCCTAGAGAATAAAGGCATAAACGATTCACTGCATTTACAATTGCTTCTTCTCTGGCATAGGGGAGTTGTCTGAAATCTCAGCCTAGCATAATCAATAACCCTTGCCTTGAGGAGAACTATTAGGTCTGAATATTAGATGCCATGGGATTAACCATAGGGGAGTTGTCTGAAATCTCAGCCTAGCATAATCAGTAACCCTTGCCTTGAGGAGAACTATTAGGTGTGAATATTAGATGCTATGGGATTAACCAGGGAGTGGTATAGCCAGGAAAATTGGGATATTATCTCTGTTGGAAGTCTGCTCTCAACAAGTGTGGAGATCAACAGGTGTCCCAACTTACGTGTTAAACAGTTATTGGCCCACACAATCTACAAGGATCTCAAAAACTTCCCAAAGCTCTGGTTCTTATCTTCTTGGTGGTTAGGGCAGAATTTCCACAGTTCTTCTACTGTAAGAAGGTGGAAAATGTTGTCAACTCCATATTTGCTTTGACTTTAAGATAATAAATAAGTTATTTGTTAAACTTCTCACTAGTGTGATTAAACTGGTGGGTGGTTTTCGCACCGATTAGTGTTGGGGTCATTACCAACACTGTGAGTGCATTTGTGCTACCAGTCCACTAGGGGACTGTTTACCATGAAGTGTTCCCATAGAATCTTAGAATCTCAGCAAGGGATCTAGACCGAGAAGCCAGTCATCTCTTCTATATTTCCATACAGCATAAGAATAAAGCCAGGAGAGAAGTTACTGTGCTTTAGATCACTGATGGGAAAACTTGAGTATAGTGATTTTCACCTAGCGTTGGAAACTAGAAACATCTAGTTTGTGCAAAACAAAATCCACTCGATCAAAAATATATTTGTTAAGCGTCAACTATGTGCCAGACACCATTCAAGGTGATTAGGATATAACAGTGAAGCAAACAAAGATCTCTGCCTTCATGGAGCTCACATTCTATGTGGGAAGAGGAGTAAACAATACACATAGTAAGAAAGTAAATTATCTAATAGATTAGAAGATGACAGGTGTGGGGAAAAGGAAAAGTAAATAATGGTAAATCATGGTAAGGAGAATTGGGTATTAAAAGGGCAAGGAGTAGAAAGGTGGCACTGGGTGCTCAGGGTGGATCTCACTGAGATAGTGGTATTTGAGCAGAGACTTGAACAAAGTTAGAGAATTTTGTCAAGCAGATGTCTGAGAGAAGAGCATCTTGGGAAAAGGGAACAGATAGTGCAAAGATCCTAAGGTGGGAACGTGCCTGTCTTGCTTAATGGGTAACAAGGAGGCTGGTGCAGCTGGAGCACAGTGAGCTGGGACAGAAATAGGAGGTAGGAGGAAGAACATCATGGGGGATTTGGAAGGTTTTGGATTTGGGATTTGGAAGGTTTTGAGTGATATGGGGAGCCATTGTAGGGTTTTGTGCAAAAATGTGACAGTTTTGCATTTATCTTAAAAAGATTATTTTGATCCCAGTGTTGTGAATGGGTAAAGCTATAGACAAACCTAGGCTGCATGAGTAAATCTGATCAGAAACCTGATGCTAGGACATTTCTCCAAGAAGAATCACAAGATACCACATTTAAAATAAGCATTCGAATTCTACTTCCAGAATGTCACTGTGGGAGTGCTGCCACGCAGCTTGATTGAAATAGCCATTATATCCACATTTGTAACAGACATCACCGTCTCTCCAGACTCTCTTGGAGTTGTTGTTCTCCTTCACCCACTACCCTAAAATAAAAAAGTTACCTTCTTATGCAAAGTCCAATGCTAGTCACAGAGCATGAGACTCAAGGATACAAAGGAAGACAAGATGTAGTCTCTGTCCTCTCCTCTCATCCTCCCCTCCAAAATTTAAATCCTTGATCTCAAGATGATAGATCTCTCTGATGTATTTCTTTTCTTGAGATAGTCAATGATTTTTTGTTGTTGTTGTTAAGGATGAAATGTTTGTAAGAACTCAAATGAAACTACATTGGAGGTAGCATGATCCTTGCTTAGAGTGGAGTTCGGTTTGTCCTGGTCACTGTGTGATGAGCAGATGAACACTAAATTGTCATTTCTCTAAGGTGCTGGATTCTCAACCTTTCATCCTCCAAGAGAGATGTATGGCTGTGGGGGAGAGGATAGAAAGTGATGGCATCCAAATAGAAATGTTAAGGTTTTCAATCCGTTATCTCTAGACCCAAAGAGCAAATTCAAATCCGAGAGTGAATCACGGTGCTCAGGCATAGGCATAGCTGGGGACCTGGAGAGCTAGGAATTTTTGTAGAGTTGGTATAACTCACCTTAACAAGAAAAAGAAGCAGATGGTGTATTAGTTTTCTAGGACTGCCATAAATGCAGACTGGGTAGTTTAAATGACAGAAATTAGTTTTCTCGCAGTTCTGGAGGCTGGAAGTCCAAGATGAAGGTGTTGGCAGGTTTGATTTCTTCTGGGCTTCTCTCCTTGGCTTGCACATAGTATCTTCTCCCTGAATCCTCACATGGTCTTTCCTTTATGCACATGCATCCTGATGTCTCTCTGTGTGTCCAAATTCATACAGACACCAGTTAATCTGAGTAAAGCCCACCCTAATGTCCCCTTTTAACTTAATCACCCTTTCCTCCAAATACAGTCACATTTCGAGGCACTGTGGGTGAGGACTTCAACATAAGAATTTCAGGACAGAGTGGGGGTGGGGGTGGTGGTGGGGAATGCAGTCTATAACAGGTGGGATAGTTTCATTGTTCAAGTATAAAACTGGTATCTCAGGACATTTAGACATTTCCACAAGGGAAGCTTATATTCTTTGAAGCTGCAAAATATGAGACCTACTGTAGGCAGAACTCAGTCTGAGTTATCTTTCCAAGAGAAGGAATGGCATTGTGTACCTTTTCTTTCAAGCCCCTTGGGTGCAGGCTGTGGCTATAGAACTCACTTACACTGAATACTGAGCCAACTTTGGCCTCAGTGTGGCTCTCTGATTAACTGTCTTGACAGACAAAGCCAAGTGGGAAAACTGTGATTGAAGGACAAGAGGTTGTCTAGCCAATTTATGGTGCATTCTGAAAGGGCCTCACTTGGTAAGCATTCAGTTCTTATTTTCTAATGATGACTCTGAGATGATCTCAGAAACCAGGCAAGGAAAGAAGACATTCATGGCCAGATGCCCTGGGGTTGCTGGCATGCAGGAATTTTGATTCAGAGTTTGAGCATGGTCTGACGGACAAGTGCTACAGGAGGGGAATGGGTTCATTTCTAGAACTCCACACTCTCACCTCTTTTCCATTAAGCTGGCTGGACGTATTCTAATAAATACTAAACAAACACTCTGTTATTCTCTGACCTCAACTCACTCTGCAATGGCAAATATCTCTTAAGTCATAGAACCTTCAGTTTGGAGTTTCTTTAGGAGTCATCTCATATATTTGAAAAGAACAAAGATGCATGTTATTACTTTGTACAGAGGTGACAAGTAAATTATCTGGAGAAGGCTGGTGGTCCAGATCGCTCTCCACTGAGGGACATTATCTTGGTGGATCTGTCAGTGTCTGGGGTCTGGTCTTCAGATCTTTAGGTATCAAGATACTTAACTTGTTATCATATTGAAATAAAAATAATTTGTTTTAGAGAGAGGGTTATCAATAACTGAATTAATAAGACATTAAAAATCTAGTGAAAATACAACTATCAAGAGGACAAGACGCACCTGTCTTCTAAAAAGTCCATTTGGTTTCTGTAACTTCCATGGGAAACTATGTTATAATCAGAAGGTTGCTTGGTGAGTCAGAGATCTAAACAAAAGGAGTTACATGATTCAAATGTTTAAATGCAGGGGTGAAAGATAGATTTCACTTGATGAAACTCCTATTTATTATTAAGAACTGTCTGGAGTGTTGAGAAGGAGTATAAGGCCACATTTAGGCTTGGTGGGAAAGCAACAGTTGATTAGCAATGTCTGCTGTGAGCACAGGATCAGGAGGAAGTGACACATGCTATATTTGAGCCATCGCAGTGTAAAAACATCAGACAAAGCTAGCCTTATGTATTCGTAGTCACAAAGACATGTTTACGCGCATACACACAGGTACACTCACATTTACACATATCATTAGGACTGGGTCTCAGGCACTCTGGGCAGTGCTTGGTTGGCAACCACCAGCCTCCTTTCTCAGTGCTTCTGTATGTGATAGAGCTTTCTTCTGACCAGCCCATCCTTTCTGTGTGTATGTTCAGTCATGTCAGAGTTAAGTGCTGCAGTTCTGAGAGTAAGCCAGTGTCTCTGACATGACTGCATAATTCTGCTCTTAACCATTTTAGGCTGGCTTATCTTTTTACTCCCAGAGGACAAGCTTATTTACCAGATTCAGACACCTCTCTAAACTATAGCCCGTGTGTAAGGAAAAAATAATCTACTTTAGTGATTTTCATACTTTAGGAGAACTCTTTTTTCAAACTAAATCTTATCTGGAACCCCAATGCATTAAACAAGTAAAAGCAATGGCAGATTTCTCTAGAAGTCTCCAATTTCATCATTTGGCAGACACAATTTTTCTGTGCAGAGAAGCCCTGAAACACATTTGTAGTGAGTCCTACGGATGCATGGAATATTATCTGAAAACCACTTATCTGGTTCAACTCCTTTAGATTGGATATGAGAGAATCCAGGAGGGTAAAATGGTTTACTCAGGGTCAAACAGAATAGATGAGCTGTGCTGGGGTGAGGAACTCCCATCTCTTAACTCCTTGTCTGGTGGTCTTTCGATGAGACCAGCACTTGTGGGTTTGGGGAAGATTCTCTGTCTACCCTCCAGTGGTCCAGCCTAGTCTAAATTGTGAATCTTCAAGGGGAGGAGGAGCCCCAGGTCCACCCGAGGGGACATGCTGAGGACCCCACAGAGAAATAAGTCTGCTTTGTCTCTCCTCCATTTCATAAGTGAAACCTGACAGCATAGATTAGAAAAATAATAAAAGGCCATCTCATCTATGTTCCTTATTTATTACACATTATCCAGGTATCTGGTTGCAAAACCTGCACTCCTACTCCTCTCTCATTGTTAACAACGTTTGAAGCAGAACACACTGACCTGCTTCATCAGATAACATCGGCATTTCAGCGAGTGCTCCCTTTCCAGGTGACTTCCACCCTCTCTACCTGTTACCCTCTCTCAGTGCCCCCAAAAGTCAACAGGAGAGACACTACAATTAGCAGCAAATCACCCTTTTTTACTTTATATTATTGCTCCTATATCCAGTCAAGGGAAAAACACAGGAAAATAAAATTGCATCCCTTTAAAAGAAAAAACAAAAAAAGACTACCCAGATTGTAGGGTCAGAGAATGTAGCCTGGAGGAATGTGACCAAAGTAGCGGGTGGCCGATAGCTCAGTCTTCCTCCTCTGGTCCTGCCCAGTGCCCCCTCCCCGACCTGTGGGGGGCACACAACTTGTATGAGAAAGCAGTTCTTCTCCATCCTTTGTTAGAGGGAGGGAGGGAGGAGAGAGAGGAGAGAAAGAAAGAAAGAGCGAAAGAAAGGAGGCAAAGAGGGAGTGAAGGAAAGGGAAGGTGAGGGAAAGGATGAGGAGAAGAGGAGACTGACGTGGAGAGAACAGGAAGAGAGATGGAGATGAGAAACATAGAAAAGTGGGGAAGAACCAGAAAGAGAGGCAGGAAGGAGAGAAGGAAAAAGAGGAAGAGGAGGAAGAAGAGAGGGAGCTTTGTTTTCAAAGGGTATAAAGTGAAAACTAAGTCAAATATCCCAGCCTGAGCTGCCACATAGAGGCTCTTGAGGTGAACACCATGACTGGACATCATGTAAGGAAATCTGGGGTCCAGTCTCACCTCCACCACTGACTCCATGTCACCTTGAGCTAGTCTCCTTTCCTCTCTGGGCTTCGGTTTCCTCAACGTGCGGTGAAAAGTGTATGTAGAGGCCCCGAGTGTCTCCTCACCTCCCCCCCAACCCCAACCCTTGCCCTGAGGCAGTCTTGAGTCTGTGCTGAGGAGACACCAGGAGGAGAACAGAGCCCTTTGTGGCCGTCTGGGGACCGACAACTTGAAAGGCGATGGGTGCAGAAGAATTGAAGCATTTTTGCTGTGGAGGAAAGTGTGGGCTGCAGGCAGGGAGCCAGAAACCACTGACATCACCGTCATACTTGGAACAGGCCTCCGAGAGGTGGGTGGGAGCCTCAGGGAGTGGGCATAGTTACCTGGTGAAGGGATGGAGGGCCTGAGTCTGGCCCAGGAGCAACAGGGACACTTAAAAGAGACCCACAGGCCCTTGCAGGATGAGGGGATAGGTAGCCATGAACATGAGAGCAGGAAGAAAATGTGTAGAATTTGGGAAATCATTTCTCCACTCTGTTCCTTGATTTGCATCTTGGGGTAGAGGATGGAAGGGAAAGAAGCACGTGGTCATCTCTGGGAAAAATCCATTTGGCCCTTATCCCTGGACCTTACATTGAAAACACTTGATGCAGCAGATGTTGACGTCCACCTTCTCTCTCTGACCCCTAGAGCCTGCCCAGCAGGGAACAGGACTGGAAGCCACCTCTGTGAGAAGATTATGGAGGTACCAGGAGTTACTTCCAACCCTTAGATGTGGCCTCCACTAAAATGTCACAGGGCTTGCAATCTCCTCTGCTATCAAGCCTTCTTTTTTGGATTAAGCATTGCCCTCTTTCCACAGACATTCTGTAAAACTAATATCTCATTCTTTCCCAGGGATTTGCAACCACTAACATCTTAGTGTATCTTAGTGCAAGCTTATCCACTCTACAATGCATGCTCCATTATCCCCCCGTTGAGTGCGGAGCAGACAGTGCTAATCAACTGTCATGTGCTTTCCTGTTGGAACCAGATATCACTAGAATCTCTCTCAATTCAGGGCTTCAGGCAGGCACTACCAATTGACTGGAATTAGCTCTTGAGATTGACCCTGTTTGTTACCCACTAGCTTAGGGTGGATTATCAGATATTTTCCTCTTGGACAGGAAAGTCCTGGGAGATGGTGGAAGAGGGAGTTATGAGCGACCATGAAGGGTGGGATGAGACAGAGAAGAAGGATGTGAGAGAACTGGGCAAAGATAAGGCCTGTTATTAGTATTATTTGTTTTATCTTCTTTGTAACTCTCCTTTCAGCATCTCAGAACTTCCTTCACCCCTCAATTCTGTCATTCTGGGTCTTTTTCCACCAGAATTGAGAATGTTAGGAGAGAATTGTTCAGGGAACTACAGATTGAGGTGCTGGAATAATTGGAAAGCAGACCAGGAGCTCATTCTCTTGCTCTGAGGAAGCAGGTTTCTGTCCATGCTTACAGGACAGCTGGACATGCCTTACTCTTCAGGATGCTCTTTGCAAGATACTTAAATGTCCACACCCCTCTCTGGTGATTGGAACCTCATTACCTCATGAGACAGCTCATCTCACTGTTGAATGACCTAAGTGGTTAGAAAGTGGTCAGCTCATACTGAGTTGAAATCTCTCTGCTTGACAAGTCCACCCATTAGTGCTGGTTCACAGAGCATGTCTGCTTCCTCTTCCCCCGTGTCAGCCTTTCAAGTCATTTCAGATGGCTATCATGGGCCTCCCAAGTTTTCTCTTCTCTAGGCTAAGTATCTCAGGTGTTTTTTTTTTTTTTTTTTTTGACTCTGCCTCATGCAGCTGGCACTAGAGCTTTTATGATCCCGAGTAACAGCAGATTGCCAGTGATTGTCTTATGACCAGTGCTCCAAACTGAAATACATGTAGTCTGACTTGTTCAAGTCTATGGGATAGATGTTTGTTAAATTAAATTGATTATTGGATCATGTGATCTGGAAATTACCCTTCTACTTATGTAACCTGAGTCGTTGTTGTTTTTAAGATGCTGCTTCATCTTGCCTTGTGTTAAGCTAAGACCTTCAGATTGCTTTCGTATAAGTTACTACGCATCCTATATTCAACTGATAGGAATTCATAAAACTGGCTACTGTTGCTAAACAGGAATGTGTGTTGACTATCTATTTGTGTGTGGTCCTGTGCTTGGCACCGGACCAGAGAGAGAACGCCTTTAGAGAGTTATAGTTTGAAACTTATTTATTCAACACATGCTTATTGTTAGTACTGGCTTTTTAGTGGAAAATTTGTCAGCATCAAAATTTTATATGTTCTTATCATTTGCCCAACATTCTACCCTTACAGATCAGATCATTTGAATAATAAAAATAAAGATATATGCACAAGGATGTTGAATACAGCATTAATCTTAATTATAAAAAATAAGCAAACTAAACTTCCAAAAGTAATGGTTAAATATACTACAGTACCTCCATAAATGGAATGTTGTGAAGCCATTAAAACTATGAGTTAGCTCTATATGTAATGACACAGGAAGATTTCCAAGACCTATTGTAAAGTGAAAAATACAAGTCATAGCAGAGTGCGCATTTTGTAATCTCATTTGTGTTTTAAGAGACTAAATTACATTAAAAAATTATTTGTGTATGTATATATACACACACACACATATATATATATAAAACTGTAAATATGGGTTTGAAAAAATACATAGTCAATGGTTAGTAGAAGCTTCCTGTTAAAAGAGTTAGAATGAGAGGGTAAGAGTAGAGAAAGGATATTGTTTTTTTCCTCTAAATATTGGTGGTATTTGAATTTTTACAAGCATGCATTCATTTTTGTTATGTGTGTGATTTTTGAAAGTTTTCTAGAAGACAGAAGAAATAAACCTAAGCAAATATTAGAGAAGACAAAAAATTCAAAGATGGGGAAGACACAGTCTCCTTCCCTCAAAGCAAAATAAAATCTAGTAGGAGGGATAATGCAACATATAGGCAATGATGGAATGGCGCCATGAAAGGTGTTGAGGAATCTGCATGGAAGAGAGAGGAGAGAAGGTCAAAAAGTAGACCCCAGGGGATGGCAGGGTTTTGACAGGGGATAGCATGAGCGCAGGAAGGTAGGAAACGCTGCTTCTACTCTGGGTAGAATATTCAGTCTAGTTTGTTGGAAGTGTAAGGTTTGTGTGAAACACAGTCAGCAAAAAGTCTAGAAAGGTAAGTAGGGCCTAGAGCTTTGATGTCCTCCTTTTTGTAGCCTATGGGAAATACCCCTGGTAATCTACCTTAGGTAGATTAACCAACTGTGATGGGATCAGAAGACTGAGGGACAGTGAGACTGGAGGTAGAGAGACTATTTAGGAAGCTATTGCCATATATTAGCATTTTTCTAGGTCCTATTCGAAGCTCATAGTACTTCCCCCACCCACCTCCCTAAATGGGTTCAACAGCTGCTTCAGCTTGGAATACCTGCACACTGAATCTCTTCTTAAAGTTTTGAGATACTCAGCATAATATACGCTCTGAGCAGTCCTGCAATGAAAAGGTGTTTACATTTTATTAATCCCACATTTCTCAATTTTACTTGAACAGGGAACATCTAGTTCGCAGCCTGTATTTTTCACAATGGCATTCTAAACAACAGCAAGCTCTTTGGAAATCTACAGCAGAATCTGAGAATTCTGAATGAGGGTGGCAGTAGAAGAAGTGAAAGGAAGGATGGCTGCAAGCACACGGGAGAGGGAAGAATTGGGAGGGCTTGGCATATTGTTTGGATGTAGGGTCAAGAGAGAGATGTGCCAGACTAGCCTGAGATTTACTTACTTCTGCTATATTCCTTCATATCAAAAATCATACACGTGGTTGATCACACACACTGAGGCCATCCCTGTTTCAGCGGGTCCAGCATAAATTGCTGGCGTGGAAAAAAAATCACAGTTCCCTTCATGTCCCCACCCCTCATGAAAATATTTAATTAAAAGTGGGATGTGCCACAATCAACAGAATAAAAAGCAATGCACCAAATGGGAGAAATACTTGCAAATAATGCATCTGATAATAGGTTCATATCCAGAATATATAAATAGCTTTATAACTTATCACACACATGAAAAATAATGGGTAAAGACTTGAACAGACATTTCTCCAAAGAATGTATACAAATAGCCAGTAAATACATGAAGTTGGGTTCATCACTAATCATCAGGGAAATGCAAATCAAAACCATAAGGATATATTGTCTCACACCCAGTACGGTGGCTACTATCAAAAAAACAAAAATAACAAGTGTTGGTGAGGATGTGGAAATGGTATGGCAGAATCTCAAAAGATTAAATACAGAATTATGATGTAATCCAGAAATTCCACTTCTGGGTATATATCCAAAAAACCTGAAAGCAGAAACTTGAACCCATGTGCATAGAGCATTGTTCACAATAGATAAGAGGTAGAAGCAATCCAAGTGTTCATTGAAGGATGAATAGATAGACAAAATGTGGTATATGCATACAGTGGAATAATATTTAGCCTTAAAAAGGAAGGAAATTAGGACACATGCTACAACATGAATAGACATTGAAGGCATTATACTTAGTGAAATAAGTCACAATAGATGAATACTGTATGAGGTACCACTAAGATGAGGTACATAGATTAGTAAAATTCAGAGACAGAAAACCGAATAGTGGTTGCAGTAAACACATCTTTCCATGGAAACATCAGGATGAACTCTAGGTTTTTGCAGACTGAGACTTTCCCAATTTTTTTTCCTGCAATACTAGTTCAGAGACAGTATTAGGTGAGGCTTGAAAAAAGGTCCTATGGTTGAAAAACATGTGGAACCTGTTGCACTCAATAGAGTTAAGCAGGCTTTCCGCCTCCTCGGGCTTCTGCAGACATTAAATAGAATGTTCACTTGGATTTGGGGGGTGTCCCTGTAGGCAGAAGGCTCAGAGGTCAGCATCTCCCTTCGGGCTTAGATAGATGGCCCTTCAGTCCAAGGTGAATGAATGAATGAATACCTCTCCCTCTTTCCCTCCATATGCAGTTATACCGTAACCCTAAGTATAGTAGAGACAAGCCTGAATGCGTGCCAGCCACTTACGATGTGTGACAATCCATAAGCCCCTGGCATTTTTGAGCTTTGCTCTTCTCACCTGCAGAATGGAAATGATAAATCCCGTCTCATGGAGTTGTTGTGAGGATTAAGAGATAGCACAGAGAGGGACAAGTAAGAATTCAATGAATGTTAGTTATTTTCTTTCCCTCATGCGTGAACATGATCGCGATAATAACAGCAATAATAGTAACAGTTAACACCTACATCGTGCTAAGGGCCAGCCTCTATGCTAAGTCACCCCATTTAATCTTTACTACCTACGACCGTTAGAAGTAGGAGCCATTATTAACTTCATTTTACAGATGAGGAGACAGAGGCACAGAGAGCAGTTTACTAAGTGGCTCCATTTTTGAAAGCTGTCTGTGGGTTACTGGGCTACATGCTGGGAAGACAACACACATGGCCCAGGCCCTTGTTGTTAAGAGACTGATGGTCCAGTGGGGAAAAAAAGAAAGTATACAGGTATGGTCAACGCGGCACCCCAGGCCTAGAAGCACGCAGGAAGGCTCCGCATCTGATCGGGGGGTGGTTAGGGAAGGCAGCCCTGCTTGTCTGGAATGGCGTGGTATGTTTCAGAAGTAAACAAAAGAGAAGGCTTATCAATAAAAGGGTAGCATTAGCTATTTCTCATCCACAGACAGAGGAGCAACGTTGCCTTTTATTTAACAACAACTTGATAGTCTTCATCATAGGACTAGCACTTCTTGTGTTAGGAAGGCACTTTTTACTTTCTAGAGCCTTGTCATGAGAGTTTTTTATCAACTCTGTAAGGTAGAAAATGAAGAAATTATTCTTATCTACAAAGGATACACAAAGATGGAAGACGGTGTGCTTAAGGTAACTCAGTTGTTGTTTGAGTCGTTAAGCCATTTTATGTCCTTGGCTGAGAGACTTGCATTGGGGTAGGGGTCTCGGGGGAGGGTGAGCACTCATTAGAAAACATCTTCCAACTCTGAGCTCACAATGAAAACATAATGACTGAGCTGATTAGCAGTTGCCATGGACTGGTGGCTATGTGCTCCAGGCACATCACCAAAGCCATTTCTTTTCACTCGTACAATAGCAGCAAGATTGATTTAATCCTCATTTGACAGATGGGAAATAAGGTAGGATGTGCTGGGGTCAGGATTTGGGTCCTTAGGGTTCAAGGGTCCCTTAGTGTGGCATGTCTCCTCAGGGCTGCAAAACATGACTTCAGGTGGTAACATTTCTCCACAGTGAGAAAAGTATTTTCTTTTAAACTATCTTCCCATTCACGTTGTTGCATCAAAGAAATGGTCTCTATGGCAGTTGTGTTTGCTAATCTTTATAACAAAGAGTGGGCCTCAAGCTCAAGGCCTTCAGTAAGCAATAGGGTCTAGTTTAAATTTGAAAACTGTTTTGTTTTCAGTGAATAGATATCTTTTCCTTTTCTCAACCACACATAAGAATATGGAGAATAATATAATACCCATGTATCCATCACATAATTTTATCCAATGTTACCAAGGACCACACTTGGTTAGACAATAATATAGGTTCTGTTTTTAAGTGGACTCTCACAAGTAATGCTTAGTTAGATTTTGTATTGTTTTCAACCTTATTATCTCTAACGTCTAGTCAGGAATTTAATCTGTTCACAAATATTGCAGGTTTTGACTCATACGGACTTATCTCTATCTTTGTACTTTGGGTGTGCTGTTAACTGTACATTTTCTTTTCTCTGTTTATGTCCATTATTGACTTCTACTAGTTTCATTACACTTTCTGAGATACCTTGTCCTCCTTTGCCAAGTTGAAAGCTATGGATTGTGTGTGTGTGTGTCCATCTATTTATGTGTACGTATACAGACACACATCTATATGTGTACACATATAGAGATAGATATACACACTCACACAGAGTTTTATTTACGTATAACATACATAAAATGCACAAATCTTAAGTCTTCAGCTCAGTTAATTTTTACTAAGTGAGCACACCCATGTAACCACTACCCAGATCAAGAATATTACCAACACCTCAGGGACCTCTGTCATGACTCCTCCCACTTATTGTCCTCAACACCAAAGATCACCTCTCTTCTGATCCCAATCATCATATATGAGTTTGGGCTGTTTTTGGAAACATACATGAATGCAATCATGCGTACACTCGTGTGTCTGTCTTCTTTCACTCAACGCTATGTCTGAGATTTACCCACATTATTACAAACGGTTTTTGATTGTTGGGTAGTTGTCCATTGTTTGCATGTATTATCATTCATCTAGTCTTTTTTTGGTGGACATTTGGATGGTTTCCATGTTTTTGGCTCTCATAAAAAATGCTGTTACATACATTCCAGTACAGGTCTTTTGCTGTATATATGGACTTCTATCTTAAGAATAAGGAGTTTAATGCCTAGTCTTATGGCTGGTAAATAACATTAGAAGATACTGCCAAACAGTTTTCCAAAGTGATTGCAGCCAATTTAACCTCTTGCCAGGGGTAAATAAGAGTCTAGCTGCTCTGCTTCTTTATCAATATTTGCTATCTTCAGTTTAAAAAATTATAGCTATTTTGGCAGATATGTAGTGGTATCTAGTGGTTTTAATTCACATTTCTGATGACTACTGATAATAATTTTTTAATGTTTATTGACCATAAACATCTTTCTTTTGTGAAGTCCCTGCTCAAGAATTTGGCCATTTTTGTATCAGGTTGAGTGCCTTTTATGCATTGATTTGTAAGAGTTTTAAAAAATGTATTTTAGATACAAGTCTTTTGTTAGATATATGTATGACAAATATCTTCTCCCATTTTGTGGCTCATGTTTTCATTATCTTAAAGTACCTTGATAAAACATGAGTTTTCTACTTTAACAGAGTCTAAATAACCAATATTTTCTTTTGGGTTAGTGTTTTTATGGGTTATATATGAACTTTGTGTCCACCCCAAGATCGTAAAAAGTTACCTATGTTATTGTTTTGCCTTTCACATGTAGTACTATGATTCATTTGTAATTGATTTTTGTATACAATGTGAGGTAAGGACAAGGTTCCTTTTTGACATATGATAACTAATTGATCTAGCACCACTGATTGAAGACCCTCATTTTCCCATTATATTGCAGTGGTGGTTTTGCCGTAATTCAGGTGACCATATACATGTTGATTTGTTTTTAGATCCTATTCTGTTCCATTGGTCCCATGCCTATCTTTCTACCAATACCACTGTTTTATATTTTTTTCTTTTATAGCATAGTATAGTTTTATAATAAGTCTTGATTTCTGTCACTGTAGGCCCTCTAACTAAATTATTCTTCAAAATTGTCTTTCTTGAAATGCATCTTTTAATTAAAATATGATTTTTTAAAATGTATGCCAAACCATTCAAGTTTGTTTTGTAGTAGCAATACATAGTTTTCTTCTAAAAATAAATTAAAATAAATTTATTAAAATAAATCATCACAGAATAAAATAAAAATGACTGAAGTTTGAGTGACCTAGCACCGAGCCACATTGAGATTCCATAATTCAAATGCTACTTGCAGAATAGGGACTAGAAACTGAATCTCCTAATGGTCCAAGCCCTTACACTGGGCATTGTTTGCTAAGTAATCTGTACAGATTCTCCTGTCTAGCTAATGTATGTCCATTACTTTTGGGGAGTAGGACATAGATTTGGGGCATCATTTGTCCAGTGATGCTGAGGTAGTGAACAAGGAAGCTACTGGTTTGGGGGACATGAAAATTAGAACCTTCTCAGAGGCCTGCTTAAAGGGACCCAGCAGCTCACACTGACTAGTCAAGGTCAGCCATCTCACATGGTGAGGGGGTCGTGGTACTGACACTTGGTGTTAAGGATGGGGAATCCTGTATCCCCTTCCTGGCACAATGTCTGAGTCTGAAGTTTGGGGATAAATGACTTGTCTGCTCCAGAGGTGACTCACTGCAATTTGGAAATTCTCAGCTGCAGCCTGCACTTTAAGAAAAAATTATTATTATCATCTCTGACTAATAACTGGCAAACTCAAAGTGAAAAATAACTCAGGGGAGATAAAGAGAAAGTTCCTTTTTTTAATCTTCATATTGAACTACAATGTACAATAAGGTAAAAGCAAAGAAATATAGATAACAAATCTTAAAATATTAACTGGGTAATTATGCCAATTAACATTTAATTTTATCTATGTCCATCACATTTATCTATAATAGTGTCATAAGTAACAGTTATTGCTGTAGACTTCTGAAAGTTAATTAAAATCACTGAGACAGAACCAACAAAAGTCCATTCTTTTTTTAAAATTCACTGAAGTTTAAATAATCAATTTTCCATTCTGAAAATTTACTCCAAATGGAAACTTTGAGAGCCAGGGCCAGAGACAGTTTTTTTTCTTTCCTGTCAATTGCCTTATCATGAGACTCTAGTTGCTAAACTTCCCCTGGTTCTCATTGAGGCAGAATCTACATAAAAGGCAGTGGTAGGGTAGGGGCTAAGTCCTTGTGTCCCCCAAGTGTCTGATTTCTGGTCCCTCAGCTTAATGCAAAAGACTACCTGCCATGAAATGGGCTTTCCCCAGCTCTCCAAACTCAGCAGCTGTAGCTCAAGCGAGTTCTGGGTTCCCATTCTACCCCAGGAGGCCTGTGGTGTTGTAAGTAGAGATGACAAATTAAAATATGCAGGTTGATAGATCCTCATGGTTCATTTCTTACAGAGGCTGTGGATCCCATGGGAGCAGCTTGCACAGTGTGTGCAGACCACAGCTGATCAGCTGATGTGGGGAGCAATGGTGGAGAGTCCAGGGACCAGGGCTTTGGGTGGGTGGGGAAACCCTGATTTAGGGGTTGGCATATCCTGGGAGGTCTTCTAGACTGCCAGCCTTGTGCACAAGGCTACACTTTTATTTCTCTTTATCTACTTTATAACCAAGTCAGCACAATTCAGGACCCACCTTGTCCCCTCACAGAGCCACATAACCACTTATCAGTGAGGTTCCTATAAAGTAATTCTCAGAGTATTCTGATGAAAAAGAAAGTTTAGCTGCTACGAAGTGCAGCCACCTTCATTTTTTAGTAGGCTGCAAAAACACATATTTCTCCTTTCTTGATTGGGTTCAGTAATCTTTGCCCAGTGGTAGAGCTCATGCTTAGCATGTAGGAGGTCCTGGGTTCAATTCCCAGTACCTCCATTAAAAACAAACAAACAAACAAACAAACATACCTAATTACCATCCCCCACAAAATCTTTGCCCAGAAAACTAAAGATGATAAATAGGTATAGAACTTGTGTTTATGTCTGTTAACTCCATTAGCCAAACTTTTTGTCCATGTTCAAGTAAATCCCCAGGGCCCACTAATTCTGCCAACTGGCAGCTAGAGCATATGTTTGGAATATATTTCCTTTGTCTTTTACTGAGAATCAATCAATCAATTGATCAATCTGTCAGTGTTCACTGATCATCTCTCACAGCTATGCCACTGTACTAGGTGTTGGGTGGAGAGGTGTACTGGGCTATGAAGGACATGGCTAAGTCTGGAAAATGAGTGACTTTCATGTGTTTCACCTTATCTGATCCCCACTACCACCTCTGTGACTGTTCTTCCCTTTCTTGGGACCTCAAAGCAACATTTTTGAATGTTTGCTTGCTAATACCTACCATGTCCTACTTACATTCTTTTGCTTTGTGCACTTGTCTTATCATTTCCTGGACTACTGGTCCCAAGACACAGGGATACTGGCTAATTCATCTTCCATTCTCTGTAACCTCTGGCACAGGGCCTAGCACCCACTAGGTCTCAAAATTATCTAGAAGATTATTTTGCCAGCTCTGGCTCCCCAATTCTAGCAGATGACATTTAAAAAACTGTCAATTACAATTTACACCTGACATTTCTAATTCTTTTGGAACATGACAATAAAAAAATTGACATCTTTCTTTGCACATCTGTTTTTTGATTTGTACGTGTTTTTTTTTTAAATCACCAGGCCCCAGTTAAGCCAACCCTATTCTTGATCAACTTCTTGATTTTTAAAAAATTATGTAAACTGTGGTTTTATTTCTATAGCCCAAATTAAAATGCGTCGTTGAAAGTAAAGTAATCCTACAGGAGTGCCATTAGTATATTCAAAGCCAAATGTTGATAATAATGGTATTTACTTACTAAAATTTAGCAGTATTCATTCAAAAACAATGTGCAGCCCTAACTGACTTAGACCAAAGAATATAAGTTGCTCTAAGTTTCTGTACTCTAATTAGGTAGAAAAATAATTTATTTTCTTCTTATTAACTGTTTCCTTTCCATTATATTCTATATCACTTTCAATCCATTTGAAAGAATTAATGGAATCCTAAGGTCTTCCCTGAAGGTTGAAAAAGGATAAATCAACTTTATTTATAAAAATTAGTAGAGATCCCAGTGGATGCAGCTCAGTTAAGTCTACCTTCTAAGCATAACTCACGTATTTATCTGAGAATTGATTTGTTCCACCCATTTGCAAATGCCCTGGCATGAGCAAGGCAACAGGATTCAGTCAAAAAGATTTCATGGAGAACAATTCCTATCAGAATTATCTGACCTCTTCCTAGGAAAAAGCAGAGCCTGATTTTTTTTTTTTTTTTTTTTTTTTTTTGTCTAGGTAGAAGGAGGGAGGCCTCTTCTATGGGCTGAATCTGCTTTGCTTTATCATGACTTGAGCTGCTCTCTTACCTGGAAAAGCACAGTCCAGTTTAGGGTGATGTTGAGGCTGCGGCCCTTGGGCTCCCTTTGGGTCCTCAGGGCCAGTTAATAATACACTGTCAAAGCTGGATGGGGCCTTAGGTGCCACAGAGGCTAATACCCTCTTTTTACAAATGGGGAAAATGGCATGCAGGGAGGAAAAGAAACCGTACCAACGTAGTGGATCCTAAACCTGGCTCATCACTGCTCATACATTCCGTTCATTCAGCAAGTGCTTACTTCACACTCCTCTGTGCTAGCACTGTTCTTGGTTCTGGGCATACAATGATGGTCAGGACAGCTATGGTCCTCACTCCTGGGTCTGCTCAGCACCGAGAACAGTGCACTGTAAGGGACAGGGTGTCTGGGGAAGAGTGGGGAGGGCTGAGAAGGAAAATCTTGTGCTTAGACCCGGATAAGATGTCCATTCGTGCTGCTTTAACAGAATACCATAAACTGGATAGCTGATAAACAACAGACATGCATTTCTCACAGTACTAGAGGCTGGGAAGCCCACGGTCCACAGGCTCTGAGATGGGATGGAGCTTGAGATGTTTAAGAGTTTGCTGAGCATAGTGAACATGGGGGAAGAGGAAGAAGCTGTGATTAGTGGGGTAGGACAAGGCTGGGTCATGTAAGGACTTACAGGTGGTGGTAAGGAGTACGGATTTTTCAAAAACTTAACAGTCAGTCAGCACATCATCAAATTTAGCTTTTTAAAAGGGCAATTCTTTGTTGTTGTTGTTGTTGTTGTTGTTGTTGTTTTAATATAGATTCTTGAGACTAAGATTCTGATAAGCCAGATCTGAAGGTGGACCAGCACAGTTACTGGCCAGTTCCTGCATCTGAGAATTAGCTCCTTCCATTGTATTAATGACCCTCTTGAAACCCTCTGGGCGAGAATGAAAGGGGAGGGCATTGTTACTCATTGTTACCCAAATTTTAACCACAAACACAAAAGATTTTACATAAAAATGCTCTTGTGATTATCTCTGAGGAGACCATAGCTCAGGTTAGTGAAGTTTGGAAAAAATACAAAACCATCAAGGTCTTCTGTTGATGAAGCTGGAGAATTCATCTCCTCCCCTAGTCAAGCTGGTCACCCCAGCAAGGTATACCCAACCACACTTAAGCTACCCCATACAAATGAGAATCTTTTCTAGTTGCACCACAGGCTGATAATCCAGAGGGTGGTAATCAGTGAGTCAGTTGCCAACCTCACAGAAATGCGACAAATGAGGACTCCAGGGGATGGACCTGGGACTGGTAGCCCAAAATTGCCTTTAATGACCTGGAAGGCTAGGATCTGGTTGTTGTTGTCATCATTTAACTTCATGCTACCAGTCTTCACCCATAGCGGATAAAATGACGTGGAGGAACAGAACAGGGTCAGCACACACCTGGCGAACAAAACACATGACCTAAATGTTAGCTGGCCACCAGCCATCAAAGTGTCTCAGGGATTTCACAAGCATTCACATGCCTGGGCCTTCCCAACCAGTAGTTGAGGCTTGCATTCGACAGACAGAGCTCTTAATATTAGCACAAGGAAACCTGGCCAGGAATGCTGGCTCTGCCTTCTTACTACTTGTGTGAACGGAGGTCAGTCACTTGGCCTCTCTGGTCTCTCTTGACTTATGTGGGCAGTAGGAAAGGTAAACGTGGCCTTGCCAACATCACGGGGTTATATTTTGAGTCCCGAAGGAAGTAATGTGTATGAAAGGGACTTGGAAAGGGTAGAGTGCCACATAAAACACTTTGTTATAAGCACTGGAAAGTGTGTGGCATTAGGAAGTCCAACAGAGAGTTGATGTAGATGATGAAAGGATAAAAGGGCAAAAATTCTAAAAGACAGGCTATAGGAACTGAGATAATTCCACATGAAACAGAAAAGGCTGAGAACTACATTTCACCCTGTGACTGGTTCTTGCTCAGACTGTCATGACTAACTTCTTCATGTCTCCTGAGGAGAGAATGAAACAAAATGCATAATAAAAGGGGAGTGTTCTCTATCTATGAAGAATGTCTTGCAAGAATATTAAACACCAGAATGTGTTACTAAAGCAAGTTTTATATTCTTTCTTTAATGACCTTCGGAGAGATTTGTACCTGAGTGTGAACAAGTGGCTTAAAGGTGATTCTGGCTGAAGACAAGGGAAGGGACTCTAGTGGTTTCCCTTTTTTTAGTTTTTGGAATTAAATTCACAAGAATTTTCAGGCCGTAAGCTACATAAAGACAGGGAGTTCTGTTCACTGATATATCTCAAGACCCTAGCATAGTCCAAGGTGTATACCAGGTACTTAATAAATATTCACTGAATGGATTAACAAAACGCCATGAGGTTGTCCTGGTATTTGAAGGTGAGATAGGCCCATCTCTGTGTATTCACTTGCTCTCTGCTTCATCTGTGAGACAGGCCCATCCCTGTGTATTCAGTTGCTCTCTAGTTCATCTGTCTAAGTCAGCCCCAACCCCAGCCCCAGCATGTTGTGGGCTGGCTCCATACATCACAGCGGTGGCTTCCAGATTCCAGAGAATTTGCTCGGAGTGGTGGAGTCAGGCCCACTCTAGCTCTACTGGAACCACCCAGCTTTTACGTAGGAGATCTACATGTTTGGTTTCCAGATATCGTTTTCCATTTTGGGGGTAACATTCCATTCAAGTTTCTATTACATGAGAGAGCTCTGTGATGACAAGCCCGACATGCAGGAAAAGCAAGGAAATAGGTCTCCTGATCAGGCACCTTCTCCCCTAGAATTTCTGAATAACAGATGAAGGGACTAAAATGGTCATTCTGGTCGTCTTTGGTGTCTCTTGTTTCATAAAATCCAGAGAGAAGAAAGGAATCTAGATTGTTCTTGTTTTCCTCTTTTTGAAGTTTCCACTGGCTGTTGCTTAAATAATCATATTTTTTAAAAGCAAAGTTGCTAATTCTAAAAGACTAGGAGTTGCCAGGTCTCTGGGGAGGCTCTGATTATGTGCTTACAAGACCAGTGACTAAAACTATTCTGCTATCCAGTGGTGATTGCATTGTAACCACAATGTTTTCTCAGGTACAACAGCCCATGGGCAGAAACTTGCATTCTAGTTAAATATTAGGACCTAAGAACGATCTGCATCTAGGCCTATTATTAGCATCAGGAGAAGTAGACCTGCTAATGACTCGTTCCAAAGGCCCAGGTTGCCAGCAGACACCTTCTTTAACTCCATCCCCAGATAAAAAGGAGTACACAGATCTGGACCACCCTCCAGTGTAGGGGGTGGGGGTGGGGGTGGGGATGGGGGTGGTAAAGAGACCTCTTTGAAGGGCCTTAGGATTGGCCAACAATCAAACAGGTTAGAAGTTCAGTTCGATTGTTGATGGCTTGTCCCCATCCTGGAATCATAAGCGTCACTTCCTAGCCTATCTGAGCTTACCTTTTACCTCTGTCATCAAAGGTCCAGTAACCCAAACAGTCACCATGGGAAACAACAATTAGATGTGCAGTGCACATCCTGCTTTTCAGAACATGTTTTTCGTCCTCTTCCTTTGAATCATCACAATACTCTGGCTGAGGGCAGCTGAGGCAGGCGTGCCCAGCCCCGATGTAAAGAGATTCACAGAGGTTAAGTGTCTTATCTAGTTCACAGGCTAGGGTAGGTGCTGGGAGCATAAGTGATGGAGTCAGACTGCTCAGCACTTCCACTTAATTAGCTCTGTGGCGTGGGCTTTGGCGACTCAGTTTCTTCACCTGCAAGGTGAAAGAGTAACGACATCTGCTTCATGGGGTGGTTGGTAGACTAAGAGATAAGGAAACAGAGTCAGCAGAGTGTTTAGTACCCTTGAATGCTCACTAAATACTAGCCATTCTTATTGCTATTGAGAACATTATTGTGTGGAGAGCCACCACCGAGCCTAATTCCTAATCTAGTGCTTTTCCCACCGCATAGTGCTCCCTCTACCCCTACCACTCTTCTTACTCAAAATAGTGAAAACTTAAAGTCTTTCTAGACATTTTTGGCTTTTTGGCTGCTAAAATTCTGAGCAGGCATGAGGGGACGTGATGTTTCTACATCTTTTGACGTATAGTTAAGAAGTATCATCAGATATGGGGAAAGAAGAGCCTGTCTCCCATGGTTGCCACCTAAGGCTTGAGTGGTGTGAGTGTTGCAAGCATAGCTGGCTCCTCCCAGCAGCAACCACCAACCCAAGATCAAGTCAAGCAGCAGGGGCGGAACTGGTAAGGGGATCTGGGGTCTTCTTACCGTGAGTCTTTTCAGTATGCTATGTGTTATATATATATCACTGTATTTAATCCTCAATACACCCTATGAGAGATGTATAATAATTTTGACCACTTTATAGATGAGGAAACTGAGGCACAGAGAAATCATTAACTTGGTTAAGAACACACAGCCAGGAACTGTCAGAGTTAAGATTTGAATCCAGGACCTAGGATTTGAACTCATGTCATATGGGCCTCCAGAGCTCATAATGTTAACCACAAGAAACGGTGACAATTCTTATCAAGATTATTCAGTTGAAATATGAAAATTTTCCCCTTTGTTTGGCTTATATGCTGCAAAACAGCTCCTCTGACAAATGGATGCACTGACTTGCCCTGTCCTTTCTCAATATAAGAATAAAGCTTCCATGGGATGTCTGGCATTATTTGGAAGAAGGAAAATTGTTTCCTGTAAACTAGTAAGGTAAGCAGTCTAGTGATGCATGCTTAAAAAAATACAGGAATTCCTTAGTTATAGCTTTTGTACAATTAAACATGTAAGCTGAAAGATTTAAAATCTAAGAGCATAAGAAGGTGTGCTCTGGAATGGAGATTTTGTTTCCAGCCTTAATGACCAGACTATCACTTATTAATCTGGACCCCAGGTTGACATGTACCTTGTCTTAATAGAGATAAATAATGCATTGATTACCTTTTATTTTTTGCCAGCAATGGTAAAGTGATCTGTAGGTTTGACATGATGTGTTTCTACTAGAAAGACTTCATTTCTCCACTGTATTCATTTTAAATGGGACAAAATTTGTGTTGTCTATCATTTCCTTATTGAGAAATAGACAATTAAGGAATGTTATTTCATTAAGACTGTCACTGAAACAAAATGCTGATTCCAATAAGCATTTCTGTATACGTTGTCTTTTTTTGCTGAAATCTTTTTGGCATGTTCTTATTCATTTGCAGAAGCTGAGAGGTGAAAAAAAAAAAGAAAAGTAAAGAAACCCATATGCAAAAATATAATGCCATTGCCACTATCGAGAAAAGATAATGGCAGAGGAAAAAGGAGAGCCACAGAGTCATAGCGGTTAAAATCTCTTAAGGGGTGGGAGGTGGGAAAGGGCTTCCACTGAGGCTGCCTGTTTTGGCTACTCTCAGCTCCAGTGCAATAGGCATGGAAGGCAGCCTGGAGGTTTCCACCCACATTGAACTTTCTTTATTCCACAAATGCACTTTGCTTCCTCCCACCTTGGGGCCTTTCCACACTGACTTTTTCTCCCCTGAATGATCTGTCCACTGTCCTTCCCCTAATCTTTGCACATCCTTCAGATCTCTGCTTAGAGAAGCATTACTCAACCTCCTAGATTCAATTATGTCCTTTGTCCTTTTTCTTCTTTGGGGTCAAACATTGTCATTATTTGCAATTATGTATTTGTGTGATTGACTACAAGCTCCATGGGGTGGGGACCAGACCTGATTTTAGGCACCTTTAGATGCCCAGGGTTTGGGGCTCTCACTTCTGTACTTAGTAGATGCTTAAGAAATATCTGTTGAATTGTGATAGTTCACCCTAAAGGGAACCCGAGAACCCTCTGCTTAAGCCAGTGTTGCTGCTGCTGCAAAATAAGATTATATAGGTCTGGGTCTTACTTGTCCAGATTATTTGTGCTAATGAAACACGACTGTGGTTGCACATTGGACTGGTGTGAAGCAATGCTTTTTTCAGGCTTCACAACAACTTTGATTGGCATAATCTGGGCTTGGTTTATAGCCTCTAGGATCACCAGATTCATAGTGAGATGCTGAATATAGGGAGGCATTTATCAGTTTTCTCAGCACACAGGGGCACCTTTAAGAAAGGCTTGGCTGGATGGCAGAGTTGGCAATTATCCTGATTATCACTGAGGCACACATGTCCTATGCCATTTGAGCTCAGGATCCACACTCTCCTGTGTGTCTACACTTAAGGGCAATTCTGATGCTTCTTGGTTTCTCACTCCAGTATCAGTATTAGAATGAAAGTGAGTGAAAATGATATTACAATAGAAATAGCAATGATGTTCAAAACTGTTTCTTAATAAATCAAAATGCAAACATTAACAAATTATTTGTGACATGACTCAAGGCTGATTGTGATTCTCAGTCCATACTGTTGGGAAAAAAAGCTAAAAACCACTCAGAGAGGGGACACTGAGGGCAAGCCAGGACCCTCAGATTGCTTCCCTTTCTCCTTGCAGCGTAGCAGGGGCAAGCCTCCTATATGGCTCCTCTGCTTCGTTCCTCTTTTACTTACTGGGTCTGGATTCAGGACAAAGCAAATCAGAATCTGGGACCATTTGCTACTCTTTTAATAACCCTGATACATCATGGAGCGCTCCATTTACTTAAGCATTTTGACAACTATTTTAAAGAAAGGCGTTCAGTTTTTAATCAGAATTAGCTCAGGTGCCTAAAAGTAGAGATCATGATACATCTCTGTATTTAACTGCCGCATTCCCTCTTCCTCCCTTCCTCCCCTCCCCAGCACAGTATCTTACTCTGTAAATACCTCTGGAGTTTTTGTTTGTCTCTACTTCTTTTTTTCCCCCCTCACTTCTTCACTCCAGGAAGGATACTGTGGGGTTGGTTTCTCTTATTACAGGGCCTATTATATGCTGGCTTTGTGCCAACCTGGTCACTCTAGCCATAACATGGGCCTAGAAAGCCCTAGAACTCAAATTCTCCCTTCATCTACGAAGGGGTATGTCCATGACAGTCCCTTGTCCCCTTCCCTTTGAAAGCCCTGACTTCAGCTTTCATCTTTTCAGAAATGCCAAAGAAGAGATGAAGTTGGCCAAGGCGATCTGTTTCTTCTTTAGTGAGCTGAGCCAGGCTCCCAGTCCTCAAAGAGCTGTTCCCTTTCCGGAACTGGATTTTCCTGTATGAATGATGTAGTATCCAGAGCACTGTACTTGGAGTCAGAAGACCCCGTTGCAAGTTTGGACACCACTACTTACCAGCTGTGCGACTTAGGCAAGTTACTTTAGTTTTCTGAGCTTACTACGTATCCTCAGGATGTCTGGCTTGAAGTGAGTCTGCCTAGACTTTGTTCCATTATCACTCTTAAAAGGGAGGGAGGGAGGGAGGGAGAGAAGGGGAGAGGGGGAGAGAGAGAGAGAGAGAGAGAAGGAGAGAGATTATGGTAAGTATCTACTGACCTGTCCAGCGGGGGTTCAGGGAAGGCCTCCCAGGACTGGCCCCAGGCACCTTCCTGAGAGCCTGCCACTGTTCCTTGCCCCTGCCCCAACCCACCTTCGGCGCACCGCGGGCTTGAAGTGGTGCAGCTCTTACGGGAGGTGTGAGTTGTTAGAAAGCTCCGTATAATTCCAGAATGTCAGTCACTCCCATTTACTCTAACGTGCTTTTCCAATGGGCCAGGCAAGCCCGCCCCTCCTTAGTGGGGTCCCCTCCCCCAATCGACCCCCACTCAGCCTTCTCCTTCGGGAAAGGTAGCAGCCGAAGATCGTGAGGCTCATCCTCACCTAGGCCGCCCCAGCCTGCGTCCTGTTCTCTGCGCCCAGCTCGCCCGGCACTTGGGCGTCCAGGAGCTCCCCCTCCGGGCGGCGCACTGCGGCCGCCGGCGGGGTTGGTAGCAGCGCCCACCGCGGGGCGGCCCCGGTTACTCGCCCGCCCGCCCGCCCGTCCGCCCACGTGCGTGGAGAGGAGCGAAGCGCAACCAGTCGCCGTGCCAGCGCTTGCCGCGGGTGGATGCCTCACCTCGGAGGTCAGCGGGGGCCGTAACCCGAGCCCCGCTGCCACGACCCATATTTGCATAATTCGGTCCCCCCTCCCTTCTTTCGGACTCAGGGCTGGAGATGCGAGTCGGGCTCCCCGAGGTGCCGTCTTGCCGGTGGTCAGCGCGGGGGCCGCGGGACCGGCCGGAGCGCAGGAGGAGCGGGCTGGCGCACGTGGTAAGAGAGTAGCTTTCTTTTCTTTTATCTTTTTTTTTTTTTAAAGAAATGGGACTTTTCACTTTTTTTGCCAAGGGTAGGGTACCTACAAGGGTTCTAATCTTGTTGTGATTTCCTTCCTTTTCCCTTTTATTTTTATTTCCAATTGGAAAAGAGCGCCCAGAGCGAGCGAGAAACTTTCCGAATTTTTTCTCTGGGTGTTTGAAGTCAGAAAAATGTCCAGCCGCGGGAGAACCGATTTCGCGGCGGGCAAGGGGAGAAGCGGCGCTCGGCAGGAGGGGCAGAGGCCGCTCACCGCCGCCCCGGGCCCTGACCACAGCGCGCGGGGCCAGGCGGCAGCGGGCTCACAGCGGCGGCGGCCGCGGCAGGTGAGCGGCGGGAAAGCCGCTTGCAGCGCCGCGTTTCCTCCACGGCGTGGCGCCGTGGCTTTCGCCCTCCCCGGCCCCCACGAGGCTGAAGCTGTCCTGGCCGGCGGCGGGACAAGGGCAGGGCCTGCCCTCGTGCTCTATCCCGGGCCTTGGGGGCTTTGGGGCAGAAGGAGGGCTAGCGGGAGGCCCCTATCCCTGTTGTAGCACCTGGGCCCAGCCTCCCACAGAGCCTGGGCCAGGCTCGGAGCGCTCCTGGTGCAGGCCGGGGTGATCCAGGAGGTAGGAGCGGTGTGTGCAGCCAGCCAGAACCCGTCGCTATCTGGACCTCTGAAAAGTTTTTTAAAAATGTTTTGGGAACTAAGGAGAAAGGTACCCACCCGGCTCAGTTTTTGTTTGTTAGTTTGTTTGTTTGTTTGTTTTTGTTTGTTTTTTACTCACAAAGGGAAAAGCGTGTAGGGTGATGGAAACTCGAAGCTAGCGTCACTGTTTGCTGTCACTCTGGCCCTCGCTGGCCTCCTCGAGGTGGCTCTTGGCCAAGGAAAGGAAGAATATTCCTCCTTATGTGTGTGTTCTGGAGTAGGGCTCGGTGCAGGCTTTCGTGGGTGGGGAACTACGGTGGCAGCCAGTCCAGTCAGTGAAGCTGAGGATGGGTGTCTTCGCAGAGCACCCTGTCCAGCAAACCCAGACGCCCGCTCCGCCGACCCGGCAGTCTGTGGGCAAGGCGGGCTCACGGGCGCGCTGTCAACACGGAGGTGTGTAGCGTAAGGTGTGCGAGCCAGTGTGTGAAGAAGGCGGCGGGGGCAGGAGTGTGCGTAGCGGAAGTGTGTGTCTGAGTGTAAGTGTGTGTTTGTGTGTGTGTTGTGTGGCGGGGCAGGGTGAGTGTCCAAGCTTCCATCTGGACGCTCCCACACAGGCTACCGCCCAGACGCGCCGGGAAGGGCGCCGGCTTCGCGCAGCAGCTGAAGGGGGGCGGGGAGCGCGCGGGCTAGAGGAAGGGGGGTGTCTGCGGCTGAGGATTTCTCTCGAAGGTCCCCGCAGTTATCTGCTCCTCCTAGGGTCTACCACCCCTGCCCCAAGTGCCCAAAATACTTAAACAAACAAACAACCCAAAACCTGTTCCGTTTTCGCTCCTGTATAAATAGAACAGACTTTCCAAAAAAGCAATACCGCATTCACTCTTATCACCAGCCACTTCTTTCCACCAAGTAATTCAGAAAAAAGCAGTCAGCTTCCGTGAATGCATGCCGCTTTTTCTCTCTCTCTCTCTCTCTCTCTCTCTCTTCGCTGCCTCCTTTTGCTTGCGGTTTTGAGCTGCCAAGAAAGTGAGTAGGGGTTTGACTGTAGTGTCTCGGCTTCGCTCGGTTTCTTTCCGAAGTTTAATTTTCCGGAATGGCTCCCAAACAAGGGCTGGGGAGGCGGAGCTGCCGGCACCGGATTTTCGCCTTTTTTGGAAAGTCCCGGAGAACCGGAATTCCTCCCCTACCCGGAGGCCGCACCGCAGCTGGGACCTGCTCGCTCTCCCACAGTGGCCTGGGCTGGACTCGCAGCGAGCCCCATCCCTGCCGGACCCTGAGCTCTGGATCAGGGCTTCGGCTCGGTCCGCACTCCCCAGACCCCCGTGGATCCTCGCAGGCTGCAAGCCGGGAGTCGCGAGCCCGGAGGAGCCCGCGCCGCCAAGCCCCTGTGCAAACCGGCCATGTGACGGCAAAAGCTGCCTGGCCCAGCCCTGTTCCTCAGTCCATATATGGGCAGTGACGTCACGGGCATTGAGGACCTGCCCATAAATACTTAGAGCAACACTTTCCGTCTAACCGAGAGAGCAGCAATTGATTAATAGCTCGGCGAGGGGACACACTGACTGTTTTAGTAACACTACACCAGCAACTCCTGGCTTCCCAGCCGGAACACAGGAGAGAGTCAGTGGCAAATAGCCATTTTGCTTCTTGAAAAAACAGCAACTTGTTTGCTAGTTTTATTTCCATTGGATTTTTTTTTTTGGAAGGGGGTAGTTGCCTTTTAAGTGTGGAGGGCAAAAGGAGATACCAACCTAGGCTCAGTCCAGTCCCTCTCCAAAACGGCTTCTCTGACACTCCAGGTAGCGAGGGAGTTGGGTCTCCAGGTTGTGCGAGGAGCAAATGATGACCGCCAAGGCCGTAGACAAAATCCCAGTAACTCTCAGTGGTTTTGTGCACCAGCTGTCTGACAACATCTACCCGGTGGAGGACCTCGCCGCCACGTCGGTGACCATCTTCCCCAATGCCGAACTGGGAGGCCCCTTTGACCAGATGAACGGAGTGGCCGGAGGTAAGCCGCGTGCCCCTCTCGCGGGCCGGGACCCACGCAGCTCGGAAGTGGTGGGTGGGTTTTGGTGCGTGTGCAGGACCTGGAGGAGAGGGTTGGGGCGCGAGGTGGACGGTGTTGAGTGAACTGGCTTTAAAGAATGTAAGGAGGTGCCGGAGGTGTCCATGGGAGCGGGTACCCGGGCGTTGGAGCTGGGCGCGCTGGCAGATGCACCAGGTTGCCAGCGATCGGCCGTGCGTGCGCCGCGGAGCGCCCAGCCCCCGGTCGGCGCAGGGATGAGAGTAAGAGAGATGCCCCACCAGGCTTCGGGATTTGTGTGGGTCTTTCGGCCAGCGGCAGCCCCCGGCCTCCCCTCTCTCGGGGTAGAGGCAAAGTGACGGGAAAGTTCAGGGCTCTGGAGGAAAGCTGCGCGTCTGGAGAGTCGAGCGGAGGAAAAACACCAGAGGACAGCGTTCGCCGCTCCCTCCTGGGCAGAACCGACCCGGAGAAAATCTCGGAGTTCGCTCCCCGCGAGTCCTGCTTGCCGCTCGCGAAGTTGAGGGGGTTGGCCAGGCGCGGAGGAGGACGGGGGGAGGGCGGGCAGCTGCGGAAAGCTTACCCCTGGCTGCCGAGGGATGCCCGCTGGGCACCGGCGCCTCCAGTTTCCTTGGCGATACGGTGGAAAGTGGTCTCCCTGCAGTCTCCGCGTCTTCCTCGAAGCCTTGCCACTGGCTTTCGGCTGTGGCGAGGACACGCGAGTATCGGGCAAGGCTGAGAAGGTTGCGTGGGAAAGGAGACCTGTAGACTCCTATCTCAGAGCCAGATTCCCTCCAGCAGTCGTCAACTGAAGCGCAACGGGAGAGGGAGGGAAGGAAGGCACCTGGAATGGGGAGCAGCCGAGAAATCATGACACCCCTCTCGGGCTCCCCTCTCAGGCTGGCACCTTGGAGGCACTGGCTAGGATCAGTCTCCTGGGTGATGTCTGACACAGCAGTGGGACCCCCCAGGCAAAAGAGAGGGAGAGAAGTTACAGGCAGATGGGGAAATTTTAATATTGTTGTTGCTATTATTGGGTGTTTTATTGGGGACTGGAACTACAGATGGCTGTATGTGGGGGTTGGAAGTAGCTCATCCTGCTTTCCTGGAGGTAGTTTGAGTCCCAAACTGTCACTGGTTGCCACAGTAGGATCTTGGGTTAGCCTCTTCTTACTGTCTTTGGGCCACAATTCCTCCAACTGTTAGACTCTGTCCCAGCTCTACAGGGCTAGGATCCTGGGCCTTGGGATTGGACTCATGTGAGGGGGGGTGAGAAGGGATTCTTGGCTGCATTCTCATTGCTCCACCTCCATTTTTACTTTCCCCTTTCCAGATGGCATGATCAACATTGACATGACTGGAGAGAAGAGGTCCTTGGATCTCCCATATCATAGCAGCTTTGCTCCCGTCTCTGCACCCCGAAACCAAACCTTCACTTACATGGGCAAGTTCTCCATTGACCCCCAGTACCCTGGTGCTAGCTGCTACCCAGAAGGCATCATCAACATTGTGAGTGCAGGCATCCTGCAAGGGGTCACCTCCCCAGCTTCCACCACAGCCTCATCCAGCGTCACCTCTGCCTCCCCCAACCCACTGGCCACTGGACCCCTGGGTGTGTGCACCATGTCCCAGACCCAGCCTGATCTGGACCACCTCTACTCTCCACCACCGCCTCCTCCTTATTCTGGCTGTGCAGGAGACCTCTACCAGGACCCCTCGGCATTCCTGTCAGTAGCCACCACCTCCACCTCCTCTTCTCTGGCCTACCCGCCACCTCCTTCCTACCCGTCCCCCAAGCCAGCCACGGACCCGGGTCTCTTCCCCATGATCCCAGACTATCCTGGATTTTTCCCATCACAGTGCCAGAGAGACCTACATGGTACAGCTGGCCCAGACCGCAAGCCCTTTCCCTGCCCGCTGGACTCCCTGCGAGTCCCCCCTCCACTCACTCCACTCTCCACCATCCGCAACTTTACCCTGGGGGGCCCAACTGCTGGGGCCACAGGGCCAGGGGCCAGTGGAGGCAGCGAGGGACCCCGGCTACCTGGCAGCAGCTCAGCAGCAGCTGCTGCCGCCGCCTATAACCCACATCATCTGCCGCTGCGGCCCATTCTGAGGCCTCGCAAGTACCCCAACAGGCCTAGCAAGACCCCAGTGCATGAGAGGCCCTACCCGTGCCCAGCAGAAGGCTGTGACCGGCGCTTCTCCCGCTCGGACGAGCTAACACGGCACATCCGAATCCACACTGGGCACAAGCCCTTCCAGTGTCGGATCTGCATGCGCAACTTCAGCCGCAGTGACCACCTCACTACCCATATCCGCACTCACACTGGCGAGAAGCCCTTTGCCTGTGATTACTGTGGCCGCAAGTTTGCCCGGAGTGACGAGAGGAAGCGCCACACCAAGATCCACCTGAGACAGAAGGAGCGCAAGAGCAGTGCCCCCTCCTCGTCGATGCCGGCCGCCTCCACTGCCTCTTGCACTGGGGGTGCTCCAGCCGGGGGAGCCCTATGCAGCAGCACCAGCAGCACTATTGGTGGAGGGTCCCTCGGCCCTTGCTCATCGCGGACCCGGACACCTTGAGATGAGACTCAGGCTGACATACCAACTCCTTAAGGCCCCAGAGGTCCTTCATCCACTCGTCCACTCGAGCTGCACGACAAACACTACCACCTTTCCTGCCCTTCCCTCATTTTGTTGGGCAAAGGGCCTTGGTGGAGCCTAGCACTGCCCCTCTTTCCACTTAGAAGCACGTCCTTCCTAAAACTTAGCTCACCTTAGTCTCTCTTAGGTGAGTTGACTATCACCCCAAGGTAACGGGAGGCTCAGAAAGGGGTTGGATGGGAGCCCCTGGTCTAGAGGGCTAAGGCCTGACCCTGCTTTAAAGGTTTGTTTGACTAGGTTTTGCTCCCCCTCTCTTATTTTGACTGGTTACAGGTTTTTGACTCTGGAGATCTGAGACTTTTTCTACAGTAGGTTGGGAGATGCTGATCCCTTCAAGTTGGGACAGCAAAAAGACAGAAGCGAAACTGATGTGCACTTTATGGCTTGGGACTGATTTGGGGGATGCTGTACAGTGAGTGAAGCATGGCCTTTATGCTGCATTCTGTGGCGCTAGAACAGTGAATCAAAGCTTATCTAGTCATCTCGACCCTTTAAGCAAATGTATTATAAACTCAGAGAACAGAAGTGCAATGTGATGGGAGGGACCTAGCAATATCTGCTCCTTTTTGAGTTGTTTGAGAAACATAAAGACTATTTTTTCAGTGTATATCCATTCAGATTTTGTGTATTTTTGATGTGCACTGTTCTCCAAGTTCTGAACCTTCGGGAAAAAAAAGTAAAGCAATTTATGATCTCTTGAAATGAGTCAGATGTTAACTTATTTAATGGGGGATGTACATATATTCTCTGAAACTAGGATGCATGCAGTTGTGTCGAAAGTGTCCTTGGTGCCTTGTGTGATGTAGACAATGTTACAGGGTCTGCATGTAAATGGGTTGCCTTACTATGGAAAAAAAAATCACTCCCTGGGTTTAGTATGGCTGTATACTTCTGCCTATTAATATTTGGAATTTTTTTTTAGAAAGTATATTTTTGTATGCTCTGTTTTGTGACTTAAAAGTGTTACCTTTGTAGTCGAATTGCAGAATGTAAATGTTACTGGAGCTGACTTGTTTGGTTATTAGCTCTTAATAGTTGTGGAAATATAAATGATTTATTCTAACACAAAACCACTAACTAAAGTTCAGATAATGGTTTATGACTGTAGTGTAAATAAATACTTTTCAACAATATTTTTGCTGCAGAAATTACTTATGAAAGGTTTACTGGGTGGGAATTAAACAGTACCCAGTGGATTTTAGTACTTTGAACAGAGCCAGGATCTCCAAGTTTTCTTTGTTAGCCTTTCAACACCAGCCCTCTTGCCCCAAAGCAATCTCCATTCATAATCAAACGCTAGCTTTCCGGGGATTTCCCCCATGCACTTGTGTAAAAGTGGGGAGGCGTTGTTTTGACTCATTGTTCCGTCCTCTATAACAGCCTATAGCTTCTCTCCGCTCCTGAGTGGGCCCCGGAAAATAAATACTTACAAACAAGTGCCCACTCGGAGACTACACATTTGTAGCTGCTTTCAGAACCCTGACCAGGGCCAGGAACTCAGACGAGATGTGGCTTTGTGGAAAGTGTGGTGGCGTGGTCAAGCTGGAAATGACTTTCAGGTTCCAGGATTAGTCTCATGACCACAGAAAACTTTTTGAAAAGCGCTATCACCACTTCAGATCAAAAATGCACTCAGACACTGCTGATGACAGCATTAATGAGTTGCCAAAGGAATTACCCCAGGACTCATTTCTCTCCAGCCTTATCTCCCCTATTACACCTATTCAGAAGGATCATTACTCTGCCATAGGTTTGGTGGGTCTAGAGACTATCAAAATACTCAGCTTTTTAGATGCTAGATATATACCAGCCTTAAGAAAATCTCAAGGAAAGACAATCTGAATTTTAAATAGCAAATATGGTCCTCCATGGTACTGGATAATAGTTAGCAAAAGAATACACTATAGAGATCATTTTACTGCAAGCCTTTTGTAGTGACCTTAAAATATAAATTCAGCCCCTCCAATAGTTAGCCATCTATTATACACATTGTCTTTGTGTTCTCTTTAATCTACAATTGGGCCTAAATATTATTTAAGTTCACTTCTGCTAGCTCCTTATAAAAGTGTAACATGTCGGAGTGCCCACTGTTTATCTACATCATCGGAAAACCCTGTCATGTTTGTCCTTTGCCACTGTTAGACCCCCTCAGATATGGTTGATAATAGATGGCCTGCATTTTAGAACAGCACACACGGAATACAGCTACCCTGGGAAACTACTTTTTGCCCTTACCAGCACTAGAATTTGAGAGCTAATTTGTGGAGGTAATTAGCCCTTTTATTTCCTCCCTTCAAAGGATTTCAAAGATGTACAATACCTCTATTAACTACTAAATAGAAGTTTCTAAACTTCAGTGTCAGATTGTTCTAGTGACTGGTGCTATTCCATTAGATTTGTATTTCCTAGCTTGTCACCATGTTACCATCCTTGCTTAGCCAATTCTGTTAAAGAAATACGTATAAAACAATGCCACATTTTGATAGTTACGTTTTTAATAGTACTACCCTCCTAACAAAAGGTCATTATATTAAAATACAGGACATTTAAGTTTTACATGATCTTTAACTGTCTTGCCAAATTTTAAGTTCAGAGCACTTTCAATTAAGGTGATGTAAACAATTGTTTAGAAAGCAACAGACTAAAAGTCTCTTTTTTAAAGAAGTCATTTTTATAAGAATAAAATGAAATACATGTTGATGATAGTCAAATCGGTTATATAATCACTTTCACCTTGATGTGGGCTTGATTTAATGGCATAACACACATACCACAAGGAACACACCTTGGTGTTTTTTCAGAGTCAATCTTGTGGGTTTTACTACTTGATTTCAACATGTTAGGTCAATCTTTAATCAGATTTTACTCTGCTAGAAATATTCAGCGTACTTTTCACAGGTGTCTCATTTTTTACTTTGCTCAAAAATAAAGCATGTAAAGCTAAGTCTTCTTTCTTTTATTCAATATGCTATATTAAATATTATTATTGATATTTCATCTATTACTGGGAATTCTTAATAAAAATAAACTTCCGGAGAGCAATTCTTTAAAGATCATAATGCATTTGAGATGGTTCAGTGCACATTAAAATAGGTCCATTAAACTTAAATAAGGTTTCCAATTATTCATAAACCAGGCTATTTAATTTTAATATCCTATTGCTAATGAAACTAAGGCAAATTGGTATATATTAAAATGGCTGTAGTGATGTTTTAATAGTCCAGTACAAATGGGGGGGGGCGGGTGGAAAAGAATGGTATCATTACAAGTGCCTAAAATGCTGCCAATCCAAACTACAATTAAACAAATTTTACAGAAAAAGGAAAGGCAAGAAAAATATCTAAGTCCAAAGAGTCCTTCGTGGACGAAAGTATTTGTTTTCTTGCACTAGCTTATTTTCCTTAGGTTAAATACAAAAGGAGTTTTTTTTTGTTGCTGCAGCAAAATAGTATAATTACATGTTAAATAATTTCAGATGTGTTTTCAATCAGGCTGTTTCAAAGATCACTCTCAAGGAAATAAACTATTTTAAGTTTATATTATTACCTGGACTTTAGAAACTGCAGAAGACCCCCAGTTTTTAGTACAACATCATCTTACCATATAGACCACGAACCTATAAAAGTAATTAAAATGTAGACATCATAGCAAGTAATGTTTTCGTTCTCCATTTTGCAATAATCAAATAAGATTTACCTCTAAACAATTTCAAACATGCCTTTATTGTCCATAAGCACACTGATTTTAATCTGGAAATGTAAACATCCCTGGATCAGAAGATTCAGTATCTATAAGGGGCTTAACAAATTATTTCCATCTTTGACGCTCATTGCACTGGAAGATCAGTGGTCAGCTTCTGTTTGTAACCTGAAGTTCTGAACTGAGAACAGGAGAGTTACAGGAGTGGCACTGCCCTCAAGTTAAGAGTTGAACAGCAATGGGCAGAGCCCTGAATTAAAGACATATTGCTTCTTTGTTCAACAGTAGACCTTAGCACAAGACTCCAAGTCATTTGGAATAGATGAGTGATGAGAGTCCTCCTGAGATGCCTAGACAAAGCACCAACAAGGGGACAATGCAAAAGAAGGAATAAAATGTGTGGGTTCTGGGAGAAATTAAGGGCCATTAGTGTAAAAGTTCACATAACCTACTCCTGCAGACAAACACATATTACATTAAAAATAGGTTCACCATTTTCATTGATAAACAGCAGTTGGTGTAAACTCAAGTCATGCAAATCAGGCTTAATAAAAAAAAAATCCCCATAACGTAATAGGTAGATACTTAGAAGTATTAGACAATTTTTTTCATCCATGAGAGGCAATTATTGCATTTGTTATTCAACAGAAAAGTTAAGTGATTAGTATTATTGTGCTCATCAGTCTTTGTAAGCGAAGACAACTTTTCCCACAGTTGTTACTCGCTGCAGGAACATATGGAAACACAACAGCAGCACATCAAGTCATGTTTAAGTTTCTATAGAAAGGTGCAAGGCTATTCTGCACCACATTTTGCTTTTGTAATAAGAATATTCTTTCCTTAGTGGCTCATTAAAACAAGTTAATTCTGTTTTTACCAGTAATTAATTCAGAATTTATTAGTGAACCAAAAGTTTCACTATTCTTACAGAGCTAGAGAGATATATTGCTTGTTTGGCCTGCGACAATTTCAGTTATTCTTTTGAAAAGCACCTTAGTCTTTTTCATTCAACTTGCTTGTACTTGGGAACTTCAAAATTTATCATAATGAGGTTTGGAAAAAACAATTTCTCCTTTACTACTGTCCTATTGCCAGAATGAGTTTTGGTAGGTTACTTAAATGTACTCCAGGTTGTATTATAACACACACATCACTATCAACAATCTTTATAAATTAATCAACTTTTTGCCACAATGTAATTCAAAACAGGGAGGTATGTGATTGATAACCATACACATTCATCACTGTGCTATGACAAAGACTCATTTTGTGAACAATTTTAAAGAAAATCATTTGCATATTTAGAATTTAATTTCAAACTGAATGGCACGATGACTTACTTCAAACTGCCTCTAAGGTATATTAAACCCCATCAGAATATGACACTACCATAAAACAATTTTAGCAAACCTAGAGGAAATGCTTTGCATTATGCCAGCGTCAGGTTTTACAACTCAGTGGCATATCATGTTGAGTAGCATCTTGTTTAAAAAAAGTCATTTGTTAAAATTTTGCTTTTTTTTCAATTTTTAAATTTGGGAACAAATATTCCTTCACTGTGGGCCTCTGTAACCCAGTGTGCAAAAAGAGGGACAGACACATATTGCTTCCCTACATAGGGTCATCACTTCCCACCAATTGCAAATCCCCGTTTATTACAGATATTAGAACTCAATTGCCACATGGGCAAGTCAATCAAGAAGGCTTAGACGACAGCTGGGCAAATTTTAATGTGTTTATTTCTACAATTTGTTTTTATTAAAAGTTTCGTGAAAAAATTAATCCTATAAATAGGAAAAAGGGGGAAACAAGAGTGCTTCATGGCCTGAAGCAAATGGTGTCAATACATCTGTAAACAAGGTAAAACTGCTCACCCTATTTAAAGGACAAAAATAAAACCAGTCACAAATAGTACAACTGTTCATTTCGAGAGGCTGGGAGTGTTTTGTCCCAAATTTTGGTGCCCTAAAATGGCCAGCAGTAAGGTCAATTCTCAATTCTCTAACCTTGATCATCTGTGCTTTCTCTCTCTTCCTACAGAAACACCACCCTAGATGAAGCAAGCACTGGCTCTCTCCTATTTGAGGGAGAGTTCTGCAAACACTACCACGAACAACACAGCTGGAACCACCAGCCCTCTGGAACATTAACACTGGAGAGAGTTTGAAACAGTCACCAACATTTTCCTCTACTTTTGCATGAAAATACTAGAAGTAAACAGGGGCATGGAATTCAACAGCTGACTACGAATGTTCTACATTCAAGTTGTTTGGAAGCATACAGATTCAGCTCCTTTGAATCTTCTGGTTAGAAGATACAAAATTACTCTATTACTTCTTAAAAGTACACTAAGACAAAAAAAGTCACTTGAGGATAATATAGTTTTTGCATTAAAGATGAAATCTGCAACAAGAAATCTGTTCAATTCACAGATCTGGAGACTCATGGGGAAGATAAGCTCTGAGTGACCATTTGTCACTGAGATATGCAGGTGCTGAATTTCTTAATAGATGCTGCTGGAGCAAACCAGATGTGGCTACTGGGCAAAAAGAGGAAAGAAAATAAATCTTGTCCTTTACATGCATAGTCATGTTTTGGGGATAATCCCCCAACTCTGGAAATATGATTCATTTTTACAATGAATTAATTAGGCCAGACAGCTCACTTTTAAACAGTAACTCATCTCTTTAAACCTAGCTTTACCAATGACTTGAACTAAAAATAATCCAAACCACTGGGTCATGCAAAGTCAATAAGTTAGCACTATAACAATAAAGAGTAAAAGGGCATAAGCACGTATGTGGAAAACAAACCCTATTTACCCAAGGAGGGGACTGAGAAAACCACTTAAGTGTATTTTGTATAGGGTGGGGGACAGAGGAAAGAGAATTTTCATTATGGCTTTAAGATGGAAGCGCTTCAGATAAGTCCCCTGCCCCCTCCCCGCACCCCCCAAATCAAAACCCTGGTGGCAGTGACAGAGCCAGGAAACAACCTAGCTTCCTCGCCTACCCCGCCCCCAAAACCGTGCCCGGTGGCTGCAGTCCAGGCGCCGAAGCTTTCCAAGGCTCCCGAGGAAGTGGCTACAGCCCATTCCAGTAGATCCAACGACCAGGCATGAGGGAAGGGAGAGAGCCCTTGTGGTGGGTCACGGCTGGCCAGGCCCAGATCTGAGTAGGGCATGTCTCTGGCCCACCGCTCCCTGGCGCCAGCAGCTTCAAGGGAAGACCTTGGGACCTGGATAGGGCTCCCCCTCGCACCAGAAATCATCGGCCTGCGGGGTCTCCAAGAGCCACACGTCTCGGGGCAGCTCACAGGCCGAACCGGAGGCGTCCTTGGCCCTGACAGGCTCCAGCACCCGGTAATAGTGGCAGTCCCGACCATCTTCAGGGTCGTAGGGCGGGGCGAGGATGTCCAGGAAGGCGGCGGGCCCGTCCACGGCGTCGATTTGGTGCAGGTTGTCCCGGTGCGGCGTAAGGACGCAGGGGCCGCTGGCCTCAGTGTACTCCGCCCGCGAGCGCAGCACGCCCGGCCGTACCGCGTCCCGCTCCCGGGCCTGCAGCGGCGGCTCGAATTGCTGCTCTGGCGGCGGGGCCCGCGGCCGCGGCCCACTGCCCGCCTCCAGCTTGTCCATGCAGCTGATGCGCACGGTGCCGTAGAGCACCTTGAGCATGCCGTGCATGCCCGGGTGGTCGTGCAGCGGGATGGACGTGCCGCTCTTGAGCAGGAACACGCCGAGGCTGAAGCCGTCAGTCTCGTAGATGTGCATATAGGTGACAGGCGGCAGGTTGGGTGGCAGAGGCTGCAGCGTGGCCTTCCGGGGGGCGATGTTCAGGTCTTCCGCGCGGACCTGGGTCAGCAGGCTCTTCAGCTTGCTTAGGTTCTCCGGGAAGCCTGGCGGCATCGGCGCCTCAGGGCCTGGCGCAGCGCAGCGGTCAGAAGAGCTGCGGCCGCCCCCGCTGCCCCGGAAGGTGAGGCACGCCTGGCGGGCGATCCGTTGGATCAGGGAGGCCATGTTGTCTGGGGGCATGCTCTGCTGTTCCTCTGCGTGCCGAGGCCGGCCCCCACCACCTCCAGCTTTCCTCCGCCCCTTGCGGTCCCCGGCGGCCGCCACGGCTGCCCACAGCCCTGGGCGAGGCAGGAGGCCCCGCAACTACCGGCCTGTCGGGCGCGCGGCACCACTGCCGCCAAGCTCAGCAGCCACGCGCCCGCAACGGCCGGGCGCGCCCGCTTTGCGCCCCCTCTGAGCGCGCACGCGCACGCGCACGCCCCACTCCCAACACTCACGCTCCGGGAGCAGATACCGGCCGCGCAGGCGGTGTCAGGCTAAGTCTTACGCCCGAAGCTCCATTCAGGCGGCCCGCACCTACGACGGTAGCCAGGCGTTCCTGGCGCCTTACAGAGCATGCTGGGACTTGTAGTCCGGTATTCCGTATGCGCTCTGAGAGAGTTCCCTTTGTCAGCTGGGAAAGGGAAGGATTACATCTGTCGGTCATAAAGCGACCTTTATTACGGTCCCAAGGTGTTCGCTTATTTGAAGAAAGGTAAATTGGGGCACTAGAGAAATAGCCAGTTAACTACAACTCCCGGCATTCGTCAGGTTGGGGTGACGCACTTCCGGCGTCTGGCCTGTGGCGTGCTGGAGGCTCTTGGCCGCCGCCTCAAGGAACAGGGCAGGAGGGTCGTTAACCTTCTGGCGCCGCTCGGGCCTGTTCAGCTTTCCAAGGTCGCTCTCCTGTGGCTATAGCCCTGGGAAGGAGGCTGTTGCGTTAACTTTAGCTCCTTATGGCCGCCTAGGCAGCACTGTCACAGGGCTTACAGGACTGCGCTTTCGTAAATTTCTAAGTTCCTTAGGAGATGAGAGTCGACGTCCCTGGTGATGGCCACAGTTGCTCTGTACAGCCGTCCCCAGCTGTTGTTTGCATCAGGGTCTGATGACTCTGTTCTTTTGGTTACAGAGCACGATAGTTCTTTGCTGGGGCTTGAGAGACCATTTGCTGTGGTGACTGACTCTATACTAACGGTTATCAAACGTTGGTTTGCCTAAGAAACACCTGGTTAGGGGAGGAGGGTGCTTTTTAAAAATAGATTCCTGGTCTTCATCCAAGGATCGGTTCACTAGATAATACTGAGGCATCCTATGAGAAACAGTGTTGTGCCAGAATCAGGCAAGCTCTTGACCTTAACCTTACTTACCCTGACTTTAAAGTCCTTTTGGATTTCCAAAGCTAAACATGGGTTTCCTATTCATTTTGTAATTGGAGTGGTTCACTAAATTCTCTGCAGTTAAAAAAAGCATGATTTTTTAATGGGCTGTGTAACTTATCTAATGAGTACTCAATATATGCCAGGCATTGTGTTAAGTACATTACCTAATGAATGTTATACTAACATCTAATCCTCACAGCAACTCTTGAGAGGTAGGCATTATTGTTATTCCCCGTTTGCAGATGAAGAAATTAGTTACAAGAGGATAGTAAATTGACAGGGTCTAAGCATCAGGGTAGAAATAAGTATAGTTTTACCACAAACAGCAGCTTGAATTGGTGTTAAAAGAGCCAAATGTGGAGTTAGAATATTGTTTTTCTAGCCTACTGTGCTGCTTATAAGTTGTCTTTAGCAGACTCTACCCTTTTGGGTCCTCAATTTATGCAGAATCTGGAATCAGTCATTTTGAATTCTGGTTACTCATCAGAGGCCCCCTGGGAGCTTCATAAAGATTTGGGGGGGCCAAACCCAAAAAAATGCTGATTCAGAAGAACTGGTGTGAGGCCCAGAATTTTTATTTTTTAAGATGCTCCCAAGTGATTCTTAATTATCAGCCCAGTTTGGGAACCACTGCTAGATCTATAAACAGTGAACCAGTTCTTAATATTTGTTGATTTTGATTGAGGGGGTGATTGTTTAAGAAAAGGACTTGAGGTTTATTCATTTTCAGAGGTTGCCATTGTTAAGGTATTTAAATGTACTGTCAAATTTTATCTTGTAATGAAATTTCATGCAGTCTTTTTCTAAAGTGAATACTTAAGAGAAAAATACCTTCTATTCATGTAGAAATCTGGACTTTTATTTATTGGTTTTATCTTTATTAAGGTAAAATTAGTGGGAGTTACAGACTCTATAGATCATAGGTTTTAGTAACATACAGATGTGTTTGATTGCCGAATCTTTTAAATCTCAGTAGTTGTCTGTACTTATTTAACAGAAATTCATCCTTGTTGCAGTAAGCAGAATGAAGACCAAAAGACATTCAGAAAAGAGGACAAAGGAAAGAGAAGTGATAGTGAACAAGCACTAGAAATACAAGACAGCAACAAGATTTGTGGAAAGTTTGGGATAGATGGAATCTATCATTCGATAAATAGTGAGTATTTGTTGGGTGCCAGGCATTGTTCTAGGCTTTGGGGATTTGCCAAGGAATATCTGAATTCCCAAAGGATGTGTGTGTGTGTGTTTCGGGGGTGGAGGTTGTTATATGGTACAAATAAATGAGCGGCATAATTTCAGACAGAAATAAGTTTATGAAGACAAAACAGGATGGTGGTGTGATACTCTGTGTATGTGTGAGTGTGTGTGTGTGTGTGTGTGTGTGTGTTTTGAGGGGGATGGTTGTGTTATTGGGTTGTCGGAGGTGACCAGCAGATAATATTTGAGCTGCTCTTGAATATTAAGGAGGTCAGCCATGGAAAACTCTGGAGTCAGAGCATTCCAAGACTAGGAAAATAGCCCTAAGGATGTGAAACAGAGTATTTATTGGATACCATGACTTTGACTAGGTGGAAAAGAGGTTGGTATAATTGGGAACAAGAATGAAAGCTGGTGGGGTCAGACTATGTAGTGACCGTCAGAGTTCCTGGAGGGAGATTAAACTAGGGAGGCAGGCAAGGGCCATACTACATAGGCCTTATAGGCCCTGGTTAGGGGGTTGTAGGGAGTTGAGGGCCATGGTAGGGAGTTGAATTTAATTATAAAGGTAGTGAGAAGCTTTCAGAGAGCATTGGGGAGGAGAAACACTGCCCCAATTGAAGGCAGTGATCTATAGAAAAGAAAACTAGTGTAAAGATTAGAAATCTCTTTTGTAGGTGGAACTGACAGGGCTTGCTTATGAGCTATTGCTTTGGCAATCTATTTCTTAAAGTATATTCTCTTCACATATTCTTTTTCATGAATTGACAGCTATGTGGTGATAGGTAAGACTGATAAAGCTTTAATCTCACCCTCTGCCCACGTCTAACTATTAAATTTAAGAACGAGGGAAGCATAAGAAGCATGAGTAAAGCTGAAAAAATTTTTTAACGGTTGCTTAATTAATTTGGAAGCAAGAATTGAAAGAGCCCCCAACATGCATACACACACACATCTTTTCTTTTTATTTAATTAATTAATTAATCAATTAAAAATTTTTTATTGAAGTCGCACATCTTTTCTTAACTCTGCCTGCTCATTTATATGATCTCTTCATTCTTTGGAAACTAGACTTGTATTTTGTCTTTCATCCTTCTTTCCCTGGCCTTCTTCTTTATGAGGACTTATTTTCTTCTGACTTTTTCTCAAACCTTTCTTCAGAATTCATTTTGTCCATCTCTTTTGATTTGAACCTGGTCAAAAGAGTACAAAAGTACTGACATCCTCAAATGCTCAGAGTTCCTAGCCTACAGTTGCTTGTTTTTTTAAAGTGGGCGGGAAGGTTTCTTTTCCCCAATAGCTCTTGCTCCCTTACTCCTCTACCTGCCTTTTTATTTAGTATAGAACATGGTAAATGATAACAATTTTTCTACTTTTAGAGTAACTTAGTTATATTTAATTATATTTGAAATATTTTAGGTTTATATTGTAGCTTTCCTTTCAGTTTTTAAGAAATGTTAGCATATATTTTTCATCCATTATCATGAGTGAACATCAAGTTGTAAGAAAAAATATAGTTGTGAGGTAGAAAAACTGGCTCTAGGCATGGCGAACATATGTATTTTTTTCATCTCACTTATCTAAATTATTTACACCATAGATCTTCTAAAGTAACTCTGCTTCACTCTACTCTGATTTAACTTTGTGTGGTTATCTGAAATCACATTACTTTAGTGTGTGCGCTGTTCAGTTACATATGTTAACTTCCGTAATTTGTAGTGTTCAGGTCAGAGTTCAGGTGTTCACATTGCACTAATAAATTGCAGAGGTTGTGTGGTATAACTTTGTTTCCTAACTGTGTGATTTCATACACCAGTGTGTAAAGATTGGGATGAAGAAGGACTTTAACTGATTCCTTTATCTCTTCCTTGCCAGTGTCTTTTTTTAGGCAATGGGAGGCAAGGGAGAAAGAAATTTAAAATTAGGATCAGGCAGAGTGAGGTTGAGGAGGAAGGAAAAAAAAACGTGTGGCTTTCACAAGTAAATAATGAGAGAAGTTTTTACTATGCTCAGACTGAAGCACTGTCAAAGGCCAGGTATTACCGTTTTTGGAGGTGACTTAATATTATAACACTCCACCACCACCAATTAGATATTAGAGAGGTTTTCTTCTTCTTTAAGTAGTACAATTATTATGAGACTCAAAATAGTTCTGAACTATAAATTAAGTCTAAACACCCTTTACCTCTCTTAATTAACTTTTTCCCCAATTTCATGCTTTTTTGTTTTTCTTTTCCATTTTTTTCCCTCAAAGAAGACATCAGCTATCTCCACCTCCTCCGCTTCCCCATCTGTCCTTTTCCTCTTGGCTGAAAGAAAGATTTTTACTTTATATTTATTTTAATTAATGAATTTGAATTGCAAGTGGTGAAACAGTTGATGTTCATCTTCAAGAGGCAGTGAAAGGGAAAATCATCCTCTTTAACTTGGCAGAAAAAAACTGTATGTTCATTGCTGATGCCTGCCTGAAAAATGACTGCGAAAGGGGTAGGGGTAGAGTTCTGTGTCCTTGCAGGGAACAGATGCCATAGCCCAGAATCAAGGGAAGTGAAGATGAGAAAACTCTTCGGAATGAAATTGTACTTTCCTGGGAAATGCCTTTCTCAAGGGATGCTTAGTAAACATTGCTTGATGTTTATGGTACATTGATCTAGGATCAAATTCCCTAGGAACAAAATAGCAGAAATCAATTCAATTGCTTGAACACTCTGATTAATAAAATCCACTACAAGTTTATCATCTTTTCCTTTTCAGTTGGGCAAGGCAAACAATAATTTGTTTTTTTAACCTGCTCCCTTGAGTGTTCATCTTAGAATACATTCTGGGACATTTGACTGACTTGAAGTAAATAGGGACAGTATTACATGTGTTTCTTTGGAGGGGTGCCAAAAACCTTGTCCGACTAGATCCTCTGTTACAGCATTTAGAGAAAGTCTGAGAAATGACAATATAACTTAAAAGTGAAAAGCAGGAGTCAAGGAAGAAGGATAACAGTAGACTGACAGGATACCAGTTCTGCTACTGGCTCTAGCAACCTAGTATGTGACTTTGGGTATATCATTTCACTTCTTGGAATCTCAGCTCCCTTATTTATAAAATGAAAAATTTAATTGAGATGATTTACCACTTGCCTTCCAGCTTTAAAAAAATCTATGAATTTAAAAAATTATAATTACATGAAATTAAGTAATATAATTTTATCCTGTGGGATACTGCAGAGCATCACAAAAGACACTTTTTAAATGTATTTTTTAAAACAACATGTGACGAAAACCCTCAGTAACATGCATACAGTGATATTTGATTTCTCCTTTGTGTTGTCTCTACCTAAAGCAGATTATTTTGACACTTCCTGAATATAAATTGAATAAAATGAGCAAGAGCTCTTTTTTAAAACAATGTTTACCATTATTATTAAATTTCCATAGTAATTTTTGAGGAAACCTTTTTTTTTTTTCATTCTAAGCATAAATTATCATGCAAAAAGAGTCCATGTATTGTTGCTATTGGAAAAAGCAAAACATGCTTTGAGTTAACTACGCATTTCAACAGGAACTGCTGTGGTAATTGACATCCAACATCACAGCTCCAGAAATTCCTCTAAGGCAGCAGAGCTTTAGTTTAATTAGGTAATTAGCCCTGGTCAGCCTGTAATGAATGTACAAACAATTAGCAATGAATTTGGGCTGCTGAAACCTATTTTTCCTCTTTTGTGTTCCTTTGCTTTCATTAACAACTCTAACAACTGAACAATTTATATCTTCACACTAACAATCAACTTTATTATCATCAAATTCTTTGCAAGTGATAAAGCAATGAAACCTGACATTGGTTGCACAACATTAAGTGATTATGTTAAGTAATGCCATTTATTTGCCTAGCTATCCTGCTGTTATATTATGTCAAACAAATAGGGCTTTTAAAAGCAGTGCACACTCCTTGATGTTGATGATTGCTTTATTTGTGAAACCCAAGCAACTAGCAAGAGATGTACCTCAATTTGGAGTTCTTTCTCAGTGGCTTTCAGCAAACCTGAATGAAAGAAAACAGTTCCATAAATCCACCAAAAGCAAGACCTTCAAAAAATGACCTTTTTCTTTATCTTTTTCTTCTTTTTTCTTTTTCTTTTTTATCTTATGTTCGGAGGGGCTTGAGATAGAATTCAGTAAATGAAAGCCCTCACTTGGCCATCTTTTCCTGTTTGGGGAGTTTTTAGTCTCATGGATGACAGAAGGAATCATTACAGTTTTCCTCACATTCCTCTGATATAAGTCTTTCCCATCCATCTGCTATTTGGGGGAAATGGCAGAAAGGAAAAGAAAGAAGAGAGGGGAGAACAAAGGAAGAGAGCTTTCAGATGTGGGAGAACAGAAAGAAAGACGTGAAGGTCATTTTCCTAAGACTTAATATTACTAAGTGTTAATGTCAAGGAGACATTGGTGTTGCTCTGGATTCTGGGCATGTAAACTGAAACACTTCATTATATTTCAAGCAGAAATAGATTTTGAAAAATGGACATTTTTAAGTTTCTGTGAGCAGATTATAATTACAAAGGGATATCATTTGCCATATCGGAAAACAGTCTGATTCCATTAGAAATTTATAGAGTCCTTAATATACAGAGAGTTCTTATAAAAATGCTTTTCTGCTTATTAATAATCTAATAAGATTTGGGGGAATTAAACCCAATGTTAGAAAACTAGTTTAGCTAGTTAATAGCAGTTTGGGAATTAATTGAAGAAATATATGGCTTACTATTTAAGCAAAATTAAAAATGTATAAACAGAATGTTTTTTCTGATTGGAATATGAACATTGGCTTGTAATTTCTTATCTTGAGGCTTCTTGGAAATATTTCTTTTTCCCCAGCAATAACCAGCAATTAGAGTTTCAGAAATGCCAGTTTTAATCAAAACTCTCATTTCCAAAATAGAAAAACTTTCATGAACTATATAAAGCCTCTTTGTTTTATTCAATTTACTGTTTTGAAAAATAATTTAAATAATTCAGAGCCAGAATTAAGATGTTTCAAAAATGCATAGAAAATACTGCAAATCCTTCCAAGTTATGATCATTTTTACTCTTACCATGGGTACAGTAATTTCACTGGCATTAATGTTGGATGGAATAATGGAAGAGGTCTGAGTGATGTCGAGCTTGCTTTTCCTCCATCGTTGTCTGGCATTGTTGCCAATCCCTGATTGGCAGTTTCAGGCCTACAGGATAGCTTCCTGGACTTTCTAGCAAAACTCAGTGTGTACTACAATGGATGGCCCTGCTTATGAAGTTCATAGCCTCTCATAAGTAGATGTTCAGGCTGATTTTCAGTTTAAAATGCTTTCTAAAGATTAAAATAATGCTCTATTAAAAAGAACTTTTTTAAAACATAGGAGAGATGTGGAGATCTGATGGCTAGCATGCTGAATCTGGTTTCAGGATATTGTCATAAATACGTTAGTAGCTTCCACCCTGAGTGTCCATGTAGCTGTAAGATTTCAGTGATTCAGACTGAGTTTTTGTCTGGTGTACTTTTTTTTTTCCTAATGGAATTACTGTATCATGGCACTCGGACCAAGACCAAACCTCTAAGTATAGGTTCTATTTATTTTTCTTGCGCCATCCAATGCCACTTGTCTCTTCATTTCCTGATTTCTTCCTAAAGTGAGCAAGCCAGAATACGTCACACATCACAGCTAGATTTAGACAACAGGCATCTCCTTTGTAGGAATCTTTGCAGAGCCTGACTTACCTATGTCCATTTCACTGCTCACTATGTCATGGACTCCTTAACTAGTTACCGATGTTATACCTTCTAGTGGTTAATCCAGCCTGTTTTCAAAAGTCCATTTGAACATCAAAGTAAAATAGAATATTCTTTCTTGTTTGTTTCATCAGTTCTTGCTCTCAGGCTCTATAGTTCAACATACTGCATTGATCTCACTTTTTTTTTTTTTAGGTTCCTTGTCTCAAAGTGGAATAAATAGTTTCTCTTTTTTAGTTTTGACTTAACACATATATAAACAGTTGTCTTCCTATTATACTTGACTGACAAATTTCACACTAGTCCCTTTCGGCAAGGGCACTAATTTTTCAGCACTGATTTTTCCAATTTAGTATTAGGTTTTAACCTTTATTCTCTCAGCTCAGATTTTCCCACAAGTTTTCACATAAAGATAGTGTTTTATTATTGATAATAGTAAAATAGTGCATTAATACTGATGGCTATGTAAGTGTTCACCTTTTAATAATCTGCTTTAGCCTCTTCTCTCCTCAGGATACAGGAATCTATGAAAATGATCCCAATCTTGCTTTCAAATATTGAGTTTGCTTGTTTCCCTTAAGGTTGTTGTTGTTGTTTTAACAATACCAGACAGATATATGCTTTTCCAGTTCAAGTAGATATGCATGATTTCACAGAGTGGTAATTACAGAAAAGGTAAAAGACTGAATAGAAGTTTAAATTGTTCCAGGGAAACAGTAACTAGGAAAATTTTTTTAATGATTTTAAATTTCTGTTATCTTTATTAAATTACCTAGTCTTCATTGTTAGCTACCCTGGCCCTTATTTGTTCAAGCACACATGTAAACTACCATCAACAAAAAAAGGTGAATAGAAGTCAAGGACTGGGGGGAGAGTATACCTCAAGTGGTAGAGTGTGTGCTTAGCATGCATGAGGTCCTGGGTTCAATCCCCAGTACCCCCTCTAGAAATAAATAAATAAATAGATAAGTAAATAATACAAAATACCCCTCCAATTTTTTAAAAAAATAAAATAAAAATTAAAAAAAGAAATCAAAAAGTAAATAGGAAAACTGCTGATCTAAACTGAGTTAACCTATCTTGACCATGTCCAGAACAGTCAGAATCATGCTATACTGTTCTTCTTGGATTATCCTTCTCTAAACATACACAGTGTGTATTATAGAAATTATCTGATGGTGTCAGCAGTCATGAAATAATATAGACCAGAATAAGTAGTCTCTTATTATCTTGAAGCTCTATAGATTTTGCAACAATTCCTTAAATGATATTACTGACATAAAGTACTTTACTTAATAAATTGTTAACCAAAGAAACTTTCTACCAGAATTTTAGAAGACAACAGTAAATGGATATATTTGTTTTAAAATTCTGTGAAAATGAGCCTGCACAATTTAGTTTCTTGAAACACAGCTTTGAGCTACATGTCTTACTGGGGTTGATGAATATGATCACTAAACCTGTAAGAGGTAAAGTGGCAGAAGCTCCCAGAGCTCAGGCAGGATGTAGGGGTCCAAGATGGTACCACCTGGGCCATTTCCTCACCATTAGGGACAGGGATGGGAAAGGAAATTCATGTATTGGATTATACATTTCTTGAGGACAAAAGACTGTATCTAATTAATGTATTTTTAGCAGAACCCAGGATGATATCATGAATATTTTAACATGTTAGTGACTAAGGGGCTTATTCCTTTTGCATTCTTTCAAGGAGGCATGTTCTGGAATATACTCCTAGAAGAGATGGTAACTGTGGAATATTCTGGGGAAGTGAGGACAGCACTGAAGGGAGAAAGAAAATCTGGTACAGAGATGTGGATTTACTGTGTAATTTGCCCAAGTGATGGAAGAATGGATTCTGAATTGCTTTCTTCCTTTCTCTGTTAAAAAAGGGTTGGGGGAAATTAAACAGTCTGATGGCACTGTCACTCCTTTCCTTTCCTTTCCCTGGTAAGGGGTGAACCTCGGGAAGCACATCTGACCCTGGCTGCAGACATTGACTAAGAAGAGAGCACCATCTGTGTCACTGTCTGGGGTCGAGCTTTCCCCGAAGGCTAAAAAGGGTCCTAGGAGGAGATTGTCTCTGCCTCACATCTTCTGCTGGTCCTTTGGGTTCCACAGGAAAGCTGGGCACTTTCCTGGGCCCTCTGTTGATTAGGTCAGGTGGTCTGGGAAGGCTGCTCCGGGATGGCTAGCAGTGGATGCTGGGGGATTTAAGCCCAGTCATGACAACTTTGATTTCCTGAGACTTCGGAACTAGAGGGAATTATCTACTTAGTCCTTACTCCTTACCTTTAAAAGAGAGTTCAGTGAAGTCCCAGAAAGTATCACTATGGAAATGAGCACATTAATCACTGTGGAGACCTGGGAAACTCTCAGGTTTCAGTTATCACACATCTTCAGAGCTGGGTGTGATTTGGGAAGACGTCATCCTGGGACTGTATTTGGGACAAGAAAGTAGTTTGGGGGAAAACTGTGCCTAACAACTCTCCTTTAGTGTCCAGCAGATGAACTTGGTTCTGCTGTAACTGTGGTCTGTTCCCGCCACCCCACCCCCCTTCCACATTCCCTCTACTCAGTGCTCTCATTATACACACACACACCCAGAAATGCTCATTTTATCTCACTCTTGGCTCAATATTTGGCACATTTCTTCTGGAAACCCTCTTCTTATTTTGGTTTTGGTGCTGCCATTCTATGCTGACCTTGAGTCTTTGCTCCTGAATCCACTTTGTGCTTCCTCTCCTCTGCTCAGCCCTTAAATCGTGCTGTTTGGTCCGGGGTTCTTGCCCTCTCCTGGGGGAATGTCAGTCATTCTTTACCTCTTTCTCCTTAGCCTAATGTGTTTAATCTGTTTTCTTCCTCTTATCACATTTCAGTGTTCCCCAAATTTTTAATTCTTATGCATGGACCCCCCTGATTTTTGAAGTGGATATAATTTCATGAATCCTTATGAGAATATAATTTGCTAAGTCATTCCTCCAGTTTTTATTAAATAACTGTTTTGTGAAAGTACTGTACTACGCTCTGTGGGGAAAGAGTAGGGGACAGACATCTCTTCTGGTGGGGAGATTGTAATCTACTTTGAGACAGGACACACAGGGGCTAGAATGAGAACAGAAACAGGTTATGGGGATTTGTATAGCATATATACATATTAATAAAGACAAGTAAGGGATCACAAAAATACATGGAAGTCAGCTCTAGGCAAGATGTGTTAGAGAAAGCTTTTCTAAGGCTTGACAGCTTGACCTCCACGAAAGAACTGGAAACAGCTTGATAGAAAGGAGAAAGCAGAGGACTCCAGTGGAAAAACGTTATGCAGAGGCTTAGCCTGTATTCTCCCACTTGTGCTCTTACAGAAGAGTCACACGTTTTTCTGTTTGGCCTTGTGTGCGTTCTGTCTCACAGAGGCATAAGAGTCTGGCTTACTTAATGGAATTCTCTCCAACCTCCTGGTAATTCCTGCCTGAACTTTCCCACCAGAGTGTCTCCTCTTTTATGGCCTCCCCCCTGATACAGTCAGCAGTGTGTGCTCTCTCCCACGCAGACATTTGTTCTCCTGCTTGGGGAAGCCCACAGCTACACACAGCAGCTGAAAGCCAGGGACAGGCTACAAATCTCTAGTTGACATTTTATTTTTAAGCAGGCAAAATGAACTTTAGGTAATGGTGCAGTTTTCTTGCTCTAAAGCTAAAATATAGCGAATTTGATGCCTAAATGAACAGGAGGTAGTGAAAATGAAATTTCCATTTAACCATAGTCCTTAGTATGACTTAATTTATCATAAAGAATGTCAGAAGCCTGGTGGATGCAGCTATTTTTAGCTTGGCCCTTTGGCATCTGGCTTCTAATTATTTAATGCAAAAAGTACGCTTCACACTGCAGTGTTTACGTTGTCCGTGAAGAAAAATCTTTTTGGTATTTCTTACTGGTAATGAAATTTTCATTTTAGCAGGTGACTATTTTAGTGTGTTAAAATTGTGTTGGTATAGCAAGAAATACTTTGGTGGAGATACTAGATTTACATAGCACCAATCTTTTTCATTCTTCTGGATGAAAGATTTGGGACTCTGTTAAGATTTCACTTGGGGTGGGGGAGAGGTTAAAGGGGAATCATTTCACACAATGAAGGTGTTGAAAAAGATGCTCAGAGTGCAAATAAGAGTGCCTGGTAGACTTTTTAAAGTTACTGACTTTGCTCTTACCAAGTTGTTTTGAAATAAAGAGGTGGTCCTTGTGTATAGCAGATGCCTGGGGATCAGAGGAAAGATGAAGTAATGAAGTATTTGTCAGAAACAGTAAGTAATAGAGAATTTTTTTTTTTTTTTACAATTGTGATTCATAGCCTGGTAGTTCACACTGTCTGGTAGTTCATCAAAGCCTTTACTTAGAGATTTTGTTCTTTAACTTGCTTAGATAATCTCAATGACAACAGACTTTCTCATTTACATGCTTCATTTACCTGGTATTGTTGGAGAATAGAGTTCTCCTCACAAGAAAATTTGTTAGAAAATCCATTAAAAACAAGAAAATCTATTAGTTCTGAGTTACCAGAAACTCAGAACTTTTCACCATTGACTTGATCATTCATTCATTCAACGAAATGTGTATTAATCATCTGCTTCATGCATTAGATACTCTCTATGGGTGAGTGACATAATAGAGACAAGACAGGCAAGAATACTGTTTGCATGGAACTTATTCTAAAAGGGGGAATAAATGATGGAAAGGAAACGAAGGAGCATGGTAATTCCAAAATGCCCTGAGTACAGGGATAAAAATAACATAGAGAATGTAACTGAATGACTATTTCAGTCTGGAAACAGAAGTCCTCTTGGTGAATTTTAGTTGGACCTGGAAGATAAGAAGGAGCCAGGCATTTTAAGATCTGGGTAAACATTCTGGGTAGAGGTTCTAAGGCATGAATAAGCTTGGTAGCTTGAATAAACTGACTTTGGTGCATTCTAATTTTTTAGTGTATACAAAAGATAATTTTTATTAATAATTCATATCTCCTATCCTTTAGATGCTCTGTCTTCTCCTGGTGCTATTCTTTTTCTGTTGACTGTTTCAGTGGGTCATCCTCAGAGAACCCTCCATCTATTTTTTGATAGTATAGCCTAGGAAGAACCAAAGCAGATAGACAAATTTGTTGTTATCAGTAAACTCAACTTATACGCATAAGGCAAGTAGGAATGGGGCAGCAATCAGGAGGCTGAGGGCTCTTAGAGTATTGACTGTATGGATCCCATTTCTTTCTCTTTGCCTGGATTTTAAAGTTCAGTACCCAGTTGTAGATTCAGATGCTTAGCATTCACATCTTCCAACTCTTCTCTCCTCTGTCTCCTCATGCCGGTTCCTTTAACCAGGACTGTTCTTTGCTAGTTTTTAGACAAAGTGAACTAGTTCTGAATCTTTGTACCAGCTAACAGTTAAGATGAGTAGACCTGTGCAAACTGTTTCTGTTTCATTACATCATGCACTTGACTAGACATAGACTCTCTTCCAGATTTTTTTTTCTCCTCTGTTCTGTTAAAGGGGGTTGTTACTATGAAAAAATTTTGAAAGGTCCTGGATAACTTGAGGAATGTCACATTTTAATCCATAGAAAGTGAGCAAATTTATTCCAAAATTCACTGGCATTTTCCAGTGAATATTAGGGGATGAAAGTTATTCAAAACTTTGTCCAAGACCTTTGGTATATGGTAAACATTTAGGCATTGCCTGCAACTAAGTTTTCTTTAATATTTTGGAAAAGCAATCACAATTCTTCTGCTTGGTTCAGATGCTAATGTATAATCCAGTTGTAATGCTCATACCCCTGGACCTGACTCTTTTGATGGTGCTACTAGAGTATTGGACAGTTGATAAAAGAACATATCTATTAAGGAGGTGTGTATAAGTGAGTCAATGAAGATAAGTGATCTTTTATTGTGAAAGTAGTATCTAGTCACTATTTCACAACTGAAAATCCCCCTCTCTTCCACACCCACTAGTCAAGCTTCTCTTCTATTTAATATTCCTCAAAAAATAATTCAGCTTTCTGGGGGCCTTGGGACTTCCCCAGTGCCACAGGTTGTGATGTGTTTTTTCACACCTCTAGGCTGGGGAAACCCCACACTGGGCAAAGAGCCAATTTTAGACCAAGCAACTCATTAAGAAGATTCAGAATCTAAGGAACCATAGAGAGACAATTATAGGAAGGAGATAAATACAGGGAAATAATAACCTAATGCTGGTGCTCTGATCAAGTTAACAGTTATCTTATTATCTTAGAAAGAGTCATGGGTATCAGTGAATGAGATAGTGTGGAAATTGGGAAAAGATACTAGTTCACAAATGTAGAAAGGAATTTGGGAGTAGCAATCTTTGGGAGATGATGAGGTCATCTATTTTAAATGACCCAAAGAGATGGAATAGGAGCTGTGAGAGAAAATCAGTCTCAGAATTCATTGTCACACCACTTGGGAACAAAACCCAACTTTAACTGTGGAAAGGGCTCTGGGAAATCATCTGGTTTAATCTCTGGCTCTAGCTGCAGGAATGTCTCTCAGGAGCTCCCTGACTGATGGCCACCCAACTTCCACCCAGCTCTTGTGGTACTGGAGTGCCCAGTTGTTGGCCATATGTGGGTGAGGCCATTGACCCTTGGATGAAAAGTGCAGTTGGTAAGAAAATTCTTCATGTCAAGATGAAACCGTATTTCTCTAATCTGTAGCCAGAGTTCTTCCTTTAACATACAACATGTTTTCTCTCCTTTTCCCATGACCCATTCCAAAAATATTTGAAGACAATTAACTATCCTGTAACTTCTGTTTTCTCTTCTGCATACTAAGCATATTAGATACTTCAGCTCTCCTCATGTTTCTCTCACTGTTCTTGTCACCTTTTTCTGGACTGATTTATTTTGTGGAGGTCCTTCATTAAACCCAGGGCTGGGAATGGAGCATCATCCTCTGGGAAGGGTCACCCCAGATTTAGACTGTTTACCTTTTTATGGTGCAGAATGTGGTCTATCTTGACAAATGTTCCTTGTGAGCTTGGGAAGAATGTGTATTTTTCTAATGTTAGATGAATTTTATAGATGTCTCTTACATCCAGTTGATTGGTGGTGTTGAGTTCAACTTTGTTTTTCTGCCTGCTGGATCTGTCCATTTCTGATAGAAGGGTGTTGAAGTTTTCATCTATGATAGTGGGTTTATCTGTTTCTCCTTGCAGTTCTATCAGTTCTTGCTTCAGGCAATTTGATGTTCTCTTGTTAGGTCTTTACATGTTAAAGATTGTTATGTCTTCTTGGAGAATTGATCTCTTTCATCATACTAATGCCCTTCTTTACCCCTGCTTACTTTCCTTGCTTTGAAGTCTGCTCTGCCTGAAATTAATATAGCTACTCCTCCTTTCTTTTGATTAGTGTTAGCCTGGTATATTTTTCTCCATCCATTAACTTTTAATCCATATGTGTCTTTAAGGTGGGTTTCTTTTTAACAACATTTAATTAGTCTTGTTTTTGACTAACAATCTCTATCTTTTAATTGGTGCATTTAGACCACTAACATTGTTATTTGTTCCTATTTTTGTTTCCACTCTTTTTCTGCCTTTTGTGGTTTTAATTGGGCATTTTTTATATGACTCCATTTTATCTCCTTTCTTAGCGTATCAGTTATACTCTTTTTTAGTGATTGCCCTAGAGTTGGCAATATACATTCACATCTAAAACAAGTCCATTTTCAAACAACAATATAACATTTCATGGATATAATAACAAATTCAATCTATTTTTCCCTTCCCATTCCTCATATCATTGTTGTCATTTCACTTATATATAGGGACACATAAGCATATATATATGTCCACTTAAGATATACATAAGCATACATAATCAAATAGATTGTTGCTGTTATTATTCTGAACAAACTATTACCTGTTGGATTAATTAAGAATAAGAAAAATAAAATTCTTTTTTTTAATAATTTAACATTTTTTTGATTTATAATCATTTTACAATGTTGTGTCAAATTCCAGTGTAGAGCACAATTTTTCAGTTATACATGAACATATATATATTCATTGTCACATTTTTTTCTCTGTGCACTACTGTAAGATCTTGTGTATATCTCCCTGTGCTATACAGTATAGTCTTGTTTATCTATTCTACAATTTTGAAATCCCATCTGTCCCTTCCCACCCTCCGCCCCTTTGGCAACCACAAGTTTGTATTCTGTCTATGAGTCTGTTTCTGTTTTGTATTTATGCTTTGTTTGTTTGTTTTTGTTTTGTTTTTTCTTTTTTAGATTCCACATATGAGCGATCTCATATGGTATTCTTCCTTTTCTTTCTGGCTTACTTCACTTAAAATGACATTCTCCAGGAGCATCCATGTTGCTGCAAATGGCGTTATGTTGTTGGTTTTTATGGCTGAGTAGTATTCCATTGTATAAGTATACCACTTCTTCTTTATCCAGTCATCCGTTGATGGACATTTAGGCTGTCTCCATGTCTTGGCTATTGTAAAGAGTGCTGCTATGAACATTGGGGTGCAGGTGTCATCCTGAAGTAGAGTTCCTTCTGGATATATGCCCAGGAGCGGGATTCCTGGGTCATACGGTAAGTTAGTCTTTTGAGGAATCTCCATATTGTTTTCCACAGTGACTGCACCAAACTGCATTCCCACCAGCAGTGTAGGAGGGTTCCCCTTTCTCCACAGCCTCTCCAGCATTTGTCGTTTGTGGATTTTTGAATGATGACCATTCTGACTGGTGTGAGGTGATACCTCATTGTAGTTTTGATTTGCATTTCTCTGATAATTAGTGATATTGAGCATTTTTTCATGTGCCTGTTAATCATTTGTATTTCTTCCTTGGAGAATTGCTTGTTTAGGTCTTTTGCCCATTTTTGGATTGGGTTGTTTGGTTGTTTCTTATTAAGTCGTATGAGCTGCTTATATATTCTGGAGATCGAGCCTTTGTCGGTTTCATTTGCAAAAATTTTCTCCCATTCCGTAAGTTGTCTTTTTGTTTTACTTATGGTTTCCTTTGCTGTGCAGAAGCTTGTAAGTTTAATTAGGTCCCATTTGTTTATTCTTGCTTTAATTTCTATTGCTTGAGTAGACTGTTCTAGGAGAACATTTTTGAGATGTATGTCAGATAATGTTTTGCCTATATTTTCTTCAAGGAGGTTTATTGTATCTTGTATTATGTTTAAGTCTTTGATCCATTTTGAGTTGATTTTTGTATATGGTGTAAGGGAGTGTTCTAGCTTCATTGTTTCACATGCTGCTGTCCAGTTTTCCCAACACCATTTGCTGAAGAGACTGTCTTTATTCCATCGTATATTCTTGCCTCCTTTGTCGAAGATTAGTTGTGGGTTCATTTCTGGGCTCTCTATTCTGTTCCATTGATCTATATGTCTGTTTTTGTACCAATACCATGCTGTTTCGATGACTGAAGACTGGGAGAGTTATTCCTCCAGCCTCTTTCTTTCTCTTCAGTAATGCTTTGGCAATTCTAGGTCTTTGATGGTTCCATATAAATTTTATTATGATTTGTTCTAGTTCTGTGAAATATGTCCTGGGTAATTGGATAGGGATTGCATTAAATCTGTAGATTGCCTTGGGCAGTGTGACCATTTTAACAATATTGATTCTTCCAATCCAAGAGCATGGGATATCTTTCCATTTTTAAAAATCTTCTTTAATTTCCTTCATCAGTGGTTTATAGTTTTCTGTGTATAATTCTTTCACCTCCTTGGTTAGATTTATTCGTAGGTATTTTATTACTTTGGGTGCTATTTTAAAGGGGATTGTTTCTTTACTTTCTTTTTCTGTTGATTCATCGTTAGTGTAAAGAAATGCCACTGATTTTTGAACGTTAATCTTGTAACCTGCTACCTTGCTGAATTCTTCAATCAGTTCTAGTAGTTTTTGTGTGGACCTTTTAGGGTCTTCTATGTATATTAACATGTCATCGGCATATAGTGACACTTTTACCTCTTCTTTTCCAATTTGGATCCCTTTTATTTCTCTCTCTTGCCCAATTGCTGTGGCTAGGACTTCCAAGACTATGTTGAATATGAGTGGTGATAGTGGGTATCCTTGTCTTGTCCCAGACTTTAGTGGGAAGCTTTTGAGTTTTTCACTATTGAGTACTATGCTGGCTGTAGGTTTGTCATATATAGCTTTTATTATGTTGAGATATGTTCCCTCTATACCCACTTTGGTGAGAGTTTTTATCATAAATGGGTGTTGAATTTTATCAAACGCTTTTTCTGCATCTATTGAGATGATCGTGTGGTTTTTGTCCTTTCTCTTGTTGATGTGATGTATTACATTGATTGATCTGTGTATGTTGAACCACCCTTGTGTCCCTGGGATGAACCCCACTTGGTCATGATGTGTAATCTTTTTTATGTGTTGTTGGATTCTATTTGCTAATATTTTGGTGAGGATTTTGACATCTATGTTCATCAGTGATATTGGCCTATAATTCTCTTTTTTGGTAGTATCTTTGCCTGGTTTTGGTATTAGGGTGATGGTGGCTTCATAGAATGAGTTTGGGAGTATTCCCTCCTTTTCAATCATCTGGAAGAGTTTGAGAAGAACTGGTATGAGTTCTTCTTTGTATGTTTGGTAGAATTCCCCCAGTGAAGCTGTCTGGTCCTGGACTTTTATTTGTAGGGAGGTGCTTTTATTGCTATTTCGATTTCATTTGTAGTGATCAGTTTGTTCAAGTGGTCAGTTTCTTCTTGGTTCAGTCTTGGTGGACTGTATGTTTCCAGAAACTTGTCCATCTCCTCTAGGTTATCCAATTTGGTTCCATATAGTTTTTCATAATATTCTCTTATGATATTCTGTATTTCTATTTTATTTGTTGTAATTTCTCCATTTTCCTTTCTTATTTTGCTGATTTGTGCTCTCTCTTTTTACTTCTGGTGAGTTTGGCCAGAGGTTTGTCGATTTTATTTACTTTTTCAAAAAAACCAGCTTCTGGTTTGATTGATTTTTCTATGTTTTTTTTTTTTTTTAATCTCTATTTTATTTATTTCCTCCCTGATTTTTGTAATTTCCTTCCTTCTGCTGCCTTTTGGGGTATTTTGTTCTTCTTTTTTCTAGTTCTTTTAGTTGGTGGTTTAAATTGTTTATTTGATATTGTTCTTCTTTTTTGAGGAAGGCCTGTATCGCTATAAAGTTCCCTCTTAGCACTGCCTTTGCTGTGTCCCATAAATTTTGTGTGGTTGTGCTTTCATTTTCATTTGTCTCAAGATATTTTTTAATTTCAGCTTTGATTTCCTCATTGACCCATTGGTTTTTTAATAGCATATTGTTTAATCTCCATGCTTTCTTTTTTTTCTCCTTTGTTTCTCTGTTGTTGATTTCTAGTTTCATAGCATTGTGGTCAGTAAAGATGCTTGAGATAATTTCTACCTTCTTAAAATTGTTGAGGTTTCTTTTGTTCCCAAATACGTGATCAATCCTGGAAAATGTTCCATGTGCACTTGAAAAGAATGTATACCCTATTTTTTTGGTGTGTGATGCTCTGAAAATATCCACCAAATCTAATTTTTCTATTGTATTATTTATTTTCTCTGTTGCTTTATTTATTTTCTGTCAGGAAGATCTGTCTAGTGATGTTAATGTGGTGTTAAAATCTCCAACTATGATTGTATTCCCATCAGTATCCCCCTTTATCTCTGTTAGTAACTGTTTTATATATTTAGGTGCGCCTATATTGGGTGCATATATATTAACCAGTGTAATATCCTCATCTTGTATCACTCCTTTAATCATTATAAAATGTCCTTCTTTATCTTTCTTTAGGGCCTTTGTTTTAAAGTCTATTTTGTCTGAAATCAGTACTGCAACACCTGCTTTTTTGGTTTTCCATTTGCATGGAATATCCTTTTCCATCCTTTCACTCACAATCTATATGTGTCCTTCTCCCTAAAGTGGGTCTCTTGTATGCAGCATATTGAAGGTTCTTGCTTTAATATCCAGTCTGCCACTCTGTGTCTTTTGATTGGAGCATTTAGTCCATTAACATTTGCAGTAATTAATGATAGATGTGTGTTTATTGCCATTTTGAACTTATCTCTGCAGTTGATTTGGTATTTCCTCTTTGTTCCTTTCTTCTTCCTTTTGTGGTTTGGTAATTTTCTTTTGTTGTATCATGGATTTTATTTAGTTTTTGTGACTCCCTTGTAAGTTTTTGGCTTGTGGTTACCCTTTTCTGTAAGTCTATTAGCCCATTACTATATCTCTAACCGATCCTACTGAAAACAAAAAATTTAAAAAAGAAAGAAAAAAAATACTGTGTATTTTCTTGCTTCCCTCTCCCACTCTTAATAATTTCAATGTCTTCTTTTACAATTTCATGTTTATCTATTTGTAACTCATGAGTTATCACCTTTCCAGTTATGAGTTTCTCATTTCTGTAGCATCCTGCTGCTTTTCTATTTAGAGTAGACCTTTCAATATTTCTTTTAGCATGGGTTTAGTGTTGCTAAACTCTTGTAGTTTTTTCTTTTCTATGAAATTCTTTATGTCTCCTTCTATCCTAAAGGATAGCCTTGCTGGATAAAGTATCCTAGGCTGCATCTTTTTTTCATTCAGAACTTTGAATATATCTTGCCGCTCCCTTCTGGCCTGTAGTATTTGTGTATGGAAATCAGCTGAGAGCCTTATGGGGCTTCCGTTGTAACTCACTCTTTGCTTTTCTCTTGCTGCCTTTAGGATCATTTCTTTATCCTTGACTCTAGCCATCTTGATTTTGATATGTCTTGGTGTGGGTCTGTTTGGGTTCTTCCTGTTTGGGACCCTTTGAATTTCCTGTAATTGGATATCTGATTCCTTCTTTAAGTTTGGGAAGTTTTCAGTCATGATTTCTTCAAAAACCTTTTCAATCCCCTTTGATCTTTCTTCCCCTTCTGGGACCTCTATTATGCGAAGATTGACATGCTTTATATTATCCCATAGGTCCCTTATGTTGCTTTCATTTGTTTTTATTTGTTTATCTTGCAGTTGTTCTGACTGGGTGCTTTCTGTTGTCCTGTCTTCTAGGTCACTAATTCGTTCCTCTCCATTATGTAGTCTGCTTTGCACAGCCTTTAGATCCGTTCTCATCTCAGCCAGTGCATTTACCAATTCTACTTGGCTCTTCTTTATAGCTTCGATTTCATTTTTGACATTTTATATCTCTAAACACTATCTCTTTTAGTTCCTTCAGTACTTTGATCACTCCTTTTTTGAAATCTTGATCTAGTAGGCTATCAATGTCTATTTCATTGATTGTTCTTTCAGGGGATTTCTCTTGTTCTTTTAATTGGGAATGGTTTCTCTGCTTCTTCATCTTGCTTGTATCTCTCTGGCACTGTGGCTTATGGAGTATCAGTTATCTATTGTGGTCCTTAAAGGAGTTTATTTATTTATCTATCTAATGCCTATGTAGGAATAAAACTTTAAAAATAAAAAAAGGAGAGAGAGAGAAAGAGAATTTTAAAAGAAGGGAGAAAAAAAGGTTTGAAAACAGTGTATAGTCAATTATAGAAGAGCAATTTGAATCAGACTAGCATTCGAGTCGAGACATCTTTTTAAAAACTCTTAAAAAAAGGAAAAAAGATCAAAAAACAATATTTGAAACCTATTTATAATCAATAACAGGAGATCAAACCCAAAACAAGTGAAAATGTAATCAGGCGGATTTTTAAAAAAATAATAATATAACTAAGAGAAAAATTTAAAAGGAATTAATACCAAAAGCATATACAATTGTTTAGAAAGTAGAAATTAAAAAGGTAGTAAAAATATAACAGATAAAAAAGTTATGATAAAGAGAGAATTTTGAAAAACGGGAGAAAAAGGTTTGAAAACAGTGTAGAATGAATGATTGAAGAGTAAGTTGAAGCAGAATAGCAATCGGATTGAGACGTCTCTTAAAAAGCTTTAAAATAGGAGAAAAGAGGAAAAAATATATTTAAAACCTGTGTATAATGAATAACAGGAGATCAAAACCAAGAGAGATAAAAATGACATGATGTGGATTTTTAAAAATAATAGTAATATTTTAAAAGAAAAATTTAAAAGAGATTAAGACTGGGAGGATATTTAATTGTTTAAAAAGTAAATGTTGAAAAGGTAATAGAAAATACAACAGGTAAAACCAGGTTAAAAAAAAGGGGGGGAGGAGGTGTTCTGGAGACTGTGTACTCTTAATGAGAAGTCTTTCTATCTTTGCCCTGTTTCGCGAGCTCTGCTTGCTGTTTCTAGAGGCCCTCTGTTGGGGCCTTCCTCTGTGCTGTTCCCAGTGCCTGTTGGCAAGCAGATCGCGCCCCCTCCCAGCACAGCATTCCTGCCAGAAAGGCCGGGGGCCACCCGCCATCTCCAGGCACCCGTCGCTCCGCAGGCGGGCCCTGGGAAGGCTGCAGAACAACCCCGCCCCTGCTCCATGCCCAAACTCAGCTCCTTGTTTGTTCTGGCGGCGCGAACTTTGCGAGGCACCAGGGCGGAAGGATCTTATCTGACTTGGGCTGCAAACAAGTCACTGTCTGGCCTCTGAGGCTGCCGAGCCCCCCGGGCGCGGATTCACGTTTTGCCCTGGCCCCTACCTGGGTGCCAAGCGCTGGAGGATATGGCGGCTGCGCCTGAGCACCACCTCTCCTTGCCGAAAACCTTCCGTGGGTTTTCAGAGATGGGGGTATGTACCCTTCCTCCAGGACACATCAACTGTGCTGTTTTATGGAGGGCCCAGGTTGTTCTGCCCTGGGCACCCACTCATCCACGTTGCGCAGCCCCCTTCAGTCCCCCAGGGCTGCCTCAGTGCAGCCGACCCCGTCCTTCGCCTGGCTTGGGCAGCCTGTCCTGGCCCCCAGCTCCCGGCTCAGGTCTCAGGCTGGGTGTCACAGGGACCCTCTGTGCCCGTTTAACTTAGTTCTGTCAGTCAAGGACTGCTCCATATAGATCCCAGCCTCAGAGGCTCCCCCTCCAACCCGGTGGCCTCTCTGTTGGAGATGGGGGAGACCCAGAGAACGAGCGCCAGTCCTCCTTTGCTGCTCCCTCCCTGCGGGACCCGTCCCGCACTGTTTTGCCTTTTCGTCTTTCTTTTTTTCTTTTCTCCTACCAGAGTTTCGGCGTCTTTGTCTTTTGAAGAGGACAACGTTCTTTTGGAGTTCCGCAGGTGCTCTGGTTGGCTGAGTGAGTCCACGGATGTGAGTCTTGGTGTATCTGTGGGAGAGGGTGAGCTATGAGCATCCTAATACTCCGCCATCTTGGCCTCTTCCCCAAGAAAAATAAAATTCTTATATTACTTTCACTTATTTCTTCTTTGATGTTCTTCCTTTCTGTATATAGATTCAAGTTTCTAACCTAGTTATTTTCATTTTCTCTGAAGAACTTCATTTACATTTCTTCCAAGCAGGTCTATGGCAACGAATTTCTTCAATTTTTGTCCAAGAAAGTCTTTATTTCTCCTTCATTTTTGAGGGATAACTTCTCAGTGTACAGGATTCTAGGTTGGTTGTATTATTCTCTTAGCACTTTATATATTTTGCTCCACTCTCTTGTTGCTTGCATGGTTTCTGAGGAAAAGTTGAGTGTAATTCTTATCTTTGTTTCTTTATATGTAAGGTGTTTTCCCCCTCTGGCTTCTTTCAGGATTTTTCTCTTCATTTGCGATTTTCTGTACTTTTCAAATAATATGCCTATGTGTAGTTTTTGTTTTTTGGCATTTATCCTTCTTGATGTTCTCTGAGTTTCCTGGATCTATAATTTGGTGTCTGACATTAATTTGGGGAAATTCTGTCTTTGTTGTTTCAAATACTGCTTCTGTTCCTTCCTCTCTTCTTCTGGTATTCCCATTATGCACGTGTTATACCTTTTTAGTTGTCCCACAGTCCTTGAATATTCTGTTCTATTTTTTTTTTCAGTCTTTGTTCTTTTTGCTTTTCTGTTTTAGAGGTTCCTATTAAGATATCCTCAAGCACAGGTTTTAGAAGCACATGTAAAACTATGTTATAAAGATATAAGCACAGTGGTTTGCCCCACCTAGTTGGTCCTAAGTCCTTCTGATGCTAAGTCCTGCTAAGTCCCTGTAGGCATGTTAAACTTGGGACAAAAATTTGCCATATAATTTCCCCCCTGCCAAGATAGAAAGTTTTTTTAGAGCCCTTTTAGGGTACTGTCCTCATACAAGAAGGAGTAAGTGAGAAGATATTTTTAAAGCAACCCTGAAGTGGGATTCAAAGAAGGCATACTCACTGACTATCAGGAGAGATGTTTTAGCTCTGGCAGTCCTGGATAATAAGAATGATATATTATTTTCTCTTGCAAGATTTTCATATATAACAAGCATCTAGCTATGCATGACAGCCTTGTTTCTGGAAAAAAATTTGTACACGTCAGTTGACATTTTAGACGTTTAACCACATTTTAAATCTTTTTGATAAAAATATTTTTATAAGAATTTGTGGTAAACCATAATAAATAAACCATTTAATATGATAAACCAAAATAGGATGAAATGCTATTTTTCTACTTTATAATACATTTGTATCTGGATATATTTTTGTATGTTCGCAGCTTTTTCATCTGTCCATATAACTTATGTACAAGACATATCTTAGTTTATAAGAATGAAAACTCAAAATTATAGCAAACAAAATTATATAGTTTTTTTTTAAATAGGCAAATCTCCTTTTTTTTCTGTCAAATTATTTCATGATTTTCACAGCTTTTCTCCTTTAAGCTTCTGATGCCCCTTTGCCTGTGGCTTCAGGAGCGGTGTGTAGGGCCCCTGTTAAAATTAATGAGGCACCTCACTGTAGGCGGGTTGTGGGTGGCTGAGAGGATCTAGAAAATCTTTAAGTGGTGAACCTGAAGAGCCTCAAAGCTGTCTTTCACCACGACTGAGGTTGGATTTTTCTGACCACGTGAACTTCATATTTCTGGTTCTGCTAAGGCTGATGTGGCAGTGTGGAGTATGTTGCTAAATCAGCTTGAGCTTATCGAAGAGCTGTACAGTGTCCTACAGATAACTGGGAACTGATAAGCGCTTGATGTTGCTGCTGGTGAAGTAAACTTATTAGTGAAAATTTAGAACCTGAGACATATGCTAATAGGGATAACACCATGTTACTGAGGATGCTTTGGGCTTACAGGAAACAAACTGCTAGTCTTTTAAATAAGGAAGGATTTCTTTTCTCACATAATAAAAAACCTAGAGGTACGACAGTTTCAAGGTTGGCTAGTTCATTTGTTCAACAATGAAATCAAGGCCCCAGTTTCTGTTTTACTATTCTCAACATGTTGATCTTTTCCTAGGTTTATCCTCTCATGGTTGCAAGATGGCTGCTGATGCTCTAGGCATCATATCCTGACCTTGTTTCTTTGAGATATAGAAAAGGACAGTTTCTCAACTTGTCTTTTACCATAGAGGAAACTCTTCCTAGAAGATCTTTAGCAGGCTTCCTCTCACAAATCATTGGCCAGAATTTTGTTGCATGCTCATTCCAAACCAACTACTGATTTGAGAAATAAAATTGTTATGATTAGATTAGATTGAGGCTTACCCTCTAGGTTTTGAAAGGGGCATCTGAGCATGTGGCTATATGGAAGATGATAGAGATCAGGGTTCAATTAGCAAAGAACTGGGGCAAATATTTATAGTGTGGGCTACCAATACTGTCTGTTACATGTACTTTGTTCTTGAACAGCACACTTCCTATCTCATTTCATAAAATGGTTCTATGGCACTGGAAGAGAAAAGGTGATTTGTTTTATACCATACCATCACTTGAAACATGGTACTCTGCATAAAAAATGGAAGTCATATTTCTGCTTTTCTGTAACAGCAAAAAAAAAAAAAAAAAAAAAAAAAAAGAGAAGATCTTGAATTTTTCATCAAGATAGAAAACAAAAGCAAGGGAACACTGAAGATTCTTTTCATTGATTACTAAGCTGCCATTTTCATCCTCTTCACTCTTTCTTCCTTGCTAATGAAACTTGATTTCTTTTGGCAACACTGTACTGACTGCTGGGGCTATCCAAGCTTCTCATAGTAGTCTCATTGCCAGATACACACACTTCTAGCTTTCCTTGCTGTTAGTGGTAGGTCAATCAGTAGAAACCCTCTGGGGATGAGGCTTCTGAGAAAGCTTTCGTTTTCCTGTTAAAAGGGAAAAGTGTTAGAAGAGAGCTTACTGGGACCTCCTCTCCCCTCTTCATCCTACCATGAATGCAAATGTGATGTCAGATGCTAATGCAGCTCTCTTGACAACATGGGATAGCAATATGGGGAAAAAACATTCATGTTAGCAAATGGTAAAAGAGAAAGATAAAAAGATCTTGAGTCACAAGACCAAGCCTTGAACTACCTACTTTCAAAGGTCTGATTATGTGAGATGACTTAATGGCCTCATTGTTTAAATGACTGGAGTTGGATATTCCATTACTTGCAACTTAACACATATTAACTGGTATAAGAGCAATGAACAATATCTCATGTAGATACTGTGGCTATCCTGTCACCTCTCTTCCCTCAGCATTGTAGTTATACATTGACTCTGGGTCCAGAGAGCCTATATAACTTGTCCATAGCTATAAAGCTCTTCAACTCCATCTCACTCAGACTACCCCATCCTTATATACCCTCAACACTTTAGGATCTACTTGATTTTCTACTTCTTTTTTATACTTGTTCATGTTTTCTTTCCCAAATAGAGATGATTCATCTTTAGGACAGAGGCTGGGCGTCTTATTCTTCTGGTAGGCATTCCTATACTAGACATTGAGCAGGTTCTCAATGATGGGGAGTGTATGAATACCATGGCTTCTCTTCTTTGTCTCAGCCAGCAGGGAGGGAAGTAAGCAAATGACTTGTCTTAAGAAGGTACAAATTTTTAGAGACCACCTTCTTGGTCTCTAAGTTGGAAAACGAGATATGGAGTATCTTATGGAGATTTCTTTCATGTTACATCACTAGTCATTAGAAGTGGATGTTATTTGAATTTTGGTTACATATCAATATTTCCATTCTTTATGAACAACTTAGATACAGGGTTAGGTGGCATCCTTTAATGATTAGCTTGAAACAAAGTTTTAGGGAAGCACCCCCATGTATTTGAGTGATAGCTGGCAAATGTGGAATAAGGGAACTTCACAGCTTAAGGAAGATCTCCAATGGACATTGTACTTTTGGGGGTGGTTGGATTGCTACAACTGAAAAATTCCCTTGCATGTGTTTACCAGTTTCAGGGGATTTTGGTCATGATTCAGTGAAGTGGAACTTTCAGTTAAAACGAGAATCTCATGGCCTTTTTGCATCTTTGCTCATAGCCAGGGTAGCATCTTGGGTGTGTTAATGTCCATCATTTGCTTTACACATGTTCCTGTTTATGGCATGTGTCCTCACTGGACATCCTCAGCTCCGCATCCAGAGCCTCTGCTGCTGTTTCTTTGTCTCCAGGCACAAGTGCCTTTTGTGGCCACAAGATGTAACTCCAATACAGTGCTTTATACTGATGACTGTGGGTTTTCCTTAAGGTAACTGTGGGTGGCCCCTGCATTTATTTTCTTGCTTCCTTTTTGTTTCTGTAAATTCTGCCCTCCACTTTCCCCTGAAGCACATGCTGTTCATGTAATCTGAATGGTCATTTAGAGGAAAGATCAGAAGTTTGTTGTTTCATTACCAACATAAATCAAAACTTTGTGTTCGCACTGCGATCTGAGTGAGTCCAGGAATAGCTTTGGGATTGCTAAGTGTCTGGAGAGCACTGACAACACAGCCATGTTTTGAAGCTGGCTATAATAGTTTCTACAGCTGTTAACAGTTCGTAGAAGAATGGCAGCATTATATATTAGTGTTTAAAATGTGCATGACTTGCATTGCACAGAAGTCAGATTGGGATAGAATCAGATCTTTTTTTTTCTGAAACTTGGCCAGGAAAGTCTTCAATAACTAGAGAAATTCTTTTCACTGCTGAAATCAACATGAAGGACATTGTGTTATTATAATTGCTTATAGCTCATGAAAGTTGTCTTTGTATGAGTGGATGTACGGGCTGTACTGTTTTGTTTTTATTTATTCTGCATTCTTTATTCTAATGTCCTTTCCTTTTTCCTGACCAGAAAGATTGTTATTGAGCCCTTCACAAAGCTGAAATAATGCAGTGTGTTAAAAATATGTTAACAATTCAAAGAAGTTATAAAAATTTATAAGTTGGCTGAATGCTTAGGAAATTTATGCATATTTTAATATAAATAGGTAATGCAAATATTTGTTCTTTGCATTGAGAGGTGAGTCTGTGTTTTCCAAAAGGCCTTGCTATTTAAATTAGATTCAGTTGATTGTATTGAAATAAGGATAGTTTCCATTTTGAATGATGGCAAAGACGGTTGTTATCAAATACAAAAAGCTTAATAGGTTAGATGTGTTACTGCATCATGGGATTAAAAAATTTCCAGAAATAGTAGGAATTGCTTCATGACTAGAATTCCCATGACAGTAACTTAATAATTTTTTGAGATTTCCAAGTTGAGAGTGAATTTTTGCATACAAGAAGAACTATCTAGATCCCCTCTGTACGCTGTCAGTTTTACTGTCTCTTTAAATAGTTAATTAACAGACTTAATTCAAGGTGGGAGTGGAGGAGGTGTTTTGGAGGTATATACAAATAAAGGAAACAAAATTGAGTAAAAATCAGAAAAAAATCAAATTGTGAAGGGAGTGCCTTCTTTTGAGTTACAACATCAAGTTACACACATTTTTATTGACTGTGGATCAATGGTCTTTTCAGAAGGATTAAGATCTAAAATCTTAGATCTTCCTGATGTCGTATGCCAAGACTTATCCAACAGGAAGCCAGAGCTACCCAGGCAGTGCTACAGGAGAAAGCTCATCTAGTGGAGCAGATTTCCAGAGGTAAAGTTGAGATACTCCAGGGATCAAATCCCAGGCCCCAGCCACCCAGTGTTCTGTACACTGTGGCAGTGGATTGCTTCTTCACAGGACGTGTAGGCTCTTGGGTCAGCTTGATCTGACAAAGCCTCAGCATAGATCTTGAGAGGCTCCCTTTGAAAGTGCTAAGGAATTCTCATAACCTCTCTTTTGTTAGCTTCTCGTTTACCAGCGAATGGTTCAGCAATTACCCATCAGGGTGAGAGGGACAGAGAGAGACAATGGGAAAGAATGAAGGAAGACTTCTAGGGTGATGGGGGTGCCCCTCTCCCACCACCTCACAGTTTACTCAAGACAGGTGTTAGTCACCATCCCCTCACTTCTTCATCCTGGTGGCATGGGGTTGCAGGCATCCTCTCTGAGGCCAGTCTGCACTTTGCTATTGGCCCATGCCTCTTTTAGGCCTGTGGAAACTAAGGATACATCTGAAGGAGTTTCCCTTTCCTTGGGAAAAGTAACTTGCCCAGGAATTAAATTAACAGTATTTTCTAGGGAGACCAGCCATGGAAACTTTTAATTTTCACTTTTCTATACTAAGAAGCCCTACTTATTTGAGAAATAAGACCAACAGTTGACATTTTTGTTGACTACTTATGATGTGCTAAACATTGTATTGTCTTGTTTAAAAACAGAGATGCCAGTTGTTAGCATGATCAGCAGAGAGAAATGTAAAAATAGTTTGATAGAAGATGGTGCATAGGCCAGAGGTGAACTAGAAAAGAAATAGGAAACCTAGACTTGAATTCGGGTTTCTCCAGACACTGAGTATCCTTGGTATATGAACCCTCATTAAATCCTGGTTTTGTTGTAAGTACTAGCCTGGAATATATAATTCAGATTGATCAGTCAGGAAAATGGTTCTAGAGCAGTGGTTTTGTTTTTTATGTTCTCAGAGTCATGGAACTCTTAGAAGCTGAGAAGTACTAAGGGCTCTCTCTCATGGAAAACACATGCATTTATGTGCATGCAAATGTTGCATGTGATTTCTGGGGTTGGCAGCTTTCTCAGAGCCAATCTTCTCAGGTGGGTGGAATGTGGCATCAGCAAAGTCTGATAATAGTTAATACTTTTAGGTTCAGGCAGAGAGGATTGTTGACAGGAAGTTCATAGAGAGCCGAGCAGGGGTTTCCCAGCTATAGGAAGGGGAACAAGCAATGGATCATGTTTCATTGAGATGGGAGCTGGTGCTGGGAATGACTAGCTATAGGTATCAGAGCCTTGGCATGGGGACTGAGATTTAGGGGTGTAAATGCTCATCTGGAGACTCTTATTAGACTATGGAAAGGAGCCAAGAGAAGGAATCAGGAATCATAGAAGAGGAGAACAACTGAAACTGGGCTTGAGGGTGCTGGCTAGGTCACAAAGAAAACCCAGTAACCAAAACCCTGGGTTAGAGCTGACTTGGCTACGCTCAGGATTACTCAGCAAGATTTTCCTGTCCGTGAGATAGTTGGCTTCAGACCTTGGCAGGGGCTAAGCCCTTAGGCAGGGCAATGTGGCTTCTGTCTGGGAATCTGGTGGGAAGGAGGGAGCTGGACAAAGAATCTGCCTGGTTATTGCAACTCTGGTGCTATCCTTCCTCAAAGCTTTAGTACTTTGGCTAAAGGTGTGCATGAATTAACAATTTCAAACTTTCCTAACACGTTATTTTTGAGACCAGAGAATGTTCTTTACTTTTTGCACGTTTCTCATTTTGTAGATTTGTCCATTTATTTACAGTAACCTCTAACTTGCCATTCCTGTACCATCAACCAGTTCTGTTCTAGTCTCTGGAAGACTAACTGATCTTTATGACTTGACCTTCCTCAGCAAAATAAAAAGTTGGCAACATTTGTTAATCCATCAAATATTTTTTGAATTATACTATAGGTCTATAGAATCTAAATTTGGGGAACTATTGTGTTACAGTGTCCTTGATTGACTCGAGTAGGTGCTCAAGGAATATTTACAGTTATATTGAATGAATGATTAAATGAGACATGCATTGTATCATATAAAGCTAGGGATTGAAATGTCCACTACTTGTTTACCTCCCTTTGATATCTCTTGGAAGGTTAATGCTAAGACAGGCTGAGGTCCAAATATACATGGTAAATTAGTGAATTGGGCCACTCTTGACTAATCAACAGAGTAGACTGCTTAAATGGTGGCACTTTTTTGATGACATTTAGTATATTAAAATAGTGCTGTTGTCTTTGGTAAAGTAGTGATTGTTTTTAGCTAATAGTCAGTTGCTGGAATTTTGAAAAAGAACATGCATAAATGAAGAGACTATTTAGCTGATGGGTAAATAGGGACAGGAGAGACTCCAAGTTCTTCCTCATTCTGGTGGGCACTGTTTCATAGACTGAATCTGTGGTCTCAATCATGAATGTTTAACAACAATTAATTAAACTGCGTTAGGAGTTTAAGTAAGTACTAGCTGAAATTTAAGATGTGAAATTTGAAAAGAATACAATGAAGATTGGAGGAAATAAGTAATGGAATGTGAAGGAGAGTCATAATTCTAGCATGAAGGTCAGGCCAAATAGTGCAATAAGAGCTTTTCTGCTTGAATTCATGAGACTTTTTTTTCCTCAGATTAGATTAAAAGTATAAAAAGGAGGCTTTTCTCCCCTTTGATGGCTGTATTTAGCAGGATATTAGTTGCTCAAATTTACCGTTGGTCCAGGAGAAAGAAACACAATGTAACTTGAAGTCTAAACCAATGTAATTTAAAATATAATTGTATGTATACAGGAATGTCCATGGCAAGTTAGATGAATGTGGTTCTGAAGAAAGAATAGGAATCCAAGGATTGAAGACATTCTTGTTAGATAGGAAAGAATCAATAAGTAGACAAATTTCCTCATTAAAAACAGAACTCCACATTTCTGAGATAAACGATACTTTAAGTGACTGAAAAAAGTATGGCCCTCCTCATAGAGGTTCATAATGCTTCTAAGTGGCTAAGGGGAGTTTGTGTGTGTGTGTGTAACAGAATACAGAGTAGTCAGAGAAAAGAAAATCATGAGAGACAGAGGACGGAGATCATTTGAGTAGGAGCAGTCATACCTGACTCATCTCCGCTTCCCCATTAGCACCTTAACTCCTCACCACCTCTCAGCTTGACCAAAGTCTAGACTATCTGTAAGGTTCAAGAGATTATTATACACTTTGGGATTCTAATATAGTGTAGTGGTTTCTTTTTTCTTTTTAAAAATTTATCTGTCTTTATCTTGTGATCATTTACAGAGTAAATGTGGCAGATTATATTTTCTATAAATGACTGAGTAAAGTTCTCCCACTCGACACAATCTTACTATACAGTGACCTTGAGTTTTCTCCTGTCAAGAGGTAGGATCTATGTTCTCCTTAGGCTGGCTTGTGATTATGGTGGAATTGACACCATATGACTTCTGAGGCTAGGTCATAAAAGGCCACACAGCTTCCTCTTAGTTTCTTGGGACTTTGGCCTTTGGACCTGTAAACCCCTGTGATGGGAGTCAGGGGTCTCCATTCTGTGAGGAAGCCCAGACCATACTTGTAGGCCTTCTGGGTGAAAGCTAACATCAACCACCAGAAATGTGAGTAAAAAATGCCCCAGATGATCCTTGGCTACAGAAGTTGAATCATCACAAGCCTTCAGGTCCCTTCCTACTGAGGTCCCAGCTGTCACAGATTAGAGCAAATCGCTCCCACTGTGTCCTTCCCAAATTCCTAGCACACAGAATCAGTGAGCATAATAAAATGGTTATTTTATGCCACTAGGTTTGGGATAATTTGTTATGCTATAGTAGTGACTAGAACTGTAAGCAGTGATGGCCTTTTCTAGTTTGTCTTTGTTCAGCAGAATTGGTGTTGCAGAGAGGGGAGGGTGGAAGTTGTCATTGTTTAGAAGGCCCTGTTAGGTGATTTATATATATTATCTCATTTGATCCTCCTAACAACATTATGAGATTAATATTATCAACCATGCTATATGAACTAAGGCTCAGAGAGGTTAAGTTATTTCCCTAAGGCCACACAGCTAGAAAGCAAACCCAGTCTTTCTGGCTCTATAGTTTAAAGGATTTCCTCTACTAGGTGAGGTCTCCCTAGACTGGGTGAGAGTCTCACAGTATCATATGAACAGTGAATTCTGCTACCTAGCTTGCCTCTCCATCAGATGGCAGACTTGCTAAGCACCTGGGCTGGGAGCTGTGAGGGGGATGAAAAGAGAGACATAGCCCCTGCCTTTGCAGCAGTGATAAACATTTTGATGGCTAGACACCTCTAAGTGCCATAGAAAGATAAAAGCAATGCAAGGCAGTGTCTGATCCAGTACTGTGGACCTTCACAGAGGGGAGAGGTTACTTTGGAGTCTTGGGGAAGTAGGTAGCCTCACAGTGATCTCTTTTCTAACTGGTGAAAGTAAGGAGGACCATCTCTCCTAGTTCTTCCAAATTGTCTTGGTTCATGCCTGTTGTCCCAGGGAATTGTTAATAGAATCTCATTTTGGACCAATAAATTACATGGTTGCCTTAGGGTGGTACTTTCAAATTGAATTTTTTCAAGGGAATAGAGTGAAACACTATTGAGTAACCATGTGAAATGGCATGAAGGCAGTGACTAACGGCCCACAATGAGTAGTAGAGTGTGGTAATTCAATGAAAAACTTGTCCATTTACTGTAGAGCAAAAAAAAAAAGTCAAATAGTGATTTTTTTTCAACATAAACGAATTGGGCATCAATGATGTGTCACAATTTAAAATCTGAATTGACAAAAACAAATAAAACCTCTCCAACAAACAAAGCAAACCACAATTGAATTGGTCATCTAAATTGACCTCATTGGTTTGTGTCTGGCCAAATGACAGGATCAGTCCATATCTCTCTTGAGGAAAGTGAAGTAAATGAATCTAGTACAAGGAGTAGGCTATATTTCTCAAAGTGTGGTCCACAAACCATGGGCATCAGACTTGCCTGGGGGTGGTAGTGGAGATTTAAAGTGTAGATTCTGGGTCTCCGCCCCACATCTCAAAATTGTTCTCAGAGGATGGGCCCAGGATTTGGCATATTTAGCAAGTTCCCCAGGTAATTCTGCTGCACCCTAAAATTTGAGGACATCTGGGAATACAGACACAGAATAAAGGAAACACCAAGGCCCTAGAGAAAGTTCATTATTTGGGAATTGTTGTTGGTTTGCTACTTAAAGTCACAAATACGTTTAGAACTTGGACCAGTGGACTGACCCCAGGGGCAGTGTTAACCTCCATCAGCACTGTGGAAAGAAGATGAAGTTAGTCTTAATTCCAAACTGCTTCCCTGTGTTATAAGACCACCCATGAGGATGAAAAAAAGCTTGCATCATTTTATTGTAAGAAAAAGGAATATGTTTAAACATCAGTCTTTTTCTCATTACTGCTTCTGTCATTGGGATTAATTTCATAGTGGATTTGATAAGTGTTCTCTAATAATATTTAGGAACTGCAGAAAAAGAGGGGCTGTGTTGATCAGAGTTTGGCTCATTCTGGCCAGTTCTAACAAAGTTGGGCAGAATGGAGAGTGGAATAGCTGATATCCTGCAAATTCTAGCTGGTGATGATTGAATAGCTCACTTTCCCTGGATATTTGTGAAACAACCTGGATTTTAGAGCTGAAATAGATTTTTGAGTTAATCAAACACAACCTGCTTATTGTATAGGTAGATAAACTGAGGCCCAGAGAAAGGAAATGGCTGGAATAAATTCTGGCTCTGTGGCTTCCTGTCTGTGTATTTATTCTTGGACAAGGCACTTACTCCTCACTTGTCATCTGTGAAATGCAGGATAACAATGTCTACTTTTTGTAGTTTTGGAGAAGAGTAAATGAAAGGAGAGCATGCACATGAAGTGCTGAGCACAGCATTTGGCACCAGTGTTAGCACTCCTTGCCGAGTGCTGTTTACTGTTACTGGCTAAAGTCACAGACCTAGCTAATCACAGAGCTAGTTAATGACAGAGCCAGGCCCAGACTTGGACTCTCTGCATTTTTGGTGATATCTCTGGAGTTCCAGAGATCAGTCAAATGAGTTACCTGTGTGTCTCCATATTATCAAATGCTATTTTAAGATCTTCTTTCAAAAGGGCCCTGGGACAATGAGCTCTGGCTGGCTGCCTCCAGCCGCACAGTCTGTTCTCAGGGGCGTGTGGCCTCTGTGCTCTGGCTGGCCCTCTGTCTGTGCCCCATAGGGCCCTGCGCTGCTGGCCTCCTCACTGCTCCTAAACTCTGTGGTGATGTTAATGGGGAACTGAGGCTGAAGATGCCTGAGCCATTTTGTAGGGAGTATTCCCCAGTAGTAAGATAACCAGGAGGCCTGAGAAGTGTCTTTAGAAGTGGGCTCTAAAGACAGGCTGCCTGGTTCTACCAGCCTGTGGACTTGGATAAGTTACTTGCCTCTAAAAAATCCTCAGTTTCCTCATTTGTAAAATCTGTAGCAAGAATGCCTACTTTACAGGGTTGCTGTAAGGGTCAATGATGAAATTCACACTAAGCAAATAGGCTGGCCCATAGTCTACAATGGTGGCTTATTGCTAACTTTTAATGATGCTTCATGAATTTAGAGGAGAATTAGGATATACAGAATTTCTCAATGGAAGGGACAAAAATCAGAACCGAGAATTATAATGAGTAATGCAATGGTATTCAGTATCATAGAAAGGTAAGGCGGAAATTGAACCATTGGGCCATTGATGGGGTGAGTCAAAGAAATTGGCGGTAGCTCTGCAAAGGAAAAATTAGTAGTACTTTCCACATTTTCGTACTGTCTGAGGTCCTTTCCTTCCCCCACATATCCACATCTCCCACAGAGTTTATTATGACCATTTAAGAAATTGATGTAAAAAATAAATATGCCAGAAGTTTCTATTCATATTTATAAGCCTTCAGTGTAGGAACTCTGAAAAAAGTTTTAATTAACAATAACATATATCAATGGAGTGTATTAACATTGGCACTTTTCAATTATATAGAAATCTGCTGGCCACAGTATAGTAGGGTAGTGAAATGAACTACTGACTACTAACTCTCTTTAAAAGAATTACTGCTACAAGTTAATGAATGTGGGTAATGACTGGCATAAACCTCTTGCTGTATAATACTTCTGCTGCGGTGGATATTTACTGCATTAGTCAGCATAGGCCAGGTAATGCTGAGTAAACAAACACCTCCAAAACTCAGTGGCTTAAACAACAAGATTTATTTCTCCCTTATGAGACATGCCCATGTCAGTTTGTCTGGGGCCTTGCTCCAGATTGGCCTTCCTGGGGACCCAGGCTGATGGAGCAGCCACCCCGGGACATGTTGCCAGTTATCGTGGCCCAGGGAAAGAGAATAGTGGACTGAACTCAGGCTCTTAAAGCTTCCACCTGGAAGTGGCACACATTACTTCATCCCAAATGTCATTGGCAGAAGCACAGACACACTCACTCAACTGTAAGGAAACAGAAAAGTCCAGTCCTCCTCTCTGTCTGGCTGGAGAACAGAAATGTTGGGTGAACTGCACTAACACTCCTACATTTACATACATCATATTAGCCATAAACTTCTTGGAGGTAAAGCTAATGATCATTCTTCTTTGTCTTTCTACCAACACCAGCCTACAGTAGAAGGGTGATAAATGTTAGGTAGACTGTATTGCTTAGCAAGTGATGGGAACAAAATGGGAAAGAAGGCCAGAAAACTTGGTATTCTTTGCCCCATCCCATTTGGCACATTTCCCCTTCCCTTCCTGTTTCTGGAGTTGATTATCTGGATGATCCTGGACCATCATTTAGCCACTCTAAACCTTAGTTCCTGCAGCTGGAAAATGGAGGTATTATTATTCCCTTGTAAAGATTGAGTTGGATGGCATATGGGAAAACCACTGGTCAATAAAGTCTAATGGCTCTGGTTGTTTCCCAGTGCCCTCTCGGGGGCTCTTGGGTGTCCATCACTGTCTGCTGAGCTGCCCCACTGAGGCCTGTTGTCCTCAGGCAAGGCCTTACCATGCACTCAGTCTCCTCTGAGCTTTCCCCCACTTTTCTGGCAAGTGAAATGTATTTTCTTTCTAAGGCACTTCTAAGGTGCCTTAGAGATCATCTAGCCTGATGGTTTTTGAACTTTTTTTTTCAACTGAAACATAATTCAGAACCTACCTATAAACATTAAAGGGGTCTGCTCCAATTGAGAAAAGGTGGGCAGCACCTCCATGCTCAGCTTTCTCCAACCTAAAAGCCCTAGAGCACATGCCAAGAATTTCACTGATTCTAGACCAACCCTCTAGTCTTACAGAGGAGAAGCTGAGGCCCAGAGAGAGGAGAGGACCGAGGATCTTACAGGTAGGCAGGATGGCTTGGAGCCCCCATCACATGTGCTGATCATCTGTCTACTCTGACAAACCTACCTGGCAGAAGAAGGTGGCCAGAGAAGAATGGGGTTATTTTTCATGACTAATGGAATATGCTTATCTAAGGGCAAAAGTAAGTGTGTGTGTGTTTTTCTTCTGAGGCCCTGGGTGACTCTAGCCAGAGGTAATAAGGTACAAAACCTTGGAGTCAGGGGTATAGCTCAGTGATAAGAGCACATGCTTAGCATGTACGAGGGCATGAGGTCCTGAGCTCAATCCCCAGTACCTCCATTAACCAAAAACAACAACAACAACAAATCCAAAAAAACAACTTACCTCTAAGTTACTGGTTTGAATGTAGTATAGGCTGTTAGTTACTCAAGGTCATTATTGTGTAATGGGTTATCAGAGGCCTGTGTGAAATGTGTGGGATTTTTATGAGCTTGTTTTTATTATAGTAGAATGTTTAAAGGCCCCTTATGTACAAAGTGCTTTGAAAACTCTAATGGGGCCCCATAATCACCAGTGTAATTATGAAGGTCAAATTGTGCTGAACAAACTTGAGAGCTATTTTTGACCAAATTAGTGGATGAACAGAACAGAATATTAAACATACACACAAAAAAAACTTTTTTTTTTTTTTTTGGTCACGCCTTTCAGCTCTTCTGAGTACAACAGAATCTCTCTCAGAACCAGTGAAAATTGCTGTTCTGATGCATTTTCCCACTTTGTGTAAACCTAAGGAGGTTTTATTTCCCTAGGATTAAGATATAGAATGGAAAAACTGTATATTAGGTTTCAGAGTAGAGTTGGTTATAGTGAGCATTCAGATATATTTATACATGGAAGCTGCTTCACTTTGTTTTTATGCCTGTCCCCCATTGCCCCAGAGTCAACATATGCCCCCTCAAGCAGGCCGCCCTCACCGGATGTCCTTCTATAGAGATGCCTGCTGCTTTCACTTGCCATCCTCAATTTTCCATCTTACTCTAGGAAACTGCAAGGTTAGAAAAACAATGGACTATTTCCTTCCTCTTTCTTTAAACTAAGAGGCTGAAAAGAGGACTTCATGATCATTACTCACAAGCCAGACTTAAGGATAAAGGTCATTATGTACAGTTCAAATGTAACAAAAGTTAAAATCCACAGGTCTCAGTGGGTCCCTAGCCTAGCTGGGGTCAAAATGGTGTTTGTTCTCTCATTAGGATCCTGATCTTAACCTCAGTCTTTCCTCAAGCTTTGAATTTCAGGCTGACATTTGGAATCTGAGCTTGCTAAAAAGAACTCAAGATTATGGACATGGGGAGGGGGAAGAAGTGACACAAAGAAACCTTAAGTTGAGTAAAGTCTTCCCTTCTAGGGCCTTCACCGCCAGAAGACCTGGAATTATCATTGTTATTATTTGTTGTGGCAGGTACCTTTCTTAGAACCACAGATTTAAGAATGCTCTCCATTAAGCAGTTAAGATGTTTTTTCCTGATATTTTATATTTCCTCTCTGTAATATCCTTTTGCTATGGACTGTTTTCTCGTGGCTAGACAATTTGTGGCCAGGAGACCCTCATCTGACAAGTGATGTAGACACCTCAGTATGGCCATGCTTCCTCCTCATGCTGAAAGGGAGAAGGAAACCACCTTTCTAGCACTTCACACTGGGCTCCATAGCTATTTATGCTAAAAAGCAGCTGTCGTTCTTTTCACAAGCTGGACCTTTTTGTCTCACAGAGCAGCCAGAAGTCACAAAGCAGCAGCAGTGTGACCTTGGTGGCAAGAAGTGAGGGTGCAGTGAGATACAGTAACACACTAAGTGCCCACAACCTGCTCAGTCAACAGGAAGGGCCATAGGAAGACTTTCAGGGGGCCCTTTCCTCCATAAAAATGAAATAGATAAATAATTATATTTCACGGCTATGTTAGTTTAAAGGCAAATATAGTAATGCTATATATCACAATATTTCCTTTGACCTGAAAGTTCACTTTTTTCTTCTCATGTTAAAGGAAACTGAAAGATTTTTGCAAAACTCTAAAAGCTTTGTGGGGTGTAGGCACTGTGCCTGCTGTACCTAATGGATAAATCAGCCCTGCCAACAGGAAGCAATTTCTTCCTTGGTATAATTTGAAGAAACTGAATATTTATGAATTAGGGCAGTTCCATTACTTTGAAACAATGCAGATTATAAATGGGTTTGGTTCATAAGATAGAGGAGATGAACTAAATGTGTATTCAAATCTACAAATCAGATTCTCACAATTAGCAATAGGCTTATATACAAGACCTTTGATGTTCCAAGTAAATTTTGAAACTTTGGTTTGGGGACAAAAGCTAGAAGTATTATAAATACTAAATATAAATACAGTGGTACAGCCTTGGGTCAGGATCCTGGTTCTGCACCCACAAACTTGGACAAGCTACTTTAACTCCTTGAGCAAGTTACTTTATTCTTCTGTGCCTTGGCTTCCATCTCTATAAATGAGACATAATCATTAGGTTACTGAGAGGATGAAATGAAGTTCTGTTTGTAAGCACTTAGTGTAATGTCTGGGATATTGTAACTTTTCAATATGTGTTAGTTATTGTAATTACTATTATTGTCATATCATAAAGTGTTGTTACCCTGTTCGTCAGATAGAGAAACTCAGACTTCTCTATTATTTTGCTGGACAGTCATTTTGCTAAACTCAGACAGATAATAAGTAGTTAAAAAGGAGGATTTATCCAAGGTTAGAATTAATCAATTGTGAAGAGAAGAGTGAGAAGTAACATGGAAGATTCAAAGATAATTAAAACACAGATCTGGGCCTTAAGAAGAGCATTTCATTATTAGGGGAACAAGACACATTCAGAAAGGGTCAGAGACAATCAAAAAGGCAGTGGGCAAGCTCGGTGGGCAGCTGAGAAGGGACACTAGCAGAATAATGAGGAAGATGTCCCAGACAATTAAAACCCCACTGAGTAGGTGAGGATTCCTCCTGGACATTCCCAGGAAGAGAAATTGCTTCAGTAGTTTCTTTACTCAGCATACCCACCACATCCTATCTAGAATTGCCAGATTTCAGTTTGGAAAAATGTCATATTTCAAGGGGATAGGGAGCAAAGGGGCTGTGGTGCTGCCCCTACCACACTGGCAGAGTAGACCTAGATAAGCCTAGAACTCTTAGGCATTTGACTGAAAGCAGAACAGGGAAAGCAGCAAAAACAACACAAAGGGCATTTGGTCTTTCTAACAGTACCAGCAATTACATTAATGTTACTTTGTATAGTGTTTTTAAATTTTAAAGATTTTTGCCTTTTTATTTTTCACCATTAAAATTATGTATTTAACAAGGATTGCAACTACTGTTTTTATATAAGGATGAGGAAACTGAACTTGATTGATTGAATTTGCCTCATATCATTCAGCTAAATTTGGGGCCTTGAGGAGTGGAACTTGGGTTTACTAATGCTCTGCCTTTGTTGAATTACCACAAAATCTTCGTGTTGATCCTAATAATTATGAGAAAATTTATTGAGCCCCTACTCTTTCTTTGGTACATATGCTGTTTCTCACAGCTACCTTGTAAGGTGAGACTTCTCAATTCCATTTATAGTTGAGGAAATTCAGTCTTGTCCAGGTCAAGTGATTTATTCTATTAAGTTGGTCCTATTTCTGGTAAATTTGAGATCTTACTCTGGGTTTTTCTGAGTTTTTTTCTCCATGCTTCTTCCTCATTAGTTACTGGGATTTGAGTGGATCTGATTTTACTTTAAATTTTAATGAATATTGGCCCATGTGATAAATAAGTAAATATTATTCTGTAATAGTATCCAGTTACTTCAGAAGGTTGTCTTTGAAAATAATTCTTGATGTTGTTTATACAAATGAACTGAAGTGTAGGTTTTTTAGAAATTAGGATAAGGCATAGGGAAAACGGTATCAATCCCACCCTTTTACTTGATCACAGTGAGATTATATATGTGTTCTGGAGGACTTGGATCTGAAGGTCTGTGCTAGACAGTGTCAACTTTTGCTTTCATTTTGTCAAGTGGGGTGAGATGAGCTTTCAGGGTGAGCCCAAGTTGGGGAACCATCACTGCTCATAAGTTGCCTGACCAGAATGTCCTCTGCTTGGGATCTTATGAAACACCAACATCATATGAAACTCTCTGCCATACATCTTATGCAGCTTCCATTGTGGATAGTGTTAAAGCTGATGTTCACTTCCCTTCAGAGCAAGAGCATATTGTAAACGGTGGGAGACCAATTGTGACTTGCTGTTTTATGCCTGGACCTCAACATTGTCCCCCAATTTAAAGGATTCCTTATTTGCAGTGGCTTGCCTGTATGTTAAAATAGCTCCTGCTTCCTGCCTCAGTGATTTTTCATATTGCCTTTATAAGCCTGAATTGCATTGAAGATCATGGGTTTGATAAACAAATAAAACATAATAATTTTGAGAAGTAAAAATTTTAATTAATATCCCAAGTCAAATTCAGATTTTTAAAAGAACTCTACAATAACTCTCATTAACTGCATGGAAGCATTGGGTTGAGAATGCTGCTGACTATTTATTACTGTTTTGTATTAACTAATTGGAAAACACCTAAATTATAACTAGTCACCCCCGCAGTTCAGGGTTGATTAAACAGCCCATGACACTTTTTCCCTCATAGGCTGTCTTAGGAGTGATAACTTACCCATTGGATTGAGTTAATTATTCCTCATTCTTTCTAGTGTTCCTCTCTGCAAATGTCCTAAAAGTATACTACCATCCTGTACCAGTTTTTCCTTATGTTTCACAATGGATACATCTAAACTAGGAAAGTTTAAGAGCAAGTGTTAGGTTTGGTTTGGTTATTTCAAAGGAATAGATAAGTCATCATGCTACAACATGAGAGAGGAAATGACAGTTTTTATCTTTTATTCAGGTACCCTATATTTACATGAGACCACAAAAAGTTCCTGACAGGATGTTATTGATTGCATTTACCCAATTGGGGCTTGAGATGAGTCTTCCTGCCACATCACAGGGCATGCTCTTCTTTTCATTTTTATTTGAGAATGAAATCCCAGATCTTCTGGACTCTCCCATGAAATTGTAAATTTTTAGAATAGAGATTTCAGGCCCCTTGGCATTAATCATTCATCTAATTCAGTTCCCTTCTCTCTGTGCCAATCAGTAACACTATCTTCTCTTGTTGAATACTTTGAGTAACATAATTGCTCCAAGGAACTAAGTGAAGATCAAACATTTATTGTAGTAACTCAGGTGTATTGAGTACCAGGTCCTCTTATAAATGTCTTATATGTAGTAGCTCATTTAATCCTCATGACAACTTTATGAGGGAGGGACTCTTCATTTTATAGGTGAGGATCCTGAGACACACTGATTTGTGATTTACCTAAGGCACAGTTTGGTTTGTTTCCTTCCTTCCTTCCTTCCTTTCTTCCTCCCTTTCTTCCTTCTGTTCTCCTTTCTTCTTTTCCCTCCACTCCTCTTTCTTCCCCTTCTTTCCTTTCCCTACCCCTTCCTTTCCTTTCTCATCCTTCTTTCCTTCCTTCCTCTCTCCCTCTTTCCTTCCATCCGTCCATGCAAGTGAAAAATGTGAATTGAGCACTTAGTATGTGCTTCATAGTATTAGGGGCACTAGAGATGGCAGTGAACACAGCAGATAAATTCCTGTGCTCATGGAGCTTAGCCACTATCCCAGTACTACCCCAAATTACACATCTCCCCCCAGGAGCTTTCCTAGATTAATTCCAGCCAACTTATGACCCACCTGGATAAACTCAACCCATCTTCCATTTCAATCCACTTAACTAATTAAAAAATTCAAAGGGTCATTTTTTAGATGTGGTGAATGTCTCAAAACCTTAATGTGCCAATAGGCAATGTCTGTCTTTATTATGTACCTATTATGCCTACCTTTATTAGGCACTTTTATTTGCATGATCTTGGCTCCTATGAGTGGTCACAAAATTTAGTGTAACTGTTGGACTGTTTATGTTGCAATGAAAGAGAGATACCTGGGACATCATTGGACTTACTTTGAGAAGAGATTTAATTTTATTTTACCTAATGAAAGCATTAAAAAGTTTAGTTTTCAACAAATGTGGTCATGAAGCTGATTTGGGATTTCCTGAATCACATTTGCAATTTAGGAGTAGAGCATTGACCATTCTAGCTTTGGTCATTAGTCTGAGCTTTATTAAAACATTAAACTCTAGGGAAAATTTCTAGATATTTTAATTACAATTAGTTAAGCTCCCTCTTTCCTCTCCAACTTTCTCACTTCTCATGTTACACTTTCCCTCAAGTTAAGTGATATAGGGGAAACCATGATTTTTATATATTTAAAAAATCTTACTTAGAAAAGTACAATGGGGAATACACTTAGTGTGGGTTTACTGGGATATACTTAATATAGTTTTCAATCACTTCCATATTATAGCTAGTTTCCTAGAATACACACATCTTCCAGGAAAATTTCTATTGCCCATTGTGCCAACTCACCTGACATTATGACACAGAGATTCAGGGCAGAAATTCTATCTTAATATTAATGTCTGATGGTCCCCAGCCTTGGAAGCATGTGGATTGAATACGAGAAACAAGTTTGAAATATACAGAGTTGAAAGCCAGACTGGATAATTCGTTTAAACTTTACACTCATATATAGCAGAAATTTGATAGAGATTTTTGCAAAGTTGACAATAATCCTAAATATGCACATGACACTACAATCAATAATAAGAACAAATTTTGACCAACTGTGTTAAAAGAAAGACATTTATCTTTCTGTTCTCTGTATTAAAAAAAATAGAAAGTCATTGCCATGGGAAGGGGGTGGTAAGAGTATGCAGCCAAAGAATGTAAATATTATATGGGTGTGTCAGGCAGCCAATAAAAAAATCTTATACTATCTTTTTTGGATTTTTTGATGTTTATGGTTTTTGTCAGCTTTAAAAATTTTCAATTTGGTTGTAATTTATTTTCCAGTTCTCAGTAAATACTTACTTTTGTACTTAATTTTGTTTGGAACTTATGTTCTTTGAGAGGACCCTTCCCCCATTTATATAATTTTCTGTCCTTTTAAAGCCTGAATTCGCCCTATCCAAGAATTATTTGACATAATGTAAAGTAAAATGTGTGTGTGTGTAAAACTCACCAATCCCGGACCTTTCCTGTACCAATTAGTCATTAAGATTTTTCACTGTCAAATTTAAGAGGACGTTAAGAATCAAAGATAGTTTCCCCATCTTCTCTTTATCATTTAAAAAATTTGGTGTCACTGTAGCCTAGGCATTACAATATGATATTTTCTTTGGTCTTTGTTTTAGTCAGGATAAATCACCAGTGCTCTAACAAAGGGCCCCTAAAGGTCAATGGCTTTCACATTAAAGATTTGTTTTTCGTTCATGTCACAGGCCGTTGCTGCTCTTTGCAACCATTCACTGACCCTCACTTCTTCCACCATTTCCTTTGTATCTGAGTATATGATGGGATAAGAAAAAGAACATGGCATATTGTGAGAGTGATCATAAGAGACCAGGCCTAAAGGTGGTATGCGTCACCTATGCCCACAGTCCATTTGCCGTAACTCAGTCATGTTGCTTCACCTAAAGAGGCTGAGAAATTTCTAATATGTCTCCTTTTCTAAAGGAAGAGGAGAAACATGCATATAGATGAGTGGTAGTATTCTTGGCCATAAGCTTCAATAGGTAACTTTGTAGATGGGAATGGTCTCTCAGGAGAATTGCCACAGCTCCCAAATCTATGTGCATTTAATTGGGGATACTACTGTGCTTTGGTGAGAGGAGTGTGGGATTTGAAATCAGAATAGCTTGGTTTGTGTTTGTTACAGCTTATCATGTATTACCTCTGTGACCTTGTATGAGACACACTCTTCATGAGCATCAGTTTCATCAGGTATAGGGATGATAATAGTATTGGTCTCACAGCATAGGTTGTTTACAGGGTCAAATGAGACCAAAGGAAGTGTTTATTGTATCCTCTGAGGTGCTGTACAAAAATAAGTGCCCCACCTTTCCTCCTTCTCCTCTTTAACCCATTTTCCACTTTTAGTGCCAGGATGATATGTTGCATCTACCTGGCTGTTAGGGAAAGATGCAAATACCTACATTACTGGGAGACTAAACATTGCTTTGAGTCTTCCCTCAGATCCTGAATATTTATATGTTAAAATATGTATTTTACTTCCTGGATTTGGGGGGAAAAACCCAGAATGGAATATATTCCTTTAAAACCAGTGTCAAAGACAAAGAAGTGAATTGTCAACATCCCGAAGTGTTAACTTATGCCATCAGCCCCTAAAATTCGGTGTGAAAAATCTTAACTGTCCTTAAAGTAACCTCCTTTCTTCTATAGAAGGAAGGTTTTTAGAACAGGGTGACACATATGTGAGGAATGTGGGCTCTTGAAATATTTCCTTTGGGAGAAAGAAAACAAAGACAGTAGAGGATAGATGTACCATCTTGAGTTTTCCTTGAGTTGAGGTCATTGAACGAGTAGTATATTAAATGGAATAGAATTTTCTTAATGAAGATATTTTGTATTTTAAATGTCTTTGTCACAAGTTCTTGATTAACTATTAATATGTACATCTTAATTACAAGAAGAGGCCTCTGAGTCTCTATTTTGGATATTGAGAGAAACTCTCCCAAAATGTGTGCAAAGGATAAAGTTTGGAGAAGATACCAAAGAGTTTTTGTGTGTATGTTTCCTTTTTCACAATTTCCTTCTTTGCAGCCGTTTACCCGTTGTATCAGTGGAATTTATTACTTTAGGAGAAAGCTAAAATCAGAAAATCAATTGAGTTTCTGAATTTATTGTTTAAATTCCTCAGAGAGGCAATACTCTTCAAAGCTGAGACTTACTGCAAAAGCCTGAGCTTCAAAAGCTTAAGAGTCTGGAAGCTGCAGTGCATAGAGTTTATGCCAAACCACAGACTGAGAAGAAATAGATCATGAATGTTTTCCTCCCCAAGGGAGATCAGGTTTGAGCAGCAGACACCCAGGAGAAGAAAATAGAGATTAGAGGCTGATAAATACCTGGAGAAAGTGCTTAGTGCCCTGCTCGCCTCCTACTGAACCTTTGGAAAACCTAAGGATAGGATAGGATAGGTTGGGATGGATTTGGGGCCATGTACCTTGCTTCCTAATGAAGCTCAAGAGAAAGAAAGCTATTCTTGTAGGTAAGTTTCCCATTCTAGCATGGCTCTACAGCAGCAAAGTATAAAAGGCAGCAAGAAAATCTAAGAAGAGAAATTCTAAAGCAGCACCCCAAAATGCCTGCAACCCCAGGAACTGCCAGACAGTCATAAATGTTCATCCCCCTGAGATAGTAAGAGTGTGTACATTTGTACACACTTGTATGTTTCTTATTTTTAATGTATAAAATTTATAACTGCTGCAAATGTGAGTCATTACAGTCTTAATTTTCCTTTCTCATATTTAGATGTCAAATGATCTGAAAGTCTCTGGAGTCTTCTGTGTGGCCTTTGAGGACTCATCAACTTGAGAACAGAGCAGGATGCAGGTGTTTCAACCATGGATGCCATAGTGGTAGGTCCCAGGTGTCAAAGAACAGGCTGCATTGGAAGTCATTGTGGATGGATGCTCATGGGCAGGGTTGACATCACCTGGTACTCACCAGCAAGGCCCTATCATTTGTGTCAGTTGGTATCTGTTCTGATTGGTTGGTACCTGTACCTATTGCTTGTTAAATATTTTGAGTATCACACCTATTGATGACCTCAGACTGATGGCGGAAAGTTTCAAAAGTCCCCTCCCCTAACTTAGATCACTCCACAGGGATAAGGAGAAAAGAAAGGGCAGGGAGCATCCTGAGATGACTGATGATTCCCGCCCAGGGACTCTAGAATAAACCAGTAACTAAGTTTATCTTGATTGTTAAGCTTAAGTTTTCCACTATCAGTGATTTAAGTTCATTTACAGTGAATAGAAGAGAGCTTGTTTTTTTTTAACCATGTAAAATTCATAACTGCTACAAATGTGAATCACTGCATTTTAGCTTTCACTTCTCATATCTAGATGTCAAATGTGCCTCCAAAGCCTCTAAAGCCGTCAGACATTAGCTTGGGGAGATCTAAGGGGAAACTGTCCTTTTGCAGTTTTAGGCAGTGGAAAGAAGGACTCAGTGGTTGTGTTTCCACAGTGAAGTTGGACTTACAAGCTGGCATAGTGGAGCTTTACCTTTCTACTTTGTAAGGATTGAGATAATCTGTCAAACAAATCCTGTAACAATTAAGAGGCTGAATAATGTGTTTCTTTCACATGGGTTAAAATCAGGAGACCTCAATTTCAAATAGGAAAAACAGTAAGTGGAAGAAGAATAAAAACCAAAACAAAAATACTAGAGAGGAAATGGACTGATGTTCATAGCTTACCACAGAGTTAATCAAAAGGGCTTAAATAATCTTTTGGGGAAGGGATTTATCAGCAAATCTGGAAATGGATTTTTTTAAGTTTTAAGAAATACGTATTTTGATCTGTGCTTGAAAGTAGCAGATAAATTCAGAGGAGTTTAAGGCATGATCTTTGTGGGAAAGATACTTGCTCCCTAAAAAAGGCTTTATTTGCCTGGATAGACTAGGATGGGGTCATTGGATGTCTCTGGTTAGGACTCCAGAGACATGAACAATCAATCCAGAGATATGTTCATCAGATCCAGGATAAGTGCCTTGCATGGAAGTGCCTCATATGAGTACCTTGTGAACATTGTTAGACGTTGAAATGAGTGATTGGACACAGTGATGGAATCTCTTCTCAGAAAGTTATGAAAACAGGGAAACATTTTCATTGGTGTTTTTGGGTTTCAGACTGCTTGAAGGTGGGAGGGAGAAAAGAAGAAGGTGAAGAATGTGAGGCAGCTGGGTCAGATGTAATGAGCATTTTTAGTCAGTGCTATACTAGCTTGTCTTTAAATATGAATTACCTATATTTGAAATCTAAAACAGTTATGGGACTTTAAGTAGTGGATAACAAGAATTGGTAAGAATGGAGAGCATGGGGAAATATGACTGATACGGAGCAAGGGAAATGGTCTCATTGGTCTTAACATTTATTTTGATTTTAAGAGTCAATATATTTTTCAAACATTCCATTGGAAGACATCATCAAGTGACTCTAATAATGATATTCAGTCACAATCTGGAGTGTTCAGAGAATTTGCTGCACTGAAAAAGGGCTTGTGAAAATAATTGTTTATTCAGTATCTCTAGGTTTCAGGGTGATTTTTAAAAAACTCATATAGGATCAGGGCCACTTTGAGGATGTACAGGACCTTGGGAAAACATGTTTTGCAGGAGCCCTACCTATAGAAAGAATTTGATTAAAAAACATAAAGTTAATGCACCCATTTGAGGTATAGTCATTTATCAATGAAGATTTAGAATGACAAGTAAAGTAGTCCTTACATATTTGCTTGTTGTCTGGTCAGTGCATATGAAGATTCTTCATGGTGTCTAGGCACCATCTCTTTCTGTTTAGGTTCAAGAACCACCTCTCTGGTTTTTGTTTTTTTGTTTGTTTGTTTGTTTGTTTTTTGCCAAATACACCCATTCCTGGCTAACTTTTTATCTCCTGTGATGTGAAAAAGGTGACAAATATGTTACTACTTACAGTGGCATAGCTTTTTGAAGCCTACTTGTATTGAAGCAATGTGACTAGGTCTCTAATAACCATTTGTTTAGTGCTAGTCATATCATTACTCAGGGCACTTCATCCTCCATTGTGCTGCCTATAAACATTGGCCTCCAATGACTCTTAAGGATCATTACTGTGCTTCTTTGCTGATGACCACAAATGCAAGTTTTACCCAGAGTATGCAGAAAAATGGAAACAATAATTCATTTTTAGGTCATGTTAAATTTATAGTATAAATGTAGAATAACAGTTTTCAACCATGTCTTCTCTTGATTGCTTTAGGCTGTCATTACTGCATTCCTAGTGATCTCTTTCAATGTTGATGATAGGAGAGGGTCCTGTGGGACCAGTGAGAAGAGTAGTCCTATTCTTACAAAAAGGTCAACCTTGGAAAATACAATTTTACCACATTGACCAGAGACAAGGGGTCATCTATTGCAAGGGTCTGTGGCCATTTGCATTCCATTTGTGGAATAGCGGTCTCCAAAAACCTTGGAGGATATGAGTGAGGCCACTCCTGAGGACTGTCTGACATGTGGCAAGAGCTGATGAGAGTGGGGTGACCACCCTTGGGCCAGCAATGAGGGTCGGGGGGCAGAAAGGGCAAAGGATACTACTTCCACCCCACCAGCCTGAGGTTCTATAGACTGGTGGCAGCACTGCAGTGGAAATGCTGACAGGCCCACAAATACCAGGCTCAAGCCCAAAAGTGAAGTTATTCCTGAATGATCCTATGTCCACTATGAGGAAATCATCCACTCTGGTCACTCAATGTTATGTGAAGAAACACCATGCTGACCAGTGGGGGTTGACCCATTTGCCAGGCCAGCCTCCTGGAACGGAACCTGACCATAGACCCTACACAACCAAGAGGTCTGAGGTCATGGGTGCATCTAGTCAACCCCACCCTGGGGCAGAGGGTTGGAGAGTGCCCTGAATAGGAGAAGTGGGGACCAGAGCCCGTGCAAATCCCAGTCTAGGATGAGGGTGCCTGACCTGGGTGTCACTGCTAGCACTGGTAGATGCCAGGTACTTGAGGAAGACTTAGACAAATTTGCATAATACCATCAAAGCCCAGGTATCCTGAGGTATGGATTGGGGTGGGCTGCTTGCGTGGGTCTAAGGGTGATACTGTGTAAAGTGTTGTATTGTAGATTAAGAAGCACTGGAGGGATCATATACAGATGACCATACTGTTGACTTAGAACTGGAGAAGCTTCAGCCCTTCACTTTGTGATGGTCTATCAGAGTTAAGTGGTATAATTACCCAAAGGACAACAGCTATATATAAGTTTTTAGGGAAGCATATATATGTGTGTATATTCCGCTAATGAACATGTGTGCACATACACACATTTATATATAAATACATATAATATAAGCATATAACTTACTTTATATATATTTTATATGTGTAAATATGTACAAATATAAATATAACTTTCATATATATATCTTCCATTTGGTAGAAGAATTTAGCTTCATTCATTCATTTAACTCAATTTTTTTTCATTCACATAACCTATTTATTGGAAATAATCATTTTCATGTTTTTGATCCAGTAAGTCATTTCAAAAATATGTGAAATGATGGCATTAATGTGACACTAATCTTCAGTTTTTTACTTCTTAACAGAGCTGGATAGGTATACTTACAACGAATACTGAGTTCTCTTTACAACTATATTTTCTTTATGGCTGATAGTTTTGTGTAATTTGGAAGATTTCTTATTAATTTGACCCTGCTCATCCAGTCTGAGTTTTCCTTTCAGTATATAGTACTTCTTGTTATATTTTCAAGAGAATACTTTATAAAGAAGAATTATTCAGCAAATAAAGGAAACGAAAGCCCCAATGGATATTGTGTAAGAATAGAATTGTATCATTACCAATGAAATATTTTTTCCTATAAACAAAATGAGGAACCAGACTAGGAAGAATTAAGTATGCTTCAATGTGCTGAGGTCTTGGAAATTTTAAGTTATGAGAACACACATCACTGCATGTGTTTAAGGGATATAACTTTCTCATTCTCTACATTCACTGGGATTTTGAAAAGTGGTACCAGGTATATGTTTTGAGCTTTGTGACCTCTGAGCTCAGTGGCAACACAAGAGGCACTTGGAAGTGTCTTGTAGGTGTGGTGGCTGTATCTCAAGTATGAAGAGGGAGAAAATTCAGGGTCAGAATGGACTTCATTGTGAGGCAGTGTTGAATATGGGCCTTGAAGGCTGGGCAGTAGTTTGGAAATTGGAGTAGTGGATGTGATGGGGTGCTGCCCAGATGCCCCTTCAGCAGGACTCACACATTGCCCAGCTACAGGGAGGGTTGGCTGCTAACAGAGCTCAGCAGAGTTCCTCTCTGAGAACTACCCTTTGCTAGAGGTTATGCCCCCTCCCTGGGGGAGTCCCACCTGCAGTGACTGGTCAATGTCAGGTAAAGCACACAGCCCCTAGACATAATTATAACATCCCTGAAGGGCCATCCCAGCTCCAGAGCTTCACATGGGATCATTTGAGACCTCAGTTGTGGCACCTCATCGTGGTTCAACTTCTCTCCTTGCCCAATCCTGCGCCCCTCACTTCCTCACCCGTTTCTTGAGAGCTCCCCAATATGCCACCTGCAAGTGGATCTCAGAGTCTCATTGTTTCTGGGATATCTGAGTTAGTATAGCTTCAGGATTTTCTGACAGAGGGTGACTTTGGGAAATAGTGAGATGGGTGTTGGGTTTCGTAGAAGGCAAAGTGAGGCAGAAGTTTGGAAAGGATTCACTATGGTAAACCAAGGGGCAGGGTTGTGGAGATGGGGAGGATTGGCAATTTTGAGCATGGGGCAGCCTTACAGCCAGTTTAGATCAGATTATCAAAATTTTTGTTGGTGTGTCCAAAGAACTGTATTACAATAAGAAATGTAACTGAAAGAAGTCAGTTTATAATGTGCTATCGCTTTTAGATGTGAATCAATCAATGGGCCACATCTTTTGGATTTTATTCCTAAGAAATGGGAATAGATCGGAGCAGATCATTCACATATGCCATCTCCACATGCATTTGCAAAATAGCTGGTAAGGGTTAAAGCTGTTGCCTCTTCCCTTTACAGTAGTTGTTCTTATTTATGAAAAACTTTCTACATACCGGAGTTTATATATGTTATCTCTGAGTCTCACAACAACCCTTCAGGGTAGCATTAATGTCCCAATTTTAAGGTTGGGGAAAGTGAGGCTTTGATAGGATAAGGGACTTGCCTGGTGAATTAAGGGGTAGAGATGGGGTTCAATTCCAGATTTCTTTAACTTGGAAGCTCCTGCTGTCCAAGTCAGATGAGCTGGTCCCATGGAGCCCATGATCTGGACCTCGTGCTCTTGGGCTCTGACTCACTAGGCCTAAGTGGTGACCAAGACATGTGCTTATTAACCCTTACAGGTCATCCGTTCATTTAACTGAAGCAGCTGTTTGATAGCTTAGCAGCTGACCTGAACTATTCCTTCTTCAATAACAATAATAATCATAAAAAGAACTTTTATTTTTATAATTTGCAAAGCCGTTTTTATGTGTCATATTGTTTTAGCTTCACAACAGAGCTGTGTGGTAAGTAGAACAGAGCATGATACCTCATTCTACAAATAAAGGAACTGAGGCTCAAAGAAGTTCATGTGTTCACATGCATTTGACTCAAAAGGGGCAAGACCAGGTCCTGAATTCTGGTGATCCCTTTTGTGCCCCACAGTGCCTCTCTTAGGCCATTTAGTTAAGCGTCTGAGAAGGACTGAGACTCTAAGGAGAATACATCTCTTAATTTCTTTGACCTTAGTTGAGCCAAGATGCTCTGTGAATACACTGAGATTGTGAAAGATTCATCAACCAAGAAATAAAAATGCCATGTTTGAAGTGATTAAAAGTGAGATTCAACTCTACTTGCTGGGTAGACACCAGTATTCTGGCACCCTTGTACTTGACTATAATTATCTCTAATTATCATTCCATTCTGGTGGATGCTTTCTACTTCTATCAAAACCTGATCTTTTTCCCTCATGTCACCTGAAGGGCCCTTTTTATAAACTCTGTAGGATTTTCATTTATAGTTGATTGCCGTGTCTCACCAGCAAAAAATTCCCAGGTTATTGAAACAAGCACCTTCTTCTCTATACTTGGCTTTTTTGTATTGTTGTTTACCTGACTCTTTGTACTTTCATAAGTTTTAAGAATTAAAAAAATTTTTTTCTATCTTCTTGATCTCATCTCATCAAAACAACAATGATTTCTAAGCACAGTGTTTGTGTTAGGTTCGTGGCTTTGCAATATACCTGCAAATGTTTTAGCATCACAATCCTGCAGGAGAAAAGAATCAAGAAGGGAACTATCTATAACTGGGGAAAGTGGGATACGCTCAGAGTAGCTGAGATGGGGTGGGGAGAAGTGTGGGAAGAGAAGGGAGGGGCAGGGGAGGGGCAGAAATGGCCTTCGTGAGAAAATACTCCCTTTGGGCTCAGTTAGGCATTGAGGCTTCTCTGTTGAGAGAAACTTCTCCTTTTTTAACAAACTCCATGAAAGTGAATTGTGTGTGAAGGAAAAATGACCTCACACCTTACTCTGCTTTCCATGAAGTAAAAACATCTTGGTGGAAAATTTACAAGGAAAGCAATTTGATTTCTCTTTTTTTTCTTGCCATATGATTTTCAATATTACTCAACCCTTGGACCGTCCCTGTGTCTGTCCTTATTTACCTCATTTGTATTTCCCAACCACTTTATTTAGCAGCTTGCTAAATATAATGCCCCCTCACCCTGGGTCTTTTTTTAAACAGATGAAGGATGAGACAGGAAGTGGTGACATAATTTCTCTGGATTCATACTGCAAGTTTACAGCAGCAGCCAGGGCTGGATAAGAACTCAGAACAGCTCTTTTCCCAGTTCTCCTCTATGGCACAGATAGTTGGAGATGGACCACCCCTCCGGGGTGAAATGATTATCAGAGGTTTACAATTTGGTTATGTAGAACTGGGATAGGCAAATCCAGCCAAGGGTCAAATCTGGCCTGCTGTCTATTTCCTTATGGCCTGAGAGCTAAGAATGGTTATTTGCATTTTATAAGATTTTTTAAAGTGAGAAGAAGAAGAATATTTCACAACATATTGAAAATTATTTGAAATTCTACTGTCGTGTCTGTGATACAGTTGTGTTGGAACTCAGCCATACTCATTTGTTTACGTATTGTCCTTGGCTGCTTTCATGCTACAGTGGAAGAGTTGAGTGGTGCAACAGAAACTTGAAAAGCCTAAAATAGTTTATAACGTGTAAGTTAGATGACCCGCAAAGCCCCAAATATTTATTATAAGCCCCTTTACAGAAAAAGCTTGCTGACCAGTGATATAGAAGATTCTGAGGGATGAAGCATTGAAGTAATATTAATTTTCGGCTCATGCCAAGGGGCCAGTGTCTGTTAGCAGTGGGAGGCAGAAATGGGTGAGGCAGTGGATGAATCTTCTACAGGAAGATTCTCATTTTTCTCAGAGTGCACCCTATATGAATCCCTAAGTACATAAAAGGACTCCCTCCTCCTCTTTAAAAATCAGTTCTGAGTTTTGCAATTATGGGAAAGGAAAATGATACTTAGAGAAATTTAGCTATTTCCTGAAAGCCACACAGCTGATCAGTAGTCTGCCTGTGACTTAAGTTCAGATCTTCTCTTTCAAATCCAGGGTACTTTCAAGCACACCATGCTTCTGTAAGCTGAGGTAGCCAGAGAGAAGCCATGTTTACTGGCAGGAGCCCTTTGTACTGAAAAGAGGGAAAGGCTTGTCCCAGACCTGCGCCACCAGGGTCTCCCTGTGCTACCAGTGTCTCCCCTAGTGCTCTCCAAACTGCACCACTCTTGTATTAGTAGTGTGCTCTGCCTCGTAGTACTAACCATATAGTCACATTTTAATTCATCAACTAGAGGACAGGGTTTTCAGATTTAACAAATTAAAATACAGGATATCCAGTTAAATTTGAATTTTAGATAAATAGTATTTTTAGTGTATGATATCCCAGGCAATATTTTAATCTCTTTGCATGAGATGTATTTTAAAAGTTATATTAAAAATTGTTTGTTGTTTATCTGAAATTGAAATTTAACTGTGCATCCTGTATTTTATCTGATTACTCTTCTTCTGAGGACAGGGATCAGGGACTTTATTTACTCTTTATCTGCTTTTCTCCTCTCATATTGCCATTACTCCCGCACCCAGTCCCACAGTGCCTTTCAAAGATACTTATGTACTAAAACTTAATTAAAATGAACCTCTCCCTGGCTAAGCACTAGGTCTCACCAAGCTTAGGAGACAGACACATAAATAGATTCTGATTCCTGCTGTAATAGCAGGATGAATCAAGAGCTGTGAGGATCCCAGGGAGGGAGCCCCTCAGCCTTCAGGGTAGAAATTGGAAAGATTTCCCAGTGGATATGATCCTCAAGGTGGGTTTTGCAGTAGGGGTAGGAGTTTATCAGACCAGGGCAGGGAGGGGGTATCAGAGAGAGGAAGCAGTCAAGTCATAACTAAAGAAAAGGGAATGGTATGCCCAGGAATAATGAGATGAATTGAGTGACTGGTGTGCTAATATCTGGAATATAGTAGGCATTTAATAGTGAGTCAAAGGATTCGTCCCCAAAGCTAAATTTGGCAGCTCTATAGAAATGGCCCTGGAATTAGGACCAGCCATGGTTTTCATTCTCAATACTATGACTCTTACTGCCAATTCTTGAGTCACTAATGTAACAGCCTTTACAATCAAGCAAATATTCTAGGTAACTACCCGTTTGCTTCAGATTGTTACCATGATGTAGTTGCCGTGTCCTTTGCCATGGCATGAAAGAAACCCGATAGTGAAAGTACAATGTTCAGTTAACTGTACTTGAACTGGTGATGGGAATAGACCCACGGTCTGCCTGGGCTTGAGGTTGGGCATTTCTTCTACCTTGAAGATTTAACTGGCCGTTAAGTGACTCTCTTTTATATAAGGAAGTCTGTTGTTAGTCAGCTTATCCCCGTTAACATTAATCTCATGCATCACAGTTCTTAGTCTTTTCCCAAACAACACTATGGATAATATGTACAGTATCTTCTGTGTGTGCCCTCCACTCTTCTCTATCTTTCTGGGTATCCCAGTAGGCTGCATTGTATGGACTGTCAATGGACAACCTTGTCCTCACTTTGGAGGATAGTTGGTGAGTGAGGTGGCTCTCTCCATGCTAAGTCACTCCAAGTTCACTGTGTCCCTACAAAAGACCACAGCTTCCATCAGGCGCCTTCTCCATACCACTGCCTTCTCTGGTTCCAGTAAGTGCTCCCTTCCTTGCTCCTCCCATCCCACATGCTTTAGGTAATAATGGCTTCCCACTCTTGCTTGCCATGGGGTATGCACTTTTCCTTTTTTGTTTTTTTAAACACTGTCCACACCTTGTTAGTCATCACTTTGTTAAACTTTTCTCAGTTACTCAGTTTGAGTGTGCCATTTTCTTTCTTGATGGGACCTTGGCTGATACAGGTGGAACAAGTATTAAGACAATCATTTGTTTACTTATTAATTCATATTCACAATACTAAAAATGGATAAAAGGTTAATTCAAGGATATCTCATACTTTTCTTTATTATATGGTATGAACAACAGATGATAATCTATTACATACAGAAATATCCTGGTTTTGAAATTTTTAATTTATTTACTATCTCTAGGAAGTCTCAAGTGTTAAGCACAAAACCAAGTGAATTATTCAATACAATTGCTATTTCTTTTGCAGGTGCAGGTATAATGGTAAGGATCATGAGCTTTGATATCAGAAAGATCTAGTTTTGAATCTGAGCTCTTTTAATTACTATCTTGTGGTTATGGAATGAATTGCTTTACCTGTCTTGGCTTTGTCTACAATGCAAGAGTGATAATTCTTCCCTCATGGGGTGGTTGTGAAGGTGAAATGAGATATTGGGTAAAGGACTTGAGTAGACTTTTTTCCCAAGGAATATACAGATGGCCAATAGTTATATGAAAAGATGTTTAATGCCACTAATCTTCAAGGAATTGCAAAAATCAAAACCCTGATAAGATATCATGTCATACTTGTTGGGATGACTATTATCAAAAAGACAAGAGATAAAAATATTGGTGAGGATGTGGAGAAAAGGAAACCCTTGTGCACTGTTGGTGGGAATATAAATTGGAATAGCTACTATGAAAAACAGTATGGAGGTTCCTCAAAAAATTAAAAATACAACTACTATATGATCCAGCAATCTCACTTGTTGGTATATATCTGAAGGAAATGAAATCAGGATCTTGAAGAGATGTATCTGTGCTTCCATGTTCATTGCAGCATTATTCACTGTAGCCAATGTATGGAAACAACCTATGTGTCCATAAACAGATGAATGGATAGAGAAGATGTGGTATACATATACAATGGGATATTATTTAGCCATAATAAGAGGTAAATCCTGCTGTTTGTGACAACATGAATGCATCTGGATAGCATTAATTGAAATAAGCCAGAGAACGACAAATACTGTATGGTATCACTTAAATGTAAGATCTTAAAAAAAAAAAAGGTGTGATTTCATAGAAACAGAGTAGAATGGTGGCTGCCAGGGGCTATGGGAGGGGGAAATAGGGAGATGTAAGTCAAAGGGTACAAACTTTCAGTTATAGGATGAAGTTCTATGGATCTAAAGTACATCTAATATACAGAATGGTGACTATGTATACTTGAAGTTTCCTGAGGGTAGATCTTAAGCAGTTCTCACCACCACCACAACAACAAAATTAAAGAAGATAATGTTTATAAAGCACTTAGCTTGTTGCCTGGTACATCATGGGAATAATGAGATGCCTAAGTGATACTTACAGATACATCATTTTCATTGTGTCCAGCCTTGAGATCTAGAGCAGCACCTTCCAATAGAACCTTCTGCAGTGATGGAACTAGTCTATATTTGTGCTGTCTAGTACATGCCTGTTGAGTACTTGAAATGTGGCTAGTGTGATTGAGGAGCTGAATTTTTTTTTAAGGTGATTTTTATTTTTTAAATTTTTTTTCTCCTTTTTCAGTTTTATTAGGTAGAATTATTACAGTTTGCACATACACATTATATTGCATGTAAATACGTATATACATTATACTGCATATTTTTTTTAGTTTACATATATGTACTAATTATTGTTTCTAAGAAAAGATTAGATCTTTGGCTTTTTAAACTTACATAGTTATCAAAGGAATAAAGCCAACTACAAAATAAGAATCAACAGAATGTGGTAATCCAATCATAAAGGACAGTCAAATGTGCTTACACATATTCAAGGAATCAGTCATCTTAGTTATAAATAATAAGTAGTTCATTTGTGTCCTCCTCCTCCTTCTTCTTCTTCTTCTTCCTCTTCTTCCTCTTCTTCCTCTTCTTCCTCTTCTTCTTCTTCTTCTTCTTCTTCTTCTTCTTCTTCTTCTTCTTATTCTTATTCTTATTCTTATTCTTATTCTTATTCTTATTCTTATTCTTAGATTCCTCATATAAATGATCTCATATGGCATTTTTCTTTTTCTTTCCGGCCCACTTCACTTCAAATGACAATCTTCAGGTCTATCCATATTGCTGCAAATGGCATTATTTTATTCTTTTTTATGGATGAGTAGTGTTCCATTGTATATATGTACCACATCTTCTTTATCTAGTCATCTGTTGATGAATTTTTTGTTTTATTTAATTCTAACTAAATATAAGTGGCCATACATGGCTCTTGGCTACCATATTGGACTGTGTAAATCTAGAGAGCAAACATAAAAATAACAAGTCATTTTGTAAGATTGATGCCATTTGGACATGTGAATATAAAAGCCATAAAAGTGGGATAAAATTAGAAGTGTCAACTGTTCATGCTCCTAGAGAAACTGACATGATATAGTGTATGCAATACTCATAACAGTGGTTTTTTTTTTTTTTTTTGGAATGGAGAAAGCAGATAAAATTATATATAAACAACAACAACAAAAAAACATACACTTAAAGGGAATATTTTGAATAAACTTATTTTAAACCAGATTATCTGGATAATCATCTCAATTCCTCCTTTTGCTTTGGTTCACATTAATATAAGGACTTCTCTGCCCCTTGCCCTTTGGGAGTCTGTGCAGGCATTTCTCATCAACACAATACTTATTCTTGCTGAGCCCAGTGGGGCCTCTACTTCCTCAACTTGACAGTGAAGGCAAGTATGACCTACTGATTGGAATTGACATGTGAGATAAAGCCATTTTCCACCCTGGATTTACACATTCTTGTAAGGAAGTACTTGGGTAATCTGGAAAGAAAAATACCAAGTTATGTAATAAAATGATAAATATATTTAAAACTACAGAATTTTAGAGCTAGAGAAGGCTTAAAGAGATGTCTTATTTTTCTTGGATTTGAGTTATTTGAAGATACACAGATGTACCATATCTGCTGTATGTTTTCTGATTACCCCCTCTAGATCCAGTGTCCTCCCTCTCCACCTAGTTCTGTGCCTTAGGAAGCTGACTTGTGGTTTGCTTTCTTGCCTTGGGCTTCCTATCCTGGGCTTCCTGTCAGAATTGGCCTGTTGAAGGCACCAATAGGAGATCTGTCAATCAGATAAGAGTGAAATTGAGGTGTATTTATTTCCCTGCCTCCCCTCCTGTGGGGACAGTGTGGACTATCCTGGTCCCCATACTATGAGTCATAGCTCCTGCCTCCTGTTAGAGACCCTTTCCAAACAATCCTCTCTCTCCTTGAAAATGACTCCTTCCCATTGCCTGTTCAGGCCTAGGGATAGTAAGGAGAGTACAGCGATTGTTAACCCCAAATGCTGCTCTGTTTCTTGTTTTCCCATACCATGGCCACTTCTCTGAAAAGAGTCTCTTTATCATAAACTGTCCTCATATTACACAATTTGAGTGTGCCATTATTTTCTGCTGGGACTTAGATATATCTGTGAAATAGAATCTGGATGCCCTCTCTCTTGGCCTTTCTTCCTAGAGACAATTGCAAAAGGAATAATTTAGGACATTTCTTTTTAAAGCAGTTGTTTAATCTCACTGCCTTATCAGACCCCCAACTCAGACCTCTCCGGAGTGAGTCATTCTATTTGTGTGGGTGGGGTTAGTTAAACTCCCCAAAGTGTAAGAAAGATTATCTTGATAATGGTGACAGAATTTTCTCAAAAGTCCAAGTGCCTAGGCCCCAAATAAAATAAACAACCAAGAAGGCCTGTGCATTTAGATGCCTTGGGCAGTGACCCACAGCTCAGCCCCTCCTTTCTGGGCAGGATGTGGTTAGAGTACTATACACGGTTAAGAAATTTCCCTTCTGAGCTTCTTTATCCTGTAGTTTGGTGTGGATGAAATAAATTCCAAGTAATACCTAGAAGTTGAGTGCAGAATTAGTGAAACAGTTTTAGAAGAATCAGGATAGCACATTATTTTTCTTCTGCCCCAAAGACTGTTTAAAATGTTTCCTGTTGGTGCTCCCTTCCTTTATTTTGGGCATGAGAAGAAAAGGATTGTCTTTCTGTGGTATGCAGTGATAGATGGGGACCCACATGGACTCCTGCCTTTCCGGTATCATGCTTGTGAAACGCCTTCTCTCCCAGACACCCCCCCCCCCAAATACCTTCCTTCCCAGAAGTTCTGTCACAATTCCAGAAATTCCCATTATTAGATGATAACCTTAAAGGTATTACAGAGTGGTCCATTTTGCTGGGTTAAGACATCACTTTATGGGAAGAGGCATTACATATCAGCTGGTTGACATCTTGTCAGGATTAAATGTATATGGTTTAACCTATTACCATGTAGTATCGCATGCAGAGAATATAGGGAAATAGTTGGGTTGGGAAATGGTTGAGAAGGATGTAAGCAAAGGTGTGAGGCATATGGAATCACTCAGGAATGACAGACCTATTAGGGATGGCACAGTGGTATGTTAGGTGACTGTAGAAAGCACTGGATGCCTGGGTGTGCCTGGGTGTGATTAACACTGTCATCAAAGATGAACTCTGCCAAAACATGACAATACAGTCTATGTAAAGTGTTCACGTCAAAGCACAATAAATATATTTTCTTTCCTGCTTCATTCATAATGTCCCAGAGAGGAGACTGTCAAAGTATACCTAAAGATGTGCCTGATCTTGAAGAACTAAACTGTTACAATAAATCAGAAGCCAGAATGGCAGTCATCTGTCAGGCTGACTTATTAATTGGTAGTGAATGTGTGAAGTGGTGTATTGATAAAGAGTGTGAGGTGGCATCCAGTCTCAATGAATAAGGATGACATTGTTGATTAGCAGTGGGCTCATGGGCTTGGTGGGGGGAGATGATGCATACGCTGCACATTTGCCAGGCCTCACAAGGGCCTTTTCTGCTTTAATTCATGATCAAAATGTAATTTCTGGGTGTTCAGGAACCTTAAACTGGCTTCGGAATCCCTAGCATTTCCCTCTTGGGAGTTTATTGTCACTGGATCAGTGTATGTGTAGAAAAAATATATGCAGGAAACTTTTCATTTCTTCATAGGATTATGTCTATAATTTGAGTTAGATGCCAGTGGATAGTTTGGAGATTTAGGCTGAGGTCTGAGCCCAAGAAGCTCGGTCTCCAAAAGGAGTGGCTGATGAGCACATTTGCATATGCTTGTTTTCTCATTTCATGTGTCTAAAGTAGGTCAGGTCTGAGAGAAGCCCTAAGAGTCATCCTTGACTCCTCTCTTTGTCTCATTTCCCATCTAACCTATCTGTCAGGTAAGACCTGACAGAATATATGCTGATAAGACCACAGAATCAGTTTATTATCATTCCCCTTCTTAAAACCCTCCAATGGCTTTCTGACATACTTGGAGTAAGATCAGAATGCTTTACTGTGGCCTCAAATATCAACACAATCTGTGATCTGGACCCTCCCTGTCTCTTTGGCCTCATCTTCTGCCACTTTCTTCCTATCTCCTCTTCCAGCCACTCTGGCCTACTTTCTGTTCCTCAGTCTTGCCTAGCTCAATTCACCTTGGCCCCTCTGCCAGATGTATTCCCCTCAAAGATCATCATGTGACTTTCCTCCTCACTCATCCAGGACTCCTTCAAATGTTCTTTTCTTACTTGATCCCTTTATCTGAAGTGATAACCCCCACCCATATTCCTCCCCATTCTCTATCCTTACTTTATTTTTTAATGGTGTTGCTCATTACTACTGGATATTATTTTATGCTAAATAGTTTTTGTCTATGTGTCTCTTTCCTCAGGAATGTAAGTCTTTCAGTGTAGGGACTTTTATCTGTTTACTGTATTGCAGTGCCTAGAAGAATGCCTAGAGCTTAGTAAGTATACAGAAAATATTTGTCAAACAGATGAATGGATTGTTGAAAGTAAGGGGGTTGTCTCTAGGCTGTGGGACTGGGTATCAAGTCATGAGGAGGCTCAAGACAGTGGTGCTCGTGGAGACAAAGCAGAAATCCTCAGCTAGGAGTGTGGTAGCTGAGGCCAAGTCCAGCCAACTGGTGGTGAGGGCTGAAACAAGGGAGAGGAACAGTCAGAAAGCACAGAGCTTCCAGGGAATTGTGAGTCAATGCCAGAATCCAAGTGAATGATCATGATAGCGGCTGTGAGTTTCTTGCACAAAGAAGGTAACAATGATGCACTTTCTACCTCAGATGGAAAACTTCCTAAATGCTTATGGTTGAAACAGAGCCCACAGTGTAGGGCCTGAGTAGGGTCTGAGGTTGAGCTCAATTCAGAGACAGTATACTGATTAATCCAAGGAGGTTGGAGATAGAAGCCTACTTGCTCTAAAGCCATCATCAATCAATCCGTTTAATCTGTGGAGTCTGGGGAGAGATTCAAGCCTTGCCAAAACTATCTCCAGACATACTATAACCCGCGGCTTGCAGATGACCCCCTGGAAAAAAACAATTCTTCAGAGGAGATGTCATGGTGCTGACAATCCCCCAGAGACCAATGAGTTCTATGGCCCACTCACTTCTCACTTCTCATGTCGGGGAACTCCACTCAGCAGCAGGGGCCTCTGTGCTGGCTGGGAATCCCCACTGCAGCAGCAGGCTCTGTGAGGTTGAGCTGCAAACTACTTTTCAGATTTAGCACACAGCTTCATGAGAAGGCAAAGCTGTGTTGTCTTCTGATGATAAACAAAGCCAGTGATGCTGAAATATCTGGGAAATGGGAAGATTATTTCTAGAGGTGGGAAGCAAGTGCCCAAGCTGGAAGTGTGGCAGGCCACTGACCTTTGTGTGCCCCCAACCCCAACTCTATTTGTCCATTCCTAGTATCTGTATAGAAAGAAGTATACAGCTGTATGTTCATAACTCAGCTCACCATCTGAGGGTAAGTAGAAAAGAGACTTGGCGTGGCTTTCAGAGGAAGTAAGGTAAAGATTCTTCCCCTTGAACCAACTAAAAGTAAACCACTTAGGTCTTTCATGACTCAGAAACCACAGACTCCACAGCCAACATGCATCTATTCATTCTTGTCTACAAATATTGATTGAGAGCCTATTGTGTGTGACTAACACAGTACTTGGGTTGAGGATGTAATGGTAAAATAAGATTCACTCTCTCCCCTCAAAAATAGCTAATCCCATTGTTGTGCGGCATGGAGGGCAGCATAATCTACTAGTAAGGAATGTAAGCTGAGTTTTGTTACTATCTGTGTGACCTTGGACAAGTTACTTCCTGAGTTTCAGTTTTCTCATCTATATTTCAGAGGAATTACCCATATTATGGGATTTAATAAAGTAATACATTTCAAGTGTTTGGCCATGTGTCTGTCAATAAATGTAAGTTATGATTCTGGTTATTACTTTATGATGAGTTAGTAGAGAATGCTGTGGCACACTTATATATTGAAATGCCATAGTTCTAGGCAAATGTATTTATATTTAGGGCCAAACCTAGAAAAAAATCTGAGTAATTAGAGATACCAGTTTTTTTATTTCCTGCCTGAGAGCCCCTCTACCCAAGTCTGTCTCCTTCCCCCTCTCCCAGAAGCCCTGTGTTCTCTGGATCTTCCTCCGATTTTCTCTGTCAGACTTTCTCTCGGTAGATTGACAGATTGGAAGGAATCCAAGCAAGATATGCATGTCACATTATCATTGATTTAGAGCATTGCCCTTTCTGGAGATAGTCACATCTCACCCAAAGAATGATGTCATTTCAGATATCAGTAAAAACTGCCTTTTTTGAAGTAATGAAAGGGTCTTTATTTGTGTAAGGAGAAACTGATGAACTGGTCCCAGAAACAGACTCGTGAATACTTGGAAACTTGGTTCTTAACAGAGATGGCAGTACAGATCTGCAAAGGAAGAAAGAACTATTCAAGTACTGGGATAATTGGCTGTGGAAAAAAATATTATCCCTACCTCACACTACATACACAAGTAAATTCCAGATGGAATTAAGGCCAACATATGAAAAGTAAAGTTTAAAACTTTGAGGAGAAAGCATAGAGAACTTTTAAATATAGGAAACTATGTATCAGAAAGTATACAGCAAAAGGAATAGGTTTTAAAATGTGATTATATTGAAGTATTACACTCTGTACCAATGAAGACACAATAAACAAGGTTAAAATACAAGCTGTAGACTGAAAGAAGATGTTTATAAGTCCTATAACAAAGAATTTTTTTATTGAAGTATATAGTCAGTTTAAAATGTGTCAATTTCTGGTGTACAGCATAATGTCTCAGTCATACATATACATACATATATTCATTTTCATATTCTTTCTCATTGTAGGTTACTACAGATACTGAATATACTGTGCTATACAGAAGAAACTTGTTTATTTTATAGATAGGAGTGTCTGCAAATCTTGAACTCCCAGTTTATCCCTCCGCATCCCCTTTCCTCCCCGGTAACCATAAATTTGTTTCTATGTCTGTGAGTCTGTTTCTGTTTTATAAATAAGTTATTTGTGTAGAATTCTTAATAAAGATTTATAATTTTTTTTGATACTTACAAATTAATAAGAAAAGACAATCCAAGAAAAATGGACAAATAATATGGACTGGGACAGATGCAGAAAAAAAGAAAGAAACTCAATCTCACTCATACCAAGGGGAAATTCAAATTAAAATCATAGTATACCATTTTACACCCCTGAGGCTAGCCAAAATGATAATATCTGATAAAACCAGTTTTGCCAAGGATATGGGGAAACAAGCATTATCACAACTTGCTGGTGAGAATGTAAACTGGTAAGACTATTGTAGACAGCACATTGGCAGTATGTATCAAAGTTGAAGATGTAGGTATATCCTAAGACCCAGCTATTGTACTTCGAGGTATATAATCTGGAAAATCTCATGCATGTATATACAAAATGACAGGCACAAGAATGTTCATTGCATCATTTTTGTAAAGGCAAAAAATTGGAAATTTTAAGTGCTCATCAATAAAAGGGTGGACAAATAAGTTGTGAATTAGTCATATAATGCAATCCTATACACCAGTTAAAATGAATGATACAGAGCTACATGTACTAATATGGATGAGTCTCTAAAAGGTAACATTAGAATAGAAACAGCAAACTATAGAAGGATATGAATTATATACCATTTAGGTAACATTTTTAAAACATACCAAACTTTACATCCTTTACATTCTATATTTATTATATGTTTATATGTGATATATGTTAGTTATGTTATAAATTTATTACATATGTACATCTGAATCATATACATAAAAACACATGTATGTAAAAGTATGAAAGTATCAAAAACAAGCTTGAGCAGGACAAATATCAACTGAGGACAGTTTGGAGATGAAGGAAAGACAAGTGGCTGGCAGTGGTTTGGTGTGAGAAGGCTTAAAAAAGATTTGAACCAAATATGATAAAATGTTATTGTTAAATCTAGGGGATTGATATTATACACACAAGTGTTTATACATTTCTTTATGTTTGATGTTTTAAAATTTAGAAACAGATAGAGAAAAACTGGTTCCCTTTCTTGATGCTGAGACTGGCCCTCCTTATGACTTCTCCAGCTAGCTTTCCACTTAGATAATAAGTGTGGGGGTCTACTTATTCCTGACAGTACTTTGTGGATTTGCAGTACACAGTTTGACTCTTCATCATGTTTTGCTGGAGACTGGGCTTATCTTCAGAAGGGATGCCATGGACGGGTGTGCAGTCCCTTCCTTCCCTTCACAGAGGTGCTGGCTGAGAAGTGAAAGGGCCTGAAATGCAGTCTGTGCTGTGCTCTCCAAGCTATGCCCCCTAGCACGGGACCACATCCCTTGCCTGGTTGCATCCAACCAGAGTGAGCACTGTTTGCTAATTCATTCCGATGCCTGGGGAGGAGCCTTCTTTATAATCAGACCATATAGTAGGTGGTGCCTTTTTCTGTCTGCATAAAAGCACAGTCTAAACTAAAAGCAGGTCTGACCTAGGATATTAAGGCCACGCCTATGGTTTCCCAGCCCTGTTGGGGTAAGTACTAACAGTTGTTGAAAATAAGGTTGAAAACATGTTTCCTTTGCTTAAGACACCAGACAGAGGGTGGAGGAGGATCCAGCTTGCTCACTAGTCTGTACTTCCGTTCTTCTCAGCCAGTCACAAGTTCTTTCAACATTCCCTATGTCTGCAGCACATGGGAGCAAACCAGGTCCTACTGACCTTCCCACATGTAACCAAGAAGCAGTCACATGAAGACCACCTGCTAAAGTGTTAAATAATTTTAAAATAAGTTTAAATAAATTTGTAGGCATTTTCTGATGACCTTGAATGGGAAAGCATGGTTGATGTATGATGAGTTTGTCCTTGGCTCGGAATGCAAACTTAGGTGCTGGACAGCAGCTATTTGAGGTGAATTGTTCTGACTGAATTGATTTCACCTGTGTGTTTACTTAGCCTCTGCTTTGGATTAGGTATTATGTAAGCCAGAGCATAAAATAATCTTCACAAAGCTAATAATGGTACTTAGGGACATAGTTCATCTCCATATTCATTCCCTGGCTTAGAGTGACAGTGATAACTTTCACCCTTTATATGTATCTCTGAAACAAAACAGGAGACAGCAGATGAACAATGGGCTATTGAGTGCAAAATGAAGTTATTTATATTCCACACCCCCAAAATCTGCAACAAATCCTTTAAGAAATTTGTACTGATACTGCCTTGAAGATGAGACTTATTGGATCAATACATTATAATTAATTCCTTCTCTCTCTCTCTCGCTATAGCTTAAAATTAATATAGTTCAAATTCTGTTAAGTATCAGATTCACTCATTGGTCCATTTTTCCTTCCAACTAGCCCTCTATGAAGCATCAGTTGAATGCCTACTATGTGTTAGGTGCTAGGGACAAAGATTGAATAGTAAATTGTTCTCTCAAGGAAGTCCAGATGCTCAGATAAATTACACTCCAGTGTTTTAAGGGCAGTAAGAGAAGGGAACCCAGGAAACTATGAGATGCGTAACTCAGCAGCTGGTAAGGGTATGTTTGTGAGTCAGGGAAGGTTTCTTGGAGGAGATGATATCTAAGCTGGATTCAAAAGGCTGAGTAGGGTCTGCAGTAAGGAAGCAGCCTGATCAAAAGTACTATAAATGGCATCTGTTGGGTTTTTGTCCACCCAGATGCCATTTTTTTTTCCTGGATAACTCTTTGGGGAATTCCTCTTCCTCTTTTGGGAGCAGTCTTTGTGGAGCTGTCAAACAGGTACCCTGAAATCTAAACTAAAGGCAGCTGAGCCTACATAGGTCTGTGGACACTCTTGCCCAGGAGTTTGATTCTTCAGCCCAGTTGTTGCAAAGAAGGAAAATGATTGTTGCAGAGATTTGAAAGATTGTTCATTGCTTCTACTACATGGATCCCAGACCTGTTCTGGTTCTCAACTTTTCCACATCTGATTCTGTAGTTTTCCTTTCAATTCTGTGAACATCTTTCCAATAAAGTCTTTTTTGCTCGTTTTCCAGAATCAGTAGCTGTAGCTTGCAACTACAAAACCCTAGATTGCGCAAGAAAAAAAGTCAATGGTAGAAGCTTTAAAATGAAATTTAGGAAGTTTACTCTTTATCTGCCAGAGCTCCTTCAGAAAATTTTTAAACTTCAGAGGTAAGAAAAAGAGAGAGGGAGGAAGGAAGGAATAATAGTAAGAAAGAAAGAAGAGAGAGATGAAAGAGGGAGAAAGAAAAAAAGAAGGGAAAAAGAAAGGAAGGAAGAAAGAAGGGAAGAAGGAAAGAAAGGAAAGAAAGAAGGAAAAAAAGAAAGAAAAGAGAGAGAGAGAGACTTATTTCTCAATCATGCTGTGACCAGACATCTCCCCAGATAGATGAGTGATGGAAAGGTACATTCCTGGGAATGGCTGGGTTTGCAGGGAGAATCCTATTGGTATGATTTAAACTTCTGCCACTGGACTGCCTCTGTCTCTCCTTCCATGGAATAGCAGGAGAAAAGAAACAGTGTGATGCTGCTTCACACAGAACCCAGCAGAAATCCGCCAGAGACCACTCTGCATTGGAGACTGTTTGCCTGTTTGGCCCTCAGGGCAAAAATGTGGATGACAAGTTTGTCAGATTTTGATTCTGCTGCTGGCTGAGCTCCTTAGCTTCTAGCCCACAAGCCCAAGGTCTGTTATTGAAGTGGAGACAATTAAAAGCTCTGGCTTTTTCATTGTATTGTAATTACAGCAACACCTCTGGTACAAATTATGACTCATTTACTCTTCAAGGCAATTAGCATCTAGACTAACACCAAGGAAACCCTTTCTAAGCTGCAGAGTGGTATCACTTGGTGCCCTCAGATAGCTGGAGACTCCAGTTCATGAAGGAAGAGGCTTTGCTTAATGCAGGATGGGGGGCAGTGGGTGGGGACAGGCTTCTCCTCTTCATAGATGTGGCATCTCACAGAAAATATTTGGGCTCAGACACCTCCTAGAGTGTTACTGGTAATTATAGAGCTTCATTGTTATTTTCAGTATTGTGTATATTGCTATTATCAGAATTTCCCTGCAAAATGCCTATAGGGAAATGCCTTATGAATTTATGTCAATTCTTTTCACTTAAATTTCTGCTTTCTTTTCCATTTCTCTATTGGAGGCAGCCAATGGAGGATTTCCTTTGATGGACTTACACAGTGTAGTGTCTGAAAGAAAGCAATCAACCACAAATTCTGTAGCAGCTCTGGGAGAATCAGGATTTTCTCTGTTATGGTGAGAGAGTATTTCTTAAGTACTGTCAATTTGTTTCTAGTATCAGTCCCAGCTCTTGCCAGTGACAAAAATCCCAGGCTTGAGCTGGCTTAAGCATAATAGAGAATTTACTGGTCATTGAAAACTTGAGATCCTGATTTTGCTTTTACTTGATTTGGAGTTCAGGTTTCTCTTCTCTTGACTCTGCCCTCTCCTGTGTTGAATTCATTTCCAGGTTCCACCTCATAGTCCCAGAAGCTTCAGATTATCCCATCACAAGGGCAAATTCATCAGAGGAGAGCAAACATTTTGACCCAGAATTTCCCACCAAATTCCTAAATATTCAACATATTGGACCAGTTTAGACCCCTTGCCCACCCTTGCAGGAATCACTATGAGCAGGAAAGGCCATGATCCCATTGGCTTAAGCATAAGGTAAGGGTGGAATCTTACATCCTGTGGGGCTGAAAGTCAGGGAGAATGGATCACCACAAACCAGTAAGCAAACAATCTAAGAAATCAGTGCTGTTGTAGGGAGAAAAGGAAATAGTCGCCAGAGAAGAAAATTTCAAATGTTCATAGCACCTCTTTACAGTCTTGGGCACCACTGAGTATAGTTTGAAGACCCTAAGGATGACAGAGGCAGTGGGCCCTCTGCCCTAAGGTATTGCCTTAATCTCTTCCAGCTAAGCCCAAAGATTCTTCAGTTCTTTTAAACCCAGACATTCATGGAGAGGCAGCCATAGCCATGACCCTGTTGTGAGGGTATGAGGAGGGATAAACTAACATATAGTCAGCAGAGTTGTTCTCAAAGAAGAAGTCTTCCAATTGTTTGCAAATCTTTCCAGAACATAAGACAGAGTTTAAGTAGTTATTTTTTCCTAAAGGAATTGTGGGAGATAGAATTACGCAATCTAATAATTTTTAAACAGGCTCCTGAAAATAACTAACAGGAACTCCCAATGACCAAAAACCTACTCTATGCCATGCTTGGTACTAGGTGTTTGGATAATTATTTCTCACAACAGCACAGCCCACTGGCGAAGATACAGCCATCTCACAATGCAGATGAAGGAACTGCAGGTAAGGGAGGTTAATTTTCTGGCTCCAGCAAGGATTCAAGCCCCACCCTGTTCAACCTCAGAGCTCCAGGCATTGACCAACAAGCTACATTCTCTGTGAGATTACACATGCTGAGAAAATTCATCATCCTTTCAGAAGAGAACAACAGGATGAGAAAATCTTCCCTCTGTAGTGTTGGGAGGCATTTTTAAACCTTTTGTAAGTAAGAAAAGGAGAATAGTACTAAATGTTTCTGGACCATCAACTGGATTTGGACCACTGAGAGTAAAAGGAAAAATACGTGGTGGCCTATTTGAAGATGAGTTTTCAGGGATTTTCCAGGCTTCTTATTAGATCCAGTTTATGCACTGAGTTGTGCATAAGCAGCAATCACTGCCAGTGAGAGTGCTGGAGGTCAGCATTGGCAGACCCACATGGCTCTCTACCTGCCTCGCAGCGACTCCCAAGCACTAATGAAATGATGCATCAAAAAGCTGCCCTGACTCACTCCTGGAGTCTGTCCGCACCAGCCTCCGCCACCCCCGCTCCACAGAGACCACACTTACTAAGATCACTGAAGATCCTGTCACTCCTAAACCCACGTGGAAATTCTTCTGTGTGCCTCTTCCTGGTCTCTATGGTGCTTGATCTGATGGACCACTTCTTGAAGGTCAGTATCCTTTCCAGCAAGCAATAGCATCGCTGCTGGGTGGTCTTCTCTTCCAGGACATTTCTAAGGTATTTCCCGTAATTGGAAGGAGTTCAAAGCGTTCTGTCTGGAGTTGATGACTGTGTTAATGACAAAGCAGAACCCTGAGCAGTTCCACTTGTCCCTGTGTGTTAAGAATGCAGAAATTCCATCAGATAGGCTCAATAAGAAATCTCAAGAATTTTTTAAATGGCCTGACTTCTGCATAAAGGCTATCCCACAAGAGTGACATATAAGTCTATTTAGTATCCTCTGCCCCATTGTTATCTGCTATTGAACAGTGTTTATAATATATTTATAACTTTGTAATACAGGTTTTTGCCATCAATTTAAAGCATGCATAGTACCTCTTCCCTCATTTTTGCTCTAAGATTCTACCATTGTCACTTTGGTTGTGATGGCACCATCATGTTTATCTTGGTTGTATCTTGTATTACCTCGGTAACCTGATATCTTGGTTATTACCTCATTTATTTTGTCTTGACTTAAATCTTAGTTAAATCTTGGTTTCCCCATTCTCCTGTGTCTTCCATGACTATATTAACATCCAGTCAGGAAAACAGAAATTATACCAATTCTTTAAATAGAATTTAATAAGGAATTAGTTAAACAGGTATTTGAGGGCTGAAAATACACAAAAGGGAATACAGAAGTATCACAGAAGCCTTGGCCACAGGAAGTAGCTAAAGGAACAGAGGGGTGAGGTGGGAGCGATTAAGAACCTAGACTTAAGAGAAGAAGAGTGAAGACCAAGGCCACTGAGGAGGGGCTGTGGCCAGCTGATGCAGGTGCCTCTGAGGGAGTTCTGGGAATGTAGAAGAAACTCTGGAAGCTAGAACTAACAGATACTGCTAATATACATGCCATAGACTAGAAACAATAGAAACGAAAGGCAAAGCAGGAAAGAGCAAACCCCTTCTCGGTTCCCCTCTAGTCTTTCTCTGCTCCTGTGAGCCACACCTTAAAGGCTTCAGCTGGCAAAGGTAAAATATGGTTTGCTAGATCCCAGACCTAGCATCACAAAGCAGAGCACGGATTGCAGCCAAGGGACAAGAGTTTAATAAACTCATTTCTGACAGCCCCTTTCACCCATTCCCTCTCACTACTGTCTTTGAGCTTTTCTTCAAGAAGCATTCTTTACTCAGAATTTTCATTCCCCAAGCCTGCCAATTATTCCTAACCATAAAAAATCCAAACTATTCATTTTTCTCATGAGACTTTCCTTGATCAGTGAAAAAAGAAGGGTTATCCTTGTTAATTTCTGGAGTTAATACATCATGTTGTGTACACTGCTCTCCAACCTTACCTGCTAATATTTGTAGTGATGAAAATTCTTACTCTGCAGCTGTTTTTCTGTTGTGGCTTCTATCTGCTGTTCTGGGAATGACTGAATACAAGCTTACCTAGCTTTATTGCACTTCACTTTATTGTGCTTCACAGCTGTTGTGGTTCTTACAAATTGAAGGTTTTTGGCAACCTCTCATCGAGCAAGTCTATCAGTGCCATTTTCCAAATAGCATTTGCTCACTTCATGTTTCTGTGTCACATTTTGGTAATTCACACCATATTTCAAACTTTTATTATTATTATATTCGTTATGGTGATCTATGATCAGCGATCTTCTGTTGTAACTATTGTAATTGTTTCAGGGCATCATGAACCATGCCTATATAAGATAACAAACTTAATAAATGTGTGTGTTCTGACTATTCCACCGAATGGCTGTTCCTCATCTCTCTCCCTCTTCTTAGGCCTACCTATTCCCTGAGACACAACAATATTGAAATTAGACCAATTAATAACTGTACAGTGACCTCTAAGTTTTCAAGTGAAAGCAAGAGTCACATGTCTCTCTTTAGGAAAGGAAGAGTCGCACTTTAAATCAAAAGCTAGAAATGATTATTAAGCTTAGTGAAGAAGGCTTAGCAAAAGCTGAGATGGTCATTAAAAAGTCCACAAATGATAAATGCTGGAAAGGGTATGGAGAAAAGGGAACCCTCCTACACTGTTAGTGGGGATGTACTTTGGTGCAGCCATTATGGAAAACAGCATGGAGATTCCTTAAAAAAACTAAAAATAGGCTTACCATATGATCTCGCAACCCCGTTCCTGGGCATATATCCAGAGGAAACTAATTCAAAAAGATACATGCCCTCCAATGTTCACAGTGGCACTGTTTATAATAGCCAAGACATGGAAGCAACCTAAATGTCCAGCAACAGATGACTGGATAAAGAAACTGTGGTAATACACACACACACACACACACAAACACACACACACACACACACACACACACACACACACACACACACACACACAATGGAATAGTCCTCAGCCATAAAAAAGAATAAAATAATGCCATTTGCAGCAACATGGGTGGACCTGGAGATCATCATACTAAGTGAATTAAGCCAGAAAGAGAAAGAAAAATACCATATGATATCATTCATATGTGGAATCTTAAAAAAAAAAAAAAAAGACAAATGAACTAATTTACAAAACAAAAACAGACTCACAGACATAGAAAACAAACTTATGGTTACCAGGAGGGAAAGGAGGAGGTGGAGGGATAAATTGGGAGTTCAGAATTTGTAGATACTAACTACTGTATATAAAATAGATAATCAACAAGTTAGCCAAGTTGTGCTGCAAAGGAAAAGTTCTTGAAGGAAATTAAAAGCACTACTCCTGCGAATATATGAATGATAAGAAAATGAAACAGCCTTATTGCAGACGTGGAGAAAGTTTTAGTAGTCTGGGTAGAAGATCAAACCAGCCACAACATTCCCTTTTGCCAAAACCTAATCCAGAGGTAAGGCCCTAACTCTCTTCAGTTCTATGAAGGCTGAGACAGAGGAGGAAGTTGCTGAAGAGAAATTTGAAGCTAGCAGAGGTTGGCTTATGAGGTTTAAAGAAAGAATCATCAACATAACATTTTACAGCAGCAAATGCTACTGTAGAAGCTACAGCCAGTTATCTAGAAGATCTAGCTAATTTATGAAGGTAGTTACACTGAACAATAGGTTTTCAATGTGGATGAAACAGTCTTATATTGGAAAAAGATGTCATCTAGGACTTTCATAGCTAGAGAGGAGAAGTCAATGCCTAGATCCAAAGCTTCAAAGGATAGGCTGACTCTCTTATTAGAGACTCAGCTGGTAACTTCAAGTTGAAGCCAATGCTCATTTACCAATCTGAAAATATTAGAGCCCTTAAGAACTATGCTAAGTTGAATTTGCCTGTGCTCTGTAAATGGAACAACAAAGCCTGGATGACAGCACATCTGCTTAACAATATGTTTTGCTGAATATTTTAAACCCACTATTGAGACCTATTGCTCAGAAAAAGGATTTCTTTCAAAAAATTCTGCTCATTGACAATGCACCTGGTCACCCAAGAGCTCTGATGGAGATGTACAACAAGATTAATGTTGTTTTCATGTTTGTTAATACAATATTCATTTTGCAGCCCACAAATCAAGGAGTAATTTCAACTTTCAAGTCTTATTATTGAAGAAATACATTTAATAAGTCTATAGCTGCCATAGATAGTGATTCCTCTAATGGATCTGGACAAAGTAAATTGAAAACCTTCTGGAAAGGAGATTTTTCAGTAGGGCTTAGTCACTGGTTTCTTGCTGGCCTGCTCTCAGGCACTGGTGATGCCAGCTGTCCTGACAGGTGGCTCTCTTAGCCTGGATGATACCTGCTGATGCTTTCTCATGGAGCATGTTGGATGGCCATCAGTTGCTTAACTGGTGCACTCTAGCCTGAAGGTGTTAGGGTACCATTGGGTAGTGCTGCTGCTTTTCCCTCAGCCTTGGAGAGCAGTCTCTAGGAATTCCACCACACTTTTTACAACAGTGGAAGTCTCTGGGGTGTAGCGAGCCAGCTTTTGCTGTGCCAGTCTCGGCCGTTTTACTTTGGACTCACTTCTCATCCTTCTCCTGTAAACTTCTGTTATCATAAGGGGCTGATCCTATAAGCTATGTTGCCCAGGTTTCCAGGTTAGCAGGAATTTGTCCAGATTCTGCAAATGAGAGGGTTGGCAGGAACTTGTAAGTTGTAGGTAGTAACGCTGGCAACCCTGGGGTGTTCTCTGTGGCTCTGAAACCACTAGAAGGGTGCTCCATGGTCCCCGGACCCTGCACACCAGGATTACCTCCTCTATCCTTTGTGTCTCCATCTTAGAGCTGGTTTCATTTCTGTTTTGCTAAGTTCTGGTTTGTCTGTTTGACTCTTGGCTCCTTCATCATCCATATAACCATTTCCCTGCCTAATTCCTTTTGTAATAAATACTTAAGTCCCTTTTGTTTTCCTTTTTCTGTCAGTCCAGCCTGACCTAGATCAGTGGGTACCTTAGGGACCACACCACACCTACCTTGGTTCTATGGAAAATGCAAGGGTGAGCCTGGCCAACTCTTACTCACTATGCTGCTGTGCCATGGCAGGTTGGCAGATCCTGCCACCCAGGAAACCCCAGAAGAGTTAACAAACTCTAGTTTCAATACTTATAAAACTACCTAAATTCAGAGGAGAAATGTCCAAGAATTGCAACTTTACATCCCACTACAGGCTGTGCTGGGGGAAAGACAAAATGCAGGAAGTCCACCAATGACCTTCAACTTGCTCTCCCTTCCCAGGTGCTTTTATTTTCCAGGTAAAAGAACTACCAAACCAGTTCTGCTTTGTTCACACTTTGATGGGGATTAGGTAGATCTGACTCCAAGACCTCTGACTTCAGTAACTCCTATAACTTCTACTTGACCAATGGATGAGGGGCTAACAGGCTAGTCAGGGGAGCAAGGAGCCTTAGAAAATATTTCATACATAATGTTATATATGTGCCTGTGTAGGACCAGCCCAGAGCCTAAAGTATTAAAGGAAAACTGTAGGATCTGGGGTAAATCCTATTGTACCAATGTGTTAGATCAAATTAAATGAGTACCAAAGGAAATCTTGTAGGGGCAGAAGACATCACAAAAGGAAAACTTGCAGTCTTGCAGGAATATAGGCTTGCAGAGAGAAAACAAGAAAGATCTTTCCCTTAATGGAACTGTATTCCTGGATATTTCTAATACCCCCTGGTAGAAGTTACCTACTTTCCCAGTGACCTACACCCCCATCACACTAACATATGCTTCCCTGGGAGTAAACTGCAGTCTAGGGAGATTCATTCATTTTATTGGCATTTCTCCTCCCTCCCACTGCCCCATGGCTTAGTCACTAAAAGGTACGTTGAAAAACAGGATGGCTCCATGGAACCTTCAAATGAAAGTGATTTGGGTAAAACAAAAATAAAACCCTCACTAAACTAAAAGAAACCTCATTAGTTCTAATTCTATTTATTGTGCTAGACACAATAGATTAAAGCAGTGACACCCATACTTATCAAGTCCAGACCTTGCCACAACCCCTTTAGTTTTTTTTTTTTATTGTCTGAAATTCTCCAACGATTCACTGTCACTTTTTCTCTTTGGGACCATTAATTTTCATGGTTAGATAGAGATCAATAGTCATAGTTAGAAATTGGCATCTTTGGAGAAGAAATATGTTGTGCCGCTGTACATAGATTGGATGGTGCCCCAGTTAAGAAAATGGTGTGCTCTTTCATGATTGTGTTCATCGACAGTACCCCAAGCATTATTTTATTCTGTTGTGAAGATTCTGACAGTCTCTTGTGGTATCTTATCTATCACAGAGTTTTCTTTCCTCTCCTTTCATATTTGATCTCTGGAGTGGAACTTTATTTAAAAGGCCTTGACATGAGGAAGAATGGGCATGGCCAGGCCATTCTCCTTGGGCATGAAGAAAAGTGGTCAAGTAGTCAAACACCCAAGTCAAGGACTCAGTCTAGTTCCTGCGTTTCCAGGGTGTGGCTTTGAAAGTAATCAGTCTCATTTGGGGGACTATCTGATAGTATTTTGAGCTTACAAAATCTTGGGCAAAGTTGACAGTCACATCCATGAGCATGGTCACTGCCTGACGCATGACTTAGAAGAAGACAGCCCTAAGAGTCACTATTCTGGGAGAGAGGAATTCACTTTATTCATTTGTCCTTTCAATAAATATTTGTTAAGTGCCAATAATGTGCCAGGTGCTATATGCCACAGCAATGAATAAAATTAATAAAAAGCCATGCCCTCATGAAAATTATATTTGTGTGTGTAGACAGACAATTAAAAAACTAACCAGTACAATATTTATCTATCTAACTAGCTGTCAACCCTCTATGTTTTAAATGGTGATAAATATTATGGAGGAAAATAAAACAGGAAAGGTTGTGCTACTGTTTGTGTGTGGGAGGAGAGTTGCCTTTTTAAACAGAGAAGTCAGAGAAGTCATCACTGGCAAGGTGACATTTGATCAGAGACCTGAAGGAGGTGCAGGAATAACCCACGCAGATATTTGGGGGGACAGCAAATGCCAAGTCCTTGGGGTAGAAGCATGCTTTGTGGACCAGCAAAGAGGCCAGGGTGGCCCAGTCAAATGACTAGAGGAGAGAGTGATAAGAGCTGAGGTCAGAGAGTTGGTGGGGGCCAGATTGTCCAGAGCAAAATCTCTTAACTTGGGGTCTGCTAGATATTGTTATTTGGACTTATTTAATTTTTGTTCACTTTATTTCATGGTTTCTTTTTTAATCTCATGTATTTTATTTTGTGCATTTTAAAATGTTATTTTGAAAAGGAACCTATAGACTTCAATAGTCTGCCAAAGAGATTCACATCACAAAGAAGGTTAAGAATTCCTGATATAAGGCCTTGAAGACACTGCAGAACTTCAACTTTTACTCTGAGTGAAGTAATAAGCAATCACTCTGGCTGCCACGTTGAGTATAGACTAAAGAGAGACAAGAGTGGGAAGAGGGAGACCAGGTAGGAAGCTATAACAATAATTTAGGAAAGTTGTGACAGTGGCTTGAACCGGAGTAGTAGCAGTGGAGACAGTGGAAAGAGGCCAAACTCCAGAGAGATAAAGGTAGAGCCAACAGGATTTGCTGATGGATTGCATTCGAGCTGAGAGAGAAAGGGAGACAACGGTGAACATGAGGTTTTTGGCCTGAGCAAAGGATGAAGGATGAAGTTGCTTTCTTCTAAGGTGGAGAAGTATGCAGGGGAGCCAGGGAGGAAGGTTGAAGAAAATCAGATTTCGTTTTTGGACAGCTTGTGTTTGACATGACTATTCCATATCCAACTAAAAATGTCATATAGGCAGCTGGAACTGCAAACTTGAGAATCATCAGTTTATACCTGGCGTTAAAGCTGTGTGACTGGAGGAAATTATCATCCTGGAAAGTGGTACACATGGAGAAGAAATGAGTTTAGGTGGTTGTGACCTATAGCAACCTAATGTTTAGGATTTGTGAGGAGGAGAAGGAATCAACCAGGGAGAGCAGCCAGTGATTTAGGAGGAAATCAGGAGGGTTTGATGTCCCTGAACCCTAGGGAAGAAAGTGTTTCAAAGAGGAGTGATTACCTGTTACATGCTGCTGATAGGTCAAGTAAGATAAGGCTTGAGAGTAGACAGCACAGGATTTAGCAACTTGGAGGTCATTGGTGACCTAGAAGAGAGTTTTGGCTGAGTGACTGGGACCAAAGTCCTATTGGAATAGGTTCAAGAAAGAAAAAGGACAGAGGAATTGGAGACAGTGGAAATAGAAAACTCATTTCAGAAATTTCTGAGGTTGGAAGTATGTGAAGAGAGGAAAAGATGCTGAGTGATTGTCTAGCATTGTGGAAGAGTGAATGGAATGGCAAAATGTAGTGGGGTTGCCAGGTAGCATTCAGGGCCCTCTTGGGACTTGTTCAGGCATTTAAAATGAATCTATTCCTAGTTATATTTTTATCCAGCCATATTCAAGTCTTTGGGTACAGATCTGAAGTAGGTGAAGAGTTAGATTCAATCAGGATTAGGTTTTGCCATATAGGTAAGATGACACTAAGGGGTAAACCTAAGGGAGTAATTTATTAACTATGGAATTTAAATAAATTAAAGGAGTGAGGCCATGAAGGTGGTATAGATAGTAAAAAGGTGGTAGACCCCAATGGATTATAGGTTCTGGTGTAGAGGAAAGATTTTTAGAGTCAAGGAACTGGAGGGAGAGAGCTAGAAAGATAGGAGTTGGGGGACAAAGAGTAGGATGGTTAAAATAGAGATTAAGGAAGGGATGTGGCTGTTGGTAAGGACTAGGTTAAGGGCTAGGATCTGAGTTAGGGTAGAGAGTGAGATCATCAGAGGGAAGGAGGTGAGCCTCTTGGAAGAATCATTTACCTGGATACTGAAATCACTGAGAATTAGGTCAGGAGTAATGTTGACAATGATCGTATTTAAACCTGGCGATCAAATCTTCACGAAATAGGGTGGTGGTGACTGTGGGTCTTAGATGTCTACAACAAGTAGAGGAGTATAAGACATGGTCTAAAAGTGTAATATTTAAAGCTGGGGGCTGGGAGAGTGATCTTCTGTTTGCCAGGGTCAAGGCAATGACAATGGTCTTTTTTTAAACACAAACTTTCTTCAACTCTATCTCTCGGAGATTTTCTCATCAAGTGAGTAGATGGAAGAAGCATATAATTACTCTTTTCTTTTTTGTTTCAGGCAGATTTTTTTTTGTCTTAATTTGTTTTTGGAGGGAGAGGTAATTATGTTTATTTATTTTTAGAGAAGATATTGGGGATTGAACCCTAGACCTCGTGCATGTTAAGCACGCACTCTATCACTTGAGCTATACCCTACCCCCCTTTTTGTCTTAATTTTCAATTTTTGTGGTTCATCTACTTTTTCATCATTCACTTCAGTGACAGACACTCTTGTGAGTGCTGGTGAGGTTTGACCTAACTTTCATGCATAATTCCCTTTTGCCTAGTCACCTTCTAGTGGTGGCTATGTGACACCATTCTGGCCAATGAAATATAAGCAGAAGTAATTGAGTGAGGCTTCTGAGAAAGTCTTTCCTTTCCTGAGAAAAAGAGACAGACTCAGTAATCATTTCCCTTTTACCCTTTGCCCTTCCTACTTCTTTTTGTTTTGCAAAGCAAATGGTCAGCCTCAAGGTGCAGCAATCATCTTGTAATCATGAGTGATGAGTATGAAGCACCAGGTATGCCTATACACCAAAGAGGGTAGAACAGAAAGATAGTTAAGAGTCTCAGTCCCTAATGCCATTGTTGAGCCACTGCCCCAGCCTTCAGCTTCTACCTCTGGAATTCTTGTCGTGTGAGACAAGTAAATTCCTCTTCCTTGAAGCCAGCAGATTAGTTTGGATTTCTGTTATTTATAACTTATTGCTTCCGTAACTCATAAAGCGACTATCTTATGAAGATAGAAATGCTAGCCAGTTGGCTTTAGGAGGGAATTTCACAGACTTATTTGTGAGCAACTTAATTTTGATACAACCATCAACCAAAAATGTTTGCTTGACACTACCTCTTCTTTAAGTTACTGCCTTATCCTCATTCCTTACTTTGCTGTCAGATTTCTTGTATGAGTATCCCATTCATGCTTTCTCTACTCCTTTGCTTTCTACCGTGTACTAGGCCACTAGAGTTGATCTCGAGATAACACCCACCAAAACTGTCATAACTAAGATTATTCATGACCCCATGGCATCTTTTTTGGTCCTTATCCCTCTTGAAACCTTTATGGGGATATCTCAATTGGCCATTTCCTCCTCCTTTTCCTTTGTAGGCTTTTGCAGTACCATTCTTTTCTAGTAGAAGTTCTCAGCTTCTGAATTATTTTCTTGATTGTTTCATAACTCCTTGTCATCTGCCTAACTCTCACTGTTTCTTCTCCAGTACTTCCCTCGGTCTTCTCCCTCTATTCTCCCAAACTTTCCCCCTCCTTCTCTCACTCTAGGTTTTCCCAGGATGATTTCATATACTACTATGTCTCTACCTGCTTTCAAGAGGTCAATAATTTATAAATCTATAATTTCATTCCACACCTCTCACTGGAGCTTTAGATTCCAGTTTCTAACTACTTTGTGAACACTACTTCAAACATTATTTTAAACTAGATTTAATTATCCTTTCCAGAAGTCCTACCTATTGTTTCCTATTTTGTTTCTTTTTATCACCACCATTCATCCAAGTACCCAAGCAAGGAACTTTGAAGGCAACTTTAACTCTACTTTATCTTTCCCTCATTTTTTCATGTTCAGTTGTTGAAAAGCCCTATTAATTGTGCTTTTGAAATATTTCTCAAATGTCTTCTCTTCTTCATCCTCATCACCTCTTCCTTCTCTGTATACTCTTCCTTGGCTTACTTCCAGGGGAGAAAGTTTTTTTCTTTAGGTTCTCCTTTCCTTATGAAGAGTTATCCTCAACTTTTGTAAGGCATAGCAGGCCTTTCTCCAACTTGGTCATGTGCTAAGACAAAATGACCTGTGATCAAAGGCAACACAGAGGAGCTTGAGGCTCTTGTTAGTTGTGGCCCTTTCTAGCTTTGGGCCATCCAGTTTTTAGCAAGAGTTTGACCTGGAAAAGCATTATAAAGAGAGGATGATTTGAGGGCTCTTCCAGGTCAGATCTAACCCTGCATCAAACCGGATCTTCAGAGAGCTAGCTGAAAGGAGATTATTAAGAGTGCTATTCGTGACTTCATAGAGTCCTCCTTCACTCGGGAGACAGTCCTGTCTCATGTCAATACCAAGAAAAGTGAGTTGTACTTCTCTTGGGCAATCAGTGGCATAAATCAGAGCATTTATTTGTACAAAAGAGATCTGTGGCTCCATCTCAAATGAAGTCTTTTGATCTTGTTTTTCAATCTTCTTTGGTTCCACATTTATTTTATGCTACTTTATATTTTATGTATCCTTGGATGCTACCTTCAGTTTTCTCTGGAGCAAACATAAAAATAGTTCAGGTCCTCATTACCTATTTCTCTGGCTGTTGTAATATTGGCCTTCCTTGCCCACCTCATATCTTTCCTTCTATATATCCTTACTTACTAATCTTAAAAGCATTTTAATAGTTCCCTTTCTTGCTGTTTAGCAGGATACATAAGGCCCTTCACTATCCTGAAACTATCTTTTCCTAACCTTGGCCCCATGTCTCCCCTATGCCCTCCTTTCCAGCTGTGCTAAGCCACTCACTTGGAAATGTTGTATTTTTATACTTCTAAACTTTCTTTTGTTCAAAATGGTAAATATAATTGTTTAGGTATATATGCTGTGCCTGCCACTTATATTCATAACTCCTATTCATCCTTGAAGACCCATATATAAAGTTACCTTCTCTGTGGTGCCTTTCCCCATTCCTTCTCAAAGATTTTTTCTTTTCTATAAGTGCTCTCATAATATTTCCCAGATTCTTTTGCTGATAGTAATTATCACAGTGTATTTTATTGCTTTGTTCCTTTGTATATATACTAACCATTTATTTTCATCTATCTTTGCACATTTTGTCCTCTCACAGAGTAAGCGCTCAACAAAAATTTGTTTTGATTGTGCAAATGAACATTACAGCGTTTTTTGGCAGTGGTCTGTGGCTGATATTTCACCACTTCATGTGATACCATGGCCACATGACTTTTGGGTTTGTGAGTTTTGCTTAGTTGCAACAATAAATCACTTTATAAAAAGAAGTTTTGATTCCAATAATAGATTTATTGAGTCATAATAGTCATCTCTAAGTCAAAATAACCAAAAGACAGTATACTGACAGCTCATAGTATCTTTTGGGGCCCCACCATTCTGTCTTTAAAAAAAGTCATTCAGTCAATCTATAACAGAATCCATTGATTAGGAGGTTAATGAGAAATTAGTGATGACTAGGCTTATTGAGTTAAAATTGAAAACAAGGGTTATTATTAGGAATGCTGTGTTTATGGTAGATAATTGCATGTTGAACCTTTATGAATTGAGGGGTTTTTGAAAAATAGATTTGGTGTATTTTATTAGCTAGTCCTCAGACATGTATCTTAGCTCCTATTTGCCAGGAATTTGCTATTAATTTTATGTGTCTGTAGCTATATCCTCAACTAGATTAAAGGCAATCTAAAATCAGGGATCATACCTCATCTCCTAAAGGCCACAAGCTGAGCACACTGATAGCAAAAGACCACTTGCTATAGTTCTTTTGTACATGCGCATGATGTAGGAAGGATTCCTACTTGTCATGAGAACACAGTCTGGTTTAAGCTGCTCTGAAAGTGGAACAGCCCTCTTCTTCCTCTGCCATAGGGCACAGTGAATTGTGTTTTGTTTTGTTTTCTTCAGTTTGGTTCTGTGGGAAGTCATCTGACCTTGGGCCCTAGGCAGGGACTAATGGGCACATGAGATCTTGAGGGTTCTGGTCCAAAATACAATGGGAAAAAACTAACCAACTTATAGACTTTTGTCAGGGTAGGACAGCCAGTCAGCTCTCAAAATATACCGAAGAAAGGAAACATACCCAGAAGACTCACAATGAGGATTTTCCTGACCTTGGCCCAAAGAAGTTACAGTATTCATGCAAAATGATCTCCTGGAGGCAAAAACCAGTAAACATTAAACAGAAATTTTCTGTTAGGAGTTAGTACACACTTTTAAGGAGAAGAACTGACCTAGAAGGTGAGGATGTGATTTTAGCAGAACTTGTCTTAGAAGCCATTCACTGCTGTTTGACTCTGGTATTGCAATGCATGTCAGAGATTAAGCACAGTCTCTGTATCAATGACATCAGGAAAAATAGAATAAAAATACATAAATACACAAAATCAATCTGCTAGTGCAGGAAGAAAAGACAGATTAAACCAAGACAATAGGATTGGCTCCTTTGTGCATTAAAAACAAAAGAAAAAACACTTTAATGTTATTATGCCAGTTTGAACCCCAAAAGGATCAAGTGATAATTGAGTGGGTCTAGTTATGAAAAGATGAGTATTTAGCAAATATATTTTCTTCATCGGTACTAGGCTGTAGACATCCAAGGGAGCCAGACTCTTTATAGTCTCTGATTTGTATTTTTTCTTTTTCAGCATCAGTAGACTTGGGGTGGGCAGGGTGAAAATAGGTTCACACTAATTTTAGATAATTTGCATAGCATTCTTAGAACATGATCTCTCTTTGACCTTCATGAAATGAACAACTAGGCCAAAGAGAACAGGACATAAATGAGGCATTTTTGTGAGTATCTTTCAGTCTCTGTTGGCATAATACAACTATAAGGCACACTTGAAAAAGTTACTTGGAGTGTCCTTACTGTATATGTCAAATGGTTGCTTTTCTATTTAATAACCTTTTAGGCAAGACTAAGCTGATGGAGATGAAACTTCCAGTGCTTCTCTGTAAGGTGTTGGTAACACATTGAACATGTAGGACAGAACTCAGAGTGAGGGAAAGATTTCCTAATAAACGGTAAGGACAGGACTACAACTTGCAGTTCCCTGCTGTGGTGTATGCATGTGAGAGGAGAGTGGCGAAAAGAATTAAGTGGATTGATTAAACATTTTGAGGTTTTCTGATCTTTTTTTCTGTGTTTTTAAATGAAGTGCAACAATCATCACCACATTCCTTACAATAGGCATAGAGGTATGCGTGCTGCCCGTATTCAGAAGTAGATCAATCTTTACTTAAAGTACCAAGAGTATTATAGAAAGGTTAAATATTACAAAATTGAGCTTTCAAAAGAAAACATTTTTGTGTTTTCAAACAATGCAATTATTCTGTTAATTTAAAACAAAACTTGATCAAATGCCTCACTGTTAAAAAAAAAGTCTTGAAGTGACTTTTGTTCTTCATAAAGCTTTTACTCTCTCCAGGCAGCTGGTACAAAACAATACTGAAGTTAGAAAATTTACCCAAATAATAGGACCTTTTAAGTGCCTTAACAGTGCCTAAGAAAACTCATCATCTCTTATGTTACTCATGGATCAAGGACACTAGTAGTTGTGTATTAAAGGCCAATAGGCCAAGAGTTACTGCTTTGTAGCATTCCACTGTGAGAGTTTGGCCGTCCTCATGTGTCTGTCTGCTTATATAAATAAACTTTTCTCTAACTCAAATTCCTCAATGACAGTATGGTTCTACTTTTATTAAAATTTTGTCAAAGCTGTTCCTGGGCTGGAAACTTGCCTGCTGAGTTTTAGCCCAAGGCAGATTTTAATGGCCAAGTTCTACAGGCATCAAGGGGAGGAGGAGTTAGCACGAGGGTGCTGTCTCTTCCCCACATGACAGCCTGCTTTCATGTGGAAACTTCATAGAAGTATCAAAGTTAGGAGAGACTGGAACATCTCTGACAGGCAGCCTGGAGTTAAATCACTTCTCTCCCTTCCATGATGCCACCTCAGCACAGGTATTTCATGCTCTTAGAAGTTTTCAAATGCTCAAACTGATCAAAGCATTTGGAAGTCAGAGTTAATTTCACCTACACACATGTGCCTTCATGACACCTTGTACCTTTTGTGTATTAATTTACTTCTTTTTAACTTGAACTTAGCTTTGATTATTCACTCATCATTCATTTTCTCATTTCTCTTCTCCCTGAATGAGACCCATGAAGACAAAGGAAAGGGGATTGAGTTGTCTGAAATGCCTCAATGAATTCTGAATTCAAGGAGACATTTGAGCTTTTCACTAAAGTTTTTAATGAGAAAACAATGCACAGTCCAGCCATGGCCCAAGTTTCACCTACCCATTGTCTTTATCTTGCAGTGGGCATAATTTTAGTTAAGGGTAGGGCATGAGTATTAAATTTTCTGGTGCTGGATGCTAAGGGATATAACAGGACCAATTATGCTAAAGGTCACCTCCTTAGTGGTAGGTGGTTCAGAAGTAACTCCCAGCCAGAAAGAGATTGACTAAAATCCACACATTAGAGGTTGATTCAGGGGTAGCTACTTAAGGCACAGCTTCAAGGTTGATTGATAACTTTGCTCTGCTTAACCTCCCTGAGCTCAAGGAAAACAAAAAAAGGAGACTCACTCAGGCTACCCAGGTTCTACGTGACAATTTTTGACCCCCATATATGTGTGTGTTGTGGTAGAGGGGTAGGGAGAGAGAAAGAGGCTAGAGGAAACATATCCCCAAGGAGGTCATGCCTCAGACAACAGGTAATCTGTTGGAGAACAGTCAGACAGTATAAAACCCATCACAGACACATCAGCCTCCTTCCCTTCCAACCACCTACACTAACCAGCTACAGGTTCATATATTCTCGGGTATCTGCAGGAAAAAAGACAATAGAAGTTGGGGATAAATATTCCCCTCCTCTATGGCACTGACTCCTGACATCCTTGTTGCCTCTGTCTTCAGTGAGGGTGGGCTCAATAGCTCATCCCTGGGTTTCAATGGGCAGTCTAATTACTTGGTGCAGAGTGTCTTGCAAAAAAAGAAGTCAGCTGCTACCATCTTAGACTAAGTCCCTCCCAGCCCAATTGAATCAGAAGCTTTGGAGATGGGACCTGCACAGCTGTTGTTAATAGCACCCTGTGTAATTCTAACTTACATTTGGGCTGAGAACCAATGAACCACAGCCTTACACAATTCTATACACCCTGTGGATGCAGAATGAATGCAGGATCGCCGAATGAAAGTACAGTTAGCACTGTTTTTCTCCATCTGTTCAGACAGCTATCTATCCAGACATTTATGAAGGGCCAGTCATGTCTAGGTCCTGGGTTAGGCAGTGAAATTCTCACACTTAAATGTGCAGGAGAATTACCTGGGACCTTGCTAAAATACATAGTCTGGCTCTCCAGGTCTGGGTTGGGGCTGAGGTTCTGTATGTCCTACAAGCTCCCTGGGGATACTGGGGCTGCTAGCCCATGCACCACACTTTGAGTACCAAGACTAAGAAGGCTCTTTTCCTCTTTCCTGCAGCAATTTCTTGTGCTTCCTTCAGGATTGACATAAAGCCCATTTGGACAAAGAGGTCTGCTTCCCCATCTGGGTCCTCCTGTCTGCAGCTTCACCTCCTTTTTGCCTCCTCGTTCTGTGTCCCTTTCCATCAAAATCTGGTATCTGAAGAGAATCAACATCTAAGTGTGTTTTCTAAGGGAAATGATAGCTGCTTTGCTTTAATTGTTTAGTTCTGCTCCCTCCTACTCCTCTTCCACCTTCCCACCCCTCCTTTTTGACTGGATTATAAAAACTTAAGCTAAGGTTTTAATGAAAATATTTCAGGCATCCATGAAGCTGCCAGAGAGACAGATTTTTAGGGTGTGGGAGAGGGACAGGACGGTCGACACCTTGGCAAAGCCTCTAAAATCACACCATAGCAAGAATAGATGACATTTGTATCACTGTCTAACAGCTGCTTTTTGTACTGACACCTTATCTTTCTCGTTATAACAAAATTGTGACCACAGTGAAGCCATTCTTCTTCCTTGGCACCTCCTATCATAACAGTTAATGTTTATAGGCTATTTTTTTTTACAAAGTACTTTTATTATATAGAATTTGAACATACCCTAAAAGTAGAACCCTGTGTGCCCATCACTCAGCCCTCAAAAACATCAACCCACGTCTAGTCCTGTTCATTCACACCTCTGTGTACTTCCCCTGAATCCTAGACATCAAGTTCATTACTGAATGCTGTTTATAAGTCAGGCACTGTTTGAGTAAATTACATATCTAACCCTCACCATACCCATATGAGGGAGGCTCTATTATTATTATCACCATTTTACAGATGAGGAAACAGAGGCACAGAAAGATTAAGTGACCTGCCTGAAGTCACACAGCTAGGAAGTGATGACGACAGACAGGGCAGTCTGTCTCTAGAGAGAATGCTCTGAACCATTGGGCTGTACTCCCCAGCTGATCAAGATTTGGCAACCTAAGCCACCTTCTTTTCCATCACCAGGACCTCTGTTCCCTGTGATGGGGCTGGAACTAGTGATATTTCAGCTCAGGGTCTGTGCTCAATGTTAGCAGCCTATCTGCACTGTTGTTTCTTGGGGAAAATGAAGCAACTTTTCCACTTGTGCTACTTCTCCCAGGACCATTTGTAGTGAGCTGTGCGTCCTAGGGTGATCAAGCTTCCTGGCTTTGTGCCCCTCAGGGTTGTTTGACAGTTAGGTTGACTATAACATTTATGACATAGACAAGGCAAAACAGTACAGTATGATTCTTTTTTTGTAAAGAAAAAAATAGTATATAACAGTACTTGTCCCTAGATACACACCAGGTATATACACATGGATGCATACTGGACATACACACGAATACACACATCAAATATACACACAGAAGCACACAATGTTTACACAGAGACCACATACACACACACAGATGTTTGGTATTATACCCCTATATAATTTTCTATGCTTTAACAAACAAAATTAGTAAGTGCTCTTTGTTCCATTTTTTCTTCTATTGGTTTAAAGTAATATATTCCATTTCTATTTTTTATTTTTTACATTTCGGTTTTTATTACATATTGTGAACAGATATTTTTATAATAAAGACAACAGTTAATCAGTTTCTATTTGTCTATAGACCAAGATAAGAACGTTTACCTGTTTGAGCTTCCTCTACTTTCAATGTTCATAGAAACCAGAAGGTTACTTCTAAATTGCAATGACAAACAGTTTTTTGAAATAAATACTTACGTAGAATTAATTTGTTTACTATGTTCTTTACTTACTAGTGTTTCTTAAATCCATTCCTTTCATCTGCGTTCATTTGTCCCTTGTTTGGGGTACATTCTGTAGTATTTCTTTAGATGATCATATGTGAACACTAAACTTTCTGAGGCTTAAATGTCTGTAGAGTTAAGAAAAAATTTTCTCTCAAAAAAATCTTTTCTTTAAGTATTTTTTTATGTTCTTGAGTTTCTAAAATTTCACTATGATGTCTATAGATTGAGCTTTTAAAATACCCTGTTGGGTGCATCATCATTTTGTGGTTGTGGTGGCAGCACTTATTCAGTCTGAGGATGAGTATGTGTCTTTGGTTCTGGAAAGTTCTTGGTGGTAATTTCTTTAAACATTGTCTTCCTTCCATTCTCTCTGTTCTCAGAATGGTAAACTTCCAGTTATCACCCCTTAACCCCATATGTTCTTGTTGTCATTTACAGTATTTTACCTATTCTATACACCCCACAATGCACTGTTATTATTTTTACTTTAAATGCTTCAAAGTATTTTAAAGGAAATTTATACATACACACACATACATGAAAAAATTTTAAATAATTTTTGATATACTGACATGTTTTCCCTTCCTGGACTTCTTCATTCCTTTCTGCAGAACTAGATTTTCATTTGATACAATTTCTCTTCAGCCTACAGAACTTCTCTGCATTTTGTGTAGTACAGGTCTGCTGGAACAAATTCTTTCAGCTTTTGTCTGTCCAAAAATGTCTTTATTTTACTTTCTCTTTTGAAAGATACATTCACTGGATATAGAATTTGGAGTTGGCAAGTTTTTTTTTTTCTTTCATCACTTAAAGATGTCATACCAATGTCTTTGGGCCACTATTTCTGATGAAAAGCTAGTTGTCATTTTTATTATTGTTTCCTTATATGAAGTATGTCCTCTCTCACACCCCTTTGAGCCCCTACTTACTCTCAAGATTTTCTGTTTTTGTTTGTTTGTTTTCAGCAGTTTGATTATAACGTGTCTAAATGAAGATTTCTTGATTTTCCACTTGTTTGGAGTTTGCTGATCTTGTATCTATGGGTTGGTATCTTTTGACATTTTTGGAAAATTTTCAGCCATTATCTTTTCAAAAATTTCTTCTCTCCCTTTCTCTCTTCTCTGGAATCTCAATTATATATATATATATGTATATATATACATGGTATTTGTGTGTATATATATGTTTATTTATTTTGTTTGTGTGTGTATGCATGTGTCTGTTGTATGCATTGTGATTATTTCCTTCCAGATTATATCATTTGTCTTTCAGTCTTATTCATGGTGTCTTTTTCCATTCTGTGCACAGACTTGAATATCTTATATAGATGTCACTGAATAAGAATATTGAAACTCTATACTGGTCTTTTTAAAAAAAATCAGGCTTATGTATGTCCAACATGTAAAATTGAATTATGTACATATGCCATTGTTAACTTTAAGATAGTTTGACAGTCAGTTGAGGTATGAATACATAGCATGCCATGTTGTGATGACATATTGAAAGTAGTTTTAATTCTGGGAAGTTTTTACATTTGGGGTAACATTATATATTATATATTTTTGTATTGGAGTTAAGTGTAAGTTTTTTTTTTTAAATTGAAGTACAGTTACAATGTGTCCATTTCTGGTATACAGCACAGTGTCCCAGTCATGCATATGCATACATATATTCATTTTCATATTCTTTTTCATTGAAGGCTATTATAAGATATTGAACATAGTTCCCTGTGCTATACAGAAGAAACTTATTTTTTAGTCTATTTTTATATATAGTGGCTAACATCTGCAAATCCTAAACTCTCAAATTTATCCATCCCACCCTCTTTCCCCAGTAACCATAAGATTGTTTACTATGTCTGTGAGTCTGTTTCTGTTTTGTAGATGAGTTCATAGTGTCCTTTTCTTTTTCTTTTTTAATATTCCACAAATGAGTGATATCATATGGTATTTTTCTTTCTCTTTGTGGCTTACTTCAATTAGAACAATGATCATTAGGTCCTTCTATGTTGCTGCAAATGGCATTATTTTATTCTTTTTATGGCTGAGTAGTATTCCATTGTATAAATATACCACAATTTCTTTATCCAGTCATCTGTTGAGGGACATTTAAGTGTAAGATTTTCTTTCAAAAAAATTCTCTTTCTAAAATTCCTGAAAAACCACTGGTCTTGATGATACTTTGGGGGTTGGATTTTGACTAGTAGTATTTACATGAGAGTCTGTTTCCATTGTTATTTGGACTTCTGTTTTATTCTTTTTTAATTGAAGGAGCTCTCTTCTGCTGCTACCGCTTTGTCATAGGAACCTAGTTTGGGATCCCCATCGGCTCACTAGGGACAGATATGCTCTGAATCCTAGGCCATTTCTCTTTCCTAAGAAGCTGGTGTGGACTCCTGAGGAAGGTTTTCTTAAATTTCCTGACCCAGTGGAGAACTCTAGGTATGGCAGAGGAATCTTGAGACTAACTTTTATTTTTAATTATAAAACTTAAAAAAAATTGAATTGCTGTTAAACAGAAGGTTGCTGTATCCCTGGATAAAGCAGAAAATGTCCCAAATTTTAATAAACATATTAATGAGCATTTATTGACTCCCCTTGCTAAATTGAAATAAAATGGTTCTTTTAATGGTGTTGGGTACTTAAGTTACTTTCTGGGCTATTTGATTTGGAACCATATTACTTAAATAAATTTACCTGTGAAAATAGAACCTGGATCCAAATTTATCCAGTTTTTCTTTTCCCGAAAGATCAGAGCCAGATTTACTGTAGCAAGAAATTTAAGCCTCAGGGTCCTTTACCTGCATGGGCCCTCAAGAAAGCTAAGAGTTGCTGGGAATTTTAGAGTGTTCTGATGAGGAGGGGAGCCAGGTGGCAATCAGAAAGCTCTTTCATATATGCATTTCTGATAAATTGCATGTATCTTTTCAAATTAGTGCTTTGGGGTTTGGTGGTTTTTTTTGTTTGTTTGTTTGTTTTTTTTTTGATACACACCCAGGAGTGAAATTGCTGGGTTCTATGGTAGTTCTATTTTCAGCTTTTTGAGAAATCTCCATACTGTTTTCCACAGTGGCTGCACCAATTTACATTCCTACCAACAGTGTACAAGGGTTCCCTTTTCTCCTAAAATGACTATACTACCGAAGGCAATCCACAGATTCAATGCAATCCTTGCCAATATTTGTTATTTGTGTTCTTTTTGATGACAATCATTCTGACAGGTGTAAGGTGACATATCATTGTGGTTTTGATTTACATTTTCCTGATGATTAATGATATTGAGCATCTTTTCATGTGCCTGTTGGCCATCTGTATTTCCTCTTTGGAAAAATGGCTGTTCAGTTCTGGCCATTTTTTAAAATCAAGTTTGTTTTTTGATGTTGAGTTGTATGAGCTATTCATATATGTTGGATATTAATCCCTTATCAGTTGTATCATTTGCAAATATTTTCTCCCATTCAGTAGGTTGTCTTTTGATTTTTTTGATGGTTTCCTTTGCTATGCAAAAGCTTTCAAGTTTAATTAGGTCCCATTTGTTTATTTTTGCTTTTATTCATTTTAGGAGACTGATTCAAAAAATGTTGCTGTGATTTATATCAAAGAGTGCTCTGCCTATGTTTTCCTCTAGGAGTTTTAGTTTTTGGTCTCACATTTAGGTCTTTAATCTATTTTGAGTTTATTTTTGTATATGGTGTTAAAGAATATTGTGATTTCCTTCCTTCATATGTAGCTGTCCAGTTTTCCCAGCACCACATATTGAGGAGACTGTCTTTTCTCCATTGTATATTCTTGCCCCCTTTGTTATTTAATTGACCGTAAGTATGTGATTTTATTTCTGGGTTTTCTATGCTGTCTCATTGATCTATGTGTCTAGTTTTGTGCCAGTACCATACTGTTTTGATTATTGTAGCTTTGTAATATAGTCTGAAGTCAGGGAGCGTGATTCTTCCAGCTCTGTTCTTTCTCAAGATTGTTTTGGCTATTCAGGGTCTTTTGTGTTTCCTTACAGATTTTAAAATCATTTGTTCTAGTTCTGTGAAAAATGTCATTGGTATTATGATAGGGATTGCATTGAATCTGTGGATTGCCTTGGGTAGTATAGTCATTTTAACAATATTGATTCTTCCAATCCAAGAACAAGATATATCTTTCCACTTGTTTGTGTCATCTTTAGTTTCTTTCATCAGTGTCTTATAGTTTTCAGAGTACAGGTATTCTGCCTCCTTAGGAAGGTTTATTCTTAGGCATTTTATTCTTTTTGATGTGATGATAAATAGGATTGTTTTCTTAATTTCTCTTTCTGATATTTCATTGTTGTATAGAAATGCAAAAGATTTCTGTATAATATTTTTATGGTTTAAAGTTTGTATTCTTTTCACAAAGAGGGCTCCCTAAACTGTATGTCTCAAAGACTCTTCCACTCCTAGTACAGATGGTTATTATTTTTTATATTATAATATCAAAATAATATTTATATTATGGGTCATTTTCTGACTAAAAATATAATGGATCACCAGTATCCTGCTTGATGCCATTGTATGTATTTAAAAAGACCTTCTCTGAACAGATGTAGTGCATGGGCACATGACTTGGAGTGCTCCATGGGCTTGGCTCACTTCTGCAGGGTGTATCCTATACAACCACATATGGCAACCCTGAGGTCATGTAAGGATTTAGAAAATGCAGAGAGGTTTATAAATGGAAATGAAGATTACTTATAATCCTACCCCAAAATAACCAGAGTTCATGTTTTGATGTACAGTATTTTCATACATACCTATATATACTACACAATTGGTATTACATTGCATATCAGTTTTTTGTCATTGTTTTTTGCCTAGCATTGTATATTAGGTATATTCCTATGTAGTGAAATACTCTATGAAATACCATTTATAATTGGCTACATAATAGTCCATCATAGGACTTTTTTTTTATTGGTCTTCTAATATGGGTCATTTAAGTTATTATCCACTTTTTCTATTTAAATAACATTGCATAGAACATCACTATGCATAAATTTTGTTCCAGCTTCTGAATATTTTCTTATGACAGATTCCTGAGAGGGGAGTTATAGGTTAAATGGTATGAAGTTTTATTTTAAAGCATTTAAGGCATGATTCCAAGTGATTCCTTGAAATGTAATTCATACACATGGGTTCCATGACCTCATTCTACTCCATGCCTCCATGACATAGGTTTAATAAAGGTGTTGGGACTTATTCAGGTAAGTCCTTTAGTTTCTAGTAATCCTCTGTGGTGTTGATTTGGTTATATGGATCTAGATTAGAATAACAGCTCACCCAAGACAATTTAATGTCTGACCTGAATTTTCCAAAACTGTCTTATTTCTCCACACTGGAGTGAGGCAGACACTCATGTCTGACAGCGTTATAAGTCACGCAGATCAAGGTATTGATCAGGAGTGGATATGTTGTTTTCCAGTGGGAGGATAAGGATGGAGAAGCCAATCTATTATTGTCTCTATCAGCTATCTCACTGAAAAGCAATTGGACTAATGATACCAACTTATAGCTGTCGATTTATTTTAGCTAGAAAGTAAAAAATAAGTCATTGTATTGTTGTGGCATCTGTTTAGAGGATACAATTGAGGATGGCAGTTTTTTGATGCTCTTCACTTTCATGTACTTTTTTTAAAAAAAGAGAAAAACCAGTCTTTTCTTAAATGGAAAGTATAGATGGCTCTTCATCCTCTCTTTATGACCTTTGAGAACACGTATTCTGGTGTTTGATTAGAATTCTATTCTAACAACCTGATCTTTGCTAGTGTCAGAGCTCTGTCTTTTCAACTAGGTTCTTTAGAATTAATCAGGCTTATTTGATGTCCTTGCTTCCATAAAACTGAACCTTAAAACCTTAGGGAACCCGAATAGATCCTTGAAATCCTGTAGTTCAGAGTTGTAAACCTGTAGCCTCTAGGCTGAATCTGACCTATAGATACATTTAGTTTAACTCAATATATGTGTTTTTATATTTTAGGGATAATAATAGCTAACAATTATTGAGTACTTCCTATGTGCATTATTGTAAGCCCTTAACATGTGTTGTATCATCTACTCCTGATAAGCCTGACCTTATGATATGGGAATTATTACTGTCTTTATTTTAAAGGTGAGAAAACCAAGGCCCAGATATGTTAAAGAACTTGTCCAATATTTAAGTTAATTGAGAGATAGACCTGGGATTCGAACTTAGGCAGTCTATCTCCAGAGCTCACTTTCCTCTCTGCTGCAAGGAATGAGTTACTGACCTTAAAAAAAAATTCAAGAGATTTTACATAATCATGGGATTCATGCCCTCTCTTGAACAATTAAACATACGGTGAGGGTCCACTAGAGATGAGGAGTGTCTTCCTGTTTTGATAGGACACATGCTCTTGCATTTGTCTTTCTTTCATCTGATCTACTTCTTTCATTTGTATAACAGCTTGATCCTTGTTGGCATTTATAACTCCAGACCTACCTCAGTTGTTTTCAATTGAGGTGATTTTGCCCACCTTACCCACCCCCAACCCAGGGACATTTAGCAATATCCATAGATATATTTGCTGGCCACAACTGGGATGTGGGTATGGGTGCTAATGGCATCTAGTGGGTAAATGCCAGGGATACTGCTTAACATCTAAAGAATTGCTTGATCCAGATTGTCAGTAGTGGTGAGGTTGAGAAACCCCAATCTAATTTTACCTCCCCATTTTGTAGATGGGAATATTGAGACCAGAAAGGACATGACTTGCTCCAGATCCCAAAGCAAGTCAGAGTCAAGGGTGGAGTGACAGGGCACATATCTCAATTCTCCCTGACCACCTCCTGGTTATAAGCTTTATAGGTCTTGAATAGAGATTTTTAAATGATATCTTTCTAGTTTGTTTCATTAAAATGAGAAAAAGAAAACTAAGTATTACAGTAGTTGTGAAAATTTTTCATTGTCTAATCTATTGGATGGAAGATTTACTAATTAAGAATCCTATAATTAGCCTTAAGTGAAAAATTGTATGCTTCAGAGCAGCTGCCAGGATCCAACCATAAATCACACCCTTTTCAAAGAATATATAATATGTATTTATTATATAACTTATACATAGTGGCCTGGAATATTACTGCTTTTACTTTCTGAAGTGTACAGTTCACAAGGAAGAGGAGAAATACTACTTTCAGTTTTGATTCAATTAATAGACACAGCCAGGAAATTCACAACAAACCTCTATACTATGTCCTTTATTGTGGGTTTTTATGATTTTGTAGTTAGGTGAGACCAGGCAGTAGTCTTAGCTCAAATCTCTGAACTTCTTTGCTTTGCGTAGATTCCATTCAGACTATTGCCAGTGTTCAAGTAACAAGTTTTGAGGTTGAACATTTCTGAGACTTCTTCTGAGACAATCACTGTAAAACTTCTGAAATGGATCACACAGACAAATTGCCTTCATAATTAGCCTTTTTACTGGAGGGGCAGGGAAGAAGATACAGAGCTGGGAGCTTTACACACATACGATGAATGTAATAAAAGCTGACATTTTCTATATGGCAGGCACTGCCGAAAGTGCTCAGTGTGGATCATCTTAGTCGCCCTAGTCTCCACAGCTATAAAATGTAGATAATGATAATAGTAGTATCTGTCTCTCAGAGTGGTATTACCTATGCAGATTAAATGAAAATATATATGTAAAGTGTTTAGAACAGGGCCTGACACATAGTAGGTCTCAGTGAATAGTAACTATTGACATTATTACTTAGGAAATATGCAAGAGTTCTAGACTGTTCTATAGGTGACCAATTTAATATATTGCAGTTATATTGCAATTAATATTCTAATTTTGGCTGATCCTCTAAGCCTCAGTTTTGTCCCCTGAAAAATGTCCTGTAAATGTAAAATGAGACTGTTGTGAGAATTTAGTAGAAGAGTACACCTGACACTTAATTATATATAACTACTTTAAATAACATTCCAGTTTTCAGTGACAGTGTGCCTTTACTCTGTCAAGACTAAGTGTCTCTGTATTCCTGAGCTCTAGATTTGGAGTTTTTCCTCTCCTTCCCCTCTCAGCACAGGCCTCCGGAGATTGTGAAAGTTTGTTTAAAATTCCAATTTACAAACTGGCTGTCAGCGCCCTCCTCCCAGACTCTTCAAAGCCCTGGGTCTAATTGGGATGTAAATGTCTCCGCCAGTAGCTAAGCATTGCATCTGTCACCAGGGGAAGGCCCTTGGCCATCCAGGGCAAGATGTATGGCAAAAAGGACCCCTCCCTGGGGCTCTCCATCTTTGTGGGGAGAAAATGATGATGATGTATGAGACAGCGATGTCTTTGGAGTCCAAGGAGGACATGACAGACAGGATAATATGGGAGGAAAATTCTGTCTTCCTAATGGAGACTGATGGCCTCTGCTTGTCTTTCTGGCATTGTTAGGGCTGGGGCTGAGCCGGGCCTCCTTCATTCGATGGCAGGTTGGTCATGTTGTCCACGCTGCCCTCAGTGGTAGCCTTCAACCAAGGTGGGGGTGGAGTAGAAACAAATGGAGGGGGTTTGTGGGGGCGATGAGTGCAGGCCTCAGCTCCCCCTTGGCTTTGACATAAATGTTTGTCAGGAATGACAGGCCTTACCTGATCTGTTCATAATTGCTGGCTTTTGGGTTTTTTGGCCTCCACTCTTAACTCTTCTTCACCCCCTATACCCCCCTCCTGTCACTCCCCAGTGAAAGACAACTAAGTTAAACTAAAAACTAAAGTTAAAAAAAAAAGTCCCCAGATCCTTACCCAACTACTGCTACTCCCCCTTCAGGCCCCTACTTGGCCACAGGAAAGAAAGTCTAAAACTAGAGTAGGAATATCATCTTTAGAAATCATCTTTTGGAGCAGTTTTATTAATTTCACTTCTCTGTGGTTACCACATGTTTGGGGAAGACAATTGATTTCACAGATCTGTGTGGGAGGCTGAAGATTTGGCTCTGAGGCAGCAGAGAAAACCTACAGCAAGAACAGGCTCACTAATTGACATACAGCAAAGATGTTCTTTAAGGAAACTTTTCTCTTCGTGCCTGCTTTTTTAAAATTTAATTTTTAATTCAATTATATTTTTAAAGGAAAGACTATTTTTGTTTTCCTTCTACCCAGCCCCCCTTCCTCCCCACCCCCACCTCCCTCCCCAAGATTTCCACTTAAAAGGAAAACTGAATCAAGTATTAAGACATGATTTTGGCTCCAAAGGCACTACCAGTGGCTACCAATGTGTCCAAGGTCAGGGCTTCAACAGAAATGAGTTCTCACTGCCTGGAAAGGAATTGTTGCTTCTGCTCCCATTTTGGAAACCTCCAGCTGAGGTATTTCTGGTTGGATCAGAGTCTCAGCAAGGTAATTAGAAGCAGGTGATCCAGGTCAGTCCATGAGACCCTCTTGTATTTGGGACAAGTGTCCCCACAGTTATGGAGGTCACTGTTACAGAACCTCACTGGAATATTTTTAAAGGAGAGAGACTATTGGATGCTTTTCAGGTGTCAGCTTGAATGACTGCATCATCCAGATAGAAATCAGTTCTGATTCTAAATAAATAATAGGCCAAGCTGAAAAAAAAATCTCAGTCGTTGGATATGTGGGTGGTGGTGGGTGAGTAGCTGCTGTTTTAGAACTTTAAATGTGGGTTCCTTGGCATTAGCTTTATTTAAAATAAAGTTGTAGCTCTTCCACGCCCTCTGAAAAGTTAATAGCCCACCTTAAAGGAGATGGTAGTCCTGCAGTCTTTTTGTGTTACTTAATTATACTGCCCTTGTGGGAGGAGTACATGGCGCTTTAGAGAACTCACAGAAGGCAGGATTCCTCCCCAGACAGCTTCCATGATGACTTGAGACTGATAAGAGATTGACCAGCAGATGTTTGGGGGCTGGATGTGAAATAGACAGGAGTAGAGATGGGGACTTACATCCTTGCCCAGACATTCAGGAAACACCTCAAATGGTCACTCTGGTGTTACTGAAAGCCAGCTGTTCACCTTTTCCCTTTTCTTTTTCTTTCATTTGCTCTATCCTCTACTCCTTTGTTCAGTGCAGCCAGGTCCAAATTGAGCTGAGGGGGCTTGTCCCTACCATCATGGTTCTGCCCCACAGTTTCCCTGAGTAGCATGAAAATGAGTGGCATGGCTGAGCTGGTCATGGATGTGGATCGTGAAGAACTATCTCTGTGAAGTTATGGGAAGGGAAGGAGGCGCCTGAGAAGACTGGGTGTGTGTGGGAGGCCGATCTGAGTTCAGAGGATGACAAGAAAACTTCTACAGGGCTCATCCAGAGGTTCCTGAGGCGAGGAATTGAATCTCAGCTCTGTTTTTTTCTAACCCTCTCTGTGACCTTGGCTGAGATCAAAACTCTCCCCCAGAAAAATGGGAGTTATATCATCTCAGCCTGCCAAAGAGGGGTATTATTTCAAACGCTAAAGCCTTGCCTTTAAAAAAAAAAAAAGTGAGACCCAGGGAAAGGAAGGAAAAAGGGGGCTGTGAGTGGAGAGGAAGTGACACGTTTCATGAAATCGGAGCTTTTTAAGGTTGTTTTGGGCACAGTTTCAAGAGGAAGTGCTGGTTATTAAGACAAACAATTGCTAATCTAATCTCTATCAGGAGACATTTAAATTCAAGCACACTTTTTTTTTTTTTTGACTCTTCTGGATTTTAGATTTTCAATTGAATGCTGTAATGTGAGTGTAAATTCGATGGAAGAAAAACAATTTAAGGAAGAACCATTTCTGATTTCTGCTTCATGTATGAAGCTGAAGAAAATTGATTAGCAATCAAGAACAATCTAATTTTTTTGGCTTTCTGCCTAAAGCTCCCCTACCTAGTTAACTAGTTAACCTTCCTTTAACTAGGACTTCCTCCTTTGAAGGCTTCCCCTGGCCCTGTTCCGGCAAGGCTGCCCTCCTCCTGGCCCTGTGGCCCCTCAGGCACTCTTATGTCTTGAACATGTCACACTGGGCTGGAATACTTGTCTTTCTCTACTGAACTGGCTTCTTGAAGACTGGAAACACCTGGCCTGTGTTAGATGCTCCATAAACATGAGGTCGGTGTTGCAGGTAAATGGGAAACAGGGAAATAAGAATTATCCTTGTATCAGTTTTGTATTGCTATGTAATAAATTACCACAAAATTAGTGGCTTAAAACAACCCACCTTTATTATCTCACAGTTTTTATTGGTTAGAGTCTGGGCACAGCCTAGTGGGGTCCTCTGCTCAGGGTCTCAGCAGGCTGCATCAGATGTTGACCTGGGCTGCAGTCTTTCTCACTCCAGCTGGCTAAGACAGACTTTAGATGACATAACATAATCAAGGGGGTGACATCCCATCACCTTTGTTACATTCTGTTTGTTAAAAGTAATTCCCAGGTCTCACCCACACTTAGACAGATGGGATTATACAAGAGTTTAAACCAATGGAGGTAACCTTTCGTTAGGGAATGTCTGCCTCAATCTCTAAATATAACCCATTCCACTATCAAAAGCACTTTCACTCCACAAAATCCTTTTTTTGAGACTTGCAGAAAAGTAGCTTATTTCTAGTCTGTGCCTCATTATCTAAATCAGTTTTTATATGTTGTGGTTGCCTGTTCAGAAAATAAATTTAGCAATCTGATATTTCTCAAATCACGCACTATGTAAAAGTCCTACTGTTAATTATTCAACTATTGGTTCTTAGCACCAGTGCACCCTGGCTTCATGTTAGGTTAGGGGCCAGGAGGGCAGGAAGAGGTAGAGGGCACTTGCTCCTTCCTATTTGACTATTCCTGTCACCATCACCCCATGAGTGGCACTTGGTTCCAGTTCAGCTTCTTCCAGCCCTTCCAGAGCCAGCCTCAGTGTACCCATCAGAGAGCAGCCCAGGTAGGCAGTACTCTCTTCACGGAGGTCTGAGCTCCAGCTCCGTGGGACCCTCCTTGAAGCTTGTAGGTTCTGATAACCCCATTCTCTCTCTTCGTTCTCTTTTGTGGTAGAGTCACATGCCTGAAGTTATTACCTTGGTGTTAGCTTAGTATTTTCATTTTGCTTTGTCATCCTCTAACACCTATTTAACCAACTCCCTACAGTGTACTTTCTCTGTCAAAATACCTAATATGGTTTATATTCCTGACTGACCCTGACTGATACAGTACTACAGTTTTCACCCAAGTTGCCAAGAAATTGTAGAGTCTCAGTAACTACTATTGGAATTTTATACACCAAAGCAACTGACATTTAGCAAACAGATGAAATCCGTCTTCTGGTTTCCAAGTCAGTGCTTTTAGAATGTTGGGCCCATAATTGCCTTTACCGGTCTATTTAAGGCTTCCTGGCTAAGTAGTAATAGATATAAATAAGCTCACAGGGGGTGATTCATTCATTTACTCCCCAAATTACAGTGAATCATGACTGGAGAGACTCCAGCCCCTGAGAAGCCCAAACTTAGAAATCAGTAAAGCTATTTGTGTGAAGTTATGGACTATACCCAGATATCCCCATTTCACAGATGAGGGAACAGAAAGATTAATTTCCATCCAAGGCCTTCTTGCCAGTAGAAGCCTTACTGACACTCTAGTTACAGATGCCTCCTCACCTGGGTCCTGAACTAGTTTCTCTTCCTATGTTTCCTAACTTTTTTAATGGCATCTGTATCCAAGTTCAAAATCTTTGAGTCACTGAAGGATGACTCTACTCTCTCCTTCTCCCTTAAATTAGGCTTGCTGATCTTCCTCCAAAACATTTCTCCCATCTGTTCGCTTCATTTGTTTTCTGTAGTCTCTGAGTTTTGTTTAGGCCCTCACTATTTCTTGCCAAGGCTATTAAAATAACCTTCTGATTGGTGTCTCTGCTATTATTCATTTGGTATACTGCTCCCAGAAAAATGTATCTGAAATATAACTCAGGGAGTATTATTCCCAAGAACCTTCAGTGGCTCCCTATTGCCTACAGGACAACATTCAAATGTCTCAGCTGGGAAGGTAAAACTTCCTTTAGAATTTGATCTCAAATATGTTCCCAGCTTTACCTCCTGTTTCTCTCTGTTAGGTCCCTTCATGCTAGCCAAGCCTGTACTCCTGCTGAATCTCTTCTTCCTCCTGCTGACACAGCTCCTTATCATAAACTCCTCCTCCCCAACCCCATCTCCTCTCCCTGAAATCCCACCAAGCCTCTAAGATCCAGCTCAGATTCTGCCTCCTCCACCCACCCTTTCTTGTTTCTGCCAGTCGAGTAATGTCTTCATTTCGCTTTCTGAAATGGCTATGTAGGGCACGTATGGATGATGGTAACAGCTACAGGAGTAGCTCAGCTGACACTGATGATGGCCAGTTCTATTCCCCAGCACTGTACCACGCTCTCTACCCACATCATCTCATCTAATCCTTGTGGAGATCATATGAGATGTGAACTTTCTGTTTCATAGGTGAGGAAGCTGACTTAGTGAGGTTACATAAATTGTTTAATATCTCATAGCTCATTTTTTGTCTTATGTAAAGTTATTTGTAAACCTTCTTATCTCTCTAACTGAATGGCTCACTGAGAACAGGGAGCATTCCTTGTTCAGCTGTGATCCCCTGTTCTAAGCTTATGGCATATCTTGTGCATGGTGGGCAGTAAATCACTATTTGCTGAAGTCTCAGAATTTGCAACTTTTGCCACCAAATTATTTTGCCTTATTCTTTGATGCTGGATTTTATTTTACTTTTTGGTTATACATGGTTATACACCTGTGTTCCATGTAATACAAGCAAGGGGCCGGGGAGGGAAGGAGGAGTGTCTCTTAAAAGTCTGGAATAAATTGATTCCTGTATTCCTTCTGTTAAGTTTGAGAGATGATCTTTATTTGATGGTAGTTCCTGAAGTCTTTGCTTGAGTCACAGATAAACACTTAAATTCAGGAGCACTTTCAGTTTGTAAAGAAACTCTGCAGTGAGTGCTTATCATGAAAGAATCCTTCTGAATGTATGCTAATGATCACTTTGTTTTCTAAGTTTGATTTTTTTGTTTATTGGCATTATTCTTTTTTAAAGCAGGGCATTGCCTGATACACAATGAGGGAGGTCTGTCTCTTTGGAAAAATTTAAGACAGCTGGGGTTGGGGTGGGAATTATTCAAAAGCTACTCAAATGACTTATTAAACAAAAAGTCAGGAGCATAAGATTCAGGGTCACAAGCTAGAGCCTTGAGGTCAGAAGGAACTTGGTTCTGCTGGAAATAATAAGGCTGACCTTTTAAGAGGGCAGCTTTGTGGAGATGGCCGTAGAGATAACACCTCAGGATTCAGTGCAGAGGGACACATTTTTTGGTTAAATGCATTCAGTTGCCTTTTGATTTGACTTCAGAGCTGCGAGAGCTGTGGGAACGGCTGCTCCCGGATTTGAGACGGCTTTCAAAGAACCAAGGGCTCCTTATGCAGCCCCACTTCCGGGTGGCCATTTCGTATTCTTGTGAGGGGCCCAGGGAACAGAGATGGAAGTGTCTGAGATGCGGGGGAGGAGGGAGGAAGTTCAGGAAAGAGTCTAGGGCAACCAGACTGCTTGTCAAATAAGTGGAGGAGTGGGGAGGGGGAGATGGCCATTCAGCATTTATCTTTCTCTTTCCTGAGTACCTTATCCAGGAGCCATTCCTATAACCCTTGATAAAGCATGGTCACTATAATGAAGTCCTCCCCTTTATGCCTAAAGGCACCACAAATAGCCTGTCCCTGGGGGGCCTGGGTTTGAAGGATTTCCTATACTGGGCATGCAGTCTTCTTGCTCTCTCCCCACGGCCCTGGCTTTAGTTAGAATCGTTCTGGGTATAGATAGGGCAGAGATAACTGGTCACCATGGGACTGTACCCTCCTTACAAGCATTAGTGTGCTCGGTGCCCTGATTGGCCACAGCCCATCGGGCCACGTGGACACAGATGGCTCAACCTTCATTAGCAGCTTTACCTCCCTGGCTCCATAGCTGTTCAGATCTGGGCCTGGGGAAGCCAGGGTCGTTGACCTGCTGGCCAACACTAGGCAGGGAAATCCTGAGCCCTTCTATTGTTGGCCCCACAGATATGCTGAGCAGGCAGCCACCTATGCACTATGGTTTCAGCATTCGCTGAAAGGTAGGGCTGCTGTATTATTGGCTATCCACATAAGTCACTTCCAAAAAGGGGCACATAAATTATAAATATGTTGGGGCCACAGGCAAAAACTAGAGTTGTCTGTGACAAACCTGTAATCACTATACTGAAAGCTACTTTGATCTCAATTCAGTTTAACAATATTTCCTTAGCACCTCTGCATCAGACATCATCCTCTTCCATAATCGGGCACAGACATGTCCACAAGTAAATGACAGGATAGAGGATTAAGTGCAATGATGGAAGCAGGTGCAAAGGTCACAGAAGGAGGACAAGGTTACCATCTGGGACAGTGGTAGGGAGGGTACATAGGGAAGGATTCAGTCAAGGAGTTTTGAAAGACAAACGTTTCACAGACATAGGTGGGGACGGAGGTTCTGGAAAGGGAGAACAGCAAGTGCAAAGTCACAGATACTTGAAGTATATAGTGCGCTGGAGGGATTGTTAAGAAGTGCAGCATTGAAAGTTTCAGGAGATGAAGCTAAACGGAAGCCGGGTCCAGAACAGCCCTATAGGCCACACCAACCAGCTTGGACATACCTGCTTGGGGCAGGGTTGGCCAATTGCAACCCACAGGCTAAATCCAGTCTGCCACTTGTTTTTGAAAATCAAGTTTATTGGAATACAGTCAAACTTATTCATGATGTATCATATATAGCTGCTTTCACACTACAGCAGCAGAGTACAACAGAGACTATATACAGCCCACAAAACCTAAAATATCTGCACTTTCTTTACAGAAAGTTTGACAACCCTTGGCTAAGAGCCATGGTGGAACACTGGAAGGACTTTAAGTAATAATGTAAGTGTATCTCTGAGGATGATTCCATGTGGCAGGAGAGGGGATAGAGCTGTTGGGGAAGAAAGGTAGGATGATACTGTGATAGACTTTTATTCATGCAGTTAACCTTTATTGAAGGCCCACTATACACTAGACACTCTGCTAGGCTGGGAACTCAGAGATGAAGACACAATTCACTCCTCGTGACCCTTGCAAATCAGACAAGAAAAAATAAGGATCTGGACCAAGGCAGTAGAAATGGGGATGGTTGGAGAGGTTTGGAGAGATAGAGCTGGAGATTCAGAGCAGGGCTCCAGGTTAGGAACCAGGTGTTGTTGGTGCCCTTTGCTGAAATGAGGACACTCTAGGAGAAGCATGTTTACTTCTGTTTAGCTCCCCCCTAGCCTCCTTGAACTAATGACGTTTATCTTATTAGATAACAATTGTTAGGAGCTTTCTAGAAACAGATGTTTTGACTGGATTCAACTTTATCTAATACTGACACCTGAACAAGAACTGATTTAACAGAATGTATACCATCTTAATTCATTTCACCTAGAAAAGAGCCAAGCCCTAAGTAAATTTGTAGGAAAATGTTCCCCATGGGCCCATGGCAGACCTATGCTACAGCTATTCCCCTGAGCTGGCAGGTAGAAGGGATAGACTTCCTCACGCTGATGACCTCAGTAACAGATTGGCTTCTCGGAACATAGTAGAAGCTCAATAAATGTACATTGGAAGAAAAACTGAGAGTGAATCTCTTAGGGTCCTGGCAAAAACAGCACACTGAAGGGCTTCCATTGCAGCCCGTTTACTGGAGGGGCAATTTACAGAGGTGAGGGCAGGTGAGTGGAAGCAATGGGGATGGTGACGTGACCAGCAACTAGCAACAGTGGAAACTGTCCCCTGTTCACAGCCATGAAAGAGGGGTCATTCAGAGAGAGCAGGGGCTGAGCTGGGGCTACAAGGAATTTCAGCCCTTGAGGAAATTACAGCCTGGCTTGGAGGGAGAGGGGGCAGAAGGGAAAAAAAAATGGGAGCATGAAGACTCCAACCGCTCACTCCTACCCTCTGATCTGCTGGTGTCTCTATTGGCTGAGCCTCAGAGTCTCTGTGGGCACCGGCCATCCCCCTGGCACACAGAGCTGGGAAGAGAAGAGCCTCTTTCTGATTTCTTCAGTTTTGCAGAACTTGGGTCTCATCACACTTGCCCTATTGAATTATTAGTAGCAATACTGAAGTGTTTGGACAGACGTATCATTATTTAGCTAAATAAATATTCATTGGTCGTATATCCCTGCAAGTAGTTCTGGCACTTCTAACAAGTGCCAGGTGCTTTACTGTGACTCACGGACAGATACTAGAGGATCCTGCACAGACAGCACCATGTGTGAGAGTTCTTGTACAGAACGCTTTCTGCATATACCAGTAGCATAGATTACTGGAAGTGGGATCCTGTGCCAAGGGGAATTTACAGTTCACATTTTGATAGACACTGACCAGTTGCCTTTCTAAAAAGATCAGTGTATGCTCTAAAAAGTCTCTAATGCATTTGAGCTCGTCCTTTTCATCACACTTTCTTTCTCTCTGGTCACGGGTGAGGTTAAGCATCTTTTCCTATGTAGATCAGTCCTTTGTAATTTTTCTTTTGTGGAACATAGTAGTTTAGAGCTTAGTGTTTGAAGCCAGACTGCTATGTGGCTTCACTTATTTGTCACTTATTTGCTATGTGACCTTAGGCAAGTTATTTTTCCCCCATTCCTCTTGTGTGAAGTGGGGAAATGAGGTTATCTACCCTCTGGGAGTTTGGAAATTGGTAAGTGCTTAGACATGCCTGCCATATAAGGATTAGCTGTCATATTTGCTCACATCATTTGTCCATTTTTCTCTCCCAGTGATATTGAAGTGTGACCAGGGCTGAGGACCACCAGGCAGAAAGGAGACCACTTTCTGAAATGGTCTGCTGTCCTTATAACATGACCCTGTGCTGACTTGGTAACACTTCACTTCTTACCTGGACCACAGGTGCTTTTTGAGTGGGGAGGGGGGATCATCTGAGTGCCTTGGTTTTCCTGGTGTCCTTGGAGTCCTGAGCTGTCAGGGTTTGACCAGAGGCGCTCCCAGAGTGCTTTTTGTCCCAGGGAGGAACAGCCAGTTCCTGTGCATTCACTGCTCTGGGCAAGCCCAGAGGCCTTTGAACTCAGCCAGCCTTTTCTTATGCAGCCACCAGATGGAACTGCTCCCGAGCTCTGGGGCTGCAGGAGGCCAGGTGCTCTGTGCGCTCACTTGTAGCAGCTGAGGGCTGTGGTTGTGGCTGCCTGAGCTCTTGCTGCCGTTGGGGAGATCACACACCCACAAGGGGAATGCCTCAAGTTGCTGAAAAAAAAATTTGAATGAGGAAAAGAAGAGCTGCTTCCTTTGTAGGCCAGCCTCACAGTTACACAACTCTGACTGTACGTTTTCCGACTTTCCGTACAAGTGAAGGTCACCTTGAGATAAATTGAAATGCTTGTATCATAGTCACAGGAGAGTTCAAGGGTGTAAGCGTGTTTTAGGTGTTACTTGGAGATGAATGTGCCTATAGAACCCTACAGTGTGACTGAGGCTTACACAGGCAGGAAGTCACCGTCTCACCACCAGCACCACCATCCGTATTGCTCTCTTTATTGATGCCACTACGTGCGAGAAATTGCCTGACTTGTCAACTCTCATTGTCATAGAGCAAGGAAGATATTATCCTGATTTCAATGATGAGGAAATTAAAGTTCAGAAAGTCAAGTCATGACCAAGATTCATCAGCCAGAAAGTGGCAAGACACATTTTGAAAAAAGATCTGACGTTAAACTTTTTGTTCTTTCCACTGCCCAATGCACAGAGTTGCAGAATTTAAAATTGGAAAGGACTTTAGCGTTCATAATTTCTCCATGCCCGTTATCATAAAATTAGTTAATGGCAACATGAGAACTAAAAATCTTCTATCTTCTAGACAAGTACTTTTGCTAGCAGATGAGTTTATATATGAAAATCTTGGCTAAAAAATTTCTAAATGAATAAGCAACAGTAATAGTTGAGAGTCAGCTGGGGAAGGTGAAAAGGAGTTAGAGGTTTTGGATTCAGATTTTGGTTCTACCGCTTCCTAGCTGTGTGGGTAAGTTACACAAGCCTCAGTCTGTCATCTGTAAAATGGCAATAATAATAACACTGAAATAAAAATACTGAAAATGAGTTGATGGAAGCCATATGCCATGTAGTTAAATTATCTGTCCCTGAAAGAACCATTTAAAAATAGTGTTGTATGCAAGATTTTTTTTTTCTAATTTAAGTTTCTGACAAGGTGAAATCTGAAAAGGCAGGGACTGTTTGTTGAAATAGAAGCTGGTGATACTTAGTTAAGAGCACAGGCTCCATAATCAAGACTGTGTGCGTTTCAGATGTCAGCTCCACCCACTGGTTAGCTGTGTGACCTCAAGCAAGTCACCTTATCTCTCTGTCCCTCAATTAGTCATCTGTGATTGAGAGTAATTGTGATATTTATCTCATTAGGGCTGTGCGTGGATTAGATGAGACAATGCAATAAAAGTTTGAGCATGTTGTATTGACGCAGTAGATGCCCAGCAAATGACAGTCGTCATCATCATAATAACTAGGAAACCAAGGATCTGAGAGTAGAACTAGTATCATCCAGTAATAATAAATACAAAGGCAGAAAAGACCTTTTCTGTGGACTCAGAGTGCATTTTTAAAATAGTAATTTACTGTCCTGTCTATACACAACTTGATTTTGTGGGGGAAACTCCAATACTGATTGATGTGATTTGACTACGCATTTAACAAACTGACTTTAAAAAAAAAATCATGATTCAGATGAAGACATACAAAAGGGAGACCTGCCCTCTATACATTAGTGTTAGGAATGAGGATTATTACTGCTTTTCTGGAGGATAATTGAACAATATATGAAAAGTCTTAAAAATATATGCTATTTGACCCACGTTTTAGCTTTACTTAAGAAAACAGTCAAGGGTGTCCACAAAGATTCATTTATTTATTCAAAAACAGTTATTAAATGCCTACTATGTTCCCTTGCTAGGCTCTGGGAAGGAAAAATGGAATCACAGCATTGCTCTCATGAAACTAATAATTTAGAAGGAAGATCAACACTAGACAAAGAATTACATGACCAATTAATGAATCATAAATAATGTTAAATGCAATGAAGGAGCTGTGTAGCATCCATGACCACAAACCACCAAGAGGCCCAAACTAATCTGGGCAGTCTAGGAAGGCTTCCTGGAGGAAGCTGTATTTTAGCTGAGATCTGAGAGACAGCATGCTTGGAGGAACACTCCAAGCAGATCAAGACTCATGTGCCAAAGCTGTGATCCCTCCAGCTGCTATGTGGCAAAGGATTTGGAGGAGAGTGTGAGGAGCCTGGTTGGAAAGCTTCAACCACACAGTTGTCCATCACAGAATTATTTATCAGAGTGAAAAGCTGAAAAACAAAACAAACACAAGACACTAAATGTCTGACAATTGGTTAAATAAGTTATGGTGCATCCATTCAAAGCAATAAAGGAGCCCTACACTGCCTCCTGTAACACAGACTATTTTATGATAAAGAAAGAAACACATGATATATTGTTTCATGAACAAAAGTTATAAAACTGTAAACACTGCATAATCCTATTTTTATTGAAGGAGAGTAGTATGCATAGGCATAGAGAAGTGTGGGAGCCCATGTGGCAACATGTTAGCAGTGGTTATCCCTGGATGGTGTGGTACAACAGGATTTTTCATTTTCTTCTCTTTTGTTTATCAGTACTTTACAGTGACCACACATACACACACAGCATGATTATGTTACTTTTGTAACAAGAAACTTTCTTTTCTTTCTTTCTTTTTTTTTAAGGATACTAGGCTTGCAGTTTAATATAGTGGCGAAGTATAGGGGCCTCCAGAGCCTGCAGCCTTGGGTTTGGCTCTACTCACCTCAACCCTGGGACACTAGGTACACTTCTGTGAGCCTAACTTGCCTCTCTGCAAAATGCATTGTGGTGGTTGTGAGGATTAAATAATGTAATGCCTAAAAAGTGCTTAGCACAGAGTCTGGCCCATTAGTAAAAGCTCAACAATGTAAGCTAATATTGAAAATAAACAACAACCAACATTTGCAAACATTCACCCCCAGAAGTGCTTCTTTAGGCTGTTTGGTTTTGCATTTAGGGTAGCATCAGGGGGAAGGGATCACGTTCTACAATTGTGATGGCTCACGTTGTACCTGCTTCGACAGCAGTGAGGAGTGAGGGAGAGAGCCCAGAAACGGGTGGGGTAGAGCCGACAGAAGGTTTCCATGGCAAACCATGAGACTGGCAGATTACCTCAACAGCCCACGCCCAATTCCTCTCCTCACTTCTCCCTACCTCCTACCCTTTTCTGTAGTCTTCCTCCCACCACCTCTTTCCTTTTTTCTATGCTGAGCTTGTAAATTCCCTGAGGCCAGGGTCCCTGCACTGGACAGATTTTACGTCAGCTCCATGTAGTCAGCACGTACTGCTGTGTTGTGTACAACTGCCCTCTAGGCTGTTATAAGTAGGGAGACCTATTAGGGATTCCCCATTGGATGTGTCCTTACAAAGGAGTGGTAGTGGGAGGAGTGGAAGGGATAGACAGATGCAAGAGCTATTTCAAGGGAAAATAAAAGATTTTGGTGAAGGATGAATAGAGTACAAACTTTGGAGTCAAACAGACCTGAGTTTGAATCTCCACTCTATTTTTTAATCTCTACTTTCTGACCTCAGGCAAAGTCTTTAACCCCTTTAAGCCTTTGTTTCCTCCTTTAAAAATGAAGACAATATTGTCTACTTGTCTACTACGAGGATTAAATGAGGCAAAATGTGAAAATACTCAACGTGGTTCCTGGCATCCTATTTAGATTTGTTTTCTTTTCTTCTCTCCAGGGTTTTGAGAGTGGGGTTAATGGAGGAATGATAGTGTCCTTCAGAGAACTAGGGAACTAGTAAGTTAACTTATTTTGTGGGTAGAGATGAGTTTGACTTTGGGCGTGTTGACTTTGAGATGCTGTTAAGACAGCCATTTGGAAATATCCATCCAATAACTGAAATGAGGGAGAGGCAGAAATTTCTGAACCATTTTCATAGTTTATGTCCATTGTTAGAGGTGTAGATAGAGGGAGATAAGAGCTTTGAAGGAGATAGCATGCAGAGGAAAAGAAGAAAATCAGTGTTCTGAGTTCAAGATTGTGGAGGGAGCAGTTTCAAAGTTTGATACAGAGTGATGAATGGGTGAAGATGGGTGAAGGTCGAAGTCACCAGAATTAAGGAGGTCAAGAAACTAAAACCTACGCTCACTTTTGTCACAAGGAAAAAAATTATTGAGATACTTCAACATAATCCTTCTGCCAATATAAACCCTGCTCTCTCCAAACATACCTGGCACACCCCTCATACACTGTTACTCACTAGGAAGCTCTACCAGGATGGTGACAATCCTTCAAGGTCCAGTTCAGGTCTTAGCACTGTGAATACTTTCTCACCTCTTCAGCCTACCACTATCTAACTCTCATACCTCTAAACTCCCAAAGCATTTCTTGACTACTGTTGCTGTAGTATTTATTCTTTATGGCTGGTATAGGAATTGGATTTCATCCGACCTACCAGTACTGGTCAACTCCCAGTGGCTGCTCGGAGAAGAACTCAAAGACATTTTCCAGAGTCAGTGGCAGGGAGCCATGGTGGATAAGCTTGTCTGTCAAGAGCTCTGGCCTGGAGAGTTAGCAGCACCACCACTTCCTCTACTCACAGCCCAGGAAAATAATAGCCCTTAGGTGCTCGAGTCAACTTATGGCATGGCCCATGTGCTGAGTATTTGCTGGCCATAATACATGGCTGTCTTAGTTAGAGTTTCCCCAAAGCAGATGCTGAGACAAAGTCATGGGTGCAGGTAGTTTATTTGGGAAATGCATCCTAGAGTAACTAAGGTTAAATGAGGCCATAAGGATGTGGCCCTGATCTGATAGATTAGCATCCTTAAAAGAGAGAAAACAGAAAGCTAGTACTCTTCCTCTTCTTCTCTCTCTCTTTCTTTCTGTGTCTTTTCCTCTCTCTCCTTGTCTATCTCTACCTCTGTCTTCCTCCCCATCATGCTTCCCCCACCTCCAGCTGTGGGGACACAGCAAGAAGTCACCTACCTACAAGCCAGGAAGACATACCTCACCCAAAATTGAATTGTCTGGCACCCTGATCTTGGATTTCCCAGCCTCCAGAACTGTGAGAGAAAATAGTGTGTTTTGTTGAAGCCATCCAGTTTGTGGCATTTTGTTATGGCTGACTAATACAACTCTAGTCCCATCCCTAATGGTTCATGATGAAGTCCCAGAAACAGTGCTACTGAGATGAGCCTTACACTGGAAGAGGGCTTTCTCATCTGAGAGTCTCACTATGATTTCCATCACAGCCTTGAAGGAGAATTTGGCCAGGAATTTTTATGCTCATTCCAGAATCAGAGAACTGAGGTTCTCTAGCATTTAGCCCAATGCCTAGCTCATAGTAGAAGGTCAAAAAATGTTCAGTGGATGTAACCTTGGAGCATCCCACGTCTAAAATGGAGTGTGCCAACTCCTTTCCCAGGGCTCGTTATTCTCTTCAGTGCCACCTTTTCTCTGATGTCACATAGTTTAAGTTACTAAGAAAGGGCTTCTCAAAGCTACTGCAGTTGTAATCTGGGCTCAAATTCTAGTCTTGGGCCAAGTTCTGGCATTTGGAAGTGGAGCTGGTAGGTGCTGAAATAGTGAGGACCAAGAAGACATGGATGGGCACAGAAAGCATCTGCCCTCTGGAAAAGAAAGACTAGTGCCCAATTCATTAAGTGAGTTGACATTTGGAACGTCCTTAGAACACTCTGTGGTATACACATGCTCTGAGTGTGGCAGATTGTGTTTTCCATACACAGACATAGCAATTTTCTGGTCCCATATGCTCTTCAAGCACCTTGCTGTTTCCTTTAGGGGTTGGAGTCTACTTCCCCTCCCCTTGAATCCAATGGGACTTCTTGACTGCCTGATGAATGCAGTGCTGCAGAAGTGAAGCTTCTGGCTTCTAAGGCTGGGTCATACAGGTCTGCCTGTCACTCTGTCTCTCTCTCTTTGTGTGTATGAATATGTACACACACACACACACACACACACACCCCTTGGGAGTCCTACCTGAAGCTATCACTCTAGAGAAATCACATGAACAGACAATGTAGGAACAGAGAGAGATCTCCAAGGAGCCTCATCTATTGGAGTTGTCCCAGATCAGGTGCTAGTTAGGTGCATGAAGAAGCCTTGGAGATGATCTCAGACACAGCCGTCTAATAACCACAACCACAGGAGAGACCCTGAGCCAGACATGCCCAATCACACTGGACCTGAATTCCTGAGCCACAGAAACCATGAGAGATAATAAATAATTATTGTTATTTTAAGGTGCTATTTTGAGATAACTTCTTATGTAGTCATAGTAACTGGAACTGTGCTTGATAGATAAAATAAGTACAATCTCACCTACTCTACTCACAACCCCTCCTAAGATATGAAAGGAAACCTTCATATTCTGAATTCCACATTGAGGGATTGTAGCAGATGGTTTTAGCCCAGCTCATGTTTTTCTAAAAGTCAGATCTTCATAATGTTGATATGCCAAGGTTTTATGTTAAGGCGGGTATGTTAAAGTTAATGTGCAAAGGTTAGGTTTAGTTCTGCACTGGATAATGTGCTGATTCCTCAATACCCATTTTGATTGTTTCCCATTCAGTAGTGGCTTGGTTGGTTGATCAGTCATCTCTAGCTCCATAAGTAGACCCTGAATGGTCTAAGCCATCAGGAAATCCCAGGCCTCTTGCCAGTGACTGGACCACATGAGTCAAGCATAAGCCAACAGCATGTGGCTTTCCTCCAAGATTGGTTAGGGATGGTATAATCAGTTGGAGATTCTGAAGCATAGAAGCATTCTTCTTCTGGGAAGTAATGGGTTCAGACATGCATGCCGGAGCCATTGCAATCATTTTGCTACCATGAGGGAAATCAGCCTGAGGATGTCATCAACACACAAGAGAGGCAAAATTAAAAGCATATGTAGAAATTAGTTGAGAGCCTTGATCAAACCATGCCTAAAGTCCAAACTACAGCTGCATTTTCAGGTATAGGAGCCAGGCAGTTGCCTTTATTATTTAAACCACTTTGGTGTGGCTTTTCTATTAATTATAACCAAAAGTGTCCTAATTAATTTAGGTATCAACATATCAGACACTGTCACTAGAACTCATATATTGTGTGGTGACTAATGTCACTAGAATTCTTCTGCAGAAGTAGAAAAGAAAAACCATATTTAATCTACATGAAATTTCCTAACAATACTTGGACATACTTCTATAAAACCTTGAGTTTTGCCAAGAAAATAGCTACCATTTTCCTGGCCATATCTTGGGTATAAGTGTGTACACATTCTGAAAGCACTAGGGAAGGATCTGTCCCTGGCCCCTCTTCTAGCTTCTGGTGGCCTCAGGCATTTGTTGGCTTGGGGATGACCATCTTCTCCCTGCATCTTCCTATCATTTTTTCTCCCTGAATGACTATCTCTGTGTCTAAATTTCCCCTTTTTAAAGGACACCAGGTATATTGGATTAGGAACCATCCTAATGACTTTGTTTTAACTTGATTACCTCTGTATGGACCTGATTTCCAAATAAAGTCACATTTGGAAGTACTGGGGGTTATGAAGGACTTTAGCATATCTTTATTGGGGGACATAATTCATCCCATATCAGTGGGGTAGAGGAAGTAGCTTGAGAGAGTGTATGTGGAAATGGCAAGACATCAAACATAGAAAAGTTAAAAAAAAAAAACTCTATCAAAACACAATTTTGTAGTTGTCCACATGTAAGAAGGCCTTCCTCTAAGTTGTAGGAGAATGAAAGCACAGGGCTCCTGGTGGGAGACAACTTCTCTGCCGAGACACAGTGATGAGATGAAAGAATCAGGGCCAGGTTCCTGAAACACAGAGCCTGTGTTGTCTCTTTATTCTCGCCTAGATGTTTCCATTACAACAAGCTCTGTTTTGTTGGATGATTTTTTTTTTGAGGGGATACACACAAAGCTTTGACTTACATTATTCTCATTGCATCCAACTGAATGAAATTTATGAATTTTCTTGCACAATATGTTCATTGTTTGGCTTGGGATAATTGAAGTGTCAGGAATATTTGCTTATTGAAAACAACTCCAAAAGGCCCTGACACCCAGCCAGGCCAGGACCACAAGGCATGCCACATTTCAGACAGCTGTGTTCCAGTGCCTTTCACAGCAGAGCCACCTTCCCAGGTAATTTATTTCATGCCTGGGGAGGGGCACTGGATTAGGAGTCAGAGGGCCTTATTTCCAATAGGAATGTTAAAATTCACTCACCATGTATCTGTAACTTTGGATAAATCATTAAACTTTTCTGGGCTTCAGAGTTAAGTAGACCAGAATAACATGGTTATATCTATTTCATAGGAGTACTGTGTAGCTCAAAAGGGATAATCTATGTGAAATCAGTTTATGAAGCAGAAAACATTATACAAATGTGTATCACTAATGGTAAAAATTAATAATTTCAACTTCTGCTCAGAGAATGACATCGAACTAAGGAAGCATAATTGGTCAATATTCTGATGATTCTGCATTTTCTCCCAAAGATCTGTCTCCATCCTTTTCTGCCCTTGTCTGCTCTGGGAGGCTGAGTACTGAAGGTTGCGTTAGCTATACTTCCTTATCTTATGGCGTCTGGTTGGGATTGACCAATGAGGAGTGCTGATCGGAAATGACAAGGTGGGAGGAGAGAAAGATTGGGGTATTTATGCCTCTTGCTCTCTCCTTGATCATTAGAGTTTTGGACAGTAGCTGTGTTCTGCCACAGCCATAGCTCTTATTGGACAGCCTCTTGCACTCCTTGTGCCCTCACTGGGCTCCAGGTAACATCACTCCCTCTCCTCCTCTTCAGGTTGAGGAGTGTAACAGTCAGTGCTGTGGCTGATCCTGATGCCTATCTCTGTAAACAGAGACATCACTTCATCATCACTCTTCAGCCCTTGAATGTGACATCTGATTCCTGAGGGACCCTGACTTTAGCCAACATGAACAAAATGTGGACACTAACTCAGCTTTTTCTGAGTGAATAATTGTCTCTGTTCTTGGGGATGGACTGTGCTGTTTCTTGTCTTTAGCCATTGGACCGGTCTGCAAAATGATTCTTCTCTTGTAGAAATCAGCGTCATTGCACCTTGAAGAATTATAGGGATTTGGAGATCCTTGCTGTTTCCCATCAGCAAATGAATGCTTTCTTTAGATTTATGGGAGGCTAGGTCTCTGCCTATTCTTTCTCTGGTATCTCCTGCCACTCCCTGCATTTGGGCTTGGGTCCTCCAAGTTTAGTCAGTCCTTCTCTCATATCCATCTACTCTGCTCTCAGCCAGCCCACAGGGAGCTTATCACAGACCTTTACCTCTGGCCTCACCTCCTGACCCTGTGTCTTAGGTGGTACTCACCGAATCTCCACATGAATCACAGCCTCATTTCTCCTTTTCACTCCCCATCCCCAAGTCCCCTGTTTCTCTTTATGCTGCCCAGGCTTGGAATCTTGGCTCATTTTTAACATCTCTATTTGTTCCTTATGTTCAAGCAGGCACCATAAACTAGTGCTTCTCCCCTTCAAAATATTTCTTTCATTTTTCACTGTCTCAGTTCAGACCTCTGTACTTCTGAATTTCTGTCACAGGATTTACGATTTGCCTTCATTGCTACAGTCTCTCCCCAATTCAGTATAGCCCATAGGCTTTTGCCATGTTAGTTTTCCTGAAACGGCTTTCGTTGTGCTCCTTCTCTGTGAGACCTTTGATACTTTCTGCTGCCCACGAGACAGAATCTGAACTCCTGATCTTGGCATTCAAAGCAAAGCACTATCTGCTTCTTCATCTGTTTATTTCCTGACAGACCCGCTCTGCTCTCCTCACTCCCTTCTGACCACATCAGGGGCTTTCCAGCCTCCAGCCCAGTGCTTACCTGGCATCCATTCCAGGAGTGGCCCCGTCCTCCCTCACCGTGTGAACACCACACATTTGTCAAGATGAACCTCAATGCTACTTGCTCTCTGAAACTTTGACCACTGTGAGCTGCGGTGGTATTTCCCTCCTTTCAAACTCTTTATGAAATCCCAGGACATGTTTGCTGAACTGAACTTCAACTCCTAAGGGCATTGTTTACACTTGTCATTTGAGGCTTCTATGTCATGTTTGGGGCACATGTGCCTTAACCTGGTAAGAGGCCTTTACTATGTATTGAATGAACAAATAAATACCTGAAATGCACTGGCTTATTCAAACTGATGATTTGTTAAAGCATTGGGCACTCAAGTGTATTTTGCACATTAGTGGGTCTGTGGCACTAATGCCACATGCTTACTCAGATAGGCTTTGGGTCTAAGAAGGAACAGTGATGTTGATGATGAGGATGATGATACAATGATGAGGAGGATGATAAAAATTGAAATGCCTGCCATTTCCATTTATTGAGTACCTACTATGTGCCAGTGCTTCACATACATGATCTCTTTTTATGCTTATAATCAACTTATGAAGTAAGTATTATCGCTATCGCTATACATTGGGAAATGGAGTCTCAGAGCAGTCAAGTAAATTGCCCCAATCACACATCTAGTGAGGGCCAAGGCTGAATTTGAACCCAGTCTGCTGATGCTAAGGCCAGTTATACCTACCAAACACCAAGCAGCCTGTGGAAGTCTCCTTCCGGCTTCCGGGGGTGCACTGTGTGGAAATGCAAATGTGGCACCATGTCTATCTTATCTTCCTTCTAGTGGGGGCAGGGGCATATCTTGAAGCTCTTTGTACCCCTCCAGTGATGCTGAGGACTGTGCCTTGCACATCAGTAGTACTCACTAGTAGTTTATTCATTGATTCTAACGCACTCCTTGCCTAAATTTCAAGTGTGTCTTGTGGGAGAACCTGGCCAGGGTTGCACTAAGGGTTTGCATAGGTATTCTTTTCCACTCTATTCATATCATAAAATGTTTAGTTTATCTAATTACTTGTCTCTAGAGCTCTCCCCTTGATTGAGCTTTGTACTATGTTGACTTAGCTAAGCTAGTGTTGTTTTCCAGAATCCTCTTCCCTGTATGGGTCCAGATTAGGGCTGGCCCTAAGAAGAATTTGCTTGAGATGAAGAAGGCAGAAGGGAAGCAGCCACAAGTCTCTGCAGATTGGTATAGGGGGCCCAGCCATGCTAATCTCATGGCTTATCCTGTTGGCATGGAGCAGCTCCTGGGCCTATGGTTCCTTCAACTCTCACCCAGTTTCCTCCTTCAGATTCTCTGAGCTGCAAGCCTACTGTGCGTGCAGTTCCATAGAGGAGGGGCCAGCTTTTGCAGGTCCCTTGCATTGTCGAAGTTGGAGGTAATGAGTGGCAGCCGTGGGTTCCAGCCCATGCTCATTGGTTCCAGTGTTTCCCACACTTCCAGTTGGTGTTGCTTCCCCGACTTCAGGTCCCAAGTTCCTTCCTGATTATCAGAGCTGCTGACTCACAGCGACTTCAGGTCCTCACCAGACACAGAGATAACAGCCTGCCATCAAGACCAACTCCCACAGCTGTGCAAGGTGTAATCTTAATAACAAATCTTTTATTCTGCATCACTCACAGCGGCTCTTCTTCTCTGATCAAACCCTAGCTGATACATACTTCTTTCCCAGGTCCCCAGGATACAGTGTCTAATCACATGGCTACCCCAAAGAAATTTGTTCATGACGATTGGGCAACGTCACCATCAAAGCAGAATTGATGAGCCTCTCATACCGTCTCTCTTTTCCTCCCCACAAGACTGGCATTGTTCCTGGAGGCAGGAGCTAAATCAGATATGACTTATAGTGAAACTCAATGTAAGATGTCTCAGAGTTCTTCAAGGCTGTACCTGCCCAAGCAAACCTGAGCTGAACTCAGCTTTGCTGTCACTGCTTTTGGAGGTTGTGGGCCACCCCACCCCTTTGTGGTTGCTCTCAGACGTCACTGATTTCTGGCTTTTATGCATGGAGCTGGGCTTTATGTGATTAGTCATAGTCAGATTAGAGGAAGGGATTGCCTTTAGTAAGTGCTGTGATCCCAGAGGCTCTGAAAACTAATGCCTTTATCCAGGTGTTTTAAAGTCTCAGATTTCACCATTAGAGAGTCATTCCTTTGGATTACTTTCCCTAATGTTTGTTATTAAAATGACATATATCTTTGATAAAGGGATCATCTACAGAGTATAGTGGAAAGAACATTGTTTCTGGAATCATATATCTCTGAACTAGATCTTTGCCATTTAAAAGGGTTGTGAGACAGACATAGAGAACAAACTTACGGTTACCAGGGGTTAAAGGGGGTGGGAAGGGATAAATTGGGATTTTGAAAACTGCATCTCTTGGGGAGTGATGGAAATGTTAGCTATCTTGATTGTGGTGGTGATTTCATGGATATATACATCTATCAAAATTCATCAAATTGTACATCTGAAACATGTGCAGTTTACTGTACAGGAACCATACCAGAAAAAAAGGTGTTAAAAAATAGCTGTGAGACTGCAGTAAAATTATTTAACCTCTTCAACCTGTAGTTTCCTTGCCTATTAAAATGGGAATAATAATAACCAATTCAGTATATGTCTTAGTCTGCTCAGGCTGCTATGACAAAAGTATCATAGACTGAGTGAGTGGCTTATAAACAACAGAAATTTATTCTCACAGTCCTGTAGGCTGGTGAGAATCTGCTTCCTGGTTCATAGACAGCCATCTTCTTGCTGTGTCCTCACATGGTGGAAGGTATCTTTTACAAGGGAACTAATCCCAATCATGACTCCACTTTCATGACCTAATCACCTCCCAGAGGCCCCACTTTCTACCATCATCACATTGGAGATTAGGATTTCAACATATGAGTTTTAGGGGAACACAGACATTCTATCCATTGCATTATACAAGCCAACAAATGTGAAAGTACCTAGTACAATGTCTGACACATAGGTGATGCTGAGTAAATGTTTACTCCTGATTTCCTTTTCTTGAACTGAGTTATGCATTGGAATTCTTAGGTACTGGGTACTGGGTCTGCATCACCATTATTGACCTCTCATCACTGTTGGGATCTAGTGCGTGAATGTTAAGGGTCTGCTGTGAGTGTGTGTGTTTGTGAGTGTGTGTGTATTTTGATGGACTGAGAGGGGAGAGAGAGAAAGATTTTTTAAAGAGAGAAAGAATATGAAAATTAATATGTGTATATATATGCATGACTGGGACATTATGCTGTACACCAGAAATTGACACATTGTAGCTGACTATACTTCCAAAAATAAGTAAATGAATAAATAAAAATAAAAAATAAAACAGAGAACAGTCACCAGAAGACCAGAAGATGAGAAATAGGTTTGGAAAAACTGGTTTATTTCCATCTACCTTTCTCCATTTCTTTTACCACCATTCCAATTCAAGTTGTCCTCTCTTTCCTGGATTATTTCAATAATTTTACCTGGTTCTTTTGACTTTATTCTTATTTCTTTTTAGTTTATACTCTTCTTAGAAACCAGTGGTCTTTTCAAAATGTATATCATTTTTTACTTAAAACCCATTGATTCTTTGAATTATACTTGGCATTTGATTTAAACCCTAATCTTGGCCTGGAAAGCACTCTACAGCTTGGCCCCAGTCTATCCCTCCCCCCTCAACTTAATTTCCCTCTTCTTCCCCCGACTCACTACACTTTACTACACTGGAACTCTCCCAGAATTTTGGATCAGTGAACTCAAGGCCTTTGCCCATGCTCTCTCCTCTCTCCTCCCTGTCTTTCTCTCCCTCCTTCCTCTCTACCCCCTCATTCTTCTGTCTGACTCCTATCTAACTGTCACATCTTTGTTCATATGTCATGTCCTCAGAGAAACTTTCCTGATGGAACAAGATCAGGCCCACATTTTATCTTTCTCATAGAATAACTCTTCTATGCCTTTTTCTCATATGGCCTATGTCACATTTCAAAATTGTAGAATTATGTGTATAGTTTTTTTCTGAGTGTTGTCTCCTCTTACAGAGGAGAACATGGCAGTCTTATTCCCCGACTGTATCACCAGTAACTAGCCCATTGCCCTGCACACACAGGTCTCCATGTTGGTTAATGGTGAATGAATACAAAGTCATCCTGGGACAAATCTATCTGTATGGGATTCACATTTTCTTTCCCACAGAGGAGTCAGAGTTCTTGTCTTACAAAAGCCACCCAGAAAACAGATCCTGTTTACCTCTGTATTCAATTTTTTTTGTTTCTTTCTTTTTCTTTTTTAAATTGAGGCATAACTTCCACAGAGTAAACCGCATTGATATTAAGTGTGTAGATGGTGAAATTTTCATGTGCATACACCCCTGGAATCACCACCTGAACCAGGGACTAGGCTATCCCAGCATCCAGTAGGCTCTTTTGTACCCTTCCAATTCTATAAACCCTCTCTCAAACCTACTCTGGCCAGGTTAACCACTTTTCTGACCTTCATCACCATAGATTAGTTTTGTCTGCTTCAAAATTTTATGTAAATGGGATCATACAATCGATATGTTTTTGTATTTGACTTGTTTTCCTTAACATGTTTTGAGATCCGATCAAGTTAACATCTGTAGCAATATGTGTTTTTAAAAAATTTATTTGTTTAATTGTTGAGTAGTATTTCTATATATATATAGATATATATTACAACTTATATATATATACATACAATATATATATACATATTACAACTTATCCATTCTACTGTTGTTGGACATTCAGTTGTTTTCAACTTTGGGCTGTTACGAATAAAGCTACTGTGAACATTCATGTACGTGTCTTTTGGTGGACAAGTCTTTGAGGATAGAATGAGCCGTGGAACTGGTGGGTCTCTGTCTTTAAACCAGGCTCTTTTGTCCTATGGTGCCTCTTTCAAAAAATCCTGACACATATTACAACTGAGATAAGTCAGGGGTGATTATCCACATAGCACTAAGCTTCTTACCTGTCGGAAACACTTCCCATGACTTTTTATTAATTATATTCAGGGGTGTGTGTCATTTAACAATTTGATACTGTGGGATGACAGGCCCAAGCAATTCAAAATTATAATCTAAAGGGGCTCTGCCTGTTGAATGAACCATGATCAGTCATCTCAAAAATGGTCATCTGAGCCAATAAGAAAATGTTATTCTATTTGTTTCAATCATTGAACTACAGAAGCATGTCCAGGACACATTTTTTTTCAGCGACAATGATCCTTAGACAATTGCTTTGGCTATTCCTATAAAATGCTGTAGCTATTCCTAATGTGTCATTTTCCCACTGATTTATATAATGCCAATGGTAAGTAACACTGACTGTTTGCTATAACCTAGTCGTGGAAGATTTTCTGACATAACTGTGTAGTGATTTTTTTCCTTTTTACAGGAACACATAGGGTTAATAAGCTCTGACCATTAAACAACATTCACCAAATTCTGTGTACTGTTTTCCCAAAAGATAAATTATGCTGAAGGAGGAAAAATGTAATCCCTGCAGATTCTCTTGCCCAAAAACTTCTTGTCTAGAACAGATGCTTGCTTGTTATTTGATATTTCTATGGGAGAATTTGCAAACATTTTCTTCAGTGTCCTGCATGAGGTAAGAAAAGCTCAGAGTCTGCCCCAGGGGAGGTAATAAGTGAGTTAGAACACCTTCCCCAATGGAGGCAGTGGGCCAGTTACTCTCCTAGACCACAGGGAAGGCTGCAACCTCCTTATGTCTGCCTCTAAGAACTCAAGAGGCTTATCGGCTGAGGGGGGCTGGGACCACCCAACTGTGGAAAAATAGAACTTTCACTAGAGAGATGGAGCATATGGGAAATATCTGAATCATGGTTTGAGTGGAAATGCAGAGACAACCACATCCATTTGGACACGTGCCTCTTAGTGTCCTGAAACATCCATCTCATTGCAATGAAAATCATACCAGGAATGGGAGGCAGCTCCCAATTTTGACTAAATTTTGAAATAGCATTAAATGATTTTATTTAATTTCCACTATGAGCCTAGTGATGCGGATATTATCATCATCCCCAATGTAAAAACAGGCAAACTGAGACTCTGCAAGATTAAGTATTTTGACTAAGGTCGCACAGCTTTAAGTGGCGAAATGGGGATTTGAATCCAGATTTGTAGCCCAACTCCAGAGCCTTACAGGGTCTGGAGAAGAGCTGGCTCCAATACAGGGTGACATCCTCCTATTCTCCTCCCCCCTACCTTTTAAAGTTTCATCTGAAAATGTCATGCAAGGTCACCTTTACCGCACAGAGGAGATGAAGAAACAAATAAATATGGGGGAGGAGGAAATGGAAAATAAAACTCCCACTGGGGTCTGGCTATTAATGTGTTTGCACTGTTCCTATACTTGAATAGATCTGGTTCTGAGTCTGCTACTGAAAAAGAACCAAAAATGACCTTGAATTGAAACTCCCGCATAGGAAGGTACCGTGATGAACTCAGAGAGACCACAGCACATCTCTGCAGAGGCTCTGAGCACCATCGTCATGGTTGCTTCCAGTTGGCTGCGGTGGGGGCTGGTTACGTGGTTTCAGTTCCGATGAACTACCTGACTGCCAACCCCAAGCCTGGGTTTTCTTGTCTATGGGATGGAGAGGATGGAAGGTGAGATGACCTTTCCAAGGGAGAGACTCTTCCATCAGTGACTTCTTAAGATGTGTTGCCTTTGTGGATGCAGAGCCCCAGTTAACACAGACATGGTCAGGGGAAGGGGGTTCTTCAGCAAATACCAATGTCAGTCAAGCCCTCCCCTCTTCCACCTCATCTCCTATTGTTCCCTCTCTTCTCTCTGCTTCAGCCACCTTTTGCTGTTCCTGGAACATGCCAGGCACACTCCTGCCTCAGAGCCATTGCACATGCTCTTTATTCTGCCTCCTAGCTGTCCTCCTAACTACCCCCATGGCTTGCTTCCTTTCCTCTCTCAGGCCTTTCCTCAAAGGTCCCCTTTTTGGCGAGACCTCTCCTAGTTAACTGTTACAGCCACAACTGCATTCTAAACTCCACCTACCCCTCAGCACACACACATGCTCCCTCTCCCCTTCCCACTTTTCAATTGTCTCCTCTAGCTGAAAGTTAGCTCCACAAGGGCAAGGATTTATGTCTGCTTGATTCCTGTCTATATTCCAGCACCTAAACTAGTGTGTAGCCAGTACTCAATAAAAACATATTGAAAGGCTTAGTGAGTGAATTAATGAATCCTGGCTCTGCCATTTAGTAACTAGGCAACCTTTAGCAAATTAGTTAATTCTTTTCTATACCTCATTTCTACTAGTGTAAAATTGGCATGATGATTCCCTACCCTCCTATTGTGAGTTTTAAACAAGGTTACAGAAGTATACTCCTAGCACAATACTTGCGTGTACTCAGTGATTTACTTTGTGAGTTCAATGAAAGTGATACACATAATAGTAGTAAAACATTTTTAGATTATTCATAGGAAATAATCTTCCGGGCACTGCCTTAAGTACTTTATGTACCTACTACATAGTAATGCTACTATTATTAACATCCTAAGAAATAAAGAAACTGTAGGAATTACTTGCCCAAGGCCACATGACTAGAAAATCACTGAGTCTAGATTTGAACTCAGGCCCCATCTGTTTTCAAAGTCCTTTACTTAACCCCTTCACCACACTGCTCCCCACAGGCAAGAAGAGATAATTTATATAATACAAGTGTAGAAAAAAAAAACATTCAAGTAGTGAAAACTTTACAAATACTTTAATTTTTAAACTCGTAGAATGTCTTTGTAGATCAACATGATAATAATTCAACTTCTAAAATCAATTGGAATATATAGATAGTGGCCAAATAGTATTCAATGAAATACTGTGGCCAGGAAATGCTACCAATGAGGAGATATTTGGAAACTGTGTTTTATTTAGACACAGTCTATATGAACTAATACATTTCCATTTTAAAATAGAGAGCAGTGTCATTTAGTTTCCAAAGATGAGTGGAAACAAAAACTAGGGCCATATAGACACACCCTAAACTGAGCACCTGCTTTTGAGCCTGCCTCAAACATTGTTATCCTGTTTTTCTTGTGAATTGGCTTCAATGACTTATGATTCCTGTGCATCTAGCATATCTCATAACCAGCAGTCATTCATAGTCTATTTTAATTTTGGTTGTTAATAAGCTTGGTTTCGCTCGTGAGAGAGAGCTCAGTGAGACCGTATCTTCTCTATTTGTGGTGCTGGTTCTACAAGTCACTGCATACCTAACAGGGAGGAATACACATACAAACTTTCCAAATCGTCTTTAAAGGTTTTCAGTTCCCTTTTTTCTTTTTTTGGTTTCTATTGCCTTCCCAGTAATGGCTAAGACATTGTCAGTTTGTGTTTCTTCTTGTGATTTCTCTAGAAGGTCTTGTGGTCCAGGCCTTCAGTTGGGACCCAGTATTAATTTCCCATTGACTTTAGCCTGGCTATTTTTCTTACAGGGAATAGAAAGCCATTTAAGCCAGCTCAAGACAAAGGGCTTTAGCATATTGTATTATGTTACATTATTTTTGAATGGTAAAGTAATGTTTGTGGAAATCCAAGAACAGAAGACATATTAATTCTTGGCTTCAAGGAGACCAGAGCTCAAAGGTTATTCTAGATTCAAGGAAGTCCCAAAGACTCCAGCAGCAGGAGTTCATGGATCTTATGATTTCTATGATTAAGCAACATGCTACACATCTACTTCTTCTGGTCCTAGTAGTAACTGATGGCTACTTTTGCTTCAAGCTCAAGGCCTCAAGAGAGAATCTGATTGATCCAGTTCAGGGAAGACTGTATCTCCCTGACCAGCCTGTGGATTGTGTACTGTTGATTCAGGTGTCTGGGCCACAACCAATCATTTATGCACAGAGGAGGTGAGGTGCTGAGCACTAAACATGGTTTCCTGGGCCTGCCCCTTTGGCAGGAAGTGTGGGCAGGGTGGATCCCCTTAAAAGAGGCTGTGGGTGGGTTGGCACAGTGCTGACCTTTCCAGAATACCATCTTGTAAGAGACTAAGGTGTTTCCCAAATCACACAATGGTACACCAAGGTAAGATGATATATTGACAAAGATAAACGTGCAACTCAGAAAGATATCTACAAAGCACATGCATGCATCTTTGCAAAGGCATGCTTAAAACATGAAACAAATTTCATTGTTTCTTTGTGATACGTTTTATCTAAAAATGTTTATTCTTTTGCCTGTTAAGTCAGCTTGTAAAGCCCTGTGGCTTTCTTAGTCAGGACCTCCAAGTTTTGGTGTGCAGATTACAGTCAGCACGATTCTACTTGATACCATTCACAGAGATTTCAATGTGATAACCAAACTAAAGCTGCATTCACCTAACTGCAGTGGCCCAGCTAGTTACTGAGGTTTTGTTGTGATTGTGTTGAGATGGTCAAACCCACTGATTGGGTAAGTATACACAAGTGACTAAGCATACACAATGCCAAGGGCCACAGCTTTAAACACAGGCAGAACCTCTTTGTGACTTCAGAGGTCCCTTGTGTCAAATATACGATGCCCATGGTGCCGGCAAGCTCTCCTCTGAGGACAGGCCCACAGACACCCAGGACCCTGAAGAATAAGGGACATACATTGGGAACATTTCGATCAGGATGGTAATGTTAAGGAGCATGGGTCAAGATCCAGGCCTGGCTGCACTGCTGCAATGAGTAGGAGAGTTTTGGTGGTGGTGGTGGGGACTGCTGATATAAGGGGATAAGGCATGACAAACTTGGCCTGCTAACAGTTCTGGAGGACACAACCCCCTTGACAAAGACCAAGTCCTTGTGCTTAAGGTAGTTCTCTTAAGATTATTTGAGTCACTACCCATGGCAGGCTTTGGTGGTGACCCCATCTGTATAAACTTTACTCTCTTTTTTGAGTCTCCAGCAGAAACCAGTCTTTCCTGATACCAGATGTCCACAGCATGCTAGCTGTGCTTCTCTATGACCCGCATCACTTTCTATCTGTGTTAACAATCTAATTTTTCCCACCCTCTGATGGAAATTTCTATTAAGACAAGATCAATGTCTGACTCCTGCCTGGTGTTCCTGCCATTTAATAAATATTTGTTGGGTAAATGGGAGTAGGGACCTAAATTTTAGCCTTTTAGTTACCGATTTGGCTGTGGCCATGTGTCTTCCTTCTTCTCTTTGCATAGTGGCCCAGAAGGGATAGTCTGAGATGAGATCATTGCTGATTGAAGCTAATTTTAGTGCCAAATTTATTTAAAATTTTCAAACGTAGGTACTGTGAAACATCCTCAGTATATCCTGTAATATATAGAAGGGTCCACAGGTACAGTAGATTACCAGCAGGAAGATGGAATTCCTAGTGGCAGATCAGGAAAGCTCCTTGAGTATGGAGAAAGAGCTGGAGGAGCAGGAGGAGAGAAGGGTAATAGCTAACGTTTATTGATAGCCTACTGTGAGCCAGGCCCTGTTATCAGCATTTTATATACATTAATTCACTTAAAACTCACAGCAGCCATGTGAGGAAGCTGCCCTTATCCCATTTCACAGGTGAGCCTGGTGCAAAACAGAGCAGGTTGCCCTGTGGTCCATGCAGTCTGACTCACTGGATTCCAGGACCCCCTTCTTTTTCCTTCCCATTATGTTCATACCTCATAAATTCAAAATATTATTGATACATGTTAAATATTGTTAAGTATTAGATATTCAAATACAGTTTAATTAAGAGTAGTATATTCACTCACTCATTTATTCACAAACTTTCATAAACCATTATTATGTGACACTTTTCCAGCAGTGAGTATATTTGCCCTCCCTGGAAGCCTTGAATGGTCAAAAATGAGGTGATGACTGTTCCTGATTTCATCCTTGGGGGCCCTGCTGGCTTTCTTCTGCTTTCACTGAAGTCAGCCTGGGTCTTTGCTATTCCTCAAAATAGAATGTCAGTAAGATAGACAAACCCGTTTCTTGCTGATATTAATGCTTCTCAGACCATAAAGTTGGTGCAGTATTTTTCAAAACAAAACAGAACTTACTTTCACTGGTATGAGGATGGAGAGAGATGAAGTAGAGATGGGAGTCAAACAGCCCTGTTCTATCACAGCTGTCTGTGCAGCTACTTCAACCACTATATAGTCTTGGGAAGATCTGTTTTCCCAGTCACACAGGATGAAGAAGTTCACTGCCTTGAATCTCCTATGACTTTCAAAGACACTACTCCAAAGCCTCCAGTGTTGTTTGGATAACCAATTCCCACTTCCCGGAAGGGTCCCTTTATTCCCCATTTGTTTTTATTTTTGACATTTTGGGTTGGTGATAGAGAAAGGCTTCTGGCTAGAAGCTGGAGGCTGTGTCTAAGACAAGGAAGCTGTCAAGTGGCAGAAAAGTTCAACTTGGTCCTACCAGACAAAAAAAAATTTCACCCCTCCAGGAACTTGTGTACACACTGCTTGAAGAAGAGCAGAGATTGCATAACTCTTCAGATGTTGTACTTCGTCAAAGTGAGAATTGTACTAGCAACCAGAATTCTGGTTTGGCAACACAAAGACTTTACTATAATGCAACACCATTCCTATACCCACATGCCTAGGACAGCCAGACGTATACTGGCATTCAGTAATTATTTGTGGAATGAATGAGTGAATAGAAAAAAATCTAGAAAGGTATCAATTGTAAATGTTGAAAGTAATTATCATCTCTTTAAATAGCTGAGAATTCTGGTTTTTCTATTATAAATATGTGTTATTTTTATAATAATAGTTTTAAAATGTAACTTCAATTTTCCAGGAAATTACTGACTTTAAGCTGAAGTGAGGGCAAACATAGGACTGGATTTTGCTGGTTTTATTATTGCCAAGCTCAGCTTTATGGTGAGTAGTATAGCTACAACCCTTGTGGGTAAATTCCTGGAAAACTGGTTCTTTCCAGAATACGGATCAAGTTAACACTTTCTAACCAATGCGGAAGTAACTACTTTGTTCTCTAAGCAAAGGGCTTAAAAAAATTACAGAATGTTAGAGGTTGTCTTGCCCCATTTTCTTAGTTTCCAGATGAAGAAACTGAGTCCAGAGCAGTGGTTGGTTAGCCTTGAGCAAGCTAATGATGAAACTGGTGTCAGGACTCAGCATTTCTAACTGGAAGCACATTTCCTTATTTCACTGTCAGTTAGAAATCCAGCAAGAATTTAGTGGCTTACTTAACTGGGTAATTGAGGAAATTTTAATAAAGGATTATTTAAAAAGTGGAGGCAGAGTTAAGATGACCAGCAAAGGAAGCGAAGCACTCCAGGTATGCCAAATGGAGAGCTATTCCACCCCTAGGCTGAGGGAGGCTAGGGTAGAAGCTGTTACAGAACCAAGGGACACTAGTGGTAAAGAGAAGGCGTCTCACATGCACTGGGGTATTTGGTAGAGGAACAGCCCATCTGCAGGGAACCAATAGCCCAATTTTATTCTTTTCCAAACTAGAAACCAAAGGTCAAGAGAGCTTGTTGATTCATTTCAAAGAGGTCAGCATCCCAGGGCATAGAGCAGTGAGGAAGGGTAGAGGGTGGTTTTGGAGGGACCTGTGGAAAATATCCATCACATTTGCCCTCTTGAAGATAAACCCGGTCTTTTCTTTGCTCTCACTTCAGCCTCAAATCATTAATAACCTGGACAATTGAGGTTACATTTTTAAAACTATTATTATACAAATATGTATTTATAATAGAAAAATCAGAACAATGCAGCTGTTTAAAGAGATTATAATTACTTTTCACTTTCATTGTTTATACTTCTCTAGACTTTTAAAATTCATCCATCCATCTATCCATTCATTTATTCATGCCACAAATATTTATTGAATGTCAATGTGTGCCACCCTACTGTAGACATGTGTATGTTGGAATAAACAAATTAGACAAAAATTCCTTCCCTCAAGGAGCTAACACTCTAGTGGAGAAGAGTCACAATAAATATGATAACCAAAATGATAGTATGTGAGGTAATGATTAAAGGGCAAGAAGAAAAACTAAAGCAAGAGGAAGAAACAAAAGTGATATAGGGAAAGTATTGTAATTTTAAATAAGGTAGCCAGGAATCCTTGTGTGTGTGTGTGTGTGTGTGTGTGTGTGAGAGAGAGAGAGAGAGAGAGAGAGAGAGCGCGAGCGAGAGAGCGAGCACGCGCAAGCGAGCAATGACTGCCTGTTTGTAGGGCTTTTCCTCCGGCTAACTGCTGAGTGTTCAGATAATGGGGAGTGTAGGTGGTGTGACTTACGCCCTCCCTCGCAGTTTCAAAATGTCTCTCTTTAGGTTTTGTAAAGGGCAAAACTTTCTCCACTCTTCATATTAACCATTAAAAAACTGCTGTGGGGAATCCTCAGTGCAAGTTTATTAGCCAAGTTCTTTGTGTCTGACCCTGTCTAGCTGGGTGACTTGGGGGAAGTCATTTAACCTCTCTGAGCCTCAGGTTCCTTATGTGCGAAAATGAGGGGTTTGGTGACTGAGAAGAGATGAGAAGGAAATAAGATTAGATCTGAGAGAGTCCTAATGCCCAGCACACAGTTGATAGTCAGTAGATGGTGTCTTCTTTCCTTCTCTGGACAGAGCTGCAGAAAAGGCATGTTCTGGTAAAACCGTAGACAGGATCCACAGCACTGAGGAAGTCTGCCAGTCTATTAATAACAGTAGCTGGTATTAATTGACCGCCTGTGTACCAGGCGGGACTTTTACATGTGTATCCCACTTGTAAACCCTTGCAATTTAAGATGAGGCAATGAGGCACAGACCCCCTTGCACAGCTGATGGGTCACAGAGGCAAGGCTTGACTCCAAGTCTGGCTGATGTTAATCTGTGCTCTCTCTACAGGTGCTGTGCTCTTCCTCTCCCCCACCCTTCCCTGCCCCTGTGAGGAAGAGTCAAGGCTGGATTGAGCCAGAGTGTAGGGAAGGATTTTCTCATAATTTGGCAGCCCATGAAGATCTCTAGACTACCAGGTAAGGACTATTTATCACCCCGAAAAAGCTTCTTTACTAAATCCCATAAATGCAGTGGTTCTAAAAGTGGGAACTGTGCTGATTGCCTGTGAATCGCCTAGGTAGTTTAAAAAAACAAAAACAAATGTCAGGACTTTGTCCCTTGAAATTCTAGTTAAGAAGGCCCGAGGTAAGGCTTTTGGTTGTCTGTGTCAGCATAGTCCCAGGTGTTTCTGATGTGCTGCCAGATTTGGACATCTCCCTGGGGCCCAAACTAATAATGCACCTTGGGAATCTTCTGTTGCCTTTGCCTGGTTGCCAGCAGGATCATGAATTATAACTCTTCCTGATGGTAGTAAGCATGCTGGATAATCTAATCCAGGCTTCAGCTGAACCTCTGATCAAAGTATTGGGGGACAGGAAAGGACTTGTTGCCTTGAAGCATTAAGAGGAGAGACTCCTTCCTGGTCAGTCACAATGGTCAGTGATCTTTGGCCATTGAAAGAACAGTCCATCAGCTGTACTACCCTCCAGGCCACAGCTTCTTCAAGGACATTATGAGAGACCTTGTCAAATGCTTTGCAGAAATCAGTATACATGTCTGTGCTACCCCTTTCAATTCAGGCTCTAGAAGCTCCAACAAAAACAAAATGCAGTTGGTTGGCACAGCTCTTTATCAGTGACCCCACACCAGCTGCCAGTGTCAGCAACTTCTTTTCCAAGGGCTCGGAAGTCGGTTTTTTTTTTTTTTTTTTTTTTTTTTGAGAAACAAAAGAACCTACTGTCTTCTTGGTAGGTTTCTACAAATATGAACTGGAAAATGGCGCTCACATCAATCAATTGTAAAAATCAATTTCGACCTAACTTAGGTCTTGATGCTGCATTTCTCTCAAGAACAAGGGCTCAGGTTATCGGCATATCTAGGGACTTTGGAGAGAAGTGCTGGAATGAACTCTTTAAGACCCAGTAGTCTTAAAGTTGTACATTTGCCACCTTTCTTTGATGATCAAGAGAGAGAAAGCTACAAAGTCATTAAATGTAGACCATTTAGTTAGTCTACACGGACAACCTCAGACCCACACTCATCCTATCATTTTCTTGATGGCAGCAAGTGGATCTGACCTCTCTCCTCCATCACAGCAAACATGGAGTCAGAATTCCTTATTGGGAGGGAGGATTTTTTAATAATTGGTTTGTGTTTTTTATTTTATTTTGTTTTTTAGAAGAGTTGATCTTTTCTTACTTTTGGGTCTAGCATGGCTGCAATTCCCTATGAATCTTTAAATGTCCCAGTCAGTACTTTGAAAGTGTATTTTATTATCTTAAGGATGTGGCTTAATCAACACTGTCTTATCTATCTGATCTCTATGTTACCTTTCATCTTGGTGGTTATGTTTCTAGACTCTGAGTGAAATCTGTCCTTTGGTTTATTTATCCTAAATTGTTCTATTTGAATGAGACCCAATAAACATATTCAAAAATTACAGTATTAATACCACCTTGAAGAAATATTCTTTACTTTAGTAGCAGATTCTTCGTGATCCTTTAAGTAATGAACATAGCCAAGAAAATATATGTAACTCAGTGCTCTCATTTTTATAACTGTTCATATCATATATGCCAGTCTAAACATGTAAAGGTAGTCTCATCATTATCCAATTAGTTACTTTTCTGTCTCATGAATTAGCAAACCTGTGTATCTTTGATCTTACAATAGTAATTTTGACTTTTTCTGAGCCTTATGTTTTAATCTTTGAAGAACATGTGAAAATGATGAAGTATAAGATGAAAGTCACCATCTATTGAGTGCATTTACATCAGGCACTGTACTCTAAATGCCATATATGCATTAAGTTATTAAAACTACATATTAAATTATGACATTAAGATATAATTATTACTTTCTCTGACCATTTTGCTTTTCTTCCTCAAATATCATCCCAAAATTATAACTCAGAGAAAACCAGTTTTTTTCCTCCCTTGGAAAAGAAGTCTAGTATATTAATAAAATACATCCTCATTATGTTTCTGTCATCCTAAGATAACTTGAGCTAGGACTGCATGAATGAGTCTTTTATGTTAAGATTGGAAACTTTTAGTAAGGAGTGATATTAGATCTTTAAAAAATTTTTTTTTATTGACGTACAGTCAGCTACAATGTGTCAACTTCTGGTGTACAGCACAATGTCCCAGTCATGCAGATACATAATATATTGGTTTTCATATTCTTTTTCATTAAAGGTTATTACAAGATATTGAATATAGTTCCCTGTGCTATAGAGAAAAAACTTGTTTTTTTTTAAAAATCTATTTTTATACATAGTGGCTGAAATTTGTAAATCTCAAACTCTCAAATTTATCCCTTCTCACCCTCTTTCCCCAGTAACCATAAGATTGTTTACTATGTCTGCGAGTCTGTTTCTGTTTTGTAGATGAATTCATAATGTCATTTTTTTTCTTTTCTTTTAGATCCCACATGTGAGTAATATCATATGATATTTTTCTTTCTCTTTCTTGCTTACTTCACTTAGAATGACAATATCCGGGTCCATTCATGTTGCGGCAAATGGCATTAATTTATTCTTTTTTATGGCTGAGTACTATTCCATTATATAAATATACCACAACTTCTTTATCCAGTAATCTGTTGATGGACATTTAGGTTGCTTCCATGTCTTGGCTATTGTATATAGTGCTGCTATGAACATTGGAGTACATGTATCTTTTCAAATTAGAGTTCCCTCTAGATATATACCCAGAAGTGGGATTGCTGGCTTATATGGTAAGTCTGTTTTTAGTTTTTTGAGGAATCTCCATACTGTTTTACATAATGACTGCACCAAACTACATTCCCACCAACAGTGTAGGAGGGTTCCCTTTTCTCCGCACCCTCTCCAGCATTTATCGTTCGTGGACTGTTTGAATGATGGCCATTCTGACTGGTGTGAGGTGATACCTTATTGTAGTTTTTATTTGCTTTTCTCTGATAATTAGTGATATTGAGCATTTTTTCATGTGCCTATTGGCCATTTGAATGTCTTCATTAGAGAATTGTTTGTTTAGGTCATCTACCCATTTTTGGATTGGGTTGTTTGTTTTTTACTTATTCAGTTGTATGAGCTGTTTATATATTCTGGAATTTAAGCCTTTGTCAGTTGCACTATTTGCAAATTTTTCTCCCATTCTGTAGGCTGTTGTTTTCTTTTTCTTAGGTTTCCTGTGCTCTGCAAAAGCTTGTAAGTTTAATTAGGTCCTGTTTGTTTATTTTTGCTCTTATTTCTATTGCCTGGGAAGAACATAGCTAAGGAGAACACAGCTAAGATTTATGTCAGAGAATGTTTTACCTATGTTTCTTCTAGGAGATTTATCCTGTCTCGTCTTATATTTAAGTCTTTAAGTCATTTTGACTTTATTTTTCTGTATGGTGTGAGGGAGTGTTCTAACTTCACTGATTTACATGCTGCTATCCAGTTTTCCCAACACCACTTGCTAAAGAGACTATCTTTTCTCCATTGTATATTCTTGCCTCTTTTGTCAAAGATTAATTGACTGTAGTCTGTGGGTTTATTTCTGGGCTCTCTATTCTGTTCCATTGATCCATATGTCTGTTTTTATGCCAATACCATGCTTTTTTGATTACAGTGGCTCTGTAGTATTGTCTGAGGTCTGGGAGGGTTATTCCTCCATCTTTGTTCCCTTTCTTCAATATTGCTTGAGCAGTTCTGGATCTTTTGTGATTCCATATAAATTTTAGAATTGTTTGTTTTAGTTCTGTGCAAAATGTCCTGGGTGATTTGATAGGGATCACATTAAATCTGTAGATTGCCTTGGGCAGTATGGCCATTTTAATGATATTCATTCTTCCAATCCAAGAGCACGGGATATCTTTCCATTTCTTTAAGTAATGTTTAATTTCCTTAATCAGTGTTTTGTAGTTCTCCATGTATGAGTCTTTCACCTCCTTGGTCAGATTTATTCTAAAGTATTTTATTATTTTGGATGCGATTTTAAAAGCGATTGTTTCTTTACTTTCTTTTCTTGCTAATTCGTTGTTAGTATAAAGAAATGCAACTGATTTTTATAGGTTAATCTTGTATCCTGCTACCTTGCTGAATTCTTTTATCAGTTCTATTAGCTTTTGTGTGGAGCTTTTAGGGTTTTCTGTATATAGTATCATGTCATCCACATATAGTGACAGTTTTACCTCTTCTCTTCCAGTTTGGATCCCTTTTATTTCTGATTGCTGTGGCTAGGACTTCCAAGACTATGTTGAATAGAAGTGGTGAGAGTGGGCATCCTTGTCTTGTTTCAGATTTTAGTGGGAAGGCTTTCAGTTTTTCACTGTTGAGTACTATGCTGGCTGTGGGTTTGTCATAAATAGCTTTTATTATGTTGAGATATGTTCCCTCTATACCCACTTTGGTAAGAGTTTTTATCATAAACGGGTATTGAATTTTATCAAATGCTTTTCTGCATCTATTGAGATGATCATGTGATTTTTGTCCTTTCTTTTGTTGATTTGGTGTATCACATTGATTGATTCGCATATGTTGAACCATCCTTGTGACCCTGGGATGAATCCAACTTGATCATGGCATATGATCTTTTTTATGTGCTGTTGGATTCTGTTGGCTAATATTTTGTTGAGGATTTTTGCATCTATGTTCATCAATGATATTGGCCTGTAATTTTCTTTTTTCTCTTTGTCTGGTTTTGCTATCAGGGTGATGGTGGCTTTATAGAGTGAGTTTGGGAGTACTCCTTTCTTTTCAGTCTTTTGGAAAAGTTTGAGAAGGACCAGTGTGAGTTCTTCTTTGTATGTTTGGTAGAATTCCCCAGTGAAGCAATCTGATCCTGGACTTTTGTTTGTAGGGAGGTTTTTTATTGCTATTCTATTTCATTTGTAGTGATTGGTCTGTTCAAGTGGTCTATTTCTTCTTGATTCAATCTTGGTGGACTGTTTGTTTCCAGAAACTTGTCCATTTCTTGTAGGTTGTCCAGTTTGTTTCCATACAGTTGTTAGATCTTTGTTACTAGTCCCAGAGAGGGGTTAAAGATAGCAGAGTGTTACTAAGTTCATTAATTTGTTCATTCTCATAACAAGAGTCTATTGAGCACTTAACCACATACAGGACACCGTGGTAGACATTAGGAATGCAGTGATAAATAACACACACTCTTCAGATTTTTATTCACTGTCCATCACAACAATTTATGTAAGTGTAAATTCCACTTAGGCCACTGGGCAAGCATCCTGATGCATTTTTGAGTCAAGTTCCCTCAGCCTAATGCTGGCACCTTCTTTCCTGATCCTCCTTTATTCTTGTTTGCATACTATTCTTGAGAAGCACCCGAGTTTTTATTGACTTAGTTCATGCTCTATAATTCAGTCTGGATCCAAGGCTCCTGGTGTCACAAAATCTATTTAACCTCCCAGAAGACTCTTTCTGCTAAGTGGATTCTTTGTATTTCATGCTTACAAACTACCCAGCATTTTAGAGACAGAGGGGATTTTACCTAAAGACAGTGACTGTTATCTGACCTAGTGCAGATGTTAATTAAACAGTGATGCTCTCACCCAGTCCAGGAGACATGACCCTCTGTTCTTCCAAAATGAGCAGAAGCTCCAGCCTTGTGATTTCTCTGAAATGCTTTGTCTCTGCAGCTTCCTTCTACTTCACCCTATGACCCATTGTTTGTGACTTCATTGGTAGGAGCCAATTCTTGTAAAATAATAATGCCTTACTTAAGCCCAGATCTAGATGCAGGTTGGATTTCCAGCAACCATGGAAATAATTAGGAGGGAGAGTGGGGAAAATAAAACCTCAGAGCAGCCAAAATAGCAGACATCAAGGTCATGTGCTAAAGCCCATGCAGTTTTCTGTTTGACAGACTTATAGGCCTCGTGTGTTAGTTTCCTATTGCTGTTGTAACAAACTGCCCCAAAACAACACAAATTTATTGTCTTATAATTTTGGAGGTCAGAAGTTTGAAATGAGTCTCACTGGGCTAGAATCAAGCTGTCAGGAGGGCTGCATTCCTTTCTGAAGACTCTCACGGGGAAGCCATTTGCTTGCCTTTTCCAGCTTCTAGCTTCCAGCTGCCTGAATTCCTTGGTTTGTGGCCCCTTTCCATCATCAAAGCCAGCAATGACTAGTCAAGTCTTTATCATTCCAAATCATTCTGAAACTGAGTCTCCTGCCTCCTTTTACTTTTGAGTACCCCTGTGATTACAGTGGGCCCACTCAATAATCCAGAATAATCTCCACACTTCAAGGTCAGCTGATCAACCTTAATTTTTTCTTGCCATATAGCACACTATACTCAGAGATTCTAGGAATTAGGACACAAACGTCTTTGGGAGGCCATTATTCTGCCTTCTACACCCAGGCTCAACTATCTGTATCCTTAGTTCATGGTAATACAAGTATGGTTATATGATGTATGAGCTGTTCAGAGTAAGGAACACTGTGAGTGGCAAACAATAGACACAATAGTGTTTATAATACAAAATGAGAGCGGAAAGCCTAATTCAAAAGAAGAGATGAAAACTGAAAATCAGCCACAGAACTAGCAAATCACAGAAGTCTGAGGTCACAGAGAATGGGGAAAATTCTCTATCCATTTTGGTGGTGTTTAAGGGTGTTCTGTTTTATGGCTCAAAACTTTAAATACTGTTCAAAATTGTGACACTGCCTGAGTCATTAAGAAAATGTTTTATTCAGTTTTAAAAGCAAGCAGTACACCATACTTTTAAAAAGGGGTTTAAAAAATGAAACTATAAAGCATCCAGAGGAAATCTAGTGAGTATTCGTCTGATTTCTGAATGAGAAAAGGATTTTCTAAGCATGAAAACAAAGGAAGAAATGAAAACAAGAAGGGAGCCATATTTTAATATAAACAGATATTTAGGTGTTAAAAATCATAAGCCAAGTTAAAAGGTAACAGCAAGTTGTGAAAATAATTTGTCAAAAATATGACCATTGATAAGCTTAACAGAGTTCACACAAATCAACAAGAAAAATGGACATATTAAATGTAGACAGCTTATAGGAGGACAAAATATCAGAGGTAAATTAGTATATGTATAAAAGTTTAAACTCACTGGTAATGAAAAGTGAGAACAGTTATGGCAGTTTTAACTTACCAAATTAACACTGGTTTTTAAAAAAATGATAGTATTTAATGTAGGTGAGGGTATGGTAAAATATCAAAATATCACTCTCATAAGTTGCTGGGTATATATAAATAATACAAATCCTCTGTGAAGGCAATTTGACAGTATGTATAAAGAGCCCATAGATATTTATATATTTTGACATATTAATTCTATCTTTAGGTATTTATTCAAAAGAAGTAGAAATAGAGACAAAGATTTCTTTAAAAAAAAGATGTTCATTCTTATTTATAATAAAAACAACTGATTATCCCATGGAGATAATGGTTAAATGAAGTATGATACATTTATATTGCAGACTATGTAATAGAGCCATTAAAATGTATCTCAAAGAAAGTTTAATGACATAGAAAATATTAAGTGAGTTGTGTTATTTATTTTATATTTAAGCAGAAATTTAATGCAGAATAGGATGAGAGAAATTACATCAAATACTGAGTTACAGGCTTGTGAGTAACTTTTGCCTTATTTTTCTTTTTCCAAATTTTCAAGCTTTTAAAAATAAGCATGTGTATAGTTTTATACTCAGAATTGTATTGTTTTGTTTTTCATAATCAAAAGTAGAGATGTGTGTAGTATTCTTTAGAAAGATTTTCAGATAAAATGGCTTAATTGTTTTGGTGTTTGAGGCTTTAGTTATATAGACAATTCATCTACATGAAATCTTTTCTCCCAAAATGGTGCATAAGACATTGGTATACTTTGGAAATATTGGCTTACATGAGTAAAAGATAAAACTCTAAATTCATATAATTTGGTTAAGTGTTTGGCTTATGACAGCATTCCCCTAAGTGTGTTTCAGGAAAATGGACTGTTTTAAGTTGGCTTGTGACAAAAAGCATTTGGAGTTCAAATGCAATTAGAAAATACAGTGTACTGTATTTCCTCAGAGAGTCACAATTCATACTAGCATTTTCAAGGCTCTGAATAATCCTGCAGTGATGAAACCTGCTTGGTTTTGTTTAAAGCAGAGTGTCCCAAAGTAGTACTCTTCAAAATTCTATTAACACCTATTAACATCTCCCAACAAATCATGTTTCATGTATGTTACACACTTTGGAAAATCGTAGGTTTACACAAAAGCTCAACTGACTCACTTATTTTTTCCTCACAACTTTGTAGACTGTAAGACTTGATGAGGTGAGTCCAGTTGGAATGAACTTTTTGGAACTGTCAGGAAAATTCTAAGAGGATGATAAGGTTATGATTGGGCAAACTTGAGACTGTGTGGTAGCTGTATGGTTAGGAAGATTTCAAATTCTGTTCCTAATTGCCAGATTCCGCTCTCCCACATCCCATCACCAGCCTCAAACCAGTGAATAGCTGCTGGCCCAGAGTCCTCCGAACTGCCGAAGGCTTTTCTTTCCAAGCACAATGTGCCCAGTGGGGATGGGACTTTCCAGGCACCCAATCTGAAGGGAGATTGCTTCTCTAACTTTCTGCTCCAGATTGCAGAATAATGTGCAATCCCTTAGTCATACCTGTTACGTCTGAGAGGGTATGATGAGATAGTCCATTGCTAGAAAGTAAACCTTGTGCTAAAAGGTAAAGAATACATGTGGGGTCACCAGCAAATGGTGCAAATGAGTTCTTGCATGTTTTAATGAGTGGCCTGTGAGTGCCTTCTCTCTCGCTCTCTGGTTTTTGGTCTTCTTCCCCAAGGTCCTTTTTGTCTTTTGGAGCCTGTTGGCCTTCCCTCAAGGATCAGGATCCTAGGCAGTGGACTCTTTTTGGAGCTGGAGGGACCGTGCTGTGATCTCTAGGTCCACTTGAGCAAAACAACATCTTTGGCTCATATTGATTTTCTTAGATAGCATTCATTGTGTCCTGTTATATTCCTGGAGCCTCTGCCTCTTTTCTCTGGCTTCACCAGACTCTATCCTGGGAAGAGGTGGAAATGGGGAAGAGGAAGAGGAAGACTCTGTGAGAAACATGCCATCATGCTTAGATTCACAGACCCCCATGATTCTAGGGTAGGCAGGGAGCTTCATGATCATCTCATCCAGTGGCTTGTGGATATCTAGGGTTAAGCAGACAGAGTGACATTTAGCGGGGCCTCTAGATCCATATTTGCCACTTCAACCACAGCAACTCTGCTTTTTAATATATTGGAGCTGCAGGTAAAATTTCGTTTGAGAAAAGATACCTGCTGCCAAAAGAAATAGTTGAAGACAATGCATGTGTAAATCTCTGCAACAAGCAGTCATGCATCTTCTTCTCGAACCCCTCCAGTGATGGGGAGCTCATTACTATTCCATATTTGGTCATATGTTTTGTGAAACAGAAATCTGTTTCCCTGAGACTCCTACCCGTTTGTCCCAGTTCTGCTTTCTGGAGACGGATAGAAATAGTTTAAACCAATTTCCAGCTTTAAGCCCTACCAGGACAGGACTTCATCAGTTTCATTCTTTGGTGCATCTCTGGAACAATTCCTGGCATGCAGTGGGAGCTTAATAAGTGATTATTGAATAAATGAATGAAAGAGTACCTTCATGTATCTAAGATTACCAGATGGCTTCAGTTTTAGAAATTGTCACACCTAAGGGCTCATGTGATGATAACCTCTCTCTCCCTCCTCAGCCTGTGTCTCCTCTGTCAAAGAAGTTTAGGATGGAGTGCCAATATACTAAGGATCATTGTGCATGAGACAAGGACCCTTCGGATTTAACTTATTCTGCCTAGTGTTTTTGAAAAAAGCTAAAACAGGCACTGCATAAAAACAACTTAATAACCATGAAAAAAGCTACCAGCCTTTTGTCAGGACATGAAGTATGACCCAGGCATGAGGATCCTGCTGATATGCCCTCATCATCAGTAGTTACCAATATGGTAGAACTTGAAAGGCACTGAAAAGTCCCACCAACTCCCAGGATTGGACCAGAAACTTTACTATTAGAGAGTCATTCCTTTGGGTAAAGTACTCATGTCTCTACTAAATGTAAACACTGGTCATATTGAGTTAATATCTTGGAGTGAATTAGCTGATAGGGTGTTTTCCTTAAGGATAAGAGGCCCTCAAAATGCTGGATCCTAGGGGAAGAACTGGGCACCAGAGAAAGAAGGAGCAAAGGCAAATGATCTAGAAGGTGAAAAGAAAGTGCAATTTTGTTTAACTTGATATGTGTGCAGTATTCCTGCAAATTGCTTTAGTGTAGAAAAGGCTGTTTGAGGCAGAGCATTGATCTGGCTCCATATATACCCTATGACACTGCAGAAGAACCTCTCTCCCACCTCACCCCACCCCATTGTGAGTCTTCCATGTGAATTAAAGTAATAGGACCAATGCACTCAGACATGTTGGAAGTTGGGTGCTGGATGCATTCAGATGACTATCAGGCTGTTGAGGAAGGTGTCCAAGCTTCCCTGAGGCCATCCTCTCACCACAGAAGGGAAAAACCAATCCCTGACAAGCACATGGGTGATTATTAAGCCGTGTGATGAAGTGTTACTTCCTGAATAGGACATTCACAATTCTTGAGAAACTCTTTCTCAATCAGGGTGAGTGACAGTTTTAGAAAATGAAGGCCTTTGTTTTCTTCCTCTGTATGTGTGCTCCCCCATTCCCTGCACTTCCCCCAAGTCTCACACCCCACCCCAGAGGAAAGATTTGATTTGGGAATGTGTGTGCCTACATTGGAGGGAGGCAGTTAGAAAAACGCAATTTACCTGCCCTAATAGAACTTGAATTACTTGTACAGACATCTCTTCCACGGTCCTTGCAGCCAAATGCTACTTTTCTTTTTTCCTTTCCAGATAATGTGGCTAATATCATTATCCATGTGGGGGTGTGTTTACTATTCTGAGATCACACTAACATTACTCATTTAACGATCTGGAATGTTTTGAAACCAACATGTCTCACCATATCCTAGACTGGGATTTTTTTTTTTTTCTCTACTGATTCTTTGATTGATAAGGACTGCCTGTGATCATGACCTTTAAGATGCACAATTTGTAGGGTGTGGGATTGGGGCAAAAGGAGGCAAAGGCCACCCTATCAGCTGGATCAGTGTTGACTTCTGCTCAGCAAAAGTAGTGCACACTTCATTGGCAGGTTAGATGCTTTCTGAACTGGTGGAGGCTCAGGAAGCTGCTCTGAGATGCTCAGCCTGAGCTAAGACTGAAACTAAAGCTATCAAAGGTGCCTTTTTTGATTTTCAATTCCGGTTGATTTGAAGGATAACAAGGCTCTGTCTTCTCTTATTGATCACACATAGAATCAACACCTGCTTTATGGCAGTCCCTGTGCACAGAATTGAGAGTAAAGACTCATAAGACGTCATCCCCACCCTTAAGTTTTTCAGCCTAGCAGAGAGGCAGACATGTAAATAAGTGTGGTAGATACCTGACAGATATACTGGGGCAGATCAGAGAAAGTAGTCATCTCTCTAAGGATGGGAAGAGGGAAAGTCAGAGAAGACGAAAGAGATAATACGCAGACTGGGCCTTTGTGAGCAAATAGGCACTTGTCTAGGTGGGAATGAAATGCAAAGGCAAATAAAGAATTTTTTTTTTTTTGCATTTGCAAATGTATGGAACAGCATGGAAAAGCATGGAACAGCATGATGCTATGGGGGGAATTTCTAGAAGTTTGATGGCCAACATAGCAGTTGGAGAGTGGGAGGGGAGAATAGTAGCAATGAAACACAGCAGTCAGATCAAAAAGCCCCTGGAAGGCTCTGTAAATGGGTTTTTATTCTACCGTGTAAGCAATGGGGAGCCAATGGCTAGGCTTTAAATGAGGTAATGACTTACCAGATTTTCATTTCTAGAAATGGGTATCTGTGGGGAGAATCGGTCTGAAGATGGCAAGACAGGAGGCAGAAAACTAGCTGGGAGGCTATTAAAGGGATTCAAGAAAGACATGAGGGTTGCGGCTAAGGCAGTAGGAATATGGAAAGATTAGAGAAGTTTTAGAAAGATAGAATTCCCAAGATTCAGTGGACATGCAGCAGGGGAAGGAGTGAAAGTTAAAGGAAAATGGGAAATCTAAGATGACACCCAGGGTTCTCGTCTGAGTGACTATAGGTGATGTGGAGACAGGGGGTGTAAGAGAGAATCAGTTCAGTTTTATGCATCTTGAATTTGAGACACCTGTGGGATACCTAAGTGGAGAGGCCCAGCATGCAGTTGGTTATATGGGTCTGAAGCTCAAAAGCTATGTCAGAGATGACCAGAAAAATATAATGAAAGTTGTTTGGATGTTAGTGGTACTTAAAACCGTGACAGTGTATGGCCATGTTGTGTGAGAACAAAGAGCCATGGACAGGTGCTTCAGCTCTTCAGCTGAAAGCAGTGGACAAAGAAAGAGGGGCGAGAAAGGGAAACTGAAGGAGAAGAAGGAAAAGCCATGTCAAGGACGGCAGGGAAGAGGTTTCAAGATGGAGAGACATGTCGACAGTGTCACATACTTCAGGGAGGCCAGTGAGACAAAGCCTCACCCCCTGGATAAGGCATCAGTGATCTTGAAGGAGAGCAGCTATGGTGGGGCTACAGTGGGGCGGTGGGTGTGAGATCAGATTAGTGTAGGTGGGAAGCATATGGGTATACAGAAATGGAGACTCAGTGCTGGCAATGCATTCAGAAGGTTTGCCTAGGAAAAGGGGAAAACTTCACCAAAATATCTGTGACTGCTGATTTTCATGGGACTACTAGTTTTCTATGAAAGTTATTTCACAAGTGAAATGGATAGGGCAGCCTGATGGGACAAGAAAGACTGCAGACTTTTAAACTACCAAGCACTTCCCATTGCTTTCTAGGCCCTGGGCTGGGTACTTTGGCGTCACAGTCTTGAAAGTTTTTCTTTTATATCGTTCTCTCCTTTTCCTCTGTTTTTTGCTGCCACATCCTCCTCCGAATTCTCTCTATTGTATATAACTGGGCTTGCTCCTTGAGGACGTTTGAGGTCTAGATGCAGTATTAGAAGCACAAGGCTTTCTCAAAATACTTGGATAAGCAAGGCTAAAAATAATAAATAATAAATGTTGAACAGCATTAAGTCATGTTATTAAGCCCTAATAAACTGTTAAAGAAAAATGTAGGCAAAAATGCTGTCATAATGGAAGTGGGGGTACAGTCCTGATCACGTTGTGGGGAGTAAACACAGAGGCCCAGGGTGGTGAACATGTGTCTTAGGAGGTTGTGCCCAGCATCCATCACATGGAGTTAGTCTTCCCTTGAGTTGTTTATAAAAGCATATCCTAAACCCAACCTCTTCTAATTGTGTAATTGCAGAGTTTGTAATCACCTGTTTCAAAGAGCTGGGAGCCTCAGACAACTGAACAATCAGAACTCAAATGTGACAGCAATACAAAAGACACACCTTCCTGAGTGCAGAGGTGGTGAAATGAAGTAACGGTGGAACAACTGTCAGGGTTTCCAACTTCTCTAACTTGGAAGGAGTCACTAGGTGAATAAATAGCACACTCCCACTCACCCCAGCAGAAGCCAGAATGACCCAGTGGGTAGATCGGTAGTAGTAATAGAAGTTGTAATGTTTCCACATTGAGTTTTTAATAGAACTCAGGATCCATTGGGGGCCTAGACAATTTGTAAAGTAGGCCAACTTTCGTCCCTCCCATCTCTTCTTCCAACCTCCTTCTTCCTTTCTAGTGAATAGCTTCTGTATTATAGGCTCAGAGTAAGGACCAGGCACTGGACTAAGCACACTGAACATGTTCATTCATTTGTATCTTACAGCCACCCTATGGGCTAAGTACTATTATTATCACCCCTTTACAGATAAAGAAACTTAGTTTTGGAGGATTAAGTAACTTGATCAAGACACACTGCTAGGTGATTTAGATGTGTTCAATTCTTATGTCTGTGCTTTTTATCACTTAGCAATAAAGCTACAGTCAAGATATAATCTTTGATAAAGAAGATGTGGTATATTTATACAATGAAATACTGTTCAGCCATAAAAACCGACAACATAATGCCATTTGCAGCAACGTGGATGTTCCTGGAGAATGCTATTCTAAGTGAAGTAATCCAGAAAGAGAAAGAAAATACTTTATGAGATCGCTCATATGTGGAATCTAAAAAAAAAAAAGAACATAAATACAAAACAGAAACAGACTCATAAACATAGAATACAAACTTGTGGTTGCCAAGGGGGCAGGGGGTAGTAAGGGACAGACTGGGATTTCAAAATGTAGAATAGATAAACAAGATTATACTGTATAGCACAGGGAAATATATACAAGATCTTGTGGTAGCTCACAGAGAAAAAAATGTGACAATGAATATATGTATGTTTATGTATAACTGAAAAATTGTGCTCTACACTGGAATTTGACACAACATTGTAAAATGACTATAACGCAATAAAAAAAAGTAAAAAAAAAGCACAATAAACTGCAAATAAGTATTCTATTCTAAAAAAATAAAAAATAAATAAAAAGCCATCACCATACACATCTTAAAAAAAATAGAAAAAAAAAGTTTTTAGTTCTATATTTTGCATTTTAAAAAAAAAGATATAATCTTTGAGCTTTGTCCTTAGTTGGCAATTATTTTCTCTTAAGTGTTATTCCTCCAAAGTTTTTAGGGGACTGGAAAAGGCTTTAAGAATCTCTAATGTGACACAAGTCACTTCCCTATTTGATATACAATATATTCATGAAGACATGAAAATTAAAGGTATAGACATCAAGCAAGAGAGGTAGATGCTATTTGGTTTGGTTAAGAGGTCAGAGAACTTCCAGAGATTTAAAAAATAATTATAAAGATGCTAACTATGCCTTGCCTTTTGGGTACTATATTTGACACTACAGTCCCAGAATTTCATCCATGTTCTTTAATTTGTTCTTTTTCTTCATAATTGAACATATAATCAACCTCTTCTCCATGGAGCATCCAATTGAGGCTAAAGACTGGCTACTTTTAGCATACCTAAGATTTCTATTTTTGTCTTAATTTTATTAAATTGATGAGACCTCTCTGCTTATTTTCACTAATGTCAGCAGTTTCTTTTTCTGTTTTCTACTCACTTTTGTAAATGAATATTTGAATATTCAGATAATTGCATGAATCTTCCATTTTACCAAGATGGTGCTGCTGTCAAAACTGAACAGTTGTTCAGTTCCATTATGGGAAAACGCCTAGTGTTCTTTTGTCAGCTAATGAATGAACTTCTGAACTCAGTGTATGAAAAATAATTTAGAGGTAGGAGTGTCTGAGGTATTTAAAGTGTGGTCTGTAAGGTAGTTAACATATAACAGTCAAGGACTGTAAATAGATCCATTTAGCAAATGTTTACAGAGGGCCTAGTGTTGTGTGTTTGGCCTTGTATTAGGTTTTGTGGGCACTAAGAATACCTGCCACTCCCTGATACTTTCGGATGGACCTCATTATTAGGGTGATAGTTGGGGTTAAGAGGAATGGTGCCAAAATGTTTGGGCAAACTTCCTAGGTGACTACTGCATAGCCTCTTTGAAATGAAATGAAGGGGTTCACTTATTAAAAAGTGTATTCAGTGTTGGGAACTAGTCCAGGGACTGAAGACAGAGAGATATGGCGATGAGCCCTAAGGAGCCTTCAGACCAGTGGGGACACAAACAGATAAATGGATAATCCAATTACAATGTGGTAAATGTGTTGATTGAGTATAAACAGGGTGCTATGGGACCATAGGGAAGGACCCCCAGACCATCCTGAGAAGTCACAGAAGGCTTCCTGGCAGAGTCCTGAATACCAGGTAGGAATTTGCCAAGTGTGAAGGAGAAAGGATGTTTTAGATAGATGGAATAACATAAGCAAAAACACAGACATGCATTTGTGGACACAGTTTTGAATCTTTATGAGACAGAGAGTAGGAGATGAGGTTGAAGACTTATAGAAGGACCAAGCCATGCTAAATACTGGATGACAAGTCTCATGTCAAGGATCGAGGACTAGACCTTGTACAAATGGCTACTCGTTCATTATTTGTTATAGTATACTGGATGATTTTGGTTTTCCCTTAAATATAACTAAAACTACCTTCCTACTCCAATGATCGGCCAACTTTGGAATTCTTTGAGTGAGGCCCTGAAAAAAAAATGCAAACATAGCAAAATGCTGCCACCTAGAAGAGCAGATAATCCCTAAGGATCATAATGCACAAACTAAATTTCTAACCAAGCTTCAGGAAATGAAAAGAAGTTAAGTTTTCTATAGCTATAATCCTATCACAGGCTTAAGATTCACCAGGGTCAACTTCAGACAGATTCATTCTGCTAGAATGGGAGAAGTAGATTATGGTAGTCATGTTGTGATCTTCAGTGGTCTTTTACATGGAGGGAGTATCCATCTCAGCTCTTTTCAAAATACTTAGCTGCAGCTGGAACTGTATAAAAACTCTGACTTCCCTCCTAGGACCGCCCAGCAGACCACTCCTTATTAGCATTCTTCATCTTACTGTTCCTTACTCAACATTTGTGGTATTTCATAGTCAGCTCCCCAAATATATTTTTTTAACAGCTTCATTGTGATATAATCCTCATATAACACAATTCACCCAATTAAAATATACACTTCAGTGGCTTTCAGCATATTCACAGTTGTACATCCATCACCACAATCAATTTTAGAATATTTCTACCACCTGAAAAAGAAATCCCATACCCCTTAGCCGTCCCTCCAACTTCCTATGCCCCTCAGCCCTAGGCACCACTTGCTAATCTATTTTCTGTCTCTATAGATTTGCTTATTCTACACATTTTGTGTAAATGGAGTCGCAGTATGTGGTCCTTTGTGAACAGTTTCTTTCATTGCTTACCTTTTGCTTAAATGAACCAGCACATGGTTTGTTTGACCTCAGAATCTTGTCCTTGGATACTGAATGGGTATTTTCTTCTTGGCTTCATGCACCTTGTTATCCCAACCCTGGCCAGATCCTCTAAACAGCTTGGACAGCAACCTACTTAGCCTATCATCAGAGCATATGAGCTAGACAGGTTGGGGCAAAGGTAGGACATGACAGGGGCATGTAATAGGAAATTGGACAGGCCCCCTACCCCAGATGGCCCCAATTTCTCTTTCCTACTAGTTGACTTTCTGCTGCTGTTGCCCAAAGGTATGGGGTGAGATAGGTGAGTTGGAAAGAATGTCTTCCAAAGTGTGTACCTTGAAGGTGGCAGCAGTTTTTCTTTTATTTTTCTCAGCTATTTCTACTCCATTAGTGTCTCTTTGGCACAGTCCAAGTTCAACTGACTGATTATAATCAGATGTGCCTATTCTGGTAGCTACATGGACAGCTCAGGGAGCATCCTTGGGGCTGTGACCAACCCTCCCCCTTGGCACACCAGAGAATGAAGAGAGGAGCTGGAAAAGGTGACCCCTCCCCCTTCACTGGTAAAGAGACTGTGTGTACCTTTGGGGTACCAAAGAGCTTATATTACAGATTACAACAATTTACTGGACACTGCACCTCATTTCACTCAGTTTCCTTGGGGATCATCATTTCAATTAGATCCATGAATCCTCTTTATACATTTATCTGTAATGACTGTAGAAAATGCTTTGTCATCACAAAGTGGAGGAAATCTTGCTTTTACTGTCTACAAGTAGGCACTGACTACACAGGTTGTAATGGTGAGATGGAATGTCTTAAAATCTTTCATCCTCCCTGGTTACTTGAGTTAGCCAGGAAATACAGCAGTGACTAGACATCATGATGGGATTGTGAGTTCAGACACCCCCAGTGTTGGGCTTGTGCAAAGAGGAAACTAGGAGGAGGAACTGTTCATCAGTACCCATCCTCACCCACACGTCTATAATTACCAACAACGGTTGCAATGCAACCCAAAAACATAAACACGATGAGTTGGCTAAAGCCCAGGCTCTATTTATAGTCTCTACAGACCTACTAATAGCCTTAACACCCTCCTTGAAACAAACCCCAAATTGGGAGCAGGGGACAAAGGGGCAGTCTCAGTTATGAGATGAAGTAGCAACTCTTTACCTCCAGTTCATTGTGGTCCTTGTATGAAAGACCATCAAAAACATCCAGCCATTCTAAGAGAGGCATATCTCAAAATAAACATTTTCCTGGGCAAGCCAGCCAAGAACACAGAGCCAAAGGATTTCCAACTCAGACTTGGAAATTATAGGGTTTAATTGGGAGGCGTGACAGGGGCACGTCATCGTTGTTTAGACATTTGACTTGAACTGTTTTTATTCAGGCAAGACAGGAAGTGGTTGAGAAGACGTGTGACACAGTGGAAAGAGCAGGGGCTGGGAGTCAGACAGTTCCATGTTTAGCTGGGTGGCCTTGAACAAGTTTCTAGATCTCTGTGAACCTCAGTTTTCTCCTCTGTGAAGTGGGAATACTAAAAATATATACCTTATAAGGAGCTGATAGAATCACATATGGCATATAGATCCTCAAAATGGAAGTTTTTTTTATGAGGATAATCATTAATAATGCATTATTATCTATCAGGATTTCTGAAAGATTTGGTCCATATAACTCACAGTGGGTAATTTACTCATGTCTTGAGATGGTCCATATTACTAAAAAAATTTAAAGAATTAAATGATATTTTAGATATTCTTCTCCTACCTAGGTCCTACAAAGCTACTTCAGAAAGTTGAAAATAATAAGTTTATTCTATATTTATATATTTTATTATTCAGAGATTATATTTGTTTATGTAGCATAGTTGCAAATTCCATTTCTTGCATATTTTAATAAGGAGCAGCCCATTTGATGAGATTAGTAAATGACATTATATCTATTCTAATGTTCAGGAAAACAAAGCATAGAATTTCTATATCTTGGTAAAACTTTATTTAATCTTACAGAGAATCAGAGAGATCACTGCAACAAATCTCCCCCCACCCACCCTGCCACGACCCCACCACTGAAATATTATCTGCAACATCCCTGAGACGTAGACACTCAACTCCTACTTGAACCCTTTAAGAATTAGGGATCCAGAGGCAATCCATTGCATTTTGGAAGCCGCTGAAATGGTTAAGAATTTCTTCCTTCTGTTGAACCCAACTTGATCTCTCTCTTGCTCTCATCATATTGATCTTGTTTATCCCTTGGGGACAGAACCTTCCTCTACACAATGGCCCCTCAGATTTCAGAAGAAGAATGAGACCAGGACTCTCCAAGTCTTCTCCTCTCTAGGTCCAAAGTCAAAAGAAACTAATTTTTAATTATTCAGCTTAGGGTTTTCTATGTGAATACAGATGGTTATCCATGTGCCCTTGAGAGTATCATATATATTTGTATGTGAACATGTATAAAACCTGTAGCCACAAAGTTCTGTATTACAGTCATTGCACCATGACCAAATTGGTATTTAGTTTTAATACTTCTAATTTGATCTTGGATGTGATGAAAGTCATAGTAGTAGTAATAATAACAACATCAGCAGCAGTAACATTCATAATTTACTAAGAGCTTACAGCATGCTAAAAACCCTGTCTTTTTAGTACAAAAAATTACATGATAAATGTTATTATCCCCCTTTTCAGCTGAGGAAAATCAAGTCTCCAAATGATGGAGTAATGTTGCCCACATTCCCAAAATTGGCTGCTGCCGCTATCAGGATCTGACCTGTGGTTGTCAAATCCCAAAGGCCAAGCAGCTGGAGTCCAAGAGGCTGCTTTTTGGTTATTTAAAGTCAGGATGGCTCAAGACAGGAAGGGCAGGAATACTGCAAGGATTCACTAAAGCAAGGACTCAAAGAGTGTGTCATTACCATGCCCAGCTGGAACCAAGACAGAGGCACCCAGGGGCAGAGTCTGGGACCACCAGAAAGTCCCTGACACAGGTGTGGAGGTGCAACCCAGAGGATGAGTCCAGAGAGGAAAGGAGCAAAGGGAAGGATTTTTTCTGTTTGCCCAAAGCATAAAGTTACACACACCCATGGCTAGGCTGTACTGTTAATGTCAGTAAATACACACTGGAGGTATCCATTTATAGACCATGGAAGGGTCAACTGCAATTCCTTCTTATCTGGTGTTTAAAGTCTCATTTACTAGTGTCCACCAGAAAGTTTAGCATATAGCTTGTGCGCTGCAATACTCTGCCTTTGCAGATTGGGCTCAAAACAACATTTGGTGAATTAAATCACACTTAAAATGAACTAGGACATCTGGATCCTAAATGCTATTGCTTATTATAATGTACAATGTTACATAATAATAATAAACCATTATTAATTACTTTGTAAGTGAGTAATTACTGAGAGCCATTCCAAAGTTCCTTTTTAAGAGCTAAATATTAACTTTGATGTCTCAGATCACCTCATGTTTACATCTCATAGGTCTTAGTCTTAGTCTTTACTTCAAGCACAGTAAAAATAATAATACAAGCAAAGAGGCACGGGAAACTCCTATGACAGGCATTTGTACTCTGATGTCTTTTTTGTTTTTAGTCTCTCACACATTCCGATGTCTGGTGTGAATTTAATAGTTAAAACTAATACAGGTGGAGTGTTTTTGCTTTTTATGAAATTGTGCCCTATCACCACTCCCTGTTAACACAGAAGGAAAAATGAGGCTCAGAGAAGTGACTTAGCCATGGTTATCCAGCTAGCAAATGAAGTCAAGATTTTCATCCATGTCATTTTCAATCTAGCATATCATGCAACTTTTAAAGCTCAAACAATAGATGACTTTTGAGCTATTTTGAGGGAAATGGTAATTGACACTTAAAGATACTATGTCTCTTAGGAACTGCAGAGTTTCGTGGAGTTCATTTGGTCTGCATCAGGATCCACACCCTGAACCAGGCCAGGTAACAGTAAACTGTTGCCCTGCCAAAGTTCCCTGGGGCCCTTGTGCGGTGCAGCACATTTACTGCTTCTGAGTAGAGAGAGAGAGGGGAGATGACTAATGGGCATGTCATCAGCCAGAAATGGACAGAAAATTCTTGCCCTTTCCCTGATACTGAGCTGACCAGTGCAGTCAAACCACTAGAAGGGCAAGAACAAACCTTACTTCACAACCCCAAAGGGAGGGGTAACATGAAGTTCAGATGCTTTCTCTTAAAACCTCTCACACCCAAGTGTTGTGCTATTATTCTAAACAGTGCGTTCTTTTCTGTGCAACTATAAAAACATTACTTGCTCCTTTTCCGTTACAGACGTTTGGACATTTAAGCAGGATTTTTGTTTTCCCTTCTCTTCTGATGTATTTATTTTATATTTCTTTGTATATTTATTCATTTATTTTTGTACAAACACAATAAACACTATAAAGGCAATTTTTCCTAAAAAGAAAAACTACAGCTGCAATCTCGCCACCCTAACTCATGAGCTGGTTTCATTTTGTGAATTTTCAGCAGGTGTGAGTGTGTGTGTACACATGATACTTTTGTAGATACCGGGGGGGGGGGCAGTCTGCTTTTGCGTTTCGCTTAGTATTAGGATGAAAACAACGCTTTGAGCACACTTCCTAATATATTTTTACTGATCCTTAAAATGTAACAATGATCTGGGACAATTTTAGCTTGTGTTAATATAGAAGTTAAAAATCACAAAGATGATAACTTCAGGGAAAATAAAAGATCTAATCCAACGAGTGTTCACTTCCCAAGGACAGGTGGCCCTCCCGGCTCCACACTGACAGATTACAATCCTTCCAGGGGGTCAGTGGCACATAGAGGGCCCTATGTAGACAAGAGCACACTCAACAATCACCGCAGGAGCCCTTCTTTGTGTCAGGCACGGTGATGGGCGCAGGCAACACCGACGCGTGGAAGGCATGTTTTTCCATTCTTGGGAAGTTCAGAATCTAAAGGTGAGGACAGACGTTGAAATTAATCTTTTCAACTCCGTGAAACATAGAGGACTACAGACAGAGCTGTGGGCCCTTAGAGAAGACAGCAGTGACTTGAGAGACTCGAGGAAGCCTCCCCAGGGAAGGGGGGCATTTAGAGGGGTTAATTTGAATATGGGTGTGCCTGCTAGTCTAGGAATAGTTCCCTAAATAATGCTTTACTTCATCTCCTCTCTCTCCTATGAGTCCCCATTTGTCTTTCCTCTCCCCAAGACTCCCCATTCTCTGTTGGGGAATGATGGATTTACTTTGAAGACTGGTGGAATATAGTCTAAACCTTGTTAAGTCCTGCCTAAAATGCTGTTTTCCCCTGCCCCTACACTTTCTAGAAAACCATTAAGTTGTTTGTTGTTGTTATTAAAAGACTTCTCCCTCTAGTTTCTGTCTGCTGCAAGTTGTATATAAAGCAAAGACACAGATAATAATGATAAAATGCTTAAGGAAGCCAAGTGGTGATGCTGTCCACTGTTTTAAGATGAATATAAAATTGCCACAGATTAGTATATAATTGACTGTGCTTCCAACGCTGCGAATCGATTATGGTTTCCCTTTGAGGACTTTTGCCTCCAGAGCTCAAAGAAGAGGAACTTTTAATATGCTTTTTTCTGACTTGAGCTCTGGAGGGATGTGCAATCTATGGTCCAGATCTATGGCCTCCTACCAGGGCACATCTATCCTGAAGGCACCCAGGTGTCCCCTTATTCTCCTGCAGAGCAGTGAGAATATCACCCAGATAATCAGGTAAGGCAGCAAAACCTAGAGAGTTGGATTCAGAAATGTTTTATTGGCTCCTACTCTGGCCCCAGTCATTATCAGGTTCATCTCCCAGTGCCATTAACACCCTGTGTCAATTTCTGCTTCAAGTTCCCTCTTTCAAGTTATCTCTTTCCTTGCTGACTTTGCCCCCCACTAATAAACAAGTCTGGTTTTACATATCTAAAGGATTCCTTGGTGTAGGTGACCAGGAGTGGAGGATAATCCATTCCTGCAGAGATGCCCTTATCTTCAAGAGGGAATGAGTCAAATGATGGCCCTGCAAATATTGCTACATGCACTCTGCCCAACGTCCCATCCCACTCTCCTTCGAGACCTCTCAGCCTGCTCCTGAACTCTTGAGATCTTAAATGTTAAATTCTTAAATGTAAAGGGACTGTGGTCTCGCTACTGCTCGCCCGGTTTCAGCTACCTCCAAATAATTTTCTGGTGTCTGCCCACTGCCTGCTGCAAACTAGTTCTCCATGAGCAGTTTGGATGGAAAAAGACACAGGCAAGATCTGATGGCACTTGTGCCCTGTGGGTTGCTCTCTGCTCAGACTAGGACACCTTCCTGCAGCCACTCTCATATTCTACACATGCAAACAGGGTGTGGCAGGGAAGAATGTGCCTCCATTGTTCTACAATGTTTTGAATTTTTTAGGAACATTTGAAGACCCATTTGAGTCCAGGCCCACATACTACCTAAGAGAGACTTCCAAAATGCTCAGCTGGTAAATTTTGCACACTTATTGAATTATTTGAAATTACATTTTTTTGTTTGTTTTGTTTTTTGGCTAGTGAATCCTATTGTTACTTTGTGCACAGATAAAATAGAAGCTCGACAAATGTTAAAGGGGAGGGAAGATAGTGAGACAGAGGGAGAGAATATGAAGTAACACTGCAGGATAGTCATATTAATATTCTAATGTGAAAGACAAGGTAACAAGGTAACTAATGCTTGGAAAATTTAATTCACTTGCAATGTGGCAGAGAAACTGTGAAAGCAAATAGACCAGGGGGATTTCCTAACTTTCTAGTTATATGGTATTGGTCAAGTTGGTTAATTATACTCAGCCTGTCTCCTCATCTGTAAAATCTATCCCATGGTGACTATATGGATTAAATATGATAATACGTGCAGGGAAACTTTGCACAGTGCATGTCACATAGTTAGAGCTTGATAAATATTGTTGACCATTATTATTACAGAAGTTTTCACTGGAACCATGTCTAACTCCAAAACCCTTGGGCTGCTTCTATGAGGCCACTTGTGCCGCCATCTCTGTCCTTCCTCTCAGAATCCAGTTTTAAGAAGCTGCCATGTCACTGCCTGCTGAATCACTCATGACAGGGATCTGAACAACACGTGCTTCTGGCTCTCCATTTGCCTGAGTCTTGCCTCCCGGCAAGCTTGGGAGGCAGCTGAGGAAGTCCACCGGCCTCGCCACCAAGATTGCTCAAGAGGACTCAGCAAGAACCACGGGGGCTGCTCCATGCCAGGCCTAGTGGGGAGTTGAGGGATGTATACAATGTAGTGTTTGGAGAGGAAGATGGGAAACCAACTCTCTACCTCAGCCATATGGCCACGTGTATCTTCTGAGTGTTCACCTACAGCAGCCCTGGAAGACATCTAAGGATTTCCAAGAATGTAGAGAAAGGCAGTTAAAATGATCCAGGGCCCAAGTAGGGGCATGAGGAGAAACTAAATGATGAGACTCTCTCCCCCCAGAAAGATGATAACTCACATAGCCAAAATCTTAAAAAAAAAATTTAGACAAAAATTAAAACTGGGAATATAACCACAACACAAGTCACCTCACCAAATGATAGGGTATTAAGACTAGAGGGAAATCATTTAAATCTCCAGCACTTAGTTAAAGAAAAAATAAGGGAATGCCAAACTACAAAATGCGTAAGAAACAATGAATCCATTGCTTTTACAATGGCATAGTTCAAAATATATGCTTTAATATTTTTACCCTGCCTGTTTCCAAAGAAAGGATTTGAAGCAGAATTTCAAAATGAAAACTACTTCAGGAAAAATAAAGTGAGGTACTTGTTTCCAGACCATCCTGAAGTATGAAGGGCATTTCAATCCCTTCCCCCACCAACCACCATATTCAGGACCCCCCGTCCCTGGATACCAGGCAGCTGAAATAAAGCTTGCCAAGTACTTCCTCCAGTCTCATTTATAAACAAGGAAACTGAAGACTAGAGAGGGGAAGGAACGTTCTGAAGAGCACAGTCAATGTATCAGTCAGATTCAAACTGGGAAAAGAGAAACCACCCCGAATGGAACAGGGGGAATTTTGTGCAGGAATTGGTTGGACAGATGATAGTTATGCAGAAGAGCCAACAGGAGCCAGCCAGGGAGGCAACCCAAGATTACCAGCAGCTGAGAGCCAGCTGAAAGCTGGAGAGGAAAAGGCAGAGGAGGTAGAACAGGCGGAACCCTGGGCTCACTCTCCTGGCAGAAGCTGGCAGCTTTGTCCTGTGGGAGCTGGTACCACCAATGTTATAGATTGTAGCCTGGGGTGCTGCTTGAGGCAGAGAGGAAGGAGCAGAAATACTCTGACTTTTCCTTACTCCCACTCTCCGATTACCTTTCAATTGACCTTCTGTTGGTTAAGGCCAGTAGGAAGCCAGGAGACACTGGGAAGGTGGGGTAGGGGATGTTATACAGAGCAGAGCAGGCCAAGCAGGCAAAGAGCAAGGAGTGGGTCTAAGGGGACCACACTGTCCATCATTAGACAGTTGATTCTTGGGCACTCTCCAGGGCAATGCTACTGTCCTGGCAGAACATACTAACTCTTGGAGGCAAGCATCAGAGCTGCCTTTCATGTGCAAACTATGGGGGCTGTGTCATATTTTACCAATGAATGCATTCCTGGTAAGTTTCCTAGTCAGGGAAAGGCTCACACATAATGGAAACCTATTATCAATCTTTCTGAATGGCCAAGTGCTTTTGTATTTTCTTATTGTATTTGTTTAGATTTCCATATATTGAGTTGGTTTTCATTTTCTTTATGAGGGGTCTTCCTCAAAATATCAGCATCCTAAAATTTTAAATTTACAGTAGAAACATCGCCAAGAAGTAGTTTGTGGAGGTAAGGACGTTAGCCCCTTAAAATAGCCATCTGCCACCCTAAGCTATCCCAAACAGATACACAGTCAAAGGAAAACCCATGAATTTGCTGTGCAGTTGCAGCCTCAAGTCAGTCTGATTACAGCCCGTAAGACTTCTCTGTATGAGAACTCTAGAGCTGCCACTTACCAAGAGGCAGGGTCAAGTTCTAAATGTTGGACAGTGTGCTCACCCCAGACACTAAGGAATGAGAAGAGTGGTGCTAGAGCATTGTCCTGGAGACGGTTTGTGTGTCAGGAGTTCACCCTTTCAGAGCTGCATTTTGAAGGTGATAGTTGGGGACAATGGGAGTGGTCAGGGCAGCAGCAATTTGCTAACTGATTCTGAAGTATTTCAAATATAGTTCAGTAACCATTCTGGCTATACTGGTACATACTGGCTGAATATCAGCGTTGCCACCAGGTTCTTGAGACAGGGTGCTCACTGACAGAATGGAAAGTTTTTTCAGGTATCCTGGAAAAAGGGTCCTGATTGCTACTACTGGAGTTGCTTGTTTACGTGTTTCCTCCTCAGGACCATTGCTGACTCCAGGGCAGTGACGTCTCTAATTTGCACTCAGGTCTTGGTCCCCAGCACAGTGCCAGGCACACAGACAGCTGGCACACAGGTGAGGAAACTGACCACAGACACTAGTTGAATGGATGGAAGGTTGAGAAGCTCTCTCTCCCTCATGCTCAACTTTTTGGGGCTTTTTCTTTTTTCCAAGATCTTCCAGAAAAAGCAGAACTTTTGCCCAGACAGGGCAAGTGTGTCACAAAGTTCTGCTTTCACTGTGTGTTAAGTGGAAATGATTAGGCAAGTGAGTAGTTAGAGATTCCTCTCTGTGTTTCCTCCGTATTGGGAGGTCCCGCCGTGGACGGCTGCGTACTCAGACTGACTGTGCAAACTGCGATGATTTGCACTGATAACCCCTGAGTGCTTCACTTATCTGTCATCATGGCTTATCCACATAGAATGTTGCTGAAGGGGCCACTTCCTGGACACATACGTAGGTGTAAAGATGCTGGGGTGTGTGTGTGTGTGTGTGTGTGTGTGTGTGTGTGTGTGTGTGTCCCCAAGGCTGACTTGAACACTGGTTGACAAAAATGATGTTCCAAGTGCCCGTGGCTGATAAGGCTCTGCCTTGTGCTGTGATTTCCGCACCAAGTTCAGAAGACTGTTGCCCCTAAGATTGTGACAACTGTCTTCAACCCACTGGCATTTGCTGACCACTTACTCTGTGCTAGGACAAGCATTTGATTTTACTTTATTTTATTTTATTGTTTCAGATTTTGTTTTTGTGTTTATTTTATTTTTTTAAATTGAAGTATAGTTGATTTACAGTGTTGTGTTAGTTTTTAGTGTACAGCATAGTGATTCAGTTATATATATGTGTGTGTGTATATATATATATATGTGTGTGTGTGTATATATATACATATTCCTTTTTCTATTCTTTTTCATTATAGGCTATTACAAGATATTGAATACAGTTCCCTGTGCTGTACAGTAGGACCTTATTGTTTAGGACAAGCATTTTATAAGCTCAGATGTAATCAGCAGTTCTGTAAGCTCTCATTCTTCTCATTTTACAGATGAGCAAACAGAGCAAATGTTCTCAGCTCTCCCAGAGGTATGTCGGGGTGACCTAACTGCATCCCCCAGGCACTCTCCAGCTGGACTGGTGTGGGTATAAGATCAGTGGAGTGTTTTGGTTGGTTAAGCTCTGCACCGGGAGTTGGTAGATCTGTCAGAGATTCTCAAACCTGGCTGCATTTTTTTAGAATCCCCTGGTAAGCTTCCTAAAAATACTAATGCTGGGGCCCCTTTCCAGATCAGTTAAATCAGGTTTGTTAAGGATGCAGCCTGGACACTGTTTTTGGTTGTGTTTTTAACTCTCCAGGTGATTCTAACGAGCAACCAGGGTTGGGAGCCACTGCCTGGGACTCTAGTTTTGACCTTATCTATTGGGCAGGTCATTTTCCCTGAGTTTCCCTACCTATAAAAGGGACTTCTTAGGGGCAGCAGCCCATCTCCCAGAAATGAGAGCCAGAGCACAGGAGCTAGAATAAGAGAAATCAGGTGTTGGAGTCCCAGTTTCTAGCCATATGACTATGGGAAAGCTACTTAACCTGTCTTAGTCTCAGGCAACAATTAGACTTTATGGCTTGTGAGACTTAAATTGTGAGAATCAAGCAAGATAACTCTAATAGAGCATTTATACCTGACATATAGTAAGTGCTTAATGCACATTAGTTGTTATTATTATTGTGAAAGAGTTCCCTGAGTTCTTCGGAAAGGCTGTCTACCCAAGATAGTGATTGTCTTATAATGATTCAGTTTTGTTATAGTAAACTGTGCTTCTCAAGTCCTCAGAAATGGAAAATGTTGCCTAACTTAAGGGGAGGGAGGAAAAAGGATGGACCTAGGGGACCCAAAACCAAGAGGTGTTTCCCAACAGTAGAGAAGAGTTGGTCTGATGTATTTCTTCAGACAGAATTGTCAGAAGCTAGTCTAATGAGTGTTCGGGTTTTCAAAGCAGTTATGTGGAGTTTAGAGGGAGCTGTGTAGATGCTTCTCACACATATAGACTCCCCAGGGATTGGATGAACATCAGTTGAAGGCCACTAGCAGTAATGGACAGTGCACCTGAAGCTTTGTGTTGGCTGCAAGGCAAGGAGGCTCCAGCAGCTCAGGAATGAAGACTAACCCATTTCCTGAATTCATCACGAGATGATGCTCTGAGCTCTGAGCTCTGAGCTCCCCATGCATGTGAAGCGTCTCCACCAGGTGCCAGCACATTACTAAGACTCTGAAGGAGAAAGCTAACCTTTTACCCTAGCTGTTCAGAATCCTGGCAATGCAATAATCTGGCCCAATAAAAGTGGCAATCAGACTCTGCCTACTTGGAAAATGAAGTCTATTTAAGTAACTCCCAGAAGGAATTTTTGAAAAAGGACTTTCCACAAGTTTGAACACAGAAAGGATAAAGTAAAATATTTCATCTGTTGTCTTTCTGTGGAAGACACTCCATTTCCAGCACAGAACTTTACTTAGCCACACTTGAAAAGCCAAGTGGCTTCTTCTGGGGTTTTGTTCTTCTTACTGCAGGGTTTTATCATGTTGAAGAGTCTGGAACATGGGTTCTGCGAAGGCTCTGCATGGCAGTTAGGCATGCTGGCTTAGGGTCTAGATCCAGGGACTTGCGATCTGGGACAGTTATTCAGTAGCATCTCAGGCCATGACACCCCATGCTTACAGAAAAAAATAAAAGCCAATGCAAGAATAATAGAACGCCTAGTCCAAGTTACCTATTAATTCAATATTTGCTCCTCTTTTACTCAAACTTAAGTTTATAACTTGAGCTGTTGTATTCAGTGATCATTTGGCATTTAGTCCTAGAAATGCACCAGAGTAAAGTGGTGGACCTTTGGGTGTTTTTCTGAAGCAGATTCTGATGGCCCTATTCTTTATTGGGCCCGGAAAGGTTAAGATAACTCCCTAGGCTTCTGCTGTGGGAACATACATTTCTGGGCTTAAGCAGGAAGAGTTTTGGCGTTATATTATGTAGATCCAAGTTCCCATTGGGGTCCAGTCATGAAGGGGATCTTTCTGCCAAAAGAAGAAGGTATAACTCTCTAACCACTGCAGAATGGCAGGCAATACAGGCAGCAGAAAGACACAGGGAAGCCATCTTAGAGAGAGAAAACATTTCTAGGTTATGTAATAGACCTCCAGCCACTGTCTTTCCGAATACATTTGGAGAACCATCCAAACTTCAAACCCAATTGATAAACACTTGGTACCTGAAGGCAACCACGTTAGCAGAGACTGAATGTAATGAATTTAAGTATTAATAAGGGTCCTCAAACAAGAACAATACCAGTACTGGTCCAACAGAACCAGACAAGAACACAGCAGAACAGAGAGAAGAGCATAGAAGAAGAGGGCCAAGCTGGGCCATGGCACAGTCTGCTCCATAAACGCCGACTGTTGGTCCCTGCAAGGCCCTGGGAGATCACCTGTGAGTTTACAGCAGAGCCCACAAGCTATAGATGGAACCCTGCTGTCAGCTGTCACAGCCTTCCATGCTGAGATCTGCTCTGCTCTGCTCTCCACTGTTACAAAACCTCACCTGCACAAGAGAAGAAGGAAGCAGCATGGGGCATGTCTGGTGGTCCAGGGGAATTGCATGAGGAGGTTTACACCACACAGCACTCGAAATCTGGTTCATAAAATATGTTAGACAGATTTCATCTCCTCCTAACCCCTTCCTGCAGAGCCTTCAATGGGGCCTTCTTTTCCTGTAATTCTTCCCCAAAGCAGTTCTCAGCCCAGCCCCTCTCTTCCCCCTTCTTCTCTTCTGGATTTTTTTTTCCTGTAGCATCCAAGCCTTCCCCCATTATTTTGAAGAGTGGTTTCCCATTACTTCGTGGAACTAGGGCATCAGCCTGGCACCCAGCCTGGGAGGTTCCTTTCCTTCCCAGCGCAGGTTCATCAGCAGGCGGCTCTCACTGTGAAAGGCTTCCTTAGGCTGCACAGATTCATTCATTCAGAACATTCTTGTTGGGGGCCTTCCTTGTGCTAGGAGCCTCTTCTGGAGAACAAAACGGACCAAAATCTCTGCTCCTTTAGCTTCCATTCTAATGAGAGAAAATAAAGTTTTATCTAATACACACACATGCACACACACCCACTTGGCAAATGATTTGCATTGAGTGTAAGTTAATGGGCAAATCTGTCATTCTCATTCCATCATGTAGTTCAGTCTTTCTCAACAAATTCCTCTGGCATTTTCTTCATCTAATTGCTCTTCCCCTGTGAGATGGCAGGTGAGTGGGACCAGCTCTGCTGGGGTGATTTCCACAGGGGTTTTAGGGAGCGTGCTGTCCCAGGGCCTCTTACTGGCAGATGCATTATGTAGAATATGGTCTGGAGGCTCAGGGCAGAGTGAGGTGAGATGGCCATTCTCAGGGGTTGCGGGGAAGGGAGTGCCATGGGGACAAGGTGACAAATGGAGGTCCAGAAATCAGGACAGCAAAACGAGGAGTGGTGGAACAGCAACTGGGAAGTGGTCCCAGATGATACTGGAGTCAGAGAGGTGATGGCGTTTTAGGAAGGTATGTGAGGATGATCCAGGTTCCCTTAAGAGAATGAGTCCAGGTACACAGTTACACCTGCAGTGTCCTTTTCCCTCTTCCTCTCCCTCTGTGTCTTCAAATCCTCCTCCACCAGCTACACCTCGACAGGGATCTTCTTTCTTTTGCTCAGAATAATGCTTTGCAAAGAGCAGGTGCTTAATAATTATTGGTGGACTGAATGATGGGCTTGCCCCTCTGAAGTTTTGCAGCCCAGCTCAGCTTCATGATTTCTCCCTCCTCTGAACTGAAGCCCTCAGTCACCTGGCAGGAAGCTTTTGCAGTGTAGAAAGCATATAGAACTAAATCCTGTCTCTGCCTTTTTACCAAATGTTTCCAAGCCACTCAAATTCTCTCCACTCTCAGTTTTCTCGACTGCAGTGGGGGTATTCCTCACAGGTTTGTACTGAGGACCACAGGAACAAAGTGTAGGCATGGAAGTCCCTGACACTTTAAACCACAAATTCAGCAATTATCTTGCACTGCCATTTGACACCTCTTTTGTCAAAAAGACAAATTGAATCCTAATTTCTCTGCCATGTGGCTTTGCTGGCCTCCTAGCTTCCAGCATAAACTTAGGCTATACTCTTAAGGTTACACTCAACTTAAGGCCAGGAATCACACCTTTTAAAAAAGTTTTTGCTATGTTTTATTTATTTTTATTTTATTTTATTTTCAGATTTTTTGGAGTGCTTATTGACAAATAGAAATTGTATATATTTAAGGAATGCAACTTGATAGTTTGATGTATGTACACATTGGGAAATGAACACCACAATCAAGCTAGTTAACGTATCCATCACCTCAGACCTCAGATAGTTACCTTTTCTTTCTTTCTTTCTTTCTTTTTTTTTTGTGGTGAGAATACTTAAGATCTATCCTCTTAGCAAATTTGAAGTATACAGTACATTATTGTTATCTGTAGTCACCATGCCATTAGGTCTCCAAAACTTATTCATCTTGCTTACTGAAACTTTGTACCCTTAACCAACATTTCCCCATTTCCCCCCTCCCCTCAGCCACTGGAAACCACCATTCTACTCTCTGTTTCTATGAATTCGAATGTTTTAGACAGGAATGACGTCTTCATTCTCTTTGTCTCTGACAGTATCTAACCCCTTCTTTGTACCCAATGGATATCAGTATATTTGTTGGTTCTGAACATTCTGTTAAAAAAGCAGTATTGAGACTGATGGTCTGGAAGCTCATTTGCTAACTCTAAAACTTTATAATATTCTCTACAGACTGTCGTCTCTTGGCTCTAAGAGGTTAAGTAAACTAAAAGCATGAATAATCTCAAGGAAGTGTTGCATTCCTGCATGAGAGAGTTATATGATCCAAGGGATGCTGAGAGGACATCCCAGGGTATTGGGGACATTGTCCAGAAGGACAGACACTTTCCCTGGCCTGGATGGGCTGTGAGTCTGACTGGCTTGGCATGTGACACCCTGCCTGGCAGGACAGGACAAGAAATGAATCAATTGCCCAGTGCAATGGTATGTGCTATTTCCAAGCTGCCTAGCTCATGAGTACTGCACAATCCAGCAGCCCACTCTAATTTGTCACACCAAAGGCTGCCTTCTTAGTAAACAGTTGTCCACACTTCTGTTCATTCTGAGTCACCATTTGGTGTTCAAACTGAAATGCCAGTGCAGTCCTTGGAATACACCAGGCAGTGTGAAACTGAAGGAGGTGGGGCTGGGTGGGATGGCACTTTCCGTGGAAACTTCCATGTCCTGCAAGGGAGCCAGAACCTCCAGCCAGGGTTCTGCAAAGGATGGCTACAGGGCAGCCCCATGTTCACAGCTACCCCCTCGTCTAGGTGAACATCTCTCTTTGTAGCTGAGGAAATTGGGGGTGAGCCACTTCAGTGACTTACCCAAGGTCTCACAAGTCTTCATGACCTGGCTCCTACCCTCTCCTACATTATCCCCAGCCTCGTCCCACGTATATCCTCTTTCCCAGTCAAATGAAGTCATGTTAGCTCCTCAAGTGTGCTGCGTTATTTCACTTCTCTTGTCTTTGCACGTGTGTCCCCTTACCGTGGAATTCTATTTCTGTTCCTCCAGGGCTAGGGGATGACTTGTTCTCTAAGGCCCAACTCAAGCATACTGTCCTTTCAGAAAGCCTTCCTGACCAGCTGTCGCTCCTCAGCAGTCTCCCTCTGTCATCCAAGCAGAGCTGTTTGCTTTGTTCTCTTGCTGCTTGTGCTATGTTCACATCACTGCCAGTGCCCTGGATTTCTTCCTTTGTTGGAAATCTATTTGCTTTCCTAGGCCATGAATTCAAGCATACGTAAGGATCGTGTTCAGTTGCAAGTAACAAAAAGACCAGTTAATCCACAGTTTAGACAAATTAGGGAGTTTTTTTTTTTTTAAGGTAGCCAAGGTTGCCATGATAACTCTATGATACCATTAGCGACCCAGTTTCCCATCTTTATTGTGGCTTTTTTCCTCATGCTTGTCACCCATTGGTCACAAAATGTACTCCTTTACTGTATGTACATTCCAGCCTGGAAAAAACATAAGAGTGGTAGCTAATAATGTATTCACTAATCAAGTCCGCTCCTTTAACAGAGCATTTCTAGAAGCCCCATTTAGTGACTCTTGCTTGCATCTCCTTGGTCAGAATGGTATTTTATAGATAACCCATAGTGGCAAAGAAAATTGGATATATATTTGTTTAGTTGGACATATTAAAATTCATAATACAATTGGGGCTTGGTTAGTAAGGCAGAAGAGAAGAATTAACATTGGGTAGGCAAATATCAGTGCAGGAATGTGCTATATGCAGGAATTGTGTTTTACTTATCATTCTAAGGCTTTGTATAGGGCATGGCATATAGTAGGTACTCAATAAATAAAAGGCCAAGAAAGAAAGGAAGTTTTCTGACCCCTAGACCAATGCTATTTGCCCCCTATGAATCAGCACATCTTTGAGCTTTTAGACATGAAACAAAGCCTTCTGGTGGTGGGGAGAAACAACAGAGGGAGAGACGTCTGGAGGGGGTCTCAGATGCTTGCTGCTTAGCTGGGAACATGCAGCTTAGCAATGCCCAGGAGCTGGGAGAAGGGGAAAGAAAGGTCCTCCTTGGGATGTGTGGGTGCATGTTGTCCATGGGGCCCCTGTTCCCAATTCAAAAAAATATGCAGGTCACTACATGACTTCAAGAGCGTCACCAGGTTTGTGGGGCATCTCCATCCCGTTTTCTACTTTTTGCAGTTGAGAAGGAAATCCTCAGCTAAGAGCTAGGCTCAGTCTTGCTTCCTCTGAGGCCAGGCACTATTTCTGTGTGCAATGCTTCTGCTGTGAAGCTTTTCACAATTAGGAACAACTTTGCAATGAACATCCTTGAAATAAATCTTTGGGTTCATCCTTGTGCATCTGAATTATTATTTCCTTAGTCTAAATTCCAAAAAGTAGGTATCCTGGGTGAAAGGTTATGCCCATTCTTAAGGTTTCCAATGAATGCTGTCCAACTGCCAGAAAGGCTTGTTGATTTATGCTCCATCAGTCACAAACAGAAAAGCCTGCGGTCTTTCCAGTGGTGGCTGCTTTCTCCTTCTGAAAGTTTCAATTGCCAGGCAGTCATTCCAGGGGTCTAGTCCTTCCTCCCTTCCAGAACAACAGCAGAACAACTCCCAGCTGGAAACAAATATGGAAGACACTTGATGCTAATTTGTCTCAATTCCCCTACTTGATTTTTACATTTCACTCTGGAAAGAACGAGGAACATAGATTCTGTGTGCATAAAGGAAGCATTCATTAAATGCTTGATGTGGGAGCTCTGAGATGGTTGCATGGTCCTAGCTAAGATCCTGGGGATTATTCTTGACTTAGGGAGCTATTGTTCAAGTCACCAAGTCCTGCCAATTTGACATTCTAAACACCTTTACAGTCAGCCTTCTCTCTAAAATCACCTTCTCATCTGCCTCTGACCCTGTCTTAATCATGTCCTCATCATTTCCCTCAACTGACTGCTTTGCCACTCATTTCTTTGCTTCTACTCCTTCAGTCCGCTGTCCACACAGCCTCAGACTGATTTTTCCAAATACCTATGACCACTTCACAATTCAGCCTCAACCTGTCTTTTTAAACCTTTTCTTATAATCCAGCAGCCCCTAAAGTGCTGTGTTCCTTCATGTCCTTGTGCCCATGGGGCTCCCATAAGCAGGATTTATTTCAAGGAAGCTCCTTGTTCACTATTTCCCACTCCTCTTTCTCCAGAGAACCATCTTAGAAACCATCTAGTTGAACTCCATTTTATAGGTGAGGAAATTGGAGAACTCACGTCTTAAACACTCTTTCTTCTCACTTCAAATAGCAAACTTAGGTTCCCTGTTAAAATTCAGTTCATTATCTTGCAGGAAGTCTTGGGACACCCCCTCCTTATAGTTCAGGCTGCGAGCCACTTCTGTGTGTCCTCATAGCACCCCGTGCTTATCATCTCTTATATTGTGACTCTTTTTTTCATTTGTCTTTCATTTTCCTCAAGTAGACTAAATTTCTGAGGGCAGGGACTGAATCTTATTCATCTTTCTACTTCTACAGACTTTAATAGTGCATATCATTTGGTTGTTGCTCCATAGATGTTTATTGAATGAATAAATGAATACTTGGTTATAGATTAGAGGAAGGATTGGTGCTGGTATGGAAAACACAGTCTGACAGTGACTCTCTTCAAGCTGTATAAACTGGAATATCAGCTTCCCCTTTCACATACACATGGCCCAGGTGTCATTCCTTCAATGAAGCTGTGAAGAGGTATGCCAAGTAGTATGTTTCCATTTGGATGGAAGACAGCTCTTTCCTTCTGAGGTATTATTTTATTTTTGTGGGAAAACCAAATCTGGGAGTAGATAATGCACCTTACCCTTGCATAATATGGCAGCGTTTGAAAACATTTTTGCTTCGATAGCTGTATTTTTGTAATTGAAGTATAGTCAGTTTACAGTGTTGTGTCAATTTCTGATGTATAGTATAATGCCTCAGTCATACATATACATACATATATTCTCTTTCATATTCTTTTCCATTATAGGTTGCTACAAGATATTGAATATAGTTCCCTGTGAATAGCTTTATTTTTAAAAAGCTACCATTTATTAAGAACTGGCCCTATTTAACCTGTCATACGCATTTTTCATCTATTCCTTACAACAATCCTAAGAGTTTAGTGCAAATTAAATTTATAAATTTACAAATGAAAAACCTAACAGGTGGAGAGGTTAGAAACCTGGCTAAAGCCATGTGGCTGTTAACTGTTTCAAAACTGATCTTTCAGCCTCGAGTGCTACCCTCTTAATTATAATTTGATACCCTTTCCAAGTACCCTCTCCAAGCAGTCCTCTTAATCACCCAGTGAAACAGGCTGGGCTTGTGCCCTTGTTCCCACCTTACAGATGAGGACACTGGGCCTCAGTGGTAACAAAACTTGCTCAAGGACACCTGGTTAGTACCATTGGGACAGGATTCCAGGTCTCCTGACTCAGCGATTTGCTAGATCTACTAGAGTTCTTATCAGTTTAATGGACACTTTTTTTTTTTTTAAGTTGAGAAAACTGCAGCTGAGATTTGTTCTGTGACATAAGAAGTTTAGGAATAGTTCCAGCTGCTTTGGTCCTGCAAACCCCTAGGCTGGTTGGGCAAGCCGCTCGCTCAGGCATTCTAAGGAAACAGCTCCCTCTTTAGGCCAACTGGAGGAAGAGCAGGGACTCGGGGCTCACAGCCCCCAAACTGCACTGAATACCGGCCAGCATAGTAGAACTCTCCCGGGTACATTGTGGATGTCTTCAAACAGCTTGACTTAAGGTGTTGTTGTTATTGTGTGTCCCTTAAGAGGTCGTATCTTATTCATTACTGTGCAACTGAGAAATGGCTTTGGTGGATGGGATTAAATCACACTTTAATCTCAGCTCTGTGACTTTGTAATGTCCACCTCGAGGGAATCCAGTTGCTTCTCTTTCTCTCTTTCTCCATCATGATGGAGACTAAGGAGGAAGAGAAGGGGCCAGAGATGGTAGCAGAGGCTGCAGAGGGAGGCAGTCAGCGCCAGGCTAAATGGAAGGGGCAGATCCTGAGCTGCTTCCCCTGGATGGGTTGGCCCATTGCTGACCAGATGGAGAAAGATAAGAAGTGGCTGGGTGCAGGCCCTCTGTGGTGCAGACCCTCTGCTGCATCTAAGAAGCAGACTGGAAGAGGAGTGGTGAGAGGGTGGGGGAATAAGTAAGTCATGAACTGAGCAAATATGAGACCCAAGGGAAAAAGTACAGGTTGAGATGTCTCTTCCACACTTAGAACTAATTAATACTATTGACTGGATGCTCATAAAATCTCTGATCGGAAGGAGTCTAAGGTTACCAAACCCAGCTCCCAGTTCAGCTCCTAAATTTTTATCCATGCATCTGAGATAAGTGGTCCTCAAAGAATCTGTATTCCCTTTCTTTTAGGGACAACTTTATGTATGTATGTACTGAGGACCACTTTCCTTCTTGTGTGGAGAACTGGGAGGTCATACAGATATAGCCAAAAACCAGAGTCTTACTGTCATAGAGCTCTTAGTGACACAACTTGAAGCCCTTTATTGCACCATAGAATGAGATGTCATTTGCAAAAATTGAATACGCAACCAATACTAGCTCCTCTGTTGATGCCACCTGGATGGACCAAGGGTGTTCACATGCCCTCTCAGTGATGCAAACACTCAGCGGAATGTGCCCTTTTCCCCACAGGCACAGGGATTCCCACAGTTGAGAGTGAATTTTAGGCTCCATTGTGTAGCACTGGGAAAAATCCTGCTCCTCTCTGGCCTTACTCTTCCCATCTCTGAAATGGGAAGTTTGGCAAGATTAGGGGTTCCTAACCATGACCTTCAGAATCTAGAGAATTTTGAGGTGAGGTTCTCTCAGTCTGTCTGATGGACCAGAGAAGCCTCTCTTTCATCTGTGTATCAAATTGTGTGTCCACTGAATAATGTTTTTGAACAAACACAGCTAAAAACATGTTTGAAAACTACTGGACCAAATGATACCTGCTGTGGTTCACTGATTTATTCACTCATTCTTCAGTATTCATTGAGCACTTGCTGTGTACCAGGTACTCTTGTCAAGGAAATAATGGTGCACAAAAAAGACCCCAGATTCCCTTGTGCAATATAAGCTGTCATTTAAAATCAGGGGCATTTGGCCTTCCACCATAGACTTGACCTTGGACACAAAGACCACATCCTCATCTTCAGATGGGCAACCAGGACATCTACTTCTGCACACACTTAACTTCCTATTTCCTGGTAGTCTCACTGTGAAAACTTGAAGCTTGATTGTTGAATATATGGTGTCCACAGGCTCCCAAAGTGTTAAAGAAATATGATTTTCCTAACCAAGAATTAGGGCAATTGAGCTGACAAAAGAAGCTTTTAAAAGTGAGTTGTTTATTTATAGGAAAATTCTTTTGAAAGATATAAAAATGGTTTCATGATTTGTGAATCTTACTTGACAGATTTTTTTATTGAAAAGAATAAGATTTCATGAGAAGAAATTCCAAATTTATCATAATCATTCAGTTAACAAATTATTTGTATGATCTTTTTCATCATTCATCCACTTGTAGGTATTTGAAAAAAAAGAAACCGAGATTGAGGGTCTGCTCTGTGACAGGTATTTTTGTGGGTACGTTCATATGCATCCCTTGCCTCACTAAATCTCTTAATCTTTAGAGCAATCCTGCAAGAACTATTTACCAATTTTCAGAGACAACAAAGCTGAAGCTTAGTATCTTTCCAAAGACCACAAAGCTAGTAAGAAGTCCACATTAGAAATACGTGGCGATCTGATCCTAAAGCCCATCTGTATTTTTCCTAACATGTGGTGCAACCTCCTCACTTGCTCAATATTATTTGTTCACAGTTCTTTGCCGTCACCCTTGGGCATGTCTCTGAGTAGTCATTAGGAAAGCCAAAGTGATATTTTATCATTTCAAAGGTCACCAGTGGCTTGTCTAACTCTCTATTTAGAAATGAAGGGACAAATGTATACATTTCCTGATTAGCATTCAGGAATTTAAGAATACCAATATTCCAGGCAATAATACCTTCTACACTGTAAGTAATTTTACTTTGTCCCAATTGGCTACCAAGCTAGCCTTACAGTAAGGATACAAAGTCCTTTAAAAGCAAGATAATGAAGCAATTAAAGGTTTGCAAAAATAATAAAATTTTTTTTCACCTTTACATTATCCCATTCAGGACTTTTTGCATCCAAATAAATCAGGGATAATTAATGAAGACTATTAAGTTTTATGTCCTCATGGTCTTCATAATTAAAACTATTCATATGTAATTGCCTTGAAAAGAGCTGTAAAATTCCAATCATGGTGATTATTATCAATAACAATTTTCTTAGAGAATTTTTACTTTGTAAAGGAAAAATAGGCTTCTGTTTTCAAAATTCTTATACCAGTGAGACAGGAGGGAAGGGGGCAGGGCACAACCACTGAAGGAATGACACAGCAATTGAGGACAGGACAAACTGGTTAGAACCAAGATGGTAGAAGATTTGACTTCCAGTAGACCTTGAGCCTTGTGGTACACCTATAGGAGCAATGACAGTTCCTAGGCTGACCATAAAAGGTCCAAAAGTGGGCAGGGGCCCAATTCCTGGCAATCCCCACCCCTTCCCCAACACAGTTGGAATAATCCTTCTACTTGTTAGCATATGAAATTACCGAGCCCATAAAGACTAACAAACCCACATTTTGTGGTCCCTCCCTCTCTTGCCTTCTGAGACAGTCCACACTCTGTCTATGAAGTGTGTATCTACTTTTACTTTAAACTAAACATGCCCACACCTCTTGGCCTCTCTCCCTCTCATCTTTTGAGATGGCCCACATTTTGCCTATGGAGTATGTATCTCCTAAGCTGCTTTCCCTTTTGAGTGAGACGGACTGCACTCTGTCTGTGGAGTAACTCTCTAAATAAACTTGCTTTCACTTTACTTTGCCTTGCTCTTGAATTCTTTCTGTGGGATGCAAGAACCTATTCTCTGGCAATACCAGCGCACATACTCACATTTGGCTTACAATGCCAACTTTCTCTATTTTCCATCTGAGTATTTCCCCACTTTCCCTCTCTAATTTTGGAAAATTGAATTGTAAAAATAAATAGTAAAGATGCAGAATAGTCAAAACAATGTTGAAAAAGAAAATTGGAGGACTCACAGTTCCCAATTTCAAAACCTGCCACAAATCTGTAGTAATCAAAACAGTGTGGTACTAGCGTAGGTATACCAGACACAGAGATTAATGGAATGTAATTGGGAGTCCAGAAATAAGCCATCTGACAAGAATGCCATGAAAATTCAATGGAGAAAGAATAGTCTTTTCAGCAAATGATGCTGGGAAACTACATGCAAAAGAATGAAATTATACTCCTACCTCACACTTATATAAAAATGAACTCAAAATGGATCATGTACCTAAATGTAAGAGCTAAAATTATAAAATTCCTGCAAGGAAACATAGGACTAAATCCCTGTGACCTTAGATTGAGATGATGGTTTCTAAAAGCACAAAAGACAAAAATAAATGAAATTACACTTAATTAAAATGAAAACTTTCATCCTTCAAAAGACACATCAAGAAAGTGGAAAGACAATCACAGAGTGGAAGAAAACATTTACAAATCAAGTAAGTTGATAAGGATCTTGTATCCAGAATATGTAAAGAAGCCTTACAACTCAGTAATAAAAAGAAAAATAACCTAATTGAAAAATGAGCCAAGGATTTGAACAGACATTTCTCCAAAGAAGATAAATGAACAACAAGTACTTGAAAGAATGCTAGAATGCTTGACATCATTAGCATCAGTGAAAAGCAAATCAATACCACAGTGAGATATCACCCACATCCACTAGGGTGGATAAAAGTAAAAAGACAGAATAAATGTTGGTAAGGATGTGAACATTTTTCAATCCTCATACATTGCTGGTGAGATTGTAAAATGGTGCAACCACTTTGGAAAACAGTTTGACAGTTTCTTAAACTATGCAACGAGGGTTATCATGTGACCCAACAATTCAACTCCTAGATATATATCCAGAAGAATTGAAAACAAATGTCCACACAAAAGCCTGTACAAGAACATCCTTAGCAGTGTAATTAATAATGGTCCAAAAGTAGAAACGATCCAAATGTCCATCAATTGAGGAATGGATAAACAAATGTGGTATATCCATACAGTAGACTATTACTTGGTAATAAAAATAATGAAGTGATGATACATTACAACTATAGCACATTGCAGCTACAACATGGCTATACCTCAAAATCACTGTAATAAATGAAAGAAGCCAGTTATAAAAGACCACATATTGCATAATTCCATTTATATGAAACATCCAATAGAGTCAAATCCGTAGAAACAGAGAGTATATTAGCGGTTGCCAGAGGCTGGAGGTAAGGAGTAATAGAGAGTGATTGTTGATGGATATGCGGTGTCTTTTGGGGGCTTGAAATTGAATAGTGATGATGATTGTACAACTTTGTGAATATACTAAAAAAAACCCACTGAATTATACACTCTAAAATGATGAATTTCATGGTATGTTAATTATACCTCAAAAAAAGCTTTTCTTTTTCTTTTTTTTTTTTAAGTCAATAGTAACATTTATGACAAGAATCGGTGAGGCAGAGAGGCCACTGCCCAGCTAATTTGCTTTCTCCTCTTGGGAAAACAACTAAATTATTTTTTTCCAGACTTCCTTGCAGATGGGTGTGGCCAGGTGACTGGTTTCTACCCAGTGAAGTATGAAGCTAATTAATACTTCTAGGCCTGGATTATAAAAAATTTTCAATAAAGAAATCTCCAAGGAAACTGATGGTGTTAGAGTAGCCATTACAGGGATGAAGCGTGGGTCCCTGATTGACTACATGGAAGTTCATCATGGTTCTGTGATCTCCACTGAACCATGACATGAGTGAGAAATAAACTTTTATTGTCCTAGCCCCTGAGATTCAGAGGTTGTTTGTTACAACACTTAGCTTGACCTAATCAATTCTACAAGTGTGAAAATTGACTCAGGATCTCTGAAAATTTTCTTAAGAGCCACTCATCATTTTTAACTGATAAAGTTAATCTTAAAGAAGTTGAAATGTTATTGCTATTCTTCAAGGATGGGCATTAATCTTGAAAATCTTCTATTCAAATATAATCAAATTTTTCTGCAAAGCAGTTGGATAAAATCACAAAATGTTTCAGTGTCTCTGGTTGTAATATATAGATATGAAACCATTTCAATATTTTATAATATCAGCTTCTACATCAACTGGAGAACTTCAGATGTATTATTCATATAATTCTTTCAAGATTATGCCTTTGGCATCTATTCTCACCAATGTTATGCTACAATTGTTTGATAATTTCCAGAAAAAATCCTTAGATAAGACTTACATGTTTTGCACCTCCAAAGTTAGTGTTAATACTGTTATATGACCATACCAATAATCTTATCAGTAAGTATCATATAACTCATAATAGAAGATAAAAATGAAAATAAAACATTAGTTACTTGTATAATTTGGCAGATATCAAGGTAAAAAACTTTCATATTAGCTCCAATGTTAACTTTTTTTAAAAGAACAGCTTCACTGAAGTATAATTGTATAATTTCATTTATATGAAATATCCACAGATTCATCCAAGTGTACAATTAAATGATTTTTAGTAAGTTTGCAGAGTTGCTCAACCATTTCCATCATCTAGTTTTAGAACATCTCTATCACTCAAAAATGATTCTTCATTTTTGTTTGCCATTAATCTCTCGTCTTTCCTCTAGCTCTACGCAACCACCAATCTACTAATTGTATCTATAAATTTGTATTTTCTGAACACTTCATGTAAATGGAATCATACAATATTGAACCTTTTGCACTTGGTTTCTTTCAGTTAGCATAATGTTTTTGAGATTCATTGATGTTGTAGCATATAATAGTAGTTAGTTTCTTTTTATTGCTGGGCAGTATTCCATTGTGTGATGCACCAGAATTTGTTTATTCACTCATCAGTTGAAAAGCATTTGGACTTTTCCTGTTTCTGGTGATTATTAGCAAAGCCACTGTCAACATCTATGTACAGGTTTTGTGTGAACATGTTTTCATTTTTTGGGGGTAAATACATAGGAGTAGGATTACTGGGTTGAACGGTAAGCATATATTTAACTTTATATAAAAATGGCCAAAATGTTTTTCAAATTGGCTGTACCAGAAGTGTATGAGTTCCAGTTGTTTTGCATCCTTATTAGCACTTCATATTTTCATATTTTAAAAAACTACTTTATTTATTTATTTTATTTGTGGGGGTTTTTGTTTGTTTTTTGGGGGTAATTAGGTTTATTTATTGATTTAGTTATTTTAATGGTGGTACAGGGAATTGAACCAAGGACCTTGTGCATGCTAGGCATGTATTCTACCACTGAGCTATACCCTCTCCCTTAAAAAACTATTTTAACAGGTGTGTAGTGGTGTATTATTGTGGTTTTAATTTTCATTTCCCTAATGACTAGATATGTGAGCATCTTTTCATTTTCTCGTTTACTATATGCATATTTTCTTTGGTGAAATGACTATTCAGATCTTTTCTCTATTTTTTATTTGGATTAAACAACCTTCTTATTGTTAAATAAGTCTCATTATTGAGTTATAAGAGTTCTATGTATATTCTGGGCACAGCTTCCTTATCAAACATAGAATTTGCAAACTTTTTTTTCCCAGTCTGTGTATTGGCTTTTCCATTTTCTTAATGGTTACTTTTGAAGTACAAAAAAAATTTAATTTTGATGGAGTCCAGTTTACCACTTTTTTCTTTTATGGATCATACTTTCAGTTCATATCTAAAAACTCTTTGCCTAACTCAAGACCAGAAAGATTTTCTCCTAAAATTTTTTATCATTCAGGTATATTATCCATTTTGAGTTAATTTTTTATATCATATGAAATGAGGGCTCAAATTCATCTTTGTAGATGTGGATGTCCAGTTGTCCCAGCATCATTTTTTGAAAAGACAATTCTTTCCTCATCTAATTGCTGTGGTATCTTTGTTTAAAAATCAATTTAATGTAAATATAAGGAACACAAATATAAATTTCTAAACTGCCAATTTCATTCCATTGATTTGTATGTCCTCCTTCTGTCAATAGTCTAGTGTTAACTTTTAAGACATAACTTACCATGATAAAGGCATCTTTTTTAAAAAGATGGTATAATTTTTTGTTGTTCTATTTTTTATTGTGATAAGATGTACATAATATAAAATTTACCATTTTAAGCATTTTTTAAAACAAAATATTGGCTATGTTGCCTGTGTTGTGCAATACATCCTTGTAGTCTATCTTATACCAAATAGTTTGTACCTCCCACTTCCCCTACCCCTATATTGTCCCTCTCGCCTCACTGGTAACCACTAGTTTGTTCTCTATATCTGTGACTCTGCTTCTTTTTTGTTATGTTCTCTAGTTAGTTGTATTTTTAGATTTCACATGTAAGTGATACAATATGATATTTGTCTTTGTCTGACTTATTTCACCTAGCATAATGTCTTCCAAGTCCATCCATGTTGGCACAAATGACACATTTTCATTCTTTTTTATGGCTGAGTAGTATTCCATTGTATATATACCACATCTTCTTTATTCATTCGTCTGTTAATGGATACTTAGGTTGCTTCTGTATTTTGGCAATTGGAAATAATACTGCTATGAACATTGGGGTGCAAGTATCTTTTTGAATTAGTGTTTTTTTAATACATACCCAGGAGTGGAATTGCTGGGTCATATGGTAGTTCTACTTTTAGTTTTTTTGAGAAAACTTCATACTGTTTTCCACAGTGGCTGCGCTAATTTACATTCCCACCATCAGTGTAGGAGGGGTCCCTTTTCTCCATATCCTCGCCAACATTTGTTTTTTGTGTTCTTTTTGTTGATAGCTATTCCAACAAGTGTGATGTGATAACCCACTATGGTCTTGATGTGCATTTTCCTGATGATTAGCGATGTTGAGGATATTTTGATGTGCCTGAAACCATCTGCATTTCCTCTTTGGAAAAAATGTCTATTCAATTCTTCTGCCCATTTTTTAAGTGGGTTATTTGGTTTTTTGAGGTTGCATTTATGAGCTGTTTATATCTGTTGGATATTAATCCCTTATCCTTTCTATCATTTACAAATATTTTTTCCCATTCAGCAGGTTGTCCTTTCATTTTGTTGATGGTTTCCTTTGCTGTGCAAAAGCTTTTAAGTTTAATTAGATCCCGCTTGTTTATTTTTGCTTTTACTTCCTTTACTTTAGGAGACAGATGCAAAAAAAAATATTGCTGAGATTTGTATCAAAGAGTGTTCTGCCTAAGTTTGCCTCCAGGAGTTTTCTGGCATCTGGTCTTACATTTAGGTCTTTAATCTATTTTGAGTTTGTTTTTGTATATGGTGTCACAGAGTATTCTAATTTCATTCTTTTACATGTAGCTGTCCAGTTTTCCCAGCATAACTTATTAAAGAGACTGTCATTTCTCCTTTGTATATTCTTGCCTTCTAGATTAATTGACCATAGTGCATAGGTTTGTTTCTGGGCTCTCTATCCTATTTCATTGATCTCTGTGTCTGTTTTGTGCCAATACTATACTGTTCTGATTCCTGTAGCTTAGTAGTATAGTTGGAAGTTAGAGACCATGAATTCCTCCAGCTCTATTCTTCTTTCTCAAGATTGTTTTGGCTATTTGAGGTTGTTTATGTTTCATAGATGCAAAAATCTCAACAAGATACTAGCAACAATTCCAACAATACATTAAAAGGATCATACACTTTGATCAAGTGGGCTTTATCCCAGGGATGAAAGGAGTTTTCAGTATCTGTAAATCAATGTGATGCACCACATTAACAAATTGAAGAATAAAAACCATATGATCATCTCAAAAGATGCAGAGAAAGTTTTTGATAAAGTGACATTTACATCACTATCACTATATATTATTGAATCTAAGATTCCATTAGTTATAAAATGTATCATTATTTTATGTACACAAAGAAAGAAAAAAATGCCTTTTCATTAAAATATACAGTAGCACCAACTGAAAAAGATGCACACTAGTTGCAGAAATTAAAAAATTCTAAATAAATGTGCATCTTAAAATTGATGAAATATTATGTATTAATGACAAAATGTTACATTTGAATTGTCACATTTCTTCCAAAAGGGACATTCCTATAGCAGGATCCCTTTAAAACTATATTTTTCCTCTTGTATTTTTCCTTCCTCTACAATTCGACAGTAAAATACAATTCTATAATGATTTCAGTGATTTTGAATGTATTTCAAATGATTTTGAAGTGGGAGATTGCATGTAGATAGCTTTAGACACATAGAGTGTCTATGTCTCCATAAATAATATTTCTTCAGCCAATGGGAATCCCGTCTTTTGAATCCATGTGCATACTTATTGGAATGCCCACTGGTTTGAATTATTTTGAAACTGCTTACTACACATTGGAACTTCTGGGATAGATCAATGATTTACAGCAACTCTAGGACAGTGTATTTGAATCTGGACAATCCCAGAAAATTCAGGATGTAGACTCCCTATACCATGGGCATTAGTCATTGGCGAGACTGCTGAGAAGCCACAAGCTCAATTCTCTGTGGAATGTACATTCCAAAGTGGAAGAATTGCCAGATGTGAATAGATCCCTGTCATTTTCTCCCGGACCGAATTCCTGCCATGGGGCTGGAGCTGCACATAGGCAATCTGAGCAGCTGCTTCCACAGGGTCATCCAGGGGGCACTGAAACTATCCTCACTTCCCCCTAAGCTCTCACTTGCTGGCCTCCCTCAATGCCTTAATGTCACCCCTTTGAGGTGTGGCCCTACCTACAGAGAGTCCCTGTCTATGGAGGGATGATACCTATTACATACCATTATTTATTGCTGGCCTGGGAGAAAACAGGATCTTGAGGGGGAAGGTAAGGGTTTGGGGCACCAGATTCTCTGGTTTTTTTCTGTTTATAAGAAAGCTGAAAGAGGCTTAGACCAACTCAAAAAGGAAGAGGGGCTACTGGGGAGCAGTTATCATAGGGGTATCTGCACTTACTCAGAAATTTTCAAAGATGTTCAGAGCCTGATGTTGCTCTGAGAACACCTCAGGACCACCCTCTCCTTGTCCGTATGACCTCCTTCCCACGCTGAGTCTGATTCTCTCTGTACATCTGTTCCATTCTGTTCTCACCATAGACTAGCTAATCTTTAATATGTTTTCAAGTAGAAATTCTGAATGAGCCTGAGTGCCTTTCCTAGCTACATCAGTCTTGTTGGGTAGAGCCTTTCTTACCTGGCCACATAATGGGCCGCTTGATGGGCCATCACCAGCCCGTGGCCACTTCTGGCCTAGAGTTGCTTCCCTTGTAGGAGCTGCCAGTGGGCCAGTTCTAACAGGGTGGGCACTCTCTATGTCCTGAACTGGCACCAGAGAGAGCAGGTAGGCGGTAGAAAATGCTGACACCCAGGGGGAGTAAGCAATGAGGAAGAGTGGGGAAGGGCACCACAGATAAACTTTGTCTCTGAGGCCCTGTGTAGAAAAATGCTTTGCATCAAAGTGCTCTGAAGACTACTGTTCGAGAGTAAGGTGTTTTCACTAGTATTCAGTTTTGTCTCTGGATAACCCATAGCAGCTTGTGTCAGACAATAGTGTTTCTCATGAGAAATGAACAAGCACAGTGTCTTCCCCAAAAGCAGAACCTCATACAAAGGCTTTTGTGCAGGTGATTTATTTGTCATATGATCCCGGTGAGCAGGTGAAGGATGAGGAAAGTGAACAAGGAAAGAGGAGAGTCAGTACTAGGATTCTTTTGGAAATTGGCCCCTGCTATAAGCGACTAGTGCTTGATCCCTCCAGAGCCTTGTACAATGTGGTCTCAGAACCATCTGCATGAGGGGAGAGAAAGAAGAGCGTGTATCCATTGGATCATATCCCCTATTGGTCAAAGGGCTCTCCACATTTCCATGTACCCCATGTCTGAGTGCAGAGCTGCTTCCACCTGCAGGTCAGAGCGGCTGTGAGAAGTATGACCACTGTGCTTTTCATTGCACCTGCAGGGTCTTGGCCCAAGCCTTCAAGGAACTGGTTTCTGCTTCAGTGCCTAGGGTAACAGGTGGGGCCACGCAGTTTTTGAAATATCTAAGAGGCCTCCAACACATCTAGTCATGATCAGCTATATGAGTGAAACTCTCTCTTGGGAAGAAAATACAGATTGATCTGATCCTGAGTGTTTAATTCCATTTGGAAAGCAAAAACTCTCACCCAAGTCAATTTCCTTCATTTCCCAAGGAAGAAACTCAAAAGCAAAAGCCCACACTTCAGTTATCTATCCCTTAGGGAACTTGATCTCTCTCTTTGGAACATACATACCCACACCCCCACAAAGAACCCATTATCTGGCCCACCATTGTGTTGCATAAGATGCTGTTCACATCCTAATTCATGGAATTTTGCAGAGCCACAGGGTTACATGCAGTGTCCTTGCAGGCCTTACTCAGTATTTCTCCTGGGTTTTCCTACTGACCATAGTCAAAGTAGAATCCACATTCAAATAAAACATCACCATCAGGAGGTATAACACCCCATCGCTAGTACTGTGTCCCTTTATTGTAGTGCTCTCAACCTTAAGAAATGTGAACATCCCTCAATGGGAAGCAATTTAGTCTGTTGTTGGTCATTTTCACTTTAGTAAAGTGAAGAATCAAGTTCTAGATGAGAGTGAGAGTGGGGAAGGGAATGAATGAGGGCATTGAATACTGAAGAAGAGGGGTAGAGAATATGTGGCTGGAAGTTTCCAAAGACAAATTCTAGTTACTTCACAGTTTGAGCTGGCACTGATCTTTCTCAAGCTGGTTTGAATCTGATTCACTGTAAACAGAAAGTATAATCCCCCAAGATTTCATATTCTGCAACTTTTAATCACATTGCTTCATCTGTGCCTTTGTGGAATCTTAAGAAGCTATACATCATGAGAATTTCAAAGCTAAGGGTCTTCTCTATGAATACTCCCTGAGACAGCCCTTGAGTGTGATCCGACAGAAAGATAAGAATACTATGGTGCATCAAAGCCATCTATGTTGGGTCTTAGGTTTCCCCAAGGTGTTTATAATCTAAGATCATTTAAATGAACACAGATTCGGAGAGAAACCAATGAACAGTCATGTGCCGAAAGAGTGATGTTGGATCAAACAGGATGTAAGAGTAAGGTTGCAGAAATCATAAAGATTATCTTAGAACCCAAAGGCCATGGGCCATATCTGACCTGCTGCCTGTTTTATGAGTAAAGTTTTATTGGCACACAGCTACACTCATTCATTTATGTTTTGTCAGTGGCTGCTCTTATGCTACAGTAGCAGAGCTGAATAGCTATGACAGAGACTGCATGGCTTGCAAGGACTAAAATATTTACTATACAGCCCTTTATAGGATACATTTGTCGACCCTGGATAATCTTACCATTTTGTGTGTGCCAGCGCTCCTGCTTTGCCTCTTTACAAGGCAAAGATTTTCCACTGATTGGGAACCCCACTGAGGCACCACTCCTTGAATTTTCAACCGAGGTGTCCCAGAACAAGAAGCAGATCATTCAGACACACATTGCCTCAACCTCCTCATTTGAGGACTCTTCCTGGGGGAACAGCAGCATTCATTCCACCAGTCAACAGACCCAGAGCACCTAGCTAGGTCCCGGGAACATGAGGATGAATAAAATGTGCTTGGCTCATCGTTGTGTCAGGGATGCCTACAGAGGCCACACAAGGCAGTTGCTGCCTGTGGCCTAGTCTTTCTTTTCTCACTGTCTTTCTCTTTTCTCTCTTTCATCTCTCTCCTTCTCTTGTTCCTCCCTCTACCCTCTCCCTCCCACCTTGACTCTTTCCTTGCCTCTTTTCCTTTCCTTCTTCCTTTCTCTTGCCCACATCTCAGGCCTGCCAGTGCCACCCAGTGGTTCTGATAGGCATTACTCAAACTTGCTGACTGCTCTCAAGGTTGGGAATGACCATAAAGAAGTCAGTGAGAGCCTATAATTAGGGATTTAGAGACAAGTAGAAGGCTTTAGCGACCCTTCCCTGATTGTTCCAAGCATGATTTTTTTTTCTTTCTTTTTTAATTGAAGTATAGTTAGTTTACAATGTTGTGTCAATTTCTGGTGTACAGCACAATGTTTCAGTCATAGATTCACATTTCATATTCTTTTTCATTATAAGTTACTATAAGGTATTGAATATAGTTCCCTGTGCTACACAATATAAACTTACTGTTTATCTGTTCTATATATAGTAGTTAGTATTTGCAAATCTTGAATACCCAATGTATCCCTTTTCCCCTCTTGTAACCATACATTTGTTTTCTATGCTGTGAGTCTGTTTCTGTTTTGTAAATAAGTTCCTTTGTGTCTTTTTTTTTTTAGATTCCACATATGAGTGATATCATATGGTATTTTTCTTTCTCTTTCTGGCTTACTTCACTTAGAATGACGATCTCTGGTCCATACATGTTGCTGTATATGGCATTATTTTATTATTTTTATGGCTGAATAGTATTCCATTGTATAAATATGCCACAGCTTCTTTATCCAGTCATCTGTCAATGGACATTTAGGTTGCATCCATGTCTTGGCTATTGTAAATAGTGCTGCTATGTACATTGGGGTGCATGTATCTTTTCGAATTAAGAGTTTCCTCCCAACAAACAAAAGTCCAGGAGCAGATGGTTTCACAGGTGAATTCTACCAAACATTTAGAGAAGAGTTAACACCTATCCTTCTGAAACTATTCCAAAAATACTGCATATGAAGGAACACTTCCTAACTCCTTTTATGAGGCCATCATCAACCTGATACTAACACCAAAGATATCACAAAAAAGAAATTTACAGGCCAATATCACTTATGAATATAGATGGAAAAGTCCTCAACAAAATACTAGCATATCAACTCCAACAACGCATTAAAAAGATCATACACCATGGTCAAGTGGGATTTATCCCAGGGATGCAAGGATTTTTCAGTATCTGCAAATCAGTCATGATTGTGTGTAAATGTGATACACCACATTAACAAATTGAAGAATAAAAAGCATATGATCATCTCAATAGATGCAGAAAAGGTTTTGAAAAAATTCAACATCCATTTATGATAAAAACTATCCAGAAAGTGGGCACAGACGGAACATACCTCAACATAACAAAGACCGTATATGACAAACCCACAGCTAACATCATACTCAGTGGTGAAAACCTGAAAGCATTCTCTCTAAAATCAGGAACAAGGCAAGGATGCTCACTTTTGCCACTTTTATTCAACGTAGTTTTGGAAGTCCTAGTCACAGCAATCAGAAAAGACTCTAACATGTCAGAATAGCAATTCAAAACTGTCTTCACATTTATTCATACTGTGTACTATTCTTTTGTTGATTTTCTTAAACATTAAAAAACTTATTTGGTTTGTAAACAAAGACTTTAAAGTAATGATGGTAACTTTAAATACATTTCAAAAACTTGCTTTCCTTAATTCCAGTTTTAGCAAGAATCATTTTTTTAATGTACTCTCCAAGTTACCATCTAGGGCAAATATAATATGTAATTCTATAATTATTGTTTAAAGTAAGTTTTGATTTTAAAATATATTTCTTATAGTTAAAAAAAAAAAGAGAGAGTTTCCTTCAGGTGCATGCCCAGGAGTGGGATCGCTGGATCATATGGTAAGTCTGTTTTTAGTTTTTTGAGGAGTCTCCATACTGTTTTCCATAATGGCTGCACCAAACTACATTCCCACCAGCAGTGTAGGAGGGTTCACTTCTCTCCACACCTTCTCTAGCATTTATTGTTTGTAGACTTTTGAATGATGGCCATTCTGACTGGTGTGAGGTGATACCTCATGGTAGTTTTGATTTGCATTTCTCTGATAATTAGTGATATTGAGCATTTTTTCACATGTCTATTGGCCATTTGTATGTCTTCACTGAAGAATTGCTTGTTTAGATCTTCTGCCTGTTTTGGGATTGGATTGTTTGGTTTTTTTGTTATTGAGTTGTATGAGCTGTTTATATATTCTGGAAATTAAGCCCTGGTCAGTCACATCATTTGCAAATATTTTCTTCCATTCCGTAGGTTGTCTTCTTGTTTTGCAAAGCATGAATATTAACTTTTAAAATGTTTTATACCTTAGTATAAATGAAGGAACCCAGAGTAGGCTTCTCAAGGGGAAAGAGATCAGGAGGGTTCTAAATGATTATTGTTAAGGAGGTTACTACATATTGCGCTGAGCAAAAATTGCATTTGAATTGTTTCAGGCATGTTATTTAGATGGTATGTGATATGGATGTAATAAAATGTGCAGTGATGGATTTATGACTATAACCAGTTTATTGAGCCATCTAAATCTTATGATGTATTAACATGGAATAGTAGTATTTTCCCCAGTTGCTGCAATTAACTGTACTCTCTTTAATTCCATTTCCTGACCTTTAAGGATCTCTTAGGTGAATTTCATAGGATCACGGGAACAGCATCTCACACAGATGCTGTTTAATTAACAGCCTGCAAGGCTGTTTAATGAGCCCCTTGGATTCCCCCAAGGCTGATCGAGGCCTTTGTTTTTTCCCTCTCCGCTGCGAGGCCTCTGCCTACAAGGAATGGACTTCAGGGTAGGGTGGGGTGGAGGGAATGACTGTCATTGATGACAATAGGACTGGTTCTGCAGACATTTCATAAGTTGGTGGGTGAATGTCTAACTCCCATTTTTGTCCACTGTACCTAGAAGGAAGGGTTCTGAGTGCCTGCTGTTTGGACAATTCTGGGACAACAGGAAAAGTCCTGCTCAATATCCTTTGTATGATGATGGCAGCCCAGCCACTGCTGGCCAGGCACAAATAGCCATGTTCCATGCGCAGGTGAATTTGCTTCAGTGTGAGGGAGGCTGGGGCAGCAGCTCACTGAAGTTAGGCTGGGGTCACCTTGCCTCTCCAAGTCATCCCAGCATCCCAGCATCCTCTCATGGATACTGGCCATTGTGAAGCAATGCTTACACTGTGACTATAATTTGCTCACCTGCCAAAATTATTTTTTCTCTTGGAGGGATCTGGGTCTCAGACTTCTATTTCAGTAGGCCCCCAGACTTGTCCAGGGTCAAATGGAGATTCTGGAACTAGTCTTTTATGCAGGAGAAGGCAGGAGAAGAAGGCTAATCTCCCTTCTGGGCAGAAAAGTAGTTATTTGGAATATAGTTGGTATTTGAAAGATTCCCTGTTCTAAACCACCTTTCCCACTTAGGTGTCCATGAGTATGAAATTCTACCATGAGAAATTTACTCTTTTGGGTAAACATTGTTCTCTCCTCTATGACTTCTCTTAAAATAAAAACACCCTGGGAGGAATTCCCCACGAAGTCACTAACCACCTATGGGTACAGCTTCTAAGTCGAACAGGAAAATGTTGACCAGTTTAGTCTTTCCTAGATTTCTCTAAAACTATTTAATAGTTTGCTTTTATTTTAACAGTTTCATTCACCAAAGAAGTTATCAATCATGAATGCAACATTTTTAATGCTTAAAATTTAGTACTTTAAAAAAGATAATAAAAACGGAAAGTTAGTTGTGGCTTCTACTTTTCAACCTGGAATCACTGCTAGAAGTATTGAAGAGTTCCCAACTCAGTTCAGCACTAATCACCCAGACTCAGCTCTAAGGGAGAGTCAGGAGACAGAGGAGAGGAGGTGGGAAAAGAACAAAGAAAGATTTGCTTTTTTTCTGCATTTGTGGATTTTTCCACCAATAAATGATATGAGCACCCATCATTTATACCTGACTTCTCTGTAGTGGATGACACCAGGCTGCCCACGTAATAAATAATGGACCCTGTTATTCATCATCCCCATAAACTATCCTGGTACCTTTTTTTTTTAATCCTACAGCTTTTACCTGGACTTTTCTCTGGTATCCTCCTCTCTAAATGCTACCCTTTCTTCAAACTCTGCTAAAATCTACCTCTAGACTTCTCTAATCTATGCCATCACTCAGATGGTGGCCCCATCTAGAAAGTAGAGTGACCTCCTGGTCTAAGGCCCAATCCAGCTGAAGTAGAACTGATCTGATCTCTGGATTAACAGAATGAGAATAGTCCAGAATGTTCCCTTCAGTCACTGAATGAAGTCTTCTGCATTACTGGGTAAAACTGCATGTCTCCATTGGGCCCAAAGTGCTGGGCATGGTAGTCATTATAGAGACTGGTCCTTGCTCTCAAGAAATTCACTCAAGTATTTGAGGCAAAACAACATATATAAGACATTTAGAGAAAAATTAACTGCTAAATGACATAGCCCTGTCTATATGTTCAAAAACCACATTGTAATTATCCTTTTATTCCTTAATTTACAAAACCTACCTTGTATGATCATGTGGTGAAATGGAATAATGAGTGAAGGTATAGAGAATATAATTTTTAGGACTAGTTTCATCAAGAACCAGCTATAAACTTTTAGGAAAAAATTTACATGATGTCAGGCAATTAGTTATTAAATGCAACATCAAAAGGACAGTTCATAAAAGAAAAACAGTAAGTTGAACTTTATCAAAATCAAAAGCTTTTGCTCTATAAAAAAAACACTGTTAACAAAATGAAAACACAAACCATAGACTGGGAGAAAAATTTATAAAGCACATACCTGATAAAGGCCTTGCATCTGGAACATATGAAGAACTCTTACAACTCAATAAGAAAACAATCCACTTTTTAAAAATGGGCAAAAAAATTGAACAGATATTTTTCTACCATCTCTTCTTTCTTTACCAGACAAGATATACGTATGGCAAGTAAGCACATGAAAAGGTACTCAGCATCTTTAGACATTAGGAAAGTGGAAATTAAATCACCATGAGATACTACTACACACTTATTAGAATGGCTAACATTAAAAATACCTCGCAATACCAAGTGATGACAAAGATGCAGAGCAACTGGAACTCTCACACATTGCTGGTGGGAATGCAGAACGGTACAGCCAATTTGGAAAATAGTTTGGCAGTTTTTTATAAAGATAAACAGATTCTTAGCATTTAACCCAGTGATTCCCCTCCTACGCATTTACTTAAAAGAAATGAAAAGTTATGTTCACATAAAAACCTGTGTACAAATGTTTAAGTGGCTTTGTTCATAATCACCAAAAACTGGACACAATCGAATATCCTTCAGTGGGTGAATGGATAAACAAACGCTGGGTCATCCACTCAGTGAAATACTGCTTAATAATGAAAGGGAACTATTGTTACAAGGACCACAAAGGTGGATCTATGCTGAGTGAAAGATGTCAGATGAAAAGGCTACATACTGTATGATTCCATTTATATAAAAGCTAAAGTTAATAAAAACAACAACAACAACAAACAAACAAAAAAGAAAGAAAGAAAGCCAGGAGGAAAGGCAGAACTGTAGGACTGAAAAGAGATCAGTGATTATCAGGGGCTGGGCATGGGGAGAAGGGTTAACTACAAAGGAGCATCAAAGAATATTCTGGGATGATGGATCTATTCTATAACTTGATTTTGGTGGTTCTTATATGACTAAATGTTCATCAAAACTCATAGATCTGGTTAACACCAAAATGTATGAATATCACCATATATAAATTACTCCTCAGTGTTAAAGCACTCTCTGCCTCAGTTACACATTTGTCAGATAGGAACAATGGATGCAACTGTTTCTGCTGATAATGATGATATATCAAACACAGGATTTGGGGGAGCTTTTTGTAAATGAGAACATATCTGAGTGCTTTGAAATGCATGAAGTGCTGTCCAATTGTCAAATATCATTACTAGATTTTTCTGTTCTGCTTTTGTATTTAGCTATCTTGCTAAACTCTTTCATTATTTATGAAAGTTTGTATACTGATACTTCTAGCTTTTTGAAATAAACTATAAATATAAATAATGACAGTTAATCTCTCCCTTTGCAATGTTATATCTTCTTTTATAGTTTCTTTTCTTGTTTTCTCGTTTTGGTTAAGACTGCCAAGTCAATGCTGAATAGTAGTTGTGGTAGTAGATATCCTTGTTCTATTCCTAAAGTAAATAAAGATGTTTATAAAATTTCAAAATTAAATATGGTTTTGGATGGATTTGATAGATACCATTTATCAAATGAAGGAAGTTTTTTTTATTCCTGCTTCCTAAGAGTTATTTCTTTTTTAAAAAATAATGAATAATGGATTTTTTTTTGCTTAATGTTTTTTCTGTGTATCATTTATCTTTCAACAAAAAACATTTATTTTTAATCAAAATTTAGAGCTGACTTTTATATTCTTGTGTTCCTTCTCTTATCAATCTGTGCTCTCCTAAAGGGCATGGACTTTGTCTTTTTGTCACTATATCTCCATCACTTAGCCCAGCTCTGATTTAAACAAAATATTTATCCCTAGAACTTAACTCTCATCTCTAGAGAGAGGAGAGCACACAAACTATGCTACTGAGGACTGGAAGGCTTGGAAGAACTCTTCTCCCGTAAGACTTTTAAATCCTTAGTTTCAAGATTAACTTCAGCCTGTTTAAGCATCTAAATCTCTATCAAAGTCTTGGTTTCATTCTTTTTGCCCCAAACCTATTCTTAGAGATAGATTTTTTTTTTTACAGAGTTAATATGAGTACGAATTCTTCCCCCTAAGTCCTGCTGCTATTTTATGTATTAATCTCTCTCTTCCTTATCAAGTAGGTGTAGGTTGCACTAGGAGCCTGAAGGTGTATTCTTCAAAGATCAGGATATGAGCAGAAGAAAGATTCTGGTAACAGCTGGAGATTTGTTGCAGGAAGTTTCCATCTGTAACATATGAATGGCAGCCAGGATAGCGGCCAGTTGTAGGGCAGGTGGCCAATCTCAGGCTTGCTTTAGTTGGTCTCTTGAGAATTCTGCTTTCAGGGGAAACTGGAGAGAGAGTACAATATAATGGGTAAGAGCATGGACTTTGGACAGAAGTAGTTCAGGTCTTGGCCCTGACAATTAGTAATGGGGTGTCCATGGATAAGTCACTTAACCTCTCTATTTTGGTTTCCTCATCTCTAAAATAGGTGTAGAAGTAGGTGGTTTTGAGTGCCTGACACACAATAGACTCTCAAAAAATGTTGCCTATTATTTCGATAGCAGTTGCCTAGGCATACTCTGATGTGATAAAATAGGTTTCTCTGTGAGAAGGCACTTAGAGGTTTTTCAAAATTTGGTTTTGTTTTAGATTTCTATCATGAAGGGAAATATGTAATTTTTAAAATGCAGTTATAAAGATACAGAAGAAAGAGAATTATGACTCATGTTTCACAATTCACATAGCTTATTTATCATTTTCTGTTCTGTAATACTTCAGACAATTGCATAATCTCCCCCCACCCTTTTAGGATGCCAAGATATGACATCAGGAAAATAGGGAAGAAGAATTTTGGCGTGGAGGCATGATACGTTGTAGTAGGAAGGCATATGCCTTTCTGACATTAATGTCCCATCACTTACATTGGGTAAAGCAATCCCAAATACTGACTGATACCAGGAAAAAGTTTTTTTCATTACGGTTGTTCTAGCTCCAAAATCTGAGATCTTTAGATAGTGTTATGAGCCATTCTCAGCCTGGCTTGTTGTCAGGCACTAGATTTAAACCCTTGGTAAATGCCCAGATGCCCTGGCTTCCAAATCTCTCCAGTTCTTGAAGTCATAGATTGAACTTTCTCACTTCTCTAGGAATAAATTTTCTTGTATACTGGTTCTCCTTTATCATTCTTCTTTTCAAAGGCTACAGTTATTTTCTCTTATCTGTCCAATAAGACAGGGCTCATTCACTACACTCTCCTGCTTCCATCCCTTTGCCTCTGACCCACCTCCCTAAACACATCACCTCATCTCCTCATGGGTGGCCCTCTCTTCCATTCAGGACCATCTGTGTATCATTGACATCTGTGTACCTTTAACTTCCTGTCCTCTAGCCTCCAGGAGGGTGATTTCTCCGTTTTGCTGTTCTCCCTTCCTCCCTGTCTGGAGTCATTAGATGGAGAAAATTTTAGTCTCGTGGCATTTTTAGAAGAGATCTGTTATTAGGTTTGTCTGTGTTTGTTTAGAAGAAGTACATTGATACACTGGAGTTGGAGTAAGATTATAAGAGCAAAGCTCAAGTGAAAGGAGAAAGATGGTTGCTAAATTGCATTTAAAGAGGCAAAGTCCTGTTAACTGAATTTCTGTCCAGCTCCATGATCACTGGATATGTGAGTCTGGAGTTGTTGCTGAGACAGTGTTTAGTTGGTGATGTTGAGAAAAGTTCAGACCTGACTGTTCTGGGGTTTCATTCAAAACTTCCCACAGGCACAGTGACGGACCACTCAATGCTGCAGGGGTTTCTCCCTCATTGTGACAGTCTTAGAGGGTTGGGGAAAAAAGACAAAAACAAAAAAACCAAGCACACCAGCCCAGGTAAAATTAGGATTCAGATGCCATTTCCCCCAGAGCTCTGTGCTTACCCTTTCTGTGCTGCTTTCTGCTCTGAAGTGCATCTTCCTCGCCTATCTTCAGCAATTCCGTTTCAGAAAAATGACTTATCGTTAGCCATTTATACTTTTGTGAGAATCAACATTATTTTTCTTAACACTTCCAGTGAATTTTTGCATTTTAAGATCTTTCTACAATCATGAAAGAACAGTCCTTGTCCTTGTGAAGGAAATTCTAGACATTAGTAAGCATTTGAGGAAAATTCAGAAAGAAAGTGTAAAGGGATATTTCCTGGCGTTCTTGAGAGTATATCAGAAAAGTAGCCACTTTATCTCCACCTTCTGTGTTTGGTTTTGTTACTGACCCTTTGGGGTCAGGCCCCAACCAGGGTCCTCCTGCCCCATGTCACTCCTGCCAATAGAAAGAGACCAAGTTCGGTTTAGAAGCAAAGGAAAGTTTTATTCTTTTATCAGAGAACGGACCAGCGTGCGCCTGAGCTCTAGGGTCCGCACTCCCAGTCAGGCTGCGGGCGGGGCTGCTTTATAGGGTTCTCGGCAGCAGGGAGGGGGCGGGGTTCTCGAGGGTCTGCGCAGGCGTGTTGCTGGCGTTCCCAGATCGCGGTGCCAGGTGCAGCCTCTCTTTGCACAGCTCGTCGCCGCCATCTTGAGTTGAGGTGTAGTGCGTGGCGCTTCGCCGCAGGACGCCGAGCTGAGGCATCCAGTTGCCTTTTCGCCCTAGGAACTCTGGTCTGAAGTAGTGGATGCAAGGTGTCTCCACGCGGCACCCTACAGGCAAGTGAAACTAGACCAAGCACAAAAGAAGAGGTTAGACCTTATCACCTAGATTATATCTTATTTTACCTCTGGGAATCCCAGTGGGCTTTGCCGGTGCCAGTTTTTCCCCCACCCTCAGGCCTGAAGTAGTCTATGTAGCAATGACTTCTTTGCCCTGCCGTGTACGTAACACAGATGGGTATTTGCTCCAAATGGACCTAATTCAAAGGCTAGGCCAAACAAATTCTTTCTAGGGGGATTTGTAAAGGAGACCCGAAGCGACTGAGACATTTAGCCACGGGAACAGAGTGGAAAGACTGTGTAGGCCAGGGTTGAAGCTGGAGCTCGGGGAGCGTGAGAGCCACAGAGAAAGCTGAAGCTGTAGGGAAACAAATCTTGTGCCAAGAGAAGCAGCTGAGGTCCGTGGAGCCTCATTATCCTCGTGTACCCTATTTGCAAATTTGTTTACTTGATAAAATTTATTTGTAACACCAAATCAGTACTAGCAGCACTTTGGCAGTCATTCGCAAACATGGGCAAAGTGGTGAAAATTTGAGTCACCCAACACTGCATTCACAGCTGAAGTCAAATGAGGAGATGCTCTACCTTCTTGTTTCAGCTCTTGTGCTATAACAAGTGTCATTTCCACAGCTTATTTAGTGCCACATTTTTCACATTTGTGTGCTTTTTATTGGTGATTTCACTGTTTAAAATGACGGCCAAACATAGTCCTGAAGTGCTATCTAGTGTTCCTAAGCTCAAGAAGGCCGTAACGCTCCTTACAGAGAAAATACATGTATTAGATAAGCTTCCTTCAGATTGTAGTGCTGTTGGTTGTGAATTCAATGTTAATGAATCAACAGTACATATTCAATAAGGTGCTTTAAAACAGAAATACACATCTGTTGGCAAGAGTATTATGACCAGAGGCTTGCAGGAACCTAATCCTGTATTTCCCCTAGGAGTAATGGCTCACTGTTTTCTAATTTGGTTATTTGTGTCAATTTTAGAGAACATAACTGCTGTTAAGTAATGAGAATCAAGTACGTTTAGAGAGAGAAGAATGAAGCAAAGATAAAGGAAAGCAGGTGAGGGACTGTGCTGCTTCAAAGAGACAGACAGAGAAGCTGCCTTCTCTCTGGTGGCTCCCAGTTTCAATCTCATTTCCCTTGAGGACTGGCTAGCTAAAATTCATTTCAGTGGCATCCCAACATCTTTACAGCCTTTATTTAAGCATGCTTGAGTTTCCTCTCCTTGCAACCAACACAGCTTTGGCTGAAATATGTACTACATACATTACCTATTCTGAGGAGGCAACTTTGGGAAGATTCAGTGGTCCCTTCCTTTGAGGACTGGCCCAGGATGATGATGAACTCCATGCTGCTGCGGTTGCACTGGCCAGCTCCTGAGTCAGGTGCTGCATCAGAAAATTAACCCCCTCATCTCAGGGAGGTCTTTATACTAACTAAATGTTCAACACCATTTGAAAAGAGAGTTTAAGGATTTAAGGTTTTAAAGAAACCAAACTTTGGTGTCAGTCTGAATTATCAATGACAGATAATTTGAAGCAACTTGCTTTGGTTCCTAATTTGAAGGATACCAGTTTTAGGATGGTCTAGTTGTTTTCTTTGCTGGGGAACAAACACGTTTTTGGAAACAAGTTCCAGACTGAACACCCCTTAAGGAAGAGACTGTTTATTTGACAAAGCAGTGTGTGTCCCCACATAGGAAATTATATACAGGGAGAAGCACCAGACCATGCAGAAAAAAAAGTTTTAAGATTCTCTAAGGTTGTGATCTAGGTGAAGAAACAGGCTCTGCCCCACATACTTGGTTTGATGGCCATGGAAAGTACACATTTAATGGTGTCTGAGCACCAAGCAGGCCCCACGGTGGTTTCCTAGCCCACTGTGGTTTGTGGTCTGTGATGACTCCACCCCACCAATCCACTATCTTTCACTCCCCAAATGCACGGTCTCCATTCCAATCAACTGTTTATCCCACTAACATACCAAACTTTTTCTCTGCTGTGCAATCTCTCACGTCCGTCTTGTCTGCTTCTAAGCTCTCAGACTCTTGCCTTCAAAGCCAATCCAGTTGCTCCTCCCCAAGAAATTCTCACTAGCTCCAGGAGCTTCCTTTTCTTTGAGCTTCTCTTCCATCCCTTCTCTCTGAACCCATCTGATACTTAAAGACAACCTTCTCCTATAACTTACTAAATGTTCAGTCCTCACCTCATGAATTGTATTAGTACAGAGGGATAATAATTATTTCAAGGCCACCTGCTATCCGTAATTTTCCAGTACATGGCTGATTTGAGGTCAGCCTCACTTCTTGGGGACCCTGAGCACACTAGCCCCTTGCTAATTTCCGTGGTTGTCCCAGCACATGGAAAAAGTTAGTTTAGCTCATATGGGTAAATTTTATCATTCCCAAAGAGTACTTTTATTGGTGCCAACTTGAAAATAATACTGCATTGTCTTTGGGGAAGACTTCCCAAGTAATGTAAGTCCCCTTTTTTCCAATTCATTCAGTCTCATGAAAGCTTACTGAGGTAGAGATCACCCCCTCTTTTTTAAAGCAAAGTAACTAAGGCCTGACAGTTTACGCAGAGAGAAAGTTGAGCTAAAAGAGCAGATCTTTGAGGTCAAGGTCTAGGTCTAGGTGAAGCAAGAGAAACCAGGGAAGCCTCATTCCCACAATAGGGCCATCGTGCACAGTTGGGAAGACTACACTGCATAACTTCGAAGATGATGAGAATGGTATTTCCTGGAGTTGACCTGTTTGGCCATATGTGATGGCCCTGCCTAGAGGACCTAGTCTGAGATGAAGAGAAAGCCAGTGCTGAGTACTAAGGAAGGGACTGAGAGTGCTTCATCTTAGTCCTCTCCTTGGACAGCCCATCTAGATAGCTTGCACTCTCTTGTATTCTTACTGGGGTCGTAGGAAGGGGAGAGTTTGTCAGGCCTGTCTTCCCACTCTCCATTTAACAGGGTTCTCATTTCTACAGAAGCACCCAGTCAAAATTTCTTAAAGGGTTGGACTTTCTGACACATTTGGTTACTGTAAAGCCAGAAACAAAGAGGCCATATCCTAAAAATATCTGGGGCCAAGATCTATGCATTATGGACTTAACTCCTGACACATTTGGCACAAGTTGAAAAATTAAAGAGAAAAAAAAAAAAAAAACACCCACTGTCTCAAGAGGCTGTAGACAGGAACACACAAGGCAAAACGTTTTAGTTGTAGACAAGAAAATGCTGGAGAGTCAGTAAGGGATGAGCTGGTCAGGAAATATCCACTTCCTGTGGCTACTCCCAAAGTTCTCCCACTCTGGCCAACCCCAGTTGCAGATGATATAGCCAACAAAACACTGCACCAGAGCAGCACCATTGGCTCAGTCAGCTCCAATCAGCTGCACCATTGACCCACTTGCCCATGCAGTACCTTCTGGGTTTCTTCCTGAGGCAGGGGGTGATCAAACAAACCAATAAGAAAGATTTGGATCGGAAATGTGGCATTCTGGAGGTAAGGGTAGGCAATTATAAGCTGCAGCTAAAGATAAATATGCCAGTTCTTTCAGGTGCAAACAAGGAATTAAGGTTGACTTTACTTTGAGGGAATGGCTTAAAAGAAACGGTTTTTATTTAAAGATGGATGTTTTTCAATAACATAGTATAAGAATTCTGTGATTTACCTACACTCAGATGAAAGTCTACTCTTGAAGTTTACTGCATTAAATGGGAATTAGTATGCTAAGTCCATTAACCACTGTTTTCAGTGTAAATCAGACTTTTCTCTTAAATTTTGGGAGAAAAAAAAAACTGCACTTGTTTTTAGTGAAAAGGGAAGTATGTTTTGTGTGACCAGCCCACACAAAATCAGATATTTAGTACAATTACTGAGAAGATGGAAAAGATTTTCAGAAAAGACTGCTGTTGCTCAGCTCCTAGCAGCTTGCAAAGTAGTAAGTAGGAAGTCAAGAGGGCCCAGCCAGCCCATTAAAATGAGGCTGAGAAACAGATCTTTGATTCTGCAGAGCCATCCTGTGAAAGCAGAGGGAACAAATGATGGGTTAGGTTGGCAGGAGAGTCCAAGCTAAGCAACTAAGTAACCAACTAATTTTTAAGCACATACTACATAAGGGTACCCAAATGCAGGTCGCTCCCCTCAGGAAGTGGCTGTATTTTGGACACTTGGCTAACCAGGAAAACAGGAAACTCTACAAGCATTTACAACAGGGAATTGGTTATGGGTGATGGAGGAGCTGTGACACCAGCGGGGGACAGTGCTGGCTGGAAGCCACCAGCAGCCCACAGGCTGGAGAGACAAAGGCAGTGTTTCCAGAGGTCCAGGGGTGGGGGTTAGGAGGCAGAAGTGGAACCATGGTTGGTCTGTGGAAGAGACCCAGCTGTTGCCAGAGAATGAATTTGAGGAAGAGAAACACCCTAACTTACTCTTGTTCTCATTGCCAATACCTCGCCAGTGCCTGCCATTAATTCAGGCAGAAGCTGTCTATCAGAGGGACCTGCAGGGGCCAGTCCCCCTGAGAAGCAGGGCAGGATAGGGAAGGGAAAGGAATGGTTGGGGGGCAAACAGGCCTCAGCCTGAAACACACTTGGATCATTTTTTACCTTCAACCACAATGACTTCACCTCTTCCTGGGCCAGACCATGACAAATCAGTTGCAGCCACAAATGCTGGCTAGAATGGACTCTAGGGTCAACCACTACCTCATCCTTTCACCAGCCTCTTAACCCCATTTGGAGCTATCCCAAGACCCTTTTCAGGAGGCACCTTAATTCTTCCAGACATTAAGGAACTGTAACACACATATCCTGACATATATGCTGTCTCCTCACAGAGGCCTTGGAACTGACTGTCCTCACTCCTGTTCCATATGGAGAATCTCAGGATCTAACAAACCCTATAGCCAAGTGAGTAGAATTTTGTCTGGCTTTCATTTCATCTATTGTCAGCTCTGACAAGACCAGCTCTCTAAAGACTCTAAAGCCCAAGGTGCTTAAATGGATGCTCTCAGTGTCTCGGTGCCTACCAAACAGCAGCCCTCTGATTTGGGTATTTCTCTGAATTGATGTCATAGGCCTGTCTTGCTAAAATCAGCCTTATCAGTATAATCAATTAAGAGGTTTTGATGTTCCTTATCAGCTGTATGACCTCAGATAAGTTACATAATCTCTTTAAATCTCTGTTTTCTCATCTGAACAAATAGAACTATTGTGTGGATTAAATGAGAGGACAGCTATTAAAGTTAACACTTATCTTGGAGCCTGACACACAAACAATGTTCAATAAACATTGTGATTTGTATTGGTCAGGATTTTGCTAATTTAAGTGACAGAAGCCCAACTCAACCTGACTCAACAAAAAACCCTGGTTTCAGGAGCATCTGAATCTAGTTTATTCAAGGTCCTCTTTACGGGTTCTGTGTAAATCACTTGGCTCCATATTCCTCTGACTGGTTTCATTCTCAGGCAAATTGTCCCCCATGAGATGGCAAGATGGATGCTGAGACATCCTCCCAGCTGAGCAACCACAGGGAAAAGATTCCAAGAGTCTCCTGAAAACCCTGGAATGGGGTTTCATTGGCCTTATTGGATCACGTGTCCAGCCAAGAGTCCCCGGGGCCAAGGGATGGAATGCTCCCGTGGCCAGGCCTAATCCTTGTGTCCATGTAGGCTGAGAGTAAGGGAGATTTGATCTCCAAGAGGAAGTGGAGGAGCTGTTTTCAGAGGAGGGATGGATGCTAAGAAGGCAAAAACAATTTCCACTATAGCAGCTACTGTTCTATCACTATTATTACAACTTACTATTTATTATTTACTACTAGTACTGCTACTGTCCCCACTATGCAACTAGTACAGAAAATTGGAGGATTATTCAGTGGACAGTTGGGCCAACAGTCAGGAAAAGGGACAAACACAGAAAGCTATGATAGGAGAAAAAGGATCCTGCATAGAAGGAAATAAAATGAACGAGCTCTTAGCAGTAGATGCGAAGTAAAGATAAAGCAAAGCCTGAAGTGATGAGTTCCATGGTTGAAGCATATTTCAAAAGCAAAAGTGATCTAATTAGCAACTTGTGATACATTTTGTAGTGGCTAAGCTTAAATCACTTCACTGTGGTTGTTAAATAATGCTGTAATCGGCATACAAAGCACACGTGTTGTATGCTCTCAGCACCGTATGTCTGTAGTTTCAGCACTGACACAGGTAGCTTTGAAGCAGGCCAACAGTATTCCCTGCACAGCAAGGTGGTACCCACAGACACCTTACTGACACAGTCAGAGATACATTCTTCACATAGGAACCTCATGATGTGGGAATGTTTTAATTTTTCTTTCCCACTGTCTTAAGTGAAATAGGTATGAGATGTATGTAATGAATTTCTGACAGAGTTCAGGGGCTGTAACTTTATAGTGAAATATTATTTGGCAGTGCTATAGTGTCCTGGACAACTGGTTAACTCTAGGATTAGTGATATATATTAGTGATATATATGTAAATAAATACTCCAGTATTAGTGTTGTAGACCAGTATGTAAATATATCGAGAATGATCCTGTGAAAGCAGCAGCTCTGAACTTGAACCTATCTGCATTTTACATACAATATGCTCTGTCAACAGAATGATCTCTATTAAGTGGTGCTGTGCAAAGCTTTGGAAAGACTTTGCACATTGCCCCCTGCCTTTGTAAGCTAAGACTGTTTTCAGAAATTTATTTTTCTGTTAAACATTAATAAAATGTTAAAACTAATAAGCTATAGGACTTGCTTAAAGTTAAGCCTCTCCCTGCAGAACAACTGAACAACTGCAGGCAAAGCTGGTTATTTGGGCCTTCTTGATGTTTCACCTGAAGAGCAGTCAGTCAGTTGGGTGAGGTCCATCTGAGTATAAGAAGTCGGCTGACTGGGCCAGGCTAATCCTTCAGTTCAATGTAAGTAGAACATATGTTTTCTGTTAGTTTTGTTTTTTTAAAAAGACTGTTCAATGGTTGGACCACATGGTTTTGAATGAGAAAAAAACACATATCTAAGGTAAACACTGAAATAGCCTTGTTGAATAGTTTCTTAACTATACAGTAGTGTTCTGGGGAAACTGGTCATGTGGTATTTTGAAGTCTGATAGGCTCACCAAACAGAAAAGAATACTATGACTTTATATTTCTAGACTTTATTACACTTTCCAAGCCACTTGAAATATAGCAGTTGTCTCGACCAACCCACTGGCAGGTAGGGCTGACACCTAATTTGATGCCCATCCCACTCCTGCACACTCTTTTCCGTAATAACATGAGCAGAATGGAAACATTCTTCACCCATGTTGAGGAAGGACAGTCATTTGGTTTTCTAAGGCTTTTTTTTCTTTCATATTTTGAAGGGTGGTGTAGACCAGATTAAAAAACATGGCTCAGGGAAGCAAGAATCATTCCCCGAAGTGTTTATTAAGTGAATCACAAATTCATTCAGCATGACTGCTTACCCAGAGAAATTAAGGCAAAATGGCAAAAAGCTGTGGGCCTCCAAGTAGCCTCAACTTTAGTATCTCCCTGGGAAAGGGTCACAAGTGTAATCCTTTTCAGCTGTCCCTGCCTTGCTTCCGCTGTCAATGGAAATATCCAGGCAGGATGAATACACATTCTGACTAGACTCTGGACTGACCTAGACAGCTTTTTGGAAATTCAGGATATACTTTTCCTAAAGCCACTTAATTTCTCCCATCCCTCCCTGATTGAAAACATCATTTATCCCATTACAGCATGTGGAAAGCAAGGGGAGGGAGAAGCAGACGGGATCTGAATTTGGGATAAAAATTACTTTGTGAGTTTATTATTCTCATCCATAACAAATGACAATTTCCATGTCATTTAGCTGATTCTAGAACAGAATCACCCAGAGAGATATTAAATCCTATTTTTCACACTATTTATCTTGAGGGCCCCAAAGAGACATGTACACCTACATTTAATAACTGGTGATCCATAGCTTGCATATTTCCTGGAAATATTTGAATATTTTGTCAAGTGCAGCTAGCCATTATTTCACCAGCCACACATGAATTACCCTTCTTCACTTATATTGTGGTGGGTTCCAGAGATAGACTTCCTCTAGTGTCTAAGAACTGTCTGGAGATTTTAGTTCTAAAGAAATTTGTGGATTTGTTGTTTCCGAAGTAACTCTATTCCTCATTTGTTGGGTGACAGCTATTTTCATGCCATGACTCTCCCATGAGCTCTTAAATAGGCTCAGCCCTCTCTGATTTGGGACTTTCTTTGAAACTCTAAGATGATGTGTCATTTCAAGAGCAAAAAAGCAAAAATGTTACCAATATGAGTGGATGCTAGAGTCCCAAAGACTTTTAACAGGCTACAGCTTCCTAGCTGCTGACATTAGCAGTGTGGTTCTTATTACACAGCTGGGTTTCAGACTATGATCCTTTCCAAGTATCATTTCTACTTTATGTAAAGAATATAGATTCAATGCAGTTTCTATTGGGTTAATGGATAAAATTGGGAAAGAATCTTTTTCTCAGCCATTCCTACAAATTTAGTGAGATGTCTCTGGTCCACTAACCCATGGCCAGGGACCAAGATAAAGGGCAAAAGTCTAACTCTGTAATTCATCCGAATTGAAATTGTATTTCAGTGGTTAATATACCCAGGTAGCTCCAAATCTGCTGGATAAATTAGAACTTTCTAAGGCAGTATCCAAAGGAAAGCACAAGCATAGTAACAACATGAAATCAGAGTGCAGGTAGAAACTAAACAACCTACCCAGCAACAATCTGCTCTGGGTTTGAACTTTTTAATGAATAGATAATTACTTGGATGGAGATGGATACAGCCTAAATGGTTCATCTACTAATAAAATGCCCTTAAAAAATCACCTCTGTTCAGGAAATACTAATCTAACTGGGTCAAGCTCTTAAGTTCTTTATAGGCACCATCTCTCATAACCTTCACTACAGTCCTGGGAGGTAGGTACTCTTACTGACCCATTTTACAGATGATGAGATGGAGGCACAGAGAAGTTAGGTCACTGGCCCACCATCACACAGGAAGTAAGTGGAAGAGCTGGGACATGAAAACAGTCCTGATTGACTTTAAAACCTCTTAACTATTCTGTTATACTGCCTTGATGATTGGATGAACCCCCTGCTTCAGTGATTTAAAACTGAAAAAGATGTAACATTTGCTACTGAATATTTCACTCAGTGTGTCATCCATGGCTACTCTTTCCCTCTCCCTGGCCTCCTACTTGCTAGCCTTTTAATGATACTTAAATTTTTCATTTGGCAAATTTTTTTTGTGTGTTTTACCTCTTTTTCTTTGCATCTGCATGATGCATATTTCATATCAGCAATGAAGTATCCAAGAGATACCTCTGCATAACAAGGTTAGAAGGAGGCTTTGTACTTTGGTTTGCTTGTAAGCTTGAAATATACTGCAGGTTCTTACGGAGCCTCCTGCCATGTAGAAGTCTCTGGTTTGCCAACACTAAGATTTCTAGGCCCTCCACAAGCATATTTATCTCATCTTCACATGAGCAAGTTAAGATCTCACAGCAGAGTCGAATTTTGTGGGTTTTATGCCCTTTAGGATGATGGTAAACAACTTTTGCTCTTTGAAAAAGTGTGTATAATAAGTTACTATTTACTTTAAAAGGGTATATATGTATATATAAATTGGCATTGATATGCTTAAACATTGACTATTTAGAAGGTTAAACAAGAAATTAAAAGCAGCAGTTACTTCTGGTGGTGTTGGTGATGGAAAATGGCAGCTGAGAAGATAGAGGTTGGGGTGGGAGGGAGACTTCTCACTCAACACCTTTTCTTCTTTTTGATGTTTGAAACATGACTACTTATTGGCTTATCAAAAATAAAGTTGAAGAAAACAAATGCTCTTAATTTCTACCTTGAAGGCAATCAAACCCTACAGTATTACCACAGAATTACTCAGTCAGGAATTGGTTTAGTCTAGGGACAAATTTTCACAGGCAGTGAATGGCAGTTAAGAGCCTAAAAAGAGACAATTCTCTTACTGTGCATAGAGCGTGTGTTGCACCACTAAGGGTGTAGGAAGCTGAAGTAATAAGGGATCCAATTACCAAATCATGTCACATATTATCAAACAACATAACAAAAGGTGGGACTACTATAGGACTTCTCAGAGCGTTCAATATGCTGTTGTGTGTTCAGACCCCCAAGAGAGGTGGGCAGGGTTTCCTAAAGTTACTTAACAATGGAATCCTGCTCCACCCTCTTCAAGGAGTATCTCACTATGTTGGTGCTCCATGGAACACCTTTTGGAAAAAGCTAGATTGTCAAGAGCCCTTCCAAATAAGAGATTCTGTCTAAGCTGTATATGGAACTTTGAGTCCTACAGAGAGTTTAAGTGATAACCACCACACTTACCAATGCAGTGGGTCTTAGATAAAGATCTTTCTTTGAATAAAAAGTATGCATTCAGTTGAAGGAATATTGAATGACCATCTGTGTCAGGTGCCTGGGGGCTCTGGGCCTACAGAAAGCAGTACCAAAGGTGACTGCTAAGTGGGGTAAAAGTGCTTCCCAGTGCAGAGAGATGAGCTAAGCCATCGCAAAGGGCTGGTTCTAATACCACAGATGACGTGACATCCTTTAATTTCTAAAGTGCTTGTTTTGAGCTATATGGCCAGCCCTATAGCCACTTCTGAATCAAATTGAGCATTAGGCCAAGCACTTGAAAAAAGCAGAGCTCAACACCCTTCAAAGCAGGGCAATGTTAGGAATAACAGGAACATGATCTGTGGCATAGGTTGTGTAAAGCATTTTCATCTGTGTAAATGGGTCACTTAACTTCCATTTTATGGTTGAAAACCAGAGGAACCAAGCACTTACTCCTAATGTGCATTGTGACTAATATTGGAGTAGGTCCCCATGTGCACCATGGATGTCATTTGCATATACAGTGAAACTGAACTCAGGGTCCACTTTACCAGCCTGGAGAGGCTGGGAGAAGTCAAAGAAATGCTCTGGAAGTGAGCCTTTTAAATCGACACATGCATTGAAAATAATAATAAACAAAGACCACTCTGAGATTTAATAAAACATCTTTATATGTGTCATTGCCTCTCACAAAGTCCTCATCACAATCTTGAGAGCGAAGGAGGCTTTCCTATCTCCATTTTACAGAAAACAAAAAAACTCAGAAAGCCTGCCATTGCTCACAGCCAACATGCAGTAATGCTGGGAATCAAATCTACCTATTCTGGTGCCAAATCCCACATCCATTTCAGTATACCTCAGTCATACGGACAGAAATGTTGCTTCACTGGGGCTTTATTCTAAAATCTCACTAGTTAGTATGAGATAATACTATGAATTCAAAAGCATCTTCTTCCTCGCTTTGTCACACACACCTTGGTTCCCATCCTGGGAGATAGATCTACTGTAGCATCATAAGCACCTTGTTTTAAGTCCCTTACAAACAGCTACTAGAAGATATGTGAATGAGGGAAAAATAGTTTTCAAGAGTCTCTGGGTAGTATTTTGCCTTAAGTGAGATAAGGGCCAGGATTTCTTTAAGACAAGTGGTTCTCAAACATTGATGTGCATGATAACCACCTGACAGATGTCAAAAATACAAGATTGCTTGGCTGTGTCATCAGCAGTTCCATCACTGTATCTTGGGTAGAGCCTGAGTATCTGAATTTTTAGCAAGTCTCTTAGGTGATTCTGTTCCACGTTTTAAGAGGCCCACACTTCTTCAATTTTAGGAGCTTGTAATGTTATCAGAGTAAGTAGTGTTTTAAGTAATTATTCATTCTGCTCATCAATAACTCTTTGGGTTTGTTTAATTGCATGAGAATAGAAACTCAGTGAGTGATTTAATCCAATCAACATTCAATTCAATTCAGCAAATATCTCTACTTCACGCAAGGCTCTGGGTATATAAAATATGATCTCTGCCCTCCACAAACTCATCTCATTAGAGGAGATGAATGTGCACACAAATCACATAATGCAGTGATTGTTTTAAACATCAGAATCATTGAGGTACTGAAGCACAGAAGAGAAAGGACTCATCCTGCCTGGAAGCCTTGGAATGCTTCTGGGTGAGGCATTTAAACTGAGCCTGGTTTCAGCAGGTACTAATGGAGAAAGGTTTTTTGTTTTTTTTGTTTTTTTTTTGCAAGAGAACACGTTGTGAGCAAAGATAAGGAAATGGAAAACATAAGTGTGTTCTAGGAACCCTACTCATGTATAAGGAGAATAAAAAATAGTTTTCATTTTCATGACCTTTTATGATATTTCACTTAATCCTTTCAACTACTTGTTACATTGGAGAATCAATCCTATTTTAAAGGTAAAAATACTAAGTGACTTGTTAAAAGAAAAAGCCGACAGGACCTTCAACAAGATACTGATTTTTGGTGGTGGAGGGCTGATAATGGGATCATAGAATGTTGTTGCCGCTTTTGTCAATGTAAAGGGAAGTATTAGGGGCTGATAAAACCACATACCATAGGAAAATAAGTACATAGAAACATACCATGCCAAAGTGCAGAATTCTATGTAAACTCGTATCCTTCGTGTCCATGTGTATTTTCCATTTCTGTTAAGTCAGTGCTCCCACCATCCATTCTCATTGAGCATTGTTAGTGCCCAGATTTGGGTCTCTCTTACTTTTTTCCACTAAAGGACCCCAAGATCCTTTGAAAGGTAGTGATTCCATGTCTTGGGGTCAGGGAAAAGTCAGCTTGGGTCTGGGACAGCCTGTGTTGCCAGACAGCTTGCATACTTTTATAAAACACCAGAGGCAATGTTCAAAGGAGAAAAGAGTCACTTAAAGGGGCTTCCCTTAGCCAAGCTGAGCACCACAAAATAGATAAAGTAAATAACAATGTTTAATCAAAGTAGGTTACAACTGTCCAGGAAAATACTCCTAATGATTCACAAAAGGGAAAGTTGATATAAAGTATGTAGAAACATAATTGTAATACAGAAAGGATTAATAGATCATATTTCACTTCTTACTGATTTTGTAAATTAAGGGAATATAATTATAAATGAATATTTTGTTTCTTCTCTGAAAAAAATCAGTCCATGCTTTATCGTTAAGTACCTTTTATTTTCTGTATTAGCAGGAAAAATAAACAGTGGGAATTGAGGGTAATTCCAAGGAAAGTAGGTGCTGCAAGCAGAATAAGAAAGACCAATCAGAAGTTGGAAGACAGGGTCCCACAGTTCATTTGCAACAGTGGTCACACAAAATAACCAAGTGGAAAGGGCATGTTACAGTGTGTTACGAAAAGATGAATTAGCATCCTGTCCTAGAAAAGAGCATTGACCACACAGACTCAATCCCTTCTCTCCATGGACATGAATTAAAGATCCAGTGTTTTCCAAACTTTCCATTTTGTGGCACATGTAGAAAGTGATAACATTTATCTAACCGCATATTAATTCATGGCACCCTAAAGGCTGTGCTTGGTGTCTCTTCCAGCCCTCCACTCCACCTGGGGCTCCTGAACACTCAGGTTCCCAGCAGCTCTGGGCGCAGATCTCTGTCTTGACATCCCTGATTCATGTATAGCACTAGGGAATGGCACAATGTGATGTTTGCAAAGTTCTGCTCTAGATGGCCCTCATAAGAATAATAAAAAGTTAATATCAGATAAAATGTTAATATTAAATAAACCTTACTAAGTAAGCCTAATAAGGTTTATATTAAATAAAATACCAATACAGTTTATATTAGTTCTCAGTAATGCTAATAGGCCAAATCAATATATCAAAATGGCAAGATGATGTGTTAGGTACGACCAGCCTTGCCCAACTAAATAATACATCATTTTCAGAAAGGCACTGGGCCTGAAAATCTTAAATCTGGATGAAAGACAGAAAATTAAAACTCCAATGATGTAACAAGTGAAATGTGGTTATAAAAAGGAACTTGGTTGGAAAATCTCATTCTGAGGCCGGTCCTTTTCCTTTGGTCAGGTAAGATATAAAAACACTAAAATTACTGAAATTTTAGGAAGGCAAACCTGGGAAGAAATGCAAATAAATAATGGTATTTAAGTCTAAGGTATTAACTTTAGGGTATTGGGGAACTAGTTTTTGTTTCAGGTTACAGATCAGCTTTTTATCATATTAATAGTAGAAGTATCTTCTTAAGTGTTTAATTGCTAAAGGTTATTCATTATGGTAGAACTGTGGTTTTAGACAAATGTTAGAAGTATTTGCACTAGCAGCATCTGGGAACTTGCTAGAGAGATTGCATGTGACTAGAAAGGCACAATGGATTTAGTCATGGAAGGTCTTGACAGTTCTGACCATCTGACATAGGCAGTGGGAAATAGTGGAAAGCATAGTGGGAAATAGATGTGGTTTATTGTCTTAGGTCTGCTAGTTACTAGTGTGTGACTGGGGGCAGTCTCTTAACTTCCTTACACCTCAGTTTCCTCACCTGTTCAATGCAATGGAATTGCATTTGCTTGCTTGCTTGCTTGCTTGTTTGTTTGTTTGTTTATATTGATGTGTAATTGACCTACAACACTATGTTAGTCCCAGATGAACTACACGGTGATTTGGTATTTGATGCTTTATAAAATGATCAGTATGATAAGTCTGGTTACCATCTGCCACTGTACAAAGTTATTACAGTATTATTGACTATATTCCCTCTGCTGTGCACTTCATCCCCACGACTCACTTGCTTTGTAACTGGAAGTTTGTACCTATAAATCCCCTTCACCTATTTCACCCATCCCCCCACCCCCTGCTCTCCAGTAACCACCTTGTTTATTCTCTCTGAGTCTGTTTCTGTTTTGTTATGTTTGTTCATTTGTTTTGGTTTTTAGATTCCACATACAAGTGAAATCATATGGCATTTGTCTTTCTCTGTCTGACTTACTTCATTTAACATAATACCCTCTAGGTTCATGCATGTTGTCACAAATGGCAAGATTTCATTCTTTTTATGGCTAGATAATATTCCATTGTTTGTCTCCATCACATCTTCTTAATCCATTCATTTATTGTTGGACACTTAGGTTGCTTACATATCTTGTCTATTGTAAATAATGCTGCAATGAACATAAGGTTGCACGGATCTTTTCAAAATAGTGTTCTTGTTTTCCTTGGGAAAATACCCAGAAATGGAATTGCTAGATCATATGGTAGTTCTATTTTTAATTTTTGAGGGACCTCCAAACTGTTTTCCGTAGTACACCAATTTACAATCCCACCAACAGTGCGCAAGGGTTCCCTTTTCTCCACATCCTCTCCAGTACTTGGTATTGTCTTTTTGGTAATAGCCATAGAATCCCTTTTTCTAATGCCTCTTCCATTTCTCAAGTTCCATGAAATATTGTGAAGGACTCTGATTTACTTCTGGAATAGAGGGAGCCTTGCTAACCCTTTAGGCCATGCTCCTCAGCAATCTGCCTCAGCATTTCATAACAGGAGTAGAAGTACACTCAAGATGCTCCAAAAAAGTCCCATAGTCTTCTGTCCTCGTCAGCTTTTTAGACATTAATTGAAATCTTTGTAATTGTCTTGGTGTTCCTCCCATTCTCTTTGCTCTTATTGGTTGCTCTTTTGCCATCATTTTGTTAGGCTTTTGGAAGGCAGGGAAAACGTTTGGGTCAGGCAGCCTTCTTAAACTGGTACTTCATCATTTGGTTTTTGAGCAGCATTACCTTACCAGGATCTAGGGTACTACTTCCTCTTCTTGTCAGAGACACTCCCATACAGTAGTTAAAGTAGCAATCTGAATCAATGGATAAATCTTTTTATTTATTTGAATTTAGACAATTAAAATACAAAACTATCAATGATGCTGGTCCTGGGACCACACTTTGAGAGTAGCAGGTCTATATGAAGTACAACATGTAGGTAATGAAAGCAGATGAATAATTTATTCATTTAATAAATATTGCTGAATACTTACTCTGTGTCAAGCATTGTTGTAGGCACAGAAGCGTGGTAATGAGCAAAGAAATGTGATTTCTGCCCTCAGCAGCCCTTTCTGATGGAATTTTCATTTTTAACAGGTTTTGATTAGAAGTCTGCTCGCTACAAAAGGTCTCTTCACATTGCTATAGCATATCATGTTCATTCCCTTCCTCGTGTCTCATTATGGTTCTCTTTTTAGTTTTATTTATATATTTTTCCCAGTGTTAGTGAGATGTAATTGACATACAACACTGTATAAGTTCAAGGTATACAGCATTAATGACTTGATATACGTATATACTGCAAAATGATTACCACAGTAAGTTTAGTTAACATTCACTGCCTTTGTCAAAGTTCTCTTATATGGAAAGCCCCTTCCCTCCAATGGATCTGAATCTTGTCTATACCTCAGCGCAAATGTTTCTCCCTTCCCCATCCCAGCTCTTCCTCATTGTTTCGTTTTTACCATAGCAGTTAAGAGTTACTAACATCATTTACCCTTTATTTTACATTGTTCCATATTTCTATCTGCTTGATTTACACCTTCACTCTTTGGAGCACCTGCAAGGCAGTGGGCTGTGTGTTATGTTTCTTTGCAACTCCAACCCTCAGTTCCTGAAACAGGGTTAGAAACACTCTGAGCTAAACATGAACTTGTTGATAGATTCACTTGGAATTTCAGCCTCCCTTTTGGAGGGGGTGGAGTAGAATTAAAATGGCCACCACCACCAACAACAACTAGTCAGACCACATGGTCAGACAGTGTTTGTGGTGGCTGGGGAGGAGTAAAGGGGTTGGAGACCAGAAGGAAAATAAGTGTTTGGTTTAGGATTTTCCTAACTGGGAAAGAGCCAATAGTGCTTAATTTCCCCTTCCAGGACAAAATTCATCTTCTAAACAGGGTTTGTGCCTAAAAAATGTAGTGTGGTCAGAATGAGCTGGTGAATAAATTATGGAATCAAATGGCCATCAGTGTTTTCTTGAATGGTATATCTTAATTTTGCTGAAAATTAGTTCTGAGCCAGTTATAATTGAATAAATAGGTCTGAGATCACATGTTGATTACAGTTGAATTAACCGGAAATTAACTGCCACAATGTTATCCAAATTTATTAAGATAACAAGATCCTGAAATAGATTGTTACATAGAAATAAAAGAAAAGCACTTTAAAGCTGGAAGAATCTTAGAAATCCTTCAAGAATAACAATATCAAATAGTAATTATGTGTGTAGGCTCTGAACCTGGTCTAGTTCACTTTGAATCTTTACTCTGCCACCTACTATCTGTGTGATCTTGAGAAATTTTCTTTATCTCTTAAGCCTTGTTTTCCTTATCTGTACAGGATAAGAGATTAAAAAAGTATTATTTATTAAAAGAATTAGTGATAGAAATAAGTGGTGGTATAATAATGTACATGAAGCTCCTAGTGTAAAGTCTAGCACATATTAACAGCTCAATAAATGGTAGTTATTATTGTGCAGTCCAGCCCTATCATTTTACAGATGAAGAAACTGAGGCTCCAGGTAACTGCAGTAATTTAGGGACAGAGTTAAGAAAATAACTTAGAATTTCTGAATTCCAACTCAGCACTCTGTTCAGGGTAATTTACCACTCAACACTCAATCTATAATTTGGATCTTTCTAGTATATAATTTGTGAAAACTTTATACTCAGTAAAACCTGAGGCCATCTAATCATACAGTTCTACAATGCAGAGCATCACCACCTCAGGATGTCCCTAATAAGAACAGTTGTCTCTCGCTGAATCATTTCAGTGAGACCAAAGTTATTATACCCAGCACATTTAGTTCTATGTTTTAATTCTTGTGATAGTCAAAATATCCTTCAAGCTCTCCAGTAATCTTAAATCCAGCATGAACATGGCACTTAATATATTCTAGAAGTTACAGCCATCATTTATGGCTCGTTAGTCAGTCATCAGTGATTCCTCCTCCATTTTAGCAACAGAGCATGGGGAGGTTATGGCTTGTTCATTTTGCAGTGTAAGCACAGTCAGTTCCCAGTAGTTCACCTAGTCCAGCTGGGATCCAGTTACCATGGACTCAATAGGTAATTCATTTGTGTTAGGTGTGTTGATGAAAGTAATTAAAATTTCATTTTAAGGGATGATTCTGCAGAGACTATTCCCAAGAGGAAGCCTTGATCTGAGAAAAGAGAAATAGAGAGCTGGATGAAATTTTTTTCCATGACAATATGATTCCAGATAAAAAATATATTAGTCAAGGTGATTTAGGTTGTAAGAGACAGCAACCTACTGGAGAAGAAATGGGAAATGTATTGGCTCATAAACCCACAGAAAGTTGGGATGGGACTTGCTGAAATCAGGGACTGGGGACTACTGGATTTCTCTCTCCATTCATCGTCAGACCAGCTTTTCTACAAGTCAGGAACCCTGTCTGCTACCAGACATGGGTTCATACCCTTTACAGAGTTAGGAAGAGGGAAAAGAGGTCCTCTTCACGCTGCTCACATTGAAATAACCCAGGTAGGGAAGGACTCTGAAACGCCTGACTTGAGCCATGTGCCTACCAGGGATGTGAGAAACTAACAAAGGGGATACCTTTCTAAGCATGCAACATCTATCCTCACTACTTTCTTTTTGCCAGGCATATATACTTTCTCATTTACCTTTAAGGTAAAGATCATGATTAAAGGAAGTGTCTATAGGGACACACTGATTGTTCTGAGTTGGGCAAGGGAGTGTGGCTTGGCAGAAGAAAGGGGAGGTCTACATCACCAATGAAAATGAACAGCTGGACCCTCCCCCTGAACAGAGTACTTTCTCCTCTCATCCTGAATCAATACAGATAAGATGAACTCCAAAGACAGTCTCCTTCACTGCCACTTCTGTCCCCATATACCTTTCCCAACTGGGGTACATTCAGGTTTTAAGGGGCCTGAAGCTTCTATAAGTTGGGGATCCCTCTTTAAGAAAAAGAATACCAAAACAGTTTACCTGTGCAAATTTTACAACATATGACCATGTGAACACATTATTAGTGTCTCTTAGCTGTGTGCCTCTAAGAGAGGGATCCTGAAATGTAAGCTCCATTAACTTTATGACAAATCCACTTTTGATAACATTTATCACAGCAAATTGCAGTTGGAACCCGGATTTAAATGGACATCTAGTATCTCAAATACCTGTTCTTTTTCTAGGACAGTACCCAGTAGGATCCTTCCCAATAGCACTTGTCTGTTGAGAACTTCTACAATTCAGGCTTTTTACTGATTGAGATTGCCTTTCTGCCTCAATTAATTCAAATCCTGGAAATGCACCATTTTTATGATTATCAGGAACTGACTCCCACCAATCCCACACATGATTTTTTTTTTTCTTTAACAAAATATGGTCACTGACTAAGGAGAAATGGGCTTAAGAATACCACTTATTCCAAGGCAAACTCTTTGGCCTCAGTGTCATGGGCTTGAACCTGACGTTCCCAGCCGCAGCACTGCTGAAATTGATAGTCTAGTCATGTAGGGGATTTTCCTGACTCCGTGTCTGTCTCCCCATGGCTGTTTATTTGTACTGCTGTCTGCTTTGGTTTGGGACACTGACCTTATAAAGCTGCTTCCAGAGCCCAAGACTGTAGCCAGAGAACTAGGAGTTTCCCTCTGTGCGCCTCACAGCCAAGTGGAAGGAACTGGGTATTGAGTCACGCTGTGTAACTGGAGAGAGAGAGAGAGAGGGGAAGACAGAGAGCTGCGGGGCTAGGGGGGCGGGGTAGGCAGGGTTGGGAAGAGAGAGAGAGAAAGAAAGAGAAGTCTTTTAAAATCAACACCAAGCCAGCTGTGGCTCTCTGGACAGCTGAGTCATAGACGATCAAGCAGTTCAGTTGGAAGACACACTGTACATGCTAACTCTTGGGTTCCGGCTGGAGCAGAAGATAGTTAAATTAAAAAGGGAGGAGGAATAAGAAAAGAAAGCCACAATTTAATCTCAGATAGCACTTCATTCTGAGACTTGCTCTGATCAGAGGTGAAGGACAAGAAGACAGTTCCCCTACAAATTAGACTCCATCCTTATGTGGTTAGTTAAGAATCTATTAAAGAAATCTGAGCATTGCTATTTTGTTTCTTAACACATAAATTACAGTAATTGCTAGAAGATGCTAGCTGCTGCTTCCTCATTGGAACTGGCTAAATGTTGTCTTGAAATGTCGGCTGCTTAGTCACAAGTTCATAATCAGCTATGAAGTGGCCAGATTTGGCAGTCCCACAAAGTACAAGAAGGTCATTATTACAGAAGTAATTGGAGTGATGGTTATAGATCTAAAATTTGTTTGAAATGAAAAAATAATCTCCAAAAGATGGCAAGAGAGGCTTGAAAGGAATCTAAAAAACATAGATATGAGCACAGTGGACCACCGCTAGCCTAGGCAGGGAGTTCACTCCAAGTGGCATTTCCTGGGCAGTGGAATAACATGGACCCACTCGCAGTGGGGTCTGCTCACTGGAGTCATCACTAGTTCATTGTATTTGTGGCACAAGGACAAGCTTCGTGGAATCTATCGACTGCCTGCTGTCACTCCTTGGTTCTGGGACTAGTGTGAGGCCTCTGTGTCTATCTTGTTTATCCAGAAGTCAAAGTAGCCCCCAGGCCTGCTCTTTCTGCTTCCATGCAGAGAATATGGAGTGTTTCAGAAGAAAGCCACAGGGCCATGCTGATAGGATTTCCTACAAACGCATGCTATCAAAACCCAGGTAGGCCCAAGGCTGGGTAGTGATACTTTTATTCATCTCTTCTTATTGCTGTCTTATTCCCACTAAGATGTTCTTCCACTTCCAAACAGTTAAAGGATTTTGTGTGTGTGTGTGTGTATGTGTGTATGTGTGTGTGTAATAAGGAGATAAGCACCACAACCTTCTTTCTGCTGATAACTGGGGCACCTTCTTTCCTGAGGCCTCTCCTACCATCTCCGCTCTTTCTTTTCTCCAACTTCAGATCTCATTTTGTCCTAAGTTAGTGGTTCTCCACCCTGGCTGCTCTAAAATAATATGGGGCAGCGGGAGAGGGTATAGCTCAAGTGGTAGAATGCATGCATAGCATGCACGAGGTCCTAGGTTCAATCCCCAGTACCTCCTCCAAGAATAAATAAATAAACCTAAATACCTCCCCCTCTCAAAAAAAAATGAACAAAAAAACCCAAAAATAAAATAATATGGGCCACTTTATAAAGTGTAGCTACCAGGGCCTCATCTTACCCCCAAATTCTAGATTTAGATCATCTAGAGCATTCTAAAGTGTAGCCAAGCAATGGTGGTCAGGATTATTTTTAAAGCTCCTCGCGTGATTCTAATGTGAAACCACCAGCCACTGAAGCTACCACAGCCTCTCAGTGCCTGTCTTGTAAAGGCCTTATAACTTTTAGCAGAAGTCCTTACACAGTACCTGAAAAATCCTGGTTAACAGTCATTTCTGGTTAACGTAATTAAATTCATTTTCACTTAGTTCCCTTCTAAGGAAAAGACAGAAAGCATGGACTGTGGTCCAGACTCTGCCTGTACATCTTTGGGTAAGTATTTATGTTCTTTGGAACTATGTTTCCTCTTCAAACAAAATGAATTGTTTAGATACTCTTTAAGATTTCTTTCAGTTTGATGCTATCATGATTATAAAATCCAATGGCCTTTTTTTTTTAGTACTATTATTATATCAGGCTATTAGTTATCAGCTAAGTCCTTAGGAGACCTTCGGTAGCTCATTTATCTTCTCTAAGCTGCTCAATTCCACATGTGAGAAAATTAGATGGGAGATCAGGTTAGTTTCCAAATCTACTCTAGCCCAAGAGATTCCTAGCCCAATAGATGCTCCATGCAAAAAGGATTCCCAAGGCACAGCACAGTGAAGGATCTGGAAGTCTTGAAATAACACCCCTAGATTAACTTTTTTTTAAACTCAGTAATTCCCAATTATTTGACCAGGAAGTTACTGTTTTCTTGTAAATGTTATTAACATACCACAGGACTAACTGTTCAGATGATCAATTTTCTTCTACTTCTTAAATTCTGCTACTTTGTGGTCAAGGAGTAAGTTTGTTAGATCAAAGAATGAATAATTTGCTTATTCCTTTAACATGTAAAATAGAAGAATAGTTGTTCACTCTTCCCAGCTTTTGGCTGCTTAGCAGGGGAGAAAACAATCTGACACTAACATCTTCTGGGATTCCCCTATTTTTGAGAAGACAATATTTAAAATGAGATGAAATGTCAGAAGTCATTCTGGTTCAAATCTAAAATGGATTCTGACTCTCTTCACTGTAACTTGTATGAAGCAGGTCATGTAAATGAGAAGTAAATAAAACTCACTCACCAAGTCACTTTCTTTAGTTTGATCAAATGAGATCAATTCCACATAATCAACAAGTTCAGAATCAGAGAAATCATCTATGAAGACAACATAGAGTTTCATAAATGGATTTGATGCCAGATTTCCTGGCTTGCCAGGTAACTTGGGCTCCTGTCTTAACTCTTCTGTGCTTTGGCTTTCTTATCTGTAAGATGAAAGTAATCATTGTCCTTGATAAGAGTGCCTTAACTATAGAAATAAGTAACTTAATATGTGTGAAGCATCTAGTACAGTGTTGGCACATGGTAAGCACTGAATAAATCCTTATAATCTGGACCATGGATTACCACTTTGTGATCAATGTCAAATTCAGCTTGCAGACCTGTTTTATCTGGCTGCAAAATGAGTATAATTTAATACCTGAGTACCTTTAATTAGGGCATATACTCTCCAGTTTGCTTCAGGCCTGACCACTGTAGACATGTGTTACCTGCCTGGTCCTGGGTCTAGAATGCAGACTTACTGAGGCAGAAGTTGTCAGTGTTATATGTTTTAATGTTGACTCATCAGTGCCTACTGATAGATGGGGCTTTCTCAGTATTTGTAGAATGAACAAATGAGTGTACACACAGACACACACAATAACAACTACTCCTTTCTTTAATACCCTTTGCAAGAGGCTGTCCAGCTTCTGCATCAACATCTCCATGAAAGGGAGTTTATTACCTCCCATTTTGTGTTTGAATATTTCTCCTTATTGGGAGTTTGTTTGTACATTGAGCCCAAGTCTATTCCTCAGTAGGTTTTTAATTAGCATTCAATCCTCTGATATTTTGAAGCTTGAAGGCACTTTTGAGAAAATCTAGTCCAATCCTCTTACTTGACAGAGAAGTTAATAAGCAGAGGGTACAGTGACTCTCAGAAATTCATGGCTCTTTGTTGTGGTCCTAGCCTCTTAAGTGCACACTTGCCTTATGAATCAGCAGGTACCTTTGTAGTATAATTTGGGAATCTCTAGTGGCTTGAAATACCAGTTCCTCTGACATTCATTCAACCTTCAAAGCTTCATTCCTTTGAATCCTGAAGAGCTTTCCAAATCTATTGGATATATTCTCTTAAAAATGCAATCATTAATTCCTTCCTTTATCAACCAACACCTTTCCTTTGGTAAGAATAAAGATAACCAAGAAAAAAGAGGCACAGGATAGGCTCTAAGAGGGAAGACACATGTTCAGAGGATAGGGGTTTGGGAGGGACGATTGAAGAGTAGGGTACTGGAGCCAGACCTCCCTCACTTTACAAGCAGGCCAGGCAGCCTGATCAGGATATTGCTCAATGTCCCTGGAGAAGGGATGGGGGTCGGGGACAGGCAGTGGCTAATTTAATATAATCAACATGCAGTAGGCTCTTTCACCATTAAAGGAAAAAAGAAAGAAGAAGAAAAAAGCATCCATTCGAATAATTTCTAGAATCTCAATCCTAGCTGGAAATTGTTTCAGAGGAAGTGAGATGATGCAAGTCCAGCTCAGCTGGAATCACTGTCATTCCTTGGCTCCCCATCAAACAATAGAAATCTTTCATCAAGGATTGCATCTCTGTCTCTGTCTCTCTCCCCCTTTCTCTCTGGAGTAGTGACTCTTAAAGCCTTTTGATCATGCTCTCTTTGAGGCTCTGGTGAAAGTTATAAATCCTCTCCCAGAAAAAATTGTACAAACATGGAGAATTTTGAATACAATCTCAGGCATTATCCTTACCCTCTAAAACCAGTGCTCATGGACCCAAGTTAGGAACCTCTGCTCTTTAATGTCTGAAGCATGTGTTGGAGTCTTTCGCCTCCTGCCCCATATATTATCTGGGGTATTCTGTGGAAATCAGAAGAAGGCAAATGTGTCCTGAGGGTATTACAGTAATGGGAATACATCCAATCAATTCTCTGACCTTCCAGTAGGAATTAAGGGCCCTTATCTTTATGCTCATGCCACCCTATGTCTACTTCTATGCTAGTGCTGACTACTCTGTATTATAATTGTCAGTTTCCTTGTCTTTACCACCCTCAGTGAGCTCTGCAAGGGCAGATTTTTGACTTGTGTCTTCATGGCTTTATCTTCAGTGATTGGCATATAGTAGGATCTTAGTCCATTTTTGTGTAGTGAAGGGTCCATTAGAACTTTCAAAATTTCCAATTCAGTAGTGGGGAACTAGGTGAGAAGGATGATCTAAATTTACATCACAGGTTGTTCTCTTGTATGGTAGTAAGGTCAACCATCAGAGTAACGTGGAGCAAGCCATTGATATACATTTGATTGTTTTCTACAATATTCATATCCTTGGGAAAATAGTCATCATGTTGGGCCTGTTTAAGATCTGTCAAAAGAAAGAAAAATGAGTAAGTAATTAAATGAATTAATGAAGTAATGGAAGCCCTGACTAATAGGATAAAAGATCTTGGAGAATTCAGAGATGTTTGGCCAATGGAGATTTCATCAGCAACCTTCACCCTTCTCCTGATTCTGCCTTGGAGCAGATGGAGGTTAGAGGGGAATCTTCAAGATGAAGGTCATTTGGTAGGTAGGCACCCATTGGGAGGACATGGCTGGTGTGTGATAGAATTACTCTGAGTCACAATAGGAGTTGGTAATTGGCATCCTGGCTTTGCTTGTTCATCTCCATTAGCTTCTTTAGCACAAAACTGTTGGTTTTATCCTCCCAGCATCCATTCATACCTACACTGGTAACAACACAATGGTTTTCCTTTGGGGAGTAATTACACTCTAACTCTAAATTGTAGGTCTATGTGGTTATAGTTGTCTGACCCATCCCTCTAATCTCTAGAGATATATTTGGCCAATCAATGTATTGCAGGCTTTCAGTCATAATGACTGACTTTCAGGAGCCATGAGATGTAAGCCTAGCCAATGAGAGTCAATTCTGGGATGCTTGTAAGAGTTGATGGAAAGAGAAACTCTCTTTCCATTTGCCTGTAAGCCAGGTGGGTATAAGCCTGGATCTGCTGGGAACTATGAATGAAGAAGACAGGTGTGTACATGGAGCCAAGGCAGAGGGTTGTAGGGCAGAGATGGAGAGCAGTCGTCTCCTGGAGGCAGTTCAAACACTTGTGTTCACCTTCTCCTGAAGTTTTTCAGATCTTTTTCTGTTTAGTGAACATTTGAGCTTAAGTCAGTTTGAATTGGGTTTCTGTTCTTACGGATAAAGAAGTCCTGTGTGCAATTTTGCCTCTCATTGTTTTGTAGAAGCTACCACTGTGGCTCTGATTTTAGTAGATTTCTGTCCTCCCTCCCCAATTTTATTATGTTAATGTTATTTTCTTGGTATCTTTAATAAAGCAATTTTCCATTGTGGATTATGGATAGGAAGGAGGTATTCAGAGAGTGACTGTGCCCAGAGTGTGGTCTCCTGTTGGAGAATTGGCTGGGAAACTGCTCCTGGAGTTTGAGGTGATCAGGAGTCCAGAGGACCCCATAGAAGGCAGATTCCTCTGTCCAAAGATAATAGTATGAAGAATTTGAGTTGAGGAGTTTAGCACCTGTGTTAACCCACACTAAGCAGTCTGCCAATATGATATACAGCACAAGATATATCATTGATTGCAAATTTGAAAAATGGAAGAGTATGCTAGGAAGAAGGAAAGAATGATAGAAGCACTTAGCTAATTTTTCAGGACAGAAATACTAGATTACTAAACAGCTCTTAGAACATACATACATGCATAAATCAATAAATAAGATTATGAGTTATTAAATACATTAAATTAAATTTAGCATATTATGCTTAAGAAAGCACAGCATGTACAAAATATTTTAGGACTATTTTTATTTACTCCAGCTCTGCAAAATTTTCAAAAGATTTAGCATGGAAAGAATATGGTTTGGATATCTGGAAAACTTGCTTATATGTAACACTTCTCCCCCTGATGGTGCCTGATAAACAGAACACTACTGTATTAGACAGTATCTTGCCCAAACATGAGTTCTTTAAAAGGTCCCTTTGTAAGTATTTTCTACGCAATCCTAGGAGAGTATTTCTTACATTTTGAAAGTAAAAGTCACATTTAAAATGCAATATCATGGGCAAAAACAGAGATCCCTGGGGTCACCAATAGCCCTGAGACCATATGCTAATGGTCAGTGGCCACGATAATAGTGAGGTGTCCAGTATGGTCACTCAAGCCTATGTCTTTACTCTCTCAGCCAAACAATCCCTTCTCATCTAAGTCTTATAAAGCAGTGTCCCCAGGCCCCAGAAAAATGAGCCTCTGAGAAGTGTTGAGAGAGACCAGGACATCTCACCATGTCCTCTTACACAGATAAGTAAAGGGCCATTAGCCCTATTTAAGAATATGGAAATTAAGAAGCCCACATATCTAGTTAGAGGAAAAGGCCCAGTAGAGACTCAGAAATTCCTGGCTTGGACAAATAAACTCACTGCCTCCCATCAAGTCTTACTGCCAGCCAAATGGTGACAGATCGACGCCTTTAAAATATTTCAAAGCAAACGACGTATCAACCAGCACCACCTAGTGGAAGAGAAGAATTAATCAACTCACAGCTTTTCTTCAACATGCTTGCACCGTTGCTTATTCACTCAACAACCAGCTTGTAAGAAATCACTGCATCAAGCACCATGCTGGACAAGTTGGAAAGCTAGAAGTAATAGAAATGGATATGCCAAGAGCTTAAAATAGCCTGGCCTACAGAAAGCTCCATAAATATGAGGAGAGAGAACTGAAAGGGTTTAACATTACCAGCCATCAGTGGGATTTAAATTTATAAAATTAGGAGGCCTATACTCTAAAGGGTCAGAGGAGAATATTTCTTACATTTGAAAGTAAAAGACTTATTTAAAAAGCAATCTTATGGACAAGAAAGGAGAAAAGGTAGAAATATATTAGAGAAACACTCAAGGTTTGGCTCTGTCCAGTCTCCTCCTCCCAGTGGCCATTTGTGTTCAGTCAGTAGAAAGGAGACCATGAAAATCTGTTGATGAACAGTTGCTCAAATTATACAGGAGCTAATCTGGAACTTCCTGTTGAAAATCGTGCTCCAACTCTTAACACAGAACCAAAAACAAACAAACAAAAACCTGTGATTCCTGCCTATAGCATTCTTAATTGTGGTTGGCAGATTGGGGAAAAGTTGTAACTGGACTAATTACAAATCACCTCTTGTTCCGGATGCCATTAGAATTGCTTGATTGATACCTGGTTTTGAACTCCCAAATATATATGTATAATTTGGGCTCTTGAGTACCCAAAGAATTAACTTTTTCAAGGAAATTTATTGAAATGTTTCTGGGGATATTTTAAATAATCAAAGAAATAGTTGAACAACAAATTGTGGAAATGGGAGAGGTACCTCTGGACCTCAGGGAGAATGGATCTAAGGGCTCTTGCCTCATCCTTGTCCTTGGTTTCTCTCTGGGTCAGTTTTGCTTTTTCTCACAGTGAACCTACTTTTTTTTTTTTTTTTTTTTTTTTTGTGGTGGGAAGCGTGACTACTGATAACCAAATCTTTCTTACAGCTTCTGGCACCTGAAAGAGGCTTGCGTCCTTACCTTGGCTCAGATTTTTAAAATTCCATAGAGGTACTGATTGTCCTGGCTGAGGTCAGATGCCTATAGATGATGTGCTAACAATGCTGCAAATGCCCCTACAAATTATGAAACAATGACATTTTTAAATCACCACTTCAACCCCCAGTGAGACCTCACACCAGCCAAATCATATGGGATAGCAAGATAGTTCTAAATGTAAGAATGTTTATCCAGAACTGAACAGAATCATAATACTGCATGTTCATTGGAATATGAAGGCAGAAATTGTTTCAACCTAGGCTTTTTTCCACCAGGGAAGCATCAAAGAAAGTGGATTTAAACCTCAGTCCAGGGTCCTAGGGTTATGAGAAGGAATATCTCTGTGCAGAGGTTGCAAGGGTTGGATTTCAGGACAGAAAATCTAAACCTTCTTGTGGCTGTATGTCTATCGCTTAGTCATGTCTCAAGGTATCAAAATTATAGCCTGTACACAGCACAACTCTTATTTGAGATTCTGTTCCCTTTACCTGGAAAGTTGAAACCCCTTTCCCCTCACACTGTAAGTCTGCCCACTTTTGCAACCAGATTCAGTCCAACTTAGGTCAAATAGCTCTCAAAAGTGACAAGTAGAAACAATGGATTCAGCCTTCACGTGATTGAATTAGTGTGTTCTTGTCCTAGTTTTCTTCTAGCCTGGGTAACTGGCCCTGAAAATCAATCTAAGATAGCATTCTAAATTGTGGCTATAGTTTGTCAGGGTATAAAAGGCTCTGGGATAATATTAATTTTCTCCTTTTTATCCTATTCAGAAAAAGATTTCTCAGTCAGTAATTGCAGTGAACCCAGAAGGGGTGATTGTGAGAGGAGAGAGGATATCAATTAAGGAATGATACATAAGAGCCCAAAATATGGCTAACTCATTTTACAGTCATTGTGAATACTTACTTTATCCAGAAAATAATAAACTATGGTAGTTAAATGACAGCTTATGCAAGAATTGAAAAAGTACTAATGCAAAGATTAAAGAGATTCCATCTTTGGTAGAAAAGGTAATACCATTAAGTCAACAGGATGATGAAAATAACTAAAGGAAAACCAAGAGGATTATCAGCAGAAGGGGACCAACATCTCATCAAAGTGAAATTCTGTCTTGGGAGGGACTCTGGTAAAGGTAGATGAGATGAAATGGTAGAATCATGAATTCAGGTATGGATTAGACCACTTAATATGGCAATATTTGTGATGGTTATGATTAATTGTTTCACTGAAAGCCCTAATTTTCCTCTATAAAGTAACTGCTTTCTGATATTGTAAAGCGGAATTTTCAGTTCATTGGTTGGTACTAAAATCACACTTCTGGTTCAAGCATAAAAAAAATCAGCAACCACAAAATAATATAAAGTTGGCTCTTCGAAGATACAAATTCACAAAACATATCACACTACTAAAAATGATGAAACTGGCCCCTCAGAGGCAACAGACATTCACATTTTGACACAGAACATCTAGAAACTACACTCCCTTTTCTCTTTATCAGAATTTTGTGTGTCCCTGGTATGGGGAGGATTTTATTTTAGAATAACCTTTTTAAGTATCCCATGCAAGAATGCTGAGGAGAATATTCAGTGAGGGCCTGAGAGGTGCTAGATGATGGGATGGCATCTACAGGGAGTGGGAAAGAGAAATACAGTCTTAGGGTGAACGAGGGTTCATTGCATCTACATTGTCGAAATTAAGTTACAAGCTGGAAAATTTCTATTTGTTAATTATTTATTATATATATATACTAGAAATAATTGTGGTAAGCTCTAGAGAGTCAAGTATAAAAAGTCTACCAGCACTTCCTCTTCCCTCTAGGACCCCAAAGGCTCTTATGAAGAGTCAACTTATTTCATCCCTGTATTAGTCAAGGACCGTTTGGTTGCAAGAAATAGAAATGCACTCAAGTCTCCTAAGCAGAGAGAATCAGTAGGAATACAGTATTAAAAATGAGAGGATCCAAAAATCTCTCTCTCTCTTCCTGAGCCTACACTTTTGTTTACAGAGTGGCCTGTAATTGCTTTCCTGATACTTGAGTCTCAGCTTTTTTTTTCCCCCATTCCACCTTTAGAGTGTTTATTGTGTCCTGGAATGTCTTATGAGAGATTTTGCTTTATTACAATCTTAATTGATATATATCTATGTTGTCATAGGTTTCATAATCTAGAAATTATGTTGTGTATACTCAAAAGAAGTGCATACTCAAAATTATTATTGGCATAATTTTTACTTAGTAAAATTGTATTAGTCATTGATCTATTTTTAAAAAATTCAACCAAATTATATTTTCTAAATAATTCTAGAATTTTACTAATTATTTATATCAATGTTCTTGGTGCCATATCAATAGCTCACACTGTATCAGAAGAAAATTTGCTTACGTGTACCTTTCCAACCTTTCTTGAGTTCTTAAATTTTGGTGATTATACGTCTGTGAAATAAGGGTTCTTTTTTACCATTTGTTACTGTTTTTTAAAATTTTTTTTATTGAGTTATAGTCAGTTTACTATGTGTCAATTTGTACTGTACAGCACAGTTTTTCAGTCATACATGAATATACATATATTCATTTTCATATTCTTTTTCACTGTGAGCTACTGCAAGATCTTGGAGACATTTCCCTGTGCTATACACTATAAACTTGTTTATGTATTCTATATATACCTGTCAATATCTAAAAATCTCTAACTCCCAGGCTATCCTTCCCCACCCCTCTCCCCACTGGCAACCACAAGTTTGTATTCTATGTCTATGAATCTGTTTCTGTTTTATATTTAAGCTAATTTGTCTTCTTATTTTTTTTTTAGATTCCACATATGAGTGATATCAAATGGTATTTTTCCTTCTCTTTCTGGCTTACTTCTCTTAGAATGACATTCTCTAGGGACATCCATGTTCCTGCAAATGGCATTATGTTGTCATTTTATGGCTGAATAGTATTCCATTGTATAAATATACCACAACTTCTTTATCCAGTCATCTGTCAATGGACATTTAGGTTGTTTCCATGTCTTGGCTATTGTAAACAGTGCTGCTATGAACGTTGAGGTGTAGGTGTCTTTTTGAATTAGGGTTCCTTCTGGATATATGCCCAGGAGTGGGATTGCTGGCTTATATGTTAAGTCTATTTTTAGTCTTTTGAGGAATTCCCATACTGTTTTCCACAATGGCTGCACCAGACTGCATTCCCATCAGCAGTGTAGGAGGGTTCCCTTTTCTCCACACCCTCTCCAGCATTTATCATTTGTGGTGAGTCTCACAGGTCTTGATACTATAAGACTATAACTGTAGAACCTGCTGCTGACATAGTCTCTTTGGACTCAGTTCCAAATCAATGAGAAAGAGACTGATGGACGCAATACAAGTCAAGTACTGATTCCAGCATTCAACAAATATTTACTGAGCACCTATTCTATCCTAGGCACTACTTAAGACCCTGAAACTCCACAGTAGACAAGACAACATTCATGTGCTTACATTTAGGGTGGGGTATAGCACAGACATAAAGAGTTAAATTTATAACAGAAGCTCGAATGATAAGTGTTATGAAGAAGAATAAAGATGGATAGGAAGTAGAGAATGAAAGGGAGATGCTATTTTAGAAAGCTGTTCTAACAAAACATCTCTGAGGAGGTGAAAGTTGAGCAGAGGTTCTAAGGAAGTGAGAGAGCCAGCCATTAGAATATGTGGGGGAAGATCATTCTAAGTGAAGGACCAGCAAGTACGGAAGCCGTGAGATGGACCCAGCAATAAGGCCCCTGAGGCTGAAGCATAATGAGCAAGAGGTCCAAGAGGGAAGTAGAACATAGCCATATAGACTTGGGGAGTCATTAGAGGGGTTTGAACTTTAAGCAGGAGAGTGCCATGACCCAACTTTTACTGTACAATAAAATTTGCCAATGTCACCTACCTAGTAAGTAGCAGACCCAGGATTGAAGCCGAAGGCTTAACCTGGCACTGGAGCCCAATATGGCCCTGGCACCCAAGCTCTTAACCACCACTGGACTCCCTCTCATGATGCAGGGTCTCGTAGTAAGGTTTTCATGAATATTTTCACAGTCTGAAGGTTCATCAGAGCTCCCAAATACATTGAAATTGTACCTTGAAGACAGTGATAGAAAACATAGCCGTTGGGACCATTTTTATACTCAAAAGATATATACATTTTTGCTATGACAACTCCATCTGTTTAATTCACCATTGGAAATTCTTGTTACAACTGCCAGATATTTGTAGTACTATTTAGAATAGGTTTTTCTCCATGCCCCACAACTCAGTCATCTTTACTCTATCTTCTATAAACAGCATGTAGATTATGTTTTTTAAGCAAGAAGGAAAAAAAGACACTTAATCAGAGTCAATAGCAAGATAGTGTTTGTGCTGGCAGCAACATTTCAGAAAGGATGCAATAAAATAATCTGCAAATGGTTGCCTTCTCTAAGGATACTCTGCTTTCAGGAATTTCTCTGTAGAGAACATTAAGAAAATTGGAACCTGATTTTTTTTTTTTGAACTTGAGTAGTTTTCAAAGTTGATGTCCTTTGTTAAAGAGTGAATGTGTTTACATAGTGCATGCTCAGCATAAAATTTCATAGTGTAAAAAAACAGAGTATACAAGAAACCAGTTCTTTTCTTAAAATTATAGGACAACCTTGATAGATCAATTCCAACTGATCAGAACCTTAATTTACTTAAATTGCTACCCTGTGCCTGTTTGTATGAGGAAGAATAAGATAATGTGGCAACAGCTTTATTATAAATAACCCCATTCCTAGGTGCCAAATAATGAGTGACAGGGTATCACATACACACAGATTCAGCCCATTCTATTTGTGGCAACAGGACTAAATGGTTAGAACTGATATTTAATTGGGTTCATTCACTCATTCATTCAACAAACATTGTTTGAGTGCCTACTATATTCCGGGCACTATCCTAAGCCCTGGAGAAACAACTCCATATAATAAAGTCTCTTCTTTCATGAAGCTTACATTCTCAGTGAGATAGACAAAAAGTAAATACATAAATATGTAATATATCAATTAGTGATAAGTGCTGTGAGGAATAAAGCAAAGCTGTGCAAGGGTGATAGAGTGAGGGGAGAATGTGGAGTGATTATTTTATCAAGAGTGGTCATAGGCTGTCTGATTAGGTGACATTTAAGCGGAGATCTTGTCAAGACTATGACAGGATCAGAGAAAAGTTTGCTTTTAGTCATCATATTCTGCTAAGCCAAGGAAGAGGATGGGTCATTTCAGGAATCATATCAACAAGATTTTTAAAGAAAACATTAACCCTCAGGTAATTAGAAAATCCAGTTCATGAGAATTCTACCTAACCCTGTTTCCTAGGCATTGCAGTCCTAGGACAGCAACAATATATACATTTAACCATTATTAATAATCTGTTTAGAGATACATGCTATGGTAGAAAAGGGACAATTTTCAAAATCATTGAAGAGAGAGGACTGTGTTCTATTTAGAATCTCAGCTCCATCTCTTAGTGGTTTTGAGTCAATTGGTTACCCTACCCAGGTTTCATGTTACCCAAAAAAATGGTAATAAGACCTACCCTTTGGATTGGCTATGAGTATTAAATCAGATGTTGTATGTAACATCTGGGCACCTAGGAAGTACCTAAGAATATGTTAATCTTAATCATCCAAGGTCTCTAGAGAATTACTAATTCATGAAGAGTGTCATAGAACAATGCAATAAACCTAAAATTTTATTTCATCTCCCAGAAACAGAGTTGCACGTTTTAGGATGTCCAGGAAACCAGTGGTTTAAATGCAGTTAAGATTTATTGAAATGATTATTCTACTACATTGTCAATGTCAGCCTCCCATCTGGACTGCTTGTTTAAAGTCTTTTATTCCAGCTAAGTATCAGGTCAGTAGACAATAATGAGAATGAGTACCATGTCTGAATATGGACAAATGGCCTGGTCGTGTGGAAGCCATCATGTGACATGAGGCACAAAGCATTAGATTGAAAAGACAATCAAAAATGGTAGGGCAGAAAAACAGAAAGTCCTGTGTCTTTGATGGCATCAGTGAGCAGCTACACCAGGACCAGCAATCACCTCCCTCTTGTCTTCTTACTAATTAGATATTACATGTCTGTATTGTTTAAGCTATTTTTTACTTGGAGTATATATATTCAATTTCATACTGAAGTTGAAACACATCTTTCTTTGAGCTTCCTAAGATACACCCTGGGTTATGGTGAAAAACATATTCAGATCATATCCCCACATTAAATGCAAAATTAGATTTCATATGGTTGTTTCTTGTATCACATTTTAATATATGCTGAGGGTATAATACCAAATCCTAAGTCAGTTAAAATAGTTATGTAAGAGATAAAGGACCATGGGGCCTTAGTAACTTTTTTTGCTGTTGAGCTGTGAAGTCATATAAATAATAAATAGTATTTTTCATTTCTTTTTCTAAGGAAATTTGATCTATCTAGGTTGCCATACCATCAGTGGAGGATAAAATATAGATTCCTTGTTATATAATTTAAAGTTTCATAATAGAAAAAATTACTATAGAAACTTTCTAAAATGCGATAGAAGAAAGAGATTTTAGGGTCTGAATTTATCTGCTTTACCAGTCTTCTTCTATTCCATTAATTAAATCATTGCTTAACTCTGTCTTTTTCTTGGTTAGATGAAGTTTGGATGGAGAAGGTCATTTAATTGGGTCTTAGTCTATCAGACAAAACCAGCTGGCTTACTGCTGAATTAGAGAGAAAGGAAATACTGACTCAACCCATTTGAGCAGAGAGAAGCGTAGGCAGGGAGGGTCAACCTTACACATCTTTTATTGCAGAATAGTTTCAAATCTCTTGAGACTGGCTGAGTGGGAGAGAATGGATTATGCTTCTGAAGTAGAAGCTATCTAGGAGGACAGGAAAACAACACTTTGGTGTTGGAAAAGGAATGAGAGTTTGCCTTCTACCCAGGCCACCATTTGACCATTCTGTTCAGCAGTTGGAGGTTTCTGAGCCCTAACAATCCGTAATCATTAATATAAAACTGGAATTAATCTTAGCCTTGGCATTTTGTCTTGAGAACAGAATTGGCCCTGTGATCCATAAGTGACTCACTGAAGGAAATACTTGGGCATGCTGCACAATATGAGGGCAATATTTTAACAACAGACAAACATGTATTACATGGGGAAAAATCATAAATGAAAGGAAAATAAATTAAGGAGTCAAGAAACCAGAGGGAGGCTCACAGCAAGAGGCAGATACCATTACCCTGGAAGTGAAACGCCAGCACTTTGGAAACAAAACATATGTGCTAGAATCATTAATGAACTTGAAATGAGGCTTAAGAAATACCCACACCAGTTTACCTTCACTTCCTTTTGTGCTTGTTGCATGCCAAATAGTTGAATATAAAGTGTCCTAATGGTTGTAAGAGCATTTTACAAATTAAACACTCTGAAAATATAAGCCATTAACATCATTATTAAGGAAGAGGAGACCACCATGTTACTCGGATTATGATGTTTAGTAGCCAAATAGTTTTCCCAGAAGGAAGCAATGAAACTCTAAACAAAATTAAAAAAAACAAAAATGTCAGTGTTTGGTCTTGAACTGGGTTATAGCTTGCTACCAGTAAGAATCTCTTTTAAACATCAAGAGTGTTAGAATTGTGGTCACCAGGAATGAGAATGTTTATATTTTTCTGCACTATTTCAAAGGAGCAGAAAGAATCTGAGCCATGGTCCATAGCGCCTAGGCCAAGGTTGGCAAATAAGCAAAGTATTTCCTTTCTCCCTTCCATGCTCATGGAGGACACTGATAACTGATCTTGTCACTCTGCTAATCTCATCAGCATCCTTAGAATTCTTATCCACATAGCCTTCTAGGAAGCGACTATCAACTAATCAGTACACTGAGCTGAAACCCTAATTGTTGTTTTGGCCCTAGGTGGTTTAGAGTGCTATTTTACTTCATCACCCAGTCTGGTGGAGTAGCTCCAACTCTGTGGAGCACATCAAAAGGAGATATCCATTTAAGGAATAACAATTATGTCAGTGATAACAAACATCAAGAGGAACAATAATGATAATAATAATATCTGCCATTTAGTTACTGTGCTCCAGGAGCTGGTTGAAGTGCTTTCCATACTATTATTACCTCTATCTTACAGATGAGAAAACTGAGACAGTTAGTTAATAACTTGTCAAGACTCATGGGATTTAAACCCAGTTCTCTTTGACTCCAGCGCCCCCACTGTTAACTACATCATGAACAGAACTTGAGGTAAAACCAGAGGCATTATAACAAGAGTTATTATCTGCATCCATATTAGAGCCTCCTGTGAAGTGGAGGAGTTCTCCCCCTCCTTTTCTCTAAGGAAGTTGGTGGCTTTGGCTACATCCTGAGAAGCTGACATTTGCTGGAAGTTTACTGTTACTCTAGACAGCACAGAGAGAAATCCAGTCATCTCAGACTTCAAAGTATTTATTTAAACTCAGCAAAGTTCACGCAGTTTATACAAAAAGATTTTTGCAGGAAATGAAGATGTCACTTCTCTGTTTTCTCTGTTTCTCATGTACAGTCATCCTCACTACCCGACCCTAGGGCATGGCCAATTATCACAAAGGCAGGGCGTGTACAGATTTCAGCCAGTGCAGAAGGGTCTTCAAATGCAGTGGGGAAAGCCAATCCGACTTTCTGGAGTTTCAAGAGCTATTTTAGTAAGCATTCTCATAGAAAATGAGAATTTTATACAGATACTGGGTAATAGTCCAGTCTTGTTCACATCCGGAACACGGCTCAAGTTTGGTCTTTCCGGAAGCATCATTATGGACATGGGAACATGGCCAGGGGAAAAAACCCACGAAGTTTTACAATTTTCCAAGTCTTGCTATGTCAAATAAAGGCAAAATTAAGACAACCAACTTCAAAGTGATGATACATTTCACTTTATCACTAAAACCCAACATCTTTAGGATTTCCTGCTGTTCAGCAAAAATTACTCAAAGTGTGATAACAAGATAGTTCACAGAGAATAACTGATTATTGAATATATTCTCTTACTGCTGAATTTTAGAAGGACCAGGTAAATTTCTTCTGATGGAGTGGGCAAATTGTTTTTAGTAACTTCTGTTCTTATTTGTGCTCTTCTCGTAGCTGTATATTCCCCCATCTCAGCCCTGTACTCTTACCCCACCCCCGACCCCCACCCTATGTATTCTTTGCTGCCTCTAATCCTTTTTTCTATCTCTCCTTTAAAGTTCTCATCAAAATTTGTCTTCCCTGAGTCCCTTCCCCCGCTTTAGGTCCTATCCTTTGCTAAAGGACCAACAGATTAAATCTAGCCAAAATATTGGTCCAGATTTAATAACCTTGATATTTCTAGCAGCATGTTAGGGCTGGTGGGGAAATAAATTGGAGTAGGGAGAAAGGGCTTTCTGATTCTCACTTAAAAATCAAACTGTTTAGGCAGGCAGCCCTCTGACTATGAATAGGGGCAGATCCCATGCTGAGTTGAGGTGGATTGAGGTCTTCTAAGCTATCCCTTTCTCGCACTGAATTTCTTAGACACAAATGAGAAAAGAGATAAAAGATTCCCTGCCTACACCCTAAGCACACGCTGAGCTACACCCCCCAAACATCCTACACCTCCAACTGGAAATGATGCACACAGCTAACAAGCTAGAGGCAAAGATTGCTACCAAACCCCCAACAACCCCAAGTAGAGAGCGGCTTCTATGTGTCTATGGCTGCAGTGTGGAAAGCAGCAGTCCCCATCTGTGACTGAAGTGGCAGTTGAGCCATTGAGAGGAACAATTACCAGGCCCTGCTGACGTCAATACTTGGAAAAGAGCTTTGCCTGTTTTAAAAAGCTGCTGTCCATTGTATTCAGCAACATCACTTAAAGTAATCGAGGTGATCTATATGTATAATAATAGCCAGAGTGCTTGTAATTTCTGCTCCTGCTTCCCAAGTGCGTGAATGCAGTGAGCTAACCAGAGTTGCTATGCTCAGAAAAATTATTACAGGAGTTTTTCTCTGCTCCTCTTCCTCTCTACTGTTGTTTCTAATCTTGACTACTATTTCTTGTCTACATATATATGTGTATGTACCTATGTATGTGTGTGTGTATATATATATTCTTTATCGAGGTTTTATATATATATATATATATTTATATATTTAAAATATTCATGGACATCTACTCAGGAAGTGATCAGTATGCAACAAAAATGAGAAAGAAGTGGAGGGGGTTGGGGTTTAGAGTAGAAGGAAGACTGTTTGGTATCAAATAGACCTACATCCTATTCTCTTCATTCATTTCTATAACCAAATATGAACCGCAGGGACTTGCATTCTTTTGGAAATACTAACATACTGGCTAAGGGATGTATTTGTCATGTACTGTTTTAAACTCTTCACAGCACAGATTATTATTTCTGTTACCAGTGGAGAAACCAAATCTTCGGGTGGTTAATAGCTGTTGTTTCTTCAGCATTTACTACGTGCCAGGTGATGTATCGGTAGGTTCTGCTATAAATCTCATTTTACAGGTGAGGAAACAGATTCCAAACTAAGGGTGGAGCCAGGATTCAAATGCAGGCATGTTGAGTCCATGTCCAATGCTCTTAAGCACTAAGCATAGGTACTTTGTAGTGCAGTGCTGTAAAACCTCTTCTGCCACCCTACCTTCAAATCCCGTTGTCTTGTATTAAATCTGTGCCCTTTTGTCAAGTTACTCTCTCAATCACTCTCTTCCAAAAAAATTTTTACACTCATGTGATACTGTTTCAGTTCTGCCTGCTGTGTGTGTTTCATTATTTTCCTTTTTATGAGCATTATTTCTTTATTTATATCTGAAATGCCAAGTATAAATTTTTTGTCCTGTTTTCTCTATTTGTTAAATCAGCATCCAATAAAATTAACTTTTCTGATGTACAGTTCTATGCATTTTAACACACTTAAAGATTCATATAACCTTCACCACAAACAGGTTGGAGAATATGTCCACCACCATCAAAATTCCCTTTTTAGTCACAGCCTCCTCCTAACCCTGTCCCCTAGCTAGCATTGATCTTTTCCCCATCATCTTTGTTTTGTCTTTTCTAGAATGTGGTATAATAGGAACCATACCGTAGTTAGCCTTTTGAGACTGGCTTCTTTGGCTTAGCATAATGCTTTTAATATTCACCCATGTTGCCACATATATGACTACTTCATTCCTTTTTATTACTGGCTAGTATTTCATTACACCACAATTTGTTTGTCCATTGACATGCCGAAGGACATTTTGGTGGTTTCCAGCTTTTTGCAAGTATGAATAGAGCTGCTTATATAAAAATTCATGTACAGATTTTTATATGAACAATTTTCTTTTCTCTAGGAGTACAACTGCTGGGTCATAAAGTTAAGAGTATGTTTAACATTGTAAGAAATTACCAAGCTGTTTTTCCTAGTGGTTGTATCATTTTTTCATTCCCACCAGCAATATATGACAGTGCCTGGCATTGTCAATTTTTAAAATTTTAATTATTCTAACAGGTGTGGTGGTATATCATTATGGTTTTCATTTCCATTTCATAATAGTTAATGGTGTTGGGCATCTTTCCCTGTTCCTAAATGCCATCTATATATTATCTTTGGTGAAGTTAGTTCAAGTCCTTTGCACATTTTTAATTGGGTAGTTTATTTTCCTACTGTTGAGTTTTGAGAGTTGTTTAAATATTCTGGATACAGGTTCTTTGTCATGTATGTGACTTGCAAATATTTCTCCCAGCATATATATGCTTGGCTTTTCATTCTCTTAACAGTGTGATTTACAGAGCAAAATTTTTAAAGTTGATGAAGTCTGGCTTATCCTTTTTTTTCCTTTTTATGGATCATGCTTTTTGTCATATCAAAGATATGATCAAGAATGCTTTGCCCAACCCCAGATCACAAATTTTCTTCTATATTTTCTTTTAAAACTTTTATAGTTTTATATTTTACACTTAACCTTATCTATCATTCATTTTGGATGTTTATATTGTGCTGTAAATTTTATGTCAAGTTTCTTTTTTTTTTTTGGCTTAGGGGAGTCCAGATATTCTATCACCATTTGTTGAGAAGACTGTCTTTTCTCTATTGCATTTTCACTTTGGTCAAATATCAATTGACCATCACTGTGTGCATCTTTTTCTGAACTCTCTGTTCTGTTCCACTGATTTGTATGTTTATCCCTTCAGCCATACTACACAGCTTAATTACTGTAGCTTTATAGTAACTCTTAAAAACGGGACGTATTAGTCCTCCAACTTTGTTTTTCTTTTTCAAAATTGTTTTGGCTAATCTAGTTCCTTCCCCTTTCCATATAAATGTTAGAATCATCTTTTCTATGTTTACCTGAAAAAAATCCAGCTGGAATTGCATTAAATCTATAGATCAGTTTGGGAAGAATTAGCAACTTAGCTCTATTGAAGTCTTCCAGTCCATCAAGAACAATACAAGAAGTTCAAGAGAACACAGTATGTCTCTCTCGTTTATTTAGGTCTTTGATTTCTTTCATCAGCATTTTGTAGATTTAAGCCTGCACATGATTTTTAGATTTTATACCTAGGTATTTTATTTTTTTGAACTATGGAAATTGTATTGTTTTGTTTATATCTGTTTCAATTTGTTCGTTGTTGGTATATATAAATATGATTGATGTTTGTGTGTTGACTTTCTATCCTGCAGTCTTGCTAAACTCAGTTGTAGAAACTTTAAAATAGATTCCTTGGGATTTTCTATATAGATAATTTTCTACGTAGACAATGTCATCTGTGACTATAGATGTTTTAGGAAAGGATGTTTTACTTCTTCCTGTCCAAACTGTATGTCTTTTATTTATTTTTCTTTTTTGTTTTGCATTGTCTGGAACTTCTAGTACCATGACGAATAGGATTGATGAGAGTAGAATCCCTGGTTTGTTCCCAGTTTGGAGGGATAGGATTTATTTCCTCACCGTCAAGTGTACTATTTTCTTTAGGATTTTTGTAGATGCCCTTAATTAGACTAAGGAAGTTTTCTTCAATTTATAGTTTGTGACTGTTTTTATCATGAACTGATGTTTAGCTTTGGGAAGTGTTTTTCTGCATCAACTACGATTATGTTACTTTTTTCTTTGATCTATTACAGTGATTATTTTATTTAAATTTTTAAAAATTATAGTAAAACAGATATAATACAAAATTTACCATTTTAACCATTTTTAAGTGTCATTAGGTATATTCACATTGTTCAACATCATTAGGTGCATTCACATTGTTGTACAACCAACACAACCATCAATCTCAATAATTTTTTCATCTTCGCAGCACATTTATTTTTATACTCCCAGTTTACCAACCCTTCCTGTCCCCCAGAGCTTCAATCCATTTACCCTTTCTCACCATCTATCACCTAGTTTGTATTAGATATCTATTGCTATGTGACAAGCCACTTATTGAATGCACAATTCTGGTCGGTGATTCTTCTGCTCTAGGCTGGACTCAGATGATAAAAGCTAGGCTTGCTGCTGAATTTGCAGTCAGTTGATCAGTTGATTGGGGCTTGGCTGGTCTTGGATGACCTCATTCACATCTAATAGGATGGCTGTTGGTCTAGTGATTTTTCATTCAATCAATAGAATACTCAAAGCTTACTAATATGATGATGGCATGATCCTGAGAACATCAAGAGGTCAAGTTCCAATGCTTAAATGCTTTTCAAGCCTCTATTTTTATCACATTTCTAATACCCCATTAACTAAAGCAAGCCACATGGCCAAAATCAGTGTAGGAGACTACTTTACCCCCAAGCTTTATTGAGGTATAATTGACAAAGAAAATTGTTTATACTTAAGATGCACAATGTGATGATTTAATATATGCGTACATTGTGAAATGACTGCCACAATCAAGTTAATACATCCATCACCTTACATAGTTACCATTTTTGTGTATGTGTTAAGAACACTTTGCATCTGCTTTCTTAGCAAATTTCAAGTACATTATACAGTATTATTAACTATAGTTACCATGCTATACATTAGATCCCCAGAACTCATTCATCTCATAACTAAAAGTCTGTACTCTTTGACCAACATATACTCGTCTTCTCCACATGTCTCCCTCCCCCCCACACCACTTTACTCTCAGTTACTATGAGTTCAACATTTTTAGGTTCCACATGTAGATGATACAAGAAAGTATTTGTCTTTCTCTTCCTTCTTTCATCTAGTATAATGCCCTCCAGATCCATCCATGTTGTCACTAATGGCAGATTTCCTTCTTTTTATATAGCTGAATAATATTCCATCATATATATGTATGCCACAATTTCTTTATCCATTAATCCATTGGTGGACACTTAGGTTGTTTTTATATTTTGTCCTTTGTGCATAATGTTGCAGTGAACATGGGAGTGCAAATATCTCTTGCAAGATACTGATTTTGTTTCCTTTCTATATATACCTAGAAGTAGGATCTCTAAATCATAAGGTAGTTGTTCTTTAAATTTTTTTGAGTAACCTCCATACTGTTTTCCACAGTGGCTGTACCAATTTACATTCCCCCCAACAGTGCACAAGGCTTCCCCTTTTTCCACATCCTCACCAACATTTGTTACCTTTTTTCTTTGGTAATAAATAAATCTCATTCTAACAGATGTGAAGTGATATGTAATTGTGGTTTTTTTAATATATATTTTTATTAAAGTGTAGTCAGTTTACAATGTTGTGTCAGTTTCTGGTAAATAGCATAATGCTTCAATTATACATGAACATACATATATTCATTTTCATATTCTTTTTCACCATAAGTTACCACAAGATATTGAATATAGTTCTGTGTGCTATACAGTATGAACTTGTTGTTTATATATTTTTTATATATATTAGTTAGTATCTGCAAATCTCGAACTCCCAATGTATCCCATCCCACCCACTTCCCTGCCCCTGGTAACCATAAGTTTGTTTTCTATGTCTGTGAGTCTGTTTCTGTTTTGCAAATAAGTTCGTTTTTTTTTTTTTAATTCCACATATAAGTGATAGCATATGGTATTTTTCTTTCTCTTTCTGACTTATTTCACTTAGAATGACAATCTCCAGGTCCATCCATGTTGCTGAAAATGGCATTATTTTATTCTTTTTCATGGCTGATTAGTATTCCATTGTATAAATATACCACAGCTTCTTTATCCAGTCATCTGTTGATAGACATTTAGGTTGTTTCCATGTCTTGGCTATCGTGGTTTTGATTAGCATTTCCCAAATGACTAATGGTGCTGAGCATTTTTTCATGTACCTGTTGGCCAATTTGTATGTCTTCTTTGGAAAAATGTTTATCAGGTCATTTTCCCATTTTCAGATCAAATTATTATTATTTTTTGTGCATATGCATGCTGTTGCATTGTATGAGTTCCTTATATATTTTAAATATTAACCATTTATCGGGTATATGGTTTACATATATTTTCTTCCAATTCTTATAATTATTTTCTGTAAGTTGTGTTTTTATTTTGTTGATTCTTTTTTCTTTTGCTGTGCAGAAGCTTTTTAGTTTGATATAGTTCCATTTACTTATTTTTGCTTTTGTTGCTTGTGCTTTTGGTGTCATATCCAAAAAATCATTGCCAAAACCAATGTCAAGAATATTTTCCCCTATATTCTTTTCTGAGAGTTTTTTGGATTCAGGTCTTACATTTAAGTCTTTAATCTATTTTCAGTTAATTTTTGTGAGAGGTATAAGATAAGAGTCCAATTTCATTCTTTTGTAGGTGAATATCCAGTTTCCAAACACTATTGAAGAGACTGTTGGGTATTCTTGGCTCCCTTATCATATACTAGTTAACTGTATATGGGTGAGTTTGTTTCTGGAATCTTGATTGTGTCCATTGGCCACAACCATGCCATCTCTGGACCCACTGCTATCTCTAAACTGAAGCCACCCCACATTCAGTGCTCCACAAGACGTACCATTTTAAAGTAACTCTAATTGTTAGAAATTTCTACTTTAGACTGACAAAAAATTCTCCTCCTCGTAACTGCCATCCATGGGTTACAGTCCTGTTATTTGAAGGCACGTGAGTAGTTTTTTATTGATCCTGAACTGGGAAGAATAATAAACTGGATGACCTCTACAGTCTTTTAACTCTTATGATTCAAGTCTGATTCTTACCCAGGACATTAATACCAGTCTTGTAGGTTTTCTGTGAGGACTGGAGATAATATTTGTAAGATATTCAGCATTCCAAGGAGCTTCATAAATGGTGATAATGATAATGATGAAGATGATGACAAAAGCTGTGACACAGTTTCATGGATCTGGAGACAGCTTTCTCATCTTTTGCAGAGGCTTTTAATCACCAGGCTCCCCATATCCCCATATCCCCATATCCCAGTGCCTTCAAATGGCCATGACATGAAATTGTGTCAGGTACTCCACCCTCCTATCCTTTAAATATGCTCCAGCTTGATAATATTCCTCAAAGTGTGATAACAGAAAACTGACTCTAGACCTTATTGTGAAATCACTTCATTGACTTACTTGCTTTTGCAATACCCAGTTAGGATAAGACTAGTTATAGTGGAGTGAGTAGATTAGAGGATATTGAGTAAAAGGATAGGGCTGCATGATCTATAGTAAAGGGGACTTACCGGACTTGGGGCTATCTAAGGCAAGAGGAAGGCAATCATGATTTGTACCAGGAAGGAATAGAAAATATGAATATCCAAATGGTCAAAGAAGTACAGAATGAGTAAGTGGTAGGGATTCAAAGACAAAGTTCAACTTGCTTCACAGTTTTGTCCCTAGCATAAGACTTTGGCCTATATAAGCATTTCAACTAGAAGTATCAGAGCCACAGAACTTGCAAAATTTACTGGCAACAAAAAAGAGAGATTGAATCTTGCAATGGGAACATCTGTTTTCATAGATTTTCACTTGTCTAAAACAAGTTTAAAAGAACTTGGCTCACAACTTAAACTACCTGTAACATACTGTTCTGATTGGTCTGGCCACCCCTTCTTTTGACAACCAAGAATTCTTCCATTTTCCCATTTGAACTCATTATGCACTTGAACACAGTCATTGACTCCAGTCATACTCCAGTCATACTTGAGACAGACCTGACTGTCTCAAATATTCTTTAGTTAATCTTCCTATTATGAATTATTAATCGTGAAATACTGGCTTTTACCACATTTAATATGACCACTTGACAGTGTCAAGTATATCAAACCTTTTATATAAAGTCATAAATTGGATTTACTTTTGATTATGAACACTATGCAATAATATCCATTGGAGGCAACCCCAAATTCTGATTAATGAGCTTGCATCAAGTTAACAGGTATGGCCTTGCACCTATAGACTATCCTTGATCAGATATTCCCTTCCTTCAAATCAGGTGAGGAGAAAAATACCTAACCACCTTTTTGTTCAGTTTGGTTCCCTGCCCTTTTTACAGACAGTAGTAATAATTTGTGATTAGCTAAATCAACAGCTATGATGAAAATTATTTAAAAATACCCATTATGCTTACAACAATGCACTAATCTAAAAATATCATAAATTACCTCAACAAGAGCAGCCACAATGAAATAAAATGAACAGACTAAATTTGACTGAAATAAGGTTAACAGGGTTTACTTGTGATGGGAAAGAGGCATTTGAGGCCTGGGAGTGAAATGTTTTCAAGTCATTGGCCAAAAAAGTTAACAGTTATTAAAATGAACCTGACAGTTTGTTTCATGCAATGCTCTGGCTAGCTACACTAGATATTCTAATCACCAAATATACATCAGGACAAAGAATAAAAATTAATATCAAGACATAGAGATTTAAGAGTAATCAGTTCTGTAATTTGAATAAATAATGTTCCAGTGATACCAAAAGCATTTCAGTGCAAAGTAGATCCCAAGGCAACTAAAATCCTAAATTTAAGACTGAGGCTATTTCTCAGCATCTTTCACATTCTGCCCCAATTCTAAAGGGCTGTGATAGCAATAGAAAAAAAAGTGATTGAGCTTCAAATATGTGTGGGGGCCCTGTGCTAAATGCTATAGGGAATCCAAGAAATTAATAATTAAAGGAAATTAGAAAATTCTGTGTGGCTGGATCAGTGATGAACCTTAACATATCATCTGTGCTGCGTGAGTACAGGAAAAAAATAAAATCACTGGCCAAGCATAGGTCAGCAGTTACCAGACAGGTCAATCTAAGCCATGGTGCACCCAGGAAACAAGGTCAGGGTAAACTTGGGGTATGAGTCAGACTATCATTCATTACTTTATTTACCGAACACTAATTTCTGGACTGAATTATATCCCACCCCAAATTTTTATGTTGAAAACCTAACCCCTAATGTGGTGGTACTTGGAGATAAATCCTCTGAGATGTAATTAGGTTTAAATGAGGTCATGAGGGTAGGCCTTTGTAAAGGGATATAAGAGATCAGAGGGCTTGCTCTTTCTCTGTCTGTGAGCACACAGCGAGATGGCAGTCACCTACAAGCCAAGGGAAGAGGCCTCAGAGTGAAACCTAACTTGCTGGCACCTTGATTTTAGACTTCCCAGCTTGTAGAACTGTGAGAAGTACATTTCTGTTGTTTAAGCCAATCAGTCTATGATAGTCCATTATGGCAGCCCGAGCTGACTAAGACACTGATTAAGTACCTACCCTCTCCCAACACTGTGCTCAGCATCAGGGGGACAAAGACAAGTAGAACACAGTCTCTGCTCTTCAAAGCTGTGGAGGCTGGGAAGAAAAACTGATGGCCGTGTGCTAACTACTGTAACAGAGGGGACTCCAAGCAGAACTTCGAACTGCCAAGATAGGCCAGAGAAGCCTTCCTAAAAAAGGAGACATAGGCCAGGGAAGCCTTCCTGAAAAAGGAGACAATTAAGTAGGATACTGGAGAATGAATGGGAGTCTGCCTGGTGTCAGGGAGTCTGAGTGAAGTAAAAGCCTTCAGGCAAAGGGAACAACCTGTGCAAGAGAGCAGCAGGGCCAGAGGGAAACAGCGAGAACTGGATCTCATTGCTTCTAGGCCACACAATTTTTCACATTTTAATATCTCAGAAGTTGCAGTATATCTTAAAGTACTGACAAGTAATGGTTTAGTTGACAGTATACCCCCGCCCACTAATTGTAGAACCTGTGAACCAAATAATTTTTTTTAATTGAAGTACAGTCAGTTACAGTGTGTCAATTTCTGGTGTACAGGAGAGTGTCCCAGTCATGCATATACATATATATATTCATTTTCATATTCTTTTTCATTAAAGGTTATTACAAGATACCGAATATAGTTCCCTGTGCCATACAGAAGAAACTTATTTTTTTAATCTACTTTTATATATGGTGGCTAACGTTTGCAAATCTCAAACTCCCAAATTTATCCCTTCCCACCCCCTTCCCCCAGTAACCATAAGATTGTTTACTATGTTTACAAGTCTGTTTCTGTTTTGTAGATGAATTCATAGTGTCTTTTCTTTCTTTTTTTCTTTCTTTCTTTCTTTCTTTCTTTCTTTCTTTCTTTCTTTCTTTTCTTTTTTCTTTTCTTTTCTTTTCGATTCCCCATATGAGTGATGTCATATGGTATTTTTCTTCCTCTTTCTGGCTTACTTCACTTAGAATGACATTCTCCAGTTTCACCCATGTTACTGCAAATGGCATTATTTTATTCTTTTTTATGGCTGAGTAGTATTCTGTCATATAAATATACCACAACTTCTTTATCCAGTCATCTGTTGATGAACATTTAGGTTGTTTCCATGTCTTAGCTATTCTATATAGTTCTGCGGTGAACATTGGGGTACAGGTGTCTTTTTGAATTAAGGTTCCCTCTGGATATATGTCCGGGAGTGGGACTGCTGGACCATATGGTAAGCCTATTTTTGGTTCTTTGAGGAATCTCCATTCTGTTTTCCATAATGGCTGCAGCAAACTACATTCCCACCAACAGTGCAGGAGATTTCCCTTTTCTCCACACCCTCTCCAACATTTATTATTTGTGGACTTCTGAATGATGGCCATTCTGATTGGTGTGAGGTGATACCTCATTGTAGTTTTGATTTGCATTTCTCTGATAATTAGCGATGCTGAGCATTTTTTCATATGCCTGTTGGCCATTCGTATGTCTTCATTGGAGAATTGCTTATTTAGGTCTTCTGTCCATTTTTGGATTGGGTTTTTTATTATTAAATTGTGTGAGCTTTTTATATATTCTGGAAATTAAGCTTTTGTCTATTGCATCACTTGCAAGTATTTTCTCCCATTCCATAGGTTGTTGTTTTGTTTTTCTTATGGTTTCCTGTGCTGTGCAAAAGCTTATAAGTTTAATTAGGTCCCATTTGTTTATTTTTGCTTGTATTTCTATTGCTTGGGTAGACTGCCCTAGGAGAATATTGCTAAGATTTACGTCAGAGAATGTTTTGCCTGTGTTTTCTTCTAGGAGATTTATCATGTCTTGTCTTACATTTAAGTCTTTAAGCCATTTTGACTTTATTTTTGTGTATGGTGTGAGGGAGTGTCCTAACTTCATTGATTTACATGCTGCTGTCCAGTTTTCCCAACACCACTTGCTGAAGAGACTATCTTTTCTCCATCATATATTCTAGCCTCCTTTGTTGAAGATTAATTGACCATAGGTCTAGGGGTTTATTTCTGGGCTCTCTATTTTGTTCCATTAATCTATGTCTGTTTTTATGCCAGTACCACAGTGTTTTGATTATTGTAGCTCTGTAGTATTGTCTGAGATCTGAGAGGGTTATTCCTCCAGCTTTGTTCTTTTTCTTCAATATTGCTTGGGCAATTCTCGGTCTTTTGTGGTTCCGTATAAATTTTAGCATTATTTGTTCTAGTTCTGTGAAAAATGTCCTGGGTAATTTGATAGGGATTGCATTAAATCTGTAGATTGTCTTGGGTAGTATGGCCATTTTAACAATATTGAGTCTTCCAATCCTAGAGCATCCTCATTTGTTATTAATCTAGTTCTTTCCAGATCCTTTAGTAATCCCTTCACCTGCTTCAGTCCCTTTTCCCAGAGGCTCTTTCCCCCTGCACCTATGCTCAGATGACCTCCATTCTTAGAAAGCAAAATCATTAAGGTGCCCTCTCTTCCCTTTCTTTATCACCAAACTTCTTGGAACATTCATCTGAATTATTTTTCATGGACACCTGAACATCTTGCTGTCAGGTTTTTGTTTCAAGGCTCTACTGCAAACGCTTTCTCAGAAGCCACCTAAGGCCTTGTAATCACTACCATTTGGTGGCTTCTTTGCAGTCCTTTGGCCAAACGTTACTGCTGGCTTGATTCTGTGGACCATGCCCTTGAAGAATCCTGTTCCCTTGAGGTTTACGACACCGTGACCTCTCACTCACTCTCTCCTCCCACTCCTCTTCCACCTCCTGTGCTAACCTGGCACTTCTGGCCCTCTTATCCATGAGTGGGTGTTCTCTAAAAGCCTTCCTCTGCTCTCTCCTCCTGTTTGCTGCTCGTGCTTCCCATGAAGATCTCATCCACACCCACAATTTAAATCACTGCCTCCCTTTGCATCTCTATTTCTAGTTTCAGCTCCCTCTAACATCTAGATCTGCATTTCCTACTCCATCTGGAGGCTCAACATATTGCTGAGTAGATCCAGGTGTATCCCTCAGAACTCTCATTTCACCTGGTAGAGCCTCACTAATTGTTGATTAAATACCTCTAGGATCAGTGCAGTTTTAACTCTGCCTGAGAGAACTATCAGTTAAAATGGTGACTCATTGCTCATAGCTCAGTTGATGTTAAAAAAAAAAATTAAGAGAATATGAAGTATAAATATGAATCAGATGGAGAAAGAAAGAACAGTTCATATTTTATGTCTGCTGTTGACTAACCAGGACATACTTTCATGTACTGCTGGTGTATTCATTCCTTTCCTTGTCAATGGTTTCAAAAGAACCACCATATTTTACCCTATTCTGTAAATTCCGTGGACTCTTAGATTGTCTCTTGGGGGTCCCCAAGGATTTCTGCAGATGAAAGTTTAGGGGTGCCTCCCTTTCAAACAGCATATTTGAGACTGTTTTCTTTAAGATCATGTATAATGGGCCAGAATCTTTATCAACATTAGAGTTTATCAGTAAACCAGAAAAAAATGGAAACCATTAAGAATCATTTCTTTTGGCACAACTGAAAGCCATAGAATACAATTGGAAAGAGATCTTTAAGCAAAAGAAACTCATCTAAAACAGACAGTAGATTATCCTCTTTGTTAAGATCTCCAAGAATGGACACATGTCCTTCCTTGGTAACTCATTCCCACAATTAAACAAAGATTACAGACTCTCAGAACTAAAAGTAAGAGGCATAAATTGCCTGCAGAGGTATTTTAATGCATTTTGGTCTCACATCCAAATGATTTGTTTCAGAACCATTGAGCCAAGCTTCCCCTCTCATCCTCTGATTAAATGAAGAATGATGATATTTTTGTGGGTGTGTTCTAAGGAAGCTCTGACTCCCCCCAACAGAGACCATGGGGGAAACCATCCTGAGGGCAGAACGAATCATAAGTCCTGGCCGCTAGTGAGTTTGTTAACCCTGTGTGTGAGCAAACAAGCACAATACAAGAGGAACAGGGCAGGAATGGCCAAAGGAAGGGGCTCAGGAATAATTCAGATTGTCAAGCACTGTACTAATGGGCACTGGATGACAGGGACACTGAAGAGGTAAATAAGCAACTGGATAGGGACCCTGGCCAGTAAATGAAGACTCTTTCAAGTGGGCAGGTTCTCACTAACGTTTTTAATATTTCCCTTCATGATGTCATTCTTTGTGGCACAAACCTTCAGGAACTTGTCCCCAGGGCACTTCCGCAGTGGAGAGAACCAGACCACCTGGAGCCTTGCCTCTTGTTACTGCTTTTACCTAATTTGCATGTGGGTTTTTCTGATCATACTGCTCTTGCCATAAGATGGAGCCTTTGCCAGGGGAACCAGTAGTGGAGTTTGCACAATCCCTTGACTGAGATCTTTATCTCTTTTGGTCAGTGTCTGGCTAAGTTCTTGGCTACCCTCACTTTTGTGGTTAAAAGTGTAAATCATTGCATAGGTTTGCCTGTTACCTCACTTTCCCTTTATATGCATTTAACTCTCTGTTTTTTCTCCTAGTTAACCTGAATCTCTTCCTACAGATCCCCCATCTGAACAAGATTGCCCACTTTACAAGTCCCTTGCCCATAGGTATCTCCTTATTCACAGGTTCATATCCTATCTTCTTCAACACATCACAGCCCGCAGTGCAGGAGAAGGTCACAAGAAATAGGCAAGAGAAATAGTTAACAATTCTAGGTGGAGTTTCCTGTGACCCACAGGCATGAGGTTGAAGATCAACAATGGACGCTGCCTGGGGGTCATCCTTGGGGATCAGCAGCCCCTATATCTGACCTCTGGCCTAGGCTTCCACTGGACCTCAGTAGAGGACCTGAGTTCTGACCCCTGGTTTATCACCAACCAGTTATATGACCCTGGGTAAAGAATTTAAACTCTCTGGGTCTGTCTCTTCTATGAAATGGGCACAAATATAATTTTCCCACTAAGACTTAGAATTTCTGTGAAAACCAAAGTGACACAAAATTAGAGCTTGGTGTAAATGAAGCAACAGAGATCTATAAAAGAAAAATGTTTTGCCAAATTTTTTCAAAGGTCCATCCAATCTAGACTCCTGGCTTCTCCTGTTCTGAGGGCTACAGATGTCCAGCTGCTTCCACTGCTCCATGCTATAGGTAAAAATATTGGGAAAGTGATATATTACTATTTGATACATTACTATTATTATTATATTTATAATCCATATGAAGATTGTTGTGAGATCTTGTTCTGTAATATTATGGCTGGCTAATATGCTCATATCTTACTTCCTTAAAAATAGAAATGACAAAATTTAATTATTAAAAAGCCACCTTTATTCTTTCTGGTTTCTTTTTTCATATCAGATAAAATAACAACAAAAAACTTTCAGGCTGTGAAGCATTTTTCCTCACTCCATAGCTCCACCTGTGTGTATATACTGTGGTTCCAAGAAGACTCATATCTATTTTAAAATAGAAAGTACTGCCAGCCTTTTTCTCCTGGCCCCCCAAATCCTCCACAAACTTTAGCCTGAGTCCGCTGAAAAATCGGCAATTCTTGGTGGGAGCTGTGTAGGGTGATCCAAAAGGAAAAAAAAAGTCTGCCAGCATTTCTTTAGGGGCTTGCACAATTATTAAAATGAAAGGGAGGGTACAAAACATCTGCAGATGATAAGAAAGAAATAAGCAAATTTGGGAATTAAAAAAAAAATCTTCACCAGAACAGAGCATAGCACTTCAAAACAGATGTTCTGGCTTGAAATTTTCCAGAATGGAAGATATGAGAAGAGAGAAGCAAGACCCAGAGAACTAGAGCACTTGAGAACATGACACAGACTGGCCCTCAAAGAGTTAATGTGCATTTTGAACATGGTCAGTCAAGTCCTTCATCTATCGCTTCCAAATTCTGTCTCTTCAAAATTTGCTTATTTGTCCAAATGCAAGAAGTGTGCTTAGTAGCCAACTCCAGAAAAAAAAAGGCATACCTATGGAAAACATCAAACCAAAGGCAAGTCTCCTTTAATAGGAAAATAATTCAGGGTAGAGGAAGGAGAGAAGGGATGAGTGGAACCAGTGGAGCCCCCTGGAATGGCTAAATTACAAGCACAACTGAAGGTCCAAGTTGGAGATTCAATTGTAGGAAAAGTGGTTGCTGTTCCCTGTTCCTTTCTATTACATCATCCAGGAGTTAAGCATGTGCATTGGAGTGAAAGTCACGGACAAAAGTATCACTGAAGGTAAGATAAGCATCCAGAGCTTCAACATGAACCTACGGCTGAAGGAGTCACTGTCTGTGCTTGGCCTCCTGTATGTGTGTGTATGAAGGTACACAGTGAAAGGTTTTAAAAGGTCAGAACAGGGCTAAACAAGTCATAAATCATTCTCTTCCCTTCCAGTTTTATTGAGATATAATTGACATACAGCCCTGTATAAGTTTAAGGTGTACAGCATAATGATTTGACTTACACACATCACGAAATGATTATCACAGTAAATTTAACTAACATGTATCATCTCATATAGATACAAAATTAAAGAAACAGAAAAAAAGATTTCCTTGTGATGAGAACTCTCAGTATTTACTCCCTTAACAACTTCTATGTATAATATACTGCAGTGTTAATTATATTTACCGTGTGTTGTACATTACATCTCTAGTACTTATTTATCTTATAAACAGGATTTTGTACCTTTTGACAGTCTTTATCCAATTCCCTCTCCCCACAACTCTCACCATTGGTAACCACAAATCTGATCTCTTTTTCTGTGAGTTAGTTTGTTTGTTCTCAAAGTATATTTGACCTTTAACACTATGTTGGTTTCTGTTATACAACATAGTGGTTCAGTATTTCTATAGATTTCAAAACGAGTACCATGATAAAGACTAGTACAATAGATCATCATACAAAGATATTACATAGATATTGACTATATTCCCCACACTGTACATTTCATATCTGCTACTCATGTATTTTGCAACTGGAATTTTGTACCTTTTTGTCTATCTATCTGTCTATCTATCTATCTACCACATCTGTATTACTTCAACTATTGATGGGCACTTACGTTGCTTCCATAGCTTGGCTATGTAAATAAAGCTGCAGTGAACATAGGAGTGCATATGTATTTTTGAATTAGTGGTTTTGTGTTTTTGGATAAATACTCAGGAGTAATATTTTTCTGTCATATGGTAGTTCCATTTTAAATTTTTTGAGAAATCTCCATACTGTTTTCCATAGTGGCTGTACCAATTTACATTCCCACCAAAAGTGTACTAGGGTTCCCTTTTCTCCACATCCTCGCCAACACATATTTGTTGTCTTTCTGATGATAGCAGTTCTCACAGGTGTGAGGTGGTAGCTCATTGTGTTTATGATTTGTATTTCACTAATGATTAGTGATGTTGAGCATCTTTTCATGTGTCTGCCAGCCATCTGTATCTCTTCTTTGGAAAAATGTTTATTCAGATCCTCTGCTCAGTTTTTAATCGGGTTGTGTGTTTTTTTGATGTTGAGTTATATGAGTTCTTTATATATTTTGGATATTAATCCCTTATTGGATATATTGTTTGCAAATATCTTTTCCCATTCAGTAGGTGGCCTTTTTAGTTTTGTTGATCGTGTCTTTCACTGTATAAAAGCTATTTAGTTTGAGGCAATTCCATTTCTTTATTTTTGCTTTTGTTTCTTTTGCCTGAGGAGACATATCCAAAAAAATACCACTGAGACAAATATCAAAGAGCTTACTATGTTTTCTTCTAGAAGTTTTATGGTTTCAGGTCTTCATTTAAGTCTTTAATCCATTTTTAATTTATTTTTGTGCATGGTGTGAAAGAGTGGTCCAGTTTGATTCTTTTGCATGTAGCTGTCTAGTTTTCCCAACACCATTTATTGAAGAGGCTGTCTTTTCCTCATTGTATATTCTTGCCTCCTTTGTGATGTACTAATTGCCCATATAAGTGTGGGTTCATTTCTGGGCTCTTTAGTCTGTTCCATTGATCTATGTGGCTTTGTGCCAGTACCATTCTGTTTTGATTACTGCAGCTTTGTAGTATAGTTTGAAATCAGGGCACAGGGTATTTCCAGCTTTGTTTTTCTTTCCCAAGATTGTTTTAACTATTCAAAGTCCTTTGTGTTTCCGTACAGATCTGAGAATTATTTGTTGTAGTTCTGAAAAATGCCATTGTTATTTTGAAGGGATTGTAGATTGTCTTGCATTGTACGGTCATTTTGGCAAAATTAATTTTTCTAATGCATGACAGTATGGGTCATAATGATTTTAAGACAATCATAGCTACAGTATAACAGTACTTCTATTCAAGCATCCTTTAGCACCATGCAGCTGTGGGAAGACTTTATTGACTTGACCATGTTTTCTTATATAATTACTAAGGCACGTCTTTCATGTTCCAGTAAACGTGTGACACCATACCAGCACTGTCCAGAAGAGATATAATGAGAGCCACAAATGGGATTTAAACTTTAAACTTTTCTAGAGTCACATTTTTTAAAAGGTAAAAAAGGACAATGTATTGTGTTTAACATGATATGTCCAAAATATTAACATTTCAACATGTAGTTGGCATAAAAATTATTAAATGAGATATCTACAATTTTTTTTTTGCAGTAAGCCTTCAAGATTTGGTGTGGTGTTCACTTATAGCACATCTCAATTTGGACTAGCCACATTTCAGGAGCTCAGTAGCTACATGTGACTGACTGCCATATCTAAACTATGTAGCACAGATCTAAACTGTCACCAGTTTGACATAATGATTTCCCTTTAACCTCTTATTTTTTGAAAACTGTACCTTAATGTATTGCAAGAACTGCTGACAGTGTTTCATCTAACCTATTACAGAATATAAAATGTATCTTCAGTTGAAGTGAAAATAAATTTTACACAACAATGAAAATTAGGTGGCACTCCTATAAAAGAGTCAATATGTCCTGACCTACCTATTAGGAACCACTAGTATAGTGAGGGAAGGAGGGGTTGAGGAGGAAACAAAATGTTTCTAAAAAAAGATTCCACCCCAAATTATCAGAATGTCTCTTTAATGGCTTCAATAATAAATGTCAGCTCAAAGCACTTTGGAGCATCTGGTTCAACCTCCTTCATTTAATAGAGATAGAGACTAAAATTTAGTGTTTGGTTCAAGGTCACCTAGAAGCCAATGCCAGGATTTAATGTCTAATAGAACACTGAGGATTTAGCTTAGATCAGGAGAGTTAAAGGACCAAGAAATTTTATGTATGTATAATATATATGATGGGCATATGATTATACACGTTTTGGGCTTATTTTAAAAGTACGAAGACAGAGTGCAGGGCGATCCAAATAGCCTTCATTAAATAAGCTGTATCTAAAACTATTTTATATTTTCATCATTGAGATGTTAACACTGTTCATTGTTTATGTTTGCTGTGTAAGTAATATTTACTTTAAAGTTCAGAAATGCCCCTGTGTTGAAAAAAACAACTAAATTGACTATGGACATAGAAGTTAAAGGAAGGTGCTTTTGCCTTCTGGTAGAATAATTCACATTTTTGAACAACAGCAAAAACATTTAAAAGAACATGGATTTGCATTCTGTATTTAATATGACAGACAACAGAACAAATAATTTAGATACACTTCCCCTTATTAATTTGCTTTTCTGAAGTCAGTTGTAAGTGTGTTGATTCCCCTTCACTCTCTTTGTTTTTCCCTTGGGATGCTGCCTAACCACAATGAGGCCATAATTGGAGAACATAGAAGGATTGATTTGAAAATGTCATGAATGTTGTTAATAAACTCCCATTGACATAAAAGATTCATTAATTCATTCTGCAGGCAATCAAGTTCACCATGTCTAGGGCATATCGTAGAGAATGAAACTAAATGGCTGAAAAGCAGATAAAAGGCATTTTTGAATATTTTAATTTTAAAGTAAAATAGAAAAAAGTATAAATCTCAGGGTTAGAGTTGCCAAAATACATTAGGCCTTTATGTACACAACATTTCAGCTAAACAGCTCTGGAAAAAAACTCTTTGACCACAGAAGAGTTTACTTTTCACTCCCTAATAATGTCAATTCCCTGCTAAATCTTCAGCTATAATTTAATCTATGCAAATTACTACAAATTTGTTTTAGTTATCTAAAAAAGAAAAAAAAAAGGAAATAGACTGCATATTCCTTAACTCATTCAGTCCATTCTAAAAGATTATTTTTGTAACTGATATTAAATCAACTTGATTTTCACAGTTTCTTCCGATTAGATCAAAATGACTCTTCGGAATGTACAAAAAACAAAAAGCTATAAAAGCTAGATCTTTTTAAAGTGTATAAAGTGCTACACGCAGCTTCATTAGATGTATTTTTTTCACTGCATACTATTTATTAGAATAATGTGTCATTAGCCTTGATCATACATGATCTGGAAGTCAAACTTATACTGCGAATTTGTTTTATTTTGCCATGCAGTTATTCCATTAGGATTTCATTTGTCAACTGAGGAAAATATGAGTTCCTCTATGAGATACCATGTGGTTAAACTCTATGTAAGAATTATAGTCGGCCTGGCTAACAAAGTCATTACAGAGTTATGGAAGTTCTTTGTCACAAACTACTTCTTAAAATGTAAGACGAAATTCAAATATCTTTACATAGCTTGGAATTATTTGTTAGAATGTGCTACTTTCACCCTCAGTATCTCAATCAGTTATTACTTATCTGATAGCTATAGTTAATAGTTAATGCCCATATGCCTTGAGTGAGTGGGTTTTTTGAGGACATCAAGGAAAAGGGGCCACATTTTACATCTGGATGATTAGGGCCTGGCCTAGCTGAGAGAAGGGAAATATGAAAGAGACTAGAGTGGGATTCAGAGACTCACTGAAAGATGAACTTGGAGCCAGAAATGAGGATGGAATTGAAGCCCTGGGGAACATGCATGAATCTTGAGAGGCCTGTGGTTGGAGGAGCTCAAGCTGACTTCTGGAATGCAGAGATCTAATGAGAACCCCTGCCCATCTGAAGGTGACTGATTAACAAGTCTGCATGTCAGTTTTCTGAAAAGAGAAGGCCTTTCATTCTTAGCTGCAAGAAAAGTCTCTCTGAACCTTATATTCCTAAAACAGTAATGCATTCAAATTTTACCCAGGCAGCGCTCACCATAGCATAGGTGTCTATTAAATGGAATTGAAAAAAAGATTGGGCAAAGCTAAGGGAGTTCAGCACAATTTCAGAGATGAGTCTCTGTGCACATGTAGGCCTGGAGAAGAACTTTTAAACAGTAACTAAGCAAAAATGGACCAGTTAAAACCAGTAAAACAAGGATCTTTACTTGGACAAATGAGATTTGCACATAGTGATTTGACTTGTTTTTCTTAACCTATTTATCTTGGGAGGTAACTTTTTCTTTCAGCCAACACAGGTATTCAGACATATTTGAGTACATTATATGTTCAAAAGAAAACTAAATCTGGCTTAAATCAGTAGTAACACACTAATTACTGAAGAAGTTAGATTCTTTTCTCAAGATCCCCAAGAACAATTTCTGAATAAACCAACCACAAAATCCACCACTGCTTTGGTGGTAACTGGCTTCTGAAAATGGCATTTTTACTGGACTGGATGTCACTGAGGAACCATAATGGCAGCTTGGTCTTATGACAGCCTTGACTTGTGGTTGCATTCTTGAATGGGCACCATTAGACAATGACTCTCTCTTGTAACCAGAAGTATGCAATTTCACATGCTTGTAACTTGTTAACAAATAATCCATCTTGAAAGAAGGAAGCTACTGTCATCATTGAGAATTAAAATAAAAACTCAGTTTTTCATGTTGCTATTTCAAGAGGGTATTGTTGAAAAATAGCTCAGTTTTCTACCCTGTGACATAACATATTCAGTATGCACAATTATTGCAAGCTCTAACTTTTGAGGTAGGCTGTTGTTCAGTAAACCTGAAGACAGCTGATTGTTAAAGAAAATGGGCCAGAGTTTTTTCCCCAACTCTCTACTTATGGAAGTAAAATAATCAGGAGTAGGTCAAGAGTTCTATCTTTGTGATAGCAAAGTAAAGCTAGGCTGTTAACCTACCTGTGGCATATATATTAGAGACAGTTTAGGGGGTGGTTCTTCAAATTAAAAGATATATTTAACTACTGTAATCCAGAATATGCTGCAAAAAAATTCCAGCAAGCACAAGATTCTCCAATCATTGCTACACAATTAATATACAATAGGAAAATGAATAATGTATGGGGAATAAGAATATCAACGAGCTTGTCTTTATACAATATAATCTCCCCCCTCCCCCATCTTTCATGGTAGTTTATGTAATAATTCAAAGAAGCTTTTGGGGTAAAACAGATCTGGGTTAGAATCCCATATCTGTCACTTCCTAGTGCCATGCATCTGAGCAAGTTACTTAAGTTCACTGAGCCTTTAATTTTTTTTATTTAGAAAATGAAGGTAATTATCATTCAGATAATACTAAAGATATTTGCGTTACAAGATTGTAAGGATTAAATGAGATTAAATGTGAAAATCTGCTACAAAGAGGATACCCAGAAGGTGCTTAAGAAACTTTCCTCCCTTCCTACTTTAAAAACAAATTAGAATTACAGCACATTCCTAATCAGCATGTTATCATTAAACACCTTCTCTGTGAATCATCTAGAGGTAATGGGGAGTATTATTTCATGGGAAGACAAGACAAACACATCAATTTAATACATATTTACCTAATGCATATTCGAGTCCTGTATGGCTGTCCTCCCATGGACAGACTCTGTTATTGTCTTATACAGACTTTGAGGTCTACTCAGCATAGGCTTAGCCCCAAATAGTAAATCTACCTCACTAAGCATTAGCAAGCAGTGTGGCTCTTATTGAAGCTTTTGTGAGCCCACAGGGGAAAAGGTTTTAACTGTACACCACATGGAAAGCAACCTCAATAAACTCCTTTTTGAACCTTTTCTATTTTTTCCCATAGCTTTTTTAAGATACCAGTTCCTGGGTCTCCCTTTCCCATCAGAACCAATTCTCCAAATCTCTGGTATGGTCCCAGACAATTGAGCTGTAACCCTAAAGGGATATGCACTACAAGGCAAAGCAAAAGCAGGTATAATGAACCAGGCCAAAGCTCTCTGGAAGTCAGTTAAGCAGCTATCTGTGTTGATCCCAGCATGCCCCTTGGGGTGAGGATGTCATTTCCAAACCCAAATGGCTTATCTTATTATTACCCTAACAAAAACAAACATTGCTGGCTTAAGCAATGGGGAGAGAAATTCTCTGCTAAGAAAAAACAAATTACAATATTCTCCATGTCTTTGCTTTTACAATATACAAGGCACCACAGCAAGTGCAATGGAAGGTATGAGCTTGTATAAAACACAGTACATGGGAGGTTTACTAATGGTCCATTTATGATCCTCTCTATAACAGAAAAGCAGGGAGTTCCGATATATAGGGAATCTCCTATGGAATGTTCTTGTAAGTTACTCACCTTTGGGAAAGAATATGGAAAAATCGAGGTTAATGTGTTTTCGTTTGCAATACACTGATTTGACGTTAGTGAATCAAATATATCTTTGTACTGGTCAGTGAGGCTTGGCCATAAAAATGTTCCAAATTGCTAGTATTTGCCTTCCAAGACAATGTTAAGCAGTTGATCCAATAATCTAGTTCCAATTAACCAATAGGCTAGACTAGGTAGGCAGAGTCTGTCTTCTGATAAGTACGACCAGGGAGTACTAGAGAAAACTGAAACAGCTACTTGCCTTATAATATAAGGAATCATGTTATGGAAGTCTTTCAACTTTGGGTTGAGGGCTTCTATTCTGTGGCCAATGGCCACATTGTTGTGGCCACTGTTATGTTAATTCAGAGGCAAATAAAGTGATAGAATTGGTTTTTGTGAAGACTACTTTGAGAACTCTCTACAAAAAAAGCTTAGAAGTAGGAGAGAAAGAAGGCAGGGAGGTCAAGTTTGAGGGTCTAGATTGGGTAGTGTGAGAAAAAGCAATGGACACACCAATGCTGAGAATGGCTTTGAAAAAGTTTCCAAAAAATTGCTGACTGATCAGATATAGAGGAAGAAGTGAAAAAGGAAAGAGTCAAATACAACTCTGACTTGGATCTTAAGTGACTGAGATAACAGTAATGCTGTTTATAGAAATGGGGAACTTGAGATGAGAGGCCAATCTGAGGTTGGGGTTAGGCAAAATTAGTCAAGAAATATTTAATACATGTCAATCACTGGGCAAGGTGCCAGGGATACAGGGACAAGCAAACTCGTGATCCTCGTCCTCATGGAGTGCACAGATGGGGGAAAAGACCAACATTACATAGATAATTCTGTATAGCTTATATGTAATATAATAGGAGTAATAAATTCTGTAGAGTCATCAAAGAATAACCAACATTTTGTGTGGTAGTTTCAAACTTAGAAATGTTCAAGCCACTTTTTATTTTTAAATGACTACAGAGAGGAGAAAAAGGAGCAAGCAGCTCTCAGGGCTCAGAAATCAGCCTGTGTTCATAGCAGCATTATTCACAACAGCCAAAAAGTGGAAGCAACACAGGTGTCCATCAACTGATGAGTAGGTAAATAAAATGTAGCCCATCCATACAATGGAATATTATTCAATTATAAAAAGGAGTGAGGTACCGATTCATGTTACAACATGGATGAACTTTGAAAACATGCTAAATGAAAGAAGTTGGTCAGAGCATCATGTAGTGTACAAATCCACTTATATTAAATGTCCAGAATAGCCAAATCCATCAAGACAGAAGCTGCTTAGTAGTTGCCTAGGGCTGGGGGTTGGGGAGATTAAGGAATGGCAGCTAAGATATGTAGAATTTCTTGTCAGGGTGATGAAAATGTACTAAAATTGATGATGCTGATGGTTGCACAACTCTGTGAATATACTAAAAGCCATTGAAATTTCTACATCAAATGGATTAATGTGTGTGAATTATATCACAGTAGAGCTGTTTTTTAATCACTTTGTGTGGCAGAATAAAGAGATGAGCAATAGGAGAGAAAGTAGTTATTAAAAACCCAAGAGTTGGTTTCAAGTTTAGTTATATCTAAACTGGTTAAAAATAGGTACCATTCATGAACAGTCGTCATCTTCTACACTAGCCATGATTTGTGATTTTTTTCCACAGTTATCTAAACATTGATGTTTAAATGTCATATGGGTAAAGCTCTGACTTAAAACTGTATCACAACTTTGGATGCTAGAGAGCAGAGCACATCACATTTGGCCATACTTAGGACCTTTGCTTAGTCACTGAGTCATCTAACCAAACCTCTGATTTAGCTCACTAAGTTGTAAATTCAGCTTCTCTATAAGCATTTTGCATCATGGTTTCTGAAAAACAAAAGTTTTTGATCCCAATTGATGTGCTTCATGATTTCCCTTTATTTGAAATTGATTTCTTTCTCAAAGGGGAACTAGCTTTTTTTCATATTTTTCTTTCTCAAAGAGAGAGATTTAAATTTTTTTTTTTCTGCCAGGTGCTAAGAGACCCTACAATGGGGATCTGATCTGGTCAGTGTAATCAGGGAATGCTTCCATAAGGAAGTGACATTTAAATTGTGACCTGCAGTAGTTTTATAGTCAAAAAAGAAGAAAGAATGTCAGACAAAAGGAAAAGCATGTGCATGGATCGGATCCTGGAACAGAAGAGACTCTGGTACATGCTGAAGTTTGTGGATTTATTAAAGGTAATGAACTACCCAAGTAGCAGTGTCTGATGGTTAGTTTTAGATTATGGATTAGAGATCAGGATAAAAGAAGAATCTTGAGTTGTCATCAAAATAGAAGTGACCACTGAGAAGAAAGAGCAGATAGTAAGAATTGGGACTCGGGAGATGCCTACTAATAGATGCCTATTAAAGAGAAAGCTGGGAAGCAGAGCTGCTGCATGAACAATTGGACAGAGAGGAGGCAAATCAGGGAAGAGCAAAGGTACAGGAATCAAAAAAGAGGAAGTTTCAAGATGGGCAGAGTGATCGGCTGTGTCAGATGCTAGAGACATTATTGAAGAAGAATGAAGATCAGAAAAGACATGGAGTTTGTCAATAAAAGTTTGAGACTTTAAATTTTTACGTAATTGTCTAACTCTCCCCCCTACATTAAGAAATGGGTAAAATATCTGAGAATTGAAAACCAAACACTACATCTCACTACAGGACCAGAAGGATCAACTCATAACGAACCTGACGTCCTTCCTCCTACAAAGTCAGTTTTTGTGGTGACGTGATCTGGTTGATGATACTAATGCAGGGGGAAATAAAGTACAAAGAAAATGCATCTTTTGCAGACATATTTCAAAAAACTTCAGATTCATTTTGGAGGACAAAATCAAATTTACCTTGATCATTTTTATTAGACTCAAATGACAACAAAGACTAATTTAGCATCCAGGGGTTGATTTTCCCATTTGTTATTTTTTACAGTGAGATTTAGCACTGAAAGTCACTTAACACTGAACAGAAACAGTTGAGTTTCTTGTTGATTTTCAATAGCTTTTTTCCTGTGGTCATTTATTTATCTTTGCATCAATAATTATTTGAGCCTTACCATATGTAAAGTGAAAGGCTTCACTTCTCTTTGGAAACATAGACCTCCCTATTGAGTGTAGTGATTCCAAAAACACTGTCTTCTGATTCAGAGGAAGTGACATGATTCTTTGTATTTCAACAGTTATTTTACAGTGAACTAACAAGATTTTGTAGGATAACACCATGAAATTGGGCTTTAAAACTGATGTGGGGGCTAAGGAGCAGGAAGATAACAATGAATCTTATGAAGTGGATACCCTTTGGGTGTTCGATTCATTTCCCATTCCTGCCGTTACAAATTACCACAAATTTAGTAGCATAAAGGGATACAAATTTATTCTCTTACAGTTCTGGAGGCCCCAAGTCCAAAATCATTTCACCAAGCTAAAGTCAGAGTGTGGGCAGGGATGGTTCCTTTCGGAGGCTCTTGGGGAAAATCTGTTTCTTTGACTTTTCTAGCTTGTGGAGGATTCTTGCCTTCCTTGGCCATGCCTCCATCCTTTCATTTCTATAACCTCTTGCTTTCATTATAATTTCTCCTACTTCCTCCTTTGACCTTCTTGGCTCCTGCATACAAGGACCCTTGTGATTACATTTAGGGCCCATCCAGATAATACAAGATAATCTCCCTATCTCAAGAGCCTCAATCCAATCACACCTGTAAGTCCTTTTTGCCATATAGTATTCACAGGTTCTGAGAATTAGTTGCAGATGTCTCTGGGGAGCTATTATTCAGCCTACCTACAGGTGTCTTCCCGGTCCTTGATTTCCTTTCTCGGAGAATTACTTCTTCATCCACAACAGGGATGGAACCCTGCAGCCAAGTACTACATCTCTTGGCCAGAGCTATTTGAACCACGGGTGGACACTCTTTCCAGTGGATTTATAAAGACCCTGCTGGAGTTACCAACTCAGCTGCAGAGAGACCCAAAGCCCAGCTGGGATTTCAGCTTTGTCTCAGGGTGGGTTTTGAATGCATGTGCTAATTTAACAAGGTGCCTGCCATTAAGCTGTAAATAAGGAAAGGATGGAAGCCAATTTAACCTGTATTTCAATTTCAAGGCTTATTTATCTCTTTTGTAAAGTTTAAAGACATTTAGGAAAGTTTTGCCAGCTATTAAAACTTGCCAGTCATTTCTTTCTGTCACTCACAATGTCACAAATGGTTATAAAGAGAACCCAATGGGGAAACTCAAAGTCAAGATTAATGCCCCACTTATATGTATAAGTAAACTCAGTGGCTCATTTATCAGCTCCCACTAAGTTGCATTAACTGTTTCTCCAGATTGTAAATCATTCTTATTCAACCAAAGGCATGTCAGTGGAAAGTTGGACATTGTAGTCAGGGAGATAACTCACCCTAAATGCTCTTAAGCCAGAGGGATCTGGATCACCTTCACCCTAAAATAAAAGTTAAGATTGCTTATTATCAGTCATACATTGTTTTTCCTTCACCAAAAATATTATATTTCACATTGGTAAAATCATCATAATGAAAATTACCAATTTCCTTATTTATTTTAAATTCTTCTTAAATGCTTCTCCATTCCTCACAGCCTCCCACACCCTACTAACTAAGATTTAACCAAAGACAAAAGTGTTCACTGCAGAACCATGCTTAGGTTTTTTTTTTGAAGGCCAAGAGTTTCTTGGCTCACTGAGGCCATCGTGATGTGTGGCACAAGACAAAAAGGTGCTATGCATTCTATAAAGATCTTAACTGCAAAGCTGAGCCCTGGAACAACATTCTAAATTATCCATTGTCCTTTGTAGGCATCTGCTGTGCCCCATCGTGTCAGATAACCACAGCTAACATTCTGTGGGCAAACATGGCCCCATTCATTCCATCAAGCAGTGAATAATTCATATAGCCAGTTTTACCCTGGGCAAAATACACTGACATCAGGAGCATTAAACTGGAGTCATTCAAGGAACAAAATGGTTATTCATGCTTTCAGTGTGAACCATTAAATCTTGCCAGTTAAGTTAAAGAATGAATCAACTCAGTTCATCGGATGTATCACACGAGTCCATAAAAACACAGTTACACGAGCAAGTTTCTTACTTGGAGTATTCCCACCTGAGAACGGAAATGCCAGTCATTGTGTCAAGCAAGTCTACACTGGTTGGTGGGGGGGTGCGGGGGAACCACTGCTTCCCTCGAGAGCCCCTTAAAAAATGGTTCCCATTCATCATTTTTGTTTCATCTTGTTCCTACCCTCCTCCATTTATTATTTTGTCCCCCACCTATAGCCAAAAGAATGGTTCAGGGCTGCTAGCTTCTCTCTACATCAACTAACCTGTGCCTAGAGATGATGGATTTAGATATACTTGGCATTTGTCGGCTGTTGCTGACTGTGTCTACTGTCTGCTTTTTAAAAGAAGGATGAGGATGGTGGCTACACAGGCCTTTTGGAATTAATTTTCCAGAGCCAAAGACACAGTACATTTGTGATTCCTGAAATGGTGCTTCCCTTTGGCCTCCAGTCTCAGCTCTGGCTTCAGACAGTAATGGTTTCCCATCGACACCTCACTTAGCCAAAATTCCTCTGGATCTCTGAGGAGAGTGAAAATTTCTCCAAAAGATGGAACAAGAAGAGGGAGGTTTTCAAACTGTGCACACACATGCACATACCAATTTTACAACCAGCTTCCTCCTAGCAGCTGCCCTAGCCTTTCTCGTCACGGAGGAAGAGACCCTTGTCTCCACTTCCTCAGCACCTGCAGTCAAACTCTTTACTGTGAAACTGAGATTGTTGTGTTCAAGGTTTCCAATCAGACTGAAGAAACCTGGAAAAAAAAAGTAAAGAGAGTGGCAACCAAATAGGGAAATAAATCCTAATAAAACTCCAGGCTGACGTGTCAAAACTACCATTACTGAGGTGTTTTATAGTATCATGCTGTTCCTATTCCTGTAACTCCTCTTCCCCAAGTTGTAGGTCTTAGGTAAGCAGTAAGCCCTTGTAAGTTGATATTAGATTTTTAGCATTCAATATAGGAGAGGAATATGCCATGTATATGTCAGTTCATTGAATCCCACCTCTGAGCCTGCATTATTAACATCTGCATTTTATAAATCAGGTCCAGAGGGGTTAAAGGACATACTCAGCTAATAAGTAGCCAAACTGCAATTTGATCCCCAGGACTTTAAAGTCTGTGCTCTAACAGCTGCCCTACAGTGCTGGAAGATTACGATGTAATTTTTCTCTCTAGGGAAAAAATAAAATAAAATCATAAGTGAAGTATTGAAGTATTCAAAGCATATATCCAACCTACCGTTCTAAGCACACCTCTCACTCTTTCCTTGCATAAACTTTCTCTAGTCAACCAGGTTTCTTACCATGCCTTGAAACTGCTAGATACAATTCAAAAGAATTTACAATTAGTTAAGGAGACATATATGGACAGTGAAAATGAGTAAAGGAGTGAATGACTAAAATTTTTTTCCAGAAAGTGCTGATTTTCATGATGATCCAAACAGTTTTTTGTCATTGTAAATCTCAAAGACTTTCAGTCTTTTAACTCAGAATCAACACAGAGGCATTTATTCCTGTACAGCTCAATAGGCAAACCAAACCAAAATTTTTAAAATTATTGTTGATTTACAATATTGTGTTAGTTTCAACTGTACAGCATAATGATTCAGTTATTTTTTCTGATTATATTCCATTATAGTCTATTATAAAATATTGAATATAATTCCCTATGCTATGCAGTGAATCCTTGTTGCTTATCTATTTTAGTATCTGTTTATCCCATACTCCTAATTTGTCCCCTTCCTTTCCCTCTCCCCTTTGGTAACCATAGGTTTGTTTTCTATGTCTGTGAGTCTGTTTCTGTCTTGTATATAGATTCATTTGTATTATTTTTTAGATTCCACATACAAGTGATATCATACAGTATTTGTCTTTCTCTGTCTGAATTACTTCACTGAGTATAATATTCTCTAGGTCCATCCATTTTGCTGCACATGGCAAAATTTCATTCTTTTTTGGCTGAGTAATATTCCATTACATATACATACCACATCTTCTAAAGCTGATCATCTGCTGATGGGTACTTGGGTTGGGTTGTTTCCATGTATTGGCTGCTGTAAATAGTGCTGCTATGAACATTGGGGTGTATGTACCTTTTTGAATTAGAGTTTTTTCTCTTTTTTTTTTCCAAATATATACCCAGGAGTGGAATTGCTAAATCATATGATAGCTCTACTTCTAGTTTTTTTAAGGAACTTTCATACTGTTTTCTATAGTGGCTGCACCAATTTACATTCCCACCAACAATGTAGGAGGGTTCCCTTTTCTCCACACCCTCTCCAGCATTTATTATTTATATACTTTTTGATAATAGCCATTTGGACAACATGAGGTGATACCTCATCATCATTTTGATTTGCATTTCTCTAATAATTAGCAATGTAGAGTATCTTTTCATATGCTTGCTGGCCATCTGTATGTCTTCTTTGGAAAAGTGTCTATTTAGGTCTTCTGCCCATTTTTTGATTGGGTTGTTCACTTTTTGATATTGAGTTGTACAAGCTCTTTATAGATTTTGGATATTAACCCTTTGCAGATCACATCTTTTGCAAATATTTTTCTCCCATTCTGTAGGTTGTCTTTTCATTTTGTTGATGGTATCCTTTACTGTGTACAAATTTTAAGTGTGATTAGGTCCCATTTGTTTATTTTTTGCTTTTATTTCTTTTGTTTTGCAAAGTTCATTTCTTAATGCTTTTCAAAAAGTTTTCACCCTTCTTTCTGTCTCTTCCACCATTTATCTAGTGCTAGAACAAGAGAAAAAGGGAAATGGGATGATCCACTTACTTCATTTTAGGTGGATCAATGATTTTGATTATAAACTTAACCTTGCCCATTATAATAAGGTAGTGGAGTCCAGGGGAAAAAAAAGAGTAGCTATAAAAACATTATTGGGAGAATTGATGAAATTTCGTTGTTGACTATGAAGTAGTTATTGTATCAATGTTAAGTAGCTGATTTTGATAACTGTACTGCACATATATAAGAGAATGTCTTAAGTCTTAGAAAATTCACCCTGGAGCATTTAAGGGTAAAAGGGCATGATGTCTCCAACCTAACCTCAAATGGTTCAGAAAAAAGAATATGAGAGAAAGAGTGAGAGAGAGAACAATAAAACAAATGAGGGAAAATGTAAGCAGTGGATGTATTTGGGGAAAGAGTATATGGAAGTTCTTTGTGTGCCACTTTTTACAGCTTTTCTGTACGTTTCAAGGTGCATCAAAGTAAAAGGTTAGAAATGAAAATGTTCGCAGAGTTTCGGGATCTCTTACGAAAAAATGTCTAATCACTATGGTGAGAAACAGCTCTAGAGATCTCCAAGGCAAACCCCTTCAGTTCAGAGCTGGGGAAACTGAGGCCAAGAGGTGCAAGGTAACTACTTGCATGAACAGCTATGAGAGGCAGGGCACACAGGCACACAGAACCTAGCTCACAGACTTTTACTCGAATCTTTCAATCAGGCTATCCCTTTTTTCCTCATACTTTTTCTTAATTAATTTATATCCCCTCTGATTACCTTCTCTCTCTCAGCTTACCTCAAATGATTTTTATACGTCTCCAAAAGTGTATTCCATGCATAGTACACTAATTCCACAGGATTTTAATAGATATTATATGAAGAAGTCTGTGGCCAAATAATAGCCTTGGGAAATACAGGGTCAAACAAAGTAAAACAGACTTCTCAAGGCCTTTAAAACACTAATGTGCACATAGTGGGATAACAGGGAGTATAATATGCAGCATTTTTCAAACATATTTGAACAGGGAATAATTTTTTTTGCAGTCTTAGGGGTTACACATTCCAACACATTTTGGAAAAGCTAGTATAGAGCAGCAAATGTATTGTGACTAAATGCTACATGACAGATGCCACGTGTTGTCTCTCCCATTCAGCAAGATGAACTACCTATTTTTCTGAGACTATTGGGACTTACAACGTGGTGCTGCTAAAGGAGGAATGCAATATAAGGCTAAGTCCTAATTTTGGCTTCAGTTTACAAACTACAACTGTGGAAAAATCAGTAAATCTCTTTGAGCCTATGTCTTCATCTGTAAAAGAGACGTAATATCTATATTGCAGAGTGTATTATCTGTACTGCAGAGTGCAGAGAGCAATAAGGGTGCTCTCTGAAAAAAAACATAAAATTCTGCTACAGAATATGGAAGAGTATAGGGAGGTGGTTTGCATAGATGATTCTGGCAGAAGAAGCGGTTTGGAGAGAACTATGTGTGCAATTCCAGACTTGTTAATACCTACCTTTGCAAATCCATTGGAAAACACAGAATCAGGATACAGAACTGGCAGCTGCTCAGAACTGTTTAGACACAATTAGGGAAATACAAGTATTTGATTTTGGTTTGTCATTCTTTGGCAAGGAACACTGATGCAATGCCTCTATTTACATTTTATATAATGTTTTAACTAAAAGGTCTCAACTGCCTAAAAGGCAGCCAGCTCTTTACCTCTGGCAGAAGGAGCTTTCCTTGCCTTGAGCTCAGGTCAGAGGGAATAACAGTGACTTATTGTCCAGCTTATGGCCTCAGCTGTGTCATGTATTCAGGCTCTGTTGGCTTCATATCCAAATTCACCATCTAAATGTTTCATAGCTCCTGTCACAGCTGTAACTTTTTGCCAACATATCTCTCAAACATAAGCTATGTCCACCATGGTTTTAGTTGCTGTTTTGATATCCCACATATGCATAACATTTAGAACCTTGAGATTCTTTTAAATAAATCACTTAATTTTATTCCTCTTTACAACAGTTCTTTGAGGTGGGCTTGACTGATACTATCACCCCCATGGCAGAGGTGAGGACACTAAGGCCCAAGGTAGTAACTGTATTCCTAAATTGAGGTCACAGGGTTGAGATTTAGACTCACCTGATTCCTAGTCCTGCACACTAACACCTGGCCCAGGCTGCCCCAACATCTTCAGTTCCATCATCTTGCTGGCAGGTCAGAGGCGCTATGGATAACAGTGCTGGTCTCTCATTATAGTGGGAAAAAAACTGTAGATTATCCAGTGTGGTAACTCTAAGTGTCCCCCAGATACCTCCCTACCTGGGTATGTCAGTGCTGAAAACTGCACCATTAAAGAATTGGTCCTGTCCAGTTCCTTTCTTTTTTTTTTAAACATTTTTTATTGATTTATAATCATTTTACAATGTTGTGTCAGTTCCTTTCTTTAATGTCCAGTTTACCAGGCAATATCTTCTAAAGTCAACACCTGAGACAAACCTGAAAGAAGGTGAGAAGAAAAAGCAACTGGCAAAGACCCTCCCATCAGGGACTAAGAACAAATCAGCACAAGCTGTGCTGACAGGGAGGCAAGGGGCAGCCTGGACCAGCTGCAGCTTCTTCCTCCTGGTCAAGGAGAAGGTGTGGCATCGTGAAGACTTCAGGTGCATGTGCACTGGACGAATGTGGCTGAAAGCGCTGCTCTAAGGTGCTGCACGCTTCTCCGGGATCCAGGAAGTGACTGCTTGCACATGTGAATTCCAGAAGGGATGGGAGGCTTTGATTAAAACTTAGGATCCTGCAGAACCCAGAGGACCACAAGCCGAGGAAAGGAAGTGGTGGAAACAATTAAGAAATCTAAGCAGAAACGGTTGCCGGAGAGAGGGCCATAACTGTTCTTTCAACCACATCCGATATTTGCTTCAAATTGTTACGCAGGACAGTAATTGTCTCCTGGGAGGGCAAGAGGCAAGCCTGGCCGGGCTGGCCTCTAATAGGTTTCAACAGCAGAGCACCCTCATAAATAGTGCATATTGTGAAACCAGAGTTTTCCCCTTTTCCAGCAGACCTCTCCCAACCCTCCTCCTTTAATTAAAGAAACATGGCTTAGCAAGAAACAAATACCTCTTTTCATAAGACATTATGGATTAAAGAGAAGAAAAAAAAAGAATTCTGCACTGAAGAAGTGAACGTTTAAAAAGCCATTCATGCAGAGACGGTGATAAATTGATAATCCCATGTTTCTGATCAACAACACTGCTTGGTGATTGCCCAGCATCGCCTGTCTGACGTGTGACAATATCATGCCCCTAGGGACCATGGCTAGACTAGAATTTGCATATACGGGGACTTGGTCTGGAGCGAGCCTCTGTTCTGATGAGTCTTGTTTCTCACCACCCCTATTTGTTACCTGCACCAACCTCTCGAATGTTGTTCACACTGTATTTTCTTGTGCCATCTGGTGGATTTCAGGTGAATTTGCAGAATTCAAAACTGTTCCATTTAAGTGTTGACTTGTTTCACTTTCAAACTCACTTCAGACAATCATCATGACACCCTTAAGCCTTTAATTTTTTTATCTTTTCTAATCAATTTGCCTGTGCTTTTCTCACATCTACTTTGACTTTTAAAAAATCACTTGTATTTTTGGATCAGTAAATCAGGCACATGGTAAAAAGTTCAAAATGTGTATATGGGGAAAACAAGTCTCTTCCAGTTGCTCAGTTCCTGTTCTGAGAGGAAACTGCCATTTGCCTTATTCTAGGAATGTACAGCACATATATATACCTTTAACAAACTTCAGCATGTTTTACACAATGATTTATTTTACTTTTTTTTGCTCACTTAATATATATTGGACAGCTTTCCGTTTCACTATGTGTCACTGCCTCATTTTAGACAGCTGTATAACGTTCTCTTGCATGCTGTAATGTACATTATTTAACCAGTACCTTTTCCATAGACATTTAAGCAGTTTTTAATTTCTCAGTAGTCAAAACAATACCACAGTGAATACTCTTGTACCTCATTTACTTCACTCCAATGGAAGTATATGTCTATAGAACAAGTCCTGGAAGTTGGATTTCTAGCTCAAAGGGCATTCGAGACACTTTAATTGTTGTGCCTCTAATGTAGTTGTAAATTTTCAAATTACTCTTCAAAAAGGTAATAACAGTTTACACTTCCATTAGCGATGAATAAACATGCCTATTTTCTAGACTTTGGCCAACAGCATGTTATCAAATTTTCTTATCTTTGCCCACATAAATGAAAAAGGGTATCACATTGTGTTTTTACCTTTTTTTTTTTAATTTGGAGTGAATTGAGAATCATTTCATATGTTTAAGAGTTCATCTATATTTTCTTTTAACTGCTCATCCATTTTCTTTGTCCATTTTTCTGTTGAGTTGTTGACTTGCTTATTTATATGTAGGAGCTCTTTGTATATTAAGAAAATTACTCTAGTTCTATCAGTTGGAAATTTTCCTCCAAATTTGTCATTTATCTTTTCACTCTGTGATATGTTTTTCCATGAAGCTATTTCTTTTCATTTTATTGTCAAATTTATCAGTCTTTCCACTAGACATAATAATTGATCTGTCTAATTTAAATATCCTCACAAAGTGTTGGTATTTTTCTTGGAATTACATTATATTTCTAAATTAATTAATGGAGAATTACCACCTGTATAATGTTGAGTCTTCCTATCCTAGGATATGTTATGTTGTCCATTTGTTAGTGTTCTTTTGTGTCCTTCAATAATGTTTTAAAGTTGTCCTCATGTAAGTTGATACTTTTTTCTATGTGAATTTTTTCTGAGAATCTGACTGCTTCTCACCATCTTCACTCCTACTGCCCTCATCTAAACCTACAGCATCTCTCCCCTGGCTACTGCACTTAAATCTTACCAACTGGTCTCCCTCCTTCCACTCATGGCTGTTTGACAGTCTGTTCTTAATACAGCAGCTGAGACCCATTAAGCAGATCATATCAGGTCCTGTGCTTGCTCCAGCCACTATGGCCCCTTGCTGCACCCTGAACATGCTCCCTTCTAGGCCATTCTCACTGGCTATCCTGCCTAGAACATGTTCTGCTCAGAATGCAGAAGGCAGATCTCCTACTTCCTCCAAGTTTGCCTAAATCTTATCTTCTCAGTAAAGCCTATTCTGATGCCTTTATTTAAAAGTGCTATTTACCCACTTCACCTTAGAACAACTAATGCCCCTTACTCTGCTCTATTCTTCCTGTAATACTTACTACATTCTGTTACACTGTATCATTCAATTATTTATTATGTTTATTGTTTCTTGTCTGTCTCTCACAACTGAAATGTAAGCTTCATCAGGACAGCTTCATTTGTTCACTGATTTATATACTTAAAATAGTGCTTTGCACACAATAGGCACTTAATAAGTTTTTGTTGAATGTATGAATGAATGAATGAATCAATCAATCAATGATAGGCTCTTCTTCATGGCCCATATTTTGTCCAAGGGAAACACTGATACATTCTTCTTCTTTTTTTTTTTTAATCATTTTGTGGGGGGAGGTAATTAGGTTTACTTATTTACTTTTGATGGAGGTACTGGGGATTGAACCCAGGACCTTGTGCATGCTAAGCATGTACTCTACCACTGAGCTACACCCTCCTCCCTCACACTGATAACATTCTTTAAGTTGGTGGTCCAGGCCATTCCCAGAGAGAGAGGAGCCTCCCTCCTTGGTGGACCTTCAGAACATGGAGCCCCAGCCATATCCTCTTAACCTCTGATTGCTTAGGTTCAACTCGTATCAGCCCACAGTTATTTGTGTTATTTGTTATTTGTGTTCAACAAATAACTGTGGAGACCATCAACCTCTGAGTGGTCCCAGGGAAGCCCCTCTCACCTGAGTTAAAATAGAAGTGTACACCTTACCCTTCTCAAAATGATAGAGGCAGGGGAGATTCTCACTGATGCTTATTCAAAGCAAACCTTTCTCTAATCTCCCTTCTCTCGATATCTCCTTCCTTTTTTAAAGACCAGAGTTGTGATCAATTAAGGAGCACGTTGCTGGCTTCAGGTGACTTCTTTCTATGTCCTGCACCACTAGCTCTAGTGCCTCTTTTTAAAATGTGAGAGCATTTCTGCCTTTTGACCTGGGATCCCAGTCTAAACTGAAACAGAAAGTCTTACTTTATTATCTTGTTGCATATGATTTTGTAAACAATATGGAACATTTTTTGTATGTGTTTTAAACTTTCAATAAGTTGTTTCATAGTGTATGTAACACTCTGCTATTTGACTTTCTCAATCAACATTATGCCTTCAAGAGCTATCCACGTTGATACATAAACATATAGTTCATTCATTTTAATTGTTGTCTAGTATTCCATTGTATCCTACAATTTACTTATCCATTCTTCTATTCATGGATATTTGAGTTGTTTTCAATTTTTCATTATTACCAACTGCAGTAACATCCTTGTACATGTCCCCTTGGACACATGTAAAATAATATATCCAGGATATACTCCTACAAGTGAATTTGTTAAGTATGCACACTTTCAATTTTAAGAGCTATTGCAAAATTGCTCTCCAAATTATACTCCCACAAACAAAATACTAGAATTCCCTTTTTTCTAAATAGTCACTTCCTTCCCAATTCTGATTATGGTCATGGTTCTTAATTTTTACCAATTTTCTGTGTGTAAAATAGCACTTCATTTAAAAAATTGAATTTCTTTGGTTATCGGTGGGAATGTTTTTACATATTTTTAATTGAGATTGTTATTGAGAAAATTGTAGATTCATATGCAGATGTAAGAAATAGTATGAAGGGATCCCTTGTACAGTTTGCCCAGTTTCCCCTGTGGTATCATTTTACAGGACTACAGTATAATGTCACATCTAGGATACTGACACTGATACATCCACCAGTCGTAATCAGATTTTCCCAGTTTTACTTGTACTCATTTGTGTGTATGCCATTGTCTTTTTTATTTTGGTAATTCAGATTTCCTCTTTAGAGAATTGACTATTAATATTCTTTGATGATTTTCTTTTAGATTTCTTTGTCTTTTTTCTTATTTATATATACTATAGTTATTCTGGGTGATAATCTTTTATCTGTCATATGTATTAAAATGCAGTACCTTTTTTCCTTCTTTGACACTTATATTTTAACTTTATTGTGACTTTTTGAAAATTTGGGTAATCAAATTTAATACTTTTCTTGTTTCAACTTAAGCTTTTGCTATTTTGTTTGAGAAATTATTCCCTATCCTAAGACCATAAAATATTCTTATATTTTCTTCTAATACTTTTAAAGTTTTTTTCATGTTACAATTTTTAATCCACTAAGAGGCTGTTTTTGTGCATGATGTGAGGCAGTGATCTAATTTTACTTTTTTTTTAATAGGAAAACCAGTTTTTCCTGTGCAATAGTCATTTATTGTCCCATCTCTCTGATTTTTCTGATCTTTTTCCCTCCTCTGTTATAGACATATGGCCCATATATGCTTGTTTCATTCCCAGGCTCTCTGTTCTGATGATTTGTTTCTACATTCACAAATACAACCTTACCTTACCTTAGTTACTATAGCTTCATAACTGATCTGGAATTTAGATAGTGTAAGTCTATATATACTCTTTGATCTTACTTGAGAACAGTTTTAACTATTGACTATTCTTATTTCTGGCTTTCTTGTGAAAAATATAATTTTTCAAGTTTCATAAGAAAGCCAATTCACTTTTTATTGACAGAGAATTGAATTTATAGGCTACAGATTTTCTGTGGTATACTGCTTTCAGCTACATTTTAAAAAGTAGTACTACTGTTTCAACTCAGTACTAAATAGTTTTCAATTTTTATATCTGTCCTCCTTAACCCTTGAGTTTTTTAGAAGTATGTTTCTCCCTGAAAGGTATGACAGCTGTTGTTGTTTTTAACTGTCTTTTTATTGTTGTTTTCTAATTTAATTATTTCTCTGTGATAACACAGACCATATGAATAGATTCTTTGGAATTTGTTGAGACTCTTCTCATAATCTAGCATGTTATCAGTTTTTTATAAACATTCAGTGGGTACTTTAAAAGAAGGCATTCTTGGTCTGTTGCAAACAAGATTCCACATCTATCACTAGATCGAGATTTTAAGTTATGTTTTGCGAATCTTCTACATTTTTACATTTCTTTTGTTTGCTTGATCTATCGGTTTCTGAGAGAAATATTTTAGAATCTCCCCCTTGGATTTTGGATTGGTCTCTTTCTTTGTAATTCTCTCAAAATTTGTTTTATGTATTTTGAGTCTAGGTCATTAGGAGTATGTGGGCTCATGATTTGTATACCTTCCTGGTGGATTGTTAAACTACCTCTTCACTTCAGAAGTCCAGTTCCCAGAAGGCATTTGTTCCTGTATCACATAAATCACAAAATCACAAAATATTCCAAACTACAGGTGTCAATATACAATTGAGCAACTTCTCACTTGGGCCACGCTGTGTAGCATGCTCCAAGTGGAGTAGCAATAGGAATGTATTTTGGTATCCCACATACAAAAGTCTACTATATAAAGATGAATATATTTTAGATCTTTATTGATTATTATAATCCTTATACATTGGTACAACTCAAAACTTATTTTGTTTATTTTAAACATTATTTATTAATATCAATGATTCTCCTGAAAAAAATGCAAGGCAATACAGCTAATTTAAAATAAAATTTTTTCTTTCACTGTCCCCCATCCACGTTGGTCTCATCAGCCTCCTCACTGTCCTCCTCATGGCCCTCCTCCTATGCACTGAGGTGAACTCTGCCCCTCTCTCAAGACCTAGTGTAAGCCCCATTTGATGTCTCAACATGCTTTGAAACCAATTTGTCTCAGAATCAAATTCATGCTTTAATACTCGGTATGTGATTATAAAGAGGTTAAGAAATATGACTACCTTCTCTAAAGGGTCTTTGTTTTTACATATATCAAATGGGGATAATACCTGTCACAGAGACTTGTTTCAGTGGTTAATTAAAGGAAAAAAAGAGAACATGATGTTCCTAGAACTTAGTTGTTTCCTCCTTTTTTCCATCCTTCCTCATTCTACCCGAAGAACCCAGTTCTTCTTTCCATCTCTGGTCTCATGTTAGTTAGACTCACAAAGCTTAGTACACAATTGGTTTCTATCTTTTCATACAAGTGAATTTTGTTTCTTTCTGAGAAATTTGTTCTAAGCTGAGAAAACTCCGTAAAGGCAGGGAGTATTTCCCATGTCTCTTGATACCCTCTAAAGAATTTAGAAGAACATTGAGTCCATAGTAGGAGGCTTAGAATGTAGTTACTTGTTGACAGAAGGAATAAAATGAAATTTACCTAATTAATTCTTCTCTTGCTCAGCTTTTGGTAGAGAGTATAGCTAGCAGAGGAAACCACAAAACTAGAGAAAAGAGCCTGGATAATTAGAAATTTTTCCATAGTTAGATTCCTGTACCCAAGTCTCACTAGCAAGGTGAGAAATAAACAAACGGGGTGGAATCAAATATATGCCCATAGCTTCTCATACTAAATTTTCTATGAAAAAAGTCAAATTTCTTATTCATTGTTTGACTTTACAGATGAGAATTTGGATGATTTCTCTTCTTTGGAAAATACTGTAACAGGCACAGGTTTCCTAAGTACAAAGAGAAAGTGATCTGGGCCTGTGGAACTGTGAGCCTCTCTGTATCACCTCTCTGCCCACAGAGATTCGTAGAGAACCTGAAACGGGAAGCTTCCAGGGGAGGTTGCAGATAGAAAACTGAATGAATGAATAAAATAATGATGCACACACAACTATATAAACCTAGAGATCAATGCTTATCTCCCTGTGTGTTCTCCTCAATGCTGCCTAGCTCAGGAATACACAAATGTAGCCAGTGGCCTTGCCCAGGGGAGTCTAGTAGAGAAAGCAGCTGCTCTGAAATACACTTGACCTGTGTCAGCAGAGCAACCTGTTGCCTGCAACCTCTGTGGCTGGGGTCCCCTGGTAGACTGAGCAAGGCCAGGATTGCCCAGTGCAAAAATGTGAACAGCAAATTATGTTCCTAGTATTCTGCCTCCTTCTCTTGTCACAGTTCTGTAGCTTTCCTCCACTTCTGGCCCCTGGCTTCTATAGCACAAAGCCCTACACCTATGTAAGAGCTAGCATTCTATGCTCCCCCTCTGAAAGAAAAGAGTGGGGATAATGTTAGTGCATTAAAAGCAGTTAAATAGGATGGAAGTAGGGAAAGGACTAGGGGAGAAAAGGGAAGAACAAAGGGGAGTTAACATCTATCTTAGTCAGACAATGTAGGAAACTTTGGACTGCGTAGTTTTTATACATTATCTCATTTAATCCCCCCAAATAACACCACACCAAAGTCTCTCCATGCCCAAATCAATAATCTGATTAATTTTCCAAATGGTGTTAGAGAGCTGTCTAATACTGGCTTAAAATGCAGAGTGACCATAAAATCTGGTGATACAAATTACTTTTTTTACAGATTGAACTCACTTGGTTACTTCTTCTGGGGCACGCTAAAGAAACATGTTTATTCAGTGCAAATCAGAGACACAAATAAGGCAATAAATACATCACATATGCGTGCACAGAAATTGATGGGAACACTGCATTGACAAATCGTGTTTCTTGCAATTCTGCACGATGCATTGAAGTATGTGTTTTTAACAACGGACAATACAGTGAGCACATTACGTAATGTCACTGAACATATTCAATCTTTTTATAACAATTATCCATTTATTTTGTGTAATTACCTATGTTCCCAGACTTTTTGGCCATCCTGTATAATCCAGGAATCAAAGAGTTATAATTCCTTGAACCCAAAGGAATAATTGCATAAAGATCTTCAGGATGAGAGAGAAGTAGGATGGATATTTTTGGAATAAAAAAGACTCCTAGAATCACACTGTATAACTGATCTGTTTCTGCCCTCCCCATCTAAGATGGAATTGATTCTGGACTCATTTTTCACCTTATGCTACTCCAATGGCTTGACTATATTGCCATATCATGTTGAATCTCCAAACTGATCTGCAAGAAAAGGACCTTAGAAATCAATGATTCCATTACCCAAAATTCTGGAGTCTGAGCCCATCAGAGAATGGTCATCCCCATATTCTTGTTATTGACCAGTCTGGGATTATCTAAGGTGCTAAACTTGGACCATCTCCCTCCCTTCACCACCACTTCACCAATTTAGCACCCAATAAAATAAAAAAAAAAAATGGCAGAGACTGGTAAAAATAGGAATGAAGGAGTTAATTAAGCTGTGGTCCTTAGCACAAGTCTATAACATCGATCTTATGAATCTCAATAAATGCTTACAACTCATCACTACTAAGACTCTAATTAGACATTTATTGCTTATGTAATTCTGAGTTAATGGCATAGCAACAAGATTTATATCTCACATATTTGTTACACCTCAGCACTCTTTAATAATCAATTGATATTTAGTTAACATACATTAACTATCCTATTAAAACTAAATTAAATGCTATTCTGGTTTGATTTTATTAAATAAATGCTGGCAACACTAATGAGGTGCAGGCCATTTAAATCACGACAGAACAGCCAAATTTGGCCCCTCTGTTAAGTAAAGTAATTTAAGAGTAAAAAAAAAAAATAAGCAGATGTGTTCCTTGAGTTGACAATTTCATAAATACTGCACAACTCGGTCATGATGGATTCCTGACCAACACCTCAAAATACTGAAATAAAATTGCATAATATGTGGTACTAAATATGCCATAGAGAAAAAAACACTGTCCCTTTGGCCTCTGTTGTAAGGTCACTGATTTTGAGAAGAGCAAGATAATGTTGCCTTATGAGAAGAATTCAGTTTAGCCTCCAACTTTTCTGGAAGAAACTAAACTGGACTTCCTTAAGCACTTTGAGTATTTCTCTTTGGGTGGGGAACTGGATTTCTCTTTGTTTTGCCAAGGGAATAGAATTGAAGAAATAAAACACACAATAAATATCCATTCATTTAATAATAATTGAATACCTGCAATGTCCCAAACTAAATAGAATACAATCCTATCTCATAAGAACAATATTCTGAAGTTTCTTCCACTCACTGTGACAGGTTTTGTGAGAAATGCTAAGAATGAAGGGTGGACTGTGTCCTCAAGAAGTCTACGATATCATCAAGGAGAAAAGTCACTGTCGTGTGAAAATCACCTGGAGCTCGTGCATCCGGCATCTGAACCCACTCCTTGTGAGTAAAGGCCCCGTTGTAGCCCAAGTGCCTTGTCAAGTGCCCAGCATGTAAAACATGCTTAACAAATATTTGTTGAAACAGTGAAAGCTTCTCTGACACAATAGACATGTGATTCTCTTGATCCAAGTCCTCATCCAAAAGCATTTCATTCTTCCACGATTGCTAATTCCTAGTCATAAAAACCAAAGGAAAGGTAGAACAGCTGGCAGTGGTATCTAGGTGCCAGCAACTATAGTCAAGAAAAGCAGATTCAACCATGTGTCTTGGCAAACCATTGTACTGGCATCTCCTCACTTATGTGCTGCCAAATTACAACTGACACATAAAGCTTGTTTTTCTATAACTGAGAATTCATACTGTTCCAGTAAAGTCTGTAATTGGGACCTTGAGCTGAGCAGGTAGCTCAGGTGGGGAATCATACAGCCTGGTTTGCACAGGACAGTCTCTGTTTTTACTTGTTTGCTTGATGCAATTGTTAATAGCACCAACTTTTTCTCTCAGGAGTATGCTGATACAGCTGATAAGTTATATAAGCACTATGAATACAGGATAAAGCCTGCTGAGTCAGAGGCATGAGGCAGGACTTCCGGCTAAGAGGTAGATTGCACACACCTTTATCTCATGTTTGCCAGTTGTGTTCTCCTTTTCACGTGGTTAAGGTTTTCAGCAGTTGCATTTTATAACATTTAATTATAATTATCTTTGGTGTTTTGTGTACCTATTGACTCTAAAATTAAGTTATTATAGTAAGTTATATTACTGACTATTAAATATTCTTATTTTCCTTTCTGTGGGATGAATATATACCTCCCTGCCTGTTGAAATCAAAACAGTTGATTTGGCCAATGTGGGTGGAAGTGATATGCGTCATTTCCAGGCAGAAGTTTCAAGCGCTAATGCATAGATCCCTGACTCTTTTCCCTCTTCCATGAAATCATAAATGTTCCAACTAGTGGCTGCTCCATCAGCATTGGTCCTAGAGTGAAAGTGACATAAAGCAGAATATAGCCACCCTGCAATGGACACATAATGAAAGAAAAAGATCATTGTTGTTGTAAGCCGTGAATTTTGGAGCCATTTGTTACCTTAGCATAAGTTAGCCCATCCTGACTTTACAAAAATTATTAATGGACACTATGTGCTGCTGTAACAACAACAAAAGTAAAATAAGTTGCACTGACTCCGGGGCTTATTAATGGAAAACAAGGAAATTGTTATTGGAGGTGGAAGGATGGTGATCCATCTCCTTAATAAACTTGTAGCTATAGGAGAAGATGTAGGCAGACAGTATGTTAGCAGCTTCAGTTGGCTGTTATTGGATGCACCTGACAAGAAACAGATGCACTCAAAAAGAATTGGTCAGTTTGAAAGCAGGAGAAAAATGACAGCAAAAAAAAGAAACTTGGGAAAATTTTCATGGTTTGGAAGGTAACAACTGATTCTCACTTCCACTCAAAACACAGAAAAAGAGTATCTCTGAAGAAAAAAGTTTTACTAAAACTTAGCTTCGTATCAAAGACCAGATCAAGGGTTTGCTGCATATCATTTGTTGAAACTTTTTAGTCTCTTAAGATGGTATCCAGTAAATCCTTTAAATTGGACAAAAAGGCTCAAGGGGAAGAGATTAAAGGTCTGGGTCTCCTAGGAAATCTGATAGATACACGGTACGAGAAACAAAATATGTCTATAGGGGCATATTTCAAAATAGGATAGGAGTTCTTTGACAGGAATGAAATAGAAAAAAATTAAAAGTTGAAAGCATTGTACCACCAAGAGTACCACTAGCCTAGACTGAAAGATACTGTTCAAGACTTAAAACAACCCTTGCCTTTCCCCCATCCTTCCTGCTTGAGCTGGAAGCAGGGGGAGACAGCTTTTCAGCCTCCAGATCATGTTCTACAATTTTTTTCTTGAGATGTAGCCATGAGAATAGTGGAAAAGAAAGCCTTCCCTCTTCCAGGTTGGTAACTGGGGCAGAGAATAAACTTAATTCCAAGATGCTGAATTTTTCACTTCCTATATGCTTCTTAGCAACAAAGTAATTAATCACAAATTTTAATAGACAGCTATCTTCAGTTTTCAGTAGTGAATGATGGACATTGTCCACTAATATCTTCAAGGCAGGACAGGAAAATGAATAGTTTCCAATGTATAGATATCCTAATAGCAGAAAGCAGTATATGGTGTTTCTCTGCATCCTAAAATCCAGACCAGGCTAAGAGACAGCATTCATGACCTAGAATAGGGGTGATTCAGATTAAGCTCTTAGCACAGTTTGGCATCTAATTTTCCTTCTTTAACTATTTGACTTACACATTCCAGCTTTTCTTCAGAACTTTGATAGGGGAAGAACCAGAGAAGTCTGTGTTTGAATTTCCTAGCACAAGACATTAGTTGATTTAATGGCTTCTTTGACATCAGGTGTCAGAACAGTATCTTTCTCTGGATCTGACCTGAATTATGACCTTAGTTAGGGCTTTATGGAGTGAGCAACAAGTGTATAGTAGAATTTCAAAGTTTTGAGAAAGTTTCTCATTCCTCCAAAATATCTATCCAATTGTTTGCTGATACCCCAAATTAATTCTTTAGCTTAGAAGTTTAAAAAACAAACTATTTTGGGGTAATACTTGGAGGGAAATTTTATACAGAAGTCCAACTGTGGCATACTTTGCCTTTAAGCCAGGCTCTGTGGAAACTAGGAACTTAGGTGTTTCTGGGGAACATAGTTGAAAAACCACGACAAAGCTCAAGACTGTATATCTCCCTAGTTATATTTGCCTAAAAATAATTAAAATACATCACCACCAGTCAGTGGCTCTGTCAAGGCAGAGAAATTTGAGGTCCTTTAAGACTTTTCTCCTGAGTGAAGAGAAGGCACAAGAGACACTGGTCTGTAAGGCATAGAGACTCTTTTTCACATCCCACCCCACAGAAAATAGGTGTGAGACAGGTAAACTGAAAGTTCTTCAGTGTCCCTCTCCATAACTTCTCAGAGGGCAATCCCTGATCTTGGCTACCTCCTTACATTATCCTAATACCTCTCAGATGCAGGAACTTCAATAAGCTCTCTCTGAATTTTAAGAGAGGCTCCATAAATACAAATTGAATTGAAGTTTTAAGCAGCCAAGAGTCTGCTAGCTTTCTGGAAGATTCCAGTCCAGCCCCCACACTACCCAGCTGCCTGTACCTGATTGGCCTTTTGGCTAATTGATCACAGCTGGTGGCTTAATTGGGCCTGTCACAGGAAGGCCAGCTTCTAGATGCAAGGTTCCATCCTGCCACGGTGCCCTCGGGGCCAGTGAACTCACTGGGAGGAAATGTGACTCCCACTTCTTCACTTGAAGAACTTGGGGCATTTCCTAGATGGGGCTCCATGCCAGGGATCTGGCCTCAGCTTGGTGGGCTTAAGAGGAGAGGACAAGGTCCCTCCCTTCTACTCTTAGTCTTCTCATCTCTCTCTAGTTTTGTATCAGTTGCTTTTTAAGGTTGCATCAGTAGAGTGATTTTCTTTAATATCAGTTCATCGTAGGGCAGTCTGAGTTAGTGAAACGTGACAATTATAGGCATTTAAAATTTTTTTATTACTGGATTGAAGTCATCCAAATAGCAAGGCCTTTACCCCGTACCTCCCCATTCCCTGTCCCTTTTTGATTGACCACTTGTCCTTGTGAAGAGTTGAGAGATGATGACAAATTTTTTGTCCGTTATGACTGAGTCAGGGGAAAGGAGCTGGCTGTGGTCCAGAGCCAGGCCATGTCTTGCCAGGGTGGCCATGAGGGCTCCATGAAGGGTAGAGGGCTGGCCACGGAGCTCTGACTGTGCTGAGGTGCATTCTCATCAGGGTGTAAACTGACAGACATTGTCCAAAGGGACACTGTTTGCTTGAGAATGAGGAAGTAGATAAGGAGAGTTGGAAATGGAAATAGGTAATGAAAGAGTTGGTTAAGATGGCAGGATAGGACCCAGAGAGTTGAAGTGTGTCTGAAACATACAATCAGAGGCAAGAGCAGGTAAACTGGTGCAATTGCACTGTGATCTCCGTGGGGCTGATTCATCATCTTCCTTGATGGTTATGTCAATTTAGGGGACATATGTTCAGTTTTGAAATTGTCTAATATTCCTGTAGGATAATCAAATAAAGAGTGCCACTAAGAAGTTAAATTCTCTCTCCCTCTTCTCTCTCTCTCCACCCCCCCCCCCATCCCTCTCTGCTACACATCACACACGCACATACAGTGGAAATGGCAAATATATGACTTTTCACGACAAATTACCTGAGGCTGTAGAAACACATTAAGACAAAACAAAACAAAATACTTTAGGGGAATAAATAAATAACTGAAATTTCAGGAATTCCATCCAAAAATTGAAAGGCAAACTAACAGCAATGGAGATATTTATTGCTGACCTACTGCCTTTTTCCAGGCTAGCAATTGATTTTTATGTCTGAGTACTTATGTCTTTCAAGGAAAGTAGACTGCAACCAGTGATCCTGGAGTTCTCATTCTACACCCTAATGTTTGGTTAAGCGTGGACATGTGACATAATTCTGGCCAATGAGACATAAGAAGACTTCTGGCAACTTCTGAGAAAGCTTTCTGCTTGTTCTTTAAAAGGGACATGTGGAGAGGGAAGGGAGCTCCCTTTTCTGATTCTTACCTCTCAACATTGTCTGTGTGTGACTTCTGGAAAAGTGATAGACATTTGTGAGCCTGAGGAGACAAATCTGAGGATAAATGCTGAGGATGCCTATCCCTTAAACTTTGGAGCTGCAACAAGCCACTGAATTACCAACCCTAAAACCTCCTTCAGAACTTCCTGTTATAGGAGATGATAAATGTCTTTATTGTTTAAGTTCCTTTTTGCTTGGTTTTCTGCTACTTGCATTCAGAAAGCATCTTAACTGATACACTAACAAACCTATAGTGGGACAATTTATCAATAACTTAATAATAAATCTAACAGTTATAGTCCTTACTGTTTGCCTGGCATGGTTCTAAGAGCTTTAGTCCATCTAATCCTTATAGCAACTATGAAAAGGGGATACTGTTTGGTTTCTTTATTTTCTGGTTGAAGAACCTGGTTACAGAGAGGTAAATCACTTGTTCAGTGTCACACAGCTAAGAAGTGAAAGAACTAGTACTAACTACAATAACTACAAAGGTAGGCAGTCTGACCCCAAAATCTGAGCTCTTAACCAGGATATTAGATTGCCTGTCAGATTAACACATAGGAGCTGGGTTACTCCTATTCAAAGTTTATTACAGGGAACCATTAATACTAGCAATGGAGACGTCAGATCAACAAAGTTTACACTTCCTGTTTAGTGAAATTCTTTCTATTCACGCTCGACAACATCACCCAGTTTCCTCACTATCTCCTCCATTCTGCCTCCCAAGCAAAATCTTTACTCAGATGTTTAAATAACGGGACTGTTTGGCTATTAACAACAATCAGAGCCTTAAACCAACTTGAATTTCATGCATCAGCCTTCATAAACTTAGCCAGTGAACAGTTCATTAAACTCAGATTTATTGAGAGCTGAGATTACACAGAAGGAAGCAATATTCCTTCCCCCACAGGGCCTGTGGTCAATGAGAGGAAACAGGGAACTAAAATAGGGACGATCATGAAATTTAGAATATAAGCTACAGATAATGGTAGTTGCCTCTTGGAAGGGCACTTGGAGGAAACAGGGGATGGGGTGCTGCAGGGAACCAGCTGAGGAGAATGTAGTGTCCACTCTAAGACTATTTTATGCTGTTCTGTACTCTAAGAGTCTTTTTTCCATATGCATGTACCACCTATTTAATAATAATTAGACAAGTTTATGACTCCATAAAATGTGATGAATCTCTTCTAGAGGTATAGGCAGAATGCTTGGAGAGTGCAAAGTGTAAAAGGCAGGGGAAATGTATTATTTTCCTATGGCTGCAGTAACAAAGTACCACAAACTGGGTGGCTTAAACAATAGAAATTTATTGTCTCACAGTTCAAGAGGTCAGCAATCCACGATCAGGGAGTCGGCAGGGGCATGCTCCCTCTGAAAACACTAGGGAAGGATCCATTCCAGGCCTGTCTCCTAGATTCTGGTGGCATTGGGCATTCTTTGGCTTATAGATAGCCATCTTCTCTCTGTGTTCCTTCATGCTATCTTCTCTGTATGCATGTCTATCTCTGTGTCTGAATTTCCCTCTTTACAAGGGCACCAGTCATACTGGATTAGGTCCCATTCTTATGACCTAGTTTTAACTTGATTACTTCTGTAAAGACCCTGTCTCCAAATAAGGTCACATTTTGAGGTATTGGGTGTTAGGATTTCAGCATATGAATTTAGGGGTTGGGGGACACAGTTCAACCCATAACTGAAAGGTATAGGAATGCTTTCTGGAGTTCTCTTCTTTTCACGTAGTACTGACAGAAGGCCATTGTGAGGCTTCTTCTCTTAGAACAGTAAGTTTTCTCAAGTCCTGTGATAAACATCTCCTTGACATTTTAATACAGTGGGATGAGACCACGCGGACTCAGCTTGGAGAGGCACAACTTGGAAAGCAGTAAATGTAATACACGACAGGCACAGGTTGAATCAGGGAGCCTAGTATCTAAGTAACAGGCCGTTTGTAATGCTGTGCACCCCAGCTCTGGCTCACTTCCCCTATGTAACTGCAAAATCAGAAAAGGCATGTTGTTGAAACTTGAACACTTACAGGCAATTTCCATTCTTATGCTACTGATATTGCATTTGTGGAAACATAAGGAGTCCCTGGAGACTGATTCAACGTGTACCAATTTCTAGAATTTTACTTTATAACCAAATAATGTATCCCGCTGAAGAGAGTGTTGCCTCGTGCAGAGACAAGGTAATTTAAAAATCATGTTCAAGTTATGTTTACAACAAAAATTTGAGATAAAGTAATATTTTCTGGTTGGCGTTTAGAGTGTGACTTGTAGGCTGGAATGCTAAAGAATTCAAGAAGCTAGAGAAGAATCATGAGGATTATTGTATGTCCGTGGGCAATGGTGAATGTACAGTGGGTAGGATTTTGCAATAGGAAGCCTATGATCAGAAATTAATATGAATATAGGCCATCTGAATTTTAATTATTAAGAATTATGAATTATTAAAGTTCATAAGTGATTTTAAATCATAATTATGCTAATTTAAATTAATATATAATATAAATTAAAATTAATAAGTTTTATAAACATGAATACCAGTAAAAATAAGAAAATACAAATCAGTCAACCTAGAAATCCAGTAATCTTTGTTTTCAATAAATTGATCTATCACATAAGAATTTGCTAAATGTGGTATATCAAATCAACATAGGAAAAGTACATTATATATTTGCTCCCTCCCTCAAACTAGAACTCAAAATAAAGACAAGATGTATTAATGTAAACGTTTTTAAAGTTAAAAAATTTATAAGGAGTCAAGATGGCAGAGTGGTAAGACGACAAGCTCACCTCCTCTCACAATCACAACAAAACCAAAACTGACTGCTAAATAACAACCAATAAAAAAAAAAGATTGGAACTTACTAATAAAGCTCTTCATCAACTGGAAACATAAAGAGGGAACCACAGCAGGACAGTAGGAGGGGTGCACTTAATATATAATCAGGTCCCATACACCTTGAGTGGGTGACCCACAAGCTGGAGAAAAATTATATTGCAGAGGCACTTCCACAGGAGTGAGAGTTCTGAGCCCCATGTCAGGCTCCCCAGCCCAGGGTTCTGGTATCTGGAGGAGGAGCCCCCAGAGTATATGGATTTAAAGGCTAGTAGGGATTAATTGCAGGAGCTCCATGGGACTGGGGGAAACAGAGGCTTCACTCTTTTGGGAAGCACACACAGAATCTTGTGTCTGCTGGGACCAAGGGCAGAGGCAGTAATTCCATAGGAACCTGGGCCAGACCTGCCTGCTGGTTTTGGAAGGTCTCTGGGGGAGGTGGGAGATGGCTGTGGCTCACCCTGAGGATGTAAAACCTGATGGTGGACATTTGGGAATTATTCACTTACATAAGCTTTCCTGGAGGCTGACATCTTGATTGGATCATTAGTGCCAAGACCTGGCCCCACCCAACATCCTATAGGCTTAAGTGCTGGGATGCCTCAGGCCAAACAACATACTGGGTGGGAACACAACCCCAACCATCAACAGACTTCCTGAGCCCTCAGCTGCCTCTGGACATATTCCTGGACTTGGCCCTGCCCACAAGAGGGCCAGGACCCAGCTCTACCCAGCAGTGGGCAGGTACCAACCCCTCTCACTAGGAAACCTGCACAAGCCTTAGTCCAGCCTCACCCACCAGGGGGCAGACACCAGAAGTAAGAAAACAACAAACCCACAGCCTGTGGAAGGAGTTGGCAAACACAGATCAGACTCTATCCTGGAGTCAGCCAGACCTTGGCCCTTGGGTGACGAGGAGAGTGGACTGCTGGGATGCATAGGATATCTCATACTGAGGGCCACTTCTCCAAGATCAAGAAATGTAACTAACCTACATAAAAATACAAATAGAAATTTAGACAAAATGAGGCAGCAGAGGAATATGTTCCAGGCAAAGGCACAAGATAAAATCTCAGAAGAAGAAATAAGTGATAAGAAGATAGGCAGTCTACCTAAGAAAGAGTTCAGAATAAAGACTGTGAAGATGATCAGAGATCTTGGGAGGAGGATAGGTGCACAGAGCAGTTTTTAGCAAAAAGTTAGAAAATACAAAAAACAACCAAACAGAGTTGAAGAATACAATTACTGAAATGAATAATACACTAGAAGGAACCAGGAATAGACTAAATGAGGAAGAAGAACAAATCAGTGAGCTAGAAGACAGATTAGTGGAAATCATTACCACAAAACAGAAAAAAAGAATGAAAAGAAATGAGGATAGTTTAAGAGACCTCTGGGACAACATGAAGCACATTAATATTTGCATTACAAGGGTCCCAGAAAGAGAAGAGAGAGAAAGGACCTGAGAAAATATTTGAAGTGATAATAGCTGAAAATTTCCCAAACTTGGGAAAGGCAACAGTCATCCAAGTCCAGGAACACAGAGAGCTCCAAACAAGATTAACCCAAAGAGGTACATGTAGTAATCAAATTGATAAAAATTAAGGATAAGGAGAAAATACTAAAAGCAGCGAGAGAAAAGCAACAGATAACATACAAGGGAACTCCCATAAAGTTATCAGCTGATTTTTCAGCAGAAACGCTGCAGGCCATAAGAGAATGGCATGATATATTTAAAGTGATGAAAGGGAAAAACCTACAACCAAGAATACTCTCCCAGCAAGGCTCTCATTCAGATTTTATGGAGAAATCAAAAGCTTCATAGATAAGCAAAAGCTGAAAGAATCCAGCACCATTAAACCAGCTTTACAACAAATGCTAAAGGAACTTCTTTAGGTAGAAAAGAAAAGGCCACAACTAAAAGCAAGAAAATTACAAAATGGGAAAGCTCACCAGTAAAGGCAAACATACAGTGAAGGTTTGAAATTATCCACAAACTAATGAGGAAGTTAAAAGACAAAAGTAGTAAAATAATCTGAATCCGCAATAAGCAATTAAGAATATACAAAACAAGTGGATGTAAAATATGATATCAAAACCAGTAATCGTGAGGGGAGGAGAGTATGAATGCAGGATATCTAAAATGCATTTGAAATTAAGAGATTAGCAACTTAAAACAATAATGTATGTATATGTATATGTGTGTGTGTATACACACACGTATATATGTATGTATATGTATATATACACAATATACCAAAACTTCATGGTAACCACAAACCAAAAATCTACCATAGATAGACACGCAAAAAAGAAAGAGGGATCCAAATGTAACACTATAGTCATCAAATCACAAGAGAAGAGAACAAAAGGAAGAAAGGAAAAAAAAGCCTACAAAAACAAATCCAAAACAATCAACAAAATGGCAATAAGAACCTATATATTGATAATTACCTTAAATGTAAGTAGATTAAACACTCCAACCAAAAGACATGGACTGGCTGAATGAATACAAAAATAAGACCTGTATATATGCTGTCTACAAGAGACCCACTTCTAAGTTAGAGACCCATACAGGCTAAAAGTGACAGGATAAAAGTATTCCGTGCAAATGGAAACCAAAAGACAGTTGTAGTAGTAATACTTACATCAGACAAAATAAGTTTTAAAATAAAGATTGTTACAAGAGACAAAGAAGGACACTACATAATGCTCAAGGGATCAATGCAAGAAGATACAACAATGGTAAATGTATGCACCCAACGTAGGAGCACCTCAATATATAAGACAACCATTAACGGACTTAAAAGGAGAAATCAACAGTAACAATAATAGTGGGGGACCTTAACACCCCACTTACATCAATGGACAGATCATCAAGACAGAGAATCAATAAGGAAATACAAGTCTTAAATGACACATTAGACCACATGGACTTAATTGAATACACATTCTTCTCAAGTGCACATGGAATATTCTCCAGAATAGATCACATGCTGGCCTACAAAGCAAGCCTTGGTAAATTTAAGAAAATTGAAAAAACGTCAAGCATCTTTTCTGACCACAACGCTATGAGATTACAAATCAACTATAAGAAAAAAAACTGCAAAAAGTGCAAACATGTGGAGGCTAAACAATATGCTACTAAACAATCAATGGATCACTGAAGAAATAAAAAAATACTTTGAGACAAATGAAAATGAAAACACAATGATCCAAAACCTCTGGGACGCAGCAAAAGCAGTTCTAAGAGGAAAGTTTATAGCGATACAAGCTTACCTCAGGAAACAAGAAAAACCTCAAATAAACAACCTAACCTTACAACTAAAGCACTTGGAGAAATAAGAACAAACAAAACCCAAAGTTAGTAGAAGGAAAGAAATCATAAAGATTAGAGCAGAAATAAATGTAATAGAGGCTAAAAAAAAAATAGAAAATGAAACTAAAAGCTCACCCTTTGAAAAGATAAACAAAATTGATAAACCATTAGCCAGACTCGAAAAAAAGGGAAAAGACCCAAATTAATAAAATCAGAAGTGAAAAAGGAGAAGTCACAACCAACACCACAGAAATACAAGGGATCATAAGAGGCTAGTATGAGCAACTATTCGCCAACAAAAAGGACAACCTAGAAGAAATAGACTTCTTAGGAAGGTACAATTTGCCAAGACTGAACCAGGAAGAAATAAAAAATATAAATAGACCAAGTACCAGTACTGAAATCAAATCAGTAATTTAAACACTTGCAAAAGAACAGAAGTCCAGGACCAGATGGCTTCACAAGTGAATTCTACCAAACATTTAGAGAAGAGTTATCACCTATCCTTCTGAAATGATTCCAAAACATTGCAGAGGAAGGAACACTTCTGAACTTACTCTGTGAGGCTACCGTCACCCTGATACCAAAACCAGGCAAACATGTCACAAAAAAAGGAGAAAACTATAGGCCAGTATCACTTATGAATACAGATGCAAAAATCCTCAACAAAATACTAGCAGATCAACTCCAACAATGCATCAAAATGATCATACACCATGATTAAGTGGGATTTACCCCAGGGATGTGAGGATTTTTCAGTAGCCACAGATCAATTGATGTGATACATCACATTAACAAATTGAAGAACAAAAAACCATATGATCATCTCTATAGATGTAGAAAACATTTTTGATAAAATTCAACATCCATTTACGATAAAAAAAAAAAAAACTCTCCAGAAAGTGGGCATAGAGAGAACATACTTCAGCATAAAAAAGGGTATATGACAAGCCCACAGCTAACATCATACTCAGTGGTGAAAAGCTGAAAGCATTTCCTCTAAGATCAGAAACAAAACAAGGATGTCCACTCTCGCCACTTTTATTCAACATAGTTTTGGAAGTCCTAGCCACAGCAATCAGAGAAGAAAAAGAAATAAAAGGAATCCAAATTGGAAAAGCAGAAGTAAAACTGTCATTGTTAGAAGATGACATGATACTATCCATAGAAAATCCTAAAGAGGCTACCAGAAAACTACTAGAGCTCATCAGTGAATTCGGTAAAGTTGCAAGACGCAAAATTAATATACAGAAATCAGTTGCATTTTATACACTAAGAGCAAAATGTCAAAAAAAAAAAAAAGGAAATTACAGAAACAATCCCATTTATCATTGCATCAAAAAGAATAAGATATCTAGGAATAAACCTATCTAAGGAGGCAAAGGACCTGTATTCCAAAAACTATGACATTGATTAAAGAAATTGAAGATGACACAAATAGATGGAAAGATATATTGTGTTCTTGAATTGGAAGAATCAACATTGGTAAAATGGCAATACTACCCAAGGCAATATACAGATTCGGTACAATCCCTGTCAAATTACCCATGACATGTTTCACAGAACTGGAATAAAAAATGTTATAATTTGTATGGAAACACAAAAGACCCCGAATAGCCAAAACTATCTTGAGAAAGAAGAACAGAGCTAGGGGAATCACACTCCCTGATTTCAGACTGTACTATAAAGCTACGGTAATCAGAACAGTGTAGTACTGGCACAAAAACGGACACACAGATCAATGGAACAGGATAGAAAGTCCAGAAATAAGCCCATGCACTTATGGTCAATTAATCTACATCAAAGGAGGCAAGAATGTACAATGGAGAAAATATGTTTCCTGGATCACTCCCAAATAATCTACTGCCACTCAAATTCTCATTTCCAGGTCAGCATCTGGGGCAACCTAACCAAAGAAATGTCAAACAGTTATCAAAAAAGATGCTCATCACAGTGTCATGTATACTACTGGAAAACTGGAAATACAATTCATTGATGGTAATAATAGGTTCATCAGCATTTCGATACAGTTTTACGCATTAAAATATGATAGAAAGGAGACTGGGCAGGGATAAATAGGCAGAGCACAGGGGATTTTTAGGGCAGTGAAAATTCTCTGCATGATACCATAATGATGGGTATGTCATTATACACTTGTCTAAACCCATCAAATGTACAACACTTTAGGTAAACTGTGGACTTTGGGTGATACGATGTGTCAGTGTAGGTTCCTCACATGTAACAAATGTACCATCTGGTAAGGGATGATGATAATTGAGGAGGCTAGGTGCTGGGGGGGGGCGGGGGGGCAGGAGGTATATGGGAAATCTCTGTACCTTTCTCTCAATTTTTCTGTGAACCTTAAATTGCTCTAAAAATAGTCCTAATAAAAACATGATAGAAGAATATTTAAAGTCTTGAGCAGGAAAGCAGTATAGTGTAATAGTAAGATAACAAGTTGTAGAATGAGACTTCATTTCAAGTTCTAGCTTTACCAATTACTAGCTCTGTGACTTTAGGCAGTTACTTAACTTCATTAAATATTGTTTCCTCACATATAAAATGAGAGGATTACTATGAAGATTAAATGAGATAGTTCCTGTTAAGTACTCATTCTGGTGCCTGACACACAGTAATAATTATCATCACTATCATTATTAGTGTTAAAATATAAAATACAAGTTTTTAAGAATATAAAAAAACACACAATATTTATAGAAGCATAGAAAAGAATGGGAAATAGTTGCAAAAATAAATTGTGCATGTCTGTATGCTAAGACAGTATATATTTTTCCATGCGCTTTTTCTATACTTTCCTAATTTTTATGATTAGTACTTTTATATTCATATGAGAAAAGTTACTTTTAATGAATTTTATAAATAATCTTAAAGTGACTCAAGGATACTTTAGTCAGATGTCCTCACATGAAAATGTAGAGTTTTTGGCCTAGGGTTAGTTAATCCTTGTTAATGAAATACTACTAGGGCAAATACTACTATTCAGCCAATCCAGTCTTCCTAAGAACTGTGGGTGAATTCAGACAGGGACCACTGCAGTTCTGACACGAGGTTTGTATTCTTGTTGATGGGTCTCAGTGTGAGGGAAATAGAATGTTTTGTCACAGAGCCATGCAAACACAAACATTGCCCAAAAGTTGAGCACAAGTAGTTTTAGAAACAGAGACACTGATACAAGAGATACCTGATCATTCAGGAACCTTCTGTGTTGAAGCATCAAAAGCAAGCAAAGAAGCTTACTTAAAGCGTGATTCATTGCATCAGAATGAGTGGGTTGCTTCTGAAAGAGTGATTTCATTTTCTCAAATAATTCTGCACTTCTTCGGAACTTCTAATTCCATTGAGTTTCGGCCAGGTCAAAGTGGAAAATAAATCCAACTTCTCTTTGGGGACTAACAGATTGATTCCCTCAGGATACTCATTAATTCCTAGAAATCTTTTATCTAAATTTGGTAAATACCCTCAACAACTTTCTGCTACTCAGTCATCTAACTGGTTAAAATAATCTAATCTTCACAGTCAACTTCTACTTCTTCCAAATAACTCATAAATTGTCAAATGCCAAGGGCATTAGAACAAAGAAAATCCACAATTTGATCAATCTTAGTATTGACTCAAACAATAAATTAATTTGAAAGTGTTACAGTTTGAATTCTGGTGAATCATACAACAGAAGAAGAAAACACTGAATTTCTCTTTGGATTTAGAAAAAAAACATACTTTCTTTTTCATTACAGGTGCCCTAAAGATGGCAAATGAATTCCTCTTTTTTTTTTTTCAGGTTTAGAGCAAATTTTTTAGATTATTTTATTTTCAGTAAATGGTTAATATATCCTCAATTTGGTAAGGACATTTTTTTTTCTTGTGAAAAGTATTAGCCAGGCCAGGCCTCTATCAAGTTGCCACTCAGGTAACCTGGTGAATGCCCCTGGCTGGGCAAGAGTTTATGAAAAGATTGAAGATTAAGAAAGAAAGTAAAAACATATCTAAGTGTGGTGAGGAGGCTGGAGCTATGACCAAGAAGCAGAAGATCTAGACCATGTGCTGAACCTGCCACAAGTTGATTATGTGACTCTGATGTTTAACAACTGCTCTTCTGATTTCAGCTATGTTAGCTCTCACATCAGGGTCCATAAGAGATGATCCTCCTATGCTCCAGCTCTAAAATCATGATTCTTCACCAGGACATGAACAATCTAGAGTTTGTAGAAGAAAACAGAAAAATGAATATATCTGCAAACACCAGTGAAATAAAGAAGGAAAGAATAAAGCTAAAATGAATTAATTTGACTGGTTCTGTGCGCAGAGTTGGTTAGACGCATTACCTCAGCCCTCCCACCAACCTTTGGAGACAAATGAACCATCCATTCATACAACAACTATTTACTGAACATCTGCTATGAGTTAGGCTGTGTACAAGGAGCTTGCAATGCCACAGTAAGCAAGAGAAACATCCCCTACCCCCATGGAGCTTATTTTCCAGCAGTGGAGACAGATTACGCAGAAAGTAATTTCATTATGTTCCTCTCATGAGGTAGGACAGGGTGCTTTGAGTTGGTGACCATGTAATGGGGGCCTTACATAATATGGGGATCATGTCAGGAAAGCCTTTTTTTTTTTTAAGAAAATCATTTTTACAATGAGATATTAAGCATGAATTAAAATTGGCTAGACAGGTACATGGAATGACATGCATAAGGACACAGAGCAGAAAAGAATGTGGTAAGTCCAAAAGGCATTGTAATCTTTACCCTATTGTGCTTAGAGGTATATTTGTCTTTTATGTCACCTCATTGTCTCACTGGCAGCAGCTGGAGGGTGAGGTTTAGTATTCAAACTCTTTGAGTTCAGTGACCGTTCTTTTTCCTCATAAAATGTGCCTGGTTCCTCTTTGATAACTCCATTTACATCTTCCTGGAATCAGGGTTTTGAGGTGACCCCCAAATGCACACAGTTGAGCCTCCCACCTGTTGAAAGGAGACCTGTTGGGAGTAGATCATACAGACACACCCTTGAAAGGTTTGTCCAGGGCTGAGCAAGTTCATCTGTTAGGAATTCATAGCAGGAAGGACTGATGAAGAGCTAGCAAAAGGCCTTTATCTTACTTGTTCCTACCTGAGAAAGCATCCCTGCATTTTGCAAAGCCCAGAGGAACACTTGCCATTATGTTTACATTGTGCAAAAGATCACCATTATGACTTATTTACCATCTTTAAAGTTTCTAGTTACTGACTAACAACACTTCTAACCAACTCTTAACGTACCAAGTTGATTATAGTTATTATTAAGCTGAAAGTTAAGAAATTACTCACAAGAAACCAGCATCCTGTCATACACCAAAGCTGCACATATTTGTCCCAGTTCTTACTCTCAGAGCGCAGATAAACATTTCCCTGTGTCAGGGGGCTTTCAGCATTTCAATGGCATAGTGGGATGCTCTTTTGAGCCCAGAGGGCAATTACTAAAACTTAAGGTAAGTGGGGAAGAGAACAGAAAACGTGATTGCCAGTCCAAACAAGTGAGGTCCAGGGGACGGCTTAAGTTGTGCATTAAGTATAATCTTTTGGCTTTGACAAGAAGGTAAGGTGACCAATAATTAGCCATTCAAGTTGAACCCTAAACAGCATGATTGGGGTGGGATGTAGGCGGCTGCCCAGCCCACAGTTTCTGGCATTTGAGAGCTTTGCAGGCAGGAGCTCATCTTGAGCCTAATAAAATGATTTGCTGGAGTGAGGCTGTTTGTTGGTTTGTTTTTGAATATGTGCATTTTAATTTTTTTCCCAATATATTGGCAGAGATAGATTAGGGCACTGACTAAATGATCCACAACAAGACCTCAGAAAGACTGAGACACTGGTGTAGTTCATCTCCTCTAGCTGCCTTAACTGCACCCTTCCTCCCTCCATAGCTCAGCCATGGTGCACGTCCATCCCAAGCTGGCGGAGGTGGATCCCTAGTAGCTGTCAGGGAATCCTTCCCATCAGCATGGCATTCAACAGATATTCACAATAGGTGTAAGTCTCCTCTATAAATTCATGTGTTCAATAAACATGAACTTTTAAAATTTCCTTTCATTAAATTAATTTTGATTCTGAGTAACCAGCCTGCCAGGTTAGCAGGAAATTTAACCCAGCCACGCTTTGGCACTCCCATGCCTCTCCTACTAGGATTCTACAAAAGTGTGGGTCTAATAGAATGCAGGATCTTATATGGTGCAGAGGTATTGGGAAGAGCCCTCCAGTATTTTGTCATCTGTCTACACTGGCTAGCCCTGAGATAGTGTCCCAGGCTGCATAGCTCACTCAAGCTCCACCTCTGCTGCTTCCAGGCCATGTGTGGGGTGGGAATCTCTGCAAAGTGAGCAGACCTGCGCCTGGAATCTAGCCTCCTTTGGGGCATGCACAGCCCTCCCCCCAAAGGGGCACAGTTACAGGGTGGTAATTAGAGCTTCCCTACTCACAGGAGCCACAGAGCTGTCTGTCGTCCCTTCCCACCCTAGGGAAGCAGCTTCTTTCTTTTCTCATACTTTCAAAAGCAGGCTGTTTCCTTCCTTGCCTTAAGCAAGAAATAACAAGCCTGACTACCTGTGTGAAAGGAAGTAGAAGTGTAAAACATATGGAAAGCAAATGTAATTAAATTCCCCAGAGTCAGCTGCTTCATGTGTGTGTGTGTGTGTGTGTCTGTGTCTGTGTCTGTGTCTGTGTCTGTGTCTGTGTCTGTGTGCGTGCGCGCGCAAGAGGGGAAGTGGAGGCTGTATATCGAATTGGGTATCTACTGAGGATCTCATTTACTCAATTCCCTTTGTATATTGGTTTGTTGTGGGCATCCAGCCCTGTACAAAATATTCCTCTGTGCACAGGAGTTTAAGAATCACTGAGTTAAGCCAAAGGAAGGAACGAGAAGAAAGTCTATTTACAAATGTCTAAAATCCTTAGTAGTAAAAAGAGGATGGGTGGAGAATACTAAAATATTCCTGTTTGCTTGCAGAATTACACCATTCTGATTTAATATACCTTAATGTATGTTGATGGGTTTGCTTATTACTTAAAGGGCTAAAGGAGAGGTTTTAGGTATTTTATGCAGGGATTAAATTCTAATTTTTTTTTGTTAAGTTTTTTCCCCTTTTCTTTTCTGTTCTGTAGCTTTGCTGTGTATGGATGGATTATTTTCTCTTTAAATCTATTTGGTACTTACAGAGTGCATTCAATCCCAGGATTCAATTCTGGAAAATTCTATAGTCAGCTGTTAATTTAATCAGAATGAACGTGCTTTTACTCTGTTTCAATAAGTTACCCTTATTGAGCAGTTACATCTGAGGCATGGTATTTACTGGAATGGGATGTGATGGATGTGGATAAATCCTTGTATGCCAAAGTGGAAAAGCTCTGAGTAGTACTGTGCCATAATAAGAAATATATTTGGTCTTTGTCTCTCATTCCTGGTGCAGAGTTCCTAAGACCCTCAGAATTTATTAAGTGATAGGAGTGTGTTTCATTATTCATACAAGCCCTTTTCAGCACACCTCAGTTTATGCAGATGAGGTGATTTAGGGTAGGGCCTCTTGACAGCCTCTGGATGGAGCTGGTCACAGAAAGACCAAGGGATTAGAAGGCTGGAGATTAAACTTTATAAAAACTTTAAACAAGGAGATTTGATGAGCCTTCAGGTTGGAAAATATGCAGAGATGCTGGAAGGATGGCACACCTGGAGAGGGCATGGAAACTCCACACCCTTTCCCCCGTGCCTTGTCCTATGCAACTCTTCCATCTGGCTGTTCCTGAATTGTGTCCTTTTACAATAAATCAGTAAGTATTTCCCTGAGTTCTGTGAGCCTTTATAGCAAATAATCAAACCTGAGGAGAGAGTCATGGTCAGTCAGAAATCCAGGTGACAAACGAACTTGAGACTGGCATCTAAAGTGAGGGCAGTCTTGTGGGACTGAGCTGTTAGCCTGTGGGATCTGATGCTATCTCCAGGTGGAGTGTCAGAGTTGAGTTTAATTTGTAAGACACCCAGTCAGTCTCTGCGGAGAACTGGAGAATTGTTTAGCGTGAGAAAACTCCACATATTTAGTGACCAGAAGTGAAGTGTTCTGAGTCTGAGTGTAGTGAATAAAGGAGAAACAGAAGAGTTTTTCTTCGCAGGAACTTTGTAAGGAAAGCAGAGGCAGGGCATCACACCCAAAACCTTCTCTGAAGAGGTAGGATGGAGTTTCCTCACCTACATCACGACAATGTTCATAGGGCTCTCTCTCTTTAGACAAGATCTCCCTCAGGAGCCCAGCATGTGAAACAGCTGCCCTGGCTGAAGCAGTGCCTCTCTTTCCCCTCTGCTTGAGGGTAGCCCTGGAATTCCAGGAGCAGGCCAGGAACACTGAGACTCGGCCAACTCTACTAGCTCTTGCACAGCTGGGTTTGTGGCCCACTGATAGAATGCCCTGTGGAAGCTAATTAAACTGATTTAAAGAATCCCATTCCACAGTAAAAAAAAAAATATATATATATATATATATATTTGCCTTTGAAGCATACTCTTCCATAGTTCAGACATGACTGTATCTATGGAACAAAGTATGGGTCTTTGTCTGCGGTGAAGGAGATAGTTGAGTCCAAAATTAGAGGTATGGGGAATCCTTTGAATGACAGAGATGTGCAGACAATGACTTGAATTATCTGACTTTGAATTTTTAATATGAAATTGAAAGCCTGTCAGTGGGCATGGCTCTCAGTTTATCACAAATTCCACCACTCCTGATTGTTTTACACTTGGCTGGATTTACACACTTATGGTGACTGCCTGGCCCCCTTAGCGTCTGAGTTCATGTACCCTTAGCCTACGTGTAAAGCCAGCACAGCCTCAGATTTACCTAAATCAATGAGGCAAAGAATCTTCCCCACACATTCTGCATTCTCCTTTGACCATTCTGTCTTCTCTAGTTTGTACTCCTTCCTCCCACCCCACCGTCAGAATTAGTCTCTGTTGTTCCTGTTAGCTGTATTTGTACCTCTCTTAGGGCATAATACATACAGCCTGCCTCATATTACCTTTTTGTGTGTGTGTGTGTGTGTGTGTGTGTGTGTGTATACCTATTACTCATTAATCATATCTCTGCAGAGACTCAGACAATGCCATGTCTTCATAATGTGCCAATTACTCTTTGACTTGTTCTCAGCTTGGATCAGCTCTGCCTACCATGGTGTCCAGAAGAACATAACCATTGTCACAGCCTCCAAGGCTACTACCAGCTACCTCCATTGATATGTCCTCCCACCCCAACCCCAGCTAATAAGAACTGTTTGCATGCAGAGAGGAGAACAAGACCAGGGAAAATCACTTAGATCAGGTGATGTCTGGTTAAGTGAAACATCATGTGTAAAAAGAAAAGTACTGAGTATAATGGACTCTCATTTTTAAAAGAGAAATGAGCTTCCTCCTTGATGCTGATGGATTGAGAGGAGGGGATCGTGAGCGATATGAGTGTTTACACACAGAAACCAATTGCTTTTTCCATTCCTTCCAATCTCTTATGGGTTCTGATGGGTTGCTGGGTATTTTAACAACAAAGCTCAATCCGCCCACCCAGGCGATGGCTCTACCACCATTCCCAGATCACTTTGGAACACCAAGTAAAGTTCACCAGTGCCTCTCCAGCTATGAAAAGGGAAAAAAATGTATCAGCACTATGAATGGAGCTAGTAGAATGAATAGGTCATAACAAAACCACAAGCAGTGCTATGCTACATTCATTTAAATAAAGAAAGCCGACATACTTTCCCAGGCTAGAAACAGAAATTGCGTTAATGTGCTGTTAATTGCAATCAGGACAATATCACTGTGACTTTTTATTTAGTTCAAAATTTTATTACCCCATATTAAAAATCATACACGTCTCTGCTTTTTCCTAAATATTTAAATTGGTACATTTTAGTCAGGATGTGTGTACATTCTCTGCTACCTCTCATCTGGGTGTAATTTTCCATAGTCTCCCCTGATGATCTGCATTTTCTCCTTCAAGTCCCCCCTCTAAACCCACTTCTGTGGATCTTGCCTTCACATTATGCCATTAAAAGCTCCAGCTGGAAGGAAGTGCCTCTGAATGGAGTCCAAGGGAAGAAACAAAGAAGATGGAAACCAGATGCCTTTAAGTCATTCCCCTGTGAGTCATCATTTTCTCCTGGAAAGTGTCTATCTCAATGCGGTTCATCTCTTCAATTTGAAGCCCACTAGACGGTAACCCTCACTCAATCTCTGTGTGTTTTAGCCATCCTCAGTAGACTGATATATTCTGAATACAATTGGCATACAGTAAATATATATACATAGTATTAGCAATAACAAATAAATGTTTGTTAGGTTTTAGATCCAACATAAGATAGTCATTTCCTTCATGGGTCATTCCCAGAGTAACTTTGAGAAATAACTTTTAAAACTCTTCTAGAATAGTATTCAGTTAAGCCAGTGGTTAAAAGGTATAATTGGCAACATCTAATTTTGTTCAATATATATATATATATATATATATATATATATATATTAAAATATAAAACAATACTGAGCACATGCATTTATTCTTATGCCCTTTCAAAATTCTGCTGAAGAGTCACTAAAGGGAATAAACTGTAACCATGTTGAAGATAAAACAAGAACTGTCAGCAGAGATTTTGATAATTTTCTGGAAGATGGAAAGGAAGTAAACAGTACTGATGGATGAAGCAGAACAAAGAAAGCATCCTCCCAGATTTACTCAGGAGAAGGCTATGGAAAAAGTGGAAATGTTTTTTCCAAAGAAGCCTTGGGGAATCTCCACATGGGGCATTAACACATTCAGAGCTCAGGACTAGAAGAGGAGCCAAAATCAAGGTTGTCCAGAGAAGGGTTATACCATTTGGTCTTACTCTTCTTCACCTTTCCCGTACATGTAGGTGGACCAGCAAGTGAAGATTCAGAAACCCTCACTCCTCCCCAAGATCTGCTCTATGAAGAAACTAAGATTTCTGCCTAGACAGAACTAAGCCTCCTTGCATGGCATGTGGCATTCCACAGTGAAGCCCTCTGTTCTTGGTGTTTTGTAAGGAAAATAATGACATTTGCATGATTCCCTTTGCTTGCGTCCTAACGAGAAGTTTGTCAGTTGACATGCCCCACCCATGTATGCTCTTAGTACCCATCTTCAGAGGGATATGCCTATAGAGGAAACTTACCTACCCAGTGGCAGAGAACTGACTGCACCACCCACACCCAGCCACCTTTATTAATTACCCAGTCTTTCCTTCATGAATATGAACAAACAGTTTGAATGATCAAGCTGATAGAAATTGGAAATGTGGGGGTGAAAGAGAACTCACGAGTATTATGTCAAGGTTACTATCTAAAACCAAAGTCTCAAGAAATAAATTTAAGTACAGGTATCCCCTGCTTTTTCAGAAGTTCAGTTTACACCCTTTCACTTTTATGAAAGACCTGCATTAGTACCTATTTTCACTAACCAAAAGAAATATAAATAGAATTTTTGCTTTCACAAAAAAAAAAGGCAAAAAGTAAAAATAGAATAGCATTCAGCATTTGTTTGTAGCAGCCATGATAGAGACAGCACACACCCCAAACAGGGAGAGCAGCGCCGCCAAGTTCCTTCCCTTGGAACTGCACTCAGCATCTCAGCATCCAGCTGAGCATCCATCCAGAGCTCTGAACTGTGTCTGCAAACATCTGTGTTTTATCTGGGTTTATTTTGCATATCTGTTAGCAAGCCATGTCCTAAGGTTTCTTCACTTTATGCCATTTCAGCTTACAAAAGATTTCTTAGGAACACTCTACTTTGAAATCATGGGAGAAATTTGTGCATTGTTTTAAGTTATAGTTGTCATTGTCTTTTGCCGTCTTATATTCATTTCCCCTTCGTGTGGCCAACAAAACTCTGATCTTAGTTTAGGGTAACCATTTCTCTTCCACTCTTGGTCTGTGTGCTTTGGGTGAATCTAAATTCAACTGCTGTCTCCAGGATGGAATACAGGACCTAGGTCAAGGCCAGAGTGTGAGATCTATGCCATTGATCACAATCACTGGTTTTGAAATGAGCAGGCCAAGCTCATCTGCTTATAAATACTCCTTCCGTCCTTTCACTTCCATGGGAGGAATATACATCCACATTTTATTGATTTGGGGTGCAGTCACGTGACTTTCTTTGGCTAATGGGATATGCTAGATGCAACTGTTCTTGTGCTCTTGTGCCTCCATCATCACCATAGGAACATACTTGGGGAAGGGCACCAGTCCCCTTTCTTCCTAGTCTTGAATCTAAAATGATACGATGCTATGGCTCTTGCATCTGTGGCCACCACATAGAATTTGAGAATGAAGCTTACAGACTGAGGAGAGCTGAGTTGAAATTGAGTCCTGCTCACATTTTTTTGAGCTCTGAATTCAGCCTTCCTATTGTCAGTTCTGCCTCTGTTCTTGTTTATCTGAGCCAATCAATTTCCTTTTTATTGCTCAAATCAGATTGATTTGACTCTTTTTCCACTTGCTATCAGAAGACTCTTAATTAATACAAAAATTAACTCCTCATCTTGTATGGCATAGACAATCCAATGTTTAAAGTAGGGATATAAAAAGATAAAAATATAGGCATACTTTCTGGACTTAATAAAGATGAATATGAGAAAGGATGGAAGTCAGAAATGAGCATGGTTACCTGTAATTACTAGACTGGGTACATGACAAAGGGATGAGGTGCCCATTTTTTATCTTCTGCTTTCCATAGATCTCTAGCTGTTATGCACAGCCATTAGCCATAGGTGGCTATTCAAATTTAAATTAATTAAAATTAAATAAAATGATTTCCTCATTCACAGTAGTGGCATTTCCAGAGCTCAATAGCTACGTGTAGCTAGTAGCTACCATACTGGGCAGTACAGATAAAGAATATCCCCAACATTACAGAAAATTCAGTTGGACAACGCCGTAGTAATAGTGTGTCAAGAGCCACTATGTAAAGTCGATTAATTAAACAATAGAAGTTAAATACATCACTTCAATTGTACCATAGGGGTTTAAGGACACAAGCCCTGGAGATAAACTTCTTAGGTTCAAATCCCAGCTCTGACACTTACACATTATAGAACATTGAGCAAGTTACTGATCTTTCTAGTACTTCAACTCTCTTACCTGGAAGTGGCAAAATACACACAGACCTATCTCACAGGGTTGTTGTGAGGATTAAATAAGCTAATATATATAATAAGTTATTATATTTTTTTGCTTCCAAGAATGCCTAGCATTTGATAAGCAATCAGTAATTATTATTATTTTTTATTTTCTGTCCTTCTGTAAGTTAGATTTTACTTTACCATATGCACGTTTTAAATAAACTTGTGTGTATATGTGAGATTTATGTATCAGTATTTATATAAAATGTGCCATATTTAGTATTTTATGTGTGATGTATGGGTATACACATAGCTCCAGTTCATAGAATGTAAGTGCTTTCATTTTCTTCTTTATATATTTCTACATCTTCCAAATTTTTACACTGATTATGTACTATCTTCATCATCAGAAAAAATTAAGTTTTTATTTTTAAAGACACCAACATATTTGAGATGAATAATTTGCTACATCTGGATCATTTGTTTTTGCTGATTTGGTCCACAGGGTCGTATTATATAATCTTTGTCATTAATCAGCTGGGGCTTCATGACCTCTTCCTGGACTATTACAAAACTGTCCTGGCTGGTCCCCTCCCCCTGTCCATCTCTGCTCCAGCCTCCCTGTCTGGTCTCCACAGTGTTGCCAGAGTGGTCTTTCCACAGCACGACACTTATAATACTCCCCTGCTTAAAACATGTCAGTGTTTCCCCATCCTTTACAAGTTAAGTGTTCAGTCCAAGGCATGAGTTCCCATTCTAATCTGGCTGCCTTTCCAGTCTCCTACCACCCATCATAGCCATCTTAGTCTCTGTCCACAAGCTGAAAGAAAGAACACTCTTCTACTCCTTTTCCATCTAGAAGAGTCCCATTTATGCTACAAGACTCACCTAGCACCTGCCTTCTGTGAAGGTTTCTAGCCTCCCAAAGCAGAGTTCAGAGCTCCCGATCCAGCCTGTGACTCACAGTCTGTTCTACTGCACAGCAATCACTTGTTTACATTCTCCAGTCACCCTCAATTATTTGCTCCTTGAGGGTGTGGCATCTTTGCCTTCCTGTGTCCAGCCCAGAAATTGACCCCAAATAATGCTTGATAAATGGTTGTTGCACAAATTCAGGAAGAAATTATTTTAAAAATAACTTTTGTTGTCTTACTAAAACAATAAAGGTTCACAGTAGAAGAATTAGAAAGTCCAAATAAATCAAAAGCAGAAAACGTAAAGCACACAAATCCCACTTCTCAGTAATATTTAACATCTTAGTAAATTCCATAGGCTACTTGAGAGGTTTTCAAATGTTCTTGGTTTGTGACACACTTAGTGTTTCAGTAATTTTTTCTAGTACTTTAAATCAATATAAATTATGTTCATTATGTAGTCAGGCCCAATCCACTTAACAGGAGTAGCTCACACAGTGTCCAGAGGTGTTGCTGTGTTTCTGTTGAAATTTTTAAATATCCTGGGGGCCTCCTGTTAGTTCACTGCAGTGCCCCAGGATGCTTTGGAACACAGTTTGGGAACCACCTGTCTAAACTTTCTAAAAGGACCTTTTAAAAGGAAATATATTGTTAAACTATACAAACTGTTTTGTTCTAGTTAATAATAAGTTTTTTAAAAAATAACACTTCCCTTCTTGGTAGCTGCTTATCAAACAATATCTAATATTTGACAAGTACTTAATATATTCTTTTGCAGAAGGTTCAGTACTGTATCATTATCTTCATGAAGAAACAGGCACTGAGATTTTAAGAAACTAACTCAAAGTCACACAGCTAGTTAGCAGACAATTAGATTGTAAAACCAAGAAATCAGATTCTAGAATCCCTGCTTTTAACTCCCTCACTCTAATGCCTTTTAGTATTCACAGCAACATTTCTATGGGGAATTCAAAACACAGTGGTTCTGTATTGTAAAGATATAATTTATTTTACCAAATCCCAAATATTAAATATTTAAATTGTTTCCAATTTTTCACCATTCTCAAGAACCTTGAAATGAGTATCTTTGTAACTAAATCAATCCCTGCATGCTTTCCTATTTATTTCCTTGGGGAAAAATTTCTAGAAGTAGAATTATTTTGTCAAAGGGTAATATGTGCAAAATCCATATTTTTGGTACATATTATCAAGTTATTCTACCAGATCATCTCATCCTTGTTAATACTGAGTATTTTCATCATTTAAAAATAATATTTACTAATAAATCAAGAAATAAATGTTGCAGTTTATTGTTGTGTTAATTCCCAGTGCTTGATGTTTAATGAGGTTGAGCATGGTTATCTTAACAGCCAGAATTTACTTTTTACTTTAGAAGAAAGAGGCAAAGCCTCAGAAGCAAGATGACAGTGGAAACACAGTTGGGAGAGCCCCTTACTGGACTTTACTAGGTTCTACTCACATTCAACTCAAGCTACTCCACAACCCATGTCCCATGTTGCTTTGGCAATGAGAATGATGCTCATTATCACACACAGTCTACATTCTCCAAGATGTCATTATTTCTGCCTCCTACTTTTCCTAAGGCAGGAAATTATACTCTCATTTTAGAAACATTTCCACAATAAGGACTGCATTTGTGGAATAATGGAGAAAACAATAGACAAGGATTCAGGGGACGTTGAGTCCAGTCCTGCTGTGAACATTGAGGAATCATTTAACTTCTCTTAGTTTCAACTTCTCTCCTAAAATGGCTAGTGCTTCTCAGACTTTTCACAGAAATCATCCAAAAATACAAGAGAATGAAAATACATCCCTAAGGTTAGTACCTGGGATGTATTTTCCCAAAGAGACCCATTGCAGATATTCAGTTTGTCTCGTCTTTAAAATTCAGGCCAAAACTGCCTTCTTCTCCACAGAATGTTTGTTTTTAATCAATAAACATGCTTTGTTTGTTTGTTCTTTTTGTTTGCTATTTTTTCTTAAATAGAATTGGTGCTCTGGAAAAAGGTGCCATAATTTAATAGGTAGCTTCAAGGACCCTGACACACTGCCATGTACTCCACTTTGAGAAATAAGGAATTCTTTCCAAAATTCTTTCAGTCTTGGTCAGTGTAAGTCTAGACAAGATTTGCTCTTCTGCTAATCATAAAATTTGAGGTCATTATTCTGAGGGTGATTAATTTTCCTGGGGAGGGGAGGGAAGGGATCAGCATTTTTTCCTTCCCATCAAGTTCCCTGGTCTCTGATACATGGATGACCCTCCAGTTAGCCCAGACCATACCTGACCATTACTGAATAGGATGACAGTTTAGGTCCACATGCTAAAATCACTAAATAATAATAATTAATTATAATAATAATAATAATAAGATCCCACTTTCACCTTAAAAGCTACACTCAGCTTTCTCAAATAACTTCCTTCTTTCCACTCTGAATATGTTTCATGATAGAAGTAATATGATTTAGTAACGATGCAAGAATGCTGTTCTTGGCATAGAAAAATCTAAGCTGACATCTTACATCGTGGGCAAATCACAACTTCCCTGAAACTCAGTTTCTGCATTAGCAAAATAGGAATCATAATGGTTTGTATCCTGCCTACCTGACAGGTGTATAAATATATAAACAAATGGTGGGGCTGGGAGTAGGTATTATTTTTATTATTTTAAATCCATCCTTAATCCAGAATGAAGGAACAATTACTTATCATGACAATCCTTCAGTTTGGAATGTTGGTCATTGGGAACTATGTTCCAGCTGTGAGAAGGCCGAAGCCTCGGCTGGATACTGCTTAGGACCTGTCTGTACAAGTGCTCAGCAGACGCAGGTGAAACCCTTTAGGAAACAATGATGGGCATTGTTAAGCTGGGTGGGGCAAGACAGGAATGTCAGTAACTACCAATGAACCCTAGCCAAACCCCCATGTGGCAAGAAAAGCTCTTTCTCCTGTGATTCCATTTTCAGATTAAGAAGTAATGCTAAACAATAAGATTTTAAACTCCTGAGGCATCTAAGCCTCAAAGCTCTCCAGGGTCAGGTGGTAAATGCTTCAGCAGGTCATGGGGAATGAAGGCTGGGGCCTCTGGACCAACTTCCACCTTTTTGCTGCCACCAGCCCTCACCCTTGTCCCCCACTGAATAAGTCGTACCAGAGAGAAATAAGAGCCAAGCTTCATCTTGCTGCCAAGCAATGAGGACCCTTGAGGCTAATTTAGACAAACTATTAACAAGCAACTCAAATTGAGCAACTCCATTGAGGAGACAAGCACAGACGGAGACCACAAGGAAAACAAGGGCAAAAACTGCAGTAAGATGGAAAATGTAGCCTCCACGGCAATCAGAGGAGAAAGGAGCTTCAAGACCCAAATCACAACAAGCGGGAAATAAAAGGATCACAGGAAAAAGAAATGTCTATACCCTTCCCTGTATTTCACCTGGATGGAGACACTCACAATGTAGCTTTCCTCAATCTGTATTTCGGGTGCTTTCTGTATCTAAGCTTCATTTGGCACAAGGGTAGATGAGTTTACAGGTCTTAAAGCTGGACAGTGAGAAGTGTCCTCAGTTGGGAAAAAACAGCAAATCTACAGCTTTTTCTCAGATTTGCTGAGTTTATCCTTCTTGTTCCCCCCAGATGACGGTTTGTTTCAGAAAAAACTTTTGCCTTGAGACATGCGATGAATGTTGAAGAATGAATTTTATGTCATGGGTGTGTGTGCATTTCCTAAGGTAGAATAAGTCTCAAATATTAATTTCAATTACCAAGAACAATATCCAAGAAATTGATTTAAGCATAAGTCACACATTTTTAAATTATTCTTCCCAGATCATTTTTTTACTGTCTTTAGTTATATATGTATGCCATGTCAGTGGTCATCTGTTACTAGATTTTTGTTTGTTCATTTGGGGTGTTTCTGTTTGTTTTGGTTGTTTTGTTTCTTTGTCCTTTTCCTAGCTTCATTTAAAGAGGAACAAGCAGCAGAATAGATCAGTACTAGACAGCACATCCTCTGGGGTCAAATTCCCAGCTCTACCCAACAGGGTGTAACTTGCCAGGCCCGGGACAGTGTGAAAACGCAGTATCCTTTGCACAAAACTATTAGTAGTTTTAAGTCAGTGACCTCAAAGCATTAAACCAAATACTAAGCTGACCTCAGGGCCCTGTGTGACTAACTGTCCAGGTCTCGTGTCCATGAAGCCCGCCCTGTGGTCTCAAATTCACTGTGCCCTCACGAGCCTCAGTCTTCTTTTTTTTTTTTTAATTGAGAGCAATAATAGTACTTATTTCACAGAGTTGTGGAATGATTAAAAGAGGTGATATTGTAAAGTACTTTGCACATGCCCAACACATATCAAACTATTGCTGTCACCAATTACCTGCTTATATCATAACGCTCTTTAAGAGCCTCACTTAAAATAAGAATGAGATACCACTAGACATCTAGTACAATGGCCAAAAGCCACAACACTGACAACACCAAATGCTGACAAGGACGAGGAGCAAGAGGAACTGCCATTCATTGCAGATGGCAATGCAGGGTGCTACAAACAATTTGGAAGACAGTTTGAAAGTTTCTTATACAAAACTGAACATATTCTAACATATGATACAGCAGATCCAGCAATTACAACTCCTTATCCAAAGGAGTTGAAAACTAATGTCTACACGAAAACCTGCACACTGTTGTTTATAGCAGCTTTATTCATAGTTGCCAAAACTTGGAAGCAACCAGGATGTCCTTTTGTAGGTGAATAGATAAATAAACTGTGGTATATCCAGACAACAGAATATTATTCAACACTAAGGAAGAAATAAGCTATCAAGCTGTGAAAAGACATGGAGGAACCTTAAATGTATATTACCTAAGTCATAGAAACCAATATAAAAAGGCTACATAGTGTGTGAGTCCAACTATGTGACATTCTGGAAAAGGCAAAACTATGGAGACAGTAAAAAGATCAGTGGTTGCCAGGGGTTGGGGAGGGTGTGGAGGGAGGAAGGAATAGATGGAGCACAGAGGATTTTTAAGGCAGTGAAAATATTCTGTTACAGATACCGTAATAATGGATACATATCATTAGACATTTATCCAAACCCACAGCATGTACAACACCAAAAGTGAACCATAATGTAAACTATGGACTTTGGGTGATTATGATGTGTCAGTGTAAGTTCATCCTTGGCAATAAATGTACCACTCTGGTGAGTGATGTTGATAATGGGGCAGGCTATCCATGTATGGGGGCAAGTAGTATATGGGAAATATCTGTATCTTCCTCTCAATTTTGCTGTGAACCTAAAACTGCTCTGAAAAAATTGCCTTTAAAAAGAAAAAAGAACCTCAGTAGCCAAACAAAATGAGGAACTGGGGAAATAATTAGGTAAAGCAGGACAATCACTACCCATGCACTTTTCTCTGCTTTTCTTTGAATTATCTGAAGAAGAAAGTTTTAACATAAATTTCCCAAATAATTGCTTTAATTATTCCCATTCACTTTTGTGATGCATAGATCTGGTCAGATAAAATTCAATATGAGGTTGTAAAAATGTGTAGGAAAGGTCAGATGTTCTGCATAAAATGCATCAGGCTGATTCACACAAAAAAAGCTGAGGAACTAGAAGACCTGGAGATTAAAGAACTAATTTGAGGGGACAGTGTAAATTAAGAAGGTACACTGATAACTTAGGGACGACTATCACCTACTGTCACTTTCAACAAGCCTCAGAAATGGAAGCCTATATAAAAATTCTGTCCTCTCAAAGAGATGTTGGAGGCTAAGGAGTAAATTTTTTAAATTACGAAATATTCCAATGATACAGAAAAGTACAGATATACTGAACCCTCCATGGGTTCCCTTCTTTTCACAAGCCCTTCCCTTCCCCTCAAAGTAACCGCTATTCTAACTTTTTTAGAAATCACCCAGGGGAAACTTCTTACTTTGGTTTGAGACAAAAAGAAATCAATTCTGAGCATAGAATACTAAAATAATACAACTGATAAATAGTATCATATGTAAGAACCAAAAAAAAAAAAAAAAAACCCAAAAAGAAATTTCTCTTGGGCAATAAAATACTTCCTTTACTCCCCCTCGGATGATTGAGAGTCTTCCTCTCTTTTCCCTTCTCTCACACATGGACTCAACATCTTCCAGACTGAATGCATTTTGGCATTTTGCAACCTATTTCACATCTAACAGTGAAAACACACTGCCTCTGTTTCTGTAATTATTTAGCTAAAGCCACAAAAAACTGGCTAGTGTTCAAAGTTAGAAAGAATAATTAGCGAGTCCAGTAGGGCCCTGCTTTTAATATCAGTGACTATATTTTTAATATCAGGGTTATCATGTAACGCTTTTATTTTGTTAGTGATTCTGCTTTGAATAAAGTCACCAGTGCCTGTGAGAAACTGTCCCTTATTCCCACATAGGATGGATTCACAGCTAGAACATTGAAAAAGCTAATGCTTTCAATTTACTAGATCCACTCTCTTAGATTTGTAAGGAAACATTTACTTTCTTAACCTCTTCCAACTTGGTCCTGATACTTGCAATAGACACATAATACCTTACTTGAAATTAAAGGGTACTACACACACCCATGTACACACACACACACACACACATACACACAAGTCAGGACTAGATACAAGTAAAAGAAAAACACCCCAAAATAGTTTAGGCAAATATGAGAATTTATAGGCTCATGTAACCAACTGCAAAAAAAAAAAGGCAGAAACGACTACAATACTTTCATAATTATTTTTATTTCTTAGTTCTGCCTCCATATTGGTTTGTCTGCTTTCCCCAGCTGGCTTTCAGAATTTGAAGCTGGAGTCACAAGTGACCCACTCTGGACTCACATCTTTGAGCCCCACTTTCCAAAGGGGAAAGAAACTTTCTCTTTACTTCTGATAAAATATATTCTGAGTGTATACATTTGTTATAACTCTGCAAATACGCATTTCATTGCATATGATTTTTATTTCAAAAATACCATAAACAAATATTGAACCCCATTTAATGAATACATTCTTACAGAGAAGTGTACTAATGTCTGCAACCTGCTTTGAAATGCACCAAACATAATTTAAATTAATAGCTGAATAGAGGGATAGCTAGCTAGCTAGATAGATGATAAATCAAATGTAGTAAAATGTTAATGGTTAATGGTACAGTTTAAGTGCTGGATGTTCACTCTATAATTCTTCTAGCTTTGTTGTATGTTTGAGAATTTTCATAATAAAGTGCTGACAGCAAAGGGAATAAATCCTGAGGAAGGACTGTGGTGAGACCAGTTTGAGTCCCCTCCTAGCCCTGACCCAAAATGAGGTGTGAGGCACTGACAGCTCAGTTTAGCTCTGTTGCCTACTGTTAAACCATGCACTGTGGCCAGCAAGGTATTGTCACACAGCTTCTGTGCAAGACACGTGATAGAGCAGGGAGTGAAAGATGAGAACTTGCTGAAAAAAAAAAGTCATTTCCCTCAAACAAAGGGATATGGCACAGACATGGCTACCAGGGCACATCGCAAAGCAGGCAGCCACCCTAATTTGACTCCCTAACAGTCTTCAGAACAATGGGGCAGGTGATGGGTTATAATTGAGTCATTGCACCATGACTGTATGTCTCCTTCACATTCACAAATCAAAACTAGCAGTAAAAGATCTGGTTTTTCTTAGCTAGTGACTTTTAAATACATGCCACAAGAAGTGGGAAGAATTCACAGAATATGCCAAAGAGTGTAAGTGGCCAGTATTTCAGAGTAAAGACATACTTGTCTAAGGAAAGGCTAGCTTTCAATAGTTTGTTAGACATTGGCTTCAGAATGCATCACTTTATGTCATTCAGCATCTGGCTCTCATCTGGCCCAGATCTACATTTAAAAAAAAAAAAAAAAGCACTGAAACACAGTGTTGTAGATCCCAGTTCTTAAGCTGGGGTCTACAGGTGTTGTTGGCTAGGTTAGGTTAGGTTACATTAGGTTAGGTGTGAGGAAAAGAAGGTCCACTCTTTTCCTCCTAGTCAAGGGAGGACTTAAGGAGTTGTTCTTTAGGATATAATTATGCTCACCATGTTTTTTGTGCTAAATTATTAAAAGGCCCACATTTCTTTCTCTCTGACTGTCTCTTGCTCTCCAACTTTTGGAGATTGGATTTTATCAGGAATTTTAATAGTCAGCATTCGGAGGTAATACACCCTTGCCTAGAAAATTCAAAACACATTTGCATAGTTTTTAATTGACAGGAACATGAGGTCAGGTTTACTAAATGAAGCCTTGTGTCCTCAAGTTGGCTAAGAATGGACATACATGAGCCAAGGCCATCTAGGCGTTTTGGCTTTTCTATTTGATTTAGGAGCATCCTTGATTCTCTTCTGCTCTTCCCTTCACTACCACCTCCCACACATCAAGCCGTGTAACTTGGGCTGCTGTGTCAGTCCAGGCCAGAGCAGGAAAAGCACAGTTCCAGATCCAGCCAGGCCTTCCACCCAGGCTGGTACTGAAGCCCAGAACCATGCAGAATGACAAGGAACTAGGGAGTCAGCCGCACTGGCTTGTTTGAATGGATCTTTTTTTAACCCCAGATTTTTATAATCATTGATTTCTACAACATCTACAAGCAGTGGTTCTCAAATTTTATTGACTTTTAAAATCCCTGGAAACTCTTCAGTTGAAACTGTTGCTATGCTTCCTTCTTCCTAGTCCTCTAAAGTTATAAATATAGGTAACAATAATGATTCAGCATCAGCTAGCACTTACTTAGGACTTATTATGCACCAGGCACCATGCTACTCCCTTTTCATCTGGTAGTGCTTTTAATCTCCCCAACAACCCAGTGATGTTGTTTCTATTAATATTTCCATTCTGCAGATGAAAAAGTTGAGGCATACAGAAGTTAAGCAACTTGCCCCAAGACACATGGCCAGGAAGTGGCAGAGAGATGATTCAAATCCAGAGACATGCTTTTAACTACTATGCTATGAAATTTAAGAAGTCAAAGAAATTGAAAAGGTAAGTGTCTTGACCAAGCTCACACAGGAACAGAGACTGAAAACGTGAATTTGTTACTCAAAATTCTGGGTCCTTTTCTACTATAAGACAAGTAGAAATGTGGGGCTCCTGAAGAAATTCTCGTAAAGAAGGGACAGAGAAAAGAGCCAACCAGAGTGAAGTGACTTGTGTTTTCCAATTCCATACTGATAGAATCTGGCTAAAGGTCACATATTATTGCCTGTGTGAGTCAGAACTATTTGAGAAGTACCAAGGGATTTGGCCAAATATGCTCCACCTCTATCTGTAAAGGAATTTGTGAGGTAGGGACTGGGTCTCTGGTACCTAGGACTACAGTAAATGGGAGGTGCTGGATCTCTTTGTCTCATCCCAACTGTTTACACAGATAGAGATTGTACCGTGGCATGACAGAGGCCAATGGAGACAGGGAATAATGAGATTAGCAAAACAAATTTCACACCTCTACTTTGAATCAGTAGTTCTCAACTAAGAACCTTACATATCTAATTATTTTTTATAATGAAAAATTTCAAACATACACAGAAATACAGAAAATGGCATAACAAGCCCCATGCACCCATCACCCAGCTTGAATAATTATCACTATTTTGCCATTCTTGTTCCATGGATCTTTTTTAAAAGTAAAAATTATAGGTCCTCACTCCAGGAGAGTCTCATATAATAGATGGGATTCAGGAATATGTATCTTTTCAAAGTGGGGCTACCAGGTTGAGATTGCCTAACCTCTGGTTCTGGGACTGGGACTGCACCTGCCTGAAGGAGGTAAGAAGACTTTCCTGGTGCTGATGGCATGATGCTCCATGACCTACAGAAGATACCTGAACAGAGGTTTATCTCTCAAGGCCCAGGTAGGAAATAATTTATTCCAGATGATTTGAATGAAGAGGATGCAACGATAAGGCAGAAGTGAAGGCAGAGTTAAGGAAAAGTTAGGGTGGTTGGGGCACCAAGAGATTCAGTGATAGGAGGCCATTACCAAAGCTAAGATACAAGGCCTGGGGAAGCACGTAGAGTTCCCAGAGCCTAGTAAGAGCTGGAACACTAGATTAGGGGCTGCTCAGCAGGAGCTGCAATTTGGAGTCATTGGGCACAACTACTTCCAGAGACAGTTATACAGCTTATACACTGATCTTGCTTCCTTCCTACTCTCCCACCTGGGCCTCTCTGTGGCCAAATGGAACTGGAAGCCCACTGGCAAGCCAGGAGGTACACCTGCAGAGGCCAACCTCCTGGGACCAAGAGCAGGACAGACAAGGCAGAGAACACATTTGGGCAGCAGAACAAGGTAGAAAATGGGAGCAGAGAACAATCAGCCAGGAGAACAAATCATTCCTTCTGAAATCTGAAGTAAGAGAAATGGTCAGCTCTTCCTGGAGTGAGTTAGTCTGATGCTTTCAGCCCTAAAAAAAGTGAATTCTAAAAGCAGAGAGATTGCCTTATCCTTGGTAATGTCGGCCACAAGCCCTTGTCAGGAGTGGCAGGGAGTGTGCTTTGGTGTAACAGCCTGGTGCCAGATGCATGTGCCCCCTCCCTCAAACTCAAGCTGTACCTGGGGGGAGGGGAGCCATTGTCACAGTAGATAAACTTGGCTTAATTTTTTTGTTAAGTTAACATTTACTGGACAGAAGGATATTATTCTCAGTGAAATGCAGTTAGAGGCGATTACTTTCTGGTTACCATTTATTCTCAATTTACCAACTAAAAGGGCAATGTAGGGGTCCCTATCACAGAATTTTTATGGAGCCTATTTTCCTCCTGAAATCTTGAACTCTGTTATTTCTAAGTTGTTTAAAAGCTAGCATTTCAGCTTTCAAAGCTTACAATAGCATCTATTTTTCTGGTTAAAGAGCAGGAGAAGAAAAACAACTCCCCAGGTTGAAGTTAATGTTTTTAACTCCTTTTCCCCAAGGGACATACACATATGTCAAACAATGTAACCCCACAGATTTAGGCAACTGTAAGAAACCCTGAACATCCAACACAGGCTTCAGAAGAGTACAGGAAGTAAAGTGTGAGCAGTCTCCTTTGGAAGGGTCCATTGACCACTGTGAGCATGTCCGCAGGAGGGGGTGACCAGAGTAACAGTGGACTTTGAGAGATCTGATTGTCTTGTCAAATTTCTGAAGGAATGGACTGGCTAATTATATGGTTTCAACGGGCAGAATTAGAGTCAGTCGCTATAGGAAAACCACTTTTACCCTACAAAGAGGAAGTAGATAATTGTCTGATTGACTCATTGTTCCAGTGCCTAGCTCAGAGCTTGACATATAAAATGCACCCAATAATATTTGTTAAATGAATGGTAATCCCTGGCACTGGTCAGGTGAGACTTGCCACTGTCAAGCTAGAGAGAGTCCTATAACTGATTAAAGTTCAGATGAGCACTTGTAGGGAACACTGTAGAGGGTACTCCTGTATCAGGTAGGAAATGAGTCTGTTCTACTTTTGGGACTGATCAGTTCTAGAGCTAATGCTGCTAAGTTGGTCTGGGACTTGGTTGGAGGTAGTGAGTAAGAAGGTTATCAGGGCAAGTCTATCCTTATTTTGGGGGGCACTTAGGAATAGAAGGTGAATCTTATAAATCCATCCAAACTGGGAGATAGAGGTGTCCTCTGAGAACAGAGAAATAAAAACTTAGTGTGACTCAACAATAAGAAAACAAATAATCCAATTAAAAAAATGGACCAAAAGACCTTAACAGACCCTTCACCAAAAGAGCTATCCAGATGCAAATAAGTACATGAAAAGATGCTCCACATCATATGTTATCAGGAAAATGGAAGTTAAAACAAGAATGAGATACCACTACACACCTATTACAGTAGCCAAAATACACAACACTGACAACACCAAATGCTGGCAAGGATGTGGAGCAAAAGGAACCCCCAGTCATTGCAAATGGCAACTCAGAACAGTACAGCTACTTTGGAAGACAGTTTGAGTTTCTTACAAAATTGAACATACTCTTACCATATGATCCAGCAGATCCAGCAATCATACTTCTTGGTATTTACCCAAAGGAGTTAACAATCTACGTCCATACATGGATGCACATGATTTTTGCAGCTTTATTCATAGTTGCCAAAACCTAGAAACAATCAAGATTTCCTTCAGTAAGTGAATAGAAAAATAAATTGTGATACATCCAAACAATGGAATATTATTCAACACTAAAAGAAAAATGAGCTATCAAGCCATGAAAAGACATGGAAGAACCTTAAATATATATTACTAAGTGATAGAATCCAATCACATGCTATGTGATTCCAGCTATATTACTTCCTGGAAAAGGCAAAACTATGGAGACAGTAGAAAGATCAGTGATTGCCAGGCGTTGAGAGGCTGGGGAAAGGATGAATAGGTGGAGCACAGAGGATTTTTGGGGCAGTGAAAATACTGTGTATGACACCATAACGATGGATACGTGTCCTTATACATTTGTGCAACCCCATTGGATGTACAACACCAAGAGAGGACCATAGTATAAACTGTGGACCTTAGGTGATTGCAACGTGGCAGTGTAGGTTCATTAATTGCAATATATACACCACTCTGGTGGAAGATTTTCATAATGGGGAGGCATGTGGGGAGGACAGGGAGTATATGGGAAATCTCTATACCTTTCCCTCATTTTGTCAACTTAAATCTGCTTTAAAAAATTAAGTCTTAATTTTAAACAACAGCAGCAATGTGGAGATTCCCTGAGAAAGCATCTGAACATTTTCATTTGATGAAAAAAGAAGGAATCAGGAGTTGAATCCATTACTGCTTGTTCTGGGAGTCAGATTTCATGAGGCAGAGAAAAAGGTGTTTTTGCAACGTTATGGTACAGGAAAGCCAAGAGGATTATTTAGAAGTTGATCTTTAGACACCCAAAACAAAATCAATCCCCCAAATCTCTAAGGGTAACAAACAAGAAAAGGAATCCATCATTTCAGCACCAGTACTTGTATCGTATGCCTGTGAGTATCTCACCCCCCCCCATTTACTACCAGGTGAACATCTTAAATAGCCTTCTTATTTTGCACACAGATAATTAAAGAATGCAATTTGATTGCTCATCTTGTCTGTTCTATAGTTGTGAGTCAATGTATAGAATTTACACACTGGCTATGGTTCATCTCTGAGCATTCAGTCTAGCAGGGAAATTTTCCTTTTCTCTTTCTTTTTGGGGTCCTAGCTCTTTAAATTCTATCTTTATTGGCAGGCTGTTGTCATGGAGAAAAATAACCTTAAGTATCTCTTTGAAAAGCTTTGAGTTGCTGTTCCCTGCTATTTAAAGATCCCCCAGTAAAGTGAAAAGTACACTGTGCTTCCATAAAAGGCTCTGCCACTCCAAGGCAAGAGTGTCACCAGAGCTGTGTTCCATATCCTCATAGCAGAACAAGACATGTCCTGAGCATCTGGGAATCACATTTACTAAACATGTCTACTCAGCTCAGAAAGACAAAAGAAAATCAGAAATTGAGACGTTTTATCTGAAATCTTTGTCCATCCAGGCTCGAGTCATTATGAGCTGAAGCAAATGAAACCAGCCAAATCTTACTACAGTTACCACCTATTTTGCCTCCCACAATGGAACGTTTGCTCTACGTGGCCTTGGACCTAATTGCCATAATCCATTTCCCTGCCACCTCCTAGTCAAGTACTCAGTATCTAAAACTTTCTTCATTTTGATGAACAAGTATTTGCTGGGCACTTAAAATACATCTAGCTCCTTTCTGGCTAGACACCATAAGGAACACTGAAGTACAGAACAAGGTCTCCACAGAGTAATGTTTGAGAGCTAAGATGACACAGATGAAACAGCAAGTGATACAGAACATTAGTGATTCCCACCTTTGCCTGATGATTGGACTCAGCCATGCAGCTGTTTTTAAAATACATATCCCAGGCCCTTGTACTTGACCTATGAATCAGGAACTCTAGGAAGGCACCCCCGAAGCAGTAGCTTTTTTCCTTACGTGCGTGCTGAGTTCTGCAAGACCTCTGACAAGAGCAGGCTCTTTCTGAGTCTGAGTTTTCTTGTCTGTAAAAGAAGAGAGGTGATCCAGATGGCCTCTGCAGTCCTTTTTTCTCAGACAGTCTATGATTTTTGTTATTTAAAGTACCAATATGAGTGGTTTAGATAATAATCAATGTAAAAACTCAAAGAGGGCTTCATGGACAATGGACTTGGAGGAGCAAAAGTAATTCCAGTGAGTGCACAACAGTTCCAAGCATGGACTTTAGAATCAGATACCCTTGGATATGAATATCAGTTCTGCGACATTCTGACTGGATGACCTTAGCCAAGTAATTTAACCTCTCTGATTATCCATTTCTTATCTATAAAATGGAGATAATTATGGTCCCTACTTCTTGGAGTTGTTATGAGGATTAAAGGAGACACTATATGTAAAGCACATAGTTAACTACTCAATGATAATTGGAAACATTATTCTCCTTACTATTGGTGAAGACAAGAGAATAAAGAATTGCAGCTGGAGCAAAAGATCTTGGGCAAAGCCATAGAGTCTTGTAAGAAGCATGGGATGTTGGGCTGAGGGGAAGAAACTAGCTTTACTCTGTTAAGAGGAGAGAGGTAAGTTTGGATAGCTAGGGTGGGGTTAGATCATCCAATTTGTTGTGCAAACGACTTGGTTAAAGAAGGCTTCTCCACTCCCTCCAGTCAAACAGATGCTTTCTCACTTCCTTGAAACCACACACTATTAAAACAGATCCCCCAACATCAGCTATTCAAGCAAGAGCTTTCTCACTTCCTGCACAGAAAGAATCCAGGTGATGCCTCCTTCTACAGTTGATCTGGGTATGCCAGGGTAGATCATATGCAGCATAACCCTATTTTAGCAGAGCAGGAAAGCACAAGTCTCTGTAACAACAATGAATCGGGGCTGTGTCTCTCATGGAGATGATTCAGGCTTCCACTTGGGCTGAAGAGCTGAGTACAGCCAGAGTACCACTTCAAAGAGGAATCTGTGCTTACCATTTTGTTCACTGTAGACATATTCTGTCCCTGTCTGGAAAGTGAGTTCATTCTTCAGTGAGCCTGTGCCAAATCAAGTTATGCCCAGGTTCTGGGGAGGAGTACGTGAGGAAAAGAGTCACAGAGAGGTGGACAGGAATATTTAAGGGATTGGAGACCTAGAATGTTTTGTCTTCATTTCTAAATGCACAAGTATTTTAAAAGAAATCATATTCTTGCTTTCAGTTTATTTACATTTGAGACCAAGTGAATCATCTAATAGTTTGTCTTCTTGGTTGTCAAAGAAAATATTTTGCCCTCTTGAAAAAGGGGCTTTTCTTCTGACATGGAGAATATATCTTTCTCATAGGATACCAATGTACTTCCCCTTTACATCTCATTGGCTAGAACCGGGTCACATGTCTTAGTCCTAGCTGCAAAGGAGACTGGGAAAGGAATAGATCAACATTTTTTTTTCAACAGACATAAAATGATTACAAAATCCTAAGGATATATTATTTAGCCAGTTGCTCAATTACATTAGTCCTTCTGGAATAAAGAAAAGGAAGTCATACACATGACATGTAGGGAAATTTAAAGAGAGACAGAGTGACAGAGACAGACCCATTAGAAGTTGAAAGATGAGGCAGGCTTAAATTGATAGAGAATAAAGGGGGAAGGTCTTTCAAGTAAGAAAAAAATTTTTAAGTAGAAAATGACATTAAATAATCTGTAATGACTAGAAAACATGTGCAGTATCCATAGCAGCAAGGTTATAGTGTTACCAATATTTATATTAATGTCAAATTGATGCTAAATGACTTTAAATTAATAATATATTTTATTTGAAATGTATGTGTGTGTATGTGTTTGTGTGTGATATTTCTCAAGAAGTGTCCCAACTATTTAGACAGAATGGACGCAAGTTAGTCAGTTACAGAAGTTTCCATTCTGCAATTCTGAGTAGAAAGAGACAGGCATATTCTTTCCATTCGGGGCCTCTCCTAACGAAGCTTTCCAAGTATCTGTGAAAGGTGTACTGATAGTGCTAGAGATCAGCCATCAGTGGTATTCCAAGCTTACAAGGCACCAAAATGCTGAGTTATGAGAATTTTGCCAGAGTCCATGCAAGAGAAAAACAACCAAAGTAGGGCATGATGTGTCTCTGAAATCTGCCAGTTAGGTACACAATAGCAAAGCCTTAGATAAAGTCATACTGGATCTAATGTAGTATCTCTTCTCTAACTCCAGTTAGTCTATATCTTACCCTCACATTTCTTGCCTTTAATCTGTCTTATTAAGGCTCACAATCATCTTATGGATGTCTTCATTTACCTAGTTTTTGTCATCTTCCCCCTGCAATAAAACCTCCACGAGGACAGATACATTATATTTTTGTTCACCACTGTATCTCCAGTGCCTGTCATGGGGCTTATAAACTCTCAATATTCATTAAATGAATGCATGAATGAATAAATATTCCTATTTGTTAGCTAATTTTCCTTACAGTCACTTGAAATCTACAAAGCCATCCAGCACTTTCTGTCCTTCCATCAGGTCCATGTTGTGTTGACAAAAGGTATGAACTGGATGTGGAGCGTGTTCAGCAAACAAAATGCATCAAACCAAACATCACCAGACAATCAATAAAGAAGAAACATTACTCGGACACCTATAGCACCAAGCCAGTAGTTTGTCTCACATTAAGGAAAGCTGATTCATTATCAGTTGTCACCCCCTAGTGGTAAAGAATATACTTATCATAGCTCCACATTTCTGGTTAATTAAAAAAAAAAAAAAAAAAGCCAGAGGGTTTTTTTTTTGCAGAAAAGTGCTTCTGCTATCCATCTGACAACCTCTGAATTACATATAACACACACAGGTATACATACACACACACACACACACACACACACACAGACACACACACTTATTTAGAATGAAAAAGGTTTATGAGTTACACCTTGCCTTAATGATCTGGCTGTTTGTTAACTGACTAGAAAATGTAGCTAAAGCTGAAAATAACTTGCTTAAAATTCCCTTTGAACCTTGTCTGCTTCTATAATTTCACTTGCTTATAGAATTTTTTCCTAAGAAAGATTTAAAATAGATATTTATTCTCAAATCCCTCTTGGAGTAAAATATTGATTTCCTATTTAAAATTTGACATTTACTCTATGATGTGAATAGATCTTTCAGAAAGCAAGAAAACCATGATGAAGTTACACTAAAGCTTGATATAGATCAACTTTTTTAGATGGATTTCAGCAAACTACTTGTTTAAAAAAAAGTTAAATTCAAGCCAAACCACTACTTACAAATCATTAGTTGCAAAATAGCCAGTTGCTTAACTGAATTCAGTATTGCCCTGCCTCCCTCTTAGCTAGAGAAAGTTTATGAGAGAGTTTAAAGTGAGAAAATCATCTGCTTATAGGACTTGTTTGAAATGCTTGGTGTGTGTTTGTATGTAGTACTAGTGTCATTTTTTTGAGCTTCAGTTATATGCCATGCATTGAACTTGGCACATAACCTTTCTAACGAATCTATAAAATAGACACTACTATCACCATTTTACAAATAAACCTACTCAAATATATTAAATTCCTGGCACAAGGTGATGAACTGTAGGACTAGATTTTACTGGATTCCAATTAGCTATTTTTTGAAGCAATGACTTTTTTAGTTAATTGGTACTACTCAACAAGTAGCAGCTTAGTAAGCGTAGTGATGTTGGTCATCTAGGCTGCAGGGCAGGATTCAAAACGCTTCAGTAAATATTTATCTCCTACTGACTAAAAACTGATGAAAATTGTTCTGTCTAAAGAAGCAGTGAACCTAATTAATGGCTAAAGTCTTGTAGGGCATCAAAATTATTCTTCTTAACATTACATTTTATGTGCTATTATTAATAACCTGAACATATTATAGAATTTTCTTATGTAACCAAATCTCAATTATTACTTATTTTGTTGCCGGTTGTTTTTCCCCCCCTCCCCCCAAATACAAATAGCACCCTGTGGCTTCTTTTAAATCACCAAAGGAATGATAATTTAATTAATGATTTTAGTTACTTTAGTATTAGTTAACTAATTTTTTGTTCTACTAGATTTGTGTGGCTATTGGAACTTTCCCTTCTGTCCAGAAGAAAATTCCCAAGGTTTGCAAAATTGGCTACTTGCCTGGTGGAGTTGCTGGGAACATGCTAATTGTAGTATCTTCTCTGATACACCAGATGGCGATGGCTCCTTTATATGTATGTACATGAGCCTCAAAGATGTTCAGACTAGTGCATCAGTTAGGCTGATAAAGAAAGGAAAGTTACAGTCTTAAAGTATTACACTATGTTCTATTCCATAGTGTAACCAATCACTAAAGAGGCAGTAATATCCAGGAACTTCAGATGTAAAGTCCCACCTTCCAAGTATCAAGGAAAAAGAAGCACAAGATGCCATAGGACTGTTAGAATAAGTAGCTTGTCCTGTACTAATGCTGTGAAAATCATTTTGATACAACTGATCTTTTGCTAAATATTTCAAAAAACAGCATCATATTTCAGCATACCATTCATCTATTCAGCTTACGGGAAACAGGACAGAGTAGACTGAGTCAATGTGTTTTAAAAGAAAAGAGTTTCTTTGTTTTCTTGCTGTGGAAGGATTCAGGTATTGCCAGGAATCTGGATGCAAATGTGGCTGTGAAGATCTGTGGTATAAATCAATCAATCAGAAAAACATTCATCCTAGTTAAGAGAATGGATGAGAATTGGGACTGATTTCATTTCTGGGGATCAAACCATTCCAGATTTTCCTTGACTGAAAACAAACCCTTTCCCCATACCTTTGTCAGGTGAGGTTAAAAGTCTACAGCACCTCAGTATTACTGGCTCACTGTTGTCCCTTAATCTTTTGAAAATGGGCTGAGATTCCTCAGCACTTAGGATGGAGAGCCTTACTTGGCTCCAGATCCCTAAACCTATTTCAGCACTTAAACCCCAGCAACCAACAAGTATAAAAGGACTCAGAGAAATACACCTAAAGCATCTGTGAGGCAAAAATAAAACCTGTACATTGGGAGTATCACTCAGAAGATTAAGTTTATTAGGAAAAAATTATCTCCAAACACTAGGAGATCTGGGCTCTAGTCTTACCATTCTCTGAGTAAGTCCTTTGTCCTCTCCGGACAGAGACACATACTCATCTCAGGATGAGGAAAGTCATGTCTAATTGTCCTTCCCAAATCTCCTTAGTAAGGCCTGTAGAGTAGGCTCCATACTTCACCCCTCCAATCACTCTTTAAGACAATTAATCTATCGTGTTCCCATCACACCTCTTCCCATACTCTGAAATTGTTTTATTTATTTGTTCGGTTGTTTATTGCCTATGTCCTCTTTGTAGGAGGGGATAAACTCTTCCTCTACCCTCTTAGATTCTGTTGGAGGGTCCTGAAAACTAAACTGACATAAGACAGTTTAACAAGAAAAAAAGGTTTATTTCATATACAAGTGGGAGGTCATCGAAAAATGAAGTAAAAATCCCAAAGAAGCAGTTAGATTCAGGGGCTTAGATACCATCTTAACAAAGCAATAAATTTGTGGAACGGTGACAAAATAAAGGAGAGGGAGTTTAGGTATTTAGGAGCAGTAAATTGTGAGAAGGTAGATATATGGGGAAACGAATGAAGATAAAGATTATTTTAGTAAGGTTTGTTTGTACAGGTTCATCTTGGCACTGTCTCCACCTCAGGTGATAAAGGCTGTTTTTCTGCTCCTGGTACTGGAGAAGGGAGAGGGGACATCACGAAGAGAATTTTAGACAGATGCGGACGGATAGAGAGTTTTTACCTGTATCTGCTGTTTCTTAATTCAGCACAAAATAATCTTTATGGCCAAGTGGCGTATTTTGGGGGTAGCACATTCTGATCCCCTTCACCTTCTGCAAGTTCTGGGACATCTGGAATACACATGGGAACCTATCTTGTTCACTGCTGTACTATGAGGACCTAGAACAGTGCCTCGTGCACGAGAGGACTCAATAAGTAATGTGGAATACATGAATAAATGAATTTCCTCAATAAATAATGTTGAGCACATGAAGGAATGAATTTATAATTTATGAACTTCTACTCTTCTAAGCAAGTTTGTTCCAGTGTCTCTTGTTAGCAGGCGGGTTTATGAAAAGAGACTAAAACTGCTCAAGGAGGCTATCTGGAGTTTGTGCTCTGCAATGGAAAATTCTCATTTTGTTCTGATTTCTAGTAAACTTCCTTGTTTGGGTGGTTAATGTCCTATTCCACTGTCCGTGAACTGATGCAGACTCTCCTGCTTCATGTGGGACCAGGTCAGTACAGTTTTCTGAGTAGGTAAGCTCATTGCCTGATTTCAGTGACATTCTGATATCTTGCTGATGTCAGCTGCTTGCTGACATTCTTGATGTCTCCACTCCATTGGCTCCAAATCTTCTTAATGTATCAGAAAGAAAATTCACGGAGGCTGTTGAGCTATTTAAACTCTGGGGTGAACGAATTAATCAGGCTCTTCCTGAGGGGAGGCATTAATTTAGAGCAGGCTGTGAGTATCTAAGGTTGAGTGTACCCAAGACGTCTTCATAAGCATTCTAATTTAGTGGCAGACCAGCTCCACCAATACCTCTCTACCTACAACCTACCTTGATTTGTTTTACATTTGATTCTTATCTTCCCAGTTTTGAGGGAGGGAAAAAAAGGGGGTTGGTGTTTTGAAAGATTATATGAACAATCTTAAAGCTGAAAGATATCTTACTGATCATCTAATATAGTGTTTCCCAAACTTGTCTGACCATAAGAATCCCCCAAGGTGCTGGTTAAAAAGTTAATTCTCAGGCCTCACCCTGCTGATTCGGATTCAGTAGTCTTGGGTAAGGTGAGGGGGAATACTTGTAGTTTTAAAATGTGCCCCAGGTGATCTTCATGTTCAAGCAAGTTTGAGAAACAGCAATCTAACACACCCTTTCATTTATCAGATGAAGAAACCAAGACTCAGAAAGGCCTGGATGTTCATCTGGGTCACATGGCTCAAGAATCTTCATGTTCCTTGACCTGGATTCTTTCTCTTACACCAACCTGCCTGCATTAAATCTCATCCTCCTAAAATAAACTATTCAAACACATGCAGCAAGAGAGCTGAGCACCCAAAAATACTTCCTCAGTACTTCCAATGAAAATGTTCGCTGACTTCTTTCAATATTCCCTTGTTGTGAAACATCTTTTTTTCAAAAACTCTCTACTCATAATGTGTGTGGAGTCCAGATTAACATTCAGACTTTGAAAGTAAATCCTGCAAATAACATTCTCTGAACCAGTTTTATAGCTCTTTGGAGTCAGCTGTCAGTCTTTTAAATCTATATCTGAATTTTCATTAAGTATCACTTGGTTTATCTAAAGAATCCAGAGGTAAGTGTACAGAGCAGTTTTTTTTTAATCATCAGGAACTAAAAACAGTTACTAACTTGCTTTTACTAATGCAGTCCATCTGCACATAAGCAATTTGCGTGATTTTTCCTAAGAACAACATCATATTTTCCATATATTTAAATGCTTAATATTCACAATCAAAGAGACAGAAATATCAACCAGCCCCAATTCTTACAAAACAGAGTTGAAAACAGGTGATTCAGCTGACTTCAAATGATTCAGCCTGCTTCCATGGCCAAAGTTAGTGAGTCATCTGTTTACTGTCTGAGGAAATTCATTTCAGAAACCGCAATTCCAGGGAACTCCAAAAACTCATTAAGCTCATTAGTAACTCATTGGTTCTGTTGAATTATTCTAGCCTTTCCCTTCACCCTCAGTTTTTATCCCTCCTCAAAGAAATCCAAGCTGAACTTAGCAACATCAAACAATAGGTCCTACAAGGAAATCCCACATGTAGGGTAAACTTGTACTTTCTTTTGGTGTGATTTCCCTGGTAATCTGGGCTTTTAGGGGAAACCCAAAGTGTGGAGTGGTTTTGCTGGGGACAGATCCTTAGATTTGCTAAACCTCATGATGAATGAAAAGTAGGTAGAAATAAACACCTAGTTTTGGGGTACTGGGAGAGGACTCAGTGTAAATTTTAGGACTTACAACATTCTGGGAACTGATTTTTTTACAAACTATTTAAGATAAAGAAATTGTTTTCTTTTAGATTCTGTTCAGTCTTAGTGACATATCTGAAAGTCTTTCAGGCCCTGAACCTTAACTTGATTCCCTATTGCAGAATTGCTCACTTTCTGTCATTTTAATAGTAATAGTTGCTATTGTTTCTTGAGCATGTACTTTTTACCCAGCACTGCGCTAAATTGAAAATATGGAAGTACTAATTTACTCACAATGGTCTAAAAAGACAGTGGTCTTTTAAGGAATTTTAAAATATGAATGATTTGTTTAAGTGAGGGATTTAGAAACAGAATCCAGAAAATGTCAATGGCCAGTCTTGCTGTGCTAGATGTGTAAATTCCAAGGCACCCATTCAGTGAAATACTTTCTGGATATCAGACTCCAAGATGGAAAAGATAAAAGTTGTTCAAAACATAGGCACAACACTGACATTCCATCATCCCCAAGATTGCTCTTTACTATGGAAGATTCTGAGAATTAGGTCGAGTAGAGTATTGGCTCAAATTCCTCACATTGCTGATGAACATATGTCTGGGGTCAGATCACAGAGACAGTATAGGAAACATGAAAAATGTTCTCCTAAAATATCTTATATCTGCCCTTCAGCATCCAGCAGTGCTAATCTGGGCAAAGGCTGAACTCCCTTGCCAACAGAGCCCATGTTCAAAGGGCCATGACTTCCAGGTTTGACCAGCGTCTGCTCATGAACAATACTATTAGAAGCATAAGTGGCAGAAAACCACAGAAAACCATTCTAAAACATAGTTTAAAGGTCTTCCAACATTTTGTTTTTACAGACGGGAAAGCTGAGATCTTAAGAGGTGATTTGCCCAAGATCACAATGTATGTTTGTGACCAACTATAACATGACCTCTGGTCTCCTGCTCTTTCCTCTACATCAAATCTCCTTTTTTAAGTGCCATTTTTGGATCTCAATACCATTATTGAAGTCTCTGTTTGCACTGGGTTCTTAAAAAAAAAAAAAGCAATAACAACAAAAAAAGAACAAATGCACTTAAACTGCTCCAGTTAAAATGGTAGAATGGAAAATGTATCAGATGGTTCTTTTTATGAAACCCTACTTAAAATATTACTTATTCTTACTTCATTCTTCTATCTGGAAGCTCATTCTCTGTTTTGCTTTATTCTTATCATTGAAAGATTATTTTGGTACACATACCTTTAGACCTAGAAATTCATCATAAACATACACTCCCAAAAAAGTATCCTGGGATCCACATTGTGGCAGTGATTGAACCCATCAAAAACAGAATCTATCGATTCTGGATGGATACCTAAGAGCAGTACTGTTTTCACTATTAGCATTAATACTTGGTAATAATTTCATAAGTAATAAGAAAGCAGATTGGGGAAGGCCATTGTGTTTTTCAAAATCTGGGGATGTTAGGTGAAATCAATACATTTGTTGACCTATCTGTAAAAAGTTAGTCCTCCCAGATAGAGCTGCTGGGACTGCAACCAGGGAATGTGATAGATGCAGATGGTGAAACACTTGATTTATACAGACTGCTCTGGTTTTCCTCTTTGCCCAACACACTAAGAGCTATTCAAAAGGGAAACACTATAATTACATCCTACATGATAAATAAAAACAGTAGCAAAATGAAAGGATTAGACTCTTAATCCTTAATTACTACCTACTTAGAAGATGGGTGTGATAGCTACTCATTCAGGAATATACCTGAGGCCACACCTCATTTGTCACATTACATCTTGTTTGTCAGATACCTTATGCTTGGTGTTGCAGCAGAAAGAAAAATAACCAAAGAAATTCCACCCAACGAGCTATCCAGGTTAGCTGAGTATTTGCTTAGCCTCAGAAACTTTGCCATCATCTCTTTCTTCTTCCTATTTTGGCAGCTTGCACTCCAGAGATGAGTGATGAATGGTTGATTGTTTATAAAGTTTCACCGAACTAGCATTTCCTGTTCTCTCCAGAGTTTTCGCTTTGTGGCATGTAAAGTTTAAAGTAAAACCCCACAAGGGTCCATTCTTATTATATTATATTATATTATATTATATTATATTATATTATATTATATTATATTATATTATATTTTTTCTTAAGCTTGTTTATTAATTTTTTAAATTTAGGTATAGTCAGTTTACAGTGTTGCATCAATTTCTGGTATACAGCATAATAATTCAGTCATACATATACATACATATATTCGTTTCATATTCTTTTTCATTATAGGTTACTACAAGATAGTGAATATAGTTCTCTGTGGTATACAGTATAAACTTGTTGTTTATCTATTTTATGTATTGTAGTTAGTATCTCCAAATCTCGAACTCCTAATTTATCTCTTTCTGCCCCCTCCCTGGTAACCATAAGCTTGTTTTCTATGTCTGTCAGTCTGTTTCTGTTTTGTAAATAAATTCATTTGTCTTTTTTTTAGATTCCACACGTAAATGATATCATATGGTATTTTTCTTTCTCTTTCTGGCTTACTTCACTTAGAATGACAGTCTCTAGGTCCATCCTTGTTGCTGCAAATGGCATTATTTTATTCTTTTTTATAGCTGAGTAGTATTCCATTGTATACATATATCACAGCTTCTTTATCCAGTCATCTGTCGATGGACAATCTAGGTTGTTTTCATGTCTTGGCTATTGTAAATAGTGCTGCTATGAACATTGGGGTGCATTTTTTTTTTCAAATTAAAGTTCCCTCTGGATATATGCCCAGGAGTGGGATGGCTGGATCATATGGTAAGCCTATATTTAGTTTCTTGAGGGAACTCCATACTGTTTTCCCAATGGCTGCACCAAACTACATTCCCACCAACAGTGTAGGAGGGTTCTCATTTCTATTATGTTGTATTATATAAGGAGGGCTTTTTTCCTCCTTTTTTTAGGAAAATGGAAATCTTATGGAAACACAATGTTTTAAGTTTTTTCTCAAAAGCAATTTTAGGTCTATAAAACAAGAACGTTAAAAATGTCTTTACTTTTTGATATGTTTTATATCTATAATTCCAAACTAATCAAATAATTCAAGAGGTAGGCAAGATTTAGATACAAACATGTTCTTCAAATTATTATCATAGTAGAATCATTCTTATATTGAATTGTAAGAGTTAAATCAGCTGCAGTAATTCACATGATAGAATAGTAATGTCATCATGAATATTAATGACAAGATTCATATAAACTATACACATATAATATCAATCTAATTTTATTCTTTATAATGTTAACCACCACTTTTTCTGAGATTTAGGTTGATTTTATGCTTTCCTGTACTTTTCTAAGTTTCCTACAATTACTATTTCTTTCATTACCAGAAAAACATAAATGTAAAAACATCCCTGATCTTCAAGAGCATTTGCTCAGTAACTACCACCCACCCATTGAGAATTGGTGATTAGCTGCAATCAGCCCTCACCTAGGAGTTGGCCCACACTCACCATAACCTCAGCATCACCACCATCATTCTAAGCATGCCGACAGAACTGGGCTGGAACCTGAGTAAGCCTCTGCAGTAAGCAATGCTAGTGCAAAAAGACGAGAACTTTAACTTTTCTCCAATTCCAATTATGATTCCCAGTGCTAGGCAAAACATCCAGCTTCAGACTGCCTTAGTTTCTGATAGCAAACCAAAAGCAATTGGAATTATCCAGATAAGCACGCATCAAGACACTGAGAGAGAGAAAGAGGAATTAAGAACTAGACATCAGAGACATCATTAATAAAGAAAATGAACTATGTAATCAGGCTTGGGGACAAAGATAAAGAGTTTGATTCTTGAATCACAGGAATAAAACTTCTGTATAGGTTTTAGCATCAAGGGAGGGATTCATACATTTTGTTGACAAGTCACAATTATAGAGTCAAAATGAAAACCTGGTTGTTTTGACTTGCATTTCTTTTATTATAACAGACTTGAACGTATTTTTTATTCGTTCATTCATTCATTCAACAAATAATTAACTAATTCCTACTATGTGCCAGGTACCAGTCTAGTGTGAAGGATATAGCAGTAAGCACAAGGGACAAAATTCCTTGAGCTCATGAACCTTGCCTTGTAATGGGGTGAAATGAACAACAACTCAATAAGTAAGAAAATACATAGTACATCCAATAGAGAAAAGTTCCAAAAGAAAAGTAAAGTGGGGAAGGGGAGTAGGAAATGCTGGCAGTTGGGGGTGCAGTTTTAAATAGGGGAGGCCTCATAAGAAAGTGATATTTGAGCAAAAGCTTCACAGATGAGGGTGTGAGCATAAAGGATATCTGGGGAAAGAGCGATATAGGTAGATGGAAGAGTAAGCATAAAGGCCTTTGGCTGGACCATATTTAGCTCCTTCTTTTCAAATATTTGTTTAGAATTTGTGGTTAGTTTTATGTGAACTGCCTGCTCATATGCACATTTTCTCTTGGGTTGTCTTTTTCTTATTGAGTTATAAGAGTTCTTTACATGTTAAAGAAATTAGTCTTTGCCTAGCATATATAATAAATATTTCCTCATTTATATTGTGAGTATACAGCCATATATATACATATATGAGTGTATTATATTTAGACGTAATTGCTATACAGAAATATGAAATTTTATGTTACAAAATTTATCAACTTTTTTTCATTTTTTAACTAAAGTAGAGTTGATTTACAATGTTTCAGGTGTATAGCAAACTGATTCAGTTATACATATTTATAAAATCTATTCTTTTTCAGATTCTTTTCCATTATAGGTTAATACAAAACATTGAATATAGTTCCTTATGCTATACAGTAGGCCCTTGTTGGTTATCGATTTTATATATAATAGTTTGTATCTGTTAATCCCAAACTCTAAATTTATCCCTCCTCTACTACTTTCCCCTTTGGTAACCATAAGCTTGTTATCAGCTTTTTCTTTATTGCTTCTAGGTTTTGGGTCTTATTTAGGAAGGTCATCCCCACTGCAAGAACTGAGAAAATGATTCTTTTTTTCTATTTTTAATAGTATTGATTTTTAAAAATTTTGAACTTTGATCTATCTGGAAATTATTTTATAATAAATAAGGTAGGGTTTACTGTTTAAAAAATAAAGGATTCCTGAAATTGGGAAACTTCAAAGATCCAAAAATATGAATATATAAGTGTAATATAGCATGCAGTTTGAGTTGAAATTAGGTGGAAAAGATTCTAATAAAGTCGACCTCCACAAATGTACTACCAGCCATTCCCTAGGGTCTCACTTCCCAAAGTGTTCTGTGCCACTCCAATTCTACAAGATGACAAAAAGTATTCAGCAAAAAAGTTTTCCATGTTAAAATAAGTTTGATAAACTTGGGATAATTATTTTTTAACTATAAACAAAGACACTTTGGGCCACAGTACCCTTGTTTCATAAGGTATCTTGGTAATCAGTATTTATATGTGCAGCAGTCGTTCCTAGACTTGGTTACATCAGAAATACCTAGAGAAATATTATAATACATACTGTTGAAGCTCATTCCTAATCAATCAAATCAGAATATGCAGGAATTTTTTAAGCTTTCATTGTCTGGTGTTTTGAAATCAGTAGTCCAGGACAGCCCCTATCAAACAAGGTTTCACTAGAGAATTAGGCCTAAAGAAAATTATTTGAATGACTATTTTCTCAATCCTTCCAAGCTGTGTTCTTGATGCTCTTGATGAGGGAAGTTAGTTCATCGTGCACAGTGGATTCCTGAGAGGATTATAGTTTAATTCTCTTCCAAAATCCATGTTGAGAAGAGCTGGACTACAATATTATGTGATAGCTGCAATAGAGCTAGATATGGAGTTTGCAAAACAAACAAACAGACTACGCCCTTATACTCTACCACCTCTTCATCTCATATCCCTTACAAATAGAACATTAAATGTTGAATTTGGTAGCAGGGATGAGGAATGGGATCAAAATTAAACTAAGTTTGATTGGATAGGCACACTCACTCCTGGGCTTCTCAAATTAATAGAGTTCTCAGAAATTTGGCCTGATCAATCTTTTGTTGTTTCTACACATAATAATGTTGACATGGTCTGTTATTAAAAGCCATTTGTAATTAAATTTAATTTTTTTCTTTATCCTAACCTCGTGCCCTTATCTTGTTTACAATTCTTTCCTCCCACTGTGTCTCAAAGGCAAGTATAATATATTGTTGACTCCATGAACTTCAATGCACTGTGTAAAATTAGATACGTTCAATTTTGAAATTATGAACAATTTTAATAATCTGAGTAACCTAGTGTGTAACTATAGTGCCAAATACCATGCTTATTATTATATTTTTCCTCTTTGTAAATCTGTTGGTTTGTAAGCTCGAAGACTGCATTTCATTATATCCTAATTGGATTCACAGAGCTGTGATCTTCTTGTAATCCTAATCCCTGTTACAAAATGGAAATATCATCACTAAATTTGATTTACACACTCCTTTTGGGGAGTGCCACCTACATTACCCTCCTGGCAAGGATCTTTTGTTAGAATCTCTTTTTTGATCTAGGAATTCAAGTCCTTTAGAATAACCAAAATGAGCACATCTTACACCCTAATCAGTTAGTATAAAAGTTTAATATTCATTCCTGGCTATTAAAACTAATATTCTGTCAAAGCCTACATTATTAAAAACCACAATTCCCAAGGCAGATTTTGAAAAGTACTACTCCTATGAAATACTCTGCAAAGAAGGAGTCTTAAGGTCAAATAAGTTTTGGAAATGCTGAAATTCAAAATATATCTTAGTATCTTATCTCCTTTAGAATTCCTGCAGTTTCTTTTTAAGGTTCTGTTCAAAAATTTTAAAACTTACTAGACCAGAAATTCTTTTTGAGTTTCTTACTCAGTGACAATCTACAGAACATAGTTTGAAAATTGCTGAGCTAGGCTAACATTTAGGGAACATCTACTATATACGTTAGTTCTCACATTAAGTTCATTTAACATTAGAATAAGTCTTCCTAGCTGGTGCTGATATATTGTGTGAAGCCATCCATGGGCCAGGCCCAGATAACTAGTCATAGGGAACTCCTTCTTCAGACAACTACTCATAAGGAACTATTTAAAAGACCCCAGGTGTGACTTGAGGGAGAGATAGTAACAACAGGAACAGGTGCCCTGTGAGCCTGAGCCAGCTACTCACACAACTTGGTTTAGTCTTCAACATCTATTGGACTTCAGTCTCATAGACAGCTCTTCCTCTTTCTTGTGATCATGGCGTGCTCTATGAACATCCAGTTTTGTGGTTTGGTGGATGATAGCTAAGTCATGATGTACTGCTTAGGCTGCATGGTCATGTGGTGATCTGTCTCTGCATTCAACCTCTTCTAGTAGAAAGCTAAGAATTATTTCATAAATGGAGAATGATTATTTTCAGAAGAGGGCATGACTTTGCTCTCAAATCCTAGGCATCTGCACTCTGATTCTCCTAGTGCATATCTCAAAGCTCCCTATAGCATCTCTAGCTGCTGGCTCTGCTGGATCTTAAGACTCAAAGAGCAGAGCAGCTTGTACAGCAGTCTGGACCAGCTGCAGAGCTTCTTTTATTCTAGGCCCATTCAAAACTGACAAACTTACAGGTCATTATCTGGTAATGTGTCAGAGCAGCATGCTCAAATGTGATGCACCTTGCCTTTAAGAACCAAAGAAACCCACCAAGCCTTCTTAGTGATAAGGGTGTAAGGTATAGCAATTTGTCTTCTATTTTTTAGGAGATAGCGCATTTCCCAGATCACAAAACTAGAAATTTCACCAAATTGACATGCTTTGAATTTTCATGGGGTGTTTCTCCCACCTCCAGCATGCAAGTATTTTACCAGGGCATCTAAAGTACCTGTTACTTCCTACTCACCTGGTCGAATCAATGTGAGTCATCCACATAATGGACTAACACACTGTCCTGTAGAGTAGTGAGACAACTTTGGTTTCTGTGGGCACGATTATTGCCAAAAACCAGAATGTTGACCTAGCTCTGAGGAAAGATGATGAAGGTATACTACTGTCCCTGATAGATTAAAGCAAACTGCTTCTGATGTTTTTTGCTATTCAGAATAGACAGGGAAAACATTATCTGGATCAATAGCTAATACCAGCTGTTGTTCCAGCAAGGGGTCCATGTCTGTAACATCTGCAGTAATAATTGCAATAATCCACTGTCATTATTTCAGATTCATCTGTATTCTGTATGGACCAAGCAGATGAGTTAATGTTGACGTGAAATAAATCAATGGCCCTGCAGCTTTAAAGATTTGATGGTGGCACTGATCTTTGCAATTACCTCAGGTATGAGTGTTAATTACTGTTTACTATTTTGGGGAAGCAAATATAAGGGCCTATCCTATCATAAAAGCTTTACGCCAAAGATGAGGATGCCAATGTGGGAATATTGCCAGTAGCTGATTAAATCTATTTCAGTCATACTTTCAAAGATGAGCACAATATGGTTTTGCAAACCTCCTAGGCCAATTGTGATACGGATTTAGGTTAAAATTCCATTTTTCACTTCAACTCCAAAGCTCCTATTTTAACTGATAGACTTCAGGGGACTTTTGGTTTCTTGGGGGTTTGCATCAGCTCAGGGCCAGTGAGAAGTAAGTCCTGGAAAACGTGGGTATTTTACTTTACCTACTGTGGATTAACTCTGGTAGATGGCCACAGGTTCCTGTGAGAAAGGCTTGGTAACAGATTTACAGTACACAATTGTGCCATTGTTACAGGATCCTTCATCAAGTTGACTAGATTCTCTTCCATTCACAGGGGCCTGTGAGCTGGCTCAGGTTGGAAACTGGGGATGAGAACATGATTGTCTATGACTTAGATCTCTGTTCTGAAACAAAATGGCTACCTATTTCAGTCCAAGAGACATCAGTAAGGTGCTACCAAAGATGTCTGTGGGTAAAACCATGCTGATTATTACTCTGGTCCTGCCACCCATTATAGTAACCACATTTACTTTGTCTCTGGAAGTTAAGTGCTGCCACTTAATTAGTACCACTTCAGGATCCTGTCATCCTCACTACAATGTAAGGGCTCTTTCCATTGATAACATTTCCCATCATCATCTCAGAAGAGCAGAGGAAACCTACTGCAGACCTTTCCTAGGACACTCAATCTTCTTCTCATTGCCTGTCCATGTCCTGTCCAACCGCCCTTCTGAGAGAGTATAGTGAAAGAGACAAGCTTGATATAATCACTCCAGCGTTCCCCGTCCTCTTAAGCCTTTAGATTCCTCCCTCTGTGTTATATCAAGAATATTCTAGCAACTCAACTTTATTTAATGTAGACCACTATTGATTCCAGTTGAAATCAGCTAAATAAACTGCAGAACCACTCCCAGTTGCTTGAGTGAACACAATAAATCCAGAATTTCTGTTAAGTACCTCATGAGATAGTGTTAGCCTATTCCTAACTGGTCTAGTACACTTATAATCCATTCCCACACATGGTCTCCAAGTGTCTGCCAATATAAATCAGCCATGTCATGCAATTCTTTTGGTATTTCAGCTACCTGCTGTGGGTTACACTTTGTCCCTTATAGCATTTTGAGGATATGCACTGGTTACCAATCTAGAAACAGTGTGGATTTGGGGTAGGTCTTAAGAAAAATCAGCATCCCCTTTCAAAGTAATTGCCTATGGTAATACCATAATAGAATCTTCAAGCAAGGGAAAATCTTCAAGCAACAGGAAAGGAGGACGTTTTACTGGGATTTGAGGGTTTCAGATTTATATTTACTCACCCAAATTTCCCTACTGTGATTTTCAGGGTCTCAATCAATGCTCCAATTTTCACAAAAGCTACCTACACTTATTCTGTAAATCAGCAGCCTGCAGAATCAAACTTTGACTGTAGTTTTAAGATATATTAACACTATAATTACAAGAGATAATGCATTCTTTTTAGCACGGTCATAATTATGATTTTCAACCATGTCTAAACCCAAGAATTTAAAACCTTAAGATTGTAAATTCAGTTAGAATTTGCCATAGTCCTTTTTATTATTATTCCTACCATAATAACCCATTTTAGCAGCCACTTGTTTTCCCAAAGACTTCTTCTCAATAAACATTCCATTCCAAGCAAAAAACAACTGAAAACAGATAAATACATATTTTGTCACTGTATATCATAAACTACTATTAACAGTTATCAATCCCTTTAAACCTAAGTAGGCCAGATTTACATCTTTGAGACTTTATTTCCCAGAACTGCTTCTGGTACAGAATACTTAATCAGTCAGGACTCAGTGAGAAGAACAGAAACCAATTTAGAAGAGATTAGATTCCTACAAATCCTAATCAGGGAATTAGGTTCTTATAAAACCACTGGAAGCACTGAAAGAGAAAGAGTCAGGGAAGGCCATCACTTGTTTTCAAGTTCACTGCCAACTTGCAGAAAATTAAGATATTACTTCTGAGCCCAAGCCAAGAACTCAAAAAGCTGCCAGAGACAGAAAAAGATTGCCAAATATTCTACTTGCTTTCCTTTATTTCAGCTGCTTGTAGTTATGTAGGGCCATTGATATGTGAGACGTTATATGCATCAGCTCTGGGTTATAAAGAAAACTCCACATGCAATTCTCTGTCTCCTTATTTCTGTGACATGGTTTTCTAGAAGGACACAAGTTTTAATCAGTATAGTTACAAAGATGGTGGGAGCTCCGTCAGCCTGGAACCTTAAATTACTGTGTGAAGCAGAGTACCCTGTCAATTTGTAGTGGACATAAAGTATTCATTAGAAAAAAAGCTCTCTTTTATGTTAAGCCACTTAGATTTCAGGGTTAATTTATTGCTTAAGAAGAACCTAGTTATGCTGCCTAATATGAATGCCAGTGGTCACAGCTGCCTTCAGCACTGAAGTAACAATTGCAGAAAATCTAGAGGTTGCTGCAAAATTCTGTATCTGCCAAAACTAATGTATCTATCTCTTGTTGCAAAAAGAAGAGTAACAGCCTCTGCTTCTCTCTGCCTTCCAAATTGGACGAGTGCCTCTCTTTGGCAGATCTAAACTAAGACTCGGTTGGTGGGCGATTCTGAGAAATATAGTTTCAAGGCTTCTAATCCCTGGTATATGGGAATAATAAAGAAGGTGAGTGAGAATGATGCTGAGTACCAATTGACAATTTGAAAGAATATACAAAGAAAAAAAGAAACTTAAAGATATGTGAAAAAAACAATTATAAACAATCACAAAGAATTTCTAAAAAGGAAAAATATAGTGAAATTTAAAAACATAAGGACTGAAATATAAAACTCAATGGATAGATTAAATAGCAGATGAGATACAGCTAAAGGAATTGTTATTGAATGGCAAAATAGTGCCAAAGAATTTATCCAGAAAAACCTCAGAGAGGCAAAGAGAATATACAAAGGAAAAGTTAAGAGGAAAAGAGAATAGAGTGAGAAGGTCTCCTCAGCTTTCCAGAAGTAGACAATTTAGGGGAAAAAAGTCAACCCCAAAACTAGTATTAGTTGAAACTGTTCTAGAATTGTTGGAAAAACCCAGTTTTCAAATTCAAGAAGCCCAGTGAATCCCCAAATGAATAAAATACAAGAAAATTCCTAACTATCCCCATTATAGTAAAATTTTAGAACACCGTACCAAAACCAAAAAACTCTTAAAAACACAGAGAAAAGAAAGATCACCTACAAAGGAAGAAAACTTAGACAACTTACTTCTCAACAGCAACAGTATCAACCAGAAGAGAATGTACAATGAAGAGAATCTTCAATGTACAGAGAGGAAACTATCAAGTTAATATCCCATATACGGTGAAGCCATCTTTCACGAGTGAGATCAAGTAAAAAAGGTTTACATAAATAAAAACTGAGTTTACTACAGAATAGAAGTAAAGTATATAATCCTCAAACAAATAGCTGAGGAAAGTAGAATAAGAAAGAAAAAAATCAATTAATCCAAAATAAAAGGCAAAAAGAAGGGAAATTTTTAAAGCAAGACAAAGAGAAAGTACATAAAAGAAGATGCTGGTATTAAATCCAAATACGAATCACAATCATTGCAAACAGTTTAAACTGTCAAATTAGAAAGCCAATTTACCAGACCAGAAAAAAAAATTCAGTTGTATTTTGTTTACAAAAGACATACTCAAAACTTAAGGATGAGGGAAAACTGAAAGTAATGGGATAGAAAAAAACTAAGCACATATCAACCAAAATTTGTAGCTGTATAAACATCAGAGAAAACTGACTTTCAGGCAAAAAACTTTAACAGAGATGAGGAAGGTCATCATAAAATAATAAAATATTCAATTCTATTTTATGCACTCCTAGGGCATAAAAATGCCAAATTTTTGTACCTAATAATATATCCTAAATATATTTAGATTATACATTGACAGAACTGATATGTGAAATTGATAAATACAACCCTATAGTAAGAGATTTTAGTAGTTTTCTCAAAAGTGACGAGATCATAGAGACAAAATAAAACCAGTGAGGATAGGAAGGATATAATGAGCAGACAAATAAATGAGCTTGATTTCATAAGTATATTATATATATTTAGATAGGTAGATAGATAGATAGATAGATAGATAGATAGATAGATAGATAGATAGATAGATATGGTATCATTGCAGTCAACAGTAGGAGAACACGTATTTTTTAAGCATGTACAAAAATTGATCATATAGTAGGCCAAAAAGCTAGCATCAACAAATTTCAAAGGACTAATGCCAGAGAACCACATATTCTATTATCTAATAAATTTACAATTAATTACAAAAGATAAATTGGGGAAAAACTCATACAATTGAAAATTTTAAAAATACACTTTCAGGTAAGAGACGAAAAGGAAGCATAATCAAATTAGGAAAAACTTAGAATTAAAAATTACAAAAGCATTTCACACTGAAATTTGTGGGATATAATTAAAGAGGTACTGAAAAAGAAAATTATAGCATTTAGCACTATATTAGAAAAGAAGAAATCCTAAAACAATGAGTTAAGTCTCCAATTTAAGAAATTAGAAAAACAATAACAGAATAACTTCAAATCAAGTAGAAGATAAAAAACATTTTATTAAATAAAAAGGAAAAATTTAACAGAAAGAAACAACAAAGACAAGACTTTATTCCCTGAAAAGATTAATAAAATAATAAACTTCCAGCAGAATTAACCAAGGACAAAAGAGAGAAGACAAAAAATAACATTAGAAATGAGACGGAGGAAATAAGGCAAATGTTCTATAGACTGAAAATATATAAGAGTTTCTTGAATTCTTAAATTTTCACTTGATAAATAGATAAATTAGTAGGAAAAAAGAGAGGCATACTAAAATTGACTAAAGTCAGGACATAAAGGACCTGAATAATCCTATGACCAATGAAAATTAAATCAGCAGTTTAAAATCTCACAAAGAAAACAAAGACCCAGGTAGTTCATTCAAACAAATATTTATTCTGTGATAATTTCAAATTTGCCCAATTTGTTCCAGAAAATAGTAAGTCCTAGCCTAACTTTGATATCCAAATAAGACAATGTCAACATAAGAAAGGAAAATTGCAGGCCAATCAGTCTTAAACTAAATGCAGTATTATATATAGAAATAATACATAATGACCAAGTATGATTTATTCCAAGAATTCAAGTTTATTTAATGTTATAAGTTCCTATAATTCACTACATTAAGAAATTAAGAGAAAAACTGAACAATACCTCATTAGGTACAGAAAAAAAACTTCAAATTTATATCCATTTGTGATATAAAAAACAAAAACAAAAAACCTCTTAGCATACTAAGAATTGAAAGGAACTCTAATAACCTAGAAAGTGTATGTACCAAAATCCTAAGACAATTTTCATATTCAATGATAAAACATTAATTAATATGTAAGAATATCTCTATGATTTGGGGTAGGAAAAGAAACAGAAAAGCACTAAGCATAAAGGAAAAGACTATGAAAAAATGACTGCATTAGCCTCTTGACTTTCTATTAAAACAAAAACAAAGAAAATAGAAAGTCAGAAAAGATAAAGTTCTTTTTTAAAAGAGAGAAAAAGAAAAAGAAAGCTAATCTAATAGAAAATTGGGCAAAGGGCTTGTAAATGGCTGATTAACATAAGAAAAGTCTCAACCTAATTTGTAATTGTGGAATGTAAACTCAAACAAAAATGAAGTGTCAATACACATCCATCAAAATGGTTAAAATTAAAAAGGCTGACAATACATAGTGCTGATGAGGAAGCGACACAAGAACAACACTCATACTTAGAACAACCACTTCAGAAAACATTGTGCAATTACCCAGTCAAGTTAAATGTGCATTTCATAACATCGCAATTCCACTCCCAAGTGTATGTGCTAGAAAAATTCTTGTGCATTTAAACCTGGAAAAATATATTAAGAATGTTCATATCAACACTCCTAATGATAGAGTTAGTTTGGGCATCTGGACCCACAAAATGGAGACTGTCTCTGAGGTCTGGCTCATGTCACAAACCTAAACCTAAATCAGCTGCATACACCAATCTCAATTCTCCAGCTCAGCTTTAGCTGGTTTACCTTCCCCTAGCCTTGTGAGGAAATCCCTGACCTCCCCACCAATTGTGCCCCATTTCTGCGTTACAGCTTCTAATGCTGAAATCCTTCAGGAAGAGCGTTTCACTGCTTATGAGGCCCTGTATAAAAAATACTCATATTTTACATATACTCTTTTGTATGTATAATGTAGTTCACATTTTAAAATATAAAAACAGATCTATTTAGTTTTATTTTTTAGTTACTTTTACTTGTTAAAATAGTGTTTCTTTAAATAATTGCTAAAATTTATTGAGTTCTCACTATATACCTGAGATTGTGCTCAACTCTTTATGTGGATTATCTACGTCAATGCTCACAGCAAGTCCTTGAGGTAGGAACCATTACTGTCTGCACTTCACATATATGCAAATGGAGGCACAGAGATGTTAATTTGCCCAAGGTGGTAAGAGTAGTAAATAGTGGATCTGAAATTAATCTGACTATATAGCCTAAATCAGAGCCAGTACATACCATCTTTAAGAATGGCACAGTCTGAGATTGGCCATGAAACATATGTTACAAAATCTTGGGGAATAAGTAGACTGCATCAAGGTAACATGCATATATACGCTGCTGGCTTTCTTTTCGTTAGAAATATTGATCCAAGTTGGGTCTTTCGTTGTCATGTTTGAGTATCACTACTGGAAGGTAAACCACTTAAAGTCATTCCTGACTGTAATCATGTTGGTTTCTATTTTTCATTCCTTTAGTTATTTCTGCATCTTTGTCATTGTTTTCAATTTTTATACATTTAAATTGTTTTTTTATTATGTAAAACATTTACATGATTCCAAAATCAAAATCATAAAACAAAGTAATTCAGAGTCTTCCCTATAGCACTCCTGTCCTTCCTGTTCTCTCCCTCCTTTTAGAAAGGGAACTATTTGTTTTTAGATTTTAAGTTTATCTTTCCATTTTTTCCTTTTACAAATATGTATTTCCTATTCTTCTCTTTTCTTTTTATACAAGGGTAGTATACAGTACACAGTTTACACACGGAATCTGATTTAGATATTTTTTATAGAGAGATGCAATATAAGAGAAAAGTAAGCTTCTGAAGAAAAGTATATTTGTTATGTGCTCTCAAGGAGCATGAAATTTAAGGAAAGAGACTCGGAATGTCCTCCTTTCTCTGCTACTAACTCTCTAGGTGATTCTCGGAAAGTCACACTATCAATCCACGTCTCGGTTTCCCCAGGTGTAAAACAAGAAGGAGGCTAAAGATCTCTAAAGTTCTGTCCTTCTTTAAGGAAAAGTGCCACAACAATCTCTGAGTTGTGAATGATGAAGCACATTTAGCTTGAGTTAGATAAATAGTGTAGGGGTTCAGAATACGTCACCCCAAACTATGCCACTTTAGCATATTGATTATTTTGAATAAAAGAACTGGAGAAATAGCCAGTGCAAAAAGGGTACGCTGACCTTCCTTTGTCCCCCTTAAAGCAGGAGATAAATCTCCCATGTGAAAGCTACCCTCCCTGTACCAGGAGGGTAAAGGCATTCTTGTCACCAGAGTCAGGGAATTTAGGGCCAGCAAGGCTGTATTAAACACACCTTGTTACTTCTTCACCATTTTACTACCCCTAGCCCAAACCCCTTTTTCTTATCAGTTCTTTACAAATTTATTCCTTCTTTGCTATGGTCATTTCTTTGAGTCTCATTTCCTTGCAAGGCTCTTGTATGTATACATACGTGCATACTTAATTAAAATTGTTTTTCTCTCATTAAATTGTCTTCTATTACAGTGGGGTCTCAGCTCAGAACCTAGAAGGATAGAGGGAAAATTATTTTTTGTCCCCTATGATAGCTCTAAGGAATATTAGCGTATGTCCCACTGTTTTTATTAAGATGAGCTGATTATCACTTTCTCTCATGTTCTATGCCAACCCTTTAGAGGTAAAGCCTGCAGGAAAGAACTTCAGTTCGATGAAACATGGCATTAGCAAAGAAATGAGAATAGACATTTTGTTCATGTTTAGAGCAGGTTCTATTTATGAAAGACTATTGAATGTTTTATCCACTGGAATCGTTACTGGTATTTTAAGAAGTGATTGCTACAGCACAAAATACTAAAGTAATCTACTCAAAGCTCTTTAGACAGGATGCACAGTAATAATCAGCATTAGGCTGATGTTTGAATAAACATTATAATGACGCAAAATAAGAAAAAAGAATAGTATGTTTATCTCAAGTAGATTCAAAGAGTTGATGACCAGTGTTGGAAATTTTTAGGAACAATATAAGTGGTCATTTGGTAAACAAAGTAAGTACATTTATTGAGGTTGATTCTATTGAATAGAAATACATACTTTAATACTATTTCCCGTAACTATTTTGCTAACAAAATAGGTCTATTAGATCTCAAATCACTTGAAATTGTCTGGATTACTGAGCTACAGAGGAACCTTGCCTTTAAGGGTTCATATAATTGGTTTGAAGAAGCACATCAAATTACAGTAATAACCTAATGTTGTATGATTACACGTTTGTTCAACTTCTGTTTCTCTCCCTCTCCCCCTCTCTCATAAGATTTCAGCGTGAATAGGAAAAGTTTATTCTGTGCTGTAAGTTGCCACCTAGTATTTCAGGATCCATGGCCTCTCAAAAATCTTTAATCTGTTATTTTTCCTATTTTCTGTTATCAAGAGATTGGAAGTAGTAGGTTCTACCTTCAAGGTATCAGATGTGTGTATTTTGGATTCATATTAGGAAAGTATGAGAATATTTCAGATGAAAAGCAGTCTTTAAATAATTAGTATCTAGAGAAAACATTTTCTTTTGTTAAGTGAATATTACTTACGAGTACAAATAATCATTCTTCTACCAAAAGTGATTCCTTGCAGTTGGCTCACTCTGTGTTCATCCGATACTGTTTTAATTTCATAGTAGTTTTTTTCTGGTAATCTTCCATCTGATCAGGTGGAAGTCTATGACACTTGACCTGTGTTGGGAACCTGTGCTGGGGAAGGAGCTGAGCAAGCTGCATGGCTCAGAACTGAAAGTGATCCAAGAAATCACATCCAGAATTAAACCAAAATGAAAAATCAGAGAAAGTATGTGATTAAAGTGTCAATCCAAAAGGCCAGATAAGAACATCCAGTTCTGGGTAGAATGGAGTAATTTGAGGTTGACCAGTGCTTCCTAAAAGAACAACTACAAACACTGGATAAGACATAGTTTCACTTGTTTAAAGACGTCAGACAGCTGCTAAATGAAAGAGGAGAAGAATGGTTAAATTTCTCAAGAGGTGAGAATGTCAGCTCTCCGGCATCTACCTGCAGTCGCTTTTTCCCTTGGGGCATACGCAAATTCTAAGAGATTGGCAATCTGAGATTTTTCCAGACTGCTGTGAGGAAGAAAAACGAGCAGAGATTTTAATGGTTTTGTGGGGCCATAGAAGTATAATTAAAGGCTTAAGGGACTTCAAACACAAAATCCTCAAGACATTTACAAACTTCTGAATTGGTGAGGGCAGGTGATTAAAAAGCTAAGCAGAAAACTTGTGAAACAGTAGCATTTCTTCATGGATTTGTGGTACTGGGGAAACAAAGAGTAGACTTTAGGATTTGTAAGCTATGCTAAAAACCTCTGAAAATCAGAAAGTAATTTTTCACTTCTTTATAATGCGGAAGAGACAAAAATTGGATCCTGCTAAGAGGAGGGAGACCAGTGAACACACCAGACATTCAGTTGAAAACCCTGAAGGACAACATCTTAGTGACAGAAACAAGTCAGAGGTAGGCTGAACCTTACCAATAGTCAGCCTCAACTCAGTTCATTCTCTTTAAGATAATCAGTTTCTACTTTCATCTGCCTAGCAGAGGAAAGGATGAACCCATTGTGAAGAAAGAAGAAAATCATTTGTAGCTATGTAATTTTTATTCACAATGATCAACATTCAATAAAAGTTTTCTAGATATGCTATAATTCAGGACCATATTACTGAAAACCATAAGAAAAAACATTCAGTAGGAATATAACCACAGGTGCAATAGATATTGGAGTTAGCAGGCAAGGACTTTGAAATAATTATGAGTAATATGTTCAAGAAAATAAACGTCAAAATATCTATGTCTAATATGTTCAAAAAAATAGAGAAAATCAATTTTAAAATGGATAATTTTTAGAGAATTATAATCTCTAAAAAAGAATGGGAATTTTAGAATTTAAAAATATAATGTCTCATATTTTGGGTTTAATAAAGATTAGAAACAGAAGACAGGATTAATGAACAGGAATAATGACCAAAGGAAAATGCCCAAACTGAAGCACAGAGAAAACAGAAATAGAGAATATAGAAAAAAAAGCATAAAAGATACATAGGACACAGTGAAAATGTATAACACATATAATATGAACCCTAGAAGGATGCAAAAGAATGATGCAAAAGCAATATTTGAAGATATAATGGCCAAAAATTTTCCAAATGAAGAATGATATTAATACACAAATTCATGAAACTCTGCCACAGATTCAAGAACCAACCATAAGCAAATTAAATACAAAGACAACACTTAGGCACATCATGATAAAACTACTGAAAATCAAAAGGTAAGGCAAAGGAGAGAATTCAGGTATATAGCAAAAGGCCACAAACTGGAGAAAGGACATATGAACAGAAAAAAAAAGAAGATAGATTACCTGGATGATCCACAGGGTGGTACACTTGGCAAAATATTTCAGAGATAGAGGTGAAATCTCTGAAGAATAGAGAGACAGGATAACTTGGAGCTTCACTTTTAGTTCACTTGTGCTAAGAAGCCTAAAAACAATAATAGAATCCGAAGCAATCTGAGTCACAACCACTTTATTCTCTGTTATATTCAAATGAATTAATGTATATAATTTATTGTTTGATGAACACTTTAAATTTCAGAAAGGGTTTGCTTCTTGCTGGGTTTCCTAAATCTGTGAGGACTTCTATCCCTGACTCTCTCTGTCAGGAACCCAACCTTGGAAAAACTTAACCAAAGAAGGGAAGAGTCAGAGAGTGTATCAGTATTACCAAGGGGTACTTTTCCCCCTTCTCTCTCTTTCCAAGAGTAAATCAGAAAAGGGATGATGAGGAGAGGACCAGTAATTGCATACTGAATGGCTCCCTAAGTATTTCTGCCTTCCTGTCCCCCATATTAAGAACCTCTTTATATTGGTACATATGAATCACCCAGGGATCCTATGAAAATGCAGATACCAATTCAGTAACTCTGGAGTGAGACTTGGGATTCTGCATTTCCAACTTACTCCCACGTGATGCTGGAAATTGCTGGTTCACAGAATACTTTGAGAAGCAAGGTTTTAGGTGAATCCAAAATCACCTAAAAATAGGCCATGCTGGCTATTAAATGTGTGCTGCCTCAAGATAGAGAGTGTTAAGTTCTCCTAAGATGTGGGAGGCGGGGAGTGATTGCAATTCTGCAGTGTTTACCGAAGTATATTCTGAACACTAACTATAGTAGTTGCAGAAGATGTTAATGCATGTTCTCTAGAAGAAATAGTTCCATGGCCAAATAAGTTTGAGAAGCATTTGTGTACTTTTTCCTGCTCTGAGAGAGTCACAAGGTATGTTTTCATTTTAATGATTCTGAACCATCTGCAGTAGGGAAACTTACTTTAATCTGATAATTTATTTAACCATTAACACTCTGAGAATTAGTGTTCTATGGAGCAAACTTTGGGAAATGCAGTCATACAGAGCAGTAGTTATCAAACTTTAGTATGTGTCAGAATTAGCTAGAGAGCTAATAGAGAACAGAGATGCTGTTACTGAACCAAACTTGGGTCTACTTGCCCATCACACGGCAAAGCCAATGTACTGACATTGGGTTGTGGTGAAGGAAGGTACAGCATTTACTGCAGGCACCAAGCAAGGAGAACGGAGAATGGGAAGCTTTTGCTCAAAAGACCCAAGCTCCCTGATGGCTTTCAGGGAAGGGATTCTAAAGGCAATATTTGGGGTGAGAGCTGCAGGGTGTATGACTTTCTTTTGGTTGGTTGGTGGTGTTTTAGAAATCTTAGTCATCAACCTTCTGGTTCCAACCTGTCTGAGGTCTGTGTGATTGCTGTCAACATGTAGTCACCATCCTCTACTGGGGCAGAGGTCTTAGTTTCTACAAAACAACTCAAAGATATGCATCAGATTGTTACGTATATTCCTTTAGGAAGAACTCGGATTCTGTTTTGTCACTGAAGTATTATCATTACTTTTCTTGCTTCACTGTTTTTTCTTTGTTTCTACATTCCTTTATTTCCCTAATTAGTAACCGCTTGTGTCTGCTCTTTGGAACCCAGGGAAGGCCTAAAAGACTACAAAAAGAAATGGGTGACTCAGAGTGGCTTTTGTACCCAGGAGGGCCCCACAGGGTCCTGCTTGATTTCAATGCCAGGACTTGCTGAAGGAGGATAAGTCCTAGGCCTTTGTGTTTTCACCAAATTTCCCAGATGATTATGATTCACACCAGTGTTGGAGAATCACTGCTGCAGTCATCTCAGAGGAGTTTCTGTTACCATCTGGAGAGGCAGAGTTTCCTGTTGGCCCAGCTTCCCTTTTGCAGAAGCCTGTTTTCCCTGGGAGGACCAGCAGTGGGTGCCAACTGCCTTCACCTGAGGAAGAGCATCCAGACCAGATGGGGCACCCCACAGATTCCTCTGTATATTTTACGTACTGCAGGGATTCCTCCAAGTCTTTTCGCTGTAACCTCCCAGTCAATAGCGGCTGTCTGTTAGCCCTGCTCCAAATCAGAGCTCAGAAGTGTTTTCTCTTTAGAACCAATTCATTGATTCATAGAACAGATTTTCATCAGTCAGGATTTTGGCGGGATTCAGTGAACAAGGTGGACAAGGCACTTCCACGAGTCAGGGGTAGGGGACAGACAATAAACAAGTAAACAAGTAAGTAAGATAATTTCAGATAGGAATCAGAGCTGTGAGGAAAATAAACAGCACCATGTGTTGGGAGGTGGAGATACTGAATAATATCCTCTGAACTGAGAGGGAACTTTGAGACTGAAAAACGAAGCAGGCAACTCCGTAAAGTACAATTATGAACTTTATTCTGGTAACTTACACATAGGCAGGAAGGACTGGGCAGACAGATGACCCAGAGGCATTCACAGCTGCTCTCCACACCTCTGAAAGGGGTTCAGGTGGATTTACAGGGGTTAAAACTAAAGACAGAACCTGACTACCAAGTGAGAAGCATGTCCCAACAACTGGAACTGAGGGCCTTTCCTCTCCCTGGGGCTCTCCTGGCTATTAACTACCTGTGTCAGCAAAAGGCACTCTTCAAGGTTTCATATCAGATGAAGGCAAGGGTAAAAGTTGATAGGGAGCTCACCTGGTTTGGGGCATTCCTTGTGAGTTAGGGTAAAGCTCTGTCACTGAGAAAAGGGGCGGGGATAGGACTGCAGGCCAAAAAGGAGCTGACAAAATGGAGTCATTGTGGTTCAGCCACACATCATGGGACAGAGAATGAGTCACGGATTCCATTTAGATGTTGTGGCCCCGGAAGACTGCAGAAGCCCTAGGGCAGGCAGGGTAATGTAGACGCCATTCCAGAAAGGCCAGCACTGACTGGAATTGGCCTTAATAGTTCAGAAAAATTTACCAGCTACCTGAACTATATCTGGTCATGAGGCAGCCTAAATCCCTTGTACCTACTACCTGGCTCGTACAGGGGCCCCAGTGAATACTGGTGAATGATTAGTTGGATGGATGGATGGATAAGTGGATTGTTGGATGTATAGTTAGTTCTAGTGATTTTGACAAGATTCATCTGATGAGACCTCAAAGCAGGACTTGTTTAAGCTACTGGGCCAAACTGAGCATTCACTCTGAGGAACAGCTCCCTTCTAAATGATAAGGCAAATGGTGAGATACTCTATACCTAACCCTAAAGGTATGTGAGGTTTCTAATTATTATGAGGCTGTCTTGGGGAAGTGACAATTGACCTGAAATCTGAAGGCTGAGTAGAAATTAACCAGGTGGAGAAGAAAGAGAAGGGCATTTCAGGCAGAAGGCATAACCCAGCATAACTGTGGTGCAGAGGGAGAACAGGGGACTGGTGAAGCTCTGAAACGAAGCCAGTCTGAAGAGGGGCCGGTCCAAGGTGTGGGGCTAGAGGAGGTAGGAGAGGCAGTCCGGAGCCAGAGCCTGCAGGCAAGCTCAGGACCTTGCTCTGCATCTGTGTGTCCACTCATTTGCCCTTACCCCACTGTAAGCAGCTCTGTGTTTACACTAGATGTCCCTCACCTATTAAGAATCCCCGGTTCCCTCCACCAGCCCTCTGTGTTTAGGATTATAGTATAAGAAATTTTAGCTATGGTGTCAAGTTACAGGCAGACTTTAATAGGAATAAAAATTAAGTCATACATTCTTGAGAATGAGGGAAATGGATGCTCCCCCTTGAACAATGAGGAGGGGCTTAGATATATAATCAGCTGTTTCTCTATGATATATCTGACTGAGGAAAATGCAGTACCCTTCTTGCCAGTCAGTAAACTACCAATTTGAAGTGTCCAAAAGTGTGTGCATTAAACTCTAAGAGACTTAGATCTGAAACTCTACAATTCCTTGGCAAGTTGGGGTGGCTCTGTTACAAGGCAGGGGGTATGGAGAGATTACAGAGTGGTGATATTTACATCCCCCACATGGTGGCTTGCATTACGAAGGTACAGTAATTGATGATAAATACTAAGCTGAATTTTAGGACATGGAAAACCACTGTATAATCAACAAATGCATACACTTACGACCATTTTCTGGGAATCTTATCAAGGAAGCAGTGCAACATTGTGAAAAGAGCCCTGGCTGAGATTCAGGAAGGCAATACTGTGGTTCTCATGCTGGCTCTGTCATGAAGGAGCTTAGGGCCCTGGACAACTCTTTCAGACCACTGTAAGCCCCACCTTCATTGTAAGATATGGTGAAGTTTCATTGTTAAGAGTTGTCAGAAGAAAAGCTGAAGTTAACTATCATGAAAACTATTTGAAAAATGCCTGAAGGAGAAAACGCCTGAGGAAGGCACAATACTGGAGCCTGATGCACCACATACCATCTCTTACTAAGTCCAGCACTGCCAATTTCTCCCCCAGCGTTGGACAGAATTGCTGTTGAATCAGCTGAACACCAGATGAAGTGGTTGGCTTGCATTCAGGAGCCATGCTGTAACAAAAAAATGTACCTTCTCTTTAAACACTGAAACCACATTCTGTGAGGTGAGATGCTTCCCGGGAAGCATGTGGTTCTGACGGAGGTAACAGTGCCGTACGTCTGCCTCTATCATCCCTGACTGCTGTTTCTGCACCTGCTAAGAGAGAAAGTGATACCTCCTCATCCCCACCTACATCAAAAGCATTCTGTGATACAGATACGTCCTGTGATGTGTTTTATGTGTTACAGAAAACTTTACAAAGTCCAAGTCAGTGGGAAAAATCTCCAAAATCAATTTGTCACTTCAACACTAAGTTTTATGCAGCCTACATTTACAATAATGCAGCATCATGTGTGATGGGATCCCAGGGCTAGGAGTGTTCTTCTGCCCAAAGCAGAGCCCCAGCTACCAAAAGGAAAGAGCAGCACCGCGACAGGGGGCTCTTTTCAATAAGGTGACCTATTCTGTGTTACACTGAGGTATTTTTCCTCCAGTGACTTAATACCTGCTTCTTTAGAACTTCCACTGTCTTTTTTTCCCACTGTCTTAGTAACGTATAAAATGAGTATTCTTGCCTGTGACAGCACTTCAGATACTCAAGCACAGCAATCGAATCTCCTCTCCTCATTGGAGATGGGTACCGAAGCTGTCATCCCAGACACCTGCATCCACATAGACAAAATTTACCAGTGTTCCCATTGCAAGGTGGGCAGGAGACTGAGGCCTGCCTATGCATGAGGTTCCTTGAGTGGGAAGAAACCTCATTTCTGGTTTAGAATAATAGCTGCAAATCCGGAGTAATTGTGTCATCTGGCTACAAGTTGAAGATCTCTTTCTTAAGTGAAAATTTCAGATGTCTACATTTTACTGATACAGAACATGGACCAGAAAAAGAAGAAAAAAGAAAAAAAATCACCATCTTAATTCACAAAGAGGAATCCAATTTCTAAAGTCCCCCATCCTTTTAATATTTGAAATGGTGCCAGAGCTTGTGTTTGGGATCCTGCATGCATGCCATCTCTGGAATTCATTTTTCAAGGATCCAAACTGAACAGAATTGCGATATGGGGATTTACTTATGTCTTCTAATGACCAGAAATAATCAAGAATGTCAGTTATTTCTCAAGAACAGTATGACCTGGTGAACCCATTAAGTTTAACATGAGTAAGCATAAGAGCAGACTGAGGTCATCTCCCTAATAGCTCTAACAGCTCCTGAACAAATGAAATCCCCTGAATTTTCCTAATCCCATGGCTCTTAAAAGACTAAAGGCTGAGTAATTCTACCAGTGATATAATTCTTTCTGTTAACTATCCTGATCACTTTCTGGGCCTTGTAATGACTAGGATGTACAGCATATATAGACTGGGATATATACTGTGAAATCTATTCATGGTTTTTGCTAAAAGTTGGCAAGTTTAAAAATATAGTGTAGGAAAATTACTCATAGTTGTGGAGGAAGATGGGAGAAAAGTGCCAAATGAGCTTTCAATGAGGAGTTGTCAGTGTGAGCATATGTAAAAAGAACTTTTAGGTAGAGGCATTATGATAAACAAAAATGATCAAGCTAAGTTCTCAAGAAAACTTATAGGTACAAGATCACGGTGATGACATGTATGATGAACAGCTTTTTCATGAAAAGCCCCTTCCACTGTTAATGGACCAGCACACTTGCTTCCCAGAAACACTTCGAGACAAAACATACCAATACATTAGTCAGAAATATAGCTTTATTATTATAATAGTTCATAATCTAAAAACTTTTTTTAAATTCTGGGAATAGAATATCCCAACTTCCATACAACTGATTAACCCTGCACAATCCTGGAAAACAGTGTCTGAGAAATCTGAATTTTGCAGTTAACAATCTGTAACCTAGTTTTGGAAAAAAGAATGAAAGGAGGGTTGAAATTAAGGTTTCTTCCTTAGAAGACAAATAATAAAATTAGATCCATTCTTCAGTTTAAACTTGAATATGTTTTCCCAGAAACTTTGGTGATTTCTTCAAAAAATCAACCCTAAGGTTGACTGCCCATTAGGACAAAGAAAATATTTAAAAATAAGACCCAAGTGGGGCATGGCACATGGTTCAGACCATGGCATGTAGATGGGATATCCCTCGAAGTGAGTGGGCTCCCGTGTTTCAAAAGCAAAGTTATGTCTCTAAGGAAGCACAACATACATAATGCATCTCCTTGTATGAAGGTCAGAACTTAGTTAGAACTTAAAAAAAAATTTTAATGTAATAAATTTTAAAATCATTTGTCTTGTGTAATGTCCATAGAGTAGATATGACATTACGGTGCTTTCTGAAGATCACTGGGTAGGTACCACTGTCAAAGAGAGCTGTCATGCCCTCTAGGCATATTAAATGAAAATTGAAAATGTAAGTTACATTAAATAAAATGGGAAAAAAAGTTGGCTTACACTACCTTTAAAAACAAATTGTCACTGCATACACATATTACAGAACAAAAGCGCATGCAATGCAACAAACAAGTCAATTTTTTAGTCTGTGTAATGCTAAAGTGCAATCATGGCATAAACACCAATAATAAACAACCATGGAGGAGGTTAATTCTCAAAATAAGTAATTATGGTAACTTTACAGTTTTTAGCCTAAACAGTGATATTCACAGCAACGTTTTTTCGCACTTGAGAGCTGCGTATATACCACATGAGCAGCCCACCCCCATGAGCCAAAAGTCAAAGTGAAGATTCAAAAATCAACATTTTCACTATAAGTTCAAAACGTCTGTATAATATAAGTTACACTTTTCAATTTACTGGCATATTAAGCAATTATTTTGTTACCTGTTTTTAATACACTGCTAATCTGCTGCTTATTGCAATAACAATATAATTCTACTAATGTTAATTAGGTTACACTTTTAATTTTTAAAGTAAGAGAATTCAATTTACACGAACATATATAGTTTAAAAACCACCCACCACAAATACACACCTTTTCCATGAGTATTTAAAAATAAATTATTAATATACCTGACATATATATTTTATATGTGTTATATATATATACATAAATGTTTATATTTGTGGACATAATTATTCTTGTTGCCAGAAGAATGTCAGTACTTACAAACACTGCAGGAGACCCAATGATATTGCTAAATTAAAAAAAAAAACATACAGTAACATGAAAATTCATTCTTGAAGAAAACTGTCAAGCAGGAGGTTTGTAACAGATGGTTCTTTATGGAAACAAAGGCCGTTTTAGGGAGGCAGGGACAGGAGGAGGATCTCAGATTCTGGATCCCGCGTGCATTGTTTATTTCAGAAATTACTTTAGAAGGCCATGTACAACAAACACTTCAGATACTTGGTTGAAAGGTAAAGAACATATATTTTAGACATAAAAGGGCAGAGAAGCAGCAGGAGGTGGAAAAGTTAGGCCAGCAAGGAGAAAGTCCTGCCGACAGCGAACGGAAGCTGCCAACACTCGTCGGGAAGCAGGTCTTAGGAAAGTGCTGAGTAACATCTGCAGTGCCTCCAGGATGGTTCACAGTGCACTAAATGTGCAATCTGGTGGCATCCAACCATTCAGACCCTGTACTGGTGATAGGTGCTGACCAAAAGGTTTTTACTGTCCTCCCCAACCACAGCAGTAGAAGCAGCTATCAAGACAGAGGCTGGCAGCACAGTCTTAGGGTGAGACCAGAGATGCACCAAAATCAGTTTTTTTTTCCCCCCAGTGCCTGACATCTTGTGTGGCTTTGGGGCTGAGAATTAATGACCACCACAAAGAACTCAAGATGTGGAAACTACTGGAGACTAGGCTAATTATTTTAGAAGTTGGAGCTTCGTTTTACTAAAACTGCTTTTAGTAAGACTGCTTCCATTTTTAAAAATTCTTTCTTCCTTTAATTTACAGGGGCTTGTAAAAAAAAATTCTGGTTCACCGAGATTCCGTTTTGTTAATTTGTTTAACCCAGGTGCTTATATGGGTATGAAATGAATGTGTTACGCCCTTCACTTTCCCAATGTGTCTTACAACAGGATGTGTTTAAAAGGAAGTTAATGTTGGCCCCAGAACAACATCCCCAAAGCTCAGTGATGGTGGTCCAGAGCCACCTACCATTTTAGATGATGTTCACAATCGCTGTTGGCTTTTTTTTGGCCATTTTGGGCCTGATGTTGCCTTTCCGGCTAAACCCTAGAGGTTCCCCTTTCTTTGCTGGTCTGCAGAATTCTCTTGGGGACTCAGCCTGTTCATGCATGGACTTAGCAGGCTGCATGCTGGCTCTGTCATCCTTGGCCTTTTTCAGGTAGCTCCTTCCTTTTGGATGGAAATGGGTCTTGAGATCAGGATGGTTACACACAGAATGTGGGTGCCCTCGGCTTCTATAGATGGTCAGGCAGGAGGAAGATGAGCAGAAAGAAAGATTTCTTTAAATCCTTAAAAGAATACAAACTACTCATAGCAGGATCACTTCTGCATGCTAAGGTAACAGTAATGCTGCCAGTAAAACAAATAATATAAATAGGCTTTTTTGTTCCAAATATTTCTATGGCTTTCATGAAGTGATCTCACAATACTGAATTCCCAAGGAGTTATTACTAGTCCTATTTACCAGTGATAAAAACTGAAGCACAGAAAACTTAAATGACTATCCAGGATAATAGATACAGTGGTCTTGGAGAAGATGGACCAGAACCCATAACTCTGGACTCTCTAAGTGACTACTGGGGGATTGAGACAAATCTGTGGTAGAGCTATTATAAAGTATATGATTCATAGTATAAATTTATATATATATACACACAGACACACACACACACACACATATAGGTAGAGTGGTACACACACTGCATTAAGAGTACTACAGAGCAATTATGACTACACTATACCACAATAAGAGAAAGTGACACTATGCAATACTAGAGAAAGACTCCTGTAGTACTATCCTACTGCCATACACTCATAGACTGTTAGCATAATTAAAAGTCACACACACATTTTAGGAAGCTAGGTACACAAGCAGGTAAATTTTCACCTGAAACTCTCAAATCCATTTAGATTATAGATATCATCTAAAGTGCAACAGGAAAATGTGTTATGCAAACATTATCAAATGGCTCCAGTATAAAAAACATATACATACAGGCATTTGGGTTTCCTATTTGAGGAGACATCTGTAAGCTGAAGGAAAACAAATAAGACAAAGCATTACTTCACTTAAAGGCTGGATTTGGTTTTTAAAATCCTCCTTGCTTATATTTTTAAGAAACTGTATTCCCATTAAAGAAGCTGGGAACTGTTACCAGGGGCACTGCCCACAGAACCACCCATCAGAGCAGTGAACAAGAACATCTCGTGCTCAGCCTCTGCTTACTCGGGAGGCCTCTGTGGCTCCCTGTTCTGAGATTTCCAAGAAGCCAACATCAATAGATCTCAAAAATGTCAAGAAGTCAGATAGCCTCCCAAGAGAGCAACATTTGAACAAACATGTTTTTAAAAACTGGAATGACATTATTCCTTGATTGATTCAGGCTGTATCTGCAGCTAATTTACTACAGCTACGTCTGGTCATTGTGTATCAACGAAGGGGAAAATTGGCATAACATGTTTATTGCATAAAATACATCATTTCTAAGATGGAAGCATATGAAGACCAACTCCACAACTGGCCTGAGGCCATCTATCATTGAGATTATTTTCCACTCCCAATAAACAATCTGTATGCACTTTTGTGGCTGGGCTCAGAATATCATTTGCAGAATAAATTGATAATTATCATTTTGTGATCCAGATGTCACCAACCACTTTACAGGCAAGCCCAGTGTATTCCCAAACTTCAGTTCCCAACCTCCCTCATGCAGCCTTCACTGAAAGAAGTGGTGTCACATCGGCAGACAGACAGACAGAAGAAGCAGATGACTAAGAGGATGTGGAGAAAGGGCCACCTTGGTGTTGGGGCCAAGACATGTGTCCCTGCTATACTCAAATCATCTGAAAAACCAAGCTCGGCATAATAGGATCTTTCTCCGGTTTTTCTGTCTGCAGCTTGAGCATCAGTCAGGAGCAAATCAGAAAGAAGTTTTCTTAATTAGATCTCTGAGGGTCAAGTGCCCAAGAAGGTGAGATGGGATTCCTGCCTTCCACCCTGGGACACAATCGGAAGTCAGCACTATGGCTGACCTTGTCCACGCTAGCTAGGTTTGGCATGAGACTAGTAAACATCAAGAGAAAAAGGCACCTTCCTTACATGAAGGTCGTGAGGTCATGAAATACACAAAGAAGGGGGGACAGATGCCGCTGGCAGCTTCTTGGAATCCCAAAGGCATCAGCATTTCCACCCTCTTTCCCCAAGGCCCCCGCTCCCTGGACCCTGCCCTCCATAAATAAGAGTTTCTCAGCTGGACTCCTTGAATGGATTTTAGCATCTGAATAAACAAAAAAAAAACTTAACAGGGTTTTTCTTCCTTTGAATACTTTCCTACTTAAAAAAATTACTATTATTGAGGCAGAACAAAACATTTTCAAGTGTACTGTATATAAGTATATAAGCATATAGTGTGATGATTCGTTGTATATGGATATATAATTCCCTTTGGGATTTTATGCAAAGGTAAGTGTGTGTGTATGAGTGTGCATGCTTCCCTCACCAGGGAAAAGGCTAACAGTGATCTGATAGATTATGACGCCTGGGGTGGAGGCGAGGCCATTATCACAGGCACCACAGAATTGCGTACTTTCACATGCTCTCCTCCCTATGAACACAAGAGGCCACTGCTCCCTCTGGCCTTGACAGCCTCAGGCAGATGAGAATGCTCTTCCCACTCGGCACAGCTACCTACCTCCATTTTCTCCTAGTCCACCTACTTTGTCTTCTTTTTGTTTAAGGAGAGAAAGGTATGAAGATGGGAATCAAAAGAGTCCTTGGTCAAGGTTTCAGGCTGAAAAAATATAAATACCCTTGCACAGAGAGCCAATCTAAGTTCTTCTAAAACACAAATATAGTGTCTCAGGTTATTACAGGTTTGGGGAAACTGGGCACCTTGCCCTTCTCCAACTTCCCCTCCACGTATATAGCAGCACATATACCGATTGTTCTGGCCAAAACCTTGGATTCATTTTTGATTCCTCACTTTCCTTCACCTGCTAGATCTAATCCTTCAGCAAGGTCAACTGGTCTTGTCAATTCTACTCCAAGAACATATCCTATGCCTTTCACTTCTCTCCACTTCCACTCTATCCAGGCTGCCATCCCCATCCCCTCACCTGCCACAACATAATAGCCTTCTAACCCATCTCTCATTCTTGCATCCCTCCAGTCAGTTCCCCACACAGCAGCTGAGTGATTCTGCTGAAACGCGGATCACCTACTTAAAACCTTCCAGTGGTCTCCTGTGTGCAGTGGAATAGATCCAAACTCCGTATGTGACCTAGAAGCCCTGGGATGATCTGGATCCTTCCCACCTCTCTGACTTATCTCCCACCACTCACACGTGCCACGCTTGTTTCCTCCAGAGACAGCTGCATTTCCTATTCCTTTGCCTAGAATGTTCCACTTCCTAATTTTCACAGAGCTGCCTCCTTGTTATTCAGGTCACAGTGCAAATGTTGCCTCCTCAGCAAGGCTTTTCCTGAAATTTTTTCACTAAAGCTAAAGTGGGTATCTCAAACCTATCATCTTACATTTTTCTTTAAAGTAGTTATCCCTATATGAAATTATCTTTGTTACGTGTTTGCTTATTGTGAGCCCCTCCTCCCTGAGACCAGGGAACTCATCCATCTCGATCACAGCAGTTTCTTTAGCTCCCAGTAAGTGCTGCGTTCCCAATAAATATGCTAAATGAATTACTGCTAGTCCTAATTTAGCAACCTGCAGGAAATAAATGCAACGCTTAAAATAAGATTATCCAAGCTGTTCCATGACCTTCCATTTGAGCAGCTCTGTGAGTGATTTTGGCAGATGGGATATTAGGTCACTTTGTGTCTAATTCAACAGCATGTTTCAGAGCATGCAGACAAAATATCTGAGTAAGCACGTTACATTTTTAGAAATCAGCCAGGTGAAAAAGAACATAAATGCTCAAGGGGATTAAGAGAAAGATACAGATGCCGAAACCTTATTTCAGAAAAGGCACTAAATGTGAGGAGGAAGGATATTTTTCTAGAGCACCAAAGAATCTTAAAGCTAGGAAGACACCGTAGAAAGAAGCAACTTACATGTCAATCTCTGGAGGTGGTAATGTGAAAGACTTAAGAGGAGAGAGGGAAGGAACTGGGGGTGGGGAAAGAAGGGAAATGAAGAAGCTGCACGGTTTCTCTAGAGCAGCCTTGGTGGAGATGGGGAGAACCAGCCAGGCTGGGGACAGCACTCCCCAGTGTTCTGGGAGGGGAGCCGAGCTGAGGTGGGGGGAGTCTGTGGGAAACTTCTGCTCCATCTGGGGGGTGGTGTGCACCCCGCAAGGAGCTCTCCTGGGCAGGGCTGAGGCTCCAGAGGCCTGGGCTCCTCCGTGCTCTGCACCTTCACTAAGCTGCGCCAAGTAGGTGACTAAAGGTACCGTTCAAAACTTTTCCTGCTACAAGCATCCAATTCTTCTGTGTATCCACAGCCACAGATACCCAGAGAGGCCAGACTGAGCACTTTTTACATCAAAGACACGGTGAATATATTTTATCATGATGAAACAGACTAAAAAGAAGAAAAGATCTTAAGGTCTGTAGACTGTCTCATAATGTGGTATATTATGGTCCAAAGTAGACTTTAGAGGACTATACATGAAAACAGGGGAAACCACATCTGCCCATTCCTTTCAGAAATTAATCATCTCATTCTTGGTCTTTTCAGAGTGATGTGTCTTCCCTCCAAAAGTCAGTTCACCTCCCTACAGCCTGATCCTGCCCTACTCACAAACAGCTCTCACTTCTGAATTCCCGGCTGCAATCTCAACTGCACTTTATTTGATCTGAATTAGTCATTTCTTCCCTATGTAGATCAAATCTGAAGAAGCCAGATGATGTCATGTTTGGGACAAAGAGAACATAAACATAAATATTTATTAATTAAATGTCCTACCATATTCATATGTATGTGTATACATATGTGTATATATACAAGTACTTATGTGTGTGCATATATGTTGTGTGTACATACACACACACATAATTTTATATCTACATATCTGACTAGAAGAACTGAGATGCTGTTCAACCTTTGATTACATGATACAGCAGGATGAGAAGTAATGACTGGCTGTGTCTTTTAAAAGTTGTTCGGTTTCCAAGCTGGAAAAGTAAACTGAGCAGAGGAAGTGAGCACATAAATATAAATAAAGGCAAGAACTAATGGGCTTCCTTTATTTCTCCTTGCCTTCCATTGTTTTCTCTTCCTTTAAGACCTTCTTAACTTTGTGTAGTAAAACTTACACATTTCTTAGCTCTGGGTTACTTATAAGCCTAAATACTTAAACTATTATGGGACATTTTAATTTTAGAATTCTAACCACCAAAGTCAGAAGATAATCAGAGAGTTTAAGAGGCCACAAGCCCTTAGAGAGCATGCAGTCCAACCACTTCATTTTATAGAAGAATGACAGGCCCAGGAAGACAGACGGTCTCACCTGGTCAGAAGTAGGGTGGGAATGATCCAGAAGCCAGGCCTTCTCACCTCACCTCTGGGCTCACAGCACAACCCCGTCCTGAGAGATGGTAGGATGGAGGAAGAAGGCAGGAAAAGGCTGAGAGTGTCCCTCCAGCCAGTTAGTTATGACTGGACTCAGTTTCCCAAGGAGGTGACAGAGGAATTAAGGAGGCGAATAAAGGCTGCTTCTCAGGAGACCACTGATACCCGCCCAGAAAATAATCAATATGTCAGGTAGCTGAAATTGCTCTGATGACAGTTACTACTGAAACCTAACAGATGGAAGAAATCTACTTCCTTCTCGTCTACTTTGTTCCTGATGGAAAGTTCTGGAGCTTGCACAACTGTACAGCTCTAAGGCTGAGTGTGCATTACTACAGTTAGCACTGTGTAAAGTTCCCTCTTTTCTTTCTTTCCTTGTCTCTGTACCTTCCTATTGTCTGTCTCCTCTGGTCTCCCTTCTTTTATGCACCTGCGCTTCATTTCATTCCTTGATTCTTTAATCATTTTTCCTTTTAATCTTGGCTTCCCTATTATTCAACCTAAACTTTTCAGTCAACCAGTAGCAACCTTACTAACCCCTTAGTTAGCATAAATGTTTCCTATTTTTCTTTTCCTTATATATGTAGTCCATTTTGGAGTAACTAAAAGAATCATTTTTAAATCTTCTGAGAAGTCAGCATAAATAAAGTTCAACTGATAATGAAAATGTTATAAATAAACCACTTTAGGGTTCTAAAAATCCATCCTTTGGCTTTGATTAATACAATTAAGAAAGCTGTATAGAGGGCAGATATGATTCCCCCCCTCTACAGCATGGTTATTTGCAAGCCTTCCCCTACCCCTACCCTCTAAAGAGACCAGGGAATCTTGATCAAGCCACTTATGAGAGTCTGGACATTTATCCATACCCAGGGTTCTCATCTGGGCTCTGGAGGTTCCTTAAGTCTCTGAAAGTACAGGTAAAATTGTATGCAGAAATCTATTACAGAACCTCTCCTGTGAATTTTTCTACGTCTTTTTGAAAATCTACTTAAAGAATGTTTCACCTACAGAGACTATGGTATAGTGTTTTCTTTTCTATTAAGGAAGAAAGCAATATGTGGTTAAATCTTGGTAACAAAGAAGCATGAAAGTGTTTAGAAGATTCCTTGAAGAGCTCCAAAACATGATAATAACTTCCAATCTACTTGACACCAAGGTTGGGAAAGGTGATTTCTTTGGATACTTTAAACTGTTATTCTACAACATAAAAATATTTCTACCAATTCAGCTTGGTGTGGAGTTGGATGGTGAAGAACTGGAGACCCTGCATCCAGAATTTCACTTACTTGCAGGTGTTTTGGACTCATCTGTGTCGCACAGGCATGGCTGGGGCAGCACTATCAAGTGATGTCTAGAATGTTCCTGCAAATCAATCCCCAGCTCCCTTTCCCTCTGCCCTTGACCCCACTTCACATACCATGGCCCTCAGCCCTGGTGCTGAACCCGAGTGACTTACCACGTGCTCAGTGGCATCCCGGCGGAGGCCGGCAGCCTGCTGGCTGTGGTAGTACTCCAACTGCTTTTCGGCCAGTTCTACTCGGTGCAACAGATTCTCAATAAAGTCCTGGAGCCGAGCTTTCCCTTGAACCTCCTTCTCAGCAGCTGCTTCCAGGAAATGGTTGAATGTAACAACTTCTCTGCCAAGCAAACATGTCAGAACACAAAATGGAGAAGTGAGACAAGAATTCATTCATTCAACACGTATTTATTGAGTGCCTACTATGTGTCAGGTACTGCCCTAGGCAGTATGGCCATAGCCATGATGAACGAGATAAGATTACTTTTTAGTGATTACTTTTTAGCAGAAGAAGAGAGTCACTATAAAACATACAAATAAACACATATGTCAGGTGGTCATAAGTGCTAAGGAGAAAACGGGAACTGGGTGACAGAGACAGAGAGTGACAGAAGGGAAGGAGTAAGTGACACTGCAGATAGCAAAGTCAGGACAACCTTTGGGTGGGGCAGCATCTGAACAGACACCTGAAGGAAGCAAGGAAGCAAGGAATTCGCCACACAAGCACCTGGGAAGAGCAAGCCAGGCCTTCTGTGGGAATGTGCAGAATGGTCTGAGGTACAGCAGGGGGGCCTGCAAGGCGGAGCAAGGTGGGGAGAGGGGAGGACAGCCGAGAGGGAGCCAGGCAGGGCCTCACAGGTCAGCGTGAGAACTCCAGATTTTACTATAAATGAGATGGGAAACCACTGGCCACTTTTGAGGAAAGTTCTGACATACATTTTAAGTCTGGCTATTGGGGAAGAAAAGACTACAAGGAGGGGAGCATGGTAGCAGGAGGCACCAAAGCATATATAAAATAAGTTACCTTGTCCAACAGTGTATTTTTGAGCTAAGAATGCAATAATCCAAGAAATGCCATCTTGAGGTAGATCTAAGGTCTGTTGGGGAAGCTATTTCAGCTGACATAGGATAAGCAATGTCCAAGTTGCCCTTCCCTAAAAAGTCGAGCAAAATACCTTTATCTACATGACTCACTGTGATTCAGAAATCTAGAAAGTTTTTAATAACTATTACTATTTTACATTTTTTATTTCTAATGCAAGTGTGAAAATAACACTTTCTTGAATTATAGTTAAGTAAGTTAAGTTCTTTATAAAAAATTCAATCCATGAAAAGAAGAAAATATCACTTGAAACCTCATTATCCTAAGATCACCACCATTTACATTTTGGTAACCATCCTCACAAATATCTCTACAAATATATCCACACACACACACTAATCAGCACTACCAATAGGTATACAGTATCACAATTCTCTTCATCTGATTTGCCTCACTTAAGAAGAAATCCTGAAGAGCCTTTTGGCCATCCCCTTTGTATGTTCTGCCACACCTACTGGGGCTAACAAATTCTGTAATTTTACTACCCATTGGATATAATATTTCTTTTATGTGTCTTCAAACCCTCTCTCAACCTTCAAGGAGTAGTTCCACATTTTTCCGGCTCTATTCTACTCACACAGAACCAAGATTCTAAGGACTCTGATCACTGTCCTCCCAAACTTCTTTCATTTTAGTTGAACAAATCCTATTTTTAAAATCTAACCTCATGCAGTTGTTCTAGATAGTCGATTAAATTCATTGCCTTCTCTGCATTTTCTCAACCTCTGCTTGATTTTTATTTTCCACTAAGCTCCATAATTTCTTGAGAGCAGAACTTCAGGGATATCCAGCTCAAGAAGTCAGTTTCACAGAAGGTCTCTGCAAAATAGTTGGTGGTGACTTCTAGCTCCTTTATTCTGTACCACTAGTCAGGGAGTCACTTTTACAATTAGTCATGATTTTTCCCTCACAAATGTATTACATCACACTTGACCATACTGAAACTTTTCTGACACTTCCTACAGAAGCAAATGTCTCTGCAAAACCTTTGGAATTACATATTTATAAAAACAGAAAAGAGACTGGTTCTGACAATGATTCACTCCAAAAACTACTCATCATACCAGGCCCCATTTTTCTAGCTTCCTATCCAAGATCAAACATAAACCCCGATCCCAAAATAACTCCATTCAGTAGCTCAGAAGTATTCACATACAAGAAATAAGAGTCCTTTTGGAAAGGAATTCTCTTTCGTTATTAAGTTTCAAATTTATTTCCAGGTGTTCCGTATGAGCCCTGAATAGAAGACATGCACTTTCCAAGCTGTTCAGGCCGCGGACATAAGCCGGTTTTGAAGCTCTGCCGTCATCTGGCTTTGATCTGTTTCCGAGGTAAGTCACAAACCTTAACTAACAGCAAAACAGTGGAGGGTCCATCCAGCCCTGTCATGGTTCTCAGTTATAGTTGAGAACCTTTGGATGGAATATCATCACAGCTCAAAAACACCACTGCAAACGTAGCCCAGGAAACGGCTACTCCTTCCTCTTTCCAACATCAAGGCTTCAATACATTTGGAGTCAAGCCCATTGTAGAGACTCGTGGGTGATATTTAGGATAACTGACTCATGAAACAGTTTCCAAGTTGGTACTTACAGGGAAAACAACCAAAAACCCACAACCCTCTCCCCCACCAAAAAGAAAACCATAGAAAAAAGAGCCAGGGTATTATTTTCAATTCATTTTGGTTTATAAAATTTACTATATTTACCTTATTGCAGAAATAGTTCACATTTATCATGGGAAATATAAAAACTGATCTATGGAAGATCTAACTGAGCAGGGGCTGAATCAGCTTTTTGTTCTCTGCTCTAAGGCCATCACTCAGTACAATACAGCACAGAAAATAAATATTCAATAAATATTTTTTGCAATCAATGTTCAAAAAGGACAAGGAAGAAACAAAAAACGACCCATAATCCCACCACCCAGAGGACCCTACTGTCAACAGCTTGGTGTATTTTTTCAAGTCTTTTCTTCTCTGTGCGTATTTAATATTCTTGGGCTCTTGGGCTGTACAGTTTAGAATATAAGACAGCAATATTCAACAGCTTAATCCCACAGTATTAACATCCCAAAAACAAGAAAACAAACCTGAATACAATACAGCTTACAATTGTGGCTATATTTTTAAATCATGTCATGTTTTATTACTGGTTCCATATGAAACGTTTTACAACATTAATGGCACTAGTTGACTTTGGAGTGGTATGTCATGTTGTAAAAAAGAAGCATCTTTTTCTAACCTCCTTCATCCAATTATCTTGTGCCCTAAAGCAGAGAAGTTAACACCACTTTTCCCAACTAACCTGGCACCAGTGCTAACCTAATTTCGGTTTGTGGATGTTTCACATCAACTAAAAGAAAAAAAAGGCAGTTAAAACAAGCCTGATGGTTTGATTTTAAAAGAGAAGTTACATGAACAAGGGCTGGAGAAGTTCATCATACTGAGATTGTGTCTGGGTATCTGAATTAGATACAAACAGGAACAAGACCTAGTGATTAACTGTGGAACAGCATGTGTGCACAACTTCGTATCCCCGCTTCACATCCTGCTCAGTCTGGATTAACAATATCCAGAAACAACTCTTATTTCCCCAAGGAATCTTGTGAATTTCCTGAATGAAAAAATAAATAAATTTAATTACTTTGCATTTGTACTTCCTTTAATAATTATACTCTGAACAGTAAAATATCCATTCAAAGTGCAAGACCGACTTACGGACTTCAATGGAGGAGAGAAGGAAATACTCACTGATGTGGTTTCAGATTCCACATTGCAATTAACCTTTAAGAAACTACCAATTGTCAAGCTTTGGCATTGTATCAAAGCAGAATACTTACTATTCTCTGAAAAGGTTATTAACATACCTCTCCATTTTCCTACTACATATCTGTGTGAGACTGGATTTCCGTCATCTACTTCAACCAAAACAAATCTGCAACAAATTAAAGGCAGAACAGGGTTCAGCTGCCTCCTATTAAGCCAGATGTAAAACTTAGAAAACAATACCACTCTTTTCACTTAATTGTTTTTGGGAAAATTGTTCTTTTTCACAGAAATACATTACTTAACAGGTAATGGATTTATTATTGTTATTTTTATACAAATAAGTCTTCTAAAAATGTCTTAAGTTTTAATTTCTAATACAGTAAATTTTGATAGCTAAATCCCACAGAGAAAAGCTTCTTGGGGTCCTCAGATTTTTTTGAGAGTCTAAGGGGAAGTGAGGCCAAAAAGTTTGAAAGCTACTGTCATACTTTGTGCAGAGTGATCCTAAACTGCAGAATGCTGGTGCGGGCGGACAACGTGGTAGAACTCTAGTATTGATGCAGCCACAATCCATACACTTATTTACTCCATTATTCAGGAAGTCAACAAATGATAAACGCTGGAGAAAGCATGGAGAAAATGGAGCCCTCCTACATTGCTCGTAGGAGTAGTTTGGTGCAACCATTATGGAAAACAGTATGGAGATTCCTCAAAAGACTAATATACTCACCAAATGATCCAGCAATCCACTCCTGGGCATATATCCAGAGGGAACTTTAATTTGGAAAGATACATGCACCCCAGTGTTCACAGCAGTACTATTTATAACAGTCAAGACAGGGAAACAACCTAAATGCCCATCAATAGATGACTGGATAAAGAAGTTGTGGTATATTTATACACTGGAATACTACTTAGCCATAAAAAAGAATAAAATAATGCCATTTGCAGCAATATGGATGATCCTGGTGATTGCCATACTAAGTGAAGTAAGCCAGAAAGAGAAAGAAAGATACGATATGACATCACTTATATGTGGAATCTAAAAAAAAGACACAAATGAATTTATTTACAAAACAGAAACAGACGCACAGACATAGCAAATAAACTTATGGTTACCAGGTGGGGAAGGAGGTGGGAAAGGATAAATTGGGAGTTGGAGATTTGCAGATACTAACTACTATAAATAAAATAGATAAACAACTAGTTTCTTCTGTATAGCACAGGGAACTATATTCAGTATCTGGTGGTGACCTATAATGAAAAAGAATATGAAAACAAATATATGTATGTATATGTATGACTGAAACATGCTGTACACCAGAAATTGACGCAACATTGTAAACTGACTATACTTCAGTTAAAAAAAAACAAACCACATTGCTGAATGCTACCAGGTATTGGGCTTAGTGCTAGGGCACTCTTGAGCCCATGGCTATCCTCATGAAGCTTACCGTCTAACGCAGGAGCCAGCCAACACTTTCTTTAAGGGCCAGGAAGTAAATATTTTAGGCTCTGAAGGCTGTACGGTCTCTGTTGCAACTACTCAACCCTGCCTAGCACAAAGAAGCCACCGAGGCTGTGTAACAATAAAGCTTTATTCACGGACACTGAAATTTGAATTTCATATAATTTTCATATGCCATGAATTATTATCTGTCTTTTGAATTGTTCCCAAACATTTAAAAATATAAAAACCATTCTTAGCTCAGGGGCTCCACAAAAACAGGTGGCAGGCTGGATCAGGCCTTGGTGTGCAGACCACACCCCTCAAGTAGTGGGAGAAGCAGACATTAAAAGAAACAAATACTGAAATAAATATGAATTCAGCTGAGCTGAACGTGATGGAGAAAAAGAACAACACGATGCTATCAGACAGCAGAGTAAAAGACTTATGTGGTTTTATTTTAAGTTCTCAACCCTGTGACTGAAAATACAGTGTGAAAGCTGGAAGGCCAAATGAGAAGATAAGGGCAAACCAGAAATTCATTCTGGGTGTGGTGCAGAACAGCTTTGGGGAAATTAACCAACTGATTCCAGGGGACTTCTAGCCCTACCTTTGACTATTTTTTTTTTAAAGATTAAATATGATTGAAATCAAGGTTTTAAGCTTCAGTGGAAAATATGCCTATCTGAAGCAATATCTGATACTAAAGGAAAAAAATACCAGTATAGTATCAGAAACTGGCCCAAAGTTCTTTATTATGCTGAATGATTTACAGGCCTAGAAATCTGTCAGTATCCTGAGATTCATAGTCTTCCAGAAACAAACACAGTAGAAAGAGGCACTGAGTGAAAAAGCCCCTACAGCACCAAGTTTTATTTAGAAAAATAAATTTGTTCACTCATGCACTCATTTATTTACAGGATGGCCATATGGTCTGAAACATAGATAATCTTTCATTTTTTTTGCAGATTAAACTTCAGTTATTTCTACTGAGTGGGTTAAAGATGGGTTAATTTCAGAAAAATCAAAAACATACTATCATGTGAAGAACACCTTCCAGAAGCAGGTGTAGAGATAGAGGGAAATGCGCATTAATGCACCGTGGTGTTCCCTGCAGTTTTACACAGGCATGGAGCTATGCGTTGTTAATGAGAGACGCTGTACTGACCATACCACATATTGTAATCTACTATCGATGAACCATTTATCATGTCTCTCTTCCTATGTTTCCAGCCTTCATGGCCATCCAGTAGCCTTATGTTCCCCTTGGGCCTCATCACTGCATATCACCTTCTCTCTGCTCCAGCATCAGTGAACTCCACTGAGCCTCCCAGCCAGATTCTTACTTCTGCACATGTTGCTCCTCCTCCAGCGTCCCTTCCCAAGCCCCTACTTTTAATGATCACTCTAACCTCAGGGCTCCCCTGCTAGACACGTGCCTAGTATGGGCTAGGGGACCTGCTATGTTCTCCTGCAGAACCTTGCAGCCAATCACAGCACACACTGCAGCCAGCTAGTCCTGCCACTGACAACATCAATCATAAAGTCAGTGAGTTCAGGGCCCTCACTTGCTCCTTCACTGTGATTCCACAGCACCTAGTGTTGAGCCCAGCACACAACAGGAGCCCCACAAATTTCTGCTGAATGCATGAAATGTGCAACAACATCTCTAGTTAAAAATCTTAACTGACTAAAGATCCTTAGGTTTCCTTTTCTCTTTTTCCAGACAAGTAGTGGGGCATAAAACCACTAAGTAACCTACAATACAGGTACCTGCTACAGGGATCTAAAATTGATGCCTCTTTTCTTTTCTTAAACAACACTTTAACATCAGCTTCTCATCCCAAGGGCACAGCTCTACCGAGTTATTCAAATTTCATTTTGCATTACTGATTTATGAACCTCTTCAGAGGTATATGAAATGGTAAAAATACCTCCGGCTAAAAATAGTCTAGCTATTGATCACAGAGCACCTCAGACAGACTGTAATGTCAGCCACGAGGCAAATCCTAAAGCTGGAGTCAACCACCTCCAAGCACCAGGAGGCTGGCTGCACACTCAGAGCTCTAGGTCAGCTCCTGTGTCCCCGGTGGGGCCCACGGGGTGGAATCTGCACCTGCCACAGGTCGGGAGCCACGTCACTTTTCTACTCTTATCAGCCCTTTCCCTCGTATTTCTTTTTTGACTTCCTGGAGTACACTAAAAAGTATACAGTTCTCATTAAGAACTTAAAAAGCAACTGTAACGAGAAAGTCAGATTATTCTTATTGGTTCTAAATAGATCAAAACACATTCTAAGCCCCTCAGTCCAGACAAAAAGGGGAACTGGCAGAGGGAGGGACAGACGTGAGAGAGACAAGTAGGAAATTTGGGAGGGTCTCCAAATTTTACCACATGCCATCCCTAAGAAGGCATGTTGACACTGGGTTTTTCCTACATTAGTTTGTAAGTCTGCATGGAACACAACCTGATAGAGAGGACCCTATTTACATAAATGCATTAAAAGGTAGAGCAAACAGATGCCTCCCTCTCTCACTGAACTCTACATTTAACATGACTTTTCTTGACCTACTACCTAGCTATAGATCAGTCTGGAAACCAAGTTACCCACTCACTGTTCTAGCTGATCAAAAATGGGAAACATGTAATGAAGTGGCAAGAGGCTTTAGTTGTGCAAAGCAAGTTACCAAGTCAAACTTGCCTTTGAAAGGCCAGCATTTCACAGCCAGCTTTGGATAGAAACCTAAATGGGCATTGCTGGCTTAAGCCCTAGATGTCTCTTTTAACATCCCCTAATGATGTTTAATGTCTAATTTACCTGCTGGTCTATTCCTGTCACAAAAGCAGGAAGTGGACTCACATGGTTACCACTGTAGGACCAGGACCTAGAACAGTACTGGGCACTCAGCAAGCACTCAATAAAAATTTGTCTTCTGGCTGACTCCAAGCTGGAAACAGGGCAAATGACGAAGGAAGAAGTGAAAGATTTTATCTGTCGTAGCTCCAAGGGAGCAGGACGGAAATTAGAGATGGAATTACAAAGAGGCCCCTCACTGCCATGAAAGGCTGGCAGTGGCACATGCTCCATCCTAACTGGGCACCGACATGCAGAGTCAAGTTAAAGCCCTTGCTGGAAGTCAGAAGCCTTGGGCTGGTGTTCCGGAAGCTTAATATCACAGCTATACTGATGACGCCACCATTTCTCCATTTCTCAACAACTTTGATGCCAGCTCACTTTCTTTAATCTCATCAGAAAAATAAATGATTTCACCATAGCAGCCCTCTCAACACAGCAGAGAAGGAAGCCCATTCCAAAATGGGCCAGATTTGGTATTACCTCAGTCTTGATGCTTTGCGCAAATATCACATTTTCAAAAGTCTGGCTGAGGCACAATGAATTAAATGGAAAACACTCAGCAGAGAGGCAGGGAATTTGGGTTCCAGTTTCAGCTTTGCTACTAAATTTTTGTCCTTGTCATTCTGCTGTTCTGGGCATTATTTTCGACACCTGTAAAATGAGTCAGACTGGTACCCACCTTTCAGAACTAAGATTACACAGTCCCCTCAGGGCTCATCTCTAACAGTCACCTCCCTGGTGTCCTTCAATGTCACTGTCCTCCAGCTACCAATGCAAATCCCACCCTCACTCCTTCATTGTGGCCTCATCACATGGAAAAACCCATTCTCTAACATTCATCAACTTGAAACCGTGACTTGTATTTAAGCACTTGTTTAAACTACTCAGAATTTGTACATGGGTGTGTTCATGGGTATGTTTTATTCCTCCTCTGTAGAGTGTAAACTCCTTAGGGAAAAAGACCAAGAATTTTATGTCCCCCACACACACCTAGCACAGTGTTGGGCACATCCCAGGTGCTCAGTCAGGGCTTTCCAATCTTAACAGCAGATGAGTGTGCAGGTAAATTCAGGATTACTAGAATGCTGATGTTCTCCAAACCCCAGGTGACCAAGTCAACCAGGAATCAGCTACGATCCACGCTTTCTTATTAAGGGATACCTTACTGCAAGGTTGACCAGGATTGATTTACCTGATTACGGGTAGTCATGCCCTACAAGCTCTGAATACTCTTGAATAAGTAAATACAGTACCTGTTTCCATAGGACTTTTAAAGTTGCACAAACTTTATGAAGACAGTGGGCAGTTTCTTTCTTGGACCTGCACTCTAGAAATAGAGATGCTTCTCTGCAGAGGTACAATGAGACTCAGGACAAATGTACAGAAAATTGCCAATACAGCCTCCTCTGCTGCAGGGCATGTAGGTGACTTCTATAACCCAAGCCGATTCAGCCCATAGATGGCCTCAGGGCAGAATTAGCCCTCGAGTCTTTTATTTCAGTTTGAAAGAAAGGATTTTAAAGTTGAGGGAAAATCCATAAGCAAGAGAGCCTTATGTGAATGTCAAATACTAGATGTATGCTTTTTTTTTTTTTAACCAAATCTACCATCTGTGTCAAATGGGACTGTAACAACCTACTCTTTCTCACAAATGGGCCTTGAGAGCTCATTTGGAGGGCTTTAGCAGGGGAGCGCAGCTCCTTACAGCTCCTGATAAGTTCACTGGCCAAGTAGGGTCTTCCATGTGTGAAAGGTCACCTCTTTGGTGGAAGGCACAGCTCTGAGGGAGTCGTGAGGAAGGCAGGGCATGGCCCAGCTGGGCAGATCTGGTCAAATCACTCTGGCTTCAACAGTGTGGCAGATGGGCAGCTGGCTCACTCTGCTCCCCATTTTGGGGTGGGGGGGCTGGACACTGTAGCCACTGAGGCTGCTGGCCATAGTCGCCGTCTCAGACCAAGAGCTCCACTGTCTTTCCTGGAAAGAAGACTCTTTCAGCCCTATTTTATGCACAGAAAGAGTGATTATTTGAAGCCTGAATATTGAAACTGCTGGGGCAGGCCAAATGAAGGCTTAAAAAAATGAGGACTTTGTTTATTTTATGTTTAAAAGTTTAAGGCAGTTTCACTGAATTTTCATTTAAAATTTTTTTTTAACATCATTGCTTTTCTTTCCTGGTAGTACAAAAATGTCATACTAAAAATCAACTCTTAACTTACCTTCAGATACACACCCAAAAATGTGAATGAAATTATATTGTATAAGGACATTAACTGAGACGTTATTTTTAATACCAGGAAAATGGAACAAAACCATGTATTCATCAGTAGCAAGCTGATTAGAATATATATGTCATGATTCCACTTGGGAAAACACAGTAACTCTATATGTGCATATGAAGTACACAGGAAGGGTCCAGAACTGAACTAAACAGTGTGGCTGTCTCCAGAGGATGCAGTGGTGGGGTGCTTGGAGAGGAGGGAGGACTTTTAACACATACAACTTAACTCTGTAAAAATTTTTTTTTAAACAAGTATGTTTTGTTCTTCAATTGGTCCTCAGGTGACAGCACTGGATTAACCATATATAACATACTATCACAACTGATCCGTGCACAGCCCGCTTTTATGTAAGTTACTTATTTATTTTTAATAATAAAGCACCCTTGAACACACAACCAAAAATAAAAGTTATATCCTTGATAATAACCTGGGTCTAACCATTTGACCCTCCATGCCATCATATTATTTTCCCATACTCCAGGCAATCACCACCCCAAATCCCATCTCATTAATTACTTGTGTTATTAATAAATAAAACACAACAAATAAGTAAATGCACACATTTAATCTGGCTGCCTTTAAATTCACTGCTCTTGAGTCAAACAGAAATATCACTAATTTAATTCAAGGCTTTTCCCTGCACATAGAGTGACCCCACTCTAACTTCGCACCAGGAAACACCAGAAGCCAACAGAGAAGCATTTTTCAACAGAGATCATTTCCCTGGGAGAAAAGTAAATCAGTGGCCAATTCAAATCCAGCCTTACTACATGATCAAAAAAAATGTCTAGTTGAGCAGAGCAGGCTTTCCCCCTAGGTAGACAGTAAGCCTTTAGTAATAGCGAGTGATGATCTCTTTAATATATAGAGCTTCTCAGCCTAAAGATGGAGGAAGCTTTAATTACTACATTTTAATAGACAACACAAGATAAAAGAGTGCCAGAGGGCAAAGAAAGTATGAAATTAGGTCAACCTAACAGAACTCAAATTATTTAAAACCTTTCTTTTATGCTGTTTTAGTCAATTTTTATGTCCTTTGATTCTATGAATTCTTAGCCTCCATTTAAAATTAAATCCAACATTCTACATGAAGAATAACTGCATTGTGACATATACTTTTCCAGTTTGGGTTGAATCCATACGTACTGATAAGGAAATGCTTATCCAAGTATGATAATTTTAAAAGTAACAGCTTCTCTAATCACGTGTAACTTGTGAAATCCAGTGTCAACTCTTTGCAAGCAGGCATGACAGTCTAGTATTTTACAAAAAGAAAATTCTCAAACTTAAATCATAAGAGTATGTCAATCTCAGAAGCTTCTGCTGGGTTTCCTAATGTCTGCTTCTTCCAAATAAAAATTAGATTCTCAGCTATCGACATTTAGTTAACACAAACAGGTAATCCAAAATGGCAAAGAAGCCAAAATTATTTTTAACTAGAGTATATTTTTATACTTGAATAAGACAGCATCTCATGTCCTTGATTTTATTACATGGAGACTGTCAACAGACAGAAAGGGCCCCCAGCACCCCCTTTCTGTCTTCCCATTCAATTCCCTGCTGCCGGGAATGGATCCCACCATGGCCAGACCGCACTACTCCTCTCTCTAAAAACATTGTCTGTGGTTGACAGTTTCCGAGGTGAGAAGGGTATTTTGATCTTCCTGTTGCTGAGCTGGAGACTATACACAGAGAGGGTAAATGATATTAAAAGCCTTGTGCTGTCT